>NC_064634.1:73333010-74583010 GCF_023864275.1 Schistocerca cancellata | reverse complement strand
CATGCTACAGTGCGTACACGCATGCGTTGAGGCGCATGGAAACCATTTTCAACATTTACTGTATCTGTGGCCGCTTGGTACAGTGCGTATTACATCGCAATCTTTGTAACAGTTTATGATTGAATAAATAGTCTCCAGCATGGAAACCACGCATTTCCGGACATAAGTTCATTAGACCTTTTTTCTTCGATAGCCCTCATCGATGAGTCGCTAGAATTCATACACTGGGAAAAATCACGCCGTGTAGATAGTTTATCTATCCCAGGAATCGACAATTTCGGCGATTTTTCATTGTTATCGATAACAATACCCGCAAGGTATAGGTTCCGGGAATTCCAGTACTTTCGAGAACGTTTTAATTTTATGTGTAACCTTTAAACTTTTTGTGTACTTTCGTATTCGCGATGTTTTTTTTTTCATCAGTCTTCTGACTGGTTTGATGCGGCCCGCCACGATTTCCTCTCCTGTGCCAACCTCTTCATCTCAGAGTAGCACTTGCAACCTACGTCCTCAATTATTTTCTGGGTGTATTCCAAGCTCTGTCTCCCTCTACAGTTTTTACCTTCTACAACTCCCTCTGGTACCATGAAAGTCGCTCCCTCATGTCTTAACAGATGTCCTAACATCCTGTCCCTTCTCCTTATCGCCGGCCGTGGAGACCGTGCGGTTCTAGGCGCTGCAGTCTGGAACCGCGGGACTGCTACGGTCGCGAGTTCGAATCCTGCCTCGGGCATGGATGTGTATGATGTCCTTAGGTTAGTTAGGTTTAAGTAGTTCTAAGTTGTAGGGGGCTGATGGCCTCAGATGTTAAGTCCCATAGTGCTCGGAGCCATTTGAACCATTTTTCTCCTTATCAGTGTTTTCCACATATTCCTTTCCTCTCCGATTCTGCACAGAACCTCCTCGTTCCTTACCTTATCAGTACACCTAATTTTCAACATTCGCGGAGCGGTTCTAGGCGCTACAGTCTGGAGCCGCGCGACCGCTACAGTCGCAGGTTCGAATCCTGCGTCGGGCATGGATCTGTGTGATGTCCTTAGGTTAGTTAGGTTTAATTAGTTCTAAGTTCTAGGCGACTGATGACCTCAGAAGTTAAGTCACATAGTGCTCAGAGCCTTTTGAACCATTTTTTTTCAACATTCGTCTCTAGCACCACATCTCAGATGCTTCGGTTCTTCTGTTCCGGTTTTCCCACAGTCCATGTTTCGCTACCATACAATGCTGTACTCCAGACGTACATTCTCAGAAATTTCTTCCTCAAATTAAGGCCGATATTTCATATTAGTGGACTTCTCTTGGCCAGGAATTCTCCTTTTGCCATTGCTAGCCTGCTTTTGATGTCCTCTTTGCTCAGTCCGTCACTAATTATTTTAATGCCTAGGTAGCAGAATTCCTTAACTTCATCCGCTTCGTGACCATCAATATTGATGTTAAGTTTCTCGCTGTTCTCATTTCTACTACTTCTCGTTACCTTCGTCTTTCTTCAATTTACTCTCAATCAATATTCTGTACTCTTTAGACTGTTCATTCCGTTCAGCAGATCATGTAATACTTCGTCACTTTCACTCAGGATAGAAATGTCATCAGCGAATCGTAAATTGGTATTCTTTCACCTTGAATTTTAATTCTACTCCTGAACCTTTATTTTTTTTTCCATCATTGCTTTCTCTATGTACAGATTGAACAGCAGGGGCGAAAGAATACATCCTCGTCTTACACCCTTTTTAATACGAGCACTTCGTTCTTGGTCGTCCACTCTTATTATTTACTCTTGGCTGTTGTACATATTGTGTATGACCTGTCTCTCCCTATAGCTTACCCCTTTTTTTCTCAGAATTTCGAACATCTTGCACCATATTATACTGTCGAACGCTTTTTCCAGGTCAACAAAACCTATGAACGTGTCTTGATTTTTATTTAGTCTTGCTTCCATTATTAAGCACAACGTCAGAATTGCCTCTCTCGTGCCTTTACCTTTCCTAAAGCCAATCTGATCGTCATCCAGCTCATCCTCAATCTTCTTTTCCATTCTTCTGTATGTTATTCTTGTCAGCAACTTGGATGCATGAGCTGTTACGCTGATTGTGCGATAATTCTCGCTCTTGTCGGCCCTTGCCGTCTTCGGAATTGTGTGGATTGTGTTTTTCCGAAAGTCAGATGG
This sequence comes from Schistocerca cancellata, assembly GCF_023864275.1. Classification (NCBI taxonomy): domain Eukaryota; kingdom Metazoa; phylum Arthropoda; class Insecta; order Orthoptera; family Acrididae; genus Schistocerca; species Schistocerca cancellata. The sequence continues at coordinate 74,580,849 of NC_064634.1, read as the reverse complement.
TATGTCGCCAGACTCACACATTCTACACACCAACGTGAATGGTCGTTTTGTAGCCACTTCCCTCAACGATTGTAGAAATTCTGATGGAATGTTATCTATCCGTTCTGCCTTATTTGATCTAAAGTCCTCCAAAGCTCTTTTAAATTCTGATTCTAAAACCGGGTCCCCTATCTCTTCTAAATCAGCTCGTGTTTCTTCTTCTATCACATCAGAAAAATCTTCACCATCATAGAGGTTTTCAATGTATTCTTTCCACCTAGCCGCTCTCCCATTTGCATTTAATAGTGGAATACCCATTGCACTCTTAATGTTATCACCCTTGCTTTTAATGTCACCGACGGTTGTTTTGAGTTTCCTGTATGCTGAGTCAGTCCTACCGACTATCACTTCTTTCTCGATTTCTTCACATTTCTCATGCAGCCATTTCGTCTTAGCTTCCCTGCACTTCCTATTTATTTCATTCTTCAGCGACTTCTATTTCTGTATTCCTGAGTCTCTATGAACGTTTTTATACTTCCTCCTTTCGTTGATCAATTGAAGTATTTATTCTGTTACCCATAGTTTCTTTGCAGTTACTTTCTTTGGACCTATGTTTTCCTTCCCAACTTCCGCTAGCACCCTTTTTAGGGATGTCCATTCCTCTTCAACTGTACTGCCTACTGAGCTGTTCCATATTGCTATATCTACACTCCTGGAAATTGAAATAAGAACACCGTGAATTCATTGTCCCAGGAAGGGGAAACTTTATTGACACATTCCTGGGGTCAGATACATCACATGATCACACTGACAGAACCACAGGCACATAGACACAGGCAACAGAGCATGCACAATGTCGGAACTAGTACAGTGTATATCCACCTTTCGCAGCAATGCAGGCTGCTATTCTCCCATGGAGACGATCGTAGAGATGCTGGATGTAGTCCTGTGGAACGGCTTGCCATGCCATTTCCACCTGGCGCCTCAGTTGGACCAGCGTTCGTGCTGGACGTGCAGACCGCGTGAGACGACGCTTCATCCAGTCCCAAACATGCTCAATGGGGGACAGATCCGGAGATCTTGCTGGCCAGGGTAGTTGACTTACACCTTCTAGAGCACGTTGGGTGGCACGGGATACATGCGGACGTGCATTGTCCTGTTGGAACAGCAAGTTCCCTTGCCGGTCTAGGGATGGTAGAACGATGGGTTCGATGACGGTTTGGATGTACCGTGCACTATTCAGTGTCCCCTCGACGATCACCAGTGGTGTACGGCCAGTGTAGGAGATCGCTCCCCACACCATGATGCCGGGTGTTGGCCCTGTGTGCCTCGGTCGTATGCAGTCCTGATTGTGGCGCTCACCTGCACGGCGCCAAACACGCATACGACCATCATTGGCACCAATGCAGAAGCGACTCTCATCGCTGAAGACGACACGTCTCCATTCGTCCCTCCATTCACGCCTGTCGCGACACCACTGGAGGCGGGCTGCACGATGTTGGGGCGTGAGCGGAAGACGGCCTAACGGTGTGCGGGACCGTAGCCCAGCTTCATGGAGACGGTTGCGAATGGTCCTCGCCGATACCCCAGGAGCAACAGTGTCCCTAATTTGCTGGGAAGTGGCGGTGCGGTCCCCTACGGCACTGCGTAGGATCCTACGGTCTTGGCGTGCATCCGTGCGTCGCTGCGGTCCGGTTCCAGGTCGACGGGCACGTGCACCTTCCGCCGACCACTGGCGACAACATCGATGTACTGTGGAGACCTCACGCCCCACGTGTTGAGCAATTCGGCGGTACGTCCACCCGGCCTCCCGCATGCCCACTATACGCCCTCGCTCGAAGTCCGTCAACTGCACATACGGTTCACGTCCACGCTGTCGCGGCATGCTACCAGTGTTAAAGACTGCGATGGAGCTCCGTATGCCACGGCAAACTGGCTGACACTGACGGCGGCGGTGCACAAATGCTGCGCAGCTAGCGCCATTCGACGGCCAACACCGCGGTTCCTGGTGTGTCCGCTGTGCCGTGCGTGTGATCATTGCTTGTACAGCCCTCTCGCAGTGTCCGGAGCAAGTATGGTGGGTCTGACACACCGGTGTCAATGTGTTCTTTTTTCCATTTCCAGGAGTGTATAACCTTAGAGAACTGCGAGCGTATCTCGTCATTCCTTAGTACTACCGTATCCCACTTCTTTGCTTGTCGATTCTTCCTGACTCATATCAAACTTCAAAAATAGTGCATATGGTTCTGAGCACTATAGGACTTAACATCTGAGGTCATCAGTCCCCTAGAACTTAGCACTACTTAGACCTAACCAACCTAAGGACATCACACACATCCATGCCCGAGGCAGGATTCGAACCTGCAACCGTAGCGGTCGCGCGGTTCCAGACTGAAGCGCCTAGAACCGCTCGGCCACACTGGCCGGTTGTCAAACTTCAGCCTACTCTTCGTCACTACTATGTTGTGGTCTGAGTCAAAATCTGCTCCTGGATACGCCTTACAATTCAGTATCTCATTTCGGAATCTCTGTCCGACCATGATGTAATCTAACTCAAATCTTACCGTATCACATGGTCTTTTCCAAGTATACCTCCTCCTCTTGTGATTCGTGAACAGAGTATCTGCTATTACTAGCTGAAGTTTATTACAGAACTCAATTAATCTTTCTCCTCTCTCATTCCTTGTCCCAAACTCATGTTCTCGTCTTTTCTTCTACTCCTTCCCCAACAAATACATTCCAGTCCCTCAAGACTATTATATTTTCATCTCCCTTTGAATACTTTCAATATCCTCAAACACTTTTTCTATCTCTTCATCTTCAGCTTCCAACATCAGCATGCGTACCTGAACTATAGTTGTCGGTGTTGGTTTGCTATTGTACTGCATGAGAAAAAGGAGTTTTAACAGACAATGATAAATGATAAAAAAAATTATATTTTTCGTGTGATATAATTGTAAATTAACAAGTTTCGAATTTTTTTCTTTACCTTTACTGTGAAACCTTCCTCCTTGCCAAATTTGATGTTTCTAGGTCAATGGGAAGTAGCCTATAGGTTCTGATTAGCGAATTTGCGATTATGAAAACATGGGACATAAATGGCCATATATTTTTATTACACAGACTTACAAGCTTGGACCGTGGCTCTGAACACTATGGGACTTAACTTCTGAGGTCATCAGTCCCCTAGAACTTAGAACTACTTAAACCTAACTAACCTAAGGACATCCACACATCCATGCCCGAGGCAGGATTCGAACCTGCGACCGTAGCGGTCGCGCGGTTCCAGACTGTAGCGCCTAGAACCGCTCGGCCACTTCGGCAGGCGCTTGGACCGTAGACGATAGTATGTGACATTACTTAGAACTTGATACATCTACCAGTCCCTGAGAAAATGTGTACCAACAGACGAAACACATAGAGTAAGGTAACACAGGAAAAATTTTTTCAAGTGATATAATTACAGAGCAACAATTTTCGGAGTTTTACGTTTACTTGTACTGTGAAACCTTGACGCCTGACATATTTAATGATCCTAGGTCAACTTTAAACAATAGATGTGCTTTCGACCAGTCAGTTGTGATCAGGCAGAGTGAAGTAGTGGACCGGCGACTGCAGTGCGTCTCAACGTTGTTCCATCAATAACTGCCAGTGAGCAACAGCTTTAAATGAAGAGTTCAAGGCACTCTTCATAATGTTTTGTGGGAAGTTTGTCCCGCGCGCCTTGACTTCCGGACAGAAACAATGACGTATGAATGCCTCCCTGAAATGCAAAACGCAAACGCTTCATTTGTGAAGACATGGTGTCATGAATACGAACCTACCACAAAACGACAATGTGAAGATATTCACATGAAGGGTCAACGCTTTGACGACGTAACCGACATTCATACCAAAGCGATGTGCGAGTAGAACAGCATGTCAAAGCAGGACATTTCGGAGAGTTTCACTTGGTTATTGTATCAAAAGATTTTATTTCAAGGACTGAAACTGACATTTCGGTGTGAGAGACAAAATTATGCTTCAGGAAATAAACTTTGTCTTAGTATATTCACTGTCTATGAAAGATATTTCGATCCCTTTTTATTACACGAATTGTACTGATATTCCTTCCTTCTTTTTGTTTGAGCATCGCTACCTAGACGGTTCTGTCATTCGAAATTTCAAATTTGTGGTAAGGTCTTACGGGTCCAAACTGCTGAGGATATCGGTCCCTAAGCTTACACACTACTTAAGGGGCTCCGGAACGCCCTATACTTGCAATGTTAAAATAACGCTTATAAATTACATCTTTCCTCACAAAGTATTTGAGGTAGGAAGTTGAACTTTTTACAGATTATTTATTGGAATATGGGCTACAACTTAACACAGGGATTTTACAAAATTTTAGTTCAGTTATTAAAGATGATTTTTTTTCAATTGTAACGAAAATTCACAACATTTTTTTGCAATTTTTTATTTATATATTCAGAAATATACAGTTTTTTGGAAAAAGGCTGTGTTAAATTATGCAGAAGGTACTGTGTAACATTTACTGAAAGTTTGAAAGAAATATGTTTGGAAGATCCTTAGAAAACATGTAATTAGTATGAGAAAATAAAAGTTTTGGGAATCGAGCGACAAAGATTGGATTAACTTTTTAGTGCATTCCAGGTCCATAGGATGGATTATCTTCATCCTCTGCAAACTCCTCCTCCAGCTTCCTCTTGTTCCTCCTCCTGTTTACTCTTGCTTGTATTTCTGGACTCTTTACAGCCCTGTCTGCAGCCCGAAGGCGTTCCTTGTCTAAAGCAAGCATCGCTCGTACCATGTTAGAACCTATCTTCATTGGCATATTTCTAAATGCCTTGCACCTTACAATGTTGCCATCATTGAAAGTCGCAACAGCATCATACACAGCAAAGTGAAGTGTTTCTATTCCAACAAATACAGTCTTGGGGATTCTCGACCATATAACACTATTTACACTTTCATTGGGGTTTTGAGTTTTTCCGTGAATACACTTTTTCAACAGTTCAGGTGCTGCTAAGTCTCTGAAAATAGGTTAGCCACAACACATACTTTATCTCACATCACTAAAATGTACCTGATGAACACGGACGTTAATAATAACACCATTTGACAGCAGTTTAACAGCGCCACCAGTGGGTCACGCCCATGTAGAACACATTTAAAAAAAAATTTAAAAATAGTTGTAGTCTTCGGAATTGAATAAATTATATATCTATTAAAAGGTAATAGTCTGCAGATTCAGAAAACGCAAAAAAGTAAAAATTGAACTTTTCATGATTTTGAGCCTTTCCGGAGCCCCTTAACGTAACTTACGCTAAGGACACCACGTACACCCATGACCGACGGAGGACTCGTACCTCCAACGGGGGGAGCCGCGCGGACCCAGACAAGGCGCCTCAGAATGCGCGGCTACCCCGAGCAGCATTCTATCATTCCTGCAACTCGTACTTCACGTTAAATAACAACGGAATCCAAACCATTTTCTCGTCAATGATTACAAGCATGCAAGATCAATTGCAAGACAGCAACATGTATAAACCAGTTCAGTACGGAAACAACCTAGTTTTTTATTTAATTGATGACTAGTTTCAGGTTAGCTGAACCCATTTACAAATCATCTTGTGAGAAGCAAAGTTAAAATTATATTTTACCCAATAAATTGTTACAAATTTATTGATTGCACATAACAAATGGTTCAAATGGCTCTGAGCACTATGGGACTTAACTACTGAGGTCATCAGTACCCTAGAACTTAGAACTACTTAATCCTAACTAACCTAAGGACATCACACGCATCCATGCCCGAGGCAGGATTCGAACCTGCGATCGTAGCGGTCACGCGGTCCCAAACTGACGCGCTTAGAACCGCACGGCCACACCGGCCGGCTCGCACATAACCAAATACAGAGCGTATCGTACCAAGAAATACGTACCAGATAGACAAAACAGGATTTTTGAAACTGCAAAAACCATGTCAAGATTGTACATACAGGTATAAGAAAGCCAAGTTTAACCATGAACAGTGACAGAAGAAACGTCTAACTGATAGTCTAGTTCTTTCGCTGCCAGAATGAAGCCTCGGGTTCTTATAATCAAGCATAAAACAATTAATACAGTAAAGTACATATCAGCTACAGCACTGAAGCTCTTCACAATTTTTCCACAAAGAGTAGGCCATTTAAAACCACGGTAAACGGTAAACAGCAGCAGCGGAAATCGCAAATAAAAGTCTTTCCTAACACTGTGAACCATAAAATAGTGTGGAAAGTAATGAAAATAGACTGACACTGAAAAATCATCATCAGTTTTAGAAAACAGAAATAACATGTGGCGCTCTTCAGTGAGGTGTTACAGGTCCTTTGCTGTTCCTGATCTACATTACGATTTAGCTGAGAAATTTCGGTCATCAAATTTCTCCTCCGAATGCCATTTTTTTTGTCTTACACATACATTAGGAGAAAAGAACATCGTAATAAAACAACACAAATCCGAGCTCACACGGAATGATTCAATTGTTCGTTTTTACCAAGTTCTATTCGCGAGTGGAATTCTAGGAAAATAGTCTGCAAGTGCTTCAACGAACCCTCTGCCACGAAATTGCGTGTAAACTGTAGAGTTGTCATACAGACAGATGTATCCGTAGACATGAGCAGATTATTGCGGCGACAGTGGCTGTACTTTGCTCTTCCTCATATGAACAGCTTTCTGTGGATCGTTCTACTAGATACTTACCTATTATCAGCATTCCTGCAGCTGTGAGGAAGGATATGGCTCTTTTTTTGTACAGTAATTGTATTTGACAATAGTTGCAACTTTGCTGCAATATACTGGAGACTAAAATATGTGTCTCAATGTACATAAACTATGTGATCAAAATTATCTAGACATCCCAAAAATCACCTTCATGCTAGGTGCATTGTGCTGCCACCTACTGCCAGGTATTCCATATCAGCGACCTCAGTAGTAATTAGACATCGTGAGAGAGCAGAATGGGGCGCTCCACGGAACTCACGGACGTCGAACGTGGTCAGGTGATTGAGCGTCACTTATGTCACATGTCTGTGCGCGAGATTTCCACACTCCTAAACATCACTAGATGCACTGTTTCCGATGTGATAGTGAAACAGAAAGGGGAAGGAACACGTACAGCACAAAAGCGTACAGGCCGATGTTGTCTAGTAGACTGACAGAAATGGTTCAAATGGCTCTGAGCACTGTGGGACTTAACTTCTGAGGTCATCAGACCACTAGAACTTAGAACTACTTAAACCTAACTAACCTAAGGACATCACACACATCCATGCCCGAGGCAGGATTCGAACCTGCGACCGTAGCGGTCGCTCGGTTCCAGACTGTAGCGCCTAGAACCGCACGGCCACTCCGGCCGGCAGACTGACAGAGACCGCCGACAGTTGAAGAGGGTCGTTTTGTGTAATACACAGTCATCTATCCACACCATCACAGTAATTCCAAATTGTATCAGTATCCACTGCAATAACAGTTGAGCGGGAGGTGAGAAAACTTGGATTTCATGGTCGGACGGTTGCTCATAAACCACACATCACGCCGGGAAATACCAAATGACGCCTCGCTTGGTGTAAGGAGCGTACATATAGGACAATTGAACAGTGGAAAAACGTTGTGTGGAGTGACAAATCACGGTACACAATGTCGCGATCCGATGGCAGCGTGTGGGTATGGCGAACGCCCGGTGATCGTCATGTGACAGCGTTGTAGTGCCAACAGTACAATTCGGAGGCGGTGGTGTTATGCTGTGGTCGTGTTTTTCATGGAGGGGCCTTGCACCTCTTGTTGTTTTGCGTGAAACTATCAGACGACAGTCCTACATTGATGTTTTAAGAATCTTATTGCTTCGCACGTTGAAGAGCATTTCGTGGATGGCGATTGCATCTTTCAACACAGTCGAGCACATGTTCATAATGCACGGCCTTTCGTGTAGTGGCTACACGACAATAACATCTCTGTAGTGGACTGGCCTGCACAGAGTCCTGACCTGAATCCTATAGAACACCTTTGCGATGTATTGGAACGCCGACCGACATCGATACTTTTCCTCAGTGCAGGACTGCGAGAACAATGAGCTACCATTCCACCATTCCCCATGAAACCTTCCAGCACCTGATAGAGCGTATGTCTGAGAGAGTGAAAGTTGTCATCAAGGCTAAGGGTGGGCCAACACTATACTGAATTCCAGCACTACCGATGGACGGGGCCACGAATTTGTAAGTCATTTTCAGCCAGGTGTCCGGATACTTTTGATCATATAGTGTACAAGTGAATCAGTTCTCTACTGGCACCCTTACTCCAAACAGTTGCTGTAACTCTCATTATAAGGGGTGTAGTCAAAATCTTTAATTATCTCTTCAAAAACAGTACAAGTACATGCCTGCAGTCCTGGTAAACATAGACATCCACACAGTACAGTGATTTAGCACGCCACTAGAGGGGCGAAAACAAAAAGGCTTAGTACATTTGAAGAGGAACGATGCTACAACAATCACTGTTGAGTTGGTGCCGGCCGTGGTGGCCAAGCGGTTAAAGGCGCTACAGTCTGGAACCGCGCGGCCGCTACGGTCGCAGGTTCGAATCCTGCCTCGGGCATGGATGTGTGTGATGTCCTTAGGTTAGTTCGGTTTAAGTAGTTCTAAGTTCTAGGGGACTGATGACCTTAGAAGTTAAGTCCCATAGTGCTCAGAGCCATTTGCACCATTTTGTTGAGTTGGTAAGAATGTACAGAAACAACACACGTGGTGCAGACTGTTCCAGTGGGGTCAAGCAGAAAGAAGTAGCAGACCAGACCACCTCTCCGTGAAGAACCGGAAATCGCTCGAGAAGCGGAGCGGATGGTAATCGAACGTCGACGTCTCACAGTGCAGATGGTAGTGGAAAAGGTAAAAATTAATCGTGGATCAATTTCTAGTATTTTTCACAACATCTATGCAAATGAGAAAGTAAATGTTCGTTTGTTAAAAATCCTAAATCTGCGGAAGCTCTTCATATATTCCGTTGAAATTTTGATGCAACGTTGCATTCGAATACGCCCGCGTTTTTATGCACACATTTTTTTAAATATATATAACACAGAAATAAATATGTAATATATAAAGGGGAAACATTACAACCTAAAGTCTCGAAAGTTCTTTACCGATTTACCGCAAGTTTTTACACAATACTTTAATGAACATTCCGACGGGCAAAGGCTGTACATTTTTAATAAACATAGTACAGAAATATATACACTCCTGGAAATGGAAAAAAGAACACATTGACACCGGTGTGTCAGACCCACCATACTTGCTCCGGACACTGCGAGAGGGCTGTACAAGCAATGATCACACGCACGGCACAGCGGACACACCAGGAACCGCGGTGTTGGCCATCGAATGGCGCTAGCTGCGCAGCATTTGTGCACCGCCGCCGTCAGTATCAGCCAGTCTGCCGTGGCATACGGAGCTCCATCGCAGTCTTTAACACTGGTAGCACGCCGCGACAGCGTGGACGTGACCCTCATGTGCAGTAGACGGACTTTGAGCGAGGGCGTACAGTGGGCATGCGGGAGGCCGGGTGGACGTACCACCGAATTGAGCAACACGTGGGGCGTGAGGTCTCCACAGTACATCGATGTTGTCGCCAGTGGTCGGCGGAAGGTGCACGTGCCCGTCGACCTGGGACCGGACCGCAGCGACGCACGGATGCACGCCAAGACCGTAGGATCCTACGCAGTGCCGTAGGGGACCGCACCGCCACTTCCCAGCAAATTAGGGACACTGTTGCTCCTGGGGTATCGGCGAGGACCATTCGCAACCGTCTCCATGAAGCTGGGCTACGGTCCCGCACACCGTTAGGCCGTCTTCCGCTCACGCCCCAACATCGTGCAGCCCGCCTCCAGTGGTGTCGCGACAGGCGTGAATGGAGGGACGAATGGAGACGTGTCGTCTTCAGCGATGAGAGTCGCTTCTGCCTTGGTGCCAATGATGGTCGTATGCATGTTTGGCGCCGTGCAGGTGAGCGCCACAATCAGGACTGCATACGACCGAGGCACACAGGGCCAACACCCAGCATCATGGTGTGGGGAGTGATCTCCTACACTGGCCGTACACCACTGGTGATCGTCGAGGGGACACTGAATAGTGCACGGTACATCCAAACCGTCATCGAACCCATCGTTCTACCATTCCTAGACCGGCAAGGGAACTTGCTGTTCCAACAGGACAATGCACGTCCGCATGTATCCCGTGCCACCCAACGTGCTCTAGAAGGTGTAAGTCAACTACCCTGGCCAGCAAGATCTCCGGATCTGTCCCCCATTGAGCATGTTTGGGACTGGATGAAGCGTCGTCTCACGCGGTCTGCACGTCCAGCACGAACGCTGGTCCAACTGAGGCGCCAGGTGGAAATGGCATGGCAAGCCGTTTCACAGGACTACATCCAGCATCTCTACGATCGTCTCCATGGGAGAATAGCAGCCTGCATTGCTGCGAAAGGTGGATATACACTGTACTAGTGCCGACATTGTGCATGCTCTTTTGCCTGTGTCTATGTGCCTGTGGTTCTGTCAGTGTGATCATGTGATGTATCTGACCCCAGGAATGTGTCAATAAAGTTTCCCCTTCCTGGGACAATGAATTCACGGTGTTCTTATTTCAATTTCCAGGAGTGTATGTTTTTTTTGAGTCATCATTCTTCTGACTAGTTTGATGCTGTCTGCTACGAATTCCTCTCCTGTGCCAACCTTTTCACCTCAGAGCAACAGGTGCAATCTGCGTGCTCAAACATTTGCTGGATGTATCCCAATCTCTGTCTTCCTCCACAATTTTCACCCTCTACAGCTCCCTCAATATCACGGAAGTTATTCCCTGACGTCTTAACAAATGCCCTATCAACCTATCCTTCTTTCTTGTTAGTGTTTTCCATATATTCTTTTTTCGCCTATCCTACGGACAACCTCCTCATTCCTTACTTTATCAATCCACCCAATTTTCCACATTCTCCTATATGTAGGTTAATTTTTATGAAATGACAATGTGCTCAATTTGTAGACGTCATTTGAATTTCAGATTGACTGTTTCAATTCGTTACTGTATGATTACTTTTATGAAATGACTGTACGCTTAGTTTGTAGACATTAATTATAACTTAGCATTTAAATGTTCTGTTGGTTTTAGCCCCACCTAACGGCCAGAGAGTGCTTTTTAATGCAGGGTGTCTGCACTAGGCATAGTACAAGTGTACGTGAACTAACGAGGTACAGTGTATCGAGTTTTTTATATGCGTTAAGTCTTCATTTTTTTCTATACAATGTATTATGGTAATTATTGTAGAAATATTACTTCTCATTTGTTCTGCTGATCTGACAGAGTGTGGTGATGACTGCGGCCGAAATGCGTAAAGTTATATTTTTAAAAGAATAATAGCGATCAAGACGGAAAATTACATTTACTACAGATAATGATTGCGGTCCCGTTAGGTTCTTCATTTTGTAAAAGAGCAAAGCAAGCAGATGAAAGACGAGGGCTTCAAACCCCCCCCCCCCGCCCGTCATGCCAGAACAGTACAGGAGAGGGAGGAGGGAGGCAAAATTTAATATTCCAAAGAAGCAGCAAGCATGTCCGAGCCCTGTGCAGAATGACCTGGTGCGTCGTCGTGGGGCAAAAAAACATCTCCTTAAACTGGTTCGCACGACGCTTTGTCCCCTGAAACCTCGTCCGAAGATTTCTGTAATCTGCTCTTGTAACGGTTCGCCAGTTACGAGCATAATCCGTTATCAGCACACCATGGTAGCCCCCATAATACGCTTAGTTAAGCCGTGCCCGACGAAAGTAAGTATTCGCCTTTTGCAGTGGATTTGAAACACGTGTCTTTCATCTGTTTGCTTTGCTCCTTCGTCCCAGCGCTCGTCAAAGACGATTAAGCGGCTGAAGAAATGTGGGTTGTTCTTACAGAGCTGTGACATTTCCGTTCCTGCATCGGTTCGGTGATGAATTTGAGCAGACGCTAAAACCAATGGGCGGTGGCCTTCTTTATACTAGCTGTTCTATCCCACGCGTTGCTGTGACTCAGCCTGGTCAAATGAAAAAGAAAGAAAAGAGGCAGCACACGTTTCTAATATGCATGGGAATTAAGAGGTACAGGGTTATTACAAATGATTGAAGCGATTTCACAGCTCTACAATAACTTTATTATTTGAGATATTTTCACAATGCTTTACACACACATACAAAAACTCAAAACGTTTTTTTAGGCATTCACAAATGTTCGATATGAGCCCGTTTAGTGATTCGGCAGACATCAAGCCGATAATCAAGTTCCTCCCACACTCGGCGCAGCATGTCCCCATCAATGAGATCGAAAGCATCGTTGATGCGAGCTCGCAGTTCTGGCACGTTTCTTGGCAGAGGAGGCTTAAATACTGAATATTTCACATAACCCCACAGAAAGAAATAGCATGGGGTTAAGTCGGGAGAGCGTGGAGGCCATGACATGAATTGCTCATCATGATCTCCACCACGACCGATCCATCGGTTTTCCAATCTCCTGTTTAAGAAATGCGGAACATCATGATGGAAGTGCGGTGGAGCACCATCCTGTTGAATGATGAAGTCGGCGCTGTCGGTCTCCAGTTGTGGCATGAGCCAATTTTCCAGCATGTCCAGATACACGTGTCCTGTAACGTTTTTTTCGCAGAAGAAAAAGGGGCCGTAAACTTTAAACCGTGAGATTGCACAAAACACGTTAACTTTTGGTGAATTGCGAATTTGCTGCACTAATGCGTGAGGATTCTCTACCGCCCAGATTCGCACATTGTGTCTGTTCACTTCACCATTACGAAAAAGTGTTGCTTCACCACAACAAGTTTCACACTGAACGCATCCTCTTCCATGAGCTGTTGCAACCACGCCGAAAATTCAAAGCGTTTGACTTTGTCATCGGGTGTCAGGGCTTGTAGCAATTGTAAACGGTAAGGCTTCTGCTTTAGCCCTTTCCGTAATATTTTCCAAACTGTCGGCTGTGGTACGTTTAGCTCTCTGCTTGCTTTATTCGTCGACTTCCGCGGGCTACGCGTGAAACTTGCCCGCACGCGTTCAACCGTTTCTTCGCTCACTGCAGGCCGACCCGTTGATTTCCCCTTACAGAGGCATCCAGAAGCTTTAAACTGCGCATACCATCGCCGAATGGAGTTAGCAGTTGGTGGATCTTTGTTGAACTTCGTCCTGAAGTGTCGTTGCACTTTTATAACTGACTGATGTGAGTGCATTTCAAGCACGACATACGCTTTCTCGGCTCCTGTCGCCATTTTGTCTCACTGCGCTCTCGAGCGCTCTGGCGGCAGAAACCTGAAGTGTGGCTACAGCCGAACAAAACTTTATGAGTTTTTCTACGTATCTGTAGTGTGTCGTGATCATATGTCAATGAATGGAGCTACAGTGAATTTATGAAATCGCTTCAATCATTTGTAATAGCCCTGTACTTCCTAATCTCCTCCCCCCCCCCCCCCCGCGCTGTCCGCCAACACCACCTCCTCTACCTCTTTTTGTCCGTCTCCAGCACCTTCCCCTTCTCACTAACCATCACCTCCTTCTCCCTCTCTCTGATCCTCTTCCCCTCACCACTCCCTCCATCCTTCTTCCTATCTCTGCCCTTATATTTGTCCATCAGCTCCTTACTCCTATCTCTTTCCACCTCCTCTTCCGTCTCTATCTGTCCCTCATCCCCTCCCCTCCATACATGTTCTGAAAATGGTTCAAATGGCACTGAGCACTATGGGACTTAACATCTGAGGTCATCAGTCCCCTAGAACTTAGAACTACTTAAACCTAATTGACCTAAGGACATCACACACGTCCATGGCAGAGGCAGGATTCGAAACTGTGACCGTAGAGGTCGCGTGGTTCCAGACTGAAGCGCCTAGACCAGCTCGACCACAGCGGCCGGCAAACATACTCTCCTCTTCCTCTCTCTCATCATCTCCTACTGTCGCCTATCTCTGTACATCTCCTCCTTTCCGATTTGAATATCCATTTCCTCCCACACCCCTTCTATTTCCTCTTACTCCTCCCTCTTTGACCTTGAGCCTTGCTTAATTTAATGGCGAATTCAGATTCTGTAGTAGTGTCTTAATCATAAGCCACTAACCCATAAACACAACTATCCTGTTTGTTAACAATATTTCACTATCATATATTTTGTATACAATACTAAGTGTGCAATGGGAATTCCACTGTTAAATGTAGAGGAGAGAGCGGATATCTGGAAAGAGTACATTCAGGGCATCTATGAGGGGGAGTAATTATTTGATGATGTGATAGAAGATGAAACAGGAGTCGATACGGAAGAGATAGGAGATCCAGTATCAGAATCAGAATTTAGAAGAGCTTTGGAAGATGTAAAATCAAAGAAGGCGCAGTGTATGAATAACATTCCATCGGAATTTCTAAAATCATGGGGAGAAGTATGAATGAAACTATTATTCAAGGTAACGTGATGGACGTATTAGACTGGCGATATACCATCAGCCTTTCGGAAAAACATAATCCACACAGTTCTGAAGATTGCGTGAGCCGACAAGTGCGAGAATTATCGGACAATCAGTTTAAAAACTCATGTTCCGGGTTACTGAGAGGAATAATACACAGAAGAGTGGAAAGGAAAATTGAGGATCTGTCAGATGGCTATCGATTTAGGTAAATAAATCTGAGAGGCAGTTCTAACGTTGTGGTTGATAATGGAAGGAAGGCTGAAGAGAAATCAAGACACGTTCATAACATTTGTCAAAATAGAAAAAGCGTTCGACTATGTAAAATGGTGCAAGATGTTCGAAATTCTGAGAAGAGTATCTGTAAGCTATACGGAAAGACGGCTAATATATATTATGTACAAGAACCATGAGGGAACAGTTGAAGCGTCCCCTTTGAACAATTATACAGGACTGTGCTTAAACTGACACACAATATTTTTAGCGCAACGCAATCTGACTTTCAATAATCCCTACAAAAGAATGGCCCTGACTAACATTAACCTATACTTTTCAAAAATCACTTACCTCACAAAGATCTTCGTTACTCAAGCTACTGCAATACAGCGAGTGCCACTACTGCCAGCTAAATAAAAGATTCAAACTACTGAAGGCACTAACTACTGATAGGCATAGTTAGCAAATGAAAGATTTTAATAGAGAACAAACAATGTATTTACCTTAATATTCATCAAAAGTCATAATATATACAGCAGTTCATGACATCCATTTTTACAAATTTCAAAACTCCGCCATTTCTCTCCCCACATCCACCACTGCTGGCGGCTCACCTCCAACTGCGCAACGCTGCGCGCTGTTCACATCCAGCTGCCCCTGCCCAACACTACAATAGCAGACAACAATGCTAACTAGCCACAGACTGCACACAGCACAGCCAGTGATTTTCAAACAGAGCGCTACGTAACGTTGCCAATAAGAAAATATAAACAGCCTACTTACATAACAGCCTACTTACAGAGTTGAAGACCAAGAACGAAGAGCTCGAATTAAAACAGATGTACGACAGGGATGTAGTCTTTTGCTCGTACTGTTCATTCTATACGTCAAAGAAGCAATGGCAGAAATAAAAGAACGATTCAAGAGTGGGATTAAAATTCAAGGTGAAAGAATATAAATGATAAGATTTGCTGAAGACATTGCTATCCACAGCGAAAGTGAAGAAGAATTACAGGTTCTGTTGAATGGAATGAGCAATATAATGTGTATAGAATTTGGATTGACGGTAAATCGAAGAAAGACGAAAATAATGAGAGGTAGGAGGAATGAAAGCAGCGAGAAACTTATCATCATAATCGGTAATCACAAAGTAGATGAAGGAATTCTGCTATCTAGGCAGCAAAAGAACCCATAACGGGCCGGCCGCGGTGGTCTAGCGGTTCTAGGCGCTCAGTCCGGAACCGCTGGACTGCTCCGGTCGCAGGTTCGAATCCTGCCTCGGGCATGGATGTGTGTGATGTCCTTAGGTTAGTTAGGTTTAAGTAGTTCTAAGTTCTAGCGGACTGATGACCACAGATGTTAAGTCCCATAGTGCTCAGAGCCATTTGAACCATTTGAATCCATAACGGACGGGGCAAGGAGGATAGAAAAAGCAGACTAGCACTCTCAAAAATGGCATTCCTGACCAGAAGAAATATACTAGTACGTGAGACTGTGAGTTTGGAGCGCAGCATTATATAGCAGTGGGACATGAACTTTGGGAAAATCCGAACAGAAGGGAATCTAGGCGTCTACCAAGTATATACATAAATGACCTGGTGGATGACATCGGAAGTTTACTGAGGCTTTTTGCAGATGATGCTGTGGTGTATCGAGAGGTTGTAACAATGGAAAATTGTACTGAAATGCAGGAGGATCTGCAGCGAATTGACGCATGGTGCAGGGAATGGCAATTCAATCTCAATGTAGACAAGTGTAATGTGCTGCGAATACACAGAAAGGTAGATCCTTTATCATTTAGCTACATAATAGCAGGTCAGCAACTGGAAGCAGTTAATACCATAAATTATCTGGGAGTACGCATTAGGAGTGATTTAAAGTGGAATGATCATATAATGTTGATCGTCGGTAAAGCATTTGCCAGACTGAGATTCATTGGGAGAATCCTAAGGAAATGCAATCCGAAAACAAAGGAAGTAGGTTACAGTACGCTTGTTCGCCCACTGCTTGAATACTGCTCAGCAGTATGGGATTCGTACCAGATAGGGATGATAGAAGATATAGAGAAGATCCAACGGAGAGCAGCGCGCTTCGTTACAGGATCATTTAGTAATAGCGAAAGCGTTACGGAGATGATAGATAAACTCCAGTGGAAGACTCTGCAGGAGAGACGCTCAGTAGCTAGGTACGGGCTTTTGTTAAAGTTTCGAGAACATACCTTCACCGAAGAGTCAAGCAGTATATTGCTCCCTCCTACGTATATCTCGCGGAGAGACCATGAGGATAAAATCAGAGAGATTAGAGCCCACACAGAGGCATACCGACAATCCTTCTTTCCACGAACAATACGAGACTGGAATAGAAGGGAGAACCGATAGAGGTACTCAAGGTACCCTCCGCCACACACCGTCAGGTGGCTTGCGGAGTATGGATGCAGATGTAGATGTAGAAGTCATCCACTGATAAGATAAATTTGTCACGCTGGAACGTAAATACGTACAGAACGGCTAACACTATCATTATGACTATCTCCAGTGTAAGCGTAAATACACATGAGATAAAGATTTTCCACTAGAACCCTTACTGCGGAGTCACACTGGTGCTTTCTCTATCTGTCATTGCACTTCTCAGGTAGTATATTATAGCCATTAAGGCGATAGGTTCTACTCTGAGATGACAAAAGTCATGGGATGATTCCTAATATCGTGTCGAACCACTTTTTTCCCGGCGTAGCGACGCAGCTGGAGAAGCATTGAGCCATGCTGCCTCTACAGCCGTCCATAATTGCGAAACTGTCGCCGATTCAGGATTTTTGCATGAACTGGCCTCTCAATTATGTCCCATAAATGTTCGATGGGATTCATGCCGGGCGATGTGGGCGACCATATCATTTGCTCGAACTGTGCAGAACGTTCTTCATACCAATCGCGAATAACTGTGGCCTGGTGACATGACGCAATGTCATCCATAAAAATTCCTTCGTCGTTTGGGAACAAGTAGTCCATGAATGGCTTCAAAAAAAATGGTTCAAATGGCTCTAAGCACTACGGTACTTAACATTTGAGGTCATCAGTCCCCTAGACGTAGAACGACTTAAACCTAACTAACCTAAGGACAACACACACATCCATGACCGAGGCAGGATTCGAACCTGTGACCGTAGCAGTCGCGCGGTTCCGGACTGAAGCGCCTAGAACCGCTCGGTCACAGCGGCCGGCGAATGGCTGCAAATGATGTCCAAGTAGCCGAACGTAAATATTTCAAGTGAACGGTCGGTTCAGTTAGACCAAAGGACCCAATTCATTCAACGTAAACGCAGCTCATACCATTATAAAGCCACCACCAATTTGCACACTGTCTTGTTGACAACTTGCGTCCATGGCTTCGTGGAGTCTGCGCCATACTCGAACTCTACCATCAGCTCTTACCAACTGAAATCTGGACTCATCTAACCAGGCCACGGTTTTCCAGTCGTATAGAGTACAAATGATATGGTCAAGAGCCCAGGAGGGGCGCTGCAGAAGATGCTGTGCTGTTAGCAAAGGCACACTATTATAGCCGATGACTGGGTGTTGTGTGATGTCCTTACGTTAGTTAGGTTTAAGTATTTCTAAGTTCTATGGGACTGATGACCATGGATGTTAAGTCCCATAGTGCTCAGAGCCATTTGAACCATTTTATTATAGCCAATAAACACCAAATTTCGATGCACTGTCCTATCGGATACGCCCATTGTACGTCCCACACTGATTTCTGTGGTTCTTTCACGCATTGTTGCTTGTCTATTAGCACTGACAACTCTACGCAAACGCCGCTGCTCGGTCGTTAAGTGAAGGCCGCCCGCCAATGGGTTATCCGTTGTAAGAGGTAATGCCTGAAGCTCGGTATTCTGGGCACACTCTTGACATTGTGGATCTCAGAATACTGAATTTTCAAACGATTTCCTAAATAGAATGTCCCCTGCATCTAATTCCAGCTATCATTCAGCGTTCAAAGTCTGTTGATTCCCTTGTGCGACCGCAATCACGTCACATAAATCACCTCAGTACCAAAGATAGTTCCACAAATGCACTGCCTTTTATACGTTTTGTACGTGATACTACCGCCATCTGTATATGTGCATATCGCTCTCCCATTATTCTCATTAACTTAGTATTTTTGGAAATTTGTGGTAAGTTCCTATGGGACCAAACTGCTGTGGTCATCGGTTCCTAGGCTTACACAATACTTAATCTAACTTAAACTAACTTACGCTAAGGACAACATACACATCCATGCCCGAGGACGGACTCGAACCTCCGACGGGGTGATACCTCAGTATAAAACACTCCTTCGAGCAATACTTAAATATTTCCAGAGTGAATTTTCATCCTGCAGATGAATGAGTGCTGATTTGAAACTTCCTGGCAGAGTGAAGGCTTGTGTCGGACTGGGACTCGAACGTGCGTCCTTCGGCTTTCACGGGCAAGTGCTCTACCGACTGAGCTATACAAGCACAAATCACGACCCCAACACCTTCCCTCCTCCAAGCATTAGTGGCGCCAGTACCTCATCTCCTAACTTCCAATTGAGCACCTGGTCGCCAAAGGTAAAGGTTACAGGTTCGAATCCCTTTGCGGCACACACACTTCGCTGCAGAGTGATAATTCATTCTGGAAGCAATCCTCAGGGCTGTGACTGATCCGTGTCTTCAAAATCTATCCATTTTTCCAACAGTGGTAGTCCCGCAAGGTATGTCTGTGAAATTTGGAAAGTAGGAGATGAAGTAGTTGTAGAAGTAAGGCTGTGAGGGCTCGTACTTTAATGTTGCTTGTCAGTCTGGGATCCGTTCCTCGGGGAGGAAGCAGAGAAAATCCGAAATTGAGCAGCAGCTTCGTAGAAATAAAGCTGTGGGGGCGGCTCGTACTTCAGTTTTGCTTGTCAGTCTGAGATCCGTGTCTGAGAGCGCTGACGGAAGAAGTAGAAGTTGAGCAGCGCCTTCGTTAAAAGTTCGTTTAGTAAACGCTTACATTCGTAGTAGAATGAACCAAAACATTATTTGGTCCGATCTATATATCGTAAAAAGACCATGGAGGTAAAATTACACATTCTAAGTCACACAGAGAAACAAGATTGGAGGGACGGCGATAGTGGGGGTTGGCAAGTGACAGTGGGAAGCTAAGTACCCTCCATCACACACTTGCGGAGCACAGTCGGAGATATATAGGATGTTACAAAAAGGTTCGGCCAAACTTTCAGGAAACATTCCTCACGCACAAATAAAGAAAAGATGTTATGTGGACATGTGTCCGGAAACGCTTAATTTCCATGTTAGAGCTCATTTTAGTTTCGTCAGCATGTACTGTATTTCCTCGATTCACCGCCAGTTGGCGCAATTGAAGGAAGGTAATGTTGACTTGCTTGTGTTGACATGCGACTCATTGCTCTATAGTACTAGCATCAAGCACATCAGTACATAGCATCAACAGGTTAGTTTTCATCACGAACGTGGTTTTGCAGTCAGTGCAATGTTTACAAATGCGGAGTTGGCAGATGCCCATTTGATGTATGGATTAGCACGGGGCAATAGCCGTGGCGCGGTACGTTTGTATCGAGACAAATTTCCAGAACGAAGGTGTCCCGACAGGAAGACGTTCGAAGCAATTGATCGGCGCCTTAGGGAGCACGGAACATTACAGCCTATGACTCGCGACTGGGGAAGACCTAGAACGACGAGGACACCTGCAATGGACAAGGCAATTCTTCGTGCAGTTGACGATAACCCTAATGTCAGCGTCAGAGAAGTTGCTGCTGTACAAGGTAACGTTGACCACGTCACTGTATGGAGAGTGCTACGGGAGAACCAGTTGTTTCTGTACCATGTACAGCGTGTGCAGTCACTATCAGCAGCTGATTGGCCTCCACGGGTACACTTCTGCGAATGGTTCGTCCAACAATGTGTCAATCCTCATTTCAGTGCAACTGTTCTCTTTACGGATGAGGCTTCATTCCAACGTGATCAAATTGTAAATTTTCGCCATCAACATGTGTGGCTGACGAGAATCCGCACGCAATTGTGGAGTCACGTCATCAACACAGATTTTCTGTGAACATTTGGGCAGGCATTGTTGGTGATGTCTTGATTGGGCCCCATGTTCTTCCACCTATTCTCAATGGAGGACGTTATCATGATTTCATACGGGATACTCTACCTGTGCAGCTAGAACATGTGCCTTTACAAGTACGACACAACATGTGGTTCGTGCACGATGGAGCTCCTGCACATTTCAGTCGAAGTGTTCGTACGCCTCTCAACAACAGATTCAGTTGGCTATTGAATGTTTGAATGAAACATAATTGTGTGACTCACCATTAAATTTTCTGTCCTGCAGCGGCTGGTCAAACACTTCTGCGTAAATCGTATTCGTCAAAATATGGATTTTCTTAATACATCTATGAACCATAGACCTTGCCGGTGGTGGGGAGGCTTCCGTGCCTCAGCGATACAGATAGCCGTACCGTATGTACAACCACAACGGAGAGGTATCTGTTGAGAGGCCAGACAAACGTGTGGTTCCTGAAGAGGGCAGCAGCCTTTTCAGTAGTTGCAAGGGCAACAGTCTGGATGATTGACTGATCTGGCCTTGTAACAATAACCAAATCGGCCTTGCTGTGCTGGTACTGCGAACGGCTGAAAGCAAGGGGAAACTACGGCCGTAATTTTTCCCGAGGGCATGCAGCTTTACTGTATGATTAAATGATGATGGCGTCCTCATGGGTAAAATATTCCGGAGGTAAAATAGTCCCCCATTCGGATCTCCGGGCGGGGACTACTCAAGAGGATGTGGTTATCAGGAGAAAGAAAACTGGCGTTCTACGGATCGGAGCGTGGAATGTCAGATCCCTTAATCGGGCAGGTAGGTTAGAAAATTTAAAAAGGGAAATGGATAGGTTAAAGTTAGACATAGTGGGAATTAGTGAAGTTCGGTGGCAGGAGGAACAAGACTTCTGGTCAGGTGACTACAGGGTTATAAACACAAAATCAAATAGGGGTAATGCAGGAGTAGGTTTAATAATGAATAGGAAAATAGGAATCCGGGTAAGCTACTACAAACAGCATAGTGAACGCATTATTGTGGCCAAGATAGATACGAAGCCCACACCTACTACAGTAGTACAAGTTTATATGCCAACTAGCTCTGCAGATGACGAAGAAATTGAAGAAATATATGATGAAATAAAAGAAATTATTCAGATAGTGAAGGGAGACGAAAATTTAATAGTCATGGGTGATTGGAATTCGAGTGTAGGAAAAGGGAGAGAAGGAAATGTAGTAGGTGATTATGGATTGGGGGTAAGAAATGAAAGAGGAAGCCGGCTGGTAGAATTTTGCACAGAGCACAACTAATCATAGCTAACACTTGGTTTAAAAATCATGATAGAAGGTTGTATACATGGAAGAACCCTGGAGATACTAAAAGGTATCAGATAGATTATATAATGGTAAGACAGAGATTTAGGAACCAGGTTTTAAATTGTAAGACATTTCCAGGGGCAGATGTGGACTCTGACCACAATCTATTGGTTGTGACCTGTAGATTAAAACTGAAGAAACTGCAAAAAGGTGGGAATTTAAGGAGATGGGACCTGGATAAACTGAAAGAACCAGAGGTTGTACAGAGTTTCAGGGAGAGCATAAGGGAACAATTGACAGGAATGGGGGAAAGAAATACAGTAGAAGAAGAATGGGTAGCTCTGAGGGATGAAGTAGTGAAGGCAGCAGAGGATCAAGTAGGTAAAAAGACGAGGGCTAGTAGAAATCCTTGGGTAACAGAAGAAATATTGAATTTAATTGATGAAAGGAGAAAATATAAAAATGCAGTAAATGAAGCAGGCAAAAAGGAATACAAACGTCTCAAAAATGAGATCAACAGGAAGTGCAAAATGGCTAAGCAGGGATGGCTAGAGGACAAATGTAAGGATGTAGAGGCTTATCTCACTAGGGGTAAGATAGATACTGCCTACAGGAAAATTAAAGAGACCTTTGGAGATAAGAGAACCACTTGTATGAACATCAAGACCTCAGATGGAAACCCAGTTCTAAGCAAATAAGGGAAAGCAGAAAGGTGGAAGGTGTATATAGAGGGTCTATACAAGGGCGATGTACTTGAGGACAATATTATGGAAATGGAAGAAAATGTAGATGAAGATGAAAGGGGAGATACGATACTGCGTGAAGAGTTTGACAGAGCACTGAAAGACCTGAGTCGAAACAAGGCCCCCGGAGTAGACAACATTCCATTGGAACTACTGACGGCCTTGGGAGAGCCAGTCCTGACCAAACTCTACCATCTGGTGACCAAGATGTATGAAACAGGCGAAATACCCTCAGACTTCAAGAAGAATATAATAATTCCAATCCCAAAGAAAGCAGGTGTTGACAGATGTGAAAATTACCGAACAATCAGTTTAATAAGCCACAGCTGCAAAATACTAACACGAATACTTTGCAGACGAATGGAAAAACTAGTAGAAGCCGACCTCGGGGAAGATCAGTTTGGATTCCGTAGGAATACTGGAACACGTGAGGCAATACTGACCTTACGACTTATCTTAGAAGAAAGATTAAGGAAAGGCAAACCTACGTTTCTAGCATTTGTAGACTTAGAGAAAGCTTTTGACAATGTTGACTGGAATACTCTCTTTCAAATTCTAAAGCTGGCAGGGGTAAAATACAGGGAGCGAAAGGCTATTTACAATTTGTACAGAAACCAGATGGCAGTTATAAGAGTCGAGGGACATGAAAGGGAAGCAGTGGTTGGGAAGGGAGTAAGACATGTTTGTAGCCTCTCCCCGATGTTATTCAATCTGTATATTGAGCAAGCAGTAAAGGAAACAAAAGAAAAATTCGGAGTAGGTATTAAAATCCATGGAGAAGAAATAAAAACTTTGAGGTTCGCTGATGACATTGTAATTCTGTCAGAGACAGCAAAGGACTTGGAAGAGCAGTTGAACGGAATGGATGGTGTCTTGAAGGGAGGATATAAGATGAACATCAACAAAAGCAAAACGAGGATAATGGAATGTAGTCGAATTAAGTCGGGTGATGTTGAGGGTATTAGATTAGGAAATGAGACACTTAAAGTAGTAAAGCAGTTTTGCTATTTGGGGAGCAAAATAACTGATGATGGTCGAAGTAGAGAGGATATAAAATGTAGACTGGCAATGGCAAGGAAAGCGTTTCTGAAGAAGAAAAATTTGTTAACATCAAGTATAGATTTAAGTGTCAGGAAGTCATTTCTGAAAGTATTTGTATGGAGTGTAACCATGTATGGAAGTGAAACCTGGACGGTAAATAGTTTGGACAAGAAGAGAATAGAAGCTTTCTAAATGTGGTGCTACAGAAGAATGCTGAAGATTAGATGGGTAGATCACGTAACTAATGAGGAGGTATTGAATAGGATTGGGGAGAAGAGAAGTTTGTGGCACAACCTGACTAGAAGAAGGGATCGGTTGATAGGACATGTTCTGAGGCATCAAGGGATCACCAATTTAGTATTGGAGGGCAGTGTGGAGGGTAAAAATCGTAGGGGGAGACCAAGAGATGAATTCACTAAGCAGATTCAGAAGGATGTAGGTTGCAGTAGGTACTGGGAGATGAAGAAGCTTGCACAGGATAGAGTAGCATGGAGAGGTGCACCAAACCAGTCTCAGGACTGAAGACCACAACAACAACATCTTAATAAGCACCAAAAGGTCTCAAAATAAAAGTTTTGCATCAGTATATGCAATGAAAAGAAAACAGATTGAATTAGTTACAAAAATTCTTTACAATATTGTTGTATGATCATTTGCTTAGGTACAATAAAGTTGGTGTTTTCGTTACCCTTTAAACTTCAAGATTTTTGGTTATTCTCTGTTGGGAAAAAATACAAATTAATGTTTCAAATTTGCTCAAAAACTACACATCCGAAAATTGCGTCCTGTCACGGTCGCCAGTTGTAGTGGTTAATAAAAAAAGAAAAGAGAGAATAAAAGAAAAAGAAAAAAGGTTGAAAATGTGGGAAGAAATGGTGAATAAAAAATGGGTTTTAAAATCGTAAATGACCGTGAAAAAAGGAAAGAATGAAATGCAAATCGGACCTCGTATTACAGAAAAGCTATAGTTGGGATGGTCCTTGTGGCGTTTTTGAGCAAAAGTTAAACCAATTTCCACTACAAAACTTACTGAAAAGAAACAGAGAATAACAGAATGTAACTGACAGGGGGAAGTGGCGTAGATGAGAGATCATCCTTTACCAGGTTAACTTGTCTTCTTTCGGGCGGCGTCCAGGTCTTCAAAAATCTCCTTCATTTCTGCGTGAAAAGTCTGTTCCGAAATCTTGCAATAGTCCAGGAATCACTAATTTATACCAATTAAAATCATCTTGATACTGTATGCAATTTAATTTACTTTGCTACTTCCATTCTCCGAATTTCTTAACAACTTCCACAACATGTCTACACATTAAAATCAGATCAAGACTAGCTAATGAGTTTTTTAAACGTCTTCATCAGATCACGTCTGCCTTAAGCTCCGGCTATCAAGAGACAATTAAGAAACGAATGAAAAAACAGAAAAAAGTTACAATTTTAGTAGTTTCTCTGCCATCGAGCGCTCATACCGCTGCGACGGGATATTTTTTATCTGAGGGAACGAGTGTAGCGGGGCGAAATTCAAAGTCCCGCTACAACAAGTATGACACAACATGTGGTTCATGCACGATGGAGCTCCTGCACATTGCAGTCGAAGTGTTCGTACGCCTCTCAACAACAGATTCGGTGACCGATGGATAGGTAGAGGCGGACCAATTCCATGGCCTCCACGCTCTCCTGACCTCAACCCTCTTGACTTTCATTTATGGGGGCATTTGAAAGCTCTTGTCTACGCAAGCCCAGTACCAAATGTAGAGACTCTTCGTTCTCGTACTGGGGACGGCTGTGATACAATACGCCATTCTCCAGGGCTGCATCAGCGCATCAGGGATTCCATGGGACGGAGGGTGGATGCATGTATCCTCGCTAACGGAGGACATTTTGAACATTTCCTGTAACAAAGTGTTTGAAGTCACGCTGGTACGTTCTGTTGCTGTGTTTCCATTCCATGATTAATGTGATTTGAAGAGAAGTAATAAAATGAGCTCTAACATGGAAAGTAAGCGTTTCCGGACACATGTCCACATAAGATATTTTCTTTCTTTGTGTGTGAGGAATGTTTCCTGAAAGTTTGGCCGTACCTTTTTGTAACAACCTGTAGATACAGTCGTGGCACCCTGGCACCCCGAATCTGAAAGACTCATCGCAGATGGGAAAAAGTCTGGTGCTTCTCTCGTGTTTTGGGGGACGCGTCCAGAGAAAGAAGCGCGAGCGTTTGCGGATTGAGACGGCGGCGGCAGGTGCCGGAGTGTCAGGTGAGGGATGGCCCACGATGGAAGCAGCCTCGGAGGCCGGGCCGCAGCTGCTGGAGCCGTCAATGCGCCCAGATTGCCTGCGCTGCCCTAAGAGGATTTCCGGCCGGTCGCATTGCTCACTGTCTCCTGGACTTCCCCCAGCCGCGGCCGCTCCCGGCACCCGCAATGCACAGCAGGGGCGAGAGGAAGTGGTTCGTCATCTGACGAGGAACCTGCTCGCAATTCACAAAATGACGCAAATATTTTATGCTGTATAGCCAGGTGTGACCACTCCGGTTGCTGGTAGACGTCCACTCCTGTGTGAACGTCCAGAATTTAAAGAACGTCACATTCACCGAGGTAGTGTGCTGATTCAGCAGCAACAACAACAACGAATTGGCTACAGCCAGTTTAGATCGAGCAGATAACCATAAACTACTATAAAAGTCACTATAGCATTCTTAACATATATAATAATGCATCGGCCGGCCGATGTTGCCGAGCGGTTCTAGGCACTTCAGTCTGGAACCGTACGACAGCTGCGGTCGCAGGTTCGAATCCTGTCTCGGGTATGGAGGTGTGTGATGTCATTAGTTAGGTTTAAGTAGTTCTAAGTTCTAGGGGACTGATGACCTCAGATGTTAAGTCCCATAAAGCTCAGACCCAGTTGAACCAAATAATCCATCGTTAATAGTCCCTGCTATGACGGTAATATGACTTCTGTCGCAAATTTTGAACAGTGGGGCTCCTCAAATTAATGTCCATTACAGGCATCTAATCGACAGTTCGTGTAATACTTGTATATGTTGCGTTTCGGAACTTTGATCACTTAAAGTAGTCCTCATGATCATAGTTTGTAATAAGACCCATTGTTGATAGCTGGGAAACTGTATGACCTGCTGACTAGAACTGTGCTAGAAAACCACAAGTTAAACGGTATAGTACCATCGATGATGAGCATTCCCGAAATATGACGATCTGTGTGATCGAAATAGATAGCAAATCAGCAGTTTATTTTGTCGAATACGACGCAATTCAGGTAGTTACGGTAGATATAGTTTTGCCAACTGAGGGTGGATAACATGGCTAATTTTCTAAGAGTTTCAAGTAATTTTAAACGTTTGTAAGTGTCTATGACAAATCATTCTGATTCCTTAAAATAAACTGTAAAATTTACTGTGTACCATTAGAAAGGTCTGTTCCATCCGAAAGATCCTCCGGACAGGGCTGCGATGTTTTCAGCAATGTTCTATCATGCAATAGTCTGCACAGTTCTGTCATATATTTGACAATATCTCTCCACGATTTCACTAAATTTCAAGTTAAACTCTAAATCATATCGTATTTTGACACTTGAAATTAATGAAAAAAGCAGCGCCTTACTTGAAAATCTTCGTCACACGTCGCTTCGGGGCGCCACTCGTGGTTACGAATGGACGTGGTGCGAACGATGCAGCGACGCTTTACTGCCAAGCCATCGCTTCATTTGTTAACAAGGAAGTGGCTTCAAACAGCGCCACGTCCCAGCCAGATATCGGCTCCATTTTTGTGCGTTGCGCCCTAGCAGCCTACCGTCCCCCTCGCCCTCCCCACGCCACCCACACAGCTCGAGCACAGGCAGTTTAAGGCAACAAAATTCAGATCCTTTCCATCTTTCGTTTGTATAGTTAAGAGGCGCTTGGCTGGCTTGTGTCGTCATGAAATGGAGATATACGTAGTCACCTGTCAGTGAATTGTAAAGCGCGTATCCACTTTGTTAGGCAACGGCCTTGCCGCAGTGGATACAGCGGTTCCCGTGAGATCACCGAAGTTAAGCGCTGTCGGGCGTGGCAGGCACTTGGATGGGTGACCTTCCAGGCCGCCATGTGCTGTTGACATTTTTCTGGGTGCACTCATCCTCGTGATGCCAGCTGAGGAGCTACTCTACATCTACAACTACATCTACATTTACACTCCGCAAGCCACCCAACGGTGTGTGGCGGAGGGCACTTTACGTGCCACTGTCATTACCTCCCCGTCCTGTTCCAGTCGCGTATGGTTCGCGGGAAAAACGACTGTCTGAAAGCACCCATGCGCGCTCTAATCTCTCTAATTTTACATTCGTGATCTCCTCGGGAGGTATAAGTAGGGGGAAGCAATATATTCGATACCTCATCCAGAAACGCACCCTCTCGAAACCTGGCGAGCAAGCTACACCGCGATGCAGAGCGCCTCTCTTGCAGAGTCTGCCACTTGAGTTTGTTAAACGTCTCCGTAACGCTATCACGGTTACCAAATAACCCTGTGACGAAACGCGCCGCTCTTCTTTGGATCTTCTCTATCTCCTCCGTCAACCCGATCTGGTATGGATCCCACACTGATGAGCAATACTCAAGTATAGGTCGAACGAGTGTTTTGTAAGCCACCTCCTTTGTTGATGGACTACATTTTCTAAGGACTCTCCCAATGAATCTCAACCTGGTACCCGCCTTACCAACAGTTAATTTTATATGATCATTCCACTTCAAATCGTTCCGCACGCATACTCCCAGATATTTTACAGATGTAACTGCTACCAGTGTTTGTTCCGCTATCATATAATCATACAATAAAGGATCGTTCTTTCTATGTATTCGCAATACATTACATTTGTCTATGTTAAGGGTCAGTTGCCACTCCCTGCACCAAGTGCCTATCCGCTGCAGATCTTCCTGCATTTCGCTACAGTCATCTGCATGTATGTCCAGACATTCATTTACCGCAATGTTTCATATTTTTGTCCAACCCCGTAGCTGATGAAATCGGTATCTGTAAGAACATACGATTGTTATTCTCAAAAGCAGGTATCATGCACCCGAACAGTATCTGCTGGCGCTTCCAGGAGCGCTGGAGTGGGATAGACGACGGGTCGGGCAGAGAGGCCTCACAGCCCGTTGATCGGTCCTCCGGAGCGTCTCGGCCTCTCCAGCCAGCCTGGAGTCTCCATCTACCTGGAAGTGCTCGAGATGTAAAAAACAATGAATCGCTTACAAATTGTCTGGTGATCATTATTCTTTTCTCTTTTGGTGCCAATTAAATCTTTAATTTCCTTCAGCACGGTGTTTTAATTCCGTCTCACAGCAAACTTGTGATACCTGTCGATTATACGACTGCATAATAAAAAAAAATGGTTCAAATGGCTCTGAGCACTATGGGACTTAACGTCTGAGGTCATCAGTCCCCTAGAACTTACAACTACTTAAACCTAACTAACCTAAGGACATCACACACATCCATGCCCGAGGCAGGATTCGAACCTGCGACCGTAGCGGTAGCGCGGTTCCAGACTGAAGCGCCTAGAACCGCTCGGCCACTCCGGCCGGCCGACTGCATAATAGATGTGGAGAGTTCTCATTCTGATGATGAATCACTAGGGTGCAACTCTTTGTACAAACAGCCATTCGACCTGTGAAATTCCGTTATAAATTGAATGATGAGCAGTGCTGACACCGCGAATCTGCCAAACTGAAGAAAGCCATGGCGGCCACCAAATGCCGCTCCAATTGCGTCAAGGAATGCCGTCGCATCGCGCTGCTAAATGAAATGTGGTGTACCGAGCAGTTTCAGGAAGATCGGAGAAAAGCCGAGACGTGCCGAGTAGCGTCGACATAGGCGAGCTTTGGTCTGCAAGACTGCAGCATGTCGTGTCCATGCGCAGTTTTGTGCGTCCTGGTCGGCCCTGTCGTAAACAGTGCGCATACGTTCGCTAAACAGTAACGCCCACCGCGAAATTGAGCAACTGATTGAGCTCAAAAAATTGCTCAAATGGCTCTGAGTACTATGGGACTTAACATCTGTGGTCATCAGTCCCCTAGAACTTAGAACTACTTAAACCTAACTAACCTAAGGATAACACACGCATCCATGCCCGAGGCAGGATTCGAACCTGCGACCGTAGCGGTCGCGCGGCTCCAGACTGTAGCGTCCAGAACCGCTCGGCCACTCCGGCCGACAACTGATTGAGCTGCTTCGCATTACTGGGCACTGGAACTAACTTCCGAATACTTTCTAAGCTTTCCATGCAAAGAGAACAGTTTTACCGAGCGAGGTGGCACAGTGGTTAGACACTGGACTCGCATTCGGGAGGACGACGGTTCAATCCCGTGTCCGGCCATCCTGATTTAGGTTTTCCGTGATTTCCCTAAATCGCTCCAGGCAAATGCAGGGATGGTTCCTTTCAAAGGGCACGGCCCACTTCCTTCCCCGTCCTTCCCTAATCCGATGCGACCGATGACCTCGCTGTCTGGTCTCCTTCCCCACAACCAACCAACCAGAACAGTTTTATTGATCCCTGACCACTGACTTCCGAAGTACACACTTCCATATCATTCCACCGCAGACAGCTCAGAACTAGCCTCTTGCACCCCACAAGAGCGGCCGATCGACTCGACTTCCGTGCGCTTCCAACTGTGCACCAAGTTCTTTTCACTTCGACTGCTCAGCGTCCAGAGTAGTATGTAGGCACTTCGGTTGGCAGAATCCTGCTTACACTCAGGCTACTGATGTAAACTACTGTTGCCTGCCGATATTTTCAGTAGGCTGTAGCGAAAGGGTACGCCATACGTCCACTGGAAAACACTCGCCTTTAAAGAGCGTCGAGTCGGGCCAGGCCACCACCCTTTAGAGTGGACTATTATCTCCAGACTGGAGAACAGTCCCCGTCCTGCGAAAACACAACAGGCGCTGTTGTCGCTCACAACAGCGACAAGCAGTAGAGGATGGTGGCGGTCTAGATCTGATACGTTACGAAGCGACTTTGATAAGCTGCAGGCCGTTATGGTCCGTCACCAGCGAACGACCAACTCGGGAACAGCGAAGCAGGTCGGCTGTTCACGTGCTCGTGTCGTGATCATCTATAGAAAGCGATTAAGAAGATATGATCAGACCACAAGATGTTAAACGTCCACGCTCCCTAACGGAACGTGACGGTCAGACGCTGGCCAAATTTGTAAAACAGGACAGCCGGCGATTTGTGGTAGATATGAAGTATCAGAGTATACCGTTCACTGGATACTGTTGATCACAGTGCTACGCTGTCCAAATGGCATTACGACTGTATTGGGCACGGACTCATCGAGATTGGACCATGAATCGATGGAAACCTCTCACTGACCGCATGAATTTCCTGTTTCACCAGGTCGATGACCAGTGCGGGCAGTATAATGCTGAGGAGAACATTAATCTGGGCTTCCAATGGACCTTTGATTCGGATAGATGGCGCCACGGCAGCTGTCGATTACGTGAATGTTACTGCGGAATAACTGCACCGCTTCATGCTCGATATCTTCCGCGGTGGAGATAGCACATTCCAGCAGGATAAATGTTGCGTCACGGAATCGAGCCGCAGTGCTTTGAGGAGTATAATAATTAACTCCCTTTGATTTCTTGGCCATCAAATTCGTTCGATCTGAAGTCGATTGCACACATCTGGGACGCCATTGGGCGTCAGTCCCTGGTCTTGAACAATTGGCCCGTAATTAACGAGAATTACGTGACCTGTGCGTAAAGAAAGAAAAAAAAACTTTTCGAATCCATGTGACGCAGAATCGCTGATTTATTGCGTTCCAGAAGTGGACCAGTACGCCATTTAGCAGGTGGTCAAAATGCTTAGTACATCAAAACTAGATGTGACTGTCTTATTGGGATTGCCGCGATCGTTCTTTAAGTAAAAATATGGCATTTCAGTCTTGATCATAATTTTTTATTTTCAATGACGGTTTCAGGCTAGCTGCCCATCTTCAGATCTGTTAGATAAAGTTCAAAATACAATTAACAATAGAGATATAGTTACTGATGGAAGTATCTTAGTTTACAAAAACAAATTTTGGAATGTATAAATGCCAACATACCATGTATTGCAGTTACAGAGTAACCTGTCAGTAAAGAACAATCGTTTCGCTGACATATCTAAAGTAATTTTTAATCTGTTAAAACCTTATATCGTAGTTTGGAGAAACCTGATTGGTAAAAGTAAAAAGTGTCCTCTATCTGTAAGAATTGTACATATGTACTAAGATGTTATTTTTTCACCATACATATTAACGCCGAACATACTTTTTTTTTTAAATAAGATAATTTTTAAAGAAATAACATATGAATAATCTTTTTCGAGTGGGCCATGAACTGAAATATTTTTAACTAATTTAAAGATTTTTATAAAGAAACTTAAAAATATAATTAAAACATATCCATTTTCTTTCATCTTCTTTGTACTGATTGGTGGTGGAGAGGATTTCCCTACGTTGGAACGTATACAGCTTTGTCTCATCAGCATGTATGTGCAGAGGACCAGCTATCAGACATCTGCTTTATGACAAATGAAATGACGAAACGGTAATGAAAGGCTGAAGAACACTTATAGAAAGCGGATAAAAGTGTGGAAACAACAACACTACCATGCCTAACGATGTGTGGCAAAACCTTCGGCAGTCAAAACAACTTGCAGTCGTCTCGGATGGGATGAACATAGGTGGTTTACGCTTTTTAAAAAATCTTAAATCATTGTTTCTGCTAAATGATAGCACGTTCAGGCAAATATGAGGGAGCAGACAACAAAGGCTCAATAGTATTGAAATCTGGTGACTCTTTTGGCCAGCGGAGATACGAATCCATATCGGTGTTCACAAAACCATTTCTGGAGATTGCGAGCTGCGTGAACAGGCATTCCCCATCGTCTCGGAATACAGCATACCCATTGGGAAGCAGAACTTTGTACTATGGGACGGACCTGATCAGCAAAAATGGTCACACAGTCGTTGGCAGTAATGCGACCTTCCAGAGTAAACATGGGGCTCGCGGAATGCAGCGATAAGACTATACAGAACATCACCAAACCCCCAGCAGGTTTCAGTCTTGTGACGTAAAATCATCCAGAAGCTGGAGATAGTGCTAAACAACACTCATCCGAAGAATGACGTTCTTTCATTGCTCCACAGCGCAGGTTTCATGGCTTCGGCGCCACCTCTTCAACGAGTGTTCGTCACGATCACTCAAGACACACGTCCGTCTATTTTACAACTTAGCGCATGATGTTTTTCCATTTTCCCTGAATGCAGTATAAATCTTCGATACGGTGCCTCTTGAAACACCTAACACTTCCACTACCTTTGTTACACAAGCACACACCATACGAGCACCAACAGTTTTCCAGCGTTCGGATGCACTCACAGCTACACAGTACGCTCTTCTGACCTCCATGATGCTTGAAAAGTATCGAGGACAGTGCACAGTTGCCGTTCGTGATCAAATAAAACAATGCAACCTGCAGGCTTCACTATCTACATCTCCTTCTACGTTTATACTCCGCAAGCCACCCAACGGTGTGTGGCGGAGGGCACTTTACGTGCCACTGTCATTACCTCCCTCTCCTGTTACAGTCGCGTATGGTTCGTGGGAAGAGCGACTGCCGGAAAGCCTCCGTGCGCGCTCGAATGTCTCTAATTTTACATTCGTGATCTCCGCGGGAGGTATAAGTAGGGGGAAGCAATATTTTCGATACCTCATCCAGAATCGCACCCTCTCGAAACCTGGACAGCAAGCTACACCGCAATGCAGAGCGCCTCTCTTGCAAAGCCTGCTAAACATTTCCGTAACGCTATCACGCTTACCAAATAACCCTGTGACGAAACGCGCCGCTCTTCTTTGGATCTTCTCTATCTCCTCTGTCAACCCGACCCGTACGGATCCCACACTGATGAGCAATACTGAAGTATAGGTCGAACGAGTGTTTTGTAAGACACCTCCTTTGTTGATGGACTACATTTTCTAAGGACTCTCCCAATGAATCTCAACCTGCTACCCGCCTTATCAACAATTAATTTTATATGATCATTCCACTTCAAATCGTTCCGCAAGCATACTCCCAGATATTTTACAGAAGTAACTGCTACCAGTGTTCGTTCCGCTATCATATAATCATACAATAAAGGATCCTTCTTTCTATGTATTCGCAATACATTACATTTGTCTACGTTAACGTTCAGTTGCCAGTCCCTGAACCAAGTGCCTATCCACTGCAGATCTTCCTGCATTTCGCTACAATCATCTGCATTTATGTCCAGACATTCATTTACCGCAATGTTTCATATTTTTGTCCAACTCCGTAGCTGGTGAAATCGGTATGTGTAAAAACATACGGTATGTTATTCTCAAAAGCAGGTATCATGCACCCGTACAGTATCTGCTGGCGCTTCCCGAGCGCTGGAGTGGGATAGACGACGGGTCGTGCAGAGAGGCCTCACAGCCCCTTGATCGGTCCTCCGGAGCGTCTCGGCCTCTCCAGCCAGCCTGGAGTCTTCCGGGCGCGAGAGGGCGCCCGCCCGGCAGGCAGGCAGGCCAGATTTATCGGCTTCCATCTCCATCGCGCCGCAGTTAATCTCACTTGTACCCTGATGTATAGAGGCGGATCTC
This sequence comes from Schistocerca cancellata, assembly GCF_023864275.1. NCBI lineage: Eukaryota > Metazoa > Arthropoda > Insecta > Orthoptera > Acrididae > Schistocerca > Schistocerca cancellata. The sequence continues at coordinate 74,546,313 of NC_064634.1, read as the reverse complement.
AGCGGCACCTGTCTGCCCATAGCAGCCCTAAATCAACGGCTCGGGGATGGCAGCGCGCCTCGTCGCGGGGATCGGCTGGCGGCGGCGTGCGGGGGCGGTGGCGGGGGCGGCGTTTGATTCCGCCCAACCCTCAGCCAGAGCCCGCTTCTCCGCTCAAGGTGTGCTCAGCAGTGCTTACTGCGCTGCCCTCGTATTATATCTAGCCGACTGGCCGGCCTTCATGCTCCGATTTCGTTGTGTGACCTGGAAAGGGGGATTTGTTGCTGTATGTTACAGCGATTCATCCTACGTAAACTATTTTTTTTATCTTTCTTGACATAAGATCAGTTTCGTCCTTTGATTTATTTGATGTGGACTTACTATATCTTATCCAAATTTTTTTTCTAGTTTTTCTCGCATGTTGTTGTGGTCTTCAGTCCGAAGACTGGTTTGATTCAGCTCACCATGCTACTTTATCCTGTGCAAACCTCCTTATCTCCGAATAACTACTGCAACCTACATCCTTCAGACTCTACATTCTGCCTTGGTCTCCCTCTGCAAATTTTACCTTCCACACTTCGCTCCACTACAAAATTGGTGGTACCGTGATGTTTCAGGTTGTGTTTTATCAACTGATCCCCTTCTTTTAGAAGGGATCGATGACCTAGCAGTTTGGTCCCTTCCCCCCTCTTTAAACCAACCAACCAACCATCTTTTAGTCAAGTTGTCACATAAACTTTTCTCTCCAAGTCTGTTCAACACCTCTTCTTTAGTTACGTGATCTACCATCTCATCTTCAGCATTCTTCTCTAACACCACGTTTCAAAAGCTTCTGTTCTCTTCCTGCCTAAACTGTGTACCATCCACGTTTCACTCACATACATGGGTACATTCCAGACAAATACCTTCAGAGAAGACCAAAACTTAAGCCTATACTTAAGACTATACCCAGTTCTAAGCAAAGAACGGAAAGCAGAAAGGTGGAACGAGTATATAGAGGGTCTATACAAGGGTGATGTACTTGAGGACAATATTATGGAAATGGAACAGGATGTAGATGAAAATGAAATGGGAGATACGATACTGCGTCGAAACAAGGCCCCGGGAGTAGACAACATTCCATTAGAACTACTGACGGCCTTGGAAGAGCCAGTCCTGACAAAACTCTACCATCTGGTGAGCAAGATGTACGAGACAGGCGAAATACCCTCAGACTTCAAGAAGAATATAATAATTCCAATCCCAAAGAAAGCAGGTGTTGACAGATGTGAAAATTACCGAACTATCAGTTTAATAAGTCACAGCTGCAAAATACTAACGTGAATTCTTTACAGACGAAAAGAAAAACTGGTAGAAGCCGACCTCGGGGAAGATTAGTTTGGATTCTGTAAAAATGTTGGAACACGTGAGGTAATACTGACTCTACGACTTATCTTAGAAGAAAGATTAAGGAAAACCAAACCTACGTTTCTGGGATTTGTAGAGTTAGAGAAAGCTTTTGCAATGTTGATTGGAATACTCTCTTTCAAATTCTGGAGGTGGCAGGGGTAAAATACAGGGAGCGAAAGGCTATTTACAATTTGTACAGAAAGCAGATGGCAGTTATAAGAGTCGAGGGGTATGAAAGGGAAGCAGTGGATGGGAAGGGAGTGAGACAGGGTTGTAGCCTGTCCCCGATTTTACTCAATCTGTATATTGAGCAAGCAATAGAGGAAACAAAGGGAAAGTTCGGAGTAGGTATTAAAATCCATGTAGGAGAAATAAAAAGTTTGAGGTTCACCGATGACATTGTAATTCTGTCAGAGACAGCAAAGGACTTGGAAGAGCAGTTGAACGGAATGGATAATGTCTTGAAAGGAGGGTATAAGATGAACATCAACAAAAGCAAAACAAGGATAATGGTATGTAGTCGAATTAAGTCGGGTGATGCTGAGGGCATTAGATTAGGAAATGAGACACTTAAAGTTGTAAAGGGGTTTTGCTATTTGGGGAGCAAAATAACTGATGATGGTCGAAGTAGAGAGGATATAAAATGTAGACTGGCAATGGCAAGGAAAGCGTTTCTGAAGAAGAAAAATTTGTTAACATCGAGTATAGATTTAAATGTCAGGACGTCGTTTCTGTAAGTATTTGTATGGAGTGTAGCCATGTATGGAAGTGAAACGTGGACGATAAATAGTTTAGACAAGAAGAGAATAGAAGCTTTCGAAATGTGGTGCTACAGAAGAATGCTGAAGATTAGAGGGGTAGATCACATAACTAATGAGGATGTATTGAACTGAATTGGAGAGAAGAGGAGTTTGTGGCACAACTTGACTAGAAGAAGGGGTCGGTTGGTAGGACATGTTCTGAGACATCGAGGGATCACCAATTTAGTGTTGGAGGGCAGCGTGGAGGGTAAAAATCGTAAAGGGAGACCAAGAGCTGAATATACTAAGGAGATTCAGAAGGATGTAGGCTGCAGTAGGTACTGGGAGATGAAGAAGCTTGCACAGGATAGAGTAGCATAGAGAGCTGTATCAAACCAGTCTCAGGACTGAAGATCACAACGACAACAACATACTCTATGTTAACAAATTGCTCTTTTTTAGAAGCATTCTTCTTTCCGTTGCCAGTCTACATTTTATATCTTCTCTACTTCGGCCAGCATCAATTATTTTGCTTCCCAAACAGCAAAACTCATCTACTACGGAAGTGTCGCCTTTTCTAATCTAATTTCCTCTCCATCGCCTGATTTAATTCGAGTACATTCCATTATGCTTGTTTTGCTGTTGTTGATGTTGATCTTAAGTCTTTCTTTCAAGACACTGCCCATTCTGTTGAGCTGCTCTTCAAAGTCCTTTGCTGTCTGTGAGAAAATTACAATGTGATCGGAAATGCTCAGTTTTTATTCCTTCTTCTTGAACTTTAATTCCTACCCCAAATTTTTCTTTGGTTTCCTGTACTGCTTGCTCTTTGTAGAGACTGAATGGCTTTAGGAATAGGCTACAACCCTGTCTCACTCCCTTCTCAACCACCGTTCCCATTCCATGCCCCTCGACTACTATAAATGCCGTCTGGTATCGGTATAAGTTGTGAAGGGCCTCTCGCTCTCCGTATTTTACTTCTGTTATATTCAGAATTTCAAAGAGAGTATTCCAATTAATATGTTAGTACTTTCTAATTGGTCTCTTGTCTCAAGACTGCTGCTGTGACAACTTATATTCGTTTAAATTCTGGGATGTCGAAGTCAGTAGGATAACATACACTCCTGGAAATTGAAATAAGAACACCGTGAATTCATTGTCCCAGGAAGGGGAAACTTTATTGACACATTCCTGGGGTCAGATACATCATATGATCACACTGACAGAACCACAGGCACATAGACACAGGCAACAGAGCATGCACAATGTCGGCACTAGTGTATATCCACATTTCGCAGCAATGCAGGCTGCTATTCTCCCATGGAGACGATCGTAGAGATGCTGGATGTAGTCCTGTGGAACGGCTTGCCATGCCATTTCCACCTGGCGCCTCAGTTGGACCAGCGTTCGTGCTGGACGTGCAGACCGCGTGAGACGACGCTTCATCCAGTCCCAAACATGCTCAATGGGGGACAGATCCGGAGATCTTGCTGGCCAGGGTAGTTGACTTACACCTTATAGAGCACGTTGGGTGGCACGGGATACATGCGGACGTCTATCGTCCTGTTGGAACAGCAAGTTCCCTTGCCGGTCTAGGAATGGTAGAACGATGGGTTCGATGACGGTTTGGATGTACCGTGCACTATTCAGTGTCCCCTCGACGATCACCAGTGGTGTACGGCCAGTGTAGGAGATCGCTCCCCACACCATGATGCCGGGTGTTGGCCCTGTGTGCCTCGGTCGTATGCAGTCCTGATTGTGGCGCTCACCTGCACGGCGCCAAACACGCATACGACCATCATTGGCACCAAGGCAGAAGCGACTCTCATCGCTGAAGACGACACGTCTCCATTCGTCCCTCCATTCACGCCTGTCGCGACACCACTGGAGGCGGGCTGCACGATGTTGGGGCGTCAGCGGAAGACGGCCTAACGGTGTGCGGGACCGTAGCCCAGCTTCATGGAGACGGTTGCGAATGGTCATCGCCGATACCCCAGAAGCAACAGTGTCCCTAATTTGCTGGGAAGTGGCGGTGCGGTCCCCTACGGCACTGCGTAGGATCCTACGGTCTTGGCGTGCATCCGTGCGTCGCTGCGGTCCGGTCCCAGGTCGACGGGCACGTGCACTTTCCGCCGACCACTGGCGACAACATCGATGTACTGTGGAGACCTCACGCCTCACGTGTTGAGCAATTCGGCGGTACGTCCACCCGGCCTCCCGCATGCCCACTATACGCCCTCGCTCAAAGTCCGTCAACTGCACATACGGTTCACGTCCACGCTGTCGCGGCATGCTACCAGTGTTAAAGACTGCGATGGAGCTCCGTATGCCACGGCAAACTGGCTGACACTGACGGCGGCGGTGCACAAATGCTGCGCAGCTAGCGCCATTCGACGGCCAACACCGCGGTTCCTGGTGTGTCCGCTGTGCCGTGCGTGTGGTCATTGCTTGTACAGCCCTCTCGCAGTGTCCGGAGCAAGTATGGTGGGTCTGACACACCGGTGTCAATGTGTTCTTTTTTCCATTTCCAGGAGTGTATTTCGCGTATTTTCATTTTCTAATGTCTTATGGGATAACATTCTTGAATAATTCTTCACTTAGGGAAATGAATTCATTGCACAAAGGAAAGAAATTACGATCATGTGTGGAATTCACACACGTAGTTCCTGCAAGCATCTCTTTAAGCAGCTGGGAATATCAGCCACAACCACACAGTAAATTTTCCCACTTGTGAAATTTGTTACACAAAATCCGTCTGGGTTTGAGAGTAACAGATATATTCAAGGATAGAACCTAGCAGTAAAAAAATATCTGCATAACCCTTTAATGAATCTAACTTCGTCACTGAAATGATGAAATAAGCTTCTACAAAACTCGTTGAAAATCTGCCCATGGAAATAAAATATTTGACAGATAGCACATTCGTTTTCAAGTAAAGATTAAGTTGTTTCTCCTTCTACATCACAGAGGAATTCTCGAACAGAAATAATTACCCATTTTTACGGAGGAAACCTTACAATGACCAGCATATAGCCACGTGGAAAAAGAGGCTTTTCCCGCGAATATGGTACAGGTAGTTCAGTAAAAACCAAGATATAGGAAACAACATTTTTCCATTGTGAAGCGCTGTAAGACTTGTAATAGCGTGTGTTTTCGGGATAGCGCCATTGATGAAGATTTGTGTGTACGCTAAATTGCGGATATCATCAATAACAAGTACTTTTTAGTTACAAGTTAAAGGAAAATATCAGTATTAATATATAGTTTCCGAACAGTGTTAGATATCAATGACCTTGACTGTGTCAAACGGTGCTGCATGTCTTTTTATAAGGGTACCTGAAAACTTGCAGTCTGTGGTTATTCTGGGAAAGTTTGAAACGCACACGTTCAGAGAAAGTACGTTTCCACTGTTACCTTCTTCTTTATAACAGAGCTACCTGCACTATACTTTCCCGAAACTTCATATTTCTTGCAATATGTGAAATCTGTTCAGGATTCCATCCCTGCCGCGGTCCGAGTTGTGAAGTTTCTACCATCCTCGGTTATCGCTTCGTACCGCTTGAGTGACCGGCTAAGGAGTGCAGCGGGGAGTGCATAAATAAAATTAACCCGATGGACATAATTTCATGGAAGGTGAAGAGAGCTGATTACATGTTAATACAAGAAACCTAATTGGAATCGTCGATTTGGTACAAATTTGCTTAATTTTTTCAGGGCAAGGAGAAAATCAAATTGAAGAGGCTGGTTTTGCGTGTAAAAGCTAATGCCTACAGATAAAATTGCGAATTCGGTTTGACATTTTACTTATCTGCCCAGACACAGGCCATTAGAATATGTATCTAGCTTTGGGATTGCTTCTGCTCTTCGAAGATGACACAGATAAAGCTGTTCGTGTACATGTCGTCACGTGAATATAAAATGATTGCCCTCTCTCTGTATTCGATAGCATCGAATGGTTCAAGCTCTTAGAAATTCCCAGAAAGATAGTTGTAAGCAATACAGAAGAAGACGTAATAAGTAGAAGAATGAACAGGGAATAATAAGAATGCAAGACGAAGTCTGGAATGCTCGTATTAAAAGGGCTGTGAGATGAGGATATATTCCTCGCTGGTATTCAGTCTCTGTTTCGAAGAAGCAAAGACGCAAATAAAAGAAAGTTGTAGGAGTTGGATTAAAATTCAGAGTGAAAGAATGTCAATGATAAGATTCGCTAGTGACAATCCTATTCATAGTGAAAATGAGTAATAACTGCAGAACCTGTTGAGCTGAATGATCGAGCGAGGTGGGGCAGTGGTTAGCACACTGGCCTCGCATTCGGAAGGACGACGGTTCAGATTCCCGTCCGACCATCCAGGTATAGGTTTCCCGTCGCTCCCGCCAAATGCGGGGATGATTGTTTAGAAATGGCACGGCCGGAGTAATAACTGCAGAACCTGTTGAGGAGAATGATCAAGCGAGGTTCAAAATGGTTCAAATGGCTCTGAGCACTATGGGACTTAACTGCTGAGGTCATCAGTCCCCTAGAAATTAGAACTACTTAAACCTGACTAACCTAAGGACATCACCCACATACATGCCTGAGGAAGGATTCGAATCTGAAACCGTAGTGGTTGCGCGGTTCCAGACTCTAGCGCCAAGAACCGCTCGGCCACACCGACCGGCTCAAGCGATGTCGTGCCGTGGTTAACACACTGGCTTCGCATTCGGGAGGACGACGGGTCAGATTCACGTCCGGCCATCCAGATACAGGTTTCTCGTCGCCCCCGACAAATGCGGGGATGGTTGTTTTGAATTGGCACGGCCGATTTCTTCCCCAACCTTGACACAATCGAAGTCTTTGCTCCGTCTCTAATGACCTCGTTGTCGACGAGATCTTCAACCTTAATCTTCCTCCCTCCTTTGAATGGAATGTACAATCTAATGATCACACGCTATTGTTTCAGAGTAGCCCGGAGAACGATGAAATTAATGAGGACCAGCAGAAAAAGATTAACGATAAACTTAACATCAAAACTGGTGACCAAGAATTGGACGAAACAAGGAGGACATTAAAAACAGCAAAGAGGGCATTCCTGGCCAAAAGATATTTACTGGTATCCAACAACGGCTGCAATCTGAGGAAGAAATTTCTGAAAGTCTGCGTATGGACATGAATCATGGACGATGGGGAAATCGACACAGAAGCGTTTGAGATGTGGTGTTGTGCAACGATGCTAAAAATTAGGTGGACTGAAAACAAAAGAGGAAGTTCTCCGTAGAATCGGACATGGCGGGAAAGAAAAATGAGGAAAACACTGAAAAGAAGAGAGGACAGAAATTGTTAAGACATTAGTGAATAGCGTGCAGCTGTAGAGGATAAAAGCAGTAGGGGAAGTCAGAGGTTCGATTACACACAACAAATAATTTCGAGGACGTTGAACACAAGTCCTACTCTGAGATGAAGAGGTTGACATGGGAAAGGAAGTCATGGCGGTTCATATCAAACCAGCCAGAAGACAGATAACTATAATAAAAAAAAGAAAGAAAAACCCCAGACAGAGCGGAAAGGCGGAATTCTGTATCACTATTTCAACAACAGCCACTACTAAAAACCGGTAAAACAGTTCGTTCTGGAGACAAGCTATTTCTCCAGTAACTTCTTGTACTCGGAAGGGACATGGTTTTAATCGCTTCCCGGAAATCCTTTTTCGGTTTATCATTGTGTGTGAGAAGCATTTTAGGCCAAATGGTAGAATTTTTCGATAGTAAGGCTCTCTTGCATAGCTGTCCAGTTGATCAAGACCAGGACGCAATAGTCCTACTTTGCTGCAGGAACCAATATGATACTACATACCCGCACTATCATAACTATATCCCCTGTATATCAAAACAGGTGCAAGATGACCCATGTTCGAATGAATTATAAGCGTGGCAGGTGACACAAAAATGTTAGTATACCCTCCAAAATAGTGAAACGGAAAACTTATGACTATTACATCCGACACAATTCACAATTGCTTTGATTCATTTCCAGAAAATTATTCATAAAATAACTGATATGCAGTGACAAGATTAATATTATAATGTCTTAGCATATTTGGGGGCTAAAGACACTAATAATCGTGCATGTGAATTCTCTGCAATCACAAAGTTCCCAATGATATTTGTGCTGTTAACTGAAAACAGATAACCACTACAGAAGGGAATACAGTACACCTGTGGTACGAGTTGAAAGTGGAACCCATGCATCGATTTCAACAAAATTTGTCACAGAAACAGCAGGCCTCATGGGAAACAGCACTGCAGGGTTTATGACTTAGTTCCAGTAGGAGTGGAAACAAGGGCAAAAACGTGTTCTTTCCACCCCCTGTCATGTAGGCTGCCCTGTAGGACAGATATGGTGTGGGATGAGTCTGGCCTTCTCAATCAACCTGATTTGCTGGTCAACTTTCAGTCGGTTTCAAGCTCAAATGTGTAGCCTGCCTTGCATGACAGCATGTTGTGGGTATCACATCAGCCTGGTTTATTGAACTGTTACAAGTGTTAAACGTGCTGCTGAGTGTGACATGGAGAAGGTTAAGATTGACAGAGGAGATGAACAAAATGAGTGACAAGGAGAAATGGACAGAGACAGGGGATGTGGGGAAGATAAATGAAGCAGATGGAATGAGTAGGGGGATGATGGCAGGTGGAAATGGAAGTGGGAGAAGGTTAAGATTGATAGAGGAGATGAACAAAATGAGGGGCAAGGAGAAATGGACAGAGACACGAGACGAGGGGAAGATAAATGAAGCAGATAGAACGTATAGAGGGATGATGGCAGATGGAAAAGGAAGTGGGGGAGGTGGAATTGGAAGTAAAGAGCGAGAGGAGGCTATGGTCAGAGGGAGGGGAGGAAGACATGAACGGAGACAGATGTTGGAGGAAATGGAGAAAGAGAGGGGAAGGAGATGAGGAGACAGAGGGATTGGGGAGGTGGAGATAGATAGAGCTGGCAGGATGAGGTGGACGGGTGGAGGATGAGGTGGGCACAGAGAAGGGGAGAGAAGGTGTGTTCAATATAAGTGTCGGAAGCATACGTGGAAGAGGAATCGGGGAAACAACTAGCAGAGAAGTAATTTGGCGCCTCGGCTACAGCCAAGACGTCAGATACATTGAACCAGTTCAGAGGAACAGAGATGAAGCATGAAATCGCCTGTTGCTTCTTGAAGGAAGTAACCTATCATTCGCTATGACTCATTTCTGGGAAACAGCCCGCGACGTAATTTATGAAATAAAAGTCGGCATATTGTCTGCGAGAGATGCACATACTGAGTTATAACTAATTATTTGTTAGAATTAAAGCTGCGAGAAAGTCATTGCGATCCTACCTAGTTTCACTGATTTAAAGTATTCTTCAGATCCTGACTGGCTGATAACAGTATAACACGCCATGTCTCTCGCCGTCACTGTTTGCACTGACATTCAAACAGCCAGGGTTAAAACAAGATATTTTTACAATGGTTTGAAAGGCGCTACTTCAGCATATCATGTCCATGTATTAATCTTAAATACCAATAGTTCAGGAATGGAGCAAAGAATCAATCTCTTGTATTTGTTTAACAGTACCGGCTTCCACCAACAACTAAGTAATTTCAAAATCAGGATGTTGAAGTCAGCCATTTGAGAAGCTGATTAGCAGCTGCATGTTCAGGAGCAGAAGATTAGTGAATGCGACATGGCCAAATGGATCAAGGGTGGCGATGGATGTAGATATATGAATTGGTAGGCACTGCCGGAGCTGGTAACAGCTGTAAAGGTTGTTTGTGATTGTGACTGAAATTAAAATTGTGTGCAAGTTAAAATGTGTATCTCTAGAGAATGACTTCTACGTGTCTCATTAGCAGAGTAATTTGTAAGCGATCACTAACTGTAGCATATCGTTTGAGTCCGCTGCCACTTTCATGTGTAAGGAATCTTGCATTGAGTAAACATTCGAAAATTTGCTTTCCGAAAATATTTGTACACCTAAGAAGGTGTCTTAATAAAATACAATTTACATATAAGAATGCTACCTCCAGCCAGTAAATTTATGACTGAGGTCAAGAAGAACATTTCACTGAATATCAGCCCAGATCTGTGACTGGATACAGGACTTAGACAGAGCGCAAGATTGGTGTTAACCAGACGAAATCGACAGATATATAGGTAATTACAAGGTCACCTTAAAGGCCGTTAAATAGTCGTTACTTTTTAGAATGTACATAACTTTAGTGGCATAATGCTGGAAACTCCACGACGCACTTCCCACACGATTCCGTTGTCTTTATGAAGATTCCAACGCCAATACTACATGAGAACGATCGACGATTGGTGCATGGCCTGATAGCTGACACTGAACGAAAATTATCGTAACCACATGTAGTCGAAGTGACCCATTATGTTTAGATCGTGCTACTGGCGATACATCACTGGAAACGATAACAACCGATAAGTACCTAGCAGTAACTGCTAGGTGCGAACGCAATTGAATGACCACATAAAATTAACGATAAGGAAAGCAATGCAGAAATTCATGGGGAGAATCTTCAGGAACCGTAATCAACGAAAAAGGTTACTTCCAAAACAATGGTTCGATCGATTCTTGAATATATCTCATTGGTCTGGGATCCTTACCATGTTGGATTACTGTGGAGATAGGGATCCAATGACAGCGCAACGTTTCGTCGCCAGTTTGGTTACAGCCAGAATACCCCATTGCCGATTCTTTAAAAGTTGAATGCCCTTGTATGTATCCATATTTCCCGAACTATGAGTCGTGCAATGGTGTAATTTGATGGGTACATTCGGTGCTCTATTTGGATATTGCCTCCAAAACGTTTTATGAATAGAGTTAATTGTAGAGAAGAAACAAATTAAAAAGTCATCCCTGAAGCTGGAGCTTTACTGTATGAACAGCGAAAATGTTGTAAGCTATGAACTTTACTTCTATCATCATTTTGTGATGGATGTAAATGTTTGATATTGTTCGTAAAGTTTGTCTAAAATCGCTAAGTGCTCTCATTTTCAAATGCTGAATATGGTAATCTGCTGGATAATTTTCGCAACGTGAATTACGCTGCCTCAATACAAATACACAGTTTCTAAGTATAATACTTGGCTTGTTGTGTAAAATCATTAACGTAAGAGTGAGTATAGCTCTTAATGAGTAGGTTATGAAAGTATTTAAAATTTTTAAATTCCGTCAGTAACTGCATGAAAAAGTGAAAACCAAATTTTGTTAAATAGGAACCTGCCGCTGGGACTGTGTCCCAGGTTAACCGTTTAGGAATATACATCGCAGCATAAAACTTGAAGACGAAATTAACTTTCCCGTCACATGTCACTACCATGCTACAAAGCTCGATGAAACGTGGACCATACATATAAGGAACTGCTACATTATAGTACAGAAGATAAGTGTAAGAAATACGCAATGAGATCAACAGAAACGACACTTCTCTCTCTCTCTCTCTCTCTCTGCCTTTTTTTTTTTTTTTGTAGCCATTTTGACTATTTTTCGACCGTGACTGTCTGAAGAAATATGTAAAAGTTTTTTTTTTAATTACCGCTACCAGACACAAACTTTGTCAACTATTATATTACTTATTTAATTAGCGATATGTTTCGAGGGTTAAACCTCATCTTCAGGCTAAATGGCACTACAAAAACAACTTTACAGTACAGTCATACTGATATTACATAGTCTTTTCGTAAATGCTGTGGTCATCTTTGTTCTTCTGGCGTGGCAGTCTCATTGTGATGTGTTGCGGTGTATCCATTTCCGTGGCTTTCTTGGTCACTTTACGTATTAAAAAAACCTTTACATAAACGACACTTCTATTCAAAGAAATAATTAAACTGATGTCACTGCTATATATGACGCTCCCTTGGACATTACAAAAGGCGGGATAGGGTTCTTAATATGCTCTACAACGTGGTTCCAGGATGGCCACAAAGCTACTAACGAGTTCTTGTAGTATGGCGATCCACCAGTGCAGTTGACAGCTGCTAGTTGCAAAATGAGGTTGTAAGTAGGCTGTTTAGGTTTTTATGTTGGTAACGCCATTCTTTTGTAGGGATTATGGAAAGTCAAATTGCGTTGCGCTAAAAATATTGTGTGTCGGTTTAGTGTTGATCAGAATAAGTAAAGAGAGAAACGTCTGAGTACGTTCAGTTCTGCTCAGCCGTTTGAAAATCAAATAACGTAAGAGGTTTATCAGCACAGTAAGTCATTAATTTTTCTAAGGGGACGTTTCAAGACTCTGAAGTGGAGTGTGCGCTGATATGAAACTTCCTGGCAGAATAAAACTAGCACTAGTTCAGTAAGGTTCGCAGGATAGCTTCTGTGAAGTATGGAAGGTAGGAGACGAGGTACTGGCGGAAGTAAAGCTGTGGGGACGGGTCGTCAGTCGTGCTTGGGTAGCTCCGTAGCTCAGTTGGTGGAGCACTTGCCCGCGAAAGGCAAAGGTCCCGAGTTCGCGTCTCGGTCCAGCACACAGTTTTAATCTGCCAGGAAGTTTCATATCAGCGCACACTCCGCTGCAGAGTGAAAATCTCATTCTGGAAACATCCCCCAGGCTGTGGCTATGCCATGTCTCCACAACATCCTTTCTTCCAGGAGTGCTAGTCCTGCAAGTTTCGGAGGAGAGCTTCTGTGAAGTTTGGAAGGTAGGAGACGAGGTAATGGCGGAAGTAAAGCTGTGAGGACGGGTCGTGAGTCGTGCTTGGGTAGCTAAGTTGGTGGAGCACTTCCCTGCGAAAGGCAAAGTCCCCGAGTTCGAATCTCGACCCGGCACGCAGTTTTAATCTGCCAGGAAGTTTCAGCTGCTGGTTGGTTGTTGGTGCATGTGGGCATGCTGCAGTACGTCTCTACAATGCATCCCACACGTGCTCGATGACATTCAAGTCGAACCAACGGGAAGGCCAGTCCATTCGGCCAATATCATCTCGTTCCCAGAGCTTCTCTGCATGTGCTGTTTGATGTGGTCACGCAGTGTCATCTAGAAATGTGCCGAATGCTTCCCTGAAATGACGCACCTGGGAAAGGAAGTGTCAAAATAACGTTGGCCGATGATTATATCATGTTCACCGATTTCGTGGTCAGTACGCCCATGTAAACCTATGACTCCGCATACCATAATAACTGGACCATCATACGATCATATTCGACAGTGCTGGACGTGTTCCCATGTGGGGAGAGGTGTAAACACGTAATTCTTCTAGGAAAAGTGTTGAACGTCATCGTTTTGGCAGCTCATTTATTATGGTGTGGAGAGGCATATAGTTGCATGGGCATACTGTCCTTCAAATCTTTGAATACGGTACACTCAGCTGTCCGGCGTTGGAAATCTAGCTGTAATCCACGATACAATGGATCATATGAAATACATAGACGTGTTGAAAGGTAATTTACACGCCAGTGCACGGACATTGGGCCTTACTGGGGTGTTTCATTTCCAGCAAGACAACGACCCAAACCATATCGCCATGAAATCCCGGGAGTGGTTACTGTGCAATGCCCCGAGAGGGGTTCTAACATCACCTCAGAGCCCTGTGGGTTCATCTTGACACAAAAGTCAGAAAAAGGCGTCCGTCCGGTAAAAAGACTTGAAGAAAGTGCTCCTGGAGGAATGGTCGAAAATTACCCCTGATATCACCCGGAATTTAATACAAAGCATTCCTAGGCGTTTACGTGCTGTTATAGATGCTCTTGGTAAGGCGGGTACCAGGTTGAGATTCATTGGGAGAGTCCTTAGAAAATGTAGTCCATCAACAAAGGAGGTGGCTTACAAAACACTCGTTCGACCTATACTTGAGGATTGCTCATCGGTGTGGGATCCGTACCAGGTCGGGTTGCCGGAGGAGATAGAGAAGATCCAAAGAAGAGCGGCGCGTTTCGTCACAGGGTTATTTGGTAAGCGTGATAGCGTTACGGAGATGTTTAGCAAACTCAAGTGGCAGACTCTGCAAGAGAGGCGCTCTGCTTCGCGGTGTAGCTTGCTGTCCAGGTTTCGAGAGAGTGCGTTTCTGGATGAGGTATCAAATATACTGCTTCCCCCTACTTATACCTCCCGAGGAGATCACGAATGTAAAATTAGAGAGATTCGAGCGCGCACGGAGGCTTTCCGGCAGTTGTTCTTCCCGCGAGCTATACGCGACTGGAACCGGAAAGGGAGGTAATGACAGTGGCACGTAAAGTGCCCTCCGCCACACACCGTTGGGTGGCTTGCGGAGTATAAATGTAGATGTAGATGTAAAGGGATGCACACTAGCTATTAGATGGTGAACATCGATGAAGAAAACGAACACACTGTCCGATTCATACGCGTGTGCCAATACTATCTGGATGCAGAAGAGCGACGTTTATTTTCATAACACTATATGTTACTTTATGGACAGGTGATTTGGACATATTTGTAACCTATGTAATGTAAGGTGACACGTGTCTGGGTTCTGTTCTGAAATATACGTTTCGTTTAACCTACAACCACTAAAATGCTACTGTGCCAATACTTCTTGGTGCGATTGTATCTCTGTATTTGATTGTTGTTGTTGTGGTCTTCAGCCCTGAGACTGGTTTGATGCAGCTCTCCATGCTACTCTATCCTGCGCAAGCTTCTTTATCTCCCAGTACCTACTGCAGCCTACATCCTTCTGAATCTGCTTAGTGTATCCATCTCTTGGTCTCCCTCTACGATATTTACCCTCCACGTTACCCTCTAGTACTAAATTGGTGATCCCTTGATGCCTCAGAACATGTCCTACCAACCGATCCCTTCTTCTTGTCAAGTTGTGCCACAAACTCCTCTTCTCCCCAATTCTATTCAATACCTCCTCATTAGTTATGTGATCTACCCATCTAATCTTCAGCATTCTTCTGTAGCATCACATTTCGAAAGCTTCTATTCTCTTCTTGTCTAAACTATTTATCGTCCATGTTTCACTTCCATACATGGCTTCACTCCATACAAATACTTTCAGAAACGACTTCCTGACACTTAAATCTGTACTCGATGTTAACAAATTTCTTTTCTTCAGAAACGCTTTCCTTGCCATTGCCAGTCTACATTTTATATCCTCTCTACTTCGACCATCATCACTTATTTTGCTCCCCAAATAGCAAAACTCCTTTACTACTTTAAGTGTCTCATTTCCTAATCTAATTCCCTCAGCATCACCCGACTTAATTCGACTACATTCCAATATTCTCGTTTTGCTTTTGTTGCTGTTCATCTTATATCCTCCCTTCAAGACACTGTCCATTCCGTTCAACTGCTCTTCCAAGTCCTTTGCTGTCTCTGACAGATTTACAATGTCATCGACAAACCTCAAAGTTTTTATTTCTTCTCCATGGATTTTAATACCTACTCCGAATTTTTCTTTTGGTTCCTTTATTGCTTGCTCAGTATACAGATTGAACAACATCGGGGAGAGGCTACAACCCTGTCTCACTCCCTTCGCAACCACTGCTTCCCTTTCATGTCCCTCGACTCTTATAACTGTATTTGAATACGCATGGCTATACCAGTTTCTTTGGCGCTTCAGTGCATTACCTTTCTGTTATCCATAATCACTTGGGGTTTCCAGTCTTACAGAGAGGGTATCGCATATCTGACGTCAGATCGCCTTTAACACGAGTAGGCAGCTCCCAGTGATGTGTGACGGCGTGGTGGAGCCAAAGGCCGCTCTACAAGCATTTAGACACTCCAGCTCTCTCGTGGCGATACCCGATACGTGGTGCGGCCGTCTCTCACGCCGGTCCCCGCATGCCGGCTGGCGTCGCCGTCTGGAAGCTATTAGCTGCCCTCGTGTGTGCGTGTGCGTGCGTGCGTGTGTAGTGGGAGGTAAGCGGGACGGCGGAAGGCGCGCAGCAACAGCACGCCGCAGTCCTAAAAACTAAGTTTACGGCCGCCCAGCTGATAGACATCTACATTGGTAATAGCGCGCGTCTGCCGACCCACAAAGACGACCACTGCGGCATAACGGATACTGCTGCCAAATTAATTTATAGAAGCAGCCGACGCACTTTCACTGGCTCGGGGCCGCCGCAGGGTCGCAAAGACGTCAACACCCCACGCTTTCGCGCTCGGACGAGGCGCGCAATCTCTGTCAGTCTGCAACCGCGCCCGTCGTGCCGTCGCTGACTTATTCTTCCCGCCGTTCCCCTCTCCGTTTTCTTCTTTTTGTGCGTTCTTCCCTTCTATCCCCTCCCCCCTCCGTCCCCCAGACGTGCTAGTCTCTCCTTTTCGGAATCGTGTCTATATAAATAAGCATCG
The DNA here is from genome assembly GCF_023864275.1 of Schistocerca cancellata. Lineage (NCBI taxonomy): Eukaryota > Metazoa > Arthropoda > Insecta > Orthoptera > Acrididae > Schistocerca > Schistocerca cancellata. The sequence goes on along the minus strand of NC_064634.1, from coordinate 74,529,932 downwards.
GCCCGGCGCCCGGAAAAGAAACATGTGTTATTTGTGCAGTGGTGTCTCGTCCGTATAAATTCCTCGCTAGAGTCCACACACACACACACGCGGAGCATTTTATCGGGCACACAAATCTCCAAGACAAAGAGAAAAAGACGGAGAGAGGGAACATCTGAGAGAGAAACAGAGATGGAGAAGGGAAGGAGCATGAATAGAGGAGGGGAAAAAAACAAACATCTGTTTACTTTATGATATTGCCGCTAAACCTATTAAAAGCCCTGTGGCCGAGCGATAAGTACCGCCTTTAAATCTCTAATTTACTAAGAGATAAAGCCCGCCGGGAAATAATTCCTAGGGCATGTTGGCTATAAAATCTTTATTTAGCTGTAGGCTCACGGCTTTCCGCGGAGCTGGCTACGAGTGTCTGCATATCGGACAATGCCGGTTCCTTATTTAGGTATTGCAGTCCGCGGCGATACGATGCAACGGAATCGACACACACAGCCCCGGTCATAAAGTGAGTACGATACTAGCTGCATGGCGGCTTTACTGTATTTTGCACAGCTGTGGCTAGGTATCGCTGAATATATGCAGTCTATTACACAGTGGGAGTGGGCTGGGGGGAAAGCAGGTGAGAATTGTGAAGAGTTTCTCGTGATCGTTTGTTAACACACTCTTCTCCCTAGCCTAGGGAGATAATGCAGACGAGCACAGTGGCGTTCAACCAGGAGAGAGCGGCTTCGAATCCTGACGATGGATGAAATATTCACCACTAGCGTATGGTTGATAACTGGAAGGAGTATGTGGTGTTTACTTCAGGATCGTCAGACAATAGCCCATTTTCCTGGGTTAAGACCCTAACATCTCCACAGATACTCTGTCTGATCAAGAGTAGCCGGACATCTCTGTGTAATGCTGAACTGGTAATCAGATGTCACGGGAGACCAAAATAGTGTCTTTTATGGTAACAAATTGTGTTGGTACCTTTATCAACGCCTTCCAGCTGGAGGTTCTTAGTTTGTAGTTGAGTGGTTGACCTTTTACCTGATCCATCAGTCACTGTAGTCTGTTTTACTCTAGTCAACTATTTGCTCTGCTCCTTTTAACTGTCCTCTATTTTGTGTTACTGGCGGCATTCATTTTAGCTCTGTACCCCTTGGTGTTACCTCCCTCTGGGTGCAGAGGTTACGCTTTTACTGTATAGGCCTTTTACAAGTATGTCTGTTTGGAACTGGGGACTGATGACCTCGATGTTTAGCCCCCATCAAACCCCTAAACCAACGAACGAAATAAATCTGTGAAATTTTTCTGATGAGCGTGGGCTCGATTGCTTACCACTACCTGCATCCTCAAATCAGTTCAATGAACCACACTCTGCTCCGTTGAAATGGTTTAAGGATGTGGGGATCCAGGAGTGCTAAGCGAATGAGCCCACTCTCAGAGGAAAAATTTCACAAATTTGTTTAACACAAACGATTAACATAAGACACACTAGTGATACATTCATTCACATTTGGTCCAATTACATAGTACAGCAGATGGGAGCTCACCATTAACTTCTGTTGGTTCAGACGTTTGCTTCAGTCCGACATCAACCTCCATCGCCTCTGAAGAAGATTCGAGGGAGACATCGGATAGAATAACATCGACATCATTAGACTGTGTACCGCCAGTCTCCTTCAGTGGGCGATTCTTTGACTTTGGATTCGATTTTTTAGTCTGAGACGGCTTTGGAGCCACTACCTCAGACGTGGTGATAGTAACTGCCACAATATTCCCACAGCAGGTACACTTAAATGAAATAGTTTCATCATGGAATTCTGCATGGAAATGCTCCAAAACAGCAATGGAAATGCCATGAAACTCAATATGAGGCAACCAATTAAACAGCCACCTCCAAAAAGGAAAACCTGCCGCCTTGCTAATTTAGCTCTCGTCTCTGTTATGGGCAACCTTCACTTGCTCACACCTGCTAGCAGACTCTCCATGACGAGTGTACTCAAATCGTTAAAATGGCTCTAAGCACTATAGGACTTAACATCTGAGGTCATCAGTCCCCTAGAACTTACAACTACTTAAACCTAACTAACCTAAGGACATCACACACATCCATGCCCGAGGCAGGATTCGAACCTTCGACCGTAGCGGTCGCGCGGCTCCAGACTGTAGCGCCTAGAACCGCTCGGCCACTCCGGCCGGCCGGGAGACATCAAGGAGGTGGTGAGTGCTGAGTTTTAGAGAATAAGTAGCAGCAGAAGGGGTTGGTCGAGAGAGCTTGACTTCGAATGTCGACTAGTCACTGGATACCACCTGAGTAACAAATCCACCGAGGACATTTCAACGCTTCTAAAGCTGGCTAAGTCGACTGTTGAACTTGTGATTATGAAGTGTAAATGCGAAGGAACAGTCATAGCTAAACCAGCACCAAGCAGACCTCATACGGTGACTGATAGGGACCGTACAGCACCGCGGAGGGCTGTTATAAAAAGTCTCATGAAATCAGCGAAAAGAATCACTCGTGACTTCCGAAGCGACAACAGCAGTCCGGCTATTGGAATGACTGTGCACACGAAGTTAAAGAGAATACGCGACGATGGTCGAACTGTTCCTTATAAGCCACATACACTCCTGGAAATGGAAAAAAGGACACATTGACACCGGTGTGTCAGACCCACCATACTTGCTCCGGACACTGCGAGAGGGTTGTACAAGCAATGATCACACGCACGGCACAGCGGACACACCAGGAACCGCGGTGTTGGCCGTCGAATGGCGCTAGCTGCGCAGCATTTGTGCACCGCCGCCGTCAGTGTCAGCTAGTTTGCCGTGGCAATCGGAGCTCCATCGCAGTCTTTAACACTGGTAGCATGCCGCGACAGCGTGGACGTGAACCGTATGTGCAGTTGACGGACTTTGAGCGAGGGCGTATAGTGGGCATGCGGGAGGCCGGGTGGACGTACCGCCGAATTGCTCAACACGTGGGGCGTGAGGTCTCCACAGTACATCGATGTTGTCGCCAGTGGTCGGCGGAAGGTGCACGTGCCCGTCGACCTGGGACCGGACCGCAGCGACGCACGGATGCACGCCAAGACAGTAGGATCCTACGCAGTGCCGTAGGGGACCGCACCATCACTTCCCAGCAAATTAGGGACACTGTTGCTCCTGGGGTATCGGCGAGGACCATTCGCAACCGTCTCCATGAAGCTGGGCTACGGTCTCGCACACCGTTAGGCCGTCTTCCGCTCACGCCCCAACATCGTGCAGCCCGCCTCCAGTGGTGTCGCGACAGGCGTGAATGGAGGGACGAATGGAGACGTGTCGTCTTCAGCGATGAGAGTCGCTTCTGCCTTGGTGCCAATGATGGTCGTATACGTGTTTGGCGCCGTGCAGGTGAGCGCCACAATCAGGACTGCATACGACCGAGGCACACAGGGCCAACACCCGGCGTCATGGTGTGGGGAGCGATCTCCTACACTGGCCGTACACCACTGGTGATCGTCGAGGGGACACTGAATAGTGCACGGTACATCCAAACCGTCATCGAACCCATCGTTCTACCATTCCTAGACCGGCAAGGGAACTTGCTGTTCCAACAGGACAATGCACGTCCGCATGTATCCCGTGCCACCCAACGTGCTCTAGAAGGTGTAAGTCAACTACCCTGGCCAGCAGGATCTCCGGATCTGTCCCCCATTGAGCATGTTTGGGACTGGATGAAGCGTCGTCTCACGCGGTCTGCACGTCCAGCACGAACGCTGGTCCAACTGAGGCGTCAGGTGGAAATGGCATGGCAAGCCGTTCCACAGGACTACATCCAGCATCTCTACGATCGTCTCCATGGGAGAATAGCAGCCTGCATTGCTGCGAAAGGTGGATATACACTGTACTAGTGCCGACATTGTGCATGCTCTGTTGCCTGTGTCTATGTGTCTGTGGTTCTGTCAGTGTGATCATGTGATGTATCTGACCCCAGGAATGTGTCAATAAAGTTTCCCCTTCCTGGGACAATGAATTCACGGTGTTCTTATTTCAATTTCCAGGAGTGTATTTCTTTAGTCGAGGCCAAACAGCGCTTGAGGTATTGTAGAGAGGAACTTGTAAAGAACAACACCAGAGGACAGTGGAGGGCTGTAAACGAGTGATGTAGTGTGAGGAATTACGCTGTGCACCGTGGCAATCCGACTGAAGTGGCTGGCTTCGTGAACGTCTGGAGAGCGTTACCTGACATCATGTGTAGCACCAACAGTGAATTGCAGAGGACGTGAAGTACAGAGCGGGTGGTGTTATGATATAGGGAAAAACGCTAAATTCGGAAGGACACGAATTCACGTTACACTGCTGTGTACCGCGTACAGTAAAGGAACAATTCAGAGACAATGATTGTATCACCTTCACAATCCACTCGGTGATAAAGTAGCATGTCTGAGGCAGTTGTTTGTGGACAATAACATTCCTCAAATGGACTTGCCTGATCAGAGTTTCGACCTGAACCCAACTGAACACTTTTAGGATGAGTTGGAACGTCGACTTCACTCCACACACCTGTGACCGCATCTCAAACGCTTCGATTCTCCTTTGTGCCAATACTACACAAAGCTGTGCTCCAAACGTACATTCTCAGAAATTTCTTCCCCATATTAAAGCGTATGTTTGAAACTAGTAGACTTCTCTTGGATAAGAATGGCATTTTACCTGTGATAACATGTTGCTTTTTTATATCCTCCTTGCTTCGTCCGTGATAGGCTATTTTGCTTCCATCGTAGCAATTCTGATGTTCTCGTTTGTGCTACATTTTATTCCTCCTGTGTATTTCCAGTTTTCTCTCAATCCATATTCGACACTCATTAAACTGTTCATTCTATCCAGCAGATCCTGCAGTTCTTTACCTTCACTGAGAATGGCAATGCAATCATTGATATTGTTTCATCTTGAATTTTAAATCCACTATTGAACCTTTCTTTTATTTCCGTCATTGCTTGTTCGTTGTTTAGACTGACCATAAGGGACGAAAGCCTGCATACCGTCGTTCACCCTTTTTAATCCGAGTTATTCGTTCTTCGTCTTCCAGTCTTACTGTTCCCTCTCGTTTCTTGCACATACTGTATATTATCCGTCTTTCCCTACGGCTTTCTCATATTCTTCCCATTCGAACACCTTGCACCATTTTACACTGCTGAATGTTTTTTCTACGTATACGAATCCTATGAGCGCGTCTTGATTTTTCTTCAGCCTTGCTTCCATTATCAAGCGCAACCTGAGAACCGCCTTTTCGGTGCCTTTACCTTTCTAAAGCTAAATTGATTGTTATCTAACAGTCCCCCTATTTTGTTTTCCATTCTTCAGTGTATTATTTTTGTCACCAGTTTGGATGCATGGCCTGTTAAACTGACTGTGCGATAGTTTTTGCACTTACCTGCCCATGCTACCTTCGGAATTATGTGGATGACTCTTTTCCGAAAGTCTGATGATACGTTGTCACTGTAATACATTTACACACCGTCTTAAATAGTCGTTCGGTTGCCACTTCCCCCCAATAATTTTAGAAACTCCGACTGAATGCTATGTATACCTTCTGCCTTAGTTGACCTCAGCTCTTGAAGAGCTCTTTTAAATTCTGACTGTCTTGATCCCTGTGTTACCCATATCGACTCAAGTTTCTTCTTCTACCACGTCATCAGGCGTGTCGTACCCCTCACTGAGGCCTTCATTGTACTCTTTCCATTTACCAGATCTCCTGCGTTTAACAATGGAATTCCCATTGCACTCTTAATGTTACCACTCTTGCTCTTAATTTCACCGAAGGTTGTTTCGAGTTTTCTAATACTAAAGGCTTTGCCTTTTTTTTTACAGCATGTAAATAGGAAAAGTGATCAGTTACTTCCCGAATGGCGATAAAACGTGAAATTGTATGTCACAGTGGGCTGGGAGACATTTAAAGAGATTGAACGTTGCAGGCAGCTCATTACTTGTTCTCGGATAGCAGGCGAAGATAGGAAAAGGGTTGTGCTTAATGTAGAATGCGGCGGTCCTCTCTTTCTAGTGGTCAGACACGGTCGATCGGAACCTGGTCGACGAGTGTGCCACCTGTCACGTTCCCATGCAGTCAAATATCTGCACAGAGTCACATCCAAATAACCCAAATACCTCGATACTGCACGATTCTACCAGTTTGCCAAATGGTGACTCACAATGAGGCCCCTTTTCAAACTCTGTCACGTGCTGATAAAGTTGTTGTTGTTTCACGCGAGTGCTTCACAGTGAGCATTCTATAGCTGACACAGTTCAAGTCCTTATACAGATTGTCTCAGAAAAGTTGCAACGAACTTCGAAGGGTTGTGTTTGATGTCTTGAGGAAAAAATGGAGGACAGGAACCCATGCCAGGAACGTCATCCAACGAAGCCACAGAGCGTAGAACTTATGGGAGCCTGCACCTGCCGGTAGGCTACCCCATCGGCAGCTAACGTGACTTTGTACACTGACTGACCACAGGCGGAAAGTTGCGCTATCAGGCGCTATCTTGTTTTTCATTCACTGATCGCCAGTCGTCGACACTATCGTCAGTGGAGAAGACGGTTCTAGCTGCTGCATAAACAGGCCTTGTCTCCTATGAAAACGGTACTCCGGTGCCTCGATAGACGACGGGTTTATTCACGGTTTTCTATCTGCAGTTTATTTTCCTGTTGGAAACATCCAAAATCTCCAGCATTTATCGCTTACAGGGGAAAAACGGCAGATGGAAATCTGTATCCGAAACTTCCATCCATCAAGGTAACAGAGCATCGAATTCATAGGGGAAAATGCCTGTCTACGCATCTCCATCTCCTCCGCTGGCGATCGTGGCAGTCAGCTGGATGTTCCGCCTATGAGCCGTCAGCGTACAATGTCACGTTTGCTGCCGAAGGGGTGGCCGAGTCTCAGGCGAAGGCGCCTATTGCTTTTTCGCTGTGTAGTGTCGCTAGATGACGTTTTCTGACACGGGTTGCTGTCCTCTATTTGTCCCTCAAAATATCCTCTACGTGAACACACACTATTTCAATTGAGAATAGCTGGAGGTTCTATCAAGACCTTCTCAGCTGAAATAGGTAGAAATAGGCTATTTTCAACCAACAAACTTGTCAGTCTATATTACACATATAAATGTAGCATATCACCTCCCTCTACATATTGTGGCTTATTTCTAGAACATTTATTGTATTACATTTTTTAATGTTTGCATTACATAAATTATATTCTTCTCAACTAGCCATAAACAGATTATATAGAACCACTTTAACAGTCGTAAAACTTCGAATTATCTGTAACCTGAGGGAAATTTTTTTGTACGGTATTACGTTTTTTATATTATTTAAAATAACATTAACAACTGCATACCAGTAACACTGTAACAATAAGACGTCTCTGTTATTAGATTTAGCAGCATCCGCCCCACATTGCATTTCAAGATGGTGTGTAGCGTTTGTCAGAAAATTTCTGGGAGAAACTGTATACCCTACCAGACCAGTTAACAACAATAAACACGAACAACACTAACGTAACCATGGTGGCCGTTCTACCTTAATGTAAATTGACACTTCAAGCACTTACATGCCTGCCTCTGGTGTGTGCGTGTACGATGATCGGGCTAACGGGGTACATTAAAAAAACTCAAAGAAGGGCAGCTCCTTTTGTATTATCGAGAAATACAGGAGAGAGTGTCGTGGACGTGGCAGAGGATTCATTAAAACAAAAGTGTTTGTCGTTGCGACGTGACCTAGTCATGAAATTTCAATCACGAACTTTCTCCTCCTAACGTGAAAATATTTTATTGACGCCGACCTACGTAGGGGGGAAACGATCATCATAATAAAATAAGTCAGAGCTCGCATGGAAAGATATAGGTGTTCTTTTTCCCACATGCTGTTCAAGAATGGAATAATGGAGAATTATTGTGAAGGTGGTTCCATGAATACTACGCCAAGCATTTAAGTTTTTTTCTCAGGCAGTATATGTCTTCCACTCCAGTATGTTCCCTCATTCCTTTTCTTCTCTCACCGTAAATCCTAGAATGGGTCGTTCCATTGCTCGTCCAGCAGTCCTTAATTTTCTTCGGTTTTCTCACTATAAGATCATGTCTCACTGGCGACAGTGAAATCTTGTATTACACATAAACGGTAAACCTTTTTTTCAGATTCACCGAAAGGACATTTTTTTAAAAATCTTATTTGATTTACTCTACCCCATTTATTTATTTTCCTAACCACCCACTCGTTGTCTTCAACTCCCCCACGTACAAGAATCAGCAACTAGTTCTATAACTTCATTGTCAGTCTGTGTTGTTCTGTTTTCAATGTGCTGACGATACATCACTTTAGTCGTTCTTAATAAATCTTCAATTATTTTTATTATTATTACCGTATTGTCTCAGTCTTAAAATTGGTAGTTACAATTTTGGATTGAATGGGCTAATAAAACAGGTTATCCATAAATTATCTTTACATCTTAAGACTTTAGTAACTTTAAAACTGTACTAGATATTAATAAATGGCTTCCACCATGTGAAAAGGTAACAAAAGCCTTTTTTTAACTTCCAGGTGACCCTATTTGGATGAAAAACTGATTTTGTAAACCTGGGTGCCTCAGAAGAAAGCTCAGTGCGTGGCCTGGTTCATACAGACGATGGCCGCCACGATCCCCTGACCTCTCGTCACTAGACTTCTTCCTGTGTTGTTTTTTAAAGGATCCAGTGTACGTCTCCATCCTGTTGGACTAAGTGATACAGACATACACACACATGTGGGGAAATCGGCACAGCGAAACAAATCACTGTACATTGTGACATGTGTAGACACATACGAGCATAACAGCACAACAATGACATACGACAAAGGATGATAAGACAGCCGGATGACTCTTTAGTACTAAACACCATCATAGACAAAATCTCAAAGGCACTCCACACACCTTACAGGCAGGAACAACCGTTCATGATACAGAGACTAGGGAATCACCCTACAACTCAAAACAACACATGGGACGACTCCGATATTACACTACCGCTGACTCGGGTGACGCAACAAACTCGGAAAAAAACAACATGGAGACACAGGATAATGTAGAAGTAAATAATAGCACAATGATAAAATAAAAGTATATGTACAAACCCCAGCCAAATATGTACGGACTGTTACTATAGCTAAGTAATAGTAAATAATTGCTAAGTTTAACTTCAAACAGAACTACACTGAGCTAAGACTTCGTGGGGACGCGAGGTTCGACGAACGTCTGAGTCTCCCATCCCATAGGAAAATCCATGAAATTGCCCGTAATTATTCGAGAATGTCACACTACTGTCAAATGCCTCTAAACTGGAAATTTTCCATAACAAATCACTTTCCGTAATGATTCACTAGAAATCGCACCTAACAGTAAAATTAATATGAGAAATGTATACTAACTTATTACACTTAATGAAAAATTGGTAAACAACATAATTGAATACAATTTGTACTTAGATCAAAGCAGGTTGCTGCTCCATGTAGGACTGGCTCGAAGTTGTTCTGATGACCTCCCGCCGGGAACGGCCAGGCAGTGGAACACCTTTTTCTATTAAAAAACTTCTTGTTACATCAATAACAGGTTTCTGCTTGCTTTTCCTCAAATTAATTGTGTTAACTCATTATTATTAATATTGTTTTATAGCTCAAAAATTTTTGTTAAAATGTGGAACAATGTACTGTAACAAGTGCAATTGTAAAATGTACGACCTGCTTAAAAAGCAGCAGGTTTTTAAATATGCAATAAATGAAATGAAATGTACCGAATCAAGGTTATAGACCTATAGGAACTGAAGACACGAATTCGCAATGCATTTAAACATGTCACGGTGGAGATCTTGAATCGTACGCGGGGAAGAATAGAATTCCGACTAGACATTATCCGTGCCATTAAGGGTGCACACATTGATGAGTATGAATGTGAAAATAAAACTTTATTATAAGTTTTATTATCCGATTTGTTAATATCTAGTATAGTTTTAAAGGTATTAAAGTTTGAAGTTATAAAGATAATTCAAGGACACTCTGTACTTCTTCCTGAAAGATAGTCGTAAAACTAATGAACACATTTCTACGATAGCAGGTCTAGGTAATCGTTTGCATTAGTTGGTTTCCAAAGGCGGAAGAAAGGTACATATCAGACAAGTGGGATGTAAAACAAAATTGTCCGTTTTGTTTCCTGTAAATCTAAAATTAATGTGGTTTCTACGGTGCAGTTAGGCAACTAGTCGATGCCTACCTACGAATGTGATGAAGTTGTTCAAAAAAATGGCTCAAATGGCTCTGAGCACTATGGGACTCAACTGCTGTGGTCATAAGTCCCCTAGAACTTAGAACTACGTAAACCTAACTAACCTAAGGACAGCACACAACACCCAGCCATCACGAGGCAGAGAAAATCCCTGACCCCGCCGGGAATCGAACCCGGGCGTGGGAAGCGAGAACGCTACCGCACGACTACGAGATGCGGGCGATGAAGTTGTACTTATTGTCATAACCTTCGTCACAGAAACGGAGAAACTTTTCTCTCGGTCCAATGTGAAAAAATTCTCTTTTCCTCTTTCATTACCTTTTTTCACTATTATCCCTCTCCAAGCCTTTTCATGTACCTTTTGAAGTCACTCAGTTTCCTTCTCGAGATTTCTTCTTCACATGAGATATTCATTCTTTTATGCAACTATTTTGTTTCTGTTAGGCCTTACTACCCGTACTGTGGCCAAATTTCGTCGCATCCAAAGGCAGATTTCTCCATGATTTAATTTACAACAACGGTTGTTTGTCGAAGCGCGGAAGTATGTTAATGATCGGCACGGAACAGAATTATTTTTAGACTTATCATGTGTTCAGATAAGTCCCGAATGTGCGAAAGCTAATATGGACTATAAAACACTATAGTATATTAGACTAGTTGGAAAAAAGACCGAAGGAAGAGTGACGGTATACCACAAGAAGGGAACCATTGGTTCCAAGAAAAAGGCGTGTTTACCCTGCAGTACGTACGTGTCTGATGGAGCGGATGATCCCCGTCTGACGAGAAGCGGCTGCGTTGATAGAGCCGGTATCCGTCGGTGCGGCGTGCCGCGTCACACATTGAAAATAGCACCGCTGCTGTATTTTCGCGGTTTTCCTGTCGCCCGGAGTCTAATTTACAGCGCACTAAACTCGTTTACTGGCGGAGGTTTATTGACGTCAAGATGCTGATAGGTCTGTTAAATAAGCCTTAAATTTTCGAACCGCCCCATCCCAAGGAGAACACCAGAAAATCGCTATAATTCTGAACCCACGCCGTTATTTTCGGGGAGCCATTGCGGATTCTCCTTAGAAATAAAGCCATTGATTAACGTGGGCTGTGCCAGGATAGCTACCCGATGTTGACGTCATGTCTGGGAATGTGTAAAGGAGCGTAGGATGTGGCCGTTTGTCGAGACCTTGTCTGCCAAGCAGCTCAACTGACGTATCAACTGAACTCAGGGCGGCAAACGATGGGATTTATCAATGAGTTTGTCACCTGTTGAATTAGAAAACAAAACAACGCCACCGTCAGTTAGATGGGTTTTATGGAAGAATGGCACCGGACGTTAGAGGAGGATGCTAGAAAGCCCATCCATTGCCAACCCTGCTGCTAACAAACAAGAAGGACATTTTGTTATTTTTGTTTCTCAGATTACAAGAAAACAATTTGCAGGAAGACCATGTTTCGGAATTCATTTAGGCATAAAAACTCTTTATTCGCACGAAGTAATGGCCGCTATCAACAGGGGATCTCAAGTTGATTCCGTATTTCTAGATTTCCGGAAAGCTCTTGACACTTCTAATCAAGCTGCGGGCCTATGGGCCTCAGTTGTGCAACTGGATTCGTGATTTCCTGTCAGGAAGGTCGCAGTTCGTAGTAATAGACGGCAAATCATCGAGTAAAACTGAAGTGATATCAAGTGTTCCTCAGGGAAGCGTCCTGGGACCTCTGCTGTTCCTGATCTATATAAATGACCTGGGTGACAATCTGAGCAGTTCTCTTAGGTTGTTCGCAGATGATGCTGTAATTTACCGTCTAGTAAGGTCATCCGAAGACCAGTATCAGTTGTAAAGCGATTTAGAAAAGATTGCTGTATGGTGTGGCAGGTGGCAGTTGACGCTAAATAACGAAAAGTGTGAGGTGATCCACATGAGTTCCAAAAGAAATCCGTTGGAATTCGATTCCTCGATAAATAGTACAATTCTCAAGGCCGTCAATTCAACTAAGTACCTGGGTGTTAAAATTACGAACAACTTCAGTTGAAAGATCACATAGATAATATTGTGGGGAAGGAGAGCCTAAGGTTGCGTTTCATCGGCAGGGCACACAGAAGATGCAACAAGTCCACTAAAAAGACAGCTTACACTACACTCGTTCGTCCTCTGTTAGAATATTGCTGCGCGGTGTGGGATCCTTACCAGTTGGGGTTGACGGAGGACATCGAAAGGGTGCAAAAAGGGCAGCTCCTTTTGTATTATCACGTAATAAGGGACAGTGTGTGGCAGATATGATGCGCGAGTTGGGATCGAAGTCATTAAAGCAAAGACGTTTTTCGTCGCGACGAGATCTATTTACGAAATTTCAGTCACCAACTTTCTCTTCCGAATGCGAAAATATTTTGTTGAGCCCAACCTAAATAGGTAGGAATGATCATCAAAATAAAATAAGAGAAATCAGAGCTCGAACAGAAAGGTTTAGGTGTTCGTTTTTCGCGCGTGTTGTTCGGGAGTGGAATGGTACAGAGACAGTATGATTGTGATTCGATGAACCCCCTCTGCCAAGCACTTAAATGTTAATTGCAGAGTAATCATGTAGATGTAAATGTAGATGTAGAAAGGAAGAACAGAGGGGAACCATCGACAAAGAAATGGTTAGAGTTGGCTTATAGGTTCAGACGGGCCAAAGTACTGTGACTTTTTTGAATAATTTGGTCACTTAGGCTTGGATGATGTTGGAGCGGAATTTTTCGCGGACATCATGGCGACGTCTGCGGGGGGGGGGGGGGGGGATGCATACCCACGGTATGGTGTGCAGTTGACACCAGTGCATCACGGTCTCCGGCGCAGTCAGTCTGGACGGTCGCTCGAAATCATAGAAGTACAATATTTCACTGGATATCTCCGTTCACAGCGGAGTAACCTGTTGGCATTCGAAGACGAGAGATCTCAGACGAGTACGAGGCATCTCCGTCTTCTTCACAATGATCACTCCATTTCGGCAACTGTTCGGGCTTCTTATACAGAGTCTCTCAGAAATGTAGTAACAAACTTTATGTCACTGTAGAGAGTGTTGTAGCGTGCGGTTAGGATTGCGATATTTTACAAATTGTGGGCAGGACTACAACAAAACCAATTACTTCTTACTACCGTAGCATGAGGTTTCATTTAATCGCTGCCTCTCCCGGCTAGAGATAACTATCCTGTTAAAGAAATCTCCACCTGAAAACATGTACCAATGTAGTCTGTCAAGCAGTGTAAATGGCACTAAATTTGTTTCACAAGAGTGATCTCACACAATTTGGTGAACTATTATTCAAGGTGGCAACACTTTTACTTAAACAAAATGAACTATTTTTTACACACAATACCACACGCGCACGACACTAATGTATTCTTTCCTGTCAAAAAATGTTTCCTAAAAGTTTCTTAAGATATAATCAGGGTTCATACATTAGCAGAGAACAATTTCACCGTGTAAGATGTCATCTGCACCATAATTAAAGATTATTCATAACCTAAGTCGAATTTATGATTTCTGAGTGGGTTTCTGGGCCACCAATACACAATTACGAAGTTTGGAACTTAAATAGTGGAAACTATTTATTCACAACCGATACAAAGGAGTTACATGTTTGCACCTGTTACTGTCCTTGAAAGTAGACACCAGCGTTGTGTATAACCCGTTTCCAGAGATGTGGAAGACCTGGTATACCGTTAGCAGAGCCTGTTCTGTTGATGGTGCGAATGGAGCGGTCTACTGCATGTCGAATCTCTGGAACAGTTCTGAAGCGAATACCACGAAGTGGTTCCTTCATCTTCGGAATCAAATCAAAGTCACAAGGACTAAGTCCAGGGGGTATGGTGGATGGTACAGTACTACCCACTCCCATCGACAGAACAGAGCAGCCACAGCTTGCGCTGTATACGCCCGCGCATTGTCGTGCAAAATGATAGGTGGATTGTGCAGAAAGTGTCGCCGCTTCTTTCGCAAAGCTGGTCGCAGGTGATGTTTCCAAAAACGAACAGTAATACTGTGCGTTTTCGATCTGCCGTGAAGGAACGTAATGCGTTAGAATAACACCATCACAGTCGTACACTTTCACCATACGGGGGCTCTGACGCACTTTTCGACTGTCGCGGGGACACGTAATGACGCCATTCGTTGGATTGGCGTTTCAATTTTGGCTCGTAAGATGTGGACCATGACCCATCTAGTGTTACGATACGGCGTAAGAAAGCCTCTCCTTCACGCTCATAGCTCTCCAAGTGCGTCTGAGCGCCGTCGTAACGCATCCATTTCTGCATTTCCCTCAAGCCTTGCGGAACCCATAGTGATGCAATTTTTCGCATGCCCAGGCGTTCCTTCAGGATGCGAAGCACAGTCGTATGCTCTAATCCGGATTCGTGGGCGACCTCACGAATCGTACGGCGCCGATCACTGTCCACTAACGCGGGAACAGCATGCACTTCTTCAGGGAGGCTAGGACGACCCGCCTGATGCATGACTGCCACAGTTTGCCGACCGTCGATGAAAACTTTTACCCAACGTGCAAATGTTCCGTACGGCAATGCCAATCCCCAGCACGCCCCTTGAAGACCTTGATGACACTGTCGTGCTGTAAGACCTCTGGCACATTCAGTCTTGATCCAGCTCCGTTGTTCCTGTTTGGAAACTATAGTGACACCGTTACGTTAGACCGGTCGCTCACGCGTGACTGTGTTTCCCTCGATTGTGCGCACGCCGGTGACATGGGATGGGTGAGTCCATTTGCTCAGAGGTAAGGTAGGCGACAATAGTATATTACATTGCATAGTGTCTCCACAGCAGTGTTGCCACTATTTACGTTCGAACCTACGTATAATCGTGAAAAGTGACCATCAAGATTCATGTGTCCTTAGTAGTTTGATTTAAAACTGACGCTGCAATATTTCACTAAAATGGCGGCTAACATAAGACAATCACTTATCGAATGTGGTGCAGGAGTTGTTTTGCTCTCAACAAATAATGAATATAATAGCTTTTCTGAATCTTAACTATATGCATTAACATTTAAAAGCATTTCTCCATGTTAATCCCTCATTATTCATCATTTTACCAATAATTCGGGCTGTAGATCAACAGCGTTAATGGCTGCACTCCATTGTAGCTGAACAGAAAACTTGACATTTATATAGGACGAAAATCATACACTCCTGGAAATTGAAATAAGAACACCGTGAATTCATTGTCTCAGGAAGGGGAAACTTTATTGACACATTCCTGGGGTCAGATACATCACATGATCACAATGACAGAACCACAGGCACATAGACACAGGCAACAGAGCATGCACAATGTCGGCACTAGTACAGTGTATATCCACCTTTCGCAGCAATGCAGGCTGCTATTCTCCCATGGAGACGATCGTAGAGATGCTGGATGTAGTCCTGTGGAACGGCTTGCCATGCCATTTCCACCTGGCGCCTCAGTTGGACCAGCGTTCGTGCTGGACGTGCAGACCGCGTGAGACGACGCTTCATCCAGTCCCAAACATGCTCAATGGGGGACAGATCCGGAGATCTTGCTGGCCAGGGTAGTTGACTTACACCTAGAGCACGTTGGGTGGCACGGGATACATGCGGACGTGCATTGTCCTGTTGGGACAGCAAGTTCCCTTGCCGGTCTAGGAATGGTAGAACGATGGGTTCGATGACGGTTTGGATGTACCGTGCACTATTCAGTGTCCCCTCGACGATCACCAGTGGTGTACGGCCAGTGTAGGAGATCGCTCCCCACCCCATGATGCCGGGTGTTGGCCCTGTGTGCCTCGGTCGTATGCAGTCCTGATTGTGGCGCTCACCTGCACGGCGCCAAACACGCATACGACCATCATTGGCACCAAGGCAGAAGCGACTCTCATCGCTGAAGACGACACGTCTCCATTCGTCCCTCCATTCACGCCTGTCGCGACACCACTGGAGGCGGGCTGCACGATGTTGGGGCGTGAGCGGAAGACGGTCTAACGGTGTGTGGGACCGTAGCCCAGCTTCATGGAGACGGTTGCGAATGGTCCTCGCCGATACCCCAGGAGCAACAGTGTCCCTAATTTGCTGGGAAGTGGCGGTGCGGTCCCCTACGGCACTGCGTAGTATCCTACGGTCTTGGCGTGCATCCGTGCGTCGCTGCGGTCCGGTCCCAGGTCGACGGGCACGTGCACCTTCCGCCGACCACTGGCGACAACATCGATGTACTGTGGAGACCTCACGCCCCACGTGTTGAGCAATTCGGCGGTACGTCCACCCGGCCTCCCGCATGCCCACTATACGCCCTCGCTCAAAGTCCGTCAACTGCACATACGGTTCACGTCCACGCCGTCGCGGCATGCTACCAGTGTTAAAGACTGCGATGGAGCTCCGTATGCCACGGCAAACTGGCTGACACTGACGGCGGCGGTGCACAAATGCTGCGCAGCTAGCGCCATTCGACGGCCAACACCGTGGTTCCTGGTGTGTCCGCTGTGCCGTGCGTGTGATCATTGCTTGTACAGCCCTCTCGCAGTGTCCGGAGCAAGTATGGTGGGTCTGACACACCGGTGTCAATGTGTTTTTTTTTCCATTTCCAGGAGTGTATTAAAATAAAAATTCAAAGACGCGTATTGATTTCAATGACATAGCAAATCTATTATTTTAAATATTACTTAACAACATAATACAGTTTTTTACCGACCTCAGTGCCACAAGACATCAATCGTGTCCGATCATTACAACCGTTCGAACAAGAAGAAGGATTATTCTAGAACAATCACAGATAACAAAAGATGAAAATTTCCGTTAACTTTTTCCATGAGTATTGGCTGAAATGTTTTTCACAGAAAGTTATATTGTGCCTCTGACAATAATTATGTATTATTATTTTAGTATCAAATGGTTCTGAGCACTATGGGACTTAACACCTGAGGTCATCAGTCCCATAGAACTTAGAACTACTTAAACCTAACTAAACTAAGGACATCACACACGTCCATGCCCGAGACAGGACTCGAACCTGCGACCATAGCGGTCGCGCGGTTCCAGATTGAAGCGCCTAGAACCGCTCGAGCACAACGGCCGGCTATTTTAGTATCGATGAAGTCCTTTTTTATTAATATCACAAGATTGTTCGCTCAAATACCATACACAATGCTGTCGTGAATATTTTTCTGAATATAGTCGTGGATAGTACTGTGTACTGAACAAATCGTAGATGCGAGCGCAGGGCTGGAAACGTAATCCAGTGACTCTACAGACGCTACGTTGGCGGAGCATAGGAGGGACTTCTCGCAATGTCGTTGATTTACAGTGATCGCGGCTGATTGCCACAAGAGCCGGTTGGGAAGATGTACATGACTGGCCATTAAAATTGCTAACCCAGAAGAAATGCAGATGATAAACGGGTATTCATTGGACAAATATATTATACTAGAACTGACATGTGATTACATTCTCACGCAATTTGGGTGAATAGTCCTGAGAAATCAGTACCCAGAACAACCACCTCTGGCCGCAATAACGCCCTTGATACGCCTGGGCATTGAGTCAAACAGAGCTTGGATGGCGTGTAATGGTACAGCTGCCCATTCAGCTTCAACACGATTCCACAGTTCATCAAGAGTAGTGACTGGCGTATTGTGACGAGCCATTTGCTCGGCCACCATTGACCAGACGTTTTCAATTGGTGAGAGATCAGGAGAATGTGCTGGTCAGGGCAGCAGTCGAACATTTTCTATATCCAGAAGGGCCCGTAAAGGACATGGAACGTGCGGTCGTGAATTATCCTGCTGAAATGTAGGGTTTCGCAGGGTTCGAATGAAGAGTAGAGCCAAGGGTCGTAACACATCTGAAATGTAAAGTCCAATGTTCAAAGTGCCGAGACATGTAACCAATGGCACCCCATACCATCACGCCGGGTGATACGCCAGTATGGCGATGACGAATAACCGCTTCCAATGTGCGTTCACCGCAATGTCGCCAAACACGGATGTGACCATCATGATGCTGTAAACAGAACCTGGATTCATCCGAAAAAATGACGTTTTGCCATTCTTGCACTCAGGTTCGTCGTTGAGTACACTATCGCAGGCACTCCTGTCTGTGATGTAGCGTCAAGGGTAACCGCAGCCATGGTCTCCGAGCTATATAGTCCATGTTGCTGCAAACGCCGTCGAACTGTTCGCGCAGATGGTTGTTGTCTTGCAAAAGTCCCCATCTGTTGACTCAGGGATCGAGTCGTGGCTGCACGATCCGTTACAGCCATGCGGATAAGATGCCTGTCATCTCGACTGCTAGGGATACGAGGCCGTTGGGATCCAGCACGGCGTTCCGTATTACCCTCCTGAACCCACCGATTCCATATTCTGCTAACAGTCATTGGATCTCGACCAACGCGAGGAGCAATGTCGCGATACGATAAACCGCAATCACGATAGGCTACAATCCGACCTTTATGAAAGTCGTAAACGTGATGGTACGCATTTCTCCTCCTTACACGAGGCATCTCAACAACGTTTCGCCAGGCAACTCCGCTTAACTGCTGTTTGTGTATGAGAAATCGGTTGAAAACTTTCGTCATGTCAGCACGTAGTAGATGTCGCCACCGGCGCCAGCCTTGTGTGAATGCTCTGAAAAGATATTAATTTGCATATCACAGCATCTTCTTCCTGTCGGTTAAATTTCGCGTCTGTAGCACGTCATCTTCGTGGTGTAGCAATTTTAATGGCCAGTAGTGTAACTAGCTGCTGCCTGCTGCTTGTATAGGCCTTGTCTCTTATTAATGTGATTATACTCCGTGTTCTTCGTGTATGACAATTTCCGACTCGTGTTTCCGTCTGCGGTTTATTTTTCTCCATCTGAGAACCCACGTGCGAGACCGCCATCCACCGAGGCAACCGCGGACTGCATTCATGGGAGACAAGGCATTTTTATACAGCCGCTAGTTCCATCTTGTCCACTGGCAAACGTAGCACTGGTGATAACTGAATAACCAACAATATTGCCAGACGTTCCGCCAGTTATCCGCTATCCTACAAAATAGGGTTTTGCTGCCGAAGGAGTGGCGTAGTGGCAGGAGCCGGTGCCTTCAACACAGACGCTCTGTAGCGTTGTTGGATGAAGTTTCCAGACATGGGTTCTGTCCACGATTTGTTATTCAAGATAACCTTTATAATCCTCAAAGTTTGTCGCAACACGACACAACTTACACTGATGCACCAAAGAAACTGGTATACATATGCGTATTCAAATAAAGAGGTAAGGTATGTAAATAGGCAGAATACGGCACTGCGGTCGGCAACGCCTATGTAAGACAACAAGTGTCTGGCGCATTTGTTAGATCGGTTACTGCTGCTACAATGGTAGGTTATCAAGATGTGAGTTTGAACATGGTGTTACAGTTGGCGCACGAGCGATGGGACATGGAATCTCCGAGGTAGCGATGAAGTGGGGATCTTCCTGTCTGACCATTTCACGATTCTGCCGTTGATATCAGGAATCCGGTAAAACATCAAATCCCCGACAACGCTGTGGTCAGAATAAGATCCTGCAAGAACGGGACCATCGACGACTGAAGAGAATAGTTCAACGTGACAGAAGTGCACCCTTCAGCAAATTGCTGCAGATTTCAGTGCTGGGCCATCAACAAGTGTCAGAGAGCGAACCATTCAATGAAACTTAATCGATATGGGGCTTCGGAGTCGAAGGCCCGCCGGCCCGAGTGGCCGAGCGGTTCTAGGCGCTACAGTCCGGAACCGCGCGACCGCTACGGTCGCAGCTTCGTTCCTGCCTCGGACATGGATGTGTGCGATGTCCTTACGTTAGTTAGGTTTAGGTAGTTCTAGGTTCTAGGGGACTGATGACCTCAGGTGTTAAGTGCCATAGTGCTCAGAGCCATCTGAACCATTTTTTTTAGTCGAAGGCCCACTCGTGTACCCTTGATGACACCACGAGACAGAACTTTAACCTCGCCTGGGCCCGTCGCCGACACTGGACTGTTGATGACTGAAAACATGTCACGTCGGACGAGTCTCGTTTCAAATTGTATCGAGCGGATGGACGCTTACGGGTATGGAGACAACCTTATGAATCCAAGGACCCTGCATGTCAGCAGGGAACTGTTAAATCTGGTGGAGGCTCTGTAATGGTGCGGTACGTGGGCAGTTGGAGTGATACGGGACCCCTGATACGTCTAGATACGACTCTGACAGGAGAGACGTACGTAAGCATCCTGTCTCATCACCTGCATGCATTCATGTCCATTGTGTATTCCGACGAACTTCGGCAATTCCAGCAGGACAATGCGACACCCCACAAGTCCAGAATTGCTACAGAGAGGCTCCAGGAACACTCTTCTGAGTTTAAGCACTTCCGCTAGCCACTAAACTGCTCAGACACGATCCTTACTGAGCATATCTGGGATAAAAGAAATGGTTCAAATGGCTCTGAGCACTATGGGACTGAACTGCTAAGGTCATTAGTCCCCTAGAACATAGAACTAGTTAAACCTAACTAACCTAAGGACATCACAAACATCCAGGATTCGAACCTGCGACCGTAGCGGTCTCGCGGTTCCAGGCTGCAGCGCCTTTAACCGCACGGCCACTTCGGCCGGCTATCTGGGATACATTGCAATGTGCTGTTGAGAAGAGATCTCCACCCTCTCGTACTCTTACGGGTTCTACATCTACATCTACATTTATACTCCACAAGCCATCCAACGGTGTGTGGCGGAGGGCACTTTACGTGCCACTGTCATTACGTCCGTTTCCTGTTCCAGTCACGTATGGTTCGCGGGAAGAACGACTGCCGGAAAGCCTCCGTGCGCGCTCGAATCTCTCTAATTTTACATTCGTGATCTCCTCGGGAGGTATAAGTAGGGGGAAGCAATATATTCAATACCTCATTCAGAAACGCACCCTCTCTAAACCTGGACAGCAAGCTACAGCGCCTTTCTTGCAGAGTCTGCCACTGGAGTATGCTAAACATCTCCGTAACGCTATCACGCTTACCAAATAACCCTGCGACGAAACGCGCCGCTCTTCTTATGATCTTCTCTATCTCCTGGACATGGACAGTCCTGGAGGATTCACGGTGTCAATTCCCTCCAGCACTATTGCACACATTAGTCTAGTCCACGCCACGTCGTGTTGCAGCATTACCGCGTTCTCGCGGGCGCCCTGCGTGATATTAGGCAGGTGTACCAGTTTCTCTGGCTCTTCAGCATACAAGAACGACACTGACGGCTGTCAGCCCTTCCACCAGTCAGAGAGCTGCACTTCGAATCAGCTCCATACACTCCATTGGTGTGCACGTCTACGACGTTACGTGACATCCGAACGTGTCTTTTGGGTGCTTCACTTCGTCCTCATAAAGAGTATGCAGATGTAGATTTAAAATAAGAAGCCAAAAGAGAAATGAGACCGTAGAAAACCGACGACAAAACGGCAACTGTGACCAATTAAACAAAAACTGAATTACATCATCATGTCCGGCGGTTAGCGTATCTTTCACGATTGCAGGCAGAACTCCCGTACGCCACGTACAGAGGTTACACAACACTTTGCGAGTCACTTTCCTCCACAACTTACCTCCGACCAGCTGTCGCACACCTGTTTGCAGGATTCCAGTGTCGCAGCGCGGTCCGTACTTGCAGACCACCCTATGGCCGTCAGCGCTCAGAATTCCTCTCCCAGCGTCTCCGCGTCTCCCGGCCGGAAATCCGTAACGTCAATTGGGAATTCCAATAACGGAATGGAAGTTTATACGCTACCTTGTGGGGAATGCAGGCCGCATGCATCTCGGCCGCCTTTTTCCCCTTTTCGTTTCCGTCTCAGGCGGGCCCTTCTCTTTCTCCTCCCCCAGGGCCAGCGATGCGATTCCTCGGCTGGACCGGACACTGTCGCCGAGTGGACATCGCATTCCCCGAGGGGCCGCCCGGATTCCAGCGGCGGACGCTTCGAAACTGTTTTATTTTCCGTCCCGGCGGCGACGTCTGACCTCCGGACTCGGTTCTATTACATTTCTTGGAAGACATCGATGCCGGTTGCGATGTTGTGTTTGCGAGACCTTGCGGCACGCTCCACAACGCTTTTAACGAGGCGGCGGAAATGGCTTAGGTTACAGGGGCTACACGCAGTGGGACTTCCCTTTTTATTTATCCATTATCAGAATTACGTAACACAAGCTAACATGAGTAATGAACGAAACATTAGTGGTTCATTATTTCGCAAAAATGTTGTTCTCGCAATCAGATTTTTACAAGTATTTCGCCGTTCCTCATTCTGTACCAGCATCTATAGTCCACTCGATAGCTCGAACCTCAAGGAATCTCACAAGAGGTTCGTATAGTTAAGGTGTTGAGAGCATGAGCGGAACAAGTGCTTTACTAAGTGTACTGAGTAAATGACTGTCAGTGTTAGTTAACTGGTTATTTTTAAATTGTGTGAGTTATTATTTAACCATGACGTAATTTTTTTTTTCTAAGAGTAGCGGTCTGTGCGTAATGGAAAGTACGGTTACAGATGGTAGTGACCCTGCATTATACAACGGGAGATCAAAACGTTTTCTACTGAGGGTGCTGCGGCAGCGTGTATGCAACGCAGCGCGGCTCTGATGCTGGTATATAAGCACCGACGTGTAGGCAAGGGATTAGTATGACATTCGCGTCTTCCCGACGTTCGTGCAGCAAATACGAAAACGTGAACTATGGCGAAGTTGTTACCAGGTAGTCCGAAGAGGACGCAGCTGAAGGACAAACACCGGTAGACAATCATCGTAGAATGCCTCTATGTGGGGCAGCATGTCTGTCGAAAGCCACCATTGTGGAATGGTGACCCAAGGGATGCTATTGCTTCAAGACAACGTATCTCTCCGTATTATAAATCCCATAACGCGGAAATTACGCCTACTGAAGCGACCGCTCTATAGTTATGATCCCTTGATTTCCCTAAACGGCTTAAAGCAAATGCAGGGATCGTTCTTTTGAAATGGCACGGCTGATTTCCTTCCTCTATTAACTACTGTATTTTTCTTTTTATTTCCGGGTACTAAAAAAATCGTGACGAAAAAATTAAATGTGTCGCATGATTTAATAGTAATTTTAGCCCCGTAAAACAGTATTGTGGTGGATGATACCCCTGACGAGATGATTATAACTTTAGTCGGGTATTCACTATTTTTTTGAGACTCGCAGCATACCTTGGGTTCTCGTTTAATCTTGGGAATAAGTTCGGCTTTTTTTCCGGAATAAGCTGATTGCAGTCAGTTCTTATTTATAACCATGATTAACAAAAACTTCAAACCAATCACCAATAATAAATTCTTTTATTTGAGAATACAAAAGATTATACTTCTTTAACTTCTTTAGAAGTGTCGAATACTATTCTTTAATACGCTGCGAGCTCATCTTCAAAGATATCGATGCACAGATAATGGTATGGGAGACATAGTTTCATCATGTTTTCGAAAAGATGTAAAAAAAACTTCAACTGTTATTTTAACTACCTCACATTTGACTTGCAGTTATAACTGCTTGATCTATTATTATTTAAATGTTATTGTTGTTTTCATTATTCTTCTAGTTAAATTACGAAATAACTGCTGCTAGACTAGTGGAGCTAGTGGAGATCCACAGTCCGTACATTAATTGGAGTAGTGTTCAGTCAAAATGTGCGTATAACTAAGCTTACTTTTTTTATGAAAAAACATTACTCTTCAGGCATTGCCGTGAAACTATTCTCAAACACCTTCGAAGATGATGTTATAAAAGATTCTGTTAATCCTACTCAGACGCCATGTCTACGCTGAGGAATTCCGAAGTCCGTCCCCGACTTCGTACACGAGATAAAAAATCGTACAGGCCGTTTTTTCTCCAGATTAAGGAGCGTATTTTATCTCTTCACGATCATTACAAGAATTACAGCTGTCGTCGTTTCCGAGCCAGAGTTCCTGTGTGTGATATTTTTGTCCCGTCGCAGCATCTGTGGTCCAGGTTCCATTTGGTTGGTCGCTTTGCTGTCGCTGTATATAGTTCGGGCATCATACGATACATGGAACAGAACAACTGCAACTACAATTAACATACATAGAATATAAATTCATTCGCTTTTTAATTCACCGAAAAAAAAATTATTTTGTGGCTCGACATTCTGAGGGGTGGAAATTTGCTAATAATCCGCGCAGATATTTATACCACTCCTTATCCAATGCGAGCTTGTGGTCCGTCTCTAACGATCTCATAATCGGCGGTAGGTTAAACCATGACCACTGAGTGTCTGATACCCGCTAACTTCACCTCTGAAGTGTCTGGCGGCGGTATCTCATGGCAATCGCTCTGTGTTGTCAAGCAAACCGAAACATATACTGTAACACTTATATCGATTAGTGGAAAGTTTACATAAGGTAACTGTGTATCTAAAATTATGGAGAGTGTGTCCTTTGTTGGTTAACGTCATTGATTTGTGACAGGAAATTTAAAGTTTGTGATGTTTTTATGGAAAAAGATAAATGGTTGTTTAAAATAATGAAATTTTCTAATATCTGTATATTTATAAAAAAAACCAATGTATATTGAAAGCTGGTTCATGTTTAGGACACTTGTGTTGTAAAATGTAGGGAAGTCCTTCCACAACGGAAGTGGCTGTGCGTAATGTAAAAGGTGGTTTTGGCGGTCGAACTGGGCGGTTACTTGGTGGGAACGGTACGTAGTAAGTGGCTAGCGGTTCCACAGTACACATCGACGGTGCCAAGGGAGGCAACTAGAAGCCGCTTTGCAAGGAATTTTGCCTCGGATGTGGATTTGGCTGTTGCTTGGTATTCTCGACAAAAATGAATGGCTCTAATACATTAAAAATCCGTCACCAAGAAGAAATTTTATAGAGCATTCAAACATCAAGAGCCGTGAGTATAATTAGTCGCCATGTCGCTTGCAACCACAACTTCGCCACTGCTCCACTAACTTCATGCATACACATATGTATCAGAGCATGGACCAGTTAATTTGTGTGACAGATTTCAATAATAATCCAAATACTATAAATCTGTGTTTGGAACAATATTTTCCATCCTGATCACGAACCTACGCAGAGTCCTTTCCTAAGTGTGCATAAAACCGAGTATCCTGTTTCAAATGAACTAGGGACTTATTTATGTTTGTCAAATGTGCAAGGATTAGCAAAAGTTGAAATCACAAAATTGAAGTTAGTTAGAATTTTGGTAAAGTACTCTCAGTTTAGTGAAAAGTATCGTTTTGCAAAAATGCAGTGCCAGAGTGTATAAATGTTACTGTCTAAAATGCCTGCTTCACAGGTGATGAAATGGCAAGTAAGTTAAACTTATTTGAAACATAATTTAGTCTTGATTACTATAATTAATGATTTTTTGAAGTCAACTGAGCTCATTGTTGAATAATTTGCCTTGAAAAGTAAAGAAGTAAACTATTCCAAGAGAAGTTAAGAATTAATTTTGTTTCAATTAGTCTTTGCTACTGAAATAATCATAGGGGTTGACTTGGGACACTATACTATTTTATGGATCCCCATCATATTCTCCAAATATTAGGAATAATAATAAGACTTTTATTGCTACTAAGGAAATCTAATACATTTCTATAAATGGGAGTACAAACAGTGTAATTATGATATTAATTGTGTTTATTAGTGGTTGCTACATGTCAGTTAAGTCAGAAGACCCTCCTGTACAATTTTAGTGCCACACTTCTTGCAGTAACATTTCAGTACTGATTGAAGTAATGTAGCTCTTATTAGGGTGAGTTTAGTACAATTGTGCTTTCTGTGATTACTAGTATGTGTATTATTGGTGAGTACTGCTACACACAGCTCAGAGTGCCCTATGTCATTTTGTATCCTATGTGCTATTCAAAGGGAAAAACTAACGAAAGTCACTTCGACGACTAATACTCAATTTTCTTAAGCATATATTTCCAAATTCATGAGCCTAATTGGGCTGGCGACCGTTCATTTTTTTCATTCGTATATGAATTTTACTACTTTCTTTAACCCCCGAAGTTAAAGTCTGTTTAGTTTTTCTATTAATTGCACTACATTCAAAATTACAGTCCGATATCTTTGTCCATTAGATACACGCACGGTCAAATTTCTCAAATCCTCTCAGAGGGTAACTTTAGCTTGTGTCACAGCAGGTTAGTGTTATACGTGGCTTTTCCCGTGACAGGACTTACGGTTAGGTTTGTTACGGAAGAGTGTCGTATAAAAAGCTAGTGATATAATACGCGTATGAGTTCTTCCATTTATCGATGAATTATTTTAGATGAAAGGACAACTATTCTGATTTATGAAGAAGTCCGATTTATCGAGGTTCGAATTAGCAAGCAGCGACTGTGTATGTTGGATGAGGCTACGATGTGAACAGCAATTTCTCATGCAGAGGGTAAAGAGTGTTTACGAAGGCAAAATCATCCGGGTTGTTAGGTTCAAAATGGTTCAAATGGCTCTGAGCACTATGGGACTCAACTGCGGAGGTCATTAGTCCCCTAGAACTTAGAACTAGTTAAACCTAACTAACCTAAGGACATCACACACACCCATGCCCGAGGCAGAATTCGAACCTGCGACCGTAGCAGTCCCGCGGTTCCGGACTGCAGCGCCAGAACGCACGGCCACCGCGGCCGGCGGGGTTGTTAGGCTGCGTCATATTTCTTCTACACGATTGACGTTTCGACCCCTCTGCTGTATTCTTATTCAAACTCTTGTGGTTTCCACGAGCGTCCAGTCAGTAGTCCACACCACAAGAGCTGAAGGAGGTCGCAGCAAAGGGGTCGAAACCTTCACTGACAACGACAATGAAAGCTGGAAAACTTACATGAAGGTGATATGTTGACTAGAGGTCCTCTTTTGGTTCGACCAATAATTTAATCAGTGTTTGAGATGGAAGTGTTCTGTGTACAGGAGCAACCTTCGGAAACCACACCTGACCAGAACAAGCAGCTGCACTCCAGTTCCGAACAAACTGCTGTATGGGAAACTTCCTGGTTCGTCTTGACAATACGCGATGGGTACGTAAGAGGGAAAGTACTCAACATCGCTCGCTGCCAAGCCAGGAAGAAGTGAGTTATTTCCCAAGTCATGACCTTCTTTCGCTTCGTTTCCTACGTCATCTTACAGGAATTTTGCTCGACAGCACTTCGCTTAGTCGAAACAGCGCCATGAAGTCCTTTATTCATCATGACATATACATGAGTTAAGTTTATATTCCCCAAACCTGTCGTTTATCAGCTATAGCACAGTATTTGTAGATCAGTTAAAATTCGTCCGTAGTAGACACCTATTATGATATATATTAACGAGTGCATCGACAAGAATTTGTCTGTGTCAAAGATTATATAGCCATTTGTCTGTCTGCTGCAGTTCCTTATCTCTGGTTCGGAACTGCAAGGCATATCTCAATCAAGTCGCTTAAACTCTGAGGTGAGGCATCCAATAGAACAGACTGACAATTAGAATAGATTATCGAGGGCCACATGGCTAGTAGCTCATGCTACTGTGAACACTGTCTGTTCTTCCGTCTGATGCCGTGAAGTTGTGCTGGTCTGTTTAGTATAGACACTTTGTCCTGTGATACAGAAATAAGCGACGTCTTTCTGGATTACGGTGAGATGATAGTTTGCTTGTACTGCCTTTGAGTAATTATACTTTGCAACATATCAGATTGATTTATGCAAAGTAATTTGCAGTCGTACGCAATGCCGGCAATATTTGTTCTTAGTTTGAGTTCACTGATTCGTTAGAACACATCAGAGTCAACATCCAATTTCTGTACAATCATCTAGGTGTGGAAGCCGTTTATCCAACTGCTTTTCCACTCATTAAATCGGTCCGTGCGCGGTACCAATACGTTCCAAAAGTCACGCACGAAAATGCGATTTTTCAGGCGGTCGTATCTGTGGATCACAGCAGTAATGGGTCAAATGTTTTGGTTAGCCCTTGGCCTAGCAAGCATTTTTATCCCTATCGGAAGAACGGGCATACTGCAACTATCGTATAGTACAGGGTAAAACTTTAAACGTCCGCAGCTCGTGGTCGTGCGGTAGCGTTCTTGCTTCCCACGCCCGGGTTCCCGGGTTCGATTCCCGGCGGGGTCAGGGATTCTCTCTGCCTCGTGGTGACTGGGTGTTGTGTGATGTTCTTAGGTTAGTTAGGTTTAAGTAGTTCTAAGTTCTAGGGGACTAATGACCATAGATGTTAAGTCCCATAGTGCTCAGAGCCATTTGAACAATTTTTGAAAAACTTTAAACTTTATGCACTTCCTGCAGCCCAGGTAAATTGAGAAAATCTGTTGGTTCTTTTGCATTAGAAGTGGTCGAAGTGGGTTTTTCATGATTTATAAAAGCTCCATTTCTTCATGTGCGGTTCCAGGGAAAACACTGAAAAATTATAATATTTGGTTTCCGAAGTACCAAATGTGGAGCGCCACATCTATAATTTCTGTTCATGGCAAATCGTCGAAACTTTTACCATATGTTTGTAAAATGTTTTTTTTTTCGGGGACCTTCTAAAATTTTATCTGTATCATTAGCCACTAGCAAGCTCCAGGGTTCAAATTGTAAGGTGGCAGAATAAATGGTCAGATTCGCACCTTACGTGAGAGCTTTATACATCACAATGAGAAGGTGAATATAACACCTAACGTAATTCGGTGGTTATGAGAACATTTGCCTATCAGTATATAATGCAAAAAGGGATGACAGTCAATTGACGGTAATTAACACATCGTTCCTATACAATGCATGTTTTTGAGTGGAAGGTGGAACAGGCAACACGCGTCGTTTTTAGTTTGAAAAACCAGGTGGACAACGGCATAGCGAAGGCGCGCTGCAGGGGTTAAGACGGAAACTACTTAAGGGGTGGCAGGAGGAAGGTCAGCGACCCCAACCAGGTGATTCAGGAAGGAGGACCGCGTGTAGCGGCACATCTGCACAAGGGACAGTGAAAAAGCTTTAGAAAGCTGCATTTTGGAATTCCAACGGGATACGAACAAAAACTAGTAATGCATTTCGACCATGTGTCCAGCGAGTGCAACACATGGAAAGGTCAATGTACTTTAGACGTCTAGAACGGGCACAAAACGTCCGATTGGCGGAAACGCACTAGGAAGGACAAAAATACTGAAGTTTCGCCTCAGTTTGATAGAAGGGACATTGCGATTGGTAGAGAGAGCTTCCACAAAATAAGAGGAACGCTCCTATTGGTCGACAAAGGCCATGATGTGAAGAACGAATGAACCCAAATGGGGGAGGAGGTTCTGCCAGGAATAGGACAAGAGAGAAATTTTCGAGGACTCTTCTCTGAACTGGTATGAAGTGGAGAACAGAGCACTTAATGCTCTGTATGACGCAGAGAAGAAATTTGTGTGGACACTGCATCCACAGCGGCTGCAATCCAGCTAGAGATTAGCTGTAGCAATGTTTATCTCCAACTGTGGAGAAACGAACCAGCCAAATTAGTTAACTGTTCTTGCGTGAACTGAGAGGGCACTATATTATGCACGCTGCTCCAACCATGCGCGTGTATATCACCACACACTAAGACTAGGGCTGAGTACTTGCTTTCTCGCATAACAAGAAACATAGGGAAAGTTTCTTCCAAAAAGTTCAGCAAAGGCCTGATTAGTTTTGTAGAAATTTCAGTGGGAGAGAGCAGCCTTGCAGTCAGCAGCGTGTCACAGCTTAAGGTAAATACCTCTTGCAGAGGCGTGTACTTTGTTGGTTCACCAGCTTGCGTCCAGTGTAAACTCAGGCGGCCTTGGGTAATCTTGCGCTCAAATTTGTCACATAACTAACTATCCACTGTAGATTTGATTGTCATCCTAAATAGTACCGAACTTTGAGCCAGAATCGGACGATTTTCGTAGTACTGACCAACCTCATCATGTATGTGTAGGAGCAATTTTGTAAAGAAACTTCCAATTAAAATTTCATATTTTTATGCTTAGGATTAATGTTCTTTCAGAGAGTTAATATTTAATAGTGTTGTGTATAGGATTATTTCACTTTTTGATGTTGGAGAGATGTGTTATCCATTGCACTCTTTTTATGCTGTCGAGTTGAAAACTGTGTAAAAGCTGTAATTTTTGTGCTACAATTGGCGACATTAAACTTGTCATTTCAACTTACGCAGTTGTTCTCAATTCTAGAATAAGCACCCACATTACAAAGTTACGTACTTAGCAGAAAATCGCAAAAAACGGTTTTTAGCTGTTCTTTCTACCGTTGGCCGCAATTATCATAATAACTAACCATATAACATGGCTCAGATTTTAATTGTACACTCTTCAGACCTTTATCCAGGAACAACATTTTCTCGCCTTCGAAAATCTTTGTCCGTTATCAAGATACACCCGATAGACCACGATTTTTGGGTACCAAAAGTACCGATCGAGGGGATGGCCACTTATATAATTTCTGTCCACGGCAAATCGTCGAAAATTTTACCATATGTTCTTAAAACGGTGTTCTCGGGGAACTTGCAAAATTTTGTCGGTATCATTACTCGATTCCGAGACTCAGACGTTCAGAGTTTGTAACCTCCCCCTCACTTATCGACCTTAATGACAGTGAAAAATTAAACCGCGTGTACCTAATGGAAATTTGGGAAAAGCAATCGTCACCGAAGTTAATTTGTCGGTAAAGAGGGAGGAAAGGGTTACATCTAAATGAAAGGAAAAATGCCAATGAAACTGGTGGAAATTAATTTTGAAAAGGGGTAACGTTAATAAAGAAAATAAATGTGCGGCCGTTACGTTAACAATTAACTAGCGGTAATTAGATATTTGAGATTTGGGGGAAATTACGGTCGCCAGTCCTAAGGACAATTACTATAGTAACTGAAAAAGGAAGGTTATTACACATATAATTAGCACTAGAAGCGTGGCAACTGAAGGTTGACACGTGTAGTGTGAAAACTGAAAGTTTGTCAGAAGTAATAAATTTCGCTACACTCTGACTTAATTAAGCAAAAGAATTAACAAAATCGGAAAATCTAAAGTTAATTTAGTGACTGAAGTTAATAGTGAGCTTTCTTTCTGAAGCACATCGAGATTCAGTAAAATACGGTTAGTCTTGGACTACCTCAACAATCATTTCAGTAGCTACTTGAATCTACGCAATTTAGAAATAAGAGATTTAACTTTGAACTTGAATTAAATGATTCTGAGCAATTAACAATAGTAAAATTTAGTACGTACCAAGCTGAGCTGCAGTCACAGGTAAGCTAAAAACCGGTAACAAAACTCGCACTCTTAATTCGTGCTTGTATAATCTAAGTATTGTAGCCAGCTATGAATACCTTAACTGAACTTTGAAATTAAAGCAGTGAAATCGAATGATGCTGGCGTTTGAATTTCAACGACACTCGGGTTCATTCCGGAAAAGGAAGGGACCCTGCTTGGCAATGCAATTGGGACAATGAGCAACAAACGTTCATGCTAAGTTGCTGTAATTTTGTAATGCAACAATTTTAAAAGTTTGAAAAGCTGAGGTCTGCCATTTTGTAATGCAACAATTTTAAAAGTTTGAAAAGCTGAGGTCTGCCATACAGTTCTAAAACTTTACGTGCTTCCAGTCTTCCTTGTTGGTTGATTGAAGGTTTGAAGCAGTCGATCGAGGAGGTGGCGACAGTCACTCATTGTCGGCCGTCGCTGTTGCAGAAGCTGGATGTTGGCGCGCCTTCTTCTCGACACGGTCACCAGACGAAACGGGCTCTTGATGTGCACCAGCTAATGCTTCCCGTCCGCGACACCATGTCAGAAACTATCATCGCAAGTCGAGCGCAATTACATGCTGCCAAACCCTGAAAGTGCGGCAACTCGCGGGAGCTTCACACAACACACCTGCTGCACTGCACCACCCCAGCCAGACTCTCCCTCTGACCGTGCTCCACGCAACAGAGTTAACACTACCAAAGATCCTAAACACTTTGGTTCTCCACACGACCTATCGATGTACTCGTTCGATAGCATAGTTTTCCCTAGGCCAGACCCAGCGTATAAATACAAATAAAATTCACAAAACAAACCAACATAAATGTATAAATATGTATATACAAACAGTAAAACAGTTACCATATATAAAGAGACAGAAATGTCATATCTTCAGGTGACAAAATAAGGAAAAAAATTTGCAGTGCAATAGATGGAAATAGGAGGATATGCATTTCCGGCGTTACAAGTTACGGTACTTACTGTACTGTCGGGTACTGTGGGAGTCAGTACTGACACAAAAATGGAAGGAGAGAAGTTGAGATGGCCGGTGGAAGGAATCCAAAATGATTTGTGCGCAACACTTGCAGATTAATAGAAAAAAAATGGTTCAAATGGCTCTGAGCACTAAGGGACTTAACATCTGAAGTCATCAGTCCCCTAGAACTTAGAACTTCTTAAACCTAGCTAACCTAAGGACATCACACACATCCATGCCCGAGGCAGGATTCGAACCTGCGACCGTAGCAGTCGCGGGGTTCCGGACTGAAGTGCCTAGAACAGCGGCCAGCAGATTAATAGAAATGTAACTTAATTACTCATATGAGGTGGCTTGACGTGCTTCCTGTTCCTCCTACATGCAATTACTTTCACATACTGTTACAATTCGCAGAATGCAAGCCAGGTATCGTCTTCTTACAACTCAGTACCGATGTTCTCTCAAGTCTACTACCGAACTGGGCCCAACCAGCGACGGGCGGATGCTTAAGTCAGCGTTGACAGGGGGAGGTGTGGCGCTGCCCGCTCTTTCCACTGGCGCGCGGCTCAGCGCCTTCTTGATTCCGTTTCGAGGCGCTGCGCTGGTCGGAGTTCGGTCGATACGTTTGGACTGCACACTTATACACGTTAAATATGCACGTAATATCCAAACTGAGGCGTAAATGTATTTTTAACTGACGTAGTGAACACTTGGCAAAGTTTCAGGGGTCATCATAAGAGTTCTGAGGCCAGCAAAACATGTTTTAGCCAACATTTTTTCACCAATAAAACCTCAGGCCACGATGTCTCCCCACAACCTACACTTCACGCCTAAACAAGCTATCTTGACCTGGAAGTTATTCCATAGTGCCACTTGGAGGCGTCAGTGCCTTATAAAAAATTATATTGGCATGCGAAATTATTTGTACTTGCATATGAAAACCGCATTTCTTTTTTATATACTGTAGATATAGTCTAAAAATACTCTGAATTTTTAGGTAAAATAGTGAAAAGCGAACTTTCTTTGGACAGAAGACAGTTTTGTGTAACCTTATATCATGCACACTTACTTGTTTACATGTGTGAAATTTTTTTATTGTGTCAAAGTATATAAATAAACTGTCAAAACCTTACTGACTTACCGAATTCGTTCTATATAAGCATCACACCCCACCGTAAAAGTCAAATGTGGGGAACCAGTGGAAAATGCTCCAGTCGAAGTACGAAAAAGGCGAATATGCTCCTCTTAAAAAGACTCTGAAAGAAATGTGGGGAACCTTCTGCCATCTTCCTCACCAAAAATTTTGGCATGCGAACACGTGATCAGGGAAGTCAGAGTCAGTAGAAGAGAAACAGAAACGAGTGGAGGTAATAGCAGTGGGAGTGGATGTTCCGTGAAGAGAAACGTATCTCAAAATAAAAAGAAAACAGTAAAAATGAAAGACAGAGATGATTTGAGACGCAGGCTTGGGTGGTATGGAGCCCCCTCTGCCCACCCCTGACCAGCGAACTTCAATACTCTCCCCCATTACTACAACCACGGGCGTTTATGCGAATACAGCCTGATTTTCCCTTGTCTTACGTAAGTGGTTCAAATGGTTCAAATGGCTCTGAGCACTATGGGACTTAACTTCTGAGGTCATCAGTCAACTAGAACTTAGAACTACTTAACTAACCTAAGGACATCACACACATCCATGCCCGAGGCAGGATTCGAACCTGCGACCGTAGCAGTCGCGCGGTTCCAGGCTGTAGCGCCTAGAACCGCTCGGCCAACCCGGTCTGCCTTACGTAAATGTACTGCCAGGTTTAGTCATAAGCTCCACTGACGGGTACTTTTCGAGAGGAATGAGAATTAACCACCCTCGGCAGTAATGATACATTTTTATTTTTATATGGTTTTTTCAGCCAGGTAAGATCGTGTTGCAGTGGAACTTAAGAGGCTTGTGTTTGCAGTGGTGGAAACTTCAATATTTTGGTCTCACATTAGCTCATATTTTTCAGCGTAGTTGGTGTTGTAGGATGAAATGAATGGAATGAAGTCCCATGCTTCTTTACAGAGCGTAGGGGAACGATGCGGGAGACCCGCACCGCCTTACTAGGCAAGGTCCTAATGGAGGTGGTTTGCCGTTGCCTTCCTCCGACCGTAATGGGGATGAATGATGATGATGAAGACGACACAACAACACCCAGTCATCTCGAGGCAGGAAAAATCCCTGACCCCGCCAGGAATCGAACCCGGGACCCCGTGCTCGGGAAGCGAGAACGCTACCGCGAGACCACGAGGGTGTAGGATACAGAATGTAAACATATTTGCATTACACGCATTTGCGTCTGTAACATGTAGTTCACATATACGTATAGTGAGTAGTTGCATAGTAAGTCTGTTATAAGGATTGTAGTTTACTTTATTTTCGGTATAGCTCATGTTAAGCCCCCTTTTCATTATTTCATTGCTCTACGACGAAGTTCCTTGTTACTGTGGAATTGCAAATAAAGTCAGTCAGATTTCATTTGTTCACTTACGGGTCGTGGTTCAAACGGCTCTGAGCACTATGGGACTTAACTTCTGCGGTCATCAGTCCCCTAGAAATTAGAACTACTTAAACCTAACTAACCTAAGGACATCACAAACATCCATGCCCGAGGCAGGATTCGAACCTGCGACCGTAGCGGTCGCGCGGTTCCAGACTGTAGCACCTAGACCCGCTCGGCCAACCCGACCGGCACTTACGGGTCTATTTCCATAAAGAGGTAAAGGTCCAGGGCCATTAAGACTTGGGTCATAGTCCTTTTTGAAATCTAACTTAAAGTTTAAAGTGGTGAGAGGTTTACACTGTACACAATGATTTGCATGAAATGTGTTGCATCACCTTATCAGTTCCTTTCAGGATTATCTGTACATCATCTGGTTTTCTGTACTCTTTTAATAGTCACCCTATAAACGGTGGAAAACAGTGCCGTAGTTTGTATTACAAGTTTTTAAGCAGGCGTCTGCAATGCCTTGTTTAGTTCAAATCGCAAATAATTCGTATTACAAGATTTTGAACTTTCTTGAGAGTTACTCAAAAAATCGTCCCTTATGATACTGTGATACTGAAAGTAAGCCTTTTTATCTGTATATCACCGATGTGTTTCAACATCCGCAGTTGTTCAGGAGCTTCAACAGTTCCATGTTACGTCTTTCCAGCTGAATTTATTCCCAAGTTGTAATGAACCATGTTTTTTCTGTAAGTCACTATGACGAAGACCTACCAAATATTCATGAAACCGTCGAAAGGGCAAAGAAGTATTCATTGAATAGCATTATAGAGCTCAGTTGCGAATGAAATGCTTTACACAGAGCAATCTATTTCTGACTTGCACCAATCGAAACAGCAATATTTTTACCGGCAACACTGCAATGCACCGCCTCCAACAGGTGACTAGGAATTCTTGCCTTCCAGGAAAGAGCAGGAATACAATTCAAAGTCAGTAGTGAAACAGTCTCGCAGGAAAATCAGTCTCAAATTTGAATGGAAACTTATGAAATTTTCTGGCGTGAATTAATCCTTACCAAGTCCGTTACATTTATCCCACCCCACCTCCAGCTAGCTAATGGCTACACGTTGTGCTCTAAGGTCTCTCTGTTCACCGGTTACGTTTACTAATCCGCATCACTCGCTGAGAAAACCAGGAGAGTGTCTAAGCAAAATTCCACGCACGTGCACTAGGATACACTTTCTAATGCGTTGTAGGGTTTCTGTACTGGAAAAGCAACGAACTCCAGACTTGGGAAATGATAACAGCTTGGAGCGCATCAACAATATATGGTCATACATGCGCAAAGTTAGAAAGAGGGCTTCAGCGGTGACAGCTGCAGGTGAGAGTAGTTGTTGTGCTTTACGAAATATAACATAGCCATAGCAATGTTGCGAGGTGGGCAAGCCTGATAATGTGTGGAAACAGTTGACGCACCAGTTCTCAAGCAGAAATGTGTAACAAGCATGATGAAGAACGTCTCGAGATTCATCAGACCATGCAACACTTTGCCACTGCGCCGATGTCCAGTGCCGATGGTCACTTGCCCATTTTAGTCGAAGTTGCCGATGCCATGCATGGGTCGTCTGCTGCGGAGTCCCATCGTTAGGAGTGTGGAAACACCAGCAGCCGCAAAAGTGTTTAATGTACATGCAAAATGGCGTGGCACGGGCCAAACACATACAGAACGGCCGAGAATACACTGATCAGCCAGAACATTGTGACCACCAACCCACTATTGAAATAAAGCGTTCCTGGCGACAGCAATGTCACCTGGCGAGTAATGTCTGTTAGTGAGACACACGTACGGAGCATATAACATCAGTAAGTGTGCTGTCCGTGTCTAGAATGGGGAAGGCGCGTGATCTGTCTATGGCGGAACTGACATAGGACTTTAACGCTGTGTAGAGCCAAGTTTGTCTAAATGCATAGAGCACCAAACACTCCTAACGATGGGACTCCGCAGCGGACGAGCCATGCATGGAGAAATGTTGAATCAGGGCATCGGCAACTTCTACTAAAGTCGGTACGTGAGCATAGGCACTACTAGATGCGGCGTAGTGGCCAGGTGTTGCATGATCTGATGAATTTCGAGACGTTCTTCATCATGCTGTTGGGACGCCACGAATCCGCCGTCTTCTGGGGGAGCAGCTCCTTGACAGCTGTACTATGGGACGGAGACAAGCTGGCGGCGGCTCCATTATGTTCCGGGGAACATTCACGTGGACCTCCAAGGGTCCAGTGGAGCTCTTGTAGGGCACCGTGACGGTGAAGAGGTATCGCACAGTGGTTACATCTGCACTAAAATCACTTCTGACAGTACAACAACCATACCACCATGGAGGCTATGTCGCCCACACACCATATGGGATGCTCATCAAAAACTGCAATTCGTTTGGAATGACGTTCTTCGGTTCTGGAGCCGCTGCAGCAGCAAGCCAACGCCAGCCCAGGGTAGCAGTTGCAGCCACCAGCACGGGGGCAGTAGGCCCCTGCCTGCCGCATCACCCTGAGCCAATTTCCAACACCGTGGAGAGGTGGGGCGAGGATCGCACCACCACCTGCACGATGATGATGATGATGATGTTTGGTTTGCGGGGTGTTCAACTGCGCGCTTATGAGCGCCTGTACAAATGCCCTATCTTTGCTCAGTCCAATCACGCCACTTTCATGAATGATGATGAAGTGATAAGCACAACACAAACACCGAGTCATCTCCAGGCAGGTGAATATACTGACCCCACGGAGAATCGAACCTGGGCCGTTTGACACCTGCACGAAGGGTCTCACAGGCCGCTGAGCACGAAGAAACGCTTTTGGTGGAGAACGATGAGTAACGAAAGCGAAGGCTGACCGACACCACGTTCCATCAGCAGCCCTGGGCGTCAACAAGATCCAAGGCAGCAGAATTCCACGGCCAAGTCACCACTATCCTTTCAGGTCTGCGGCCAAATGCATTAATAAAGAGTATTAAGTACTGGCAGACTTTTTCTCCGGTGCTGCCCATCCAACACACCCAGCTACCGACACTGTTACGCACTTTAAAATACGAACTCCGCCTCTGGGGGGCCACAAATTACCACACAACCCCGCGAGGGCTGACTCCTCGATTTCGCGCGTTCCGAAACCACTTTACGAAATTTTTTACCTGTAGGCCTTCCAGCCACTCAGAATTCGGAACAGAATATAGGCATTATGATGGGCTGTTTTCTGCCCTTGCTTGCAGGCTTCTCTTCTGTATGGTGCTTATTTCTGTCAGGACTTCGAGAAATGTTGGAAACGCTGGTAGTTATCGAGAAATTACTCTCCCTTTAGGCAAGCCATGTAGGCTCCGCCACAACAGAATTGGGGAAAGACAGCTCCAACCTCAAGGAAAATACCCTTCCCCTGCAAAAGAATGCCGGTGCAGGTGGCTACAGTAGTGGTCATTGCCAGCACACATTGACGGCTAGGAAATGGTATGTTACGACCCAAAACTAAACCAGTGACCGACTGGTGCACGTATCGATCTGAAGAAGCTTATCTTACCAAGAAATCAAGGTGTGTGGTGTAGAAATGATATATGTTACTAAGAAATGAAGGTGTAGGAGAGAGGGAGGACGAGAACTTGTTCCACATGACCAGCCTTGGGAGAACCTCTAAACAGAGAGACTGCTACGCCTCGGTGGTTCGGCTGATGTTGACAGCGACGGCCCCTCCTCTCCTCGGCTGGTCCGCGTGCCGTATCGTATCGATCCCCGCCCGTGGCTGGCTGTGTACGCCTGCGGGAGGAAGGGACGGCGTCCCGATAGCGACTGGCATCGGCCGTCCACTGTGCCGCTACAATGGCCCCGAGCGCAACTTGCTCCCGCCAGGCCTTTGTCGGCGCAAGACGCGCGCCGGCGTGATCTGCCAGTGTTCATCTGGCGGCGCGCGGCAGCCATCCAGCAGCCAGCCAAATCCTGTCAGCGGCTAAGACGCGCCGTGTCAGATGGGGGCTGGTGTTGCTGCGCCACGCACCCCTACAGCCGAGGCCGACGCTACCGGCCGCTTGCATTACCTTCGCGGCGGATCCCCGCAGGGCGATAACAGAACCCCCGTGCTGCTGCTGTCCGCGGCAGACCGACCGGCGAGACGAGGGCGTACCCAGCGCTTTCTGCTGCCACTGCTGCTTCAGCAGCCGTCTGCTTCTGCAGCACCGAAGCGCATCTACTCCTCTCGTAAGTCACAGTGATTCCCCGTTTCCAGTTCCGCATTGTCATGTTGCTTAAGTTAACCGACCCATGTTGAATTTCTAGAGGGTTCCTGTACTGAGAAGGTTATTTACACGTCTACCTAAAGTGTATTTAGTTCATTACCCAACAAATTACAGGCTACTGGAATATTCTGTGAAGGCGTTTGACTGCAATTAGAAGTGTACCAGGAAATGCTGCAAATAGTTCAAATCGTATCCCTTACAAGACACATAATGGGAAATTTATTTATATTTATTTATTTATTTATTGATTTATTTAACCTGGCAAGATTAGGGCCATCAGGCCCTCTCTTACATCTAACCAGGCATGCTACTTATTTTACATTCGTATGCTTTAGTAGGCATGTTAAACTACATCTAGTACAAAAAGTGAAATAAACAATTACAAAGGCACACCTGGAAAAATACATACATATAGAGTTTATATTCGTAAATCATAAGTACTGTTATAATTAGACATTACTGAAGAGACAGATTTTAGATAGGAGTGCTAGCAGCAGGGAGTATGAGGGAGACTGAGGGTGAAGGGGGGAGAAGAATAGATACATGATGAAACATAATTAAGGAAATATAAAGGAAAAAAATATTGCGTGGCTAACAGAGATAGATGAAGAGGAAGGCACCTCATTAGCAAGATACGAGACGCTAGCTTTGCTATTTGACAGATGAGAGGATGGGCCTTGTACATTAATTTTGTGGAGAACGTTATGAGGATGATAGTAGGAAATGCTTCAACTTCTTCTTAAAAGCAGCAGGAGATTGAATTTTGCGCACGGTAAGGGGCAGTTTGTTCCAGAGGCGGACAGCGGCAACTGAGAAGTAGTTTGCAAAAGTTTTTGTTTTGTGAATGGGCATAGTTAGGATACCAAATTAGAGTGACCTCGTGTTTCGATTATGATTGCATGACAGGTTTTTAATGTCTGAAGCAAGGTACTGGGGTGCTTGCGCGACGAGGAATCGGTGAAGTAGACATAGAGTGTGGTAGTCACGCAATTTGTCCGTCCTGTATTAAACTATCAGTCATTGTCCAATTGGAACTAGTTACATGTGATGTCTTACAACGTTCCATCTTAGGGCCTTTACTTGTTCTTGATGACCTTTCATCAGTACCAGTATCAGATGCCGAACTTGTTCTGTGTCGACATGATACACTAGTACGTCCTTGCCAATTCTTTGTTATTAAACTTTGGATAGATACCCGAAGTGTAGTTGATAACTTGTGGGAGGTTTCTTCACGGCATATGTCAAAAACTTGATGAGAAGCAGATGGAAGCTACTGAAAATAGTGACTTACAGAAAAAACATGGTTCATGTAACATTATGTTCTTTCATGTGAAATGACTATATCTTTGGCTTGCAATAATTAACAATTCATATGAAATCTTCGTATATTTACGATATTACTATGCAATGTTCTTTCGGACATGCATCCATCTCCGAAGGAACTTTGCATCGTAATTCGGAATAATGCAGGTATTGCAGTATCGTATTTATCCGCCTGACACCGGGCAAGCGACTTTCAAGGAAAATGACTCCTCTTTACGGGAATATACACAAAGGATGTACGAGTACAGCTTGTGGACACATGGTTGACGGGATATGGAAGTTTTGGTCTGGCCATGAGTCGTGCTCGGATAGCGAAATGGTATGGCGACCACTCGCGACAAGCGGGAAATACGGGTTCGAGTCCGGTCAGGCACAAATTTTCACTGTCGTCATTCTATTATAAACCTGATGGCAGCCTATATTCGCAACTGCGACTTCATTTCATGTACCTCCTACATTTGTTCATGCACCATCCCACTATTAAAAATAGAGTATTTGTATAATATTTCTTTCAAGAAGCCATTTCATAATGGTCTTAAAAATTATTCAGTAATGAGGATCCGAGTTGAGCCGCGCCGGCTCGTATCGATTGATCAATAGGATCGGCATGGTGTGATCTTCGGGCTCGGCCGTTTGACGTGACTTTTGGCCGCGACGGGCGTGGGGGCTAGAAAGGGGACAGCCGGAGAGCTGCGCGGCGCGTGGGGATCGGAGGCGAGCGTGGTTGAGCAGGCCGGGGCACGACGCCGAGGTTGTGGTGTGTTTGACACGTTTGCAAGACCGAACCTGGCATGTAGTGTGGGAACTGGACTCGGCCATATTACCCGAATCGTGTCGTGCGGCCCTGATTTGGATCTGTAAAGGATTTCATAAAAGATTTGGTGAGAATTGCTTGTCATGTTTTTGGTGCACATTTTGTACTGATCCTTGCTTCCCAATTATCTTCACCATGACTGGAAACTGCTGTCT
Source organism: Schistocerca cancellata (assembly GCF_023864275.1). NCBI lineage: Eukaryota > Metazoa > Arthropoda > Insecta > Orthoptera > Acrididae > Schistocerca > Schistocerca cancellata. The sequence goes on along the minus strand of NC_064634.1, from coordinate 74,488,417 downwards.
TGCCAACCAAAAGGTCCCCTCTATTTGGTGCTGTTTAAGTAAACACGTGTTATTGTATTTGGTTAAAGGTCTGTCTGGATTTTGTGGTGTGATACAGTCCGAGCACGCGACGTGTATTAATTGGTACTACTGCTGTTCGGAGTGACGGACGGCATAATCCAGCATGGTGAAACTGTAATATTTGTCCCGGTACAGTGAGCTGTCTGGATGTTGTTATAGTTGGTTCAAAGCACAGGCTTAACATTGAATCTGTACGTTCTGTGTTATCTAATTGCATTACTTGTTCACTCGTAAACAGTGAAATGGTAGCCTCCAAAAAATGGTTTAAATGGCTCAAATGGCTCTGAGCACTATGGGATTTAACTTCTAACGTCATCAGACCCCTAGAACTTAGAACTCCTTAAACGTAACTAACCTAAGGACATCACACACATCCATGCCCAAGGCAGGATTCGAACCTGCGACCGTAGCGGTAGCTCGGTTCCAGATTGTATCACCTAGAACCGCTCGACCACCCAGGCCAGCAAATGGTAGCTTTACTTGACTGTTTAAGTTTATCAGTATCCTGTTAAGGGGTAATTTAAGTGAGCTCCCCAGTATCAGTGAGCATATGTGAACCTACTAGTGTAGTTTAAATTTCTAAGTTGACTTGGTATTATGCCATTCGCCCTCGTCCTTTAAGGTTACGTCAAGGGCATTAGTTATTGATTCAACCTTGACAATTTTATTTTAATGTTCGTGAAATAGGCTATCATTTTATACTTTGTAGATATATTACCGTTTTCTCCTCCCCCCCCCCCATTTCTCTGAAATTGTCTAGTAGCACGGGCTCCAAGACTTTTTTTTCCCCCTCAGTGTGTTACAGCGTACTGTGTGCGGCACCCTGTCCAGCTCGCCCGCTTGCTGTTGGTTCTGGGTCTAGACGCCTCTGGTCTGGGTCCAGTGGACCCCCTTTCTCCTACTACTTGTAAAGCTTTAAAAGGTCACAAAACTATTCTTTTGTTTGGAAGCTTTGTCATTAGAATAAATTAAACATTCTTTATGCTTAATTCAACAGCTACGTTAAGTTAGTGGCCCCGTGTTAACTTCTTCAAGAAATGAAGTCAGATCGCGTTATAACTGTACTTTAATGGGTCAATATTCATAGACACAAAAAGGACATTTCAATCAAGGCAATTTTCTGTAGGTATTTCTTCGTGCAGCCAGAGTTAATATAACACACAGGCTGCTTTCACAGTAACAGGCGAGACGTAGAAAATCTGTTAACTTGGAAGGAAAATAGCGTACGACGGCTGAAGCAAGCATGACATGCGAAACATCGACGCCAAAATAATACCTCTAGTATTAAACATAGTCCAAAAGTAAAGAATATTTGAGAAGGTACGTTTGGAACACGGCATTCTATGGAAATGACTGGCTGTGGAAAAACTACTAGAAAAGAAAATCGAACGGTTGGAGAAGAAAAGAAAATGGAACGGCTGGAGAAATGTTGGTACGTAAGGGTATTATAAATAGAATGAAGTGATAATAAACGTAAGAACTCAGGAGAACTCACATGTTTTGTTGTGAGACATTTCAGTGGTCCGTCACGCGTCACACACTGTAACAAAATGTGCTGCCTGTCAGTTACGAGTTGCTACTGCAGTAATGCGTAATTCACAGCGTAGGCACATACTACTGAGCAGTTACAAAGATAATACACAATTAGGTACCTGGTTTTACCATGGTGGTCCATCGCCGAGGGGATTACACGTTTCATCATTAGTAGCAATTGTAACATTTGATATTTGAAAATTCCTTACAACAGTCCGGTTTATTTCGTAGATATAGTAACTCACAGACATTAACTTCATGCGATCCCGGAGCAATTTTCTAGCTTTGATCCTTTAGCATACAACTGGACGATTGAACAGTGGAAAAACGTTGTGTGGAGTGATGACTCACAGTACACAATGTGCCGATCCGATGGCCGGGTGTGGGTATGGCGAATGCCCGGTGAAAGTCATCTGCCAGCGTGTATAGTTCCAACATTAAAATTCGAAGGCGGTGGTGTTACGGTGTGGTCGTGTTATTCACGGAGGTGGCTTGCACCCCTTGTTTTGCTTGGCACTATCACAGCACAGGCCTACATTTATGTTTTAAGCACCTTCTTGCTTCCCACTGTTGAAGAGCAATTCGGGGATGGCGATTGTGTCTTTCAACACGATCCAGCACCTGTTCATAACGCACGGCCTGTGGCGGAGTGGTTACACGACAATAGCATCCCTGTAATGGACTTACCTGAATTCTATAGAACACCTTTGGGATTGTTTGGAACGCTGACTTCTTGACACGCCTCACCGACCGACATCGATACCTTTCCTCAGTACAGCACTCCGTGAAAAATGGGCTGCCATTAACCAAGAAACCTTCCTGCAACTGACTGAACGTATGCTTGCGAAAATGGAACCTGTCATCAAGGCTTATGGTGGGTCAACACCGTATTGAATTCCAGCATTACCGATGAAGCCCTTCACGAACTTGTAAGTCATTTTCAGCCAGATGTCCGGATACTTTTGATGAGATAGTGTAAGTGCCACGAATGTTGCTCGGCCGATTTTCCCGCTGCAACACTCTGCCGCTAGAGGCCCCATAACTATAGCGCGAAGCATACTGATGTGCAAAGTAGCTGTGTCGGCGAGTGAGAAAAAACGTGTAGTAATAGAATTTCCAACAGCAGTAAGCTCCATCCACACATGGAGCACTCTCTCCTTCAGTATGACAATGCTAGACCAGACATGGGCGCTACGACAACAATCCGACGCCTTGGGTTCACTATCATCGATCGTACTCCACACAATCCCGCGACCTGGCCTCACCCGATTTTCATCTGTTTGCAAAACATTCAACACTGCTATCCGCTGGATCTCAAGCGGACAATCATCCTCCATGATAGTCTGTTACGCTACCGTAACATCTGTTGGGACAAACGACACATGCTCTCGACTGTCTGTGCGAACGGTCATTTGCTCCCCCTCACTGTAAACCTGCGTCCGTTACGCATTACGATTTTATAGCATGAGTTCAAATTTAATATTATTTGGGTAATGATGAGAGCCGTCACACTGAGAAAGCACATGCTACTACTGATTATACGTTAAACGTTTTTCTCTTCAACAGATGGTAGCTACCGTGTTGCATCACGAACAAGAGTGGGACAATGAAGTCAGATCCAGTGCTGACTTGAAAGAGGTCCGTTTATTTGCGTAAACCTTTCATTAGAGTATAACGTCTCAAGTAGCTACGGTATTTTGTAATTTTCTTATGTCATCTTTATCGTTTTCTGCTTGAACCAACGCTTGTAGGAAGTGACCTGTGGGGTATGTGTTTTATTTAATCCTGGCTTTCCCTTTATGATCAGCAGTCGCTGTTTCATGAACACTCACTGTCTTGCATGAAATCCAGTCTCTCAGTTTGGCTGTGGGCTAAGGAGAATCTTTTAGTCTCTCCAAACTCAGAAACTGAGGGCTGAGCCGTTGTATGAAATCCATTCTCTCAGTTTGGATGTGGGTAGTAAGAATTTTCTGTTCTTTTAAATTTAGAAACGGAGGGCTGAACCGTTGGAATGCACAGGACAGTAGCAGGGGCAGGAATCGGATAAAAAGGAGAGAAGAGGTGGCAGAGAACACCAGACCTCTCTGTCTTGGCGTAAGTGGCTTGGGGCACATAGGTGTAACGATTTTTCCCGCCGACTTCGCAGGAGTGAGTTTCCAGTGCTTGCTGAAATTTCACGCTAGAAGTTACGAGCCCTTTCGAGAGGGTTTATCCGCTGAAACGGGAGAACAAGGAATCCATAGGTCGCACTTTGGACGCGAGCCGACTGGGCTGTCGTGATGCACCCGCAAGCTAGAGCTAAGATTGGCCAGAAGGTGCACCAAAACTTGCACCCTCTCGAGACAGTAAAGGAGATGAATGCGAGCAATTCCAGATGGGACGTGCTAGAGGCTGGACGCGTTGGAGATACTGCGGGCCAGTAGGGACACGCTGTGCAGGTCTACCACTAGACGGTGTTGGTGAGACCCAATGCTGATGTCCTTACTGGTGCTACTTTGTGATCATAGCTGATTAGATGTAGCATTTCTTTGTACCAAACTCTTTCCGAATTGTTGAACTCTTTGCCACGTGTGTCATAAGCTAAATCCTTGACACTGCCCTGTTTTAAGTTGAACAGAGTGTGTAATGGGACATCCTCTTCTAGTATTACTTTGCTTCGGCAGTACTTGTCGATACCAGTATTATCTCTTTTTCGAATTTTGGACAGGTCAGTATTATCTGAGTTGCTTTCCTGAGCCCGCAGCTCGTGGTCGTGCGGTAGCGTTCTCGCTTCCCCCGTCCGGGTTCCCGGGTTCGATTCCCAGTGGGGTCAGGGATTTTCTCTGCCTCGTGATGGCTGGGTGTTGTGTGTTGTCCTTATGTTAGTTAGGTTTAAGTAGTTCTAGGGGACTGATGACCATAGATGTTAAGTCCCATAGTGCTCAGAGCCATTTGAACCATTTTTTGCTTTCCTGAAAACTTTCATATAATTTTATACACAATGTGTTATATTGGCGCTGAAATTTATTAAAAGGAATTATTTTATAAAATATTTTAATTTCGATGTTATAATCTATACGTACTATTTCTGAAAGTACAGTTACAATTATTTTTTTAGAAACATTTAAAAGTATGAACTATTTTCACACATAAAATTTCTATTATTAATCACGCAATCCTGTACTGTTTACTATGTTTATTTCTGGATTCATTTATGAAATAATAATCGAAATTAATAAAGTAACGAAAACTAGTGGCAATTCATTTGTTAAGAAAAATTGTAAACCCTTTGAAATATTGTTTTTTCCGCAGAGTGTGAGAGTTGTAAGCTTGCCTCTGATGTGATCGGACGTATTTTTGTATAATACGTGCGAACAATGTAGTTTCTGCTTTGTTACTGCGAAAAATCAAAATACTGTATGATATACTAAAATCTGAGAAAATCAGTGGAAAATATATTTACGTACAAAAATTCTGCATCAACAATCTTCCAATTTATTTAGTTCAAACCAACCGTGACGACCTGATATTAGATTTGCAGCTTCAAGAAATCAAACCTCTAGACAAGAACTGGGGCCATCTCAAAATGACGAGCTAAGTAAACTTGAAAGTTTATTGTAAGCTTCGCTCCTCTCAAATCTTCATAAAAGACTTTGCTTATTAATTACTTGGACTGGGCATTGTTCAATGCGGACGATAGGGTGGAAGAAGGAAGGAGGGGGAGGAGGGGGGGAGGGGGAGAGAGATTACAATTGTTTGTTCTGTTGTTTCAGTGACTGTACATCACATCAATGTTTGTCTCGTTCTGCTCTTGTTCCGTATAAATCTGTTAACGAAATATTAAGTTTATCAGCACGACGAATTGCTGTGAATGAGCGATAACAACTTCCTGTCTTTTTCTTTGCCCTCAGAATGCTTATCTCTGTTGTACCAGGTTGTATCACACATAAGCTTGTGAGATCCTTCCTATTGTTCCCATAGAGGCATCCCCCTACGCTGATCGCTTGGCCAAGCCTGTATTTCGTAAGGGGCATTAGCATTAAAGAACATTGTTTGTTACGCAGTTAAACATCCTTCGTGTACAAGTAAATGTAATAAATGAAAAGGTTTAACTTTTCTTTTCTTCTTCTTTCTTTCTTTTTTTTCCAAGCCTCCCAGATCATTTTCAGATGCACCAGGAAAAATTATGTGAGGTACTGCTAAACACTGGTTTCGTCTCCATAAGACCATACTGTGGAGCTTGTTTCCGTTGCTCCGTTGCGTCAAGGTAAAGAAACTGTTTTATTTGTTTTCTGGACGGAAGTTCCTCCTACATTAATTAGCCACCGCGTGCTAATTGCGCTTACGGGGTGTCACACAATCATGAGTGAATGTGATTAAAATAGTGGTGGGGATTAATACTGTAAAAACATTGTTGTAAATTTACAGCGATCTCATTGATACGTAAAACAGTAATCAGACTTGTTAGCAAGGATTTTTTAAACACTAAAAGTCACATGTCAGATGGTAACCGGTTTCGATTTTATCAAAAATTGTATTCAGACTATAACACTATCGTGTATGTCACTCTTCCCTAATAACCGAACCTTTAGTCCTGTCACGGGAAAAGCCACATATAACACTAACGTGCCGTGAAACACGCTAATGTTGAGCTCTGAGAGGATTTCAAATTTTGACGGCGCGTTTGTCTAATGGACAAAGGTATCGGACTATGGTTTTGAATATGGTAAATTAACATAAAACTAAACGGGCTTTAACCTTGGGAGTTCATGTAAGTTGTAAACTCATAAGTGAATGAAACAAATGAAAGGCCGTCAACCCAATTAGGCATATTAATTTGGAAATACGTGTTTAAGAAAATTGAATATTGGTTATTGAAGTCAATTTCGTTGATATTGCCCTTTGAATAGCACACAGGATACAAACAGACGCAGAGCACTCTGAACCGTGTGTAGCAGCCGTTACCAATAATGCACACACCAGTCAATTATAGGAGGCAAATTTGCACCAAGCTAATACTAATGAAAGCTACCCTGAAGATCATTACTTAATGAATACTGAAATGTTACTACATGAAGTGCAGAACTAAATTTGAACATGAGGGGTTTTATCTTAACTGACATGAAAAAGCAAATACAGATGAAGAATATCTTAAATACACTGTTTAAACTCCCCTACATATATCAGTTTTCCATAGCCACAGTAATACTTCTTTTTTTTTCTAATAGGTAGAGAATGTGATGGGGACCATAAACTAGTATAGTTTCTCTGGTCAACGCTTTCTGATTATTGCAGTAGAAAAGACTAATTCAATAAGCTAATCATTCACTTCACTTGGAGCAGTTCATAATTTACTTTGCAAGACAATAAAATACAACACTGGGCTTAATTAACTTAAAAATAGGAACCATTCATGATAAAAACCAAGATCACACTATCTTTGCCTTTTTATCACCTGTGAAGCAGGTATTCTAGACAACGATATTTACACAATCTCGCACTGAAATCCTGTAAAACATTTTGTAATAAACTAAGGATACTTTGGCAAAAGCCTATCCAACTACACTTTTGTCGTTTTAACTTGAACTTTTACTACTCCTTTTATATTAGACAAAAAATCGCTTTTAAACTCTTGAATGCAAGAATTGTTCATTCAAATTAGGATACTCGGTTTTAGTAGCACTTAAGTGAGGACCCTGCATAGGTTCGCGATCAGGATAGAAAATATGGTTCCGGACACGGATTTATAATGTTGTGATTATTATTATTAAAACCACAGGAAAATTAACTGGTTGCTTCAAGTGGCTCCGAGCACTATGGGACTTAACTGCTGAGGTCATGAGTCCCCTCGAACTTAGAACTACTTAAGCCTAACTAATCTAAGGACATCACACACATCCATGCCCGAGGCAGGATTCGAATCTGCGACCGTAGCAGCAGCGCGGTTGCGGACTGACACAATTGAACACTTCATCTACATAATAAACATTGACAGACAGACTTAAAAATGTTTGTACACCCTCAGGCGGCGAGCAGAGACGACGGCGGAGCATTGTTATGTGTTGGAGGACACCTTTGGTAACTGCTAAATAGCGTCAAAACGCTCCGACGCTCTACTGCTGCATCACATTATTGAGAGCGAACTGGACTTAACATACGATTGTAACAAACGTAAGACATAAAAAAATCTATCTCGGTCTAGATAATATACAATATTACGGATAATCTGATCGTCATTTATCGATCCTTGTCCCACGTTCACCAACGGCGTCATTCTAACGTTACATCTGTGGCCCACCGTATTCCTCGTCATCGATACTACGTATCGAGGGGTTCCAAGCTACGTCTTCACGGCAGCTTGTTTCAATACATCAGTTTGAACTTCCATGCAACGTCCGTAGATGGTGATTTAGGGTTCTTACCTCCATTTCTGTTGTTCATTTATGTATGTTAGTAACTATTTTTGCCAGTGTAAAATTATTACTGCTTTATCCTGCTTACTTTATATTATCCTTAGTGTTGTACTTTATCTACATCTAGATCGATGTTTTACGTATGTCACCGTCGTATGTTAAGCCCTATTGGGTCTCAATAATGTGATGCACCGGGCGCGAGGCGTGAAACATCCCCTTAGAAAAATTATTAAATGACAGTGCTGGAAAAACTCCTACGTTATTAGATTTTCAAACAGCTGAGCAAAATTCAACGTTCTCAGACAGTTTTTCTCTTTACTTATTCTGATCGTCACTAAACTGACACACTATATTTTTAGGGCAACGCAATCTGACTTTCAATAATCCTTACAAAAGAATGGCCCTGACTAACAATAACCTATACCTTTCATGGATCACTTACCTCACAAAAATCTTCGTTACTCGAACTACTGCAATACGGCGAGCGCCAATGCTGCCAGCTAAATAAACGATTCTAACTATTGAAGGCACTAACTATTGATAGGCATATAGTTAGCAAATGGAAGATTTTGATAGAGAACAATGTATTTACCTTAATAGTGTTCAAAAGTCATGAGTCGCCAGCAGTGGTGGATGTGGGGAGAGCGATGGCAGAGTTTTGAGAGCGGACGATCCGGATATATATATAATCATGACATCCAGTCTTACAAATTTCCTTTTTCTGACGGTCACAAGTCCAGATCGTCCGCTCTCAAAACTCTGCCATCTCTCTCCCCACATCCACCACTGCTGGCGGCTCAGCTCCAACTGCACAACGCTACGCTCTGTTCACAACCGACTGCCCAACACTACAATAGCAAATATTCCAAAAATGCAAACCAGCCACAGACTGCACACAGCACAGTCAGTGATTTTCATACAGAGCGATACGTGGCGTTACCAACATAAAAAGCTAAACAGCCTACTTGCAGCTTCCTCTTTATAATTTGTAGCGTATTGACGCTATTTGACGCTATTTGACACTTACCAGTGGTGTCCTCCGACACTTAACAACGCTCCGCCGTCGTCTCTGCCCACCGCCGGATGGCATACAAGCCATTTATTGCGTTACGTCCGTCTACCAATGTTTATCATGCAAATGATGTGTGTAAATTTGACGCCCATTTCCCCTTCAAAATATCAATGTGTAACGTTTTAGAGACGTGGGCTAAAGATGATTTTTGATAAAATAGAAACCGGTTACTAACTGACGTGCGATTTTCTAATAAATCTTTGCGAAAAAACTGACTAGTATTTCAGATGTTCAGATGTGTGTGAAATCTTATGGGACTTAACTGCTAAGGTCATCAGTCCCTAAACTTACACACTACGTAACCTAAATTATCCTAAGGACAAACACACACACCCATGCCCGAGGGAGGACTCGAACCTCCGCCGGGACCAGACGCACAGTCTAGTATTTCAGTAGCGATTAGTACTTAAATATATTCACGTCTTATTTTTTTCGATTTTTAACCAGAAACAAAGATTCACTAGATTTTCGTCATACCACACTTTAAATCACAACCGGTACGTTATACACTGCGGAAACTGAAGTAGTTTGAAGGAGAGGAACATGAGCGAATAAAATGAAAGGGTGAATGTGTAAGAATCTTTAAAGCGCCCACCCTTCGCTTCGTTTATTACAAAATAGGACAGGAATATGTGCGAATAAAATGAAAGAGTGAATGTGTAAGAATCTTTAAAGCGCCCACCTCCGCTTCGTTTGTTACAAAATGTAAGTGATTCCATCGCGCGGTTCTTGTAAAGCGACGCGGGAAGAACACCTTCTCTCCCCCGGAGGGCGAACTGGCGCAGTTCGCCGTGGCAGACGGTCTGAGCTGCGAGAGCTACAGCGGAAGCAGCCATTGACACGGGAGGGCAGTTTGGGGGCAGAGGGTGCGCGGCAAACGTAGCGCGAGCGGCGCCGGCGCCGGCGCGAGGCGGGGGCGCCCTAAACAATTGATGTGAGTTGTGTTGCGGCCTCCTCGAGATGGGTGGCCGGCCGGCCTAACTCGCGGCCTGCGGTCAATCGCAGACGCCGGCCCTCCTTCACTGCGGCCTGCGGTCGCCCACCGCCGGCGCCGCCCGCGTCTTGCGCAGGGAAGGGCGGCCGACCCCAGCAGCCCAAGACACAACCGACCGCCCTGAACGGGCCGACACCGCAGCGCCGTACCGACGCTGGCACTGGAGCGCAGCTCCATTACAACGACGAGAAAACAATCCCTCCTACAGGAGTTGGACAAAAATACCGATACGCCACGAGAAATACACGCTTGAGCATAGCTGCAAATGCTAGCTAAGCTTGCAGGTTCCTATTCAATATCGTCAATACACTAAAAGTGTAAGTCGTGGCCAGAACAGTGTTCTAAGCACACAAAAGTTACGGGACAGTAATATGCACATATACAGATTGTGGAAGTAAGTTCCTTTTAATTTACGTCTATGGTCACAATCCATTTTATTTAAGAGATTACCGGTTTCGGTCTTTAATGACCATCATCAGATCTGTTTCATAAAACCAAAGTCCTAATGTACTGCAGCCATAGTGGCATCGTCAAATGTTAAATGCGGAATCAGCACCAGCTTCGTCAAATACATTTGACGATGCCACTACGGCTGCAGTACATGTCGTATGGGATAAGAAAAAGTTTCATTTACAAAACAAGTATTTATATGCTTGCTGCGGAGGATGGCCACAAAAACAAACTTGGCATATGATTTTTATTCGCTATAGCTATTAGTGTGCAAATGACGTAAATATTGATGTAATGTCGTTCAGCAAACCATCCTCAGTCACCAACAGAAATATCTGCACTTCTACCCGTTACTCCCTGTATCTCTTTCGTTTAAATTTTACATTATTTTATTCCACATAATGGCTGATGTAACCATCACTTAATGTTTTACATCACAATCGTTTGTTTAATCACTCATTCACCGATGTATCTTTTTAACGATGACACAGCTCTTCTGTCGAACGTAACAATAGAAAGTTTAACAAGAATAAGAAATAATTGTCAGCACTCGACTGAAATTATCCATTTTAGTTATTTGATTATCCCAAAGGTTCAGTGACAACACAATATTTTGCAATCGCTTTATTCAATGCTCACGGTCATTCCGTGTGAGCTCATTTACTGTTGGTGGCTGTTGTAAGACGTATGCTTTGCCTTCGATGGGCGAGGCATGACAGAATCTCTGACCAGAGAGTAGTTTGTCGTTAGTTGTTGCTTGTCGCTAGTCTCCGCTAGTCTGCGCGAGTCGACAGTAGTAGTCTGGTGTAGTCTGCGCTTGTCTGCGCGAGTGGAAAGTAGTCTGGTGGAGTTGGCATGTGTCGGCTGTGTGCTCTGCTCGCGACTCTGGTCAGGACTCTGGAGGATGAGTATTGTTGTAGAAGGTAAAGAAGCAGCCTTGCATATTTAATAATGTATGTTAATTGTAATTTAATTTGTTCCAAAAAATGCTCGAATAATAATCGTTATAATATAAAGTAACTCCTTTAAAGAAAAGCATTCATTTCAATTTAAAGAATATTTCCAATGCATGATCATTCCTTCCAAGAATCAAAAAAAAAAAAAAAAATATATATATATATATATATATATATATATATATACGCCAGCATTGCACGAAGCTGTGTCGAAAAATATCTAATTAAGAGCAGATATATTTGCAGTTTTTATTGAGGTAATAATTTTTGCTTTTTTTTTTATTTAGAATACAGGGCCGAAGGGCAGCGCTGCTGTCCTTATGAAATTTATCAGGTTACTAAACATTTTTATTATTTTTGAGAGCCAATTTTGTTCAGAGGTTACAATATTAAAAATTCATTTAATTATTATTTTTTGTTGCAAGGTTACACTTGGTTCATTTTCATATTTATGTGGGGAGGTTACACTTGGCACATTTTCATATTCTGTGGGGAGGTTACACTGTGTTGTATACAATTACTTCATAATTATTTGCCTAAAGAGTTACTCGCCGTTTTATATGGTAACATCGATGTAACCTCGTGTTAAGGCCATAAATTTATTTTTTCCTCGATTACATTTAGAACTTCCTCATTGATTATTCGATCTATCCACCCAGTCTTCAGCATTCTTCTGTAGACCAGATTTCAAAATTTTCTATCCTCTTCTTACCTGAACTTTCACGTCATTCTACTCTCAACTGCAGTATTTTGAATAAGCTTCCGCTCCCTGTACTTTATCCCTGTTAGGTTCAGGATTTCAAAGTATATTATCAAGTCAACATTCTCAGCTTTTCCTAAATGTAAATATGTTATAAACATAAATAAAGACTTCTTGGGTAATCATTAGAGATGTGGCCTCGTGTTATCCCAGAGTCTCGTCGTCCGAAGATAACGAAACTCGTCGAAACGTTGCGACAACACAATATGACGGTCAGGCTGATAACCCAAGAAGACTTCATCACTGAAGTGCACCGACGGAGGCTGTTTTTCCGTTATAAACGTAGTTTTGCCTTAATTTACCCTATCTTCTACATTAAAATGAAGTGCACAAGAAAATTGTTTATTCTCGTAACTTGCGGTTGTGTAGATTGTTGTCCCTTTGTAACTGATTTCTATTATTAGCTTCCTTTAGAAAGGATGCGTCATGGAAGTGAGGGTAAGAAATCCACTAACCTTAAGGAGGCCCCCGCAAGGTGCTGCAGAACGATTCTACCACTAGCAACATATACTACTCATAAGGACCAAGAAGATAAGATACGAGAAATTAGGGTTCATACGGAGGCATAAAGACAGTCTTCTTCCCTCTCTCTGTTTGCGAGTGGAACGGGAAGGGAAATGACTATCAGTTGTACAGGGTACCCTCGTCCACGTGCCGTGGATTGCGGAATATCTTTGTAGACGTAAGTATGGGTATGCTGTTATCTCTTGTACAATATATTGTTAATGATTGCGTTTACTGAATAAATACTCCGTCTACTACAGGTGCATCGCCACAGACCGAAAAACAACACGGAGTGAAAATACACAAAAGAAGCCAATATCGGGGTCTAACATTGTTAAAGTCATTTGATTACAGTATTAAACAACTGCTTCAAACTGGATATTTCCAGTGCATTATGATACCCGCAGCACGATCAGTCGTGTTTGAATACGTCCGCATTTACAACACACATATACACAGCCGCTAGTGTGATCAAGTGACTTGCGCGAGCGCTGAGCGTCTCCGCTATTCGTGCTAATCCGTCCCGGGCGGCGCTGCAGGACTAGTTCGCGATTAATTTCTTCGGCCTGTGTTCCCGCTCCGCCGCGCTGCATTTGTCTCTCTTAGAGCGAGGCCGTATTTATCACGCGGCAGGACAATCGAGATTTACATAACTATATGGTAATGCCTTTTCCAGTAAATCCATCTTTATGTGTTTCTGCTTATGTGTTTCCTCGGGACCACAAGAAAACGTAATCCCATACACTCCTAGGGAGCTGTTCTTCATTAATATGCATTACACTGAATTAGAATTGCGGCAATCATCTGGTGCGCTACGTAAATGTTGGTTACCGCGGTGATACCTGAGAGGTTGGGGCACTGAGTTTTATTACGGGGAATATTGCCGGATACGAGCGCGGTACTGCGACGGCGTACGAAAGCTTTGCGCTTGGTTCAGAGCCAGGTTTAGCGTTCCCTCGTTTACCGCGGAGCGCGCGAAGGTGATGGACGGTGCGTCGAGGTGTTCGCCTTGCTGGTCGTTTTACACGAGGAATGCTGGCGCCAAGTTGCTTCACTCCCACGAGTCAACGATTTGAATAAGGGCGACATTCGACTGATGCGAGCTTCAGCTGCACGAGGTTAATACTTCACGCGGCTACCCCTGCCCTGTGGCTAATGAATACCAAAACGTATTTGAAGAGAGTCGTGTTGAAACTACCGGCAGCTGCTAAAATTACTCACGTCATTGTAAATTACGATCCTCGGACACAGAAATCATCAGTGTAGCATTCCTGTTCGAACAAAATCATGGCGCTATAGTTACGTGTCGAAAATTTCAGGGGTTCAGAGCAAAAGTGGAGTTAGTACATATTTTACTCTTTCGAGAAGAACTGATCTAAAGTTAAAGTAACATATTTAATTGCAGATGAAAAATTAAACATTAATTTTGTTACAGTCAAAAAGAACAACTACAACCTAATGTATGACAAAATATACATAGACCTTTCCATTTATATAGAAGTTTTTTTCAGTTTATTTTCAATTTACCTCACATAATTCACTAATGCACTTAAAAATTTCACATCTTGCTTCAAGTATAATTAAACTTGTTTCTCTGTTTCTTGCCATATTTTTATGTGTTTTCTTAAATTATTTTTCTTCTGATTAATTATTCAAACTGCAAGCCTACAGGCAAGATCACTTAACAGTGCCTCTTCTTCTTCTTCTTGTTCTTCTTCTGTTCACACAGACACCACTTTACCACCGCTTACTGAAACATCGTGTTCACGAAAATCTTGCTGGCAGTTTTGTGATCTTCCTCTTGTAGCACTAACAGCAGTTAGATTATCCTTTTACGAGGAGTATTCGGAAAGTAAGGTCCGATTTGGCGCGAGATGGAAACCAGTGTGAAAAACCCATGAAACTTTGCACAGATGTGTTGGGCCGTGTCTTTAGTGTGCCTGTCGATCGCTTCAGATAGCTCTTTTCAGTTCAGGGTGCAAAGTTATCGCGTAGAAATTCCTAAAACAACAGTGTCTCCCGCCAAGTATAAGGATCTAGCGAGAGATTTCGCCTGAAGCTATGCAGACCACATGACTTAAATGTCATGCATTTCTTTCAAGACAATTCTCAACCGCATTATACAGGGGCAATGAAGACGCTCCTGCAGCGTTTTCGATAGCAAGTGTTTGATAAACCCTTAATTGGCTCCCTCCGATGTTCATCTCTGCTCACATGAACCCTTGGCTACTAAGACAACATTTTCGCACAAACAACTTAACGCAGACCGGCGTAGAGAATTGTCGGAAAGCATGGGCGGCTGCTTTCTGTGACGAGGATACTGGCAAGTTTGTACAACCCTAAGACAAATATCCAGATCGGAGCGATGACTATTTAGAGAGGCAGTTGGAAGGTGTGGCTAACTCTTGCGAATAAAAAATTTTTCATTTTCACTGTGGTTTCCATTTCGCAATCGATCGTACCTTACTTTCCGAACATCCCTCGAAGGATGTATCATGTTGTGGTGTAATGGACACCAGTAAATCAAGCGTATCCCTCTTCTTTTTATTTGTGATTGACGTCTGATTCTTGTAAAGCTCTTACTGATGGACATTGGGTAGTGAATCTAGTTTAATTTGTTCTTCTTTATTAAATTTATCTCAAACAATTCCAACAAATTTCTTAGTCTCCTTAAATGTCGTTATAAAGGGCATGCCTCTTTCATAGCTTAAGCACTAAATTTTTAACCAATTTATATAACCACCAATATTTTTTTCTGTAATGATCTGTCCTAATGATTCTGTAGTTACAAAATAATCGCTTTTCTTTACGTTGACTATGGCCCAGAGGATTAGTTCAATATTGTAAAATCCGCAAAACATGAAGTACCTAAATTTGAAGACAAAACAAAGTATCCTGGCAGAGATGGAGAAGAGAGTTCAGTAAAAAATAAATGGGGCAGAATATCAAAGAGAGGAAGCGTTTAAATATCTAGGTTTGACAATAACAGAAGATAATAGGACAACAGTAGAAATTCTAGAAAGGAAAGGAAGTGGAAACAGATCCTATTACTTCTTGCAAGATATATTAAACTCCAGAAATGTTAGTAGGAAAAGTAAAATAAAAATATATTTGACTATGTTAGGAACTATAGTGTTGTATGTACAGGAAGTCTAGATGACGACAACAAGGAATGAAGGGCGGTTATTGAGATGGCAGAGGAAGGAAGAAAGCTGAAGTATAAGAACAAACGCGTAACTATAGACAGTTACGGGATAGATGAATATTTTAGTGAAATTCACGCAAGGAAAAATTACATGGTCTGGGCACTTTCAGAGAATACCAGCAACTCGGAGTGTTAGGAAAGCACTTATAGGAAAACCCTAAAGGAGAAGACGTAGGAAAATTGGCTTGAAGACATGGAAAAGGACCTAAAAGCAATGGAAATGAGAACTGGAGAAGAAAAACAATGAACAGAGATCAATTGAGGCAAGTGACAAACGAGCCCATGGTTCCACAAGGACTCCATCGCCAACAAGTGAGTGGCCATTGTAGTGGAGAGCTGCATGAAACCAGTCTTCCGACTGAAGTCCTCAACAGCAACAAGGTTTGTTTTGAATAGCAGGATAAACTTAGTTTATCCTAATTACTTATACATTCAGTGCAACACCCAGCCATACTACAATTGTTGGTAGTCTACTTCTTAAGCTGTAATGATATTGGCAAAAAAAAAAAAAACGCAAGATAGACAGGGAGACCTCTACACGTTAGAAACGGCGAACGTATGTTGAAGAGTAGCACATAATCTGACACCTTCCTAATGGAAATAGCCGAGTCTTTCTGTCATATCATTCTGATACAGGTCATTAGACCGAGGTAAGTCCTCTCGCTTTATAGATGTTTTACATGAAAGATGATACATGCATACCGAGAGGGCAGACTTGTGTGAGGTGTGCCGCATGTCAGCCAAAGCACTTGCCCCAGGCGTCTTTCCTCTGGGAGTGTTCCTGTGACAGGCGAAAACAACGAGAAAGGGCAGCAGAATAGGGGCAAAGGAGGGTAATACACTAACAGGATGAAGCAGAAGTAGCAGCACAACAAACGGAAGAAGGAAAAGAAGAAGAAGCAGTAGAGGGTAATCGATTGGAGGCAACTAAAATGGGAAGAGAGCTGAGATAAATGAAAAGGATCCTTGGGGAGATTCGGATTGGAATGTTCTGAGCAACAGCTGCATGAGACCTTACTTTACCTGGTACAGAGACGTTTATTTCTTTTCTGCTACTAACGGAGCCCCCCTCGTTAGGTTAGATGAGTCAAAGCAACGAAAGTGTGGAGGGTGTATGTTTGCTTTTGTTTATTTGTTGCTCCTTTGCACATTTCGCAGTGAAATAATGAAACAGAACTCAAATTACAGATGCGAACATTGCGCTTTTAGACTATGTATTTTCCGTAGTTTGAACTGTATTTCCCAAAAAGGTATAACTGAAATGCTTCCCTTTTACTTCATTGTAAAGTTATGTTGACTTCAATAAACGAATATACTGGGTGGCTACAATTAAACTTTCGCTATTTGAGGAGGCCCCCATGAAAAAGGACCCGTCGTAGGACAACGAAACTTCGTGGAAGCGTTTGGAAGGACATGCGGAAGAGAACGAATAAACCATTCAAAGAAAAATCATGAATCATGTTCTTCACTCCCAGTGCGAAAATAGGGCCTCTCCGTATTCCTTTAATACATCGATATTCGCTATCAGTAGCACTAGTGCTCTTATTTTGATAAAACAGCCGGCCGCTGCGACCGAGCGGTTCTAGGCGCTTCAGTCCGGAACCGCGCGACCGCTACGGTCGCAGGTTAGAGTCCTGCCTCGGGCACGGATGCCTGCTTAGGTTACTTAGGTTTAAGTAGTTCTAAGGGACTGATGGCCTCAGATGTTAAGTCCCATAGTGATCAGATCCATTTGAACCAATTTTGATAAAACAGATTGACAGTAAAGTCCCGCTCACCTTCTCCAGACCAATGTTGATTGTCTGCAACTGTAATGCACACTGATGCTTGCCCTTCAACCCCTACATCGTCGCACCAGTATTGGCGCCTAACGGCAAGTCATTACCCTAGCTAACAACACGAATCATGCAGCGCACAGTCTGAACACTATTCCTATACAGTTGTGCACCGATAAGGTAAACAGTTTTACGTCTACTCTGCGAAAGTTCAATTATAAACACTATGTAGAAGCTGAGTAGTGGTCACGACTAAACAAAGACCATGGAAATGTGGGCGGAAAGGGAGGGGGGGGGGGCGATAGTGAAGTTTGCTTTCTCTACAGAGCCGCTGGTCTGACTCTGACATTGTCGCACAGTGTTACAACCTTCCAATAGCATCATCGTAGAAGGCAGACACATGTACTTTCAGCCAATCCTCCACGCTGCTCTGGAGTTGGTAGTCTGTGCCAAAATGCTATCCTCCTAGCCAATGTTTCATGTGAGCAATGAGAGCAAAATAATAGGGAATCAAGTCCGGACTGTATGGAGAGAGACCACTTCCCATCGAAAACGCCGCAGGGGCGTCGCAGCTGCAGTGTGCGGCTGAACGTTGTCATGAAGAAAGGCAGTTCCAGACGACAACGTTCTTCTTCACTTAGACATTAATGAGTCAGGCTGTACGAGGCTCTAGTGTTGGTCGTGTCAGGTTTCAAGTATTCCACCAATAAAAATCCTTTTCGCCCCCAGAATCCAGTATCTGTAGACTATGTGATAGACAAGGTTATCTTTCACGTCTTTGGTTTCCTCGGGGAATGGGAATCTATACTAGTTTGGTTGCTCTGTTTCTTCATTTTCTAAGTAGACTGTGTCTAGACCCCTGTGACAGTTTCTTCAAAAAAATCTCCTTCATCATGTTAGCGCCGATGATACGTTAATGTAACGCCGATGGTGGTGGTGGTTAGTGTTTAACGTCCCGTCGACAACGAGGTCATTAGAGACGGAGCGCAAGCTCGGGTTAGGGAAGGATTTTGAAGGAAATCGGCCGTGCCCTTTCAAAGGAACCATCCCGGCATTTGCCTGAAACGATTTAGGGAAATCACGGAAAACCTAAATCAGGATGGCCGGAGAAGGTAACGCCGATTAGCTCTGTTTTCTGATGGTCGGACGATATCCTGGAAATTCGTGGTATGTTCCTATGGGACCAAACTGCTGAGATTATCGGTCCCAAGACTTACACACTTCTTAATCGAACTTAAACTAAGCTACGCTAAGGACAACACACACCCGTGCCCGAGAGAGGACTCGAACCGACGGGGCGAACCGCCCGAACCGTGACAAGGCGCCTGAGACCGTGCGGCTACCCAGCGCGGCCAGCATCCTGGGAACCCATGTATCAAAGAGTACTAAAGAGTCTATCGGACAAAAAGCTGACCTTGAAATTTCGGTAAACTCAACATTCGGGCGCAGATTCGAATCCTGCCTCGTGCATGGATGTGTGTTAGGTTTAAGTAGTTGTAAGTTAGAAGTTAAGTCCCATACTGCTCAGAGCCATTTGAGCCAAACTCAACATTGGCTATCACCTGCTAGTTCTTTGGGGCTCTTCACCATGTTTCACGCCTCGATTACGGGTAGGGACAATTTTATTGGTGATGTAATGAAGCATTCACAGACACTGTCGGTCTGGGACTATTAATTACGCTCGACGCCTCGGTTACGATTAACAAAAACTTTTATCGATTGTCTGATGATGCCTAGAACAGACGAAACGCGTCACATGTGAAGATTAAATAAACCTACCTTGTGCAACCAAGACCGTTTCTTTCTGTTCTCAACAAAGAAATTGTGAGTCGACGATTTTCTCGAATCGCCTGATGCTCTCGTTGAACAAGGTCATCGGCTGACAGTGGCTTCCTTCCCTGATTTCCTACATTATTAGCATCTGTACGTCCTGCTTCAAAGTTGCTGCACCATTGCCTCATTTTTCTGTCAGTAATGGAAGTATCAACGTATATATTATCCATTCATCGATGAATTTCTGCTGCATTACACACTTCAACGTGGAGAAATAAAATGACAGCACGCACTCCACGCTTGGCGTGGGACTCTGTTGCTCTAGGCATGTTTACGTTTCACTGTGCACTCAGGACTGACATGGTCGAAGTGATACGATCGACGGGCATACTAGAGACACTGCATAACAAGTGTGCGCAAGGTTTCATCTGATTTTCGCTGTGGGTTTACACAGAGCCAAAGAAACTGGTACACCTGACTAATATCACGTAGGGCCCCCGCGAGCACGCTGAAGTGCTGCAACACGACGTGGCGTGGACTCGAATAATGTCTCAAGTGTGCTGGAGGGAACTGACACCATGAATCCCGCAGGGCTGTCGATAAATCAGTAGGAGTACGAGGCGGTGGCAATCTCTTCTGAGCAGTAAGTTGCAAGGCACCTCAGATATGCTCAATAATGTTCATGTCTGGGGAGTTTGGTGGCCAGCGGAAGTGTTTAAACTCAGTAGAGTGTTCCTGGAGCCGCTCTGTAGCAGTTCTGGACGTGTGGGGTGCCGCAGTGTCCTGCTGGAATTGCCCAAGTCCGTCGGAATGCACAATGGACATCAATGGAAGCAGGTGATCAGATAGGACCTGTCAGAGTCGTATCTAGCCGTATCAGCGGTCCCATATCACCCCCCATACCCCACAGCATTACAGAGCGTCCACCAGTTTGAATATTCCGTTGCTGACATGCAGGATCCATGGATTCATGAGGTTGTCTCAATATCCGTGCACGTCCATCCACTCGATACAATTTGAAACGAGACTCGCTCGACCAGGCAATATGTTTCCACTCATCAACAGTCCAATATCGATGTTGACGGGGCCAGGCGAGGCGCAAAGCTTTGTGTCGTGCAGTCATCAAGGGTACACGAGTGGTCCTTCGGCTGCGAAAGTCCATATCGATGATGTTTCGTTGAATGGTTCGCAAGCTGACACTTGTTGATGGCGCAGCATTGAAATCTGCAGCAATTTGCGGAAGGGTTGCACTTCTGTCACTTTCACCGATTCTCTTCAGTCATCGTTGGTCCCGTTCTTGCACGATCTTTTTCCGACTGAAGCAATGTCGGAGATTTGATGTTTTCCTGGATTCCTGATATTCACGGTACACTTGTGAAACGGTTGTTCGGTAAAATCCCCACTTCATCGCTACCTCGGAGATGCCCGTGCGCCGACTATAACACCATGTTCAAAGTAACTTAAATCTTAATAACCTGCCACTTTAGCAGCAGTAACCAATCTAACAACTGCACCAGACAGTTGTTGTCTTATATAGCCGTTGCTGACCGCAGCGCCGTATTCTGCCTGATAACATATCTCTTTATTTGAATAAGCATACCTATACCAGTTTCTTTGGCGCTTCAGTGTAGTTTCGCGGCCGATCTGACCTTGAAAAAAAGAAAAAAGTTCCCCCTCATATATTGTTAGAGTCATCATTTAAAGCCAGTTCCTGAAACTTTTAAATAGGCTTGCTTGGAATAGTTTACGTCCATCTTCAAACTCTGCCAGTTGAGTTTCTACAGTGTGTCCTGTTAGTCCTATTTCGTAGGAGTGCCACACACTTAAGAAATATTCTAGGATGGGTCGCAGGAACGTTTTGTAAGCAGTCTCCTTTGTGAACCGCATTTTCCTAGTATTCTGCGAATGAAGCAAAATCTGCCTCCTACTCTACCTACGACTGAGCATTCGTGAGCGTTGCATATCCATACAAACTGTTTCACCATCCAGCTGTTTTTGTAACTAACCGGTTTCGAATATGACTCTTCGAAATTGTTGTTATAGGATACGTTTTTTCGTTTTCTGAAGGACACAGTTTACATTTTTTAACTTTTAAAGTAAGTTAGCAAATTTTTCACCAATTGCCAATCTTGTCAGGATCATACTAAATATTGGTGCAGTTTTTCTCAGACAGATAGATAACAGCTGCGAAAAGTCTGATGATGCTATTAATACACAGCGCGAGGCATAAAGGAGCGACGTTTAAAACGCAGTATATAGTTCTTCAAAAATTTTATTTACAGAATAATACTCAAATGATGTTGCCAAATGGTTCAAATGGCTCTGAGCACTATGGGACTTAACTTCTGAGGTCATCAGTCCCCTAGAACTTACAACTAATTAAACCTAACTAACCTAAGGACATCACACACATCCATGCCCGATGCAGGATTTGAACCTGCGACCGTAGCGGTCGCGCGATTCCAGACTGCAGCGCCTAGAACCGCTCGTCCACCCCGGCCGGCAATGCTGCCAAATGAGGGCTGTTTCCACCAGTGCACTTCTCAGACTGCTGTCGGATGTTGACTTCCTCTCTCTCCAACATTGCTCTGTCAATTTGAAGACTTCCATACCAACTGATTTCTCCAGTTCCTCAAGTGTTCGTGGTTTATTCTCGTATACATGTGACTCGAGGTAACCCCACAAAAAGTAGTCGCACATGGGCAGGTCTGGGGAACGAGGAGGTCAAATAACGCCACCAAACCGGGAACTGTCGCGAACACCAAAAACAATCCGAACAGCTTCCATCGACATCATTGCTGTGTGAGCTGTGGCAACGTCCTGCTGAAACTAAACTCTCCAGATAGGTATATGTTTCCTTCTTTGTTCAGGTAGGAAAAACTATGTGATCACTTGTCTATAATGTTCCGAGGTTACAATTACAGTGTTCCCGTTATCATCTTGAAAAAAAGTATGGAGCAGTAACATCTGCGCGGGTTACAGCACACAGAACAGTCACCTTGGGACTATGTAATAGTCTCTTATGCAATATTTTTGGAATTTACTGGCCCAATAACAACAATTCTGCTGATTTACCATGCCATTCAAATGAAAATGAACGTCAACAAGCATAAACAAAATTATGTTGTCATTTTTCTCATGTATGGCCTCCGTCAGTCGAGCAAAATTCAACCGCTGTAGATAGCCTAGTGTTCAATTGTTCCGCCATGGCCATTTTGTAGGGATGAAATATTAGTTCAATATGTAAAATACGCCTTGGTGAACGGTTACTGAGGCACCGTTCAACATAATGTCTCCTAGCATATCGGCCAGGACTATAGCGCATGGGTTGCCGAACTCTTTCAACATTATCTGCAGTGCGTAATAAGCGAGGAGCCCCTGGAGGTTTTCTGTTCACCACTCTTCTTTGTAAAATGGTGTTACGAGCGGGAAAACTATCATGTCTCGCAAGAATGAAATGGTGACGAAAGTCATGCTGAACTTGGATAGACTCATTATTACGTACAAAACTATCGTAAGCGAACACACGATGTTGCACAGTCCACGGTTCTATGCCAGGAGCTACCAAACATTTGACCACATCAGTTCCTTCACTCCTACTACCTGAGCCTGAATAGTATCTGTTCTAAAAACTTTCGTCCTCTCTAAATGGCTCTGAGCACCATGGGACCAAACTTCTGAGGTCATCAGTCCCCTAGAACTTAAACCTAACTAACCTAAGGACATCACACACATCCATGCCCGAGGCAGGATTCGATCCTGCGACCGTAGCGGTCGCGCGGTTCCAGACTGTAGCGCCTAGAACCGCTCTTTCGTCCTCTCTGCCTCACCATGTATAACTATTATTAGTCCAGTACAGCTGAAGATATGATTTTGCGTATCTCGACCGATTCATACACCGGATCACGGTGCCTGAAGATCAGTCTCTCTGGATTCGAAATTAGTAGCCTGCAAAGATAACACCGATAAACACAGCTCAAGAAACAAAACAAAACAAAAAAAACTATCCAGGTACGAGGACTTGCGCTCTTAGGGTTCCATACCAACTTATTTATGCGTACAGACAGTTCATCCATCGGTGGGAATGGAAAATCTCTACGATTTTGCTGTTATCGACCTTGATACTGACAACATATCGGTCCTGGGAATTCAAAGACTAACGAAAATTTTTTAATTTGAAGTTTGAAGTCAGTAGACAAAAAATATTTTATCATGTAATATAATTAGAAAATTAACACTTCTCGGATTTTTTCCTTTAATTGTACTGTTAAACATGGTTATGGCCAAATTTAATGATTCTAGGTCAACGGGAAGTACCTTGTAGGTTTTATTGAGTGAGGTTCCGAGTATCGAAGTACGCGACATTTATGTCCGTATCATTTTATTCATTCAATTACAAACTGAACATTTATTAGGCCACCGAGGGACTACACACCTTAGTATGTGACATAAATTTCAACTTCATACAGCAATCCATTCCTGAAAAAAAAGGGATCAGTTCCAATCCCAAAGAAAGCAGATGTTGACAGGTGTGAAAATTATCGAACTATCACTTTAATAAATCACGGCTGCAAAATCCTAACACGAACTGTTTGCAGACGAATGGAAAAAATGGTAGAAGCCGACCTCGGGGAGGATCAGTTTGGATTCCGTAGAAATGATGGAACACGAGAGGTAATACTGACCCTACGACTCATCTTCGAAGATAGATTAAGGAAACGCAAACCTGCATTTCTAGCATTGGTACTGTAGACTTAGGGAAGGCTTTTGACAATTTTGACTGGAATACTCTGACGGCGGCAGGGGTCAAATATAGCTAGCGAATTGCTATTTACAGTTTGTACACAAACCAGATGGCAGTTATATGAGTCGAGGGGCACGAAAGGGAAGCAGTAGTTGAGAACGGAGTAAAGCTAGTTTGTAGCCTATCCCTGATGTAATTCAGTTTGTATACTGAGCAAGCAATAAAGGAAACGTAAGAAAATTTTGAAGTAGGAAGTAAAATCCATGGAGAAGAAATAAAAACTTCGCCGTTTGCCTATGATATTGTAATTCTGTCATAGACAGCAGAGAACCTGGAAGAGCTGTTAAACGGAAGGAGGGTGTCAGATGAACATCAACAAAAGCATAACGAGGAGAGTGGGATTTAGTCCAATTAAATCAGGTGATGCTGAAGGAATTAGATTAGTAAATGAGACACTTGAAGTAGTAGATGAGTTTTGCTATTTGGGGAGCAAAATAACTGGTGATGGTCGAAATGGATAGGATATAAAATGTAGACTGGTAATGACAAGCAAAGCGTTTCTGAAGAAGGGAAATTTGTTAACATCGAGTATAGAAGAAGAGAAATTTGTTAACATCGAGTATAGATTTTAAGTCTCAGAAAGTCATTTCTGGAAGTATTTGTGTGGTGTGTAGCCATATATGGAAGTGAAAAAAGATAACAAGTAAAGACAAGAAGAGAAGAAGCTTTCGAATTG
Organism: Schistocerca cancellata; assembly: GCF_023864275.1. NCBI lineage: Eukaryota > Metazoa > Arthropoda > Insecta > Orthoptera > Acrididae > Schistocerca > Schistocerca cancellata. Next base: position 74,463,463 of record NC_064634.1, on the reverse strand, counting down.
TGGTGCTACAGAAGAATGCTGAAGATTAGATGGGTAGACCATGTAACTAATGTGGAGGTACTGAATAGAATTGGGGAGAAGAGGCATTTGTGGCACAACTTGACTAGAAGAAGGGATCGGTTGGCAGGACACGTTCTGAGGCATCAAGAGATCACCAATTTAGTATTGGAGGGCAGTGTGGAGGGTAAAAACCGTAGACGGTGACGAAGAGATAAATAAACCACGCAGATTCAGAAGGATGTATGTTGCATCAGATTCAGAATGATGTATGTTGCGGTAGTTACTTGGAGATGAAAAAGATTGCACAGGATAGAGTAGGATGGAGGGCTGCGTCAAACCAGTCTCTGGATTGAAGACCGCAGCAACAGCACAGTGGGGACAAACAGTCGGGTAACCAATGACAAATAAATATTTTGTCCTGTGATATAATTACAAATTAACAATTTTCGGTTTTTTTTTCTTTGGTTGTACCGTGAAACCTTGCTTCTTGTCAAGTTTCATGACTCTATGTAACGGGAAGTACCCTGTAGTCCTGTAGGTCTAAGCCCGCCCGGTTAGCCGAACGGTCTGACGCACGGCTTTCCGGAGCGGCAAGGACCGCCTGGTCCCCGGCACGAATCCGTCCGGCGGACTTGTGTCGAGGTCTGGTGAGCCGGCCAGTCTGTGGATGGTTTTTAGGCAGTTTTCCATCTGCCTCGGCGATTGCGGACTGGTTCCCCATATTCCGCCTCAGCTACACTATGTCGGCGATTGCTGCGCAAACAAGTACTCCACGTACGCGTACACCACCATTACTCTACCATGCAAACATAGACGTTCCCTGAGGGGGATCACCAGGGGGCGAACCGCACAATAACCCTGGGTTCGGTGTGGGGCGGCGGGGGGGGGGGGGGGGGTGAAGTGGACTGTGGACTGCGGTAGTCGTCGTGGGGTTGTGGCCCAGTGCGGCTGCGGCGGGGACGGAGCCTCTCCGTCGTTTCTAGGTCCCCAGTTAACATACATACATACATACATACCCTGTAGGTCTTATTGAGTGAATTTGAGAGTATCAACTATGTGCGTAAATGGCAGTCTCGTTTGATTCTACTGACGTAGAAGCTTCAGTTTTTTTACACAGCCAAGGAACTGTAGACCTTTGTAAGTGAAGTTTCTACTTGATATGTTGTAATGTTGATGCATTACGTTGTTCTGAAAGCGGTGCTGATATTCAAGACAAAGACAATAAAAGCGGGTTAAAAGCTGTAACTTATCTGGGGACGTTATCCTTGCATTACTGAGCAACTGTTTCACCAGATATCCAGTGTAGTTTATCAAATTGCCTACCAACCATGCTAACATTAATTATAATCTTTTAATAGTCATCTTACGACAACCGGTGATTATATATATATATATATATATATATATATATATATATATAGAATTTAAATAAAAAGAAATAAAACAGTTTATATTTGGACTTTATTTTAACATTGATCATTGTTCCGTTAAAATTTGAGCATATTAAACTTGACTCATAATTAAACTGGTGCCTTATTTAGGATTGTGAAAATGTGAGTTTGTAATCTTACGGAACACATCAAATATGGAGCCAAGATTGGGAGACTGCATACAACACTGCATTCATAACATAACACACGAGGAACGTTGAAACATATGCAAGAGGAAATTAACCACAACCAACCGATTCAATTTTCACCCAAAGAAGTTACGTTCGTAGCGCAATCCTGTCCGTCATGAAATTACCACACACTGGTATACTAAATTCATACTAACTCTCTGTGAAATCTTCCCGAAAAGAATAGCTACTTTGATGATTACACTACATGCTTCACGTGGTCAACTTGGTTTACACAAAGAGTGTAACTCCACAATAATTTTGATAATTAAAATAAATTACATCGAAACACAAATTACAAAAGAAAATCCTCGAACTGGTTACTATCGTCTTACTATTAACCTGATGGGTCAAACAATTGTATATTCACGTGGTACTGGTCTCACAAAGTACACCCCACGTGGGTAGAACATAAAGAAAAGTTGCTATACTGAAAAATATTGTCAAGACGAGACGTTATAATCTCAAGCACATTCGCATTTAAGATTGATGATCTTAGTTAGAGTTACGGATCATCCGTATGTGGTTCCACTTTACTCACAATGTAGTGACAAAGCAACTACTGGAAGATATTCTGACTTCACACTCGAATTACACTGCGTTGCAATTTAAGATAACATATTTTAGATCTAAACCTGAAATAAAGGTGATTAAATTTTCAGTTAGGCTGAACTTAAGAAATCCATTGTCCTACGGACTTAGCAGAGACGCGCTTAGCCGGAGATCTTACCACTTCAGACGCTCGCCGCGGGGACAGACTGACCTGGGCCCCTACCGAGGGTGCTTCCAGATACAAAACGGAAGTGACCAGAGAGGCAGCTTCCTATACCAACGTGACAAGGGATGGACAGGACCATACTAAGAATAGAAACCTCTTTGCTTTTAGTAAGCGTAGCTACCTGTTCCGACGTTAGTCCTACTGTTCTCTAGCAGACAAATGGTTCAAATGGCTCTGAGCGCTATGTGACTTAACATCTGTGGTCATCAGTCCCCTAGAACTTAGAACTACTTAAACCTAACTAACCTAAGGACATCACACACATCCATGCCCGAGGCAGGATTCGAACCTGCGACCGTAGCAGTCGCTCGGTTCCGGACTGAGCGCCTAGAACCGCTAGACCACCGCGTCTAGCAGACAGGCTTGTCTGCTACCATCAAGCGTGCAACTAGAAATAGATTTGCTCAGTCATCCTTTCACACAGAAGGGAAGGACGATGACAGTATCTTATCATATACAGTATATAAAAGAAAGCGGATGTAGGTTCCGTATTAGACTGTGTGACATGAATTACATATAAACTGTGTTTTAAAGTGTAGTAGTGTGACAGATCGTTCTTGATTATGTGTAAAAGTAACACGTTCCACTGGTCAGTCTCCTCCCAGATAGTCAGAAACACCACAGTAAATTTAGAAGTGGAATGTATGCCGTAAATGACAACAGTTTTAAAAAATTAACATGAAAGGAATCCAACAGAGACCTTTCAAAGTCTACCCATTCGTGAGGAAAATAGTTTTTAACAATCGGACGGACAGACAGATAGATGGGCAAGACAGTGATTCCATAAGGGATCCGCTTTTATCGACTAAAGTATGGAACCCCAAAATACCTTTCCTCAGTAACGAACAGTTGATATCTCTGTACCTTCCACCAACACGGGAAAGAGACGAAGATTGACAGGCTGCAGACGAAAGGTCACAACCCACGATGTGAGAAACGTGCTGCCCCGCAGACTTTGCGGGTTCCACAATGCGCAACTGGATTATTGTCTGGAGGCGAAGGGCGCGACGCATTGTTAGGAGCCCGTTACTGCACCGGCGCCGCCGCTGTCGGCAGCTGCACAGATGATTACGTTGGAAAATTAGAACTTTATAGAAACGTTAATGTACCGTTTTGCCGACGAGCTCGGGCGCCCGGAGTTTCGGTAGTTCGGCCGGCTGGGAGGTATTCTGGAGCGGCGGCGTGAGGAAGGGAGAGGCGAGGAGGTAAGCCATTCTGAACCGCCGCCCCCTTTTCGCGTCGCGCTCCGGTAGGCATTGCGTTCAACCCTTCCGGAATAATTACATTTTCCTTTCCGGCAAATTACAAATAATTAAGATTCATTCAATGACGAAGATCTAATTAGTAATGTAAACAAAATTTATTTGACGGTAAAGCATGTTGAAAAGAAAATATACTCAAGTCGCTGCCACTGGGGGCTAGACCCCAGCACAATGGCTGGAGTATGTGTTAAGCGACTCGACTGAAAGGGTTGACGGGAGGTGATGGTGGCGTGGGCGACGCGAAAGGGTAGAAGGGGGAGGGGGGAAGAGCTAAAGTCGGAGAAAATGAGTAGGAGTAACATGGCTGGCGAAGGAGGACGCTATGGGAAGATTGGGGGGAGGGAGGAAAGAGGGGGAGCTGCTAGAATTGGATTTCACGTGGAAAATGTGTTAGTAGTTATGTGCGGTTGGCTAAAGGGGTTTGTTATAGCCGTGCTCTGAGGGGTGTTTGGCGCTGTGCCCCCCCCCCCTCCCCGCCCACCACTTTCCCCCTATTTCTCGCTTCCCACCCCACAGCTACCAGAGGTCAGGCCACCGAAAACAGAAGCCAGACGCCGCTGCCTGTGTATTAAGGGGGTGATTCACTTGCAAGAATTGAGTTTTGCGGGGAAGATGACTTCTTGCAATGAACTTCACGGAAAGCGTTCGCCCGGAGGCAGTCTGTGCTCGGCAGACTCGTGTATGTGAGGAACGCGTGTGAGCGCGTAGGGAATGGGGGGGGGGGGGACGCGTGTGAAAGCGGGAGGTAGGGCGGGGGTGGGGGAGACCGCAGCCACGCACTGTGCTCGACATGGCTGTATCTGGGAACCGAATCGGAGCCGATGGTCGTAAACGGCAATGGCCGCAGGAGCCCGCAATAGAAACTGTAGAGCTGTGTGTGTGTGTGTGTGTGTGTGAGCGTGTGTGAGTGTGTGTGTTCGAATATTAGAGGGCGCAATGGCCCTCGGACACACTACGCCCTCTCGGGAGTACCTAACATTCCAGTAGGACAACAAGATAACGAGACAATGGTCTGAAGACTCGCACGGTGGCAATATTCGGTCCAGATGGCAATATTACCTTGAAATTACAATGAAATGAACACACCCTTAGCTGCTTACAGGCGTTGACATACGTCAACGGGGACAGATGAAAATGTGTGCCCCGACCAGGACTCGAACCAGGGATCTCTGCTTACATGGCAGACGCTCTATCCACCTGAGCCACCGAGGACACAGAGGATTGCGCGACTGCAGGGATTTATCTCTGGCACATCTCCAGCGAAACCCACATTCTGAACGTATTGTCCCGCACTACGTTCTTAGTGCCCCCGCCCATTATACCGATTACTCGCGGCGCGTTGCCGATTCCCGTAAGAGTTCGGGCACTGTTTGTGCATTCCAACAGAAGAAGCAGATGGTGAAGTGGCCGGTGAGCCTTAACTACATATTTACTAAGATGGTATCTGTTCTTTCGGACATGTCCGAGAGAACAGATACCATCGGTGACCAAGCGGCTCGTCAGAATGAAATGACAATGAAATGCACACCCTTAGCTGCTTACAGACGTTGACACATGTCAACGGGGACAGATGAAAATGTGTGCCCCGACCGGGACTCGAACCCGGGATCTCCTGCTTACATGGCAGACGCTCTATCCACCTGAGCCACCGTGGGCACAGAGGATTGCGCGACTGCAGGGATTTATCTCTGGCACGCCTCCAGCGAAACCCACATTCTGACCGTATTGTCCCGCACTACGTTCGTAGTGCTCCCGCCCATTATACTCATTACTCGCGGCACGTTGCCGATTCCGGTAAGAGTTCGGGCACTGTTTGTGCATTCTCACAGAAGAAGAAAATGGTCAAATGGCCGGTGAGCCTTATATATATATATTTACTAAGATGGTATCTGTTCTTTCACTTCAAGTTGTTTCCTACAATCGTCAGTATTATCGTCGATGTCATTATTGTCGTAGTCTTGAGTCTGAACGCTGGTTCAAGTTTCACTATACGCTCTCCTGTCCAAACCTCCCCACTTCTGCATTCCAATACACGGCCGGTCTACTTTTCTCTAAGTAGAATCCTGAAATATCGAAAAATGTTTCAGACCTCTAGCACAAAAATTTTTTGTGCGTTAAATAAACATCTAGGAAAATCTAACTCTTGGGAAATTCAGTTCATAAATGTACTCAGCTCTGTTGTTCATCATATATTCCAGTTGGATAATATTCGTTATTTACGCGTTCTTCATCTCCTCTCTTCCTTTTCTTGTTTCTCCTTGTTACTATGGCCTCTTTAGTTGCCTCAAGGCCCCACTTTACAGTTTTGGCCGCTCTCATGGAGTCAGTTGCCACAGCGATCATCTCATATTGAACCCAGAATATGTTCCAAACAAATAGAGAACTTCACACCTGCTCGCAGCACAATAAATAAATGGCTCTGAGCATTATGCGACTTAACTTCTGAGGTCATCAGTCGCCTACAACCTAGAACTAATTAAACCTAACTAACTTAAGGACAGCACACACATCCATGCCCGAGGCAGGATTCCAACCTGCGGCCGCAGCGGTCGCTCGGTTCCAGACTGTAGCGCCTAGAACCGCACGGCCACTACGGCCGGCAACAATAAATAACTTTCGAGACAGTTTACCATCCACATTAACAGTCGGTCCCATCACTAAAACAAGTACAACATCTAACATACCTAATATCCAACAAACCCTTTTTTGGCAGGCATTACAATATAAAATCCTTGAAACATTCACGCACAAGTTGCAGCTTTCCTCGTAAGCACAGCGACAATAGCTTGCTGTTTATGCTATTAATTGCTTCTTATACTGCAAATAGTAGGAAGTGATGGCGAATATGAACTTCACCAGTTGCATCACCTGTTGGAGTCCACCTAACATCTAGTCGGTTCTTAGATGTACTTTCACAGGCTATACTTACTGGAGGAATAACCCGAGTGCTGTGAAACACAGATATTTCCAATACCAAAATACTTTTAGGAGGCATAATAATTTTCGGGAATGACAAAACAGCAGCAGGTCAGACCGTAGGAAACAACGCTCCAAACCATAAGGGAAAACATATGAGCATCACAAAGCGTATCTTCTGACATGGATGACAACTCGAAAAACAGTTGAATAGCATACTTTCGCGAGTGGGAGTCTAATGACAACATTTCACACATCAAAGCAGCGGAAACATGGGTGTGGCTACATATCTAGAGATTTTAAAGTTTGTTTTTAAATAGCTTCTCGATGTTTAGTTCAATTCTTTTAACTACAATTTTGTTTAGACAATTCTAAAAATCGATTTAAGATGAAAAACAAAAACAATTGATTTGTTTCAGCGGATTCACAAGCAAGTGACCTTAAAATGCCTATTGGAAATGTTTGGTATCCAACTGATGTCAGAGGCATACAGCATCACGTGATCGCCTCTCGTCCTTTTGCCAGCCAAAAATTGGTGGATAAATTTTCTTCCACCTCCTGGAATCGAGCTTACTACTTCTCTACCGAGCGCCTCTAGGAACAGCGTTCTTTAGCAATGTAAGTTACGAAGACGGGAAGTAACTATATACATCGGAATCAATCCGCGGTTGATCTCTTAATAAACACTATATATTTTTTACTGTTTTCAGAACATGGTTCAAATGGCTGTAAGCACTATGGGACTTAACATCTGAGGTCATCAGTCCCCTAGACGCAGAACTACTTAAACCTAACTAACCTAAGGACATCACACACATCCATGCCCGAGGCAGGATTCGAACCTGCGACCGTAGCAGCAGCACGGTTCCGAGACTGAAACGCCTAGAACCGCTCGGTCACAAAGGCCGGTTTCACTGTTTTTAATTTTGGAATTTCTACCTGAATGATTTCTTTTATACCCACTTCAAAGGCTACATTGCAGTCAGCCCGAAGGTTGGTTTGAACATCGCAGTCTTGTGGTATTCAATACGCCCTATGCCAAGTGCCCTAAACTTCGTCCGACTATTGTGCAGATCTAACCAACCAGATATAGGGGCCAGGAAGTTAATCACGTACTCCATACCAATGTCCAGCTCGTCATTCTTCTCACACACAATCACTGTGGAAAGTGTGAGAAGCATAAACTTCTTCATAAGCAAATACAGGGTGTTTCAAAAATGACCGGTATATTTGAAACGGCAATAAAAACTAAACGAGCAGCGATAGAAATACACCGTTTGTTGCAATATGCTTGGGACAACAGTACATTTTCAGGCGGACAAACTTTCGAAATTACAGTAGTTACAATTTTCAACAACAGATGGCGCTGCAAGTGATGTGAAAGATATAGAAGATAACGCAGTCTGTGGGTGCGCCATTCTGTACGTCGTCTTTCTGCTGTAAGCGTGTGCTGTTCACAACGTGCAAGTGTGCTGTAGACAACATGGTTTATTCCTTAGAACGGAGGATTTTTCTGGTGTTGGAATTCCACCGCCTAGAACACAGTGTTGCTGCAACAAGACGAAGTTTTCAACGGAGGTTTAATGTAACCAAAGGACTGAAAAGCGATACAATAAAGGATCTGTTTGAAACATTTCAACGGACTGGGAACGTGACGGATGAACGTGCTGGAAAGGTAGGGCGACCGCGTACGGCAACCACAGAGGGCAACGCGCAGCTAGTGCAGCAGGTGATCCAACAGCGGCCTCGGGTTTCCGTTCGCCGTGTTGCAGCTGCGGTCCAAATGACACCAACGTCCATGTATCGTCTCATGCGCCAGAGTTTACACCTCTATCCATACAAAATTCAAACGCAACCCCTCAGCGCCGCTACCATTGCTGCACGAGAGACATTCGCTAACGATATAGTGCACAGGATTGATGACGGCGATATGCATGTGGGCAGCATTTGGTTTACTGACGAAGCTTATTTTTACCTGGACGGCTTCGTCAATAAACAGAACTGGCGCATATGGGGAACCGAAAAGCCCCACGTTGCAATCCCATCGTCCCTGCATCCTCAAAAAGTACTGGTCTGGGCCGCCATTTCTTCCAAAGGAATCATTGGCCCATTTTTCAGATCCGAAACGATTACTGCATCACGCTATCTGGACATTCTTCGTGAATTTGTGGCGGTACAAACTGCCTTAGACGACACTGCGAACACCTCGTGGTTTATGCAAGATGGTGCCCGGCCACATCGCACGGCCGACGTCTTTAATTTCCCGAATGAATATTTCGATGATCGTGTGATTGCTTTGGGCTATCCGAAACATACAGGAGGCGGCGTGGATTGGCCTCCCTATTCGCCAGACATGAACCCCTGTGACTTCTTTCTGTGGGGACACTTGAAAGACCAGGTGTACCGCCAGAATCCAGAAACAATTGAACAACTGAAGCAGTACATCTCATCTGCATGTGAAGCCATTCCGCCAGACACGTTGTCAAAGGTTTCGGGTAATTTCATTCAGAGACTACGCCATATTATTGCTACGCATGGTGTATATGTGGAAAATATCGTACTATAGAGTTTCCCAGACCGCAGCGCCATCTGTTGTTGAAAATTGTAACTACTGTAATTTCGAAAGTTTGTCCGCCTGAAAATGTACTGTTGTCCCAAGCATATTGCAACAAACGGTGTATTTCTATCGCTGCTCGTTTAGTTTTTATTGCCGTTTCAAATATACCGGTCATTTTTGAAACACCATGTACAATTAGGACAGTTCCAAATACTCGTTCGCACGCCCTTAAGCCCAATCTTTGAGTAAGTTCTGGAATCAGTGAGACCGTCAGTAGGCGAATAGGGAGTAATTGACAGTGATGCCGCCTCCTACCAAGAAACATGATGGAAAAAAAAACTGACAAAAAATTATTTCGAGAGAGAAAATATTACGCGGATTTGCTTTCGTCTCTCATCCGGCGAGATGGTGCTCGATCTGTGGGACTAGGAGAATTACTCGTCTATTTCTGCCACTTAGGCACGAACCGGAGGCTCGTCCGTAAAAAAGGGGCGTGACAAAGGAGCCGGAATAAAAACTGAGATATTGCCAGAATTACAGACGAAAGAAACAGGAAGATGATGCAGGTCTCTGTGTAGAACCTACCCAAATGAAAGCCATAAATTCCTCGCCTTATTTTATTTCGGTGCTCTCTGCCTTCGCCCTCATTTTTTCCCGCCGCCCTCCGCCCCGACGCCTCCTTTATACCAAATGAAAGCGAAACTTGCGCAGTAGGTTGGGGCGAAGGCGTCTGTCGACCAGGGGTGGCAGCGAGGGAGGAGCGGGGTGGCCCGGTGTCGTATCAATGCCATCTTGCGGCGCCGCCCACCGTCGCCCGCTCCGGCATTCGCCGTGGCGCTCCGACGCGTCTTCCGGATGCGCAGTCTGACATAATTTCGTAATCGACTGTTGGTCCAAAGTCAATCACGACACCTAACAACAAACTCTTAGAAAATAGCCAAAAATTTGATACCGTGTGGATTCCTTGTTTTATACATTAAACATAAAATGGAGCGCAGGGTGTTCCGATAAGGTTGCCTGCATTTTGAGCAAGTGTTACTGAAAAGCTGTTCATCTGAAGATACATTAACTGAATTCTGCTTCCCGTTAAATGCGCAAAAGAGTTTCGCACTGGCGTGCCACCACTTTGACTGACATACGATGTTGAAATAAATAGAAATAAAAACGTTGAGGTTCGCCGATGACATTGTAATTCTGTCAGAGACAGCAAAGGACTTGGAAGAGCAGTTGAACGGAATGGACAGTGTCTTGAAAGGAGGATATAAGATGAACATCAACAAAAGCAAAACGAGGATAATGGAATGTAGTCGAATTAAATCGGGTGATGCTTAGGGAATTAGATTAAGAAATGAGACAATTAAAGTAGTTAATGAGTTGTGCTATTTGGGGATCAAAATAACTGATGATGGTCGAAGTAGAGAGGATATAAAATGTAGACTGGCAATGGCAAGGAAAGCGTTTCTGAAGAAGAGAAATTTGTTAACATCGAGTATAGATTTAAGTGTCAGGAAGTCATTTCTGAAAGTATTTGTATGGAGTGTAGCCATGTATGGAAGTGAAACGTGGACGGTAAATAGTTTGGACAAGAAGAGAATAGAAGCTTTCGAAATGTGGTGCTACAGAAGAATGCAGAAGATTAGATGGGTAGATCACATAGCTAATGAGGAAGTATTGAATAGGATTGGGGAGAAGAGAAGTTTGTGGCACAACTTGACCAGAAGAAGGGATCGGTTGGTAGGACATGTTCTGAGGCATCAAGGGATCTCCAATTTAGTATTGGAGGGCAGCGTGGAGGGTAAAAATCGTAGGGGGAGACCAAGAGATGAATCCACTAAGCAGATTCAGAAGGATGTAGGTTGCAGTAGGTACTGGGAGATGAAGAAGCTTGCACAGGATAGAGTAGCATGTAGAGCTGCATCAAACCAGTCTCAGGACTGAAGACCATAACAACAACAACACGATGTTGATGGTGCAACAGAAGCCACAGTGTGTTATTTGGTAAGCTGAGCTTAAATGAATTGTTAGGATGCAGCGCCGCTTTCGGGAAACGTAGCCAGGACAAATACTTCCGATATATTCGGCCGATAGTTCAACCAGTTTCGGGATACAGGAATCGTCTCGAAAGGACATTTAACATGCCAGCCAACAAGTGAAGGACGGAGCCAACAGTTAAATATAGCTGAGACAACGCTCTTCAATGTCTTTCATATAAGATTACGGCTGCATAAAATTCAGATTAGGAAACGAGATAAAACAGATCGATCGCCCTATGCGTACTAACGTCGCCAGTTTAACGAGAAATTGATGACAATCCAGAGTTTCTTAAACAAGTGCTGTTCACAGACGAAGCAACATTCGATAAAAGTGGTGGTGTTAATCGTCATAATACCCAGTTATGGGGTTCAGAACGGTTTAACGTTGTATCCGAACTTCTCTAGGATTCGCTAAAAGCGACTGTGTCGTGTGGGGTACTCTGTAACCAAATTATAGGCCCCTTCTTTTTCGCCGAAAGAACAATTACAGGCATCTGGGTATGCATCAACTATTTGTGTAAGCTCAAATGGCAGAAACTGATAAACAATCTGATCATTTTCATGCAAGATGGCGGCGCAACACACTAAACAACAGATATCCAAGTGGTTGGATAGGCAAGGATGCGCCTATTCCCTCGTCTTTCGGACTTCGTTTTATGGGGATACGTAACGAACATTGTCTATGTATCGAAATAATCAGCAACCTGTTGCGTAAAGTGATTTTATTTCCTTAACCGGTTTCTGGCAGTTGGTGCCCTTCGTCAGAAGTGCCTGAAAACGGTTAAGGCAGTCAAATTTCTTTTACGCAACTAGTTGCTTATTACTTCGACATATATAAAACTACAGTTGCTTAAGATGGATAAAATTCTAAAACACGGTCTATGCAAAAAAAAAAAAATGAAATCTGAGACTTATGCTGGAGCGAATTTCGGCAGCCTTCACGACTGTAACACCATAGGTACTACAAAAAGACATGAAGTGAAATCGAATATCGTCTTGATGTCTACAGAGCAACAAGTGGAGCTCACACTAGAACTTATTAATGTACGAAAAAACTTCGTTTTCTTCTCTTCAATTGGACATTTAAATCGTTTCATTATCTTGATCAGTTTTGCTGTAGCGCTTGATCAAAATCCCGGCATTCTTTTCGGAACTTGCTGCTTCTACTGACATAATGCGAGGCTCATTCCAAAAGAAATTGTAACACCTCCGATTTTATCCCGACCTGATCTGATCGAATAGCAGTCCAATATTTATTATTAACATGACCGTGAACCTAATGGGGCTGGTAATCGGAATTGACTGCTACGGAAGTTTTTACTTTCCATTTCGTTCTGCTCAATACTATAATACTGAATGTCTGGTAATGAGGAACACCAACACAGTTTTACTAATTACGAACTTATATTCTTCTCAAAACATAAAAAAGGAGACAGCCACTGCCTTCGTCATACATATCTAATTACGGCTAATCTCAGCACAGGCTTTCTTCATTTTCCATTATCGTCACACGCTAATCCATCACTGCATCCAATACTGCAATCCAAGGTTAGGCCTGCGCGGTAGACGCAAAACCAAATATCGGCACTAGTAACGTCACTGATCACTTTCGTAATGATACTTCTTCACTTTCCCGGTATTAATTTATTATTTAGGTGTCTAACCACGGCGATAGTGACACCCTTCTCGGTTAAAGACCCTGTATTCAACAATGGCCTTCACACACACCATTCCCGCGAACCACACTGGCGCATCTCGACACTCGCTCTCTCAACACGTCACAATCGATTGTTCTCCCTATCGACCTGTGCCAAGTGCAAAGTTATAGTAAGGGCCTATGGACCCCTTACAAAATGCACAAGATTTTCTAAAAAATGGAACCTTTGTTGGACATCTTTGCTGCTCACTGCTGGATTCTTCCCGCTTGAAACAAAATTTAATTCAACATGTTTCCCCAAGTCACGCTGTAGTAGCACTCCATCATGATGGCTTTTGCACTTGATGTTCGTCTAAAGCAACGTGCTTATGTGGAGTTCCTATGTTGTGAGAACAAGACAGTGACAAACAATCACAAGAGCTTGAAGAAGGTGTATTTGGAAAACGCTGTTGATCGCTTACCATTAGCCCTTGGGTAGACGGACTATCTGGTGAAAGTGGGGACCTCCCGTATTGAGTACTGCGCAGGCTCCTTATAATGTGGTTCGTTATCACAGTCTAATTTCGGCTGATAAACACGTAAAGTGAACTAACTGTCAGTCCGAGCGAGCACAGGAGAAGCGAAAGTGTTCAGAATATTGAGACGAAGGCTAAAAGCAGTTTGCGCCACGTGGGTTCAGAGGATGTTGACGGATGTCCACAAGGAAACACGGAGGACAATGTACAGTGAACTTTCTGACGCTTCGAGAATTCTCGAAATTGCTTCATTGCAAGAACTGTGGTAGGAAATAATACTGGGTGCATCACTTTGAATCGATGGAATGGCATCACGCAAACTCATTGAAGAAAAAGAAGTAGTCCAAAACTGCACCTTCAGCAGGGAAAGTGATAGCTATTGTGTTTTCTGTTCAGAATGAAACGTCCCCTTAGAAAAATTTATACGCGACTGTGCTTAAACTGACACACAATATTTTTAGCGCAACGCAATCTGACTTTCAGAAATCCCTACAAAGGAATGGCCCTGACTAACATTAACCTATACCTTTCACAAATCACTTACCTCACAAAAATCTTCGTTACTCAAGCTACAGCAATACAGCGAGCGCCACTACTGCCAGCTAAATAACAGATTCAAACTACGGAAGGCACTAACTACTAGTAGGCATAGTTAGCAAATGAAAGATTTTAATAGAGAACAAACATTGTATTTACCTTAATAGTCATAATATATATAGCAGTTCATAACATCCATTCTTACAAATATCAAAACTCCGCCATTTCCCTCCCCACATCCACCACTGCTGGCGACTCACCTCCAACTGCGCAACGCTACGCGCTGTTCACATCCAGCTGCCGCTGCCCAACGCTACAATGGCAGACAACAATGCAAACTAGCCACAGACTGCACACAGCACAGCCAGTGATTTTCGTACAGAGCGCTACGTAACGTTGCCAATAAGAAAACATGAACAGCCTACTTACATAGCCCCCATGCTCCCCACAAAAAATTTTACAAATTGTTTTGGGCACTGGCCAATACAGATTTGAAAAAAATTTTCATAATTACAGTAAGAAAGATATAAAATGCACACACTTAGTAATACAATGTTGGTCAAAAGCTAAAATTTTCTCACAGTCCATAAAGACAGTCCTCATCATCCATCACAGTAAAAGTGTTTTTCTCAAAGTCTGAGCAGTAAAAGAAAATGCACACGGAAGTAGTGGATTGCCATGCAGTCTTAAGTAGTGTTGTCCTTCCAACGGAAAAACAGTGCTGACTCTTGACATGCAGACAGGTAATGGGCCACAACAGAGCAAACCCACAACAGAGTCAGTCGAAGTCATGAAGAATATTGGTAGGTAGGTCATCACAGAGCAGACCCACTGTAGTCCTGGTAGAGATTACGGTATAAGAACTGTTTCTTGTGTTCATCATGTCACATGGAACGACTATCAATTCTAGGGCATATGTGCAGACCCTTAAAAAACTTTCATTTTCGAATGTGTCGGCAAAACACGATGGTTTGCTGTTGATTTATAACGGCCTGCCACAGGTCAGTGAGAAAATCACCATCGAGATCTCAAAGCTGGAGTGGACAACTCTGTAGTGCCCACGCCACAGCCCTCATATGGCACCGTGTGCTTACCCCCTCTTCGATAAATTGAAGGAAACTCTTCACGGAACGATATTTGAAGGTGATAACTCCATTGGTTCGTAAACAATGGCACAAATGTGATGGTCCTGACTTCTGCCGTGCAGGTAAACAACCCTTAATTCCACGGTGGCGTAATGCAACTCAGAGTGATGAAGATCATGTGCAAAAGTGATATTTTACCTCTTAAGAATGTATCAAATACTGAAACAATGTCAAATGTATCTAAAACAAATCCACTGTTTAAAAAAAACTGGGAATTTCTTTTGGAGCGGACCTCTACAAGTATTTCGAAATTATATTTTAGGGTTCTTTTAAGAAATCAATATTTCGAAAGTTGAAACCAATTTAATAAGTTAGCCCAATTTTGCTACCATGAACTGAGGATCGGTACCAACTGAAGACCATAGTATGACAATAGGTTTCGAGGGAGACCAACTCCTTTGACTATATCCAAAACTCTATCGCTTATGAACAAAGGGAGCTCGCAATATTCACAATCACTTAAAATACTGTTTCGAAAAGTAACATTTATTCAGCAGATGCTGGAGAACGAAAGATCATGATTCATGCACACTACTATGATCGAAACGCATCAGCTGAATTAACATCATAAAAATAAAAATCAGAGTGTTAGAGCCTCCAAGACTTCGGAAATATTACAGAATTGCAAAATCTCACAGCAGTTTTGGAATCAGCACGAAAGTTCCTCCAACATGAGATAATTTATACATAAATTAGAAGTCCTTTTAAATTTTGTACAGATGTTGTTTACTTTTATTTTTGATGGGGGGAATGATGTGACTACATTTTGGGTAAACGCCAACGGACGGTTCAAGGCGCTTCAGTCTGGAACCGCGCGACCGCTACGGTCGCAGGTTCGAATCCTGCCTTGGCATGGATGTGTGTGATGTCCTTAGCTTAGTTAGGTTTAAGTAGTTCTAAGTTCTAGGGGACTGATGACCTCAGACGTTAAGTCCCATAGTGCTCAGAGCCATTTGAACCATTTTGTAAGCGCCAAACGTTACGCGAGAGTCAGTTAATGCTATGATCTACAGTCCTTTCATTTTTGTGAAATGCAGACAAATGAAGGTTGGCAAGAGTGTATAAACCTGTCGGGTGACATGACATGTTCACTGCGAACATTTGTTCAGAAAACAGATGCTATACTGTGGAGGCATGTTTTGTTTAGCAATACTGACCACGCATGTAGATATAAAATCTGGAAGCAGAAGTGATCTTTCGGACCAGAATCCTAGATTCAGCTGCAACCATAATATAATTTGGATGGCATCCATATGTTTTATTGCTGGACTAAATTGCAAGAAAGAAAAAGTCATGTTTCATCAAGACAGTGGAGTTGCCCAAAAAATTCCTTCACAATGGGAAAACTGACGGACATGTTCTATCGAGTGTTGTCTAATTTGTCCTGTTTCCCAAATTTTGCTGCCTCAGACTTTCATTTCTTCTCAAAACTCAAATTCTTCCTTCTGATAAGCGGATTCCTTCAAGCCAAGAGGTGACTGCAGTACTTTGAGAAGAATACAAGAGAGATGGAGTAATATCACCGGAGAATCGCAGGAGGAGTTCCCTATTGCTGGTAAAGCAGATTATATTGAAAAGTAAAAAGTCAGGCCGATAACTTTTAAGACCAATCCCATATAAACACGCGTTCCATTATATAGAGTAGCCATACAGGCATAAAAAACACATAGTGCCTCAAAAGAATACTTAAAGATCTATGACTGACGCCCGAGCAACAGGGACTTACATGCATCGAGAATAAAAAATAGCGCATTGAGAATGGATAGCTACTAGCGGAAATCTGGATTTGCATAATAAAATATAAAATGGACGACTGATTTCTGCACTCTAAGTAACACTGATAAGTTAATTACGTGTTCGACAGATTATTTGCACTGTGTATACCGAAATGATATGGAGGGAGACAGTTTACAGGCAATGCGCAGGCTAGGCTGTTTGTTTATACGTATGGCTGCCTGATTACGAAATTGCCCAGCAGCTTAAATTTAGCAAAAAAATGGTTCAAATGGCTCTGAGCACTATGGGACTTAACATCTGTGGTCATCAGTCCCCTAGAACTTAGAACTACTTAAACCTAACTAACCTATGGACATCGCACACATCCATGCCCGAGGCAGGATTCGAACCTGCGACCGTAGCAGCCGCGCGGTTCCGGACTGCGCGCCTAGAACCGCTAGACCACCGCGGCTGGCAAATTTAGCAAAAATGAACATTATACTGTAGGAAATACTGCAACCTGCCACAAGCTTTTTTTTAATGATTTTGCTGTATCTTGCAACTGGTTGCAGTATTCCCTACTGTGTAATTTCTGAAAACAGATGCGGTGTCCCCTGACCATAATTGATTAAAAAAGTAACATTTTATTCTTAGTCACAACTCATGAGACAATCGAAGACGTATTAAAGAAGAAACTAAAACATACTACACTGCCGGCCGGAGTGGCCGAGCGGTTCTAGGCGCTTCAATGTGGAACCGCGCGACCGCTACGGTCGCACGTTCGAATCCTGCCTCGGGCATGGATGTGTGTGATGTTCTTAGGTTAGTTAGGTTTAAGTAGTTCTAAATTCTAGGGGACTGATGGCCTCAGATGTTAAGTCCCATAGTGCTCAGAGCCATTTGAACCATGCTACGTTGCTCAATTAAATAGTCCTCTACAGTACAGAAAGAGTCGTTCACCTGTACTCAGAAGTCCCATAGTGGTCAGAGCCATTTGAACCAGTAAATTTGTGTGTTGTTTCAGTAATAATCACATAAAACATAAATTTGTGTCCGGACCCATATTTTCAATCCTGATCACGAACCTACGCAGGGTCCTCTCCTAAGTGCTACTAAAACCGAGTATTCTGATTGAAATGAACAATTCTTGCATTCATGTGCTTAAAAGTGATTTTTTGTCTCAAGTAAAAGGAGTAGTAGAAGCTAAAGCTGAAACCACAAAAATGAAGTTGGATAGGCTTTTGCTAAAGTAACCTTAGTTTATTATAAAATATAGTTTTGTAGGATTGCAGTGCAAGATTGTGTAAATTTTACTGCAAGGAATACTTGCTTCACAGGTAATTAAAGTTCAAGTACATATAAATCTTTAACGAACAGATTTACGATAGTATTGTTAGAAGAAAAATTATGCACAATTTTAAGGAAGGTGTATTTTTGGTACCCGTCACGAAAGGTTCCTTTTTGAAGTTAATTAAATCCAGTGTTGTATTTTATTGTCTTGCAAAGTAATTTATGAGCTACTCCAAGTGAAGTGAATGATTAGTTTTTAGAATTAGTCTTTACTACTGTAATAATCAAAGAGCTTTGACTAGTGAAATTATACTATTTTATGGGTCCCCATTATATTCTCCACTTATTAACAAAAAATTGAACTCTGTTACTAAGGAAAGCTGCTGCTTAAACAGTGATTTTATGGTGTTATTCATCTTCATTTGTGTTTTTCATGTCAGCTAAGATAGAAGCCCCTCATGTCCAAATTTAGTTCTGCACTTCTTGCAGTGACATTTCAGTATTTGATTAAGTAATGCTCTCGAGTGTGGATGTCATCAGTATGAGCTTTGTACAGATTTGCTCCCCATAATTTACTGGTGAGTGTGTTATTGGTAACTGCTGCTACACGCAGTACAGAGTGCACTGTGTCAGTTTGTATCCTGTTTGCTATTCAAAGGGAAATCTAAAAAAAAGTGACTTCAGTAGCCAATATTCAACTTTCTCAAATATATATTTCCAAATTAACGTGCCTAATTGGGCTGGCGACCGTTCATTTTTTGCATTCATTTACGATTTTACCACTTTCGTTGACTCCCAAGATTAAAGCCCGTTTGGTTTTTCTGTTATTTCACCAAATTCCAAAGTATAGTCCGATATCCTTGTCCATTAGACACACGCGCGGTCAACTTCGAAATCCTCTCAGATGGTAACATTTGCGTGTTTCACGGCACTTTAGTGTTATACGCTAACCGTTCAAAAGCATTCGAATACCTTCATTTAATGTGGAAGTGACTACCAAATTTCACTACATGCGCACCCGGCAGTACAAAAGGAGTCGTGGAGGATTGAGTTGCCAGTGGGGATCTAGAAACAGCAGGATGGGCCGGTCAGAGTAAGTGACTTCGGACGTGGCCTAGTCACTGGATGTCTCCTGGATAACAGATCCACTAGGGAAATTCAACCCTTCTAAGGCTGCCCAAACCGACTACTCATGACGTGATTGTGGACACGGGAAGGAAAAGCACAGATTAATCAAAACCAGGCAGACCTCATGTAGCTACAGAAACCAAGCTTCGAGCTTGCGGGGGATGGTGATTGTAGAAAATCACATGAAATCGGTGGAAGTGCTACCAGCAGTGCAACTAGCACAGTGACTGTGGGCAAGAAATGAAACCTAATGGGGTACAACGGTGGAGCAGTCCCTCATCATTTCTGTAGGCAGTGATAAGAGATGCTGGAGGTGGTGTGCGGAGCGACATCACTGGACATTGGTCGGACGACTGGACACGAGTGATTTGGATGAATCACGCAATACCCTGCACGCAATCCGATGGAAGGCTCTGCGTTGAGCGAATGCCTGGAGAACCTACCGTCATGTCTACGGCCAACAGTGAAGTACGGAGGAGGTGGAGTTAAGGTGTGGAGGTGTTTTCTGTGTTTGAGTTGTGGTCCCCATATTGCACTCTAGAACACGTTAAATGCGGACTGGTACGAATACATTGTACAGCGTTGTGTACTGCGTACAGAAACACTGTGGAGACGGTGATGGTATATGACAATCCATTGTATTATAAATCAGTACATGTTAGGTGATGGTTTGTGGAGAATAACACTGCTGAAATGGACTGGCCTCTCCACAGTCTTGACCTGAACCAAATGGAACACCTTTGGGGCAAGTTGGAACGTCGACATTGCTCCAGTCTCCAGCCTCCAGCATCACCAACTTCTCTGGTTTCTGCTCATGGGGAAGAATGGGATGTCATTCCCCCCCCGCAGATATTCACACACCTCTTTGTCCCCAGAAGAGTTCTAGTGTAGACGCACTCCATATTATTGTCCACCTATACGTGTCCTGATACTTTTGATCAGAAAATGTATGTGTTAAATAATCAGACGAAGGCGTTGGTAAGGGAGAAGATAACAATGGCTGGCTGTAGTCAGCCAGTCAGAAGACGAATGACTAAAAACAAAAGTGCTAAATCTTTCGGTACAGTTTTATTCGGGCCACTTTTACGCTTTAGCCAACTCGTAACAGACGTCGCCAAATTAGCCAGCCTGCCGCGGCCAGCATGTGGCACGCGCCGAACTGCTGACGGTGTAGCGGCGACCTGTAAGCACGCGCCGACCCTACTCAGTCACCCCGGCCGCGTGCGTGACGCCAAAGCCCGCCAGCGCGCCGCGTAAAATATTAGACGCGGCTTTCGCCCTTTAAATATTTTTTTCGCGACCCTCGCGGCCACTAAGCTCACAGCTCACGAAAATCTCTTCACATTAATCCACCTGTATCACCCCATAAATCCCCCTTCGAACAACGCCGGCACATTTTTATTTTTATCAACCGGGAGCACACACGCCAACTTTCACCAGCCCCGGCCGGGCTCGGACCTAAAACACTTTTGTTTGCTCAGCACGGCGGTCGGGGCACAGTGCTGCCAACTTACACGCCGCTTATCCTGCGACGCGTCCGCCAACGCCACCGAACCCCCTTTATTACCACACACTCGCGACGTCACACACACACACACACACACACACACCATGTGTGAGAGACGGACGAAAGGGCGGGGGGGATGGTCCCCGTTTTCCACCAATAAAAAACATCGGTGTTTTCACGCCGGCCGAAATATTGCGGCGAGAGGTGACTCTCCAGTCGTACGTCGTTGCCGCCGGGCGCTCTTCCCTTCCCTCGCCAGTCTCCCGAGCCGGGGGATCCCCCTCCCTCTATCTCTGCTCCGCTCCGCCCGGTGCTGCCAACCCTTTAACCTCAATTTACGCCAACTCCCGAACACGCGCGCCGAGCCACAGCCCGGGCTGATAAGACCCTAGCCGCGCATCAATTATTTTCCGCGCTGCTCCATCATTTGTCTGGTCAGTGATAGGTAATCTGCCTGGAGTCCCTGCGCTGAAAATAAAACAAAAAAAAAAATGCTAAAAGGATCATCGAGCGCGGCCGGTACTTGTTCGCTCCACCCCCAGGCCTCGCGCCGTGTACATAAGCTCCTGTAGTCTCCCCGACGGCGACAGCGTATGAAAAAAGGGGAAAAAGTAGTTTGACGTAATATATTGTGACCGAGGTGTATACTGACATGTACAGTCATTCTGCACCACAAGTGAGACGACGAATGGCGCAAGTTTAGCCTGGCGTAAATCGATATCGTGCAGTGAGGCGAAAATGCTGATGCATTTTATATAGGCTTATATACTGGTGGAAATGACAGACGATTAATGATATGTATCAGTAATTCATAACAGCAGTTGATATACCTCCTTTTTTCACACTGGGTGAGAAGATTTAAAAGATTGCACATCGCAGAATTATTAAGAATCAAATTAAAAAGAAAAAGTTATTTCCAGCATAATTTTTAACATTTTTATGCAGCGACAGCAACTGATATTCTTTATATCAGAATATACAGCCTACAGTTGCAGGTTAACTTTATCGTTACCTAGGTTTCAACGTTAGTATAACGTCTTCTTCAGAACATAAAATATTATTTAAATGTTTTCCTAAAACAAGCCATGTCCTAAGTTAGCTTTATAAAACTTGATGCATAATCATAAGGTTAACCTGCAACTGTAGGCTGTATATTCTTAGTATTTCCAGCAATATACGAGCTCACATTTAACCGCTGGCACAGAGAGATGGCTCTTACAATTATAAGAACTTGCTTTTTTAAGACATTTGTTGGAAATGTTACATTACTCCCTTTATATAAACCATTATCTTTTCATTGACTATCCTTGTTATTGTAAACGAAAGTGCTTAGCTTCTACGTCATCATTTATACTGCGAAGACCACCTTACGGTATGAGACGGTCGAGGTGGTCTGTTTTTGCCATACATGGCAAAAACAGTGAACCACCGAGAAGACACGGTCAGACGACTTTGTAACTGCGTATAAAATCGGAGGATATTTAGTGTTTGGAGTTGCAGTTCTGTGTGACAGGTAGAACGACCATCAAACTGCACTATGGTTTTTTGTGCTTACAAGGGAACCTCCCCATCGCACCCCCCTCAGATTTAGTTACAAGTTGGCACAGTGGATAGGCCTTGAAAAACTGAACACAGATCAATCGAGACAAAACGAAGAAGTTGTGTGGAACTATGAAAAAATAAGCAAAATATGCAAACTGAGTAGTCCATCCGAAAGATATGCAACATCAAGGATAATGTACCCAGGAGCGCCGCGGTCCTGTGGTTAGCGTGAGCAGCTGCGCAATGGGAGGTCTTTGGTTCAAGTCCTCCCTCGAGTGAAAAGTTTAATTTTTTAATTTTTAGTTTATGTGAGAAACTCTTATGTTTCATCACTTTTTTGGGACTGATTATCATATCCACAAGAAAACCTAAATCGGGCAAGGTAGAAGAATCTTTTTACCCATTCGCCAAGTGTACAAGTTAGGTGGGTGGACTACATATTCCTGTCATGTGACGCACATGCTGTCACTAGTGTCGTATAGAATATATCAGACGTGTTTTCCTGTGGAGGAATCGGTTGACCTATGACCTTGCGATCAAATGTTTTCGGTTCTCATTGGAGAGGCATGTCCTTTCGTCTACTAATCGCACGCTTTTGCAGTGCGGTCGCAAAACACAGGCACTAAACGTATTACAGTGAACAGAGACGTCAATGAACGAACGGAGAGATCATAACTTTGCGAAAATAGAGAAAATAAACTTTTCACTCGAGGGAAGATTTGAACCAAGGACCGTTCGTTGCGCAGCTGCTCACGCTAACCACGGGACCACGGCGCTCCTAATCTTCCACTATCCTTGACTTGCCTATCTTGCGCATGGACTACTCAGTTTGTATATTTTGCTTATTTTTTCATAGCTCCACACAACTCCTTCCTGTTTTCTCGATTGGTCTGTGTTCAGTTTTTCAAGGCCTATCCACTGTGCCAACTTACAACTAAATGTGAGGGGGGTGCGATGGGGAGGTTCCCTTGTTAGTATTGTCACCAGGCATGGTAGGATATATAAGGGGCGTGAACAGCGTCAGATTTGAGTGATTACTATGGTGGAGTCGGAGATGTCGAGTAATCGTGTGTGACAGCGTTAGCAGCACCTGACAGAGTCTGAAAGGGGGTTCACTGTGGATCTCCATCAGGCTGACGGGTCGCATCGTGCAAATATAAATTTTTCGTGCATTCCGATGTGTCAGTGGTCCAATGTCCGGCTGCCACTGCAACGAGAGGCCAGGCATATTTGTCATGGACCGGACAACATTCTGTTCGACCACGTCTGATCACCACAATGGACGATCATCGTGCTCTACACCAAACACACTGTAAACCCTTAACATCTGCGTCTGCCTGTATTCCGAGAACATGTAACGGACACGCAGCAACATTCTGTGTCAACCTAGCACTGATCGGGGGACTGGCAGCAGACAGTCTAGGGAGATGCCATTCTTCCAATTTTTTGGGGAGGCACAGCGGATTTATCCCTGGCCACATGGTGGGAGGAGCTGTCGGGTAGGATTTCAGGTTACGGCTAGTACTTATTGAGGAATCTCTGATTACTGAACTCCTGTGCCAACGTATCCATCTTAGAGTGGCACCCAACCCTTACTTTTTGGATAGATTCCAATCTCTGTCTTCCACTGCAGATTTTACCCGATATGTCCCTCTCTAATATCTCAGAAGTTAATCTCTGATTACTGAATGCATGGGCTACCTTTCTTCCCCCTCTTCTTGCCAGTATTTTACACACAATCCTTTCCTCACCGCTTCCGCGAAGAACCACCCCATTTTTTTTACATTATCGATCTGTTTTTTAACACACTTTCGCAGCATCACATCACTTCGATTCGCTTCTTCTTCATATTCGTTTCCATACAGTGCCGTGATCCAGTGTCATAAATTTCTTACTGAAAAATTACAGCTTCTGTTTCATACTAGCAGACTTTCTTTATCGAGAAATGTCCTCTTTGCCAGGGCAGAACATAGCTGTGCACTATCAATACTGTCACAGGGGAGTGGTTTTCTACGATGTCTAATAAATGCATTGACAAGTTTGTGGCAATGCAAAGCTATCTTCAGGTGTATATTGACTGAGCAGCCCACCATAATTTTCATTTACAACTTAATGCAAAATTCGTGAAAAGATATGTGCACATACTAAACCGTGTAAGAACTGCTGTAGGCAACTCCTGTTATAAAAATGTTTATAAGACTTACTTTCAGAGACAGAGAGACACAGGCAGTGATTTCGAAATTGGATTTTGATTAACATTCAAGCCTCCAATCATATGATATAATGTAATTATATAAATTTATATAACAAGTAGACCGGTAGTAATGTATTGTATTGCATGTTAACCAGGTGCCTAGAAACGACGGGGAGGCTCCGTCCCCGCCGCAGCCGCAGTGGTCCACAACCCCACGACGACTACCGCAGTCCACTTCACCCCTCCACCGCCCCACACCGGCGGTTCGGCCCCCGGTGGACCCCCCCAGGGGACGTCTCACACCAGACGAGTGTAACCCCTATGTTTGCATGGCAGAATAATGGTGGTGTACGCGTACGTGGAGAACTTGTTTGGGCAGCAATCGCCGACATAGTGTAGCTGAGACGGAATAAGGGGAAACAGTCGGCATTCGCCGAGGCAGATGAAAACCGACTAAAAACCATCCAGAGACGGGCCGGCTCACCGGACCTCGATACAAGTCCGCCGGGCGGATTCGTGCCGGGGACCAGGGGCTCCTTCCCAATCCGGAAAGCCTTGAATTAGACCGCACGGCTGTTAGTAACGTAAGTTTATGCTACTTAAATACGGACTACCTTAGTAAGCATACATGTTGCTTCTCTTTTAGATACTGTACCGCCCTTAACTACTAAATTACTGAATAGACGACTGTGGTGTCACCGCCAGACACCACACTTGCTAGGTGGTAGCTTTAAATCGGCCGCGGTCCATTAGTACATGTCGGACCCGCGTGTCGCCACTGTCAGTACTTGCAGACCTAGCGCCACCACATGGCAGGTCTAGAAAGACGGACTAGCACTCGCCCCAGTTGTACGACGACTTTGCTAGCGACTACACTGACGAAGCCTTACTCTCATTTGCCGAGAGACAGTTAGAATAGCCTTCAGCTAAGTCCATGACTACGACTTAGCAAGGCGCCATTAGCCTTACATAGCAATTGATAATTATCGTGCAAAGCCTGTCTCAACAAGAACGATGTATACCACAAGGATAATAAAAGTTAAGTAAACAGACGATTCATTCTTTTCTTATTAGCATTCATTGAGCGTCCTGTTTCAGACTTCACGCCCGTCTGCATTAGATAGCGTGCCTTTCGGCTACCTCCGAGTGGCGTGGCTGTCTTGCTACGCCACAACAATGACCTAGCGATCTCTACATATGTGTAGTTTGTAGTACACATTCTGATTGTCCACCATCGTGTCTTGTCGAATTTCCACTGTCAGTCGTTTAAAAATATGTACTCTGTAAGACAACTTCTCTTGTAGTGTTTAAATTACATGTTCACCGTTATGGAAGAAGTATTCTTTCCATTATTAACTTATTGTACCTCCTGCACTTACTCTTTCCGTACATTAGGTAGTTGAGATTGTAAGCTCCTCACCTATTATCCTCTCGCTGCATATTATACTGGCCTTAGTCCTAACATGGGGGCTCAATAGGGAGCTAGCTCGCAAACTTTGTTGGTAGGATCCTTTACTGCCAGGTTCAAGAAAGGTCTGTGACGGTCGTAAATACAGAACAATAACTACGTTTATTTAATCGTTTTCACAAAACATTCATCGGGAAAATTATTAATTTCTCCAGTGGCGATGTGCCACTGCCGTACTGACAGCCGTTCTTGACGTGTTACGAAATCATCGCGCCAGACGAGTGCCGGTTGCTATATAAGCGCCCACACGGCGACTTCCCCTCACGCTCACTGTGTTAGTGCAGATCTACTTCTAGCCGATAATCTTTGCACTGTAAACGAAAATATTACGTGCAAAGCACATGCCTAAAGCTGCAACTGATACGGAGAATTCTGTCAAATGTTTATGTGCTCCAGTTATTTGTACGATATACGTGTCTGCACCCTCCCGGAAACAACATCAGTAGGAGAAAAACGAGACGGAACGAATTCCATTAGATCAAAAGTGAGTGCATATGACTTACTCCCTCTCGCGTCCGTCGGCCGTCGTAATTTAATATATTATTATTGTTATTATTATTATTTGATTGTTGCCGACTTACGTGGTGGGCCTTAATAAAAATGATATTCCATTTAATTTTGATTTTACGATTAAATGCTTTCCTGAAGTTCTCCTTTTTAACAATATTAACCTCAAATTATTTGTTACGTTAATGATGGTTCAAATGGCTCTGAGCACTATGGGACTCAACTGCTGTGGTCATAAGTCCCCTAGAACTTAGAACTACTTAAACCTAACTAACCTAAGGACAGCACACAACACCCAGCCATCACGAGGCAGAGAAAATCCCTGACCCCGCCGGGAATCGAACCCGGGAACCCGGGCGTGGGAAGCGAGAACGCTACCGCACGATCACGAGATGCGGGCTACGTTAATGAATGTTAGACTTGCTGCATCTTACAAACATGAGCATACAAGCTGAACAATGTAATAAACTTTTCATATTAATTTCCTTGGCTAGTCAATTCACTTTAAAGCAAAAGATATTTAGTTATTAATTACAATTGCGGCCCACACACGCGCGAGAGTATTTTTCTTACCTCCGTTAACCATTGTATTGTAGTCGGAGTCCTGGCTCTGGGTCTCGGCTATGGTACTGAAAATAAGAATCTTAAAGCTAAGTATTTTCTGCAACGTCGGGCGGCTGTGGAGAAAAATTAATATTATGTTAATAGCGGGCGAGTATTTCGCTTCCGCTAATTTTCATAAGTTAACATCGCCACGTAATGGCGTCGTTGGCTGCATCGGCCGCTGCGATTGTTGAACTGTAGATTACTTGAATGCAGGTTAATTCAAGGAAGGCGGACATGAAATCGGGATCACCTCTTACAAATTAAAAGTGCACAATAATATTCAATTAATATATTATCTGCTTAACTCATACAAATATGCTTACATTTGTCAGCACTCGAAAGATGTCCGTCTATATACACTCAAGACAAAAGAGGAAGTGAAGACGACTAAAAAATTAACAAAAGAGCGTATCTTGTCGTCTCTTTAGATCATTTTGTCATAAATTATTTCTTTGCAATCTAATCCTACACAGAGAAATTATTGTTTTACGGCTACATGAAAAAAATATATATTATTCAATTTTTAAGTCTGTTCGTAATATAGCACTGGGGACGCTATATCCCCTTATGTTACTAACCGTAGCACATCAGAATATTTTTCTGTATCACTGAAGTCATCCACACAGACAGACTTATAAAGTGTCACTAATAATGCAAATATCCTTATGCACTGCACTAGCAGACGACAAGCTGCTGATGAATATAGTATTGTGGTAAAACAAGTGTAGTCATCTGAAGATGGGTGTAACTTCCCTAACAGATAACTGCAGTAAAATAAAGCGTTTTCAAAAATATTTATGACTGGTTGTGTTGTCCCTCAACAGTTCTTAAACAAACAAGGATAGTCAGTGCGTATTTTCCAGTGTGATAACTGTTTCGACTGTGTTATGAGGTATGAACAACTAAATTTACAAGAGTGATGTACGAACTGTCGGTAGTTTAGAATTGTGGAATGATACACTAGTTCAATCTACGGCGGCCGATATCAGACACAGACTAACCTCTATAGTATAGAAAATGAAATTCAAGATCGTGAAAAAATACACAAGCAGTGAAATAAGGAGTCTCAGAGTGAAAAGTTTCAAATCTGCTTGTGTGACGTCAGCGATAAATTCAAGAATTGACAGCCATGAGAACGAACGTTTTACCAGAACTTCACTTAATGGTGATAATCAACCTGTGTCTCACATCTGTAGTTTTTATGGAGCAATGATTTGTAGAGGATAACAGTATGCTGAACAACCTCCACAAGAAGATTTACTTCTAAACCAGTAATTGTCACCATTTATAAATACAGAAGTTTTGTCCCCAATACTGTGTTAAGACACTATACGGATGAGTGTTATCGGCATTCTTTGCCTCCTGTTTCTAATATTCGAATGGCATAATAATATAATAGATAACAATCTTCAAAGTCATTTTCTACGGGAGTTTCCGTTCGTTTCGGGCAACTGACAATTCGTTACGAACTTGTTTATTTCTGCCGGCCGGAGTGGCCGAGCGGTTCTAGACGCTACAGTCTGGAGTCGCGCGACTGTTACGGTCGCAGGTTCGAATCCTGCCTCGGGCATGGATGTGTGTGATGTCCTTAGGTTAGTTAGGTTTAAGTAGTTCTAAGTTCTAGGGGACTGATGACCACAGCAGTTAAGTCCCATAGTGCTCAGAGCCATTTGAACCATTTGTTTATTTCTTCCCAGTGAATTCTCAACATGTCCCCAACACCAAGAACAGTGTAGAGAGAGTGTTGACACAGCCTGAACTGGAAATCACCAATAGCCACGTTTGATTTTTGAGTTTCCTCTTATTCAAATAGTGATGAATCAGTGTGCAACTTCGTCCGGTGTAAGACAGCTTCAGCACACACGAGAATTTTTCGTGTGTATCCACTAAGCACAGAATTTCAAACTCCAACAACGAATAGTGGGCATGTTTCCTTTCAGTTAAAAAGTTCCTTTTCGTTCACTGCGGTTTGGAAATAAAGGTATGCATCCGTCTCTTTTTTCATTCTATATAAATTAGCAGAACTTCCGAAAATGTAGACTGTTACCGAATTATTTCTAGAATCAGTAAAACAGAACACTCAGTGAAATATCTTATATATCATGCATGTCATCATTTTTTTTTTTTGTAATTTATCGCTTATTCTTTGTTATTCCATAAATGACTCGACAAACATTCAAAAGGGACGAATGAACGTACCAAACCTAAAACAAAAAAAATGGCTCTGAGCACTATGGTCATCAGTCCCCTAGAACTTAGAACTGCTTAAACCTAACTAACCTAAGAGCAGCACACAACACAACCTGAAACATTGAACGGTATTAAAACGTCTTTATGAACTATGATATTTTAACGAAAGGGAGATGGGATTGAAGCGATTTTCTTTCCTTCGTTTACAACTGCGTGCACAAAGATTTTTATCGTGTTTTTATTTGCTAAATGTTACTTTCCTCATTTGAGAAGAGGCATAAAACTGTTGAGAGGGAGACAAATTTTGCAGAGCACGAAATCAATAGGCGCGATCGGTAACTACGCAACGGAATCGATTATGTGGACAGAAGTAATCAAATGGTCTAACTATCAAGCGCGGGAACATTTAATGAGTCTCTTCTTATGGTTGCTTATAGTGTTGTTTCAGGACCCACGAAGTCCGCCACAAGCATATAGTTTTGTTTCTGTAACAGGGTTGCAACCGTTTTCGTTTGCGACCAGCTGTTGTACGCTGTTCAGAATTTCTGGTGATCTGAAATGAGGACATGGGACTGTTATTTTGACTAAGAACCGACGTAGGAAAAGAAAAAAAAATGTGGATTGGGTTTACGGCAACACAATAGCCCAGAACCCAAAGTGTTGTTCTCCTTTAAAATAATCCCAGAAACTTCGTGCAAGGTTAGCGAATCGTGAAGCGACTGTTATTTTTTCCCACAAGTACAGCGAGAAGGTTTGTATCTTTGTTTGACACTGCGTTACGTTCATATATTTTATGTGATGGGTTCTGAATCTGAGTGGTTCGCGTCGTCTTACAGAGAGAAAAACTGTTACTAATAGGACTGCAAATCTCTCTAGATTAATCTTTCCAGCGTCAACACTAGATCGCTGAAAATAATGTAAATTGATATAAGTATAGTGTGTAACTGTCTATTCAATGACCTAAGAACGCACATCCCTACAAGTACTAATCATTAAGGTACTGAAGTGTAATGTAGCTGCGAGTTCCTCCTTGTGCTCTACATTCAGCAGAATGTTACGGAAGGTAAAACCGTCAATTAATGCGCTTTAACGAAATGAGCTGTCTTTACGTGTCAGGGCCAGATTCAGATGTACGTAAGTACAAGTCCTTGAGCAATGTGGTCACGAAATGCAATCATACGTGACCAGATCACGGAAATTGTAAGGACATTAAAAAGCAACCTGTGTCCGTGTAATGTCTTTAAGAAACTTCCAATGATATTTGTTCTGCTTGATTAAACCACCTAATTTCGTTATCCCGAGAAAGTAATTGAGGAAACGAATTGATTTACCGATTCAATTACGATACGACTGTCTCGCTCTTATAGAAACCAGTCACCTCATTTCAAAGCGTCAGGGGTGACGTAATCCAACGTACGTTCCCTCCTACACACGCACCTAAGTGAGATAAGACCCGTGGAACGTGTATGCGCTCTGAAACGTTCCTTTGTGCTGATCCAATATCCGGTGAGACAGACAGTGGACACTCATTTCCATAAGCCGTGATTCAGAGCGTGATACTGCGCACCAAGGGAACAAACCACGGATGCTCGATTCGTTTTCCAGAAACGTATACTGGAACGAAACACTTCTGCTGCACAGATGGCTACACGCAGTTTTAAATATATTTTCAACGTATGCTGGCGCGAAAGAAAGTATTACTCCATGAGCACCTTGAACGAACGCTACCCAACTGATATTTCTGTACAGGACTGCTGTAAATGATTCGTTCGTTTCCAGAACTACATATTTTACAAATATTACGTGTACAAATATGACTGATCCATGATCACAAACGTAAACTCACCAAGTTTGCATTTTGCACTCTGCAAATTTTTCTGTGGGTGCGTCTCTGGTCACACATCACGCTAAAGCGGTAGTCGTGTTCGTTCCATAACTTACACGGCAACATCCTGTCCATGGACATAACAACAGCATTGATGAGTTCTCTGTGCTGTTCCAGTGTTCTTGGTAGTGGGGCTACGTAAACACCAAATTAAACAACAAGTTTACTTTTACCAGTCACTGTTTACTTGTCTCCACGACGCATTTCAAAGGTTTAAACCTCCATCATCAGCAGGATTTACATTGTCAGTATGAACGTGTGTGTGTGTGTGTGTGTGTGTGTGTGTGTGTGTGTGTGTCTGTGAGTGTGCTACGATTTTTGGAGGAACTTACGGCACTGTCGAGTGAAGAAACAAAACACTATTTCAAGAACATTGTTTTGGTCGTTTTTTTGACAGAAATTAAATGTATATCTAACGGTAAAAATAAAATAAGTACATATAATAGAGAACCTCCACTGGTCACAGGTTCCTTTCACTGTCGTAACCCATCACGTGTATACCGTGATATTTTGTAAACAAATATAGCGTCTAGGAACTATTAGGTGCAAGGATCTTACACCAGAAGAGAAACATTACACACAGTATAAGGAATATACACCATAACATCATTATTACAGAATAAGTTTTAAAGCATTTTGGAGATCTTTGTTTTGAGGTGTTTAATACATGCGTTGGAATAAATATTTCAAGTGGTATAGAAATCCGATTTTGTCAAGTTCTTATAGCTTAAATTTCGTACTCTATTATATAATCAAGTGACATGTTGCAAACTTTAAGTAAAATAATTATGTTGTCTACCGGAGTTGGGGGGGGGGAGGGGGGGTGGAGGCTAAAGGACTAGACACACCTTATCTTCACCACTACGCCGTATTCGACAACGCATAAGTGTCCCGCACTCTTACATTGTGGTGACTACCGTTCCCAGATAAATGGTAGGTTGGTCTCTGTTGTGGGTTGGCAGGAGACCAACCTGTAATATTAGAGGAAGCCGAAAGGCACGCGTTTTAGCTCACGCAGGCTGGCGTGAGGTTTGGAACAGGTCAAGGAAATTAGACTAGCAAAAAAGGACGTAGCTGTGGAATACTTAACTTTAATCCATAAATGGTGAACATCGCTCTTGACGGTACATGTTTTACAGCATAATGGCGCCTTGCTAGGTCGTAGCAATTGACGTCGCTGAAGGCTATGCTAACTATCGTCTCGGCAAATGAGAGCGTATTTTGTCAGTGAACCATCGCTAGCAAAGTCGGCTGTACAACTGGGGCGAGTGCTAGGAAGTCTCTCTAGACTAGACCTGCCGTGTGGCGGCGCTCGGTCTGCAATCACTGATAGTGGCGACATGCGGGTCCGACGTATACTAACGGACCGCGACCGATTTAAAGGCTACCACCTAGCAAGTGTGGTATCTGGCTGTGACACAACAGTCCGTCTCTGATTTTAGGCTTGACGGCGAACTGTTCATTCTGAAGTGCTTCCTGTACTGTGATGCAAAATTCAAGGCGTCGGCCATAAACTTCCGGTTTTAATTGTTGCACAAGCTGTAGACAGTACGGTTTGAAATGTACCCGCTGTCGTAAAAGCTTCCACCCAGTTTGCTGCGGTATTCCAAGATCGTAACGTGCGCGGACCGTTGATTTTTTCTCGGACTGCTTAGGAATCTTTCCCTCACCCCCAACCTTGGTTGTATGTTGGTCAATCGGCGTTTTCCTGTTTACAAAGACGCATTTACCGACGCAAAATTCTCTACTTAGTGACGGTTCATTTCCATAATTCGTTCTGAAACCACGTGCTCTGTTGTAACAGGTAAACACCTCACGTATTGTTGCTTTGTCGCTGTTTCGTCAAAGCACTGCACTCGTAATGTCAACTGGTATGCACAATGCGAATTTTGTGAGTTTACCGTTTTTTGACGCAACAACCACAATAGTATATCTAATACTTCGGAAAATATAAAACTCTGATCTGAAAACGAATGAATCATTTACAGTAGCCCTTCATTTAGATTCCAGTGGAATGTGTTGAGTCATTATCCACATGCGAGCTTATTTCCAGTACAGGAAAAGGCATTCCAACAGATGATAATGAGTACGCGATGGCTCTTGGGTTTGTCTAATGTTACAGCAACTGTTCAGGTACAGGTGACAACATACTGTGATCACCGGACGTGCACGTGCAAATTATCGCTACCTTCACGATTTTGGGAAATATCGACTCTGTGGTATGAGAGACATACAGGCATCATATCGACTGATCTCCCAAACAGTTGACCTGCAGAGAAAGTGATAACGAGATTGCCTGTGGACGACAGTGTGAAAAGAAAAGAAGACAAGGCACGGGTCCTTCCAGAACGACTACAACACGAGAAGATTCAGAGTGGCACTTGCGAGCTAACATCCCAAAGATGTTCGGGCTCACAAGCGGTTCCTCTTCGTCGAAATGTCTTGGCTCAAACTCGTCTACTGGTTGAACGGCATGTGTCGCATTACACGCCCTAAATTAGACACTTGTGACCCCATGCTTAAATTGTCTGGCTGATGGTAAATTTGCGAAATTGTATAAAACGAAGTTAATGCAACATATCATAACAGTAAAATAAAATCGGGAACTAAATTAACGACCCATAAATTATGTACGCCACACAGTTGCGATTTGGTTAGAATAATATTTATTCAGAAAGAAAACTAATAGCGAAAGTGGTCGTATGTAGAATTATTATTAAACTCGAGGGCATATCCATTTGACACAGTTCGATCACTCACAATCTCATCACGAAACAGAAGTCCACTACTCCACCACCATATTTACACGAAAAGTTGAAGTTCACACCACGCGCGCGGCTGCTCACCGCTCAGAGACCAAGTTCCGCGATACCACAAGACGCGAAATTTTCTAAGTCATTTCACTAGCTAGCTGCCTAAGGTCCGACTGTCCGCTTTCGCGTCTCAGTCCAAACTGTACCCTTTGGTGTCTCCAACCGAACTGTTCGGTTTCGCGTCTGCACCAGCACCGTCCCTCTGCCCCTCCCCGGCCGCGTTTCCCTCGCGCCGAATATCCTCGCTCAACTGACTGGGGCAGTTCCCTTCCCTGAAGCCGTCCATCCGATTGGCTACAGCTTATTCTACATTTTATCATATTTAAATAATCAAAGTTTGACCACTTTCACGTTCTAAAAAACTAACAATAATATCCATTACATAATAAACTTTAACCTCTTTTACATAAAACCAATACAATTTCCTTCTTAGCTATGCCACGGCCAGAAGCCTTGCACCAATGTGCTTTCTGATAAATAAATAAAGAATAAAAGTAACTACTACGCACTAAACTCTACAAAAAATATTCTATTACCCTAAGATTCAATAAGGTGTCATGCTGTCATCGTTCAATGTGTTTTGTGTGGAGGAAATTACGATCTTAAGCTTAACTGAAAATACTGATAATTTAAATTTACTATATCTTCTAACCAAATAACGTTACAGAGTTGATTTTTACAATCTTTGTCATTTTAATTATGCGCTTCTATACGAAATGTAAGGATGTAGAGGCTTATCTCACTAGGGGTAAGATAGATACTGCCTACAGGAAAATTAAAGAGACCTTTGGAGATAAGAGAACCACATGTATGAACATCAAGAGCTCAGATGAAAACCCAGTTCTAAGCAAAGAAGGAAAAGCAGAAAGGTGGAAGGAGTATATAGAGGGTCTATACAAGGGCGATGTACTTGAGGACAATATTATAGAAATGGAAGAGGATGTAGATGAAGATGAAATGGGAGATACGATACTGCGTGAAGAGTTTGACAGAGCACTGAAAGACCTGAGTCGAAACAAGGCCCCCGGAGTAGACAACATTCCATTGCAACTACTGATGGCCTTGGGAGAGCCAGTCCTGACAAAACTCTACCATCTGGTGAGCAAGATGTATGAAACAGGCGAAATACCCTCAGACTTCAAGAAGAATATAATAATTCCAATCCCAAAGAAAGCAGGTGTTGACAGATGTGAAAATTACCGAACAATCAGTTTAATAAGCCACAGCTGCAAAATACTAACACGAATTCTTTACAGACGAATGGAAAAACTAGAAGAAGCCGACCTCGGGGAAGATCAGTTTGGATTCCGTAGAAATACTGGAACACGTGAGGCAACACTGACCTTACGACTTATCTTAGAAGAAAGATTAAGGAAAGGCAAACCTACGTTTCTAGCATTTGTAGACTTAGAGAAAGCTTTTGACAATGTTGACTGGAATACTCTCTTTCAAATTCTAAAGGTGGCAGGGGTAAAGTACAGGGAGCGAAAGGTTATTTACAATTTGTACAGAAACCAGATGGCAGTTATAGGAGTCGAGGGGTATGAAAGGGAAGCAGTGGTTGGGAAGGGAGTAAGACAGGGTTGTAGCCTCTCCCCGATGTTATTCAATCTGTATATTGAGCAAGCAGTAAAGGAAACAAAAGAAAAATTCAGAGTAGGTATTAAAATCCATGGAGAAGAAATAAAATCTTTGAGGTTCGCCGATGACATTGTAATTCTGTCAGAGACAGCAAAGGACTTGGAAGAGCAGTTGAACGGAATGGATGGTGTGTTGAAGGGAGGATATAAGATGAATATCAACAAAACCAAAACGAGGATAATGGAATGTAGTCGAATTAAGTCGGGTGATGCTGAGGGTATTAGATTAGGAAATGAGACACTTAAAGTAGTAAAGGAGTTTTGCTATTTGGGGAGCAAAATAACTGATGATGGACGAAGTAGAGAGGATATAAAATGTAGACTGGCAATGGCAAGGAAAGCGTTTCTGAAGAAGAGAAATTTGTTAACATCGAGTATAGATTTAAGTGTCAGGAAGTCATTTCTGAAAGTATTTGTATGGAGTGTAGCCATGTATGGAAGTGAAACATGGACGGTAAATAGTTTGGACAAGAAGAGAATAGAAGCTTTTGAAATGTGGTGCTACAGAAGAATGCTGAAGATTAGATGGGTAGATCACATAACTAATGAGGAAGTATTGAATAGGATTGGGGAGAAGAGAAGTTTGTGGCACAACTTGACCAGAAGAAGGGATCGGTTGGTAGGACATGTTCTGAGCCATCAAGGGATCACCAATTTAGTATTGGAGGGCAGCGTGGAGGGTAAAAATAGTAGGGGGAGACCAAGAGATGAATACACTAAGCAGATTCAGAAGGATGTAGGTTGCAGTAGGTACTGGGAGATGAAGAAGCTTGCACAGGATAGAGTAGCATGGAGAGCTGCATCAAACCAGTCTCAGGACTGAAGACCACAACAACAACAACATACGAAATGTCGATCGTTAAGACCGACCAAAGCCTTCAGATTTCAGCACTCAGATCTTTGTTACAAAGTTTGTTAATTTCACTTTAACAGTAAATCCTAAACTATTAAAGATATAATCAATATTCAAGTTCTATTGGGATGACCATAAAAATTTATGGAGAATGGTAGATTAAAATTACTATGGCTTCATTCCCTGCATTACTACAGAATTAAATAGTTTTCATAAATGTTTCCCTTTATGGCCAGTCTTAGGTCCGCCATATTTAACACTGAAGCGTCTCTCTGGTCACAAACGACTTCTACAGGGTTTCCCTATGACGTAGGTTCTCGTCTGTCTCACTCGCACACTTCTGCACAATAGACGCCTGTGAATTTCCCCATCTCGAGGCGAATCTGCTCATGGTCCTCGACGACAGGGTTCGTTTCACAGTTCCTGAAGGCTGCCTCTTTCGGGCATGTACTTATATGAGAGCGAAATGCTCGTTAAATCACAAACTGGCGAATAGATGACTGACAACAGTTGAAGTCCGGGCAGACACGACCGGCAGATTGTCATCACGAACTGTCGAGAAACCAATACTGGAGGCTGGGTTCAAATCTAGGCTTTCCACTGTAAGACGTGTATGTTTCTATTGTCTATTGTCAAATCACAATTTATGAAAGATGTTTATATTTTATTAATAGGATTAAGTAGGAATAATTAATATTTGTCATGTTGGAAATAATTGTGGTAGCAGGGAATATCTGCACCAAAGTATTGTTGACATAACTTTTAAAAAAGGGCGGGAGAAACCGCGTATGGATACATTTTAAGAAAAGAGCGGGAAAGACCGCGCATTGATACATTTTTTTAATGGTAGCAGGGATTGTCTGCACCAGAAAGCATTGCTGGCAGGAGAGACCGCACTTTAGCGTTCGTAGGATGTCAGTAGTAAGCGAGAAGTGAAGAGAGTCTGTAGCAGGTCTTAAGCGAGAGGTTGAGAGCAGCGGAGTGACTGCCAGCCACTAGCTATGATTTACAAGAGATTATAAACGGATGTACAGAGACATCAGCTAACTATTATAATAAGAGGGACTAATATTACTGAAATAATTTTTTGAGAAACTCAAGACTACTGAAGGTATGTTTGCGCATTGGTAGTTGTAAGAATATTGTAAAAAGTAAGTCCCATTTGAACGTCTGTAAAATCATTTCATTCAGAATATAATTAACTTTTGCCAGCAATATTGCATTTCTAATTATAATCCATCACAAAAACCATCAACGTAAAACTTTGCAAAATTTTATTGTTGTCAAGAAAAAGTTTAACTATGAATTACGTAACTTCAGTCAAATTAATTAAAGAATAACGTCAGCCTTGCTATTAAAGAATAACGTCAGCTTTGGTAATAAATACAGCCACTTATTATGAAAGCCCACCAGCAGCTAATAGAGTATAGTAAACAGAGTAAGTATATTCATGTCGCAGTTCGATGTAGCAGTCAGATAGCGATCCAGTAACAGCAAGAAAGGTAAGGAACAGTTTTGGGTTATTGCAGATAACGACTGAGGGCCACACGACGACGACACATTCTATGTTTCGTCGAAATAATCAGAAAATCACTTTCAATAAGCAGCAATTAAATTTGTATGCGAAGATAGAGAATAAATTTCAAAGGGAAGATTCCATTTATTATTATTAAGAAAGAGATAGAAATCCTAAGGGAAGGTTATATAGGTTATTGTAAAATGGAAGGTTATCATTAACAAAAGAGGTATAGAGGAGACGGGAAGGTTTCACCACGAGTCGTTTAATGGTGACAGCGTTACACAGACAACAGACGTATTAATGGTGTAGAGCCAGAGATACCTAGGTCAGTGACTGTCATTTTCTTGGGAGTCTCACTTCTGTTCGTGGCGGTCAGACCAACGGCAATGCATTCATAGCCAGTCCGTAAAATGTTATAGGAGGAAACGATTTTCGAGAGTTGTATCCCATCAGCTTCCCGAGTCATTGTGTAGACAGCAATTGAATGTGACAAGTGGCCTGGTAGGGTAATTGTCAGAATAAGGCAGAGACGCATTCCAGTGGGATACCCCAAGACGCCATACTGCAATTCAAGCCACGGACGCACTGAGAAAAAATTACGCATTGCTAGAATGGTATGGTTCTTTGATTTGTCACTCATAGAGCGGATGCAACGAAAAGACGTATACTTTCGTACCAGCCTCCATTGCGCATAAACTAACATAGTACGTGTGTCGAGCAAGACAAGATGACATTCGGAGGCTAGATGCTTCCTTGCCACAAAGCATACAAGACTATATTAGTATTTTTGAATCTCATATCTCATAGTGACTATGGTGATGGAAATCTATTCTGAATACAATTAAAGTTTGACAAACTGAAACCCGTTTTGTGGCAGACATTTATAGATATTGGACTAGCGGAACACTTTTCCCTTCCTGTCTGTATGTCTTCCAAATTCGATAAGGTGCTTTGACACACTACTGTCGTGCCACGACGTAATGGATTCTTGAGCATAGAACAAATTCAGCCAAGTCTGTTGATATTAGTTAAACATTACAAACAAAGTAATCGAATTCAAAGCCGCTCTGCTACTATCGATATTACCAATGCTCGTATAGATAGAAACATGTGGACTTTCAGTAAGTCACAGATACAGTTCCTGACGGTTATCCAAAATAAAATATGCACGAAAGGAATTTTATAACTGCTACACCATTGGTTTGGACAGTTAATATCTGGCAGGGCTCTGTACGTTGTCTTTAGTGTGGAAAAATAGAAAAGTTGTGTCCGCACAGCCTCAAAGCAGAGCGATGGGATCGTAACTGTTGGCGGTATGCTCGTATACACTGCTCTGCAAAGCCTCAGGACGAGATACATAAAGTCACAAAAAATACTAACTACCCGGTGGAAATGAATGAGAGTGCGGATTGCCAGAGGTCTCCCAGTCGTGTACAGAGAGCTGGACTTGGACAGGCCCGAGG
Organism: Schistocerca cancellata; assembly: GCF_023864275.1. Lineage (NCBI taxonomy): Eukaryota > Metazoa > Arthropoda > Insecta > Orthoptera > Acrididae > Schistocerca > Schistocerca cancellata. Next base: position 74,424,124 of record NC_064634.1, on the reverse strand, counting down.
TCAGCGTGGCGATAGGTCAGTGCACAATTCTTCATTACGTGTTCGGATACCACGTTTGGATGAGAGTACTCGGGGAAGATAATGGGTGACAAGCGTAACCCAGGAGTTCGGTGATGCTCACAGAATTGTTTCATGTGCATGGGAGTGTCCCAAGCCATAGGCACTGCTGCCCGAAGGAGAGAGGATCCTAGGCTACGGTCAACTGTACCAGCAGACGACGGCTACATTGTGCAACGAGCTATAACGGATCAATGTTAACCATCGGGTTCAACTGCAACCACTTTCAAAAGGACTGGAGTTTCCGCAATCTCACGCTCCATAGTGACACACAAGTGCGTGACGTGGTCTCTTTGCCCAACGACCAATAGCTTGTGTTCCGTTGCACCTGCCAAGAGCATAGGGACTGGCCCAACGAGGAGTGAGATCGCTTGCTCTTCACAGGCACGAGGCCTGTTCAATAAAGAATGATCATCATTTTTTATAGTCATAATTTCGCGCGCTAAAATTTAATCTTATGATATTGTTAGCTTAATGTGGAACAAATACGCCGTAGTAGTTTCATTGTTGGGACTCCTGGTTCCCGCCTTTGAGACGCAGACAAGATCAGACATGTTCAGTATCGTCGACCGCTGCAGTGGAGGTAACACGCGAGGAACAATATGTGGCTTTGAAATTCTGCTTTCATCTCAACGAATCTTCAGCTGTGGCCTAAACAATGTTACAGGAGGCCTGTGGAAAAACCTGTTCTTCCCTACAGCAGAGCTCGAAGGTGGTTTAAAATATTTAAAGATGAGAAACAATCAATTCCAAAGGACGGTGGACCCGGTGCTCCAGTTACTCCTCATATGGAAGAAAACCTCAACACTACTGCTGTCATTGTGAGAGAGGATCGACGAATTACGTTAAGATCACGTTCTGAAATACTGAACATTTCATTGGGTGCCACCCACACATTGGTGACAGAAAAATTCCACATGACACGTGTTTGTGCTCGATGGGTTCCAAGACTGTTGATTCCCGAATAAAAGGACATTCGCGTGCAGGGCCGCATGCATTTAAAGTTGATGTTAGAGGAAGATCCGGACTTTCTTTCAAATGTAATCACTGCTGATGAAACTTGGCTACATCATTTTCATTCTGAGAGCAAACAGTAAAGCTCAGTGTGGAAAAACTCCTTCATGACCAACCCACAGAAAAGCAAAAGTGGTTGCTTCTGCTGGGAAATTTATGGTCATCTCATTCTTTGATATTCATGGAATGTCAGCATGTTGTACGAGCACACACACATCAGTAACTGGTCAGTACTAAAGGGATGCCCTGAAAACATGGCAAGTCCATATCAGGCGCAAAAGACCACATGTTCGTGATGCAGGCTGGATGCTGCACCAGAATAACGTGCTGCCGCATACTGCCAATGTTGTAGATGAATATCTTGCAAAAATCAACGTGAATTGCATCCCTCACCCTACCTATAGTTCGGATTTAGCACCATGTGACATTTTTTCTGTTCCCTAATATGAAGAAACGCCTTCGTGGGAGGCATTATCAACCATCAAAAGCAGTGGTGAAGGCTGCAGAGGCGATTTTGAAGGACCTCTCAAAAAATGGTGTCCAGCATGTATTTGAAGACTGGCAGAAACGCTGGGACAAGTGCATCGCATTCATGGGAGACTACATCGCGAAGGACCATTAAAATTATTAGGATGGGTAAAGGTATGTCGTCAAAAAAAAAATATCGTCATACTTTATTGAGCAGCCATCCTAGAATTAGTCTGGGTCGTAATTGAGGACGTAGCCTCATATGACGAGTGGTGGGAACACCTGTTGCATACAGGAACATTGTCGAACGTGATTATTTTGGCGGTCCAGGTGTTACGGTCTGCAGAGGCATAATTTTGCATAGGAGTACAGATCTTCAAATCATCGGTCAATATTTTTGTGATACTGTACTCCTTTCACAAGCGGATCACTTCAGGGGTGCATTCCACTGTGACTTCATTTTTATGGATGACAACGTGGAATCGCATCGAACAGCCCCGATGAAGAAACCGTTGGAACGAGAGAACAATTCCAGAATGAGATTTTCACTCTGCAGCGGAGTGTGCACTGATATGAAACTTCCTGGCAGATTAAAACTGTGTGCCGGACCGAGACTCGAACTCGGGACCTTTGCCTTTCGCGGGCAAGTGCTCTACCAGCACTTGAGTGTGGCGCAGGCCGCACGAAGCGATGGATCCAAGTTCTCAGCAAGGTACTGTGCAAGCTGGTGGTGTTTACAAGGAATGGACTTGGTCCTCTGGCCCAACTGAACCGATCACTGACTGGAAATGGGTGATGTCGGCTACTTGAAGACCATTTTCAGTTATTCTGAACTTCAGTTTCTCATAACAATGCGCCATATAATCAGGGCACAATTCTGTGCAGTTACTTAGAATATTCTGGACAATTCGAGGGGAATGATTTGCCCACCCAATTCTCCCGACATGAATCCCATCGAACATTTACAGGATACATTCGAGAGGTCGGTTAGTGTACAACATTCTGCACTGGCAACACATCCGCAATTATGGACGGTTATAGACACTGCATTGCTCAATATTTCTGCATTTAACTTCGAACAACTTATCGGAAATCTTGCCGAGAGCGAGGCTTTAATTTATATTCTTATCGTGGAAAAATTCCTACATTCCTATATACAGTGCACTTTTTTTCCTTAATTGGAGTGTTTTCAAATTACAGGAATCACAAGAAACTTTGAAGTAGAATTAACGTAACTGGAGGAAACAAGTCATTGACATACAATACGAGCAAGAGTCTCAGTGAGAAGTCAATAACGGAATAAACTAAAACACACTCGAAAACCACTGAACGGCTGCGCACCGCGGCAATGTTTATAAACATGACAGCACTCCTAGCGGACATAGTGCGAACTTAGTGACGCGTAGTAAACAATCATCTGATCGCGTAATGGCTGCGCGACCGCCTGTCGCCACAGACTTGTTGAGTCCATGCAACGTCGGGTTGCTGCACCATGTCGCGGTAAAGGATATCCGACTCGATATTAGGAGTTATCCCAAGACTTGTCGCCTTAAAAAGTGTCATTTCTGCTCGCTTCATTTCGTATTTTTTTCAGTTGCGTTCTGTACTATACTGCAGCAGTTCTTTCTATGACTCGAGTGTTACAGAGCTGTGTTACATGGTGGTGACACATCATGTGAAAGCTACTTTCATCCTAAAGTTCTGCACGCCTTTGTATAAATGATCCGGAATACTGTGGTTTTTGCCCTCTGAGGCTATTCGCAGTAAACGTTTTTATGCACAGTTAAGATCACGTATTTAGAGAACTGTTGTGAAACGTATGAAGACTTTTAGACCAGCGGAAAGAGACTGCTGATCCTCTACGTAAATGAATGTATTTTAACATAATACACAAAGATAGACAAAAATGCCCGATAACGTTTGATTAAACAATCTGGGACATAACCCTGCTGTCAGTCCCAACCATTAAACACCTGGGAATATCTGTCGTGAGGCATTTAAGGATGAATAACCTCATATATCTAGACGTAGGAAAGGCAGACTCGAAACTGTTATTTATTGGAACAATCCTAAGAAAGTGTAATTCATCCACAAGAAAGATCACTTACGAGCCCTCTTTCCCCAGTTAACTAATTCCATTGTGAAACACTATTAGAGAGGCGTTACACTTCGCAGGAAACTCTTTCTCAAACTTGCGAGCGCTTATGTTAAAATTTCAAAGGAGGAAAACCTATCTATCTATCTATCTACACTCCTGGAAATTGAAATAAGAACACCGTGAATTCATTGTCCCAGGAAGGGGAAACTTTATTGACACATTCCTGGGGTCAGATACATCACATGATCACACTGACAGAACCACAGGCACATAGACACAGGCAACAGAGCATGCACAATGTCGGCACTAGTACAGTGTATATCCACCTTTCGCAGCAATGCAGGCTGCTATTCTCCCATGGAGACGATCGTAGAGATGCTGGATGTAGTCCTGTGGAACGGCTTGCCATGCCATTACCACCTGGCGCCTCAGTTGGACCAGCGTTCGTGCTGGACGTGCAGACCGCGTGAGACGACGCTTCATCCAGTCCCAAACATGCTCAATGGGGGACAGATCCGGAGATCTTGCTGGTCAGGGTAGTTGACTTACACCTTCTAGAGCACGTTGGGTGGCACGGGATACATGCGGACGTGCATTGTCCTGTTGGAACAGCAAGTTCCCTTGCCGGTCTAGGAATGGTAGAACGATGGGTTCGATGACGGTTTGGATGTACCGTGCACTATTCAGTGCCCCTCGACGTTCACCAGTGGTGTACGGCCAGTGTAGGAGATCGCTCCCCACACCATGATGCCGGGTGTTGGCCCTGTGTGCCTCGGTCGTATGCAGTCCTGATTGTGGCGCTCACCTGCACGGCGCCAAACACGCATACGACCATCATTGGCACCAAGGCAGAAGCGACTGTCATCGCTGAGGACGACACGTCTCCATTCGTCCCTTCATTCACGCCTGTCGCGACACCACTGGAGGCGGGCTGCACGATGTTGGGGCGTGAGTGGAAGACGGCCTAACGGTGTGTGGGACCGTAGCCCAGCTTCATGGAGACGGTTGCGAATGGTCCTCGCCGATACCCCAGGAGCAACAGTGTCCCTAATTTGCTGGGAAGTGGCGGTGCGGTCCTCTACGGCACTGCGTAGGATCCTACGGTCTTGGCATGCATCCGTGCGTCGCTGCTGTCCGGTCCCAGGTCGACGGGCACGTGCACTTTCCGCCGACCACTGGCGACAACATCGATGTACTGCGGAGACCTCACGCCCCACGTGTTGAGCAATTCGGCGGTACTTCCACCCGGCCTCCCGCATGCCCACTATACGCCCTCGCTCAAAGTCCGTCAGCTGCACATACGGCTCACGTCCACGCTGTCGCGGCATGCTACCGGTGTTAAAGACTGCGATGGAGCTCCGTATGCCACGGCAAACTGGCTGACACTGACGGCGGCGGTGCACAAATGCTGCGCAGCTAGCACCATTCGACGGCCAACACCGCGGTTCCTGGTGTGTCCGCTGTGCCGTGCGTGTGATCATTGCTTGTACAGCCCTCTCGCAGTGTCCGGAGCAAGTATGGTGGGTCTGACACACTGGTGTCAATGTGTTCTTTTTTCCATTTCCAGGAGTGTATATCCGAATCCCGCTCCAGCTACTGCCGGGTCTGGGTGCTGACTAGTCCTCTCCATTTGGCTCGGTCCTCCCACCACTTTTCTTCCTCCACTTGCTGCCAGGTCACACCTCTCCTTTCAACAGATATTCTCACTCCCATTTTCCACCGTGTTCTTGGGCGCCCTCTACGTCGTTTCCCATCCATCTTTAGTTCTTCCATAATTTTGGGGAGTCTCTGCCCATGCATCCTCTTAACATGCCCATACCATCTTAATCTCTTTCTTTCAATTTCTTCTCTCATACTTTCTTGTTTGAGGTCCTTTCTAATCTCTACATTCCTTACTCTGTCCATTCTTGTTTTTCCCTTAACTGCTCTGAGAAATTTCATTTCCCCTGCTTGCAGTCTGCTCCAGTCCCTTTCTTTCATTGTCCATGTTTCTCCACCATAGGTGACAATAGGGAAGTAATAATTCTTATACATCAGGAGTTTTGCTCTTTCTGAAACTTCATTATTCCAAATCAGATGTTTTATTGTTTGGTAGAAATTGCCTCCCTTCTGTAACCTCCTATTAATTTCGTTAGTTATTCTTCCATCCCTAGATATTTCACTCCCTAAATAAGTTAAACTCTCTACCACTTTGAGGGGTTCTCCATTCAAGGTAATATTTCCATTGATTCCTTTCTCTCTTCCAAATACCATTACTTCACTCTTATCTTTATTTATTCTTAATCCATACCTTTTCATTATTTCCTTCCACGCATCAAGCTGCAACTGTACATCTACCTCTTTATCACCCCATATTACCATATCATCTGCAAAAATCATCTTTTTGTCTTTTTCTTTTACTATATCTTTAACTGCCCTATTCATTCCCTCCATCACAACATTAAAAAGCACAGGAGATAGAATACTTCCTTGCTTAAGTCCTTGTCTTATTTCGAAGTATTCAGAGTTCCCCAATGGTGTTCTAATTCTACAATTGTGGCCTCTGTACATTGTCTTTATAACATTAATGTATCCATCTTCTATATCTATCTTCTTCAGTTCTTCCCAGAGTCTTTCCCTGTCAACTGAGTCATATGCCTTTTCTATGTCTATAAAAACCATTATCACCCTTTTGTTATACTCCCAACTTTTTTCCATCAGTTGACGGATAGAAAGTATCAGGTCAATTGTGCTCCTTCCTTTCCCAAACCCATGCTGTTCTTCACTCAGCTCCTTTTCTATCTTTTCACTTATTCGATTTAGTAAAATTCTTTCAAAATTCTTGGCTGTATGACTCATGAGGGTTATTCCTCTGTAGTTTTTACAAAGTCTTTTATTGCCTTTCTTGAAGATGGGAACAATGTGTCCTGTTCTCCAGTCGCCAGGTATTTTACTATTTCTCCACACGCTTGATAGTACTCTATACAGCCACTGCATTCCCACTGGACCTGCTGCTCTTATCATGTCCACTGATACTTCATCAGGTCCTGGGGCTTTCCCCCCAGGAAAACAGGAAAACCTGTTTCGTCGAAAATACACCTCGCTTAGTGACCACCAAGTAGAAATGTAATTCAGTTTTTTACAAAGAGGTATCATTAACGCAGTCCAACGAAAAATGTGTTTTAATTGCTTTTTGTTGGATAATGGCTTAGTTCCATTCTCATTTTAGACACTGAATCCATATCAGAACTCGATTATTTGCTGTAACCCGGTAACAGCAAGGTCGAAATGAGTGTATTAAAGGATATTAAGGGTACCGCGGATAGACAAAATTCACAAAAAACCGGCAGAAATGGCATATGACAAAAACAAAGGTTTTATTGACATCCCCTCTTATTTGAAACAAATAGCTAAACTGACACTGTTTGCTGATGATACAAGCATCATCATTAATCCAGTAAAAGAAACTCCAATAGAAAATGATACAAATTATGTATTTGGAAAAATTATTGATGGGTTTTCTGCGAATGGGCTTGCTCTGAACTTTGAAAAAAGAAACACAGGGCATCCAGTTTTCCACTGCAAGGAGTACAGTTCCTTCAATAAATATAACACATCAACAGAAATCAGTAGCCAGGGTAGAGCATACTAAGTTTTTGAGTGTACATATGGATGAGAATCTTAATTGGAAAATTCATATTTTGGATCTCCTAAAGCGAGTAGGTTCAGCAACTTTTGCAATCAGAATAATTACTAATTTTGAGGATACAGAAATTAGCAAGGTAACATACCTTGCATGCTTTTGGTCTCTGTCGTCATACAGAATAATATTTTGGGGTAACTCAACACTTAGGCAAAAAGTACTCACTGCTCAGAAGGAAGGGATTAGAATAATGTGTGGGGCTCGTAGTCGCACATCTTGTAGGCGTCTTTTTAAAAAGTTAGGAATTATTACAACAGATTCAGAGTGCTTTTACTCAGTAATAAAATTTGTTCTAAAAAACGTGGATCAGTTTAAAAACGACAGTGACATTCATGGTCATAATACCAGAAGAAAGAAAGACTTACACATCCTCTACTTAACCTACCTTTGACACACAAAGGGGTAAAATATGCTGCTGTAAAATTTTCGATAAATTACCAGATGATACAAAATGTCTGACAGACAGCAGTAACAGTTTAAAAAATAAACTGAAATCATATCTCCTTGACAACTCCTTCTAAACCATGGCTGAATTCTTGCATAGGAATAAATAAATCTATAGGTATAATATATACATTTGTGCCATTTAAGGAAAGGGAGAGGCAATAAAAATTTTAAGCTTAAAAAAAAGGCATTTCTTATGCACTTGATACGTTCACATCAAAACGGTTTCAGTGAGACTGATCAATGGGGCGCGTAACTAACTAACTTAGATTAGGAAACGAGACACTGAAAATAGTAGATACGTGTGTGTGCGTTTTGGGCAGCAAAATTACTGATGATGGCCGAAGTAGAGGGGACTGCAATGGCAAGAGAAGTGTTTCTGAAGAAGATAAATTTATTAATATTGATTATTGACTGAAGTGTTAGGAAGTCTTTTCTGAAGATGGAATGTAGCCATGCACGAAAGCTAAACATGGTCGATAAACGGTTTAGATAAGAAGAGAGTAGAATCTTTTGTAAAGTGGTGCTACAGAAGAGTGATAAAAATGAAATGGGTAGAACATGGCACTAATGAGGAAGTACCGCATATAATTGACGATAAAAGGAATTTGTGGCACAACGTGACTAAAAGAAGGGATCGGTTGACAGTAAACATTATGAGATATCAAGGGATCACCAATTTAGTATTGAAGGGAGAAGTGTGTGTGTGTGTGTGTGTGTGTGTGTGTGTGGTGGTGGGGGTGGTGGTGGTGGTGGTGGTGGTGGCGGGGGTAGTGGGGGAGGAGGGGGAGGAAGTTGTTGAGAGAGACCAAGAGATGAATACATTATGCAGTTTCAGAAGGATGTAGGTTGCAGGAGTAATTCGGAGATGAAAACGTTGTACTGAATAGAGTAGCATGGAAAGCTGTATCGAACTACTCTTCGGACAGAAGACCACAGCAACAAAAACAATTATAAAGAAATGGTGTGCGATACGGCTATTTTGATTTCATAAAATACAGGTTAGCGCAGTAAAAATCTTGGAAGATAAATTAGATTAAAAAAGTTTTCTCACCGTTGCCCCTGGAAATCGCCTTTTTTTCCGAGTCCTATCCACGAATGGATGCCATCCACTGTGCACCGTACCTGATCTTTGACTGCAAGTGTTCAATAAAATATTTATATATGCCTTACTTCTTATGTTAAGACAACCTAAACTTCACCCTTCGCATGCATCTGCGAAATGGTGCAGTGGCATGAAGGTAGACAAATAATCCGGAGGACGAGATTTTAAGATCCCGTTCCGACCATGCTGATTTAGGTATTCTGTGATTTCCCTAAATCATTTACGACGTATTCGGGTCTGATCTCTTTGACAAAAAGACCTGACCGAATTCCTTCCCTCCTCCTTCGCTAGACAAATTACGCGACGTATGATTCCACAAATTACTCGGAAACGTTGATTGGTTGCTCCAGATTAATATTCAGAGTACTCTTAAATGAGTCTAGACAATGGTTGCAAGCCTCGAGTTGACACGAGAGACAGAATTAAACTCATCCCCAAAGACAACGAATGAAGCATGTGTGATGTCCGCACTCCTATCACAGCTACGCGACAGACGGCAGATTTAAATATATCGATAGCTCACCGTGATGCTAGCTCGCTCTTCCATATCTCGCTATCTCCGACGGGCATATACGCCACCACAGAGCGCTGAATTCACATGCTTGCGACTCTGACTGGCTGGTGCGTATTTTTACGCAGCAGCACTGAGGATTTTGCGCCAGACTCAGCGAATCTACAGACTCGTCAGCGTTGATACGGAAGACTGCAGTGAGACATTACACTGACGTAGCACGACGCAGCTGAGCATTTTTTGTTAGCAGTGACTTACCAGATCGTATCGTATTCGAGACTATTTGTTTCTATGAAGGACATTACAGTGTGTATAACTCAGCGTCATAGAAAGATCTACAGAACTTCAAAGCCGTGTATGTCTTAATTATTAAGTGTACATATCGTAAATAAAGTTATTAATGTGTCATCTTTTATCAGATAGCTGACTGTCTGTATTCATTACCTCAACCACCGACACGTCAACAACTTTCAGATTATTTTCAGGACGGTTCTATGATAGGATTACTGGACTGGAAAACGTACAACACTAATGCATCATTCATCGCCTCTAGCTGCCTACTGAAAACGTCTGCCAATAATCTCCACAAGGAAAAAAAGGGCAGGATAATAACTCAGGTTAAATAGGTAAGAGTCGCACAGCTAACAACACTTGAAGTTACTACAGAAACCAACGTATCTTACTATCTTCGTTTGCGTAACAGCCCGCCAACACTACCAGGAAATAGTATGTTACAACTGTGTTCTCCAGACATGTACAGGGCTCGATAAAACGTCCTCGATGTTCAAACCGTGTTCCTGCACTTATTGGCAATGACACGGCTTGGATAGCAAGCATATTTTATTCAGTCATGCCGCCGCGAAAGAGTTTGAGAGGACGCGAATATTGAGGTGAGATCTAATTTTGGTGGCACAGAATTTATGCTTGCTTTCACAGTCACTAAGTTTTGTTTCTGTCCTCAGACTGTAATTTGAACACATCTCCCCAAGAGCTGACTATGCAGCCTCGTCAATATATGCAGTAGCTTCAAAAACCCAAAGTTGATCAGAAACTGTAACTACGAATTCACCAATAAAGTAGACACAGAAAATCACCCATTGAGAGTTAGTAAGTTGAGACTTGAGAGTGGAACAGTACAACTCACATAACGATACCTCAGACATCTGCAAAGATATTTATTTGATCCGATCTTAGTAGGGATTTCAGCCCAATATTATATCATTTCCGAATTTTACGTACTGAAGGCTTTCTTTCATTTGAGATATCAGCAGAGTTGCGCTCTACCAAAACTACGTTTCTCTTGTTTCGGTACAGTAGATAAACAACGCAGTAAATGGTAGTATTACTGGTATTATTGGTGGCATTGCTAGAGAAAGAAACATTAATGAACGTGTGAGAGAGGAACTGGGAGCCGACGACTTCTCTTTGTTGTTTGCTTGTTTTGCACATTATTAGTCCATTGTGTATTTTATATCCTTACAAAATACAAATGATATTTTATAAGTAAAAATAATTAGCTGCTCGCGAAACTACTGCATTTTTATGTAACGATAACTATAACTTTTGATACAAAAACAGTTTATATGCACAGACACATCAAAATCTATATAACTACTATGGTAATTTAGTATTCAACAGAACGTTCTCCATTATGATCTAACTCAAGAGTTCCGTGCTATAATTGGTAACTGCGAAAGTCGCTTAACAGTAACAGGAACATGTTTATATAGGCTTGACGAAGTACTGAAGCGATATTTGATATGTTTTTGTTTTGCGTTTCTTTTTAATTTAACCTCTTTTTAGGAATTTGTGTTTTCTAGCGCTATAAGATAAATTTGTATTTTTTAAATAGTTTTACTCTATCATCCATCCGCTTCACGCTACAAATCAACGATTTTCGAATAAAACCTGGATTAGCCAATGATAGTTTCAATTTTCAGAATGAGATTTTCACTCTGCAGCGGAGTGTGCGCTGATATGAAACTTCCTGGCAGATTAAAACTGTGTGCCCGACCGAGACTCGAACTCGGGACCTTTGCCTCTCGCGGGCAAGTGCTCTACCATCTGAGCAACCAAAGCACGACTCACGCCCGGTACTCACAGCTTTACTTCTGCCAGTATCTCGTCTCCTACCTTCCAAACTTTGCAGAAGCTCTCCTGCGAACCTTGCACAACTAGCGCTCCTGAAAGAAAGGATATAGCGGAGACATGGCTTAGCCACAGCCTGGGGGATGTTTCCAGAATGAGATTTTCACTCTGCAGCGGAGTGTGCGCTGATATGAAACTTCCTGGCAGGTTAAAACTGTGTGCCCGACCGAGACTCGAACTCGGGAGCTCGAGTCTCGGTCGGGCACACAGTTTTAATCTGCCAAGAAGTTTCAGTTTCAATTTTGCTATAAATATTGTTTATTTTAAGTAATCCAGATGAGGATAACTATGTACGACAAAAATGTTCTGTAGGTTACAGGGCCCACTATATGTGCACACTCAGTTTCTATACGGTTCGCCGATTCGGGTTTCTGAAGGAATCTAGTAAGACGCTGACCGCATATTTAAACAAAGCGACCGAAAGGAAGTAAGGCCAATTCATATGCGACACACCTAACGTACAGGTAACGTGGTTACGATCCTGACTGACCAAAGCTACCAGGAAAACTACCATAGTGTTGGCAGTCTGCAGTAGCGTATGGTAGTTTTACAGTTCAAGTCATCAGTATTGTGACTGGCTTGATGCGGCCCGCCACGAATTCGTCTCCTGTGCCGATCTTCTAATCTCAGAGTAACACTTGCAGCCTACATCATCCATTATTTGCTGGATTTATTCGAATCTCTGTCTGCCAACACATCTTTTACCTTCTACAGCTTCCTCTAGTACCATAGAAGCAAGGCATTTTACATAAAGTTAAGTAAACAGTGATAATACTTTAAATAGTAATAATAAGGTTGTAATAGAAATGAAACAAGATTTCTATGTATCCAAGGTCATTGGTGATAGCAGTACTGACTAAGGACTAATATCATTACTGCTAAGACTAATGTTTCAGCAGAAGATGCAGATGTGTTCAAGGGTGTAAAAAAAGACTGAGTTATTATGAAATAGCGACTTTTATGTGGGAGGATTGTCGATAGACTGTCCCTGCTTAGGACACTGGGAAGCCAGAAAGGTTTGTTGGGAAAGGAAAGCATATGGTAGTAATGATGTGTAGTGTGCCGTGAGAAATAAGAGCAGACAGTATTCAGACATTGTTGTCGTTTTAGTTGACACGTCGCTAACTGTCTTCTCAAGCTGAAGAGGTGAGTTGGCATAGTGGGGGAGATCGTTTGTGTTGGGGTTCCTGCTAGCGAAAAGATTTGGAAACGGCGGTTGTGTAAATCGAGACGGTGATTTGCGTATGATATCAGGGAACACATTTCCTGAAACGAAAGGTTGGTACGAGAGTGTGAACAATATTTTGTGCAACTTCTATAACCATAAATTTATTTACACCACTGTCAATAGAACAAAGGAAATGCCACGTTTCTAATTTGTCAAACTGAACAGCTGAGTAATATTAGTGAAGTGAAACAGTAAATCGCAGAGGTTATACTGTGATAACGCCTAGCTGTAACCTTTTTTTTTTTTTTTTGTATATCCCAACACTGGTTCTCTCTTTGTTTTTCGTTCTGCCTTTATCTCTCTTTGCTCCTTCCCGGCTGTGATGGGGCTTGGCTACCGGCCAATAGCGTGGGAGGCGTGTCTGGACAGATACGCGCCCGCGAAGCCCTGTGCATTCAGGTGGTACACAGCACGCGGGGCCGCGTTTTACGCATCTCATAAACAGTTACAAATGTCTGCGCTCACAAGAGCGTTTTGCGCCCGTTTGACGGTCGAGCTAAAGTCTCGTGAAATTATGGCCTCAAAAAAATTCCAGAGCGTTCGCCACAGTTAATACACATCCCCCACTCCAGACGTCTCCCCCCCCCCCCCTCCAAAAAAAATATATATTTACATATCTGTAAAATTTTATGCCGGTGCATAATCGTATACGAAATGAATGAGTCTTACTCATTTTTGCCGCAAAAATGGCACTGGTGCACTGTGTTTGCAACGCAGCGAAATGAGATTCAGAAATAAATCGGGACGATGGCGCAGAAGCAGTGGATGCCCTGACGGGAGTTACTAAATAAGTCGGCGCTTACTGCTCTCCTAGTATTTGCTCATAAAAGAGAGGAAAAAAACAACTGCTTCGCTTTACGTGCGGCATGACTTACAAACAGGTCCCGTCTTTAACGAATCCTGTCCTCCGCTATCACAGGTGCTGTTTCCCCAGTATTAAATCGCGTAATATTCCTTCCGCGGAAAACAGCAACTAACTGTTATTTATGAAGTTGGCAAAATATCGTTCGTGAAGATACTTTCGACCGTTGAGGATAACATCTGTAACGCTTTATGTAACAGTTCAGGTTTCATGAAATATTTCGCATAGTTACGGTCTTTTATCGCTATTTTCACATCCCTCCTTTAATAATGCTTCACGTACAGCCTGTCGTAAGCACAAATGTATTTCGTTTGGTCTGAAGAAAGCACATACAAGCATCTGTCCGGAACAACAAACATATGTGCTTACGGCGAGCTACAAGTGTGGTCGTAGTAACTTCCTATTGGACCAAACTGCTGAGGTCGTCGCTCCCTAGGCTTACACAGTACTGAATATAATTTACGCCAAAGACAACATACACACCCATGCCCGAAGGAGGACTCGAACCTCCAACGGGGGGAGCCGCGCAGACTGTGATATGGCGCCCCAGACCTTGTGGCTACCCCGCGCGGCTGAGCTACAAGTGTATTAAGAAAATGACAAAGTATGATGGGGGGCGGGGGGAGGTGGAATGACAGAAACATCTCTTAAAGATTCAACTCACGTGTCACGAATTTTTCTTTTTGTATTAGAACATAAAAACATATAAGAGATCAAACTAAACGAAAACTAACCAAAGGTTTCTGGTAAGGGCAGTGTCAGTTTCTCATTGTTGTTGTTGTTGTGGTCTTCAGTCCTGAGACTGGTTTGATGCAGCTCTCCATGCTACTCTATCCTGTGCAAGCTTCTTCATCTCCCAGTACCTACTGCAACCTACATCCTTCTGAATCTGCTTAGTGTATTGATCTCTTGATCTCCCTCTACGATTTTTACCCTCCACACTGTCCTCCAATGCTAAATTTGTGATCCCCTGATGCCTCAGCACATGTCCTACCAACCGGTCCCTTCTTCTTGTCAAGTTGTGCCACAAACTCCTCTTCTCACCAATCCTATTCAATACCTCCTCATTAGTTAAGTGATCTACCCATCTAATCTTCAGCATTCTTCTGTAGCACCACATTTCGAAAGCTTCTATTCTCTTCTTGTCCAAACTATTTATCGTCCATGTTTCACTTCCATACATGGCTACACTCCATACAAATAGTTTCAGAAACGACTTCCTGACACTTAAATCTATACTCGATGTTAACAAATTTCTCTTCTTCAGAAACGCTTTCCTTGCCATTGCCAGTCTACATTTTATATCCTCTGTACTTCGACCATCATCAGTTACTTTGCTCCCCAAATAGCAGAACTCATTTACTGCTTTAAGTGTCTCATTTCCTAATCTAATTCCCTCAGCATCACGCGACTTAATTCGGCTACATTCCATTATCCTCGTTTTGCTTTTGTTGATGTTCATCTTATATCCTCCTTTCAAGACACTGTCCATTCCGTTCAACTGCTCTTCCAAGTCCTTTGCTGTCTCTGACAGAATTACAATGTCATGGGCAAACCTCAAAGTTTTTATTTCTTCTCCATGGATTTTAATGCCTACACCAAATTTTTGTTTTGTTTCCTTTACTACTTGCTCAATATACAGATTGAATAACATCGGGGAGAGGCTACAACCCTGTCTCACTCCCTTCCCAATCACTGCTTCCCACGAAAAGGGAAGCAGTTTCTCATATGCGATCACATTCATTAAAATATAAGCGGCACCGTCTCTTTGCAGGAAATAATTGTTCAGATGGAAAACTTACAAGTGTGCAAACATCAGTAAATCTGCGACACGCCTTGTCCTTCTTTATGCACTGATCTTCACCAATTAACACAAGTTACTTATTTTTCACACATACCTATTTAAAAAAACATAAAAAATTGAGGAAAATATTTGGCGGGATTCAAGATAAAAACACAGTGCCCGAACACGGCAGACTGGAGAATATTAGCAAACAAAACGAATTTTTTTATACTGCGTTCTGCTTATTTATTAGTCGACTAGTGTTCGTTAACAGCCCACCATTTGACAGCGGAAACAACAGACTAAATACGATGTTTATTATCACTGTTATCACAACAGACACAAAAAGCGAATCATGCAAGTAAACACAACTTACACTGACACAAGCCATATCCAAGGCTCATGTATACCACACTGGCGCGAGAGTCGTTTTTCATTTAGACTGTCACTGTAAACAGATATTCCAGTTTCTGCTTGACAAAATAACCGCTGGCAGTTGCTAGGCACTATAATGACGCCAATTTGGAAGTGATTTTTATCACTTTTGTTACATGACGTGATAACTGTAATTATAACCACCTAATTTTCTTTATGATATACTCTTTCAGTTTACTAGTGCCGAACGTCAGTCGAATAACAACCAAATTATAGGCAACTTAATGGTTGCATTTGTACAGTTATTAGTAATTATTATCGGTCCTATTCGATCTGAAATAGAGAACGTGCGAAAAGCGACTGCTTATGCTCGGTATGCGCGCTAATTTCTCATAACCTAGTTTTCCTTACAGGAGATATACAACTGAGGCGGTAGAACTCCCACGCAGCAGTACTCATCGATTACCTGATCTCTAAATTTACCCAACAGAACGTCCCTGTTACATCGTCGTATGACACGTACCGACGCGTCACGATCCCTGTAGCGTGTCTGAATTCGCCACCGGTTAGCGAGAGCAGAAACCATTTCAACTTCACGGCGATATTTCCCGCAGACAACCGGACACATACATAATTGGACTACCTTTTCATCAACCTTCTCAATGGTTTGATGCGGAGAGGTAAGATTATGCTAAACTTATTTGAATATTTGTTGTGTACAGGGTATCTCAAATCTTTTGGACGAAACTAAAACAAGTTATAGTGGGTTCACAACCGATTATACTGAGACAGGGAACCAAGTGCTGGAAATGTGTATACATTGTGTTATGTCCTTAACATAGCGTACACTGCATGACAACGACGTATATCATAGCAACTGTTCCACGACCACGTCTCAATGCATGCATGGCAACGACGCGTGAAGTTCTGCCACACTCTGTCAGAGATCCTTGGCCTCTGTTGTACACTGTAACAGCCGGCGGGTGGTGAACAGCGCACACCTCCGTCCACCAAAGAGACATATTGTCCACAACTTAGCCCACAGCACGCGTCATGTGATGACCTCATGCGTCGCACCAGCGCATCAACCTGTGCCGCATGCACACCACCATCCCTGAGTCAATTTATCTTCAAGATCCTTCTGAAACACTACGCTTCACACGCTTAGATTATATTCTTTACCAGGTTTTCCACAGTCATTGTTTCACTTCCATACAGTTATTCGTTCTAGTCGTGCATTCTCGGAAATTTCTTTAGGATCTTAAGGCGTGTGTTTGATACTATATACAGTACTCTTCCTCTAGCGAGAAATGTTCTACTGTACTAGTTTACTTTTTAATGTCCTTGCCTCATTCACCAGTCGTGATTTTGCTTCCATATAGCTTGTAACGCCGGAAATGCATATCCTCCTATTTCCATCTATTGCACTACAAATTTTTTTCCTTATTCTCTTACCTGAAGATATAACATTTCTGTGTCTTTGTATATTGTAATTGTTTTACTATTTGTATATATATATATATATATATATATATATATATATATATGCATTTATGTCGATGTATAATTGGTTGTTTTGTAAATATTATTTGTATTTTTACGCTGGGTCTTGCCTAGGGAAAGCTATGCTATCGAACGAATACGTCGATAGGTCGTGTGGAGAAGCAGAGTGTTTAGGATCTTTGGTAGTGTTAACTCTGTCGCGTGGAGCGCGGGCAGAGAGAGTCTGGCTGGGGTGGTGCAGTGGAGCAGGTGTGTTGTGTGACGCTCCCGCGAGTTGCCGCGCTTTCGGGGTTTGGCAGCATGTAATTGCGCTCGACTTGCGATGATAGTTTCTGACATGGTGTCGCGGAGGGGAAGCATTAGCTGGCGCACGTCAAGAGCCCGTTTCGTCTGGTGACCGTGTCGAGAAGAAGGCGCGCCAACATTCAGCTTCTGCAACAGCGACGGCCGACAATGAGTGACTGTCACCACCTCTTCGATCGACGGCTTCAAACCTTCAATCAACCAACACGGAAGACTGGAAGCACGTAAAGTTTCAGAACTGTATGGCAGACCTCAGCTTTTCAAACTTTAAAAATTGCTGCATCACAAAATTACAGCAACTCAGCATGAACGTTTGTTGCTCATTGTCCCAATTGCATTACCAAGCAGGGTCCCTTCCTTTTCTGGAATGAACCTGAGTGTCATTGAAATTCAAACGCCAGCATCATTCGATTTCACTGCTTTAATTTCAAAGTCCAGTTAAGGTATTCATAGCTGGCTACAACATTCAGATTACACAAGCACAAATTAAGAGTGCGAGTTTTGTTACCGTATTTTAGCTTAACTGTGACTGCTGCTCAGCTTGGTACGTACTAAACTTTACTACTGTTAATTGTTCACAATCATTTAATTCAAGTTCAAAGTTATATCCCTTATTTCTAAATTGCGTAGATTCAAGTAGCTTTTGAAATGATTGTTGAGGTAATCCAATACTAACCGTATTTTACTGAATTTCGATGTGCTTCAGAAAGAAAGCTCACTATTAACTTCAGTCACTAAATTAACTTTCGATTTTCCGGTTTTATTAATTCTTTTGCTAAATTAAGTCAAGAGTGTAGCGAAATTTATTACTTCTGACAAACTTTCAGTTTTCACACTACACGTGTCAACCTTCAGTTGCCACGCTTCTAGTGCTAATTATATGTGTAATAACCTTTCTTTTTCAGTTACTATAGTAATTGTCCTTAGGACTGGCGACCGTAATTTCCCCCAAATCTCAAATATCTAATAACCGCTAGTTAACTGCTAACGTAACGCCCGCACATTTACTTTCTTTATTAACTTTACCCCTTTTCAAAATTAATTTCCACCAGTTTCATTTGGATTTTTCCTTTCAATTAGATGTAACCCTTTCCTCCCTCTTTACCGACAAATTAACTTTGGTGACGATTGCTTTTCCCAAATTTCCATTAGGTACACGCGGTTTAATTTTTCACTGTCATTAAGGTCGATAAGTGAGGGGGAGGTTACAAGCTGATTTCTTTCATGGATCTGCTACGTCGCCATGAATTATGATATGAGTTTATCATTAATCTCGTATCTGCTACCTGTCAATGCTTTTTTCGTCTTTATTTAGTTTACCCCTGCAGCTCCCTAAACCCATATTCTGTGCTCAAGACCTTGTTCATTCCATTCAACAGGTTGTGTAATTCTTCCTCACTTTTACAGAGGATATCGGCATGTTCAGCAATACTTGACATTCACATCTTTAAACCCTGAATGTTAATCTAACTCAACCTTTCTTTTATTTGCGTCATTGCTTTTTCGATGAACTGACTGAATAATGCAGAAGGACTGGGTCTCTGCTTCTTGCCCTTTCTAATATGAGTTCTTCTCACTTAGTGTTCCAGTCTTAATGCCCTCTGTGTTCCAGTCTTAATGCCCTCTCTTGTTCCTTGTATATACCGTGCACTACCCGTCTTCCTCTATAGCGTATAGCGATTTTGATGAAGATTTCTAACATCTTGCAAGGCTTACTATTGAGTGATGTTCTTTCTAGGTCGAGGAATTAACATGAAAGCTCCTTAATGTTTGTCAGATCTTACTTCTACTGTCAAGCCTAACTCGAGAAATACTTCTCTGGAGCCTTCACCTTTCCTAAAACTAAACTGAAACTCATACTGGTGTTTAACGTATAGCGTGGATCTCCGGAAGTTTGGTTTTCGTGTTACGACCGTACTTGGAACAGTAATTTCCTTTAAAATATAAGCCAAAAACGTTTTCTTACTTTAGAATAATAAAAACGTAGTGTATATTTTGGTTCATCAAATTGTTGGAAGAATAAAGATGATTGACTTTAATCTGTTGTATGTACAGAATTACAGAATTAATGATACTCTCTACTTTTTGGGAATACTCTTTGCCACGTTCTCAGGGATTTTCTTTAAGGTCGTTCATCTGCGTATCCCCTTTAATAAAATTTTTATTCAGAATTAAATTCCTATACTATTTTAGACTTGTTCTGAAAAGGGCTATTTTTCATTAGAAGGATTAATTTCATTTTAATAGGGCCATTGTATGTAAATATTCTGAATGCAACACCGCGCGTATGACTGATAAGGATGTGCACTATTTCAACATGATATATTGCCATTCCGTTATTTTAATTTTTATAAATGAAATTTAACTAACGCAATGGAATCAGAGGTCTGCAGCAGAGGGATTTTCTTGTACTCGCTGGCGGCCGCAGGCAGAAAGCATACAACTGCAGCATTAACGGTACTGCCGCGGGAATTCTGCGTACTTGTTCGTGCTATATGAAACAGAAACAAATAAGGACACATTAAAAATAAGTTTGATATAATACCATATCAAATAAATAAAATAATTTGAACACCCATTAGGCTGTTCTAACATGCAACAATTCTAGCACTTGAATCCATGATTACTTCACTGCCAATCAAAGCATCCTATAGGGCATGCTGTAGCAAGCAGTTGACATTGTCTGAAATTGTTGATTGGTGTACGCGGCCGTGTAGCGCAACTGTCGTTTGCCCACGGCCCCAGAATCTGTTGCGCATCTATTTAGCTGACGCAGCAGCAGCAGCAGTCCCACTCTTTGGCTCTGGGATGTTCCAATGCACACTGAAAATAATTAACTTCGTTACTTATTATTTTTCAAATGAAATAGGGAATAGGAATTTGTATAAGTATAAAGCGTCTCTCATCGATGCAGTTATTAGGAAGTACTAAAGAAAATATCGTGACAGAGACTTTTAAAACATAAGAAAAGTTGTGAACATCCTGAATTATTTCGTGCACTGTTGCCTTGTTACAAACGATGCCCCACGAGGGTGAACCATGCTGGCAGTTACTAGAGTTCAAATCTCACTGGCAACGTGTACAGTACAGGTATGCTATGCAGCTGGAGTTCAGATTAGATCGGCAGCCTGTGGAACGGCATTTCACACCAAGAGTCTGCGAGAAACTAAGATCAGTTAAATACTAGGAAAGTTTTTCATCCATTGTTCATTAGTGGTGTTGTTGTTGTTGTGGTCTTTGGTCCAGGGACTGCTTTGATGCAGCTCTCCATGCTACTCTACCCTGTGCAAGCTTCTTCATCTCCGAGTAACTACTGCAGCCTACATCCCTCTGAATCTGTTTACTGTATTAATCTCTTGGTCTCCCTCTACGATTTTTACCCTTCACTCTTCCCTCCAATATTAATTTGGTATCCCTCGATGTCTCTGTAAATATCCCACCAACCGATCCCTTCTTCTAGTCAAGTTGTGCCACAAATCTCTTCTCCTCAAATTTATTCAGTACTTCCTCATTAGTTATGTGATCTACCCATCTAATCTTCAGCGTTCTTCTGTAGCACCACATTTCGAAAGCCTCTATTCTGTTCTTGTCTAAACTATTTATTGTCCATGCTTCACTTTCATACATGGCTACACTCCATACAAATGCTTTCAGAAAAGACTTCCTGACACTTAAAGCTATTCTCGGTGTTAACAAATTTCTCCTCCTCAGAAACGCTTTCCTTGCCATTTGTCAGTCTACATTTTATATCCTCTATACTTCAACCATCATTAGTTATTTTGCTACCCAAATAGCAAAACTTATCTACTACTTTAAGTGTCTCATTTCCTAATCTAATTCCCTCAGAATCACCTTATTTGATTCGACTACATTCCATTATCCGCGTTTTGCTTTTATTGATGTTCGTCTTACATCCTTCATTGAAGACACTACCCATTCACTTCAGCTGCTCTTCCAAGTTCTTTACTCTCTCTGACTGAATTACAATGTCACTGGCACACCTCCAATTTTTTATTTCTTCTCCATGGGTTTTGTTTCTACTCCTAATTTTTCTTTTATTTCCTTTGCTGCTTGCTCAATATACAGATTGAACTACATCAGGGACAGGCTACAACCCTGTCTCATTCCCTTCTCAACCACTGCTTCCATTTCATGCCCCTCGACTCTTATAACTGCCATCTGGTTTCCGTACAAACTGTAAATAGCCTTTCGCTCCCTTTATTTAATCCCTGCTACCTTCAGGATTTCAAAGAGTGTATTCCAGTCAATATTGTCAACAGCTTTCTCTAAGTCTACAAATGCTGTAAACATAGGTTTGCCTTTCCTGTCTTGTAAGATAAGTCGTAGGGTCAGTATTGCCTCGCCTGTTCCAACATTTCTACGGCATCCAAGCTGATCTTCCCCGATGTCGGCTTCTACCAGTTTTGCCATTCGTCTGTAAAGAATTCATGTTAGTATTTTGCATTCGTAACTTATTAAACTGACAGTGCGGTGATTTTCACACCTGCCAACACCTGCTTTCTTTGGAATGGGGCCGGCCGAAGTGGCCTAGCGGTTCTAGGCGCTACAGCCTGGAACCGCGCGACCGCTACGGTCGCAGGTTCGAATCCTGCCTCGGGCATGGATGTGTGTGGTGTCCTTAGGTTAGTTAGGTTTAAGTAGTTCTAAGTTCTAGGGGACTGATGACCTCAGCAGTTAAGTCCCATAGTGCTGAGAGCCATTTGGACCAACCATTTGGATCTGGAATTATTATATTCTTCTTGAAGTCTGAGGGTATTTCGCGTGTTTCATACATCTTGCTCACCAGACGGTAGAGTTTTGTCACGGCTGGCTCTGCCAAGGCCATCAGTAGTTCTAATGGAATGTTATCTTCTCCCGCAGCCTTGTTTTGACTTCAGTCTTTCAGTGCTCTGTCATATTCTTCACGCAGTATCATATCTCACATTTCATCTTCATCTTCGTCCTCTTCCGTTTCCATAACTTTGCCCTCAAGCATATCACCCCTGTATAGACTCTCTATATACTCCTTCCACCTTTCCGCTTTCCCTTCTTTCCTTGGAACTGGTTTTCCATCTGATCTCTTTATATTCATACAGGTGGTTCTCTTTTATCGAAAGATCTCTTTAATTTTCATTATACACTAATTTTCATTAGTGTGTCCACAGCTGGTGGTCTTGCGGTAGCGTTCTCGCTTCCCGCGCACGGGGTCTCGGGTTCGATTTCCGGCGGGGTCAGGGGTTTTCTCTACCTCGAGATGACTGAGTGTTGTGTGTACCTCATCATCATTGACTCGCAAGTCGCCGAAGTGGTGTCAGTTAAAAAGGACTTGCAATATGGTGGCTGAACTCCCCCGCATGGAGCCTCCCGGGCAGCAATACCATAAGACCATTTCATTTTGTTTCATTAGTGTATGAAAACCATATTTTCTACATTTGTGGATTATTTTGCTTGTGCTCTCGTCGAGTGTCATGGCCACAATGTTACAGGGACCGCATATCTCGTTGGCTCTGGCTTGGCAATGGTGATTTTTTGTAGGTATATCTGTGCACAGCTGTTCACCTGGTAGAGCAATGCTCTCCACGATAGTTTTATGTTTACATATGTACGCCACAACGTCAATAACATTATTTTAAAGCGTTGATAATTATGGAATCTTCTTCTCACTCGTGTTTACTACATCAGCGGTTATCTATTAAAATAGCTGATACGCATTTGTCTAATCCCATAAAAGGGACTTGATAAATTTATGAGTATACACATACGAACTTAAAAATGGCGAAGAGCCAAAATCAGCCGATCGTGATATCAATAATAGTGATTGCATAACAGCCAGGGCGGAAGATGATATTGTCTTTCGCCTACATCACTGAATAGGTTTGCTGAGCCAAAATATATGGGTCATATATAGTAGAAATGTAGTTTTCTCATCAGTACCTAATGGAGAACCGAAGCTGCGCTTTTCTCTGTCCAGAGACAAGTAGACCAACCTGGAGCGAAGGCAGCAGGTAAGTGAAATTTACAGATGCTTTGCTATTTTTTTCGACGTGACCTCCATGTATACCGGAGTTTCTGTACAAATGTGGTCAGTACCGTGGGCACAGGCGTAATAATTGTAAGCGGGAGGTTACAATATCATTTAAAATAGTTGTACTCCACCACCTCAAAAATAAGTGAAGCACCCTGATGGGGAGGATGAAACGAAATTTTACAGATTGAGACAGTTAGTGACGCTACTTAAGTAATTAAAAAAATCTAGTCGACTCTGCAAAAACGGAGCAATATATGCCCACTTTCCAGTATGACGTTACACTCCTTCTGGCTTGAATGTAATCACTGATTCGGTTGTGAAGGGTGTCAGAAAGTTGTTGTATCCTCTCCTATAGCAAAGTGGCTCAGAACTATCATAACTCGTCCTTCATACTGGGACAGAGTTGACGTCTGTGATGATCCCACACATGTCCCATTGTGGACAGATCTGAGGATCGTAATGGTCACAGTAGTATCTCAACATCAAGAAAACAATTCATAGTTACACGTCCCATTTATGGAAAGGCATTGTCCTGTACATTAACATCAAGGAAACAATTCATATATAAGGTGCCATTTGTGGGCGAGCGTTATCCTGTTGAAAAATGGCACCTCGATACTGACTCATGAGGGCCAACACATGAGGACAAAGGATGACAACGACGTACCGCTGCGCTGTCAGAGATCCGTCCATCCCTACCGGCCATGAGTTAAAGTCATACCCAATGGTTTCCCACATCATGGGACCATCATTAACGCCGCTGTGTCTCTCCAAAACGTTGGAAGAATGCTGCGTCTTCCCAGGTCGCTACTATACTCGTAGCCGTACTCCTCCAAGGTAGTGCAGCATCAGAATTCATCGCTGATCACAGTAAGATGCTACTCATCAAAAATCCGAACGAAACCATTTGTAATGTTATCTGCAGCCTATGCGGCGAACGTTAATTGCCTTCTCCAGCTGCTGCTAGTGTCCGACCAATGATTCGGCTGACAGCGAGTCTGTTACCTGTTCCCGGATGGCAGGCATAGACGTGAAAGGATTACAATGTGCTTGTTGCACGATACGTCGACCTTTCCTTGTGGAGGTCAGACCTTGATGTCGAATTCTAGTTGGCCTCAAGTTCCCATGCAGTCTATCGTTTCACCACTGTCACATCTGAACGCTCCACAAATCTGGATATTTCACGATTGGATTATCCAGCCAGATCGAGACTTTCAATAAGACACCTTTCAAATTTTCTCACGTACTGATAATATTGTCTCTCAAGAGTATGTAGAGAGTCTGATCACCCACAGTGATCACCCAGCGTCTGCCGGCTGCTGTGGCCAAGCGGTTCTAGGCGCTACAGTCTGGAGCCGAGCGACCGCTACGGTCGCAGGTTCGAGTCCTGCTTCGGGCATGGATGTGTGTGATGTCCTGAGGTTAGTTGGGTTTAGGTAATTCTAAGTCTAGGGGCCTGATGACCTCAGATGTTAAGTCCCATAGTGCTTAGAGCCATTTTTTTCACCCAACGTCTGACGTAGTTCACACTCTTAAGCATGCCTTTTAACAACAGTAAACATGAACAACAGCAATGCATAAATCGGCTCCAGTTGTACTTGACAAATCCTTAATTTGGATTACATCCTACACAGGACCCGGGTTTCATGAAAAAAATCCCATCTTCACGACTTCCTCGTAAGCAATCGAAGACCTGAAGATGGAATTTACGTCCTGAAATCCGGGTCATGTGTACGACTTTATCCAAATAAAGGATTCGTCATGTATAACTGAAGCGGATTTATTCATCATGAAACATTTTAGCAACAAAAAAAGGTTCAAATGACTCTGAGCACTATGCGACATAACTTCTGAGTCGCCTAGAACTTAGAACTAATTAAACCTAACTAACCTAAGGACATCACACACATCCACGCCCGAGGCAGAATTCGAACCTGCGACCGTAGCGGTCGCTCGGTTCCAGACTGTAGCGCCTAGAACCGCACAGCCACTCCGGCCGGCATTGTAGCAACAATTGTGAATGTTCCGCAAAGAGATTATTATAACAGTAATGCACTCTGGTGGACGGTCTTCCTACCACAGAGAATTGCATCTTTAGTCAGTTACATACCAGCTGAAGGTTTGTACGTGAGTGGGTTTATACTGACATCCAGTCATGCTTTCTGGGTGTTTACCTTTCTTGTCTGGCAGTGTACTTCGACTGCTTTTTGACCATCATTCCCACTGGTTTGAAGGGGATTATTTGTTGTTAATCGCAACCCGCAGAAATTTCCTTTGGAGACAATAAATCCGCTTCGGCGGCTGCTGCACCACCTACCTACACCCAGCGTCAGCGCGTTGCGGCAGGCCGGCTGCGCCTTCTGCAGCAGGTGGTGCGTGGGTGACGGGCAAGTTAAATTAGCGTCCCCACCGCCGCTGTCCTCGCGACGCCTCATAGCCTACTGGTCTGGTCGACTGGCGCAGCGGGGGACCGCGGTCGAGACCTGCAGTCGATACGGAGAAGAAATGGGGTCGCTCTGCGAATTGGAAACGCCTACGCTGCGTTGCTGTGCATTTTACGGCGACCTGAGTTACGTCGGACGGCAGTCCGCTACACGAGAATAAAGAGTGGCAGAGAACGTGCGAGCAGCGCGAAAGCTCGTTAATTTTTCACTTTCCGTTCGATACAAAGCATTGGAGTGCAACTTATCACGCAGCTGAAATAGGGCTGTTATTTATCGTGCGGGTTCACCTGTAGGCAAAAGGGATTTCTGGCAGCAAATCACGAGCTACTGTCCAACCACAACGGCAGGTTTGTAAATCACTTGTAAGTGAAGTCGATGCTATGAAACAATGTAACATGAATGTAAATCAGTATCGCATTATCTTCTAGTGTAAGTGGGAGTGGAACATGCTCCGCACATGCTTCTCGAAATAGAAGGAGCGATAAATTTTAGTATAAAATCAGAAAATTTCATCTAAATCAATTGAAGAGACAGTTTGTAAAAGTGTCTGCAATGATGTTTGTACAGGTCCGTCTTGATCACATAAATTGTACATTTCACAATTACTGGTTTCGGCTATTGCCACTGAAACGTCCCCTTAGAAAAATTATAAATGACTGTGCTTAAACTGACACACAATATTTTTAGCGCAACGCAATCTGACTTTCAAAAATCCCTACAAAAGAATGGCCCTGACTAACAATAACCTATACCTTTCATGAATCACTTACCTCACAAAAATCTTCGTTACTCGAACTACTGCAATACAGCGAGCGCCACTACTGCCAGCTAAATAAGAGATTCTAACTACTGAGGGACTAACTACTGATAGTCATAGTTAGCAAATGAAAGATTTTGATAAAGAACAAACAATGTATTTACCTTAATATTGTTCAAAAGCCATAATATATACATATCAGTTCATGACGTCCAGTCTTACAAATTTACTGTCTCTGATGGACACACGTCCAGATCATCCGCTCTCAAAACTCCGCCATCTCTCTCCCCACATCCACCACTGCTGGCGGCTCACCTCCATCCAACTGCGCAACGCTACGCGCTGTTAACAGCCAACTTCCCAATACTACAATAGCAAATTCCAACAATGCAAACCACCTACGGGTTGCACACAGCACAGTCAGTGATTTTCATATAGAGCGCTACGTGGCGTTACCAACATATAAACCTAAACAGCCTACTTACACCATCTTCAGATGTGTTAGAAATAGTAAAACAGCTATGCAACTAATTCAGTGAACGAATGGGTATAAGGACATTAATGTAATGAAGCGTTATAACAAGCTAAAGTCTAAAACACGCGACGAGAAGACGACAACAAATCCAGAATTCAAGAAGTTTGTTGCTATGCCACAGGGTGCATTTTTCGACAGAACTGCACAAGCCTTCAGAAGAAACAAAAGTAAAAATTCGATTTCAAACGATAGTTACGGATGGTGCTAGGGTTCATCGCAAAGTTGGCGACATCAGCAACAAGTATCTAGCATCTAATCTCTGCAAGATCAGCTGCCAAGATTGAACAGTTTTACATCATCAAGACTCATTTTAGAGAGCACACATATAGCCAAAATAAGAGCGCATTCGGTATACATTTGGATAAAGTAAAGCATATGGCAGGTATCGTACAGGATTATGAGAAAGTGTTGCATAAGGCACCAAAAACA
The DNA here is from genome assembly GCF_023864275.1 of Schistocerca cancellata. Classification (NCBI taxonomy): domain Eukaryota; kingdom Metazoa; phylum Arthropoda; class Insecta; order Orthoptera; family Acrididae; genus Schistocerca; species Schistocerca cancellata. The sequence goes on along the minus strand of NC_064634.1, from coordinate 74,396,350 downwards.
GTTACTACTGGGAGAAGCGAATATTTACATACATGGAAAACTGGGACCGGATTCACTGCTGAATGAACAGAATAACTTTAGCTTGAATGTTTATTTTGATGTATTCAGAAAACTAACTTGTTTGAGCAGCGTCGAGTGCCGCCGCAGCTAGACGTGCGGTCGTGTTCGTCGGCCCCCAGTGGTGACGAGACTCGGTTAAGATCTTCCTACAGAGAAGCTAAGAGGCGTCACCATCGAGATTCCACTACTGATGTGTAATCGACTATCGCGATTTTAATTAATAGTGACGGTCTTTTTAATTATCTTGCGTTCAGAGTTATGTTTAATTGTTTTGTCATGCTGAAAGGTTTTGATTTATAGATATGCTGTAACTTTGAAGGTTTTTATTTTGGTTTTTACACAATTATGTGTTGCCTACTTTGGTTGTTAGCAACTTTTTTTATTATCCAGTTAACATTTTATGAAGAGGATTTTAAGAATTCCACATATTGTATGTCAGTTCAAGTTTTATTGTCAGACGCTCAATTTGCGATATGAAGTAATTTTAATTAATGGGCATGCATACAGCACTACAACTATTGATTTTACTGTGCTTGTTACTCCTGAACCCTAGCTACAGTATATGCTGCTGCCCTCAGTAATTTGTATAAATACTGTAACCATCGAGGCTATCACCAGCACTCACTCTGTATCTAGAGAATTGATTTTGACCTATATCATAAAATTTTCAAGGTACGTATGGCTAGTGTGCATCACTGTTAATCAAGTTAATATTGACTTTCCTTAGGTATCACTAGGCCTGTTACAGATTTCAATACAGGTAATCGAACTTATTTGATTAGACCACTGTTTCTCTATTTGTAACAGATTTGAAGATGTCAACAGCCGAAACTGGTAATTGTGAACTGTACAATTTATGTAATCATGACGGATCTTTACAAATAACATTTCAGTTAACTGGAGTTTCTGCCCCTTTATGTTGTCAGTGCTTTTTCCTCCTGACTAGAATACTAAAGAGTGGGACACGGGAGACGGACGGTTTTTAAATACAGAATAGTAGGTCAGTCTCAAAATGCATACAACAAATCAAAGCTTATTACTTGCCATTTAATCTTGGGCATGCCTATTTGTGAAAAATAACGACGTCAATGTGATGTCCACCATTTCAAATGCACGTCTCTTCTCCAAATTACCCGTTACAAGATCAATGTGTCTGCAGGGATGGCAGTGTGTGTTTGTGTAATCCCTTTTGCCGGGCGGCCGGCCGGAGTGGCCGAGCGGTTCTAGGCGCTACAGTCTGGAACCGCGCGACCGTTACGGTCGCAGGTTCAAATCTTGCCTCGGGCATGGGTGAGTGTGATGCCTTTAGGTTAGTTATGTTTAAGTAGTTCTAAGTTCTAGGGGCTGATGACCTCAGAAGTTAAGTCCCATAGTGCTCTGAGCCATTTGAAAATTTTTATTTGCCGGGGGGAGTAGCCACGCGGTTTGAGACGCCATGACACGGATTTCGCGGCCCTTCGCGCCGGCGGTTCGAGTCCTCCCTCGGGCATGGGTGTGTGTGTATCTCTTAGCATACGTTAGTTTAAGTAGTGTGTAAGTCTAGGGACTGATGACCTCAGCAGTTTTGTCCCTTAGGAATACACACTCATTTGAACAATATTTGTAATCCCTTTATTCTTTTGTGTCTTAATTTCTTGAATGGCTGTTTTCTTCAGTTGGTCCGGATTTCCACGGTTTGTGTTCATAGCCGTAGCTCTTGAGGTACCTGTACAGAAGAAAATCACACTCTGATAAGTTCGGAGATTTTGGAGGCTAAGGAAGATTGCCAAAATGTGAGAAAATTTGTCTAGTAAACATGCGTCGACCCCCGAGCTGCCATTGAAGCGTTCTCGGTGTGTGATGCAGCGTCATCCTGCTGGACTCAAATACCTTTTAAAGGATTCTTCGCCGCGCAGGGTAGCCGTGCGGTCTGAGACGCTTTGTCACGGTTCGCGCGGCGCCTCTCGTCAGTGGTTCAAGTCCTCCCTCGGGCATGAGTGTGTGTGTTGTCTTTAGCGTACTTCAAGTTAGATTAAGTAGTGTGTAACCTTAGGCACCGATGACCTAAGCAGTTTGGTCCCATAAGGCCCTACCACAAATTTCCAAAGGATTCTTCGTGCCGGCCGAAGTGGCCGTGCGGTTAAAGGCGCTGCAGTCTGGAACCGCAAGACCGCTACGGTCGCAGGTTCGAATCCTGCCTCGGGCATGGATGTTAGTGATGTCCTTAGGTTAGTTAGGTTTAACTAGTTCTAAGTTCTAGGGGACTAATGACCTCAGCAGTTGAGTCCCATAGTGCTCAGAGCCATTTGAACCATTTGATTCTTCGTCTAATCAGTTCTGTTTCAAGAATGTTTCGAGCATATGAACGTAACGAGCCGAATTAACAGTAACTCTGGCCCGATTTTCTTCGAAAAATTACAGTACAGTAATGCCGAATGAACCAAGAGCGAACCCAACAGTGACTTTTTCAGAGGATAAAGGACGCTGTTGGATAAGGTGTGGAAACTCAGGAGCCCAATAACGCAGGATTTGTTTATTTACGGTCCTGTTTAAATAAAAATGAGCTTCATCGCTCATCAATAAAATAACGCTTCACTCAAAATCACTTTCATTGCGAAGAAAAGTCTTCGCGTATAGCAAAATAAGTTGGCTTGAGTTGTTGAACAATAAGAAGTCTGTACAGATGGAATTTTAATGCATGGGTAATTCATCTAGCCGATTCACGATTGATTGCTAGCACACTAGCACGACGTCTAACTGATCGTCCTGGCTTCTGACTACCGCTTCTGTTACTCTTGCAACCTTTTCTGGCGTCGCTATAGTGCGTCTCGAGCCTGTACGCTTCTCATACATGCTGTTCCCAGTTGATCGAAGGTGTTCCATCCATCTTAGGATTGTGTTGCGACTTGGAACCACTCGGTGTCGACAGAGATTTAATGTTTCGCTTTGTTGCTGTAACAGGCTGACCACATCTAACGAAACTATCATAGACGAACAAATGATTTTGTAAGTGCTGTTGCACCACTATAACTGAAATGTCGTCTTGTGTGGAGAAGAACTACCTCCCCCCCTCTCCATGATCTCCTCCCACCACCCAGCTCTTAGTACTACGCAGTTCAGAAGCGTCCATCTTCCGTGTGTCAGCCCGTATAAACAAAATTTTTCTGGCACGAGAACTTGAAGGAAATGCTCTTTTAACTCCATTGACTAAAGCTCCAAGAGAGGCGATGTGCATCACGGAGAGTCTTACTGTTGCAACTGATAGAGACGTCTGAGCTCATATAGAGAACTACACACAGTCGATCCACCCATACACTACACGAGTGTGGAAGAGGAAAGAGGGCCATGATGGTGGCACCACAAGTAAGCACCACTACCCGCCCAAATGGTGGATACGGGGTAAATTAAGACAAAGTAACAAAGTCGTATGGCAGTGTTGCCTGTTGGGCCCCGAAGGGCCGGTTCTGTCCCCTAATTGGAAAGGTTTTTCTGTCGTTGATGCAAAATGACACGTTCCGAAGGGGAAGAGTTACGGGTTTCTGATCAGTGCAGGTGACTATAGTGGATGTGTGTAGTGCAGTGTCATGTATATGTTGAATGATGATGAGAGAAAGAATAGGATGGAACTTGTTACCAGCGTATATCCTGCTCCTCTCAGTAGTACTGCTAACATTAACGTCCCCAATCGAAGGCAAGATCACCATTTACAGTGTCACATACCGTTACTTCGTGACATACAGAGAAGGGATTTGGAATTTCAAGCAGACTTTGGAGCGAAATCCTGGTGGTCCTCCCCCTTGCCATAAAAGCAGTCAACAGCAGGCGGAGTACAGAGGCCGTTACCCATCCAAGTATCAGCCACACCCGGAGTCGGTGATCTGACGAGAACAGGTATACTCTACTTGGCAAGGCCGTTGACTGGTTGAGGATTATAGATGTGGATATAGACGCCTGCGCTTCTATACTGCTCTAACAGCGTCCGGTACGCCTGTGTCTTCGCCCTGAGCCGATAAACTTACTTTCAGTACCGCGCTAAGAACAGAGCAACTCTAAAAAGAAGAAGAAGAAGAGGAAAGTAAGAAGATTCGAACCTGCGACCGTAGCGGTCGCGCGGTTCCAGACTGAAGCCCCTAGAACCGCTACGCCACACCGGCCGGCGACGTAAACAAAAATGTAAGTCGTCAACATGTAAATAGGCTGTTTAGGTTTTTATGTTGGTAACACCACACAGCGCTCTGCATGAAAATCACTGACTGTGCTGTGCGCAGTCTGTGGCTGGTTTGCATTGTTGCAATATTCGCTATTGTAGTCTTGGGCAGTTGGATGTGAACAGCGCGTAGCGTTGTGCAGTTGGAGGTGAGCCGCCAGCAGTGGTGTATGTGGGAGATAGATGGCGGAGTTTTGAGAGCGGATGATCTGGACGTGTGTCCATCAGAAAGAGTAAATTTGTAAGACGGAATGTCATGAACTTATATATATATATATATATATATATATGATTTCTGAACACTATTAAGGTAAATACATTGTTTGTTCTCTATAAAAATCTTTCATTTGCTAAGTATGCCTATCAGTAGTTAATGCCTTCAGTAGTTAGAATCTTTTATTTAGCTTTCAGTATTGGCGCTCGCTGTATTGCAGTAGTTCGAGTAACGAAGATTATTGTGAGATAAGTGATTCGTGGAAGGTATAGGTTATTGTTACTCAGGGCCATTCTTTTGTAGGGATTATTGAAAGTCGGATTGCGTTGCGCTAAAAATATTGTGTGTCAGTTTAGTGTTGATCAGAATAAGTAAAGAGAGAAATGTCTGAGTACGTTCAGTTCTGCTGAGCTGCTTGAAAATCAGGTAACATAAGAGGTTTATCAGCACAGTCATTCATTAATTTTTCTAAGGGGACGTTTCAAACATGGTGGATAACGCGCTGTTTTTGTGACAAATGTTAGTTAAAAAGTGTTTGAGCTACATTTATAAAAGCCGGCCGGAGTGGCCGAGCGGTTCTAGGCGCTTCAGTCTGGAATCGCGCGACCGCTACGGTCGCAGGTTCGAATCCTGCCTCGGACATGGATGTTTGTGATGTGCTTAGTTAGGTTTAAGTAGTTCTAAGTTCAAGGGGACTGATGACCTCAGATGTTAAGTCCCATAGTGCTCAGAGCCATTTGAACCATACAATTATAAAAGCGAAAATATCAGGAACAACAAGCAGAGCAGGAAGTAAGTACACCGAACCAGTAAAATACAGCAAATATACAACCTGCTGATTACAGAAGCAAAACAGAACTGTTAATCTGCATAGGCCAGCCGTTGCTTCTAAGTTGCTGTAGGTGTTTTAACCGTGAACAACTGAAAACTGAATATGGATTACAATTTCACGTGGGTTAAAGCGCGACACTCTTATTGCCATAAATCAAAACACGTAAAAAAGTGGTTGTTTCTTGAAATAATGTAATCCAAAGATGCAGAGCTCGACATCCAATAAAATGGATAAATTGTAGTGTGTGTCCCCCCAATTTGTCATGCGAGTTCGCACCAACGAACACTGCACTGTAGACTGATAGATTTGTTTCTGCTACGGCCACTGCAGACACTCGTATATCGTGACCCAGAACTTTTTACCGTGGCTGATTCGCACCTCTGGGCCACGCGATTTCTTCCCACCTGTGTGGCAACCGGCCCTGGCGAACAGCCGCTCCAGATGGCGTGAGGCGTTGCAGCGACCGCCCAAGTGGTGGGGCCCTGTTCCACTTGCATCGGCCACAGAGTGTGTCCGCCGCGCGCTTAACCCTTCCGCCAGCTCGCCCTGTTTAAACACATATTGACAATATTTATGTCCGCATCTTAGCGGCGTGACGTGTAGTAATGACAGAGGCGCGGGATTTGCATACGATTAAAACAGTCCTTTTTTTTTATTTCTGCGTCGCCGTCGCGCTGCTCACAGCGTCCCCACTTCCACCGCCCCTTCCTTCCCCCCCCCCTCCCCTAGCCACCGTTTGCTTGTCCTCGTCCTCGTCGCTTCTATTTCTCCTCCGGCGCCTTCCCCCCCCCCCCCCCACCACCGGTTCGCGGAATGAGTTGGCTGGCAGACTGATGACCGCCGTACAGTGTTTTCGAGAGCTCGCCCGGCGCCGACCGGGCGTGAGTGCTCTGCGCGACCTTTTACGGGCTAACGGGCCTAAGAGCCTCTTTTATACGAGACACGTCGGGTTCCAGGGCCGTGTTCCCTTTTTCGAGCACGTCCCGAGAAACTGGTGTTAATCAAACTATTCGATAACTTCCGCATGTCCGGACAGCGTCAGCGCCGCATACTAAATAATGCAAATACTGGAACTGCCATCTGTGGTAAAAACTCGAGGAACTGTGAATCCGCGTGCTTGTTGCTTGACATTCGCAACTGTTCAAATGTTCAAATGTGTGTGAAATCTTATCGGACTTAACTGCTAAGGTCATCAGTCCCTAAGATTACACACTACTTAATCTAAATTATCCTAAGGACAAACACACACACCCATGCCCGAGGGAGGACTCGAACCTCTGCCGGGACTAGCTCGCAACTGTTGTTTCAGTTCAGATTTTGAACTAATTTTGATAAACACTGCAACAGAATAGTTTAATGAGCAGTGAGCTGGCTTTCGAGACACGGAAGTCATCCAGATCCGGATCGAAACCGAAGGGTGAATGAACTGCCAATGACTTGCTTCACCAGATAGAATGAGTGTGGTTTTTAGGCGGTTTTCCACGCTTGTCAAGAAAAAACTGACCTCGTTCCTAATTCGCACTTCAGAAAATACGGTGCACTAACAAGAGAGAGTGTACATGATTGCCCACCCTTACACGGCCCTGTAAATAGTGAAACAATTTCTCTGACTCCACCAGTTTATCAGATTGCTTGGCAGTGTGCATCTTTGTCTTAACGTGTCTGTCAAACACAGACTGTGTTTAACTGACAGCCGATTTGGCAAGATGTAGGACGCAGTTTGTGTTGATGTTCCGTCGTGCATGTTTAGCGAGAGAGATTTTTTTCTCACTGTATAGCTAGTTTCACACAACTGTAAGAGTATGTCGATAAAAACAACAGACCACTGGCAAGTACCAAAATGTTAGAAATGTTGTATCTATATACAGGGTGTTACAAAAAGGTACGGCCAAACTTTCAGGAAACATTCTTCACACACAAAGAAAGAAAATATGTTATGTGACTTCTCTTCAAATCACATTAATCACGGAATGGAAACACACAGCAACAGAACGTACCAGCGTGACTTCAAACACTTTGTTACAGGAAATGTTCAAAATGTCCTCCGTTAGCGAGGATACATGTATCCTCCCCCCGTGGCATGGAATTGGCACGGAATCCCTGATGCGCTGATGCAGCCCTGGAGAATGGCGTATTGTATCACGAGCACGAAGAGTCTCTACATTTGGTACCGTGGTTGCGTAGACAAGAGGTTTCAAATGCCCCCATAAATGAAAGTCAAGAGGGTTCAGGTCAGGAGAGCGTGGAGGCAATGGAATTGGTCCGCCTCTACCAATCCATCGGTCACCGAATCTGTTGTTGAGAAGCGTACGAACACTTCGACTGAAATGTGCAGGAGCTCCATCGTGCATGAACCACATGTTGTGTCGTACTTGTAAAGGCACATGTTCTAGCAGCACAGGTAGAGTATCCCGTATGAAATCATGAAAACGTGCTCCATTGAGCGTAGGTGGAAGAACATGGGGCCCAAACAAGACATCACCAACAATGCCTGCCCAAACGTTCACAGAAAATCTGTGTTGATGGCGTGATTGCACAATTGCGTGCGGATTCTCGTCAGCCCACACATGTTGATTGTGAAACTTTACAATTTGATCACATACTGACGAAACTAAAATGAGCTCTAACATGGAAATTAAGCGGTTCCGGACACATGTCCACATAACATCTTTTATTTGTGTGTGAGGAATGTTTCCTGAAAGTTTGGCCGTACCTTTTTGTAGCACCCTGCATATACGAGGGTAATCCCAAAAGGAAGGTCTCCTATGTTTTTATAATTACATAGTCCTGTTTTTTTCTACAATGGTTCACATCAGTCTACAGCTTGAACATTTAGCCATTTTTCGACATAATCACCATTTCTGTCGATGCATTTTTGTAGATGCTGTGGCAGTTTTTGTATGCCCATGTCATGCCAGCTCGTCGCCATGCTGTTCAGAAAGTTATGAACCTCTTCTTTTACCTCGTCGTCGGAGCTGAATCGCTGGGACCACAATTAACGCTGACAGGTACTGTGAGACTCTGATAAACTCAAACGGGCAACTCAGAACCGGAGAAGAGGAATATTGAGCAAGGGCGTACACATTCTCCATGACAACGCTCGCCCACATATCGCTCGGCAAACCGTTGCTCTCCTGCAACAGTCTCAGTGGAACACAATCACCCACCCACCCTATAGTCCTGACTTGGCGCCCAGTTACTATAACCTGTTCCCAAGATTAATAGAACATTTGGCCGGAAAGCTGATTCAGCTCCGACGACGAGGTGAAAGATGAGGTTCATAACTTTCTGAAGAAGCGTGGTGGCGAGCTGGTATGACATGGGCATACAAAAACTGTCACAGCGTCTACAAAAATGCATCGACAGAAATGGTGGTTATGTCGAAAAATAGCTAAATGTTCAAGCTGTGAACTGATGTAAACCATTGTAGAAATAAACAGGTCTATGTACTTATAAAATAATAGGAGACCTTACTTTTGGGATTCTCTTTATATATATATATATATATATATATATATATATATATATATATATATATATATATATATATATATATCACCGGTTGTCGTAAGATGACTATTAAAAGATTATGATTAATGTGAGTCCGGTTGGCAATTTGGTAAACTGGACTGGATACCTGGTGAAACAGTTGCTCAGTAATGCAAGGTTAACTTCCCCAGATAGTTCGCAGCTTTTGACCCGCTTTTATTGTCTTGAATATCAGCACCGCTTTCAGAACCACTTAATGCATCAACATTACAATGCTTCCACCATTGGCACGAAAGCCAGTAATCATTCCCCCTTTAGGACGTCAGATAAATCACTCTCTTTCCATATTACGACAATGACTTCACTGCATCCCCCCACCCCCTCCCCCGACACGCTTTATATACCCTCCACCGCAAGTGTTGCCACCTGGTCCACGTTGAGGGTTTACTGCAATTTGACGTCGAACGAAGACAGTTATCACGTTAATGTAACTCGATCGTATACAAAATATCGAAGCTTTCCGGTTCTTCCAAGCATGATGAATGTGTTCCCACTTTGTGGTTTTTTATGAAGTTTCACTAGATTTCCGTGGTTGTATTTATCTCTCAGTTTCAACCATTCCTATATCAGCATCTTGTTATCTTTTTCTACTTGGAATATTGAACTCTCTAACGATTTCCGAAATAGAACGTCCCGTGCTTCTACCTTGAAACGTCCCCCCCTTAGAAAAATTAATGAATTACTGCGCTGATAAACCTCTTACATTATTTGATTTTCAAACAGCTCAGAAGAACTGAACGTACACAGACATTTCTCTCTTTACCTATTCTGATCAACACTAAACGGACACACAATATTTTTAGCGCAACGCAGTCTGACTTTCAATAATCCCTACAAAAGAATAACCCTGACTAACAATAACCTATACCTTTCATGAATCACTTACCTCACAAAAATCTTAGTTACTCAAACTACTGCAATACAGCGAGCGCCACTACTGGCAGCTAAATAAAAGATTCAAACTACTGAAGGCACTAACTACTGATAGGCATAGTTAGCAAATCAAAGATTTTGATAGAGAACAAACAATGTATTTACCTTAATAGCGTTCAAAAGTCATAATATATATAGCAGTTCATGACATCCAGTCTTACAAATTTACTGTCTCTGATGGACACACGTCCAGAATCGTAAGAACGATTGCGTGTTTCCGAGTCGTGACGATTCCAAGTTTCAACGATTCATCGAAGGCAACTTCCGAATCATGCCGAGTCGTGCCGAATGATTATGACCACCAGATGGCAGTCAAGTGGAGGATGCGTGTGAACAGAGGAAGCAATTTTGCACCATCTTTCGCACAAATCGACTCCTCTTTCCTGGCATACTGAAATAAAACAATAGATGCAATCAAACCAAACGTGACCTTCCATCAATTAAGGCATTACACGTATAAAACGAGAATCACACTTGTAACGTCATATGCATGTTTACTCATAAATAAACTATTTCTGGTTTATCTTATCATGACACAGTTCGATTCTAACCCCATTGACAATTTCACACATATCCCGCCATCTGTGAGCAAGATGTAGAACATTTTGCATTCCGTAAGAATGGTGCCATCACAGACTAGAATGAATCATGAACGAATCGTAGGAATCGATTCGCAATGTGAGATTGAATCGTAGGAATCGAATCGGGAAAAAGAATCGTGTTGCCCAACTCTACTGCGCAACGCTACGCGCTGTTAACAGCCAACCACCCAAAACTACAATAGCGAATTCCAACAATGCAAACCAGCCACAGACTGCACACAGCACAGTCAGTGATTTTCATATAGAGCGCTACATAGTGTTACCAACATAAAAACCTAAACAGCCTACTTATAACCTCATCTACCATTCCGCTTTCAAAGTCTGTTAATTTCTATCAAGCTGCCATAATCACGTCGAAAACCTTTTCAAATAAATCACCTGAGCGCAGATTACAGCTTAGTCAATGCCCTGCCCTTTTGTATCCTGTGCAGGCAAAACTACTGCCGTCCGTATTATGCATATCGGTATCCCGAGGCTTTTGTCATCTCAAAGCCCGCATCTCGTGGTCGTGCGGTAGCGTTCTCGCTTCCCACGCCCGGGTTCGATTCCCGGCGAGGTCAGGAATTTTCTCTGCCTCGTGATGGCTGGGTGTTGTGTGCTATCCTTACGTTAGTTAGGTTTAAGTAGTTCTAAGTTCTAGGGGACTGATGACCATCGATGTTAAGTCCCATAGTGCTCAGAGCCATTTGAACCATTTTTTTGTCATCTCAAAAAAATGGTTCAAATGGCTCTGAGCACTATGGGACTTAACTTCTTAGGTCATCAGTCCCCTAGAACTTAGAACTACTTAAACCTAACTAATCTAAGGACATCACACACATACATGCCCGAGGCGAGATTCGAACCTGCGCATTTTGTCATCTCACTTTCTTTCGTTATCCACAGGAGACGGAGTTCTGCAAACGGCGCAGGCTGCAAAGCGGTCTAACCAGGCCGGATGATTACGTGATTAGTGATGAAACGTCGGAAGCGGAGGAAAATTTTTGACAGTGTTGATAAAAGTCTGATTGGTCTTTAGTTGGCGGATCGCAATGCTCGCAGCAACGCGCTTCCTATTCCTTGGCGGCTCCCAGCGTCGGAAGTTCGAGTCCTCTCTCGGGCATGGGTGTGTGTGTCGTCCTTAGCGTAAGTTAAAGTTAGATTAAGTAGTGTGTAAGCTTGGGGACCGATGAGCTCAGTAGTTTGGTCCCGTAAGACCTTACCACACATTTCCATTTCCTATTCCTTGGCCTGCAGAACGCGCCCGTGCTATCGGTAATTGGCTGTTTGGCGACACGGCGCCCCGTGTCGGCCCACTCGGTCACTGTTAGCTCGCCGCGACGCGGAGTCAGCCGATGGATTGGGCCGATACGTTACGGGCAGGCGACTCGCGGCCGCCGCCGTCGGCACAATACGCCTCATTAGGCGGTGACGAGCGTTCGGCCGCCTGCGGTCGCCGTACAAATTAAAGGCCATCCATCGCTCAGCAATGCCGACGCGCCGCGCCTCCCTGGGCTGCGAGGCTCGTATCGGCGCAGCGTGAGTCGCCATTGGAGTGTAGTCTTCCCAGTGGACGCCGATTGTATAACTAAAAAAGAAGCATTTCCTTTGTACAGCATTTCTCACGGTCACAACAGCAATGCCACGCCATTTCCGAGCATCTGTGGGCGGTGTGACGTCTCATTCGACGTTATAGGAGGCACCAATGCATTTTCAGATTGCTCAGCATTTCTTCTGACCGTTTCGAACCGAACGTCACAGGGGCAACGAAGTGACTGAGATAGCTTCCTATTTTTTCTGTGCATCTTTTCCATTATAAGATCCATCAGATAGACCCTCCCTCTCCCACCTCCAATTCTTTAAATGATCAAGATCCTATGTATAAAAGAGCTTCTTACATATAATGCTATTACAAATGATTGAAGCGATTTCATAAATTCACTGTAGCTCCATTCATTGACATATGGTCACGACACACTACAGATACGTAGAAAAACTCAAAGTTTTATTCTGCTGAGGCCTCACTTCAGGTTTCTGCCGCCAGAGCGCTCGAGAGCGCAGTGAGACAAAATGGCGACAGGAGCCGAGAAAGCGTATGTCGTGCTTGAAATGCAGTCACATCAGTCAGTCATAACAGTGCAACGACACTTCAGGACGAATCTTAACAAAGATCCACCAACTGCTAACTCCATTCGGCGATGGTATGCGCAGTTTAAAGCTTCTGGATGCCTCTGTAAGGGGAAATCAACGGGTCGGCCTGCAGTGAGCGAAGAAACGGTTGAACGCGTGCGGGCAAGTTTCACGCGTAGCCCGCGGAAGTCGACGAATGAAGCAAGCACGGAGCTAAACGTACCACAGCCGACGGTTTGGAAAATCTTACGGAAAAGGCTAAAGCAGAAGCCTTACTGTTTACAATTGCTACAAGCCCTGACACCCGATTACAAAGTTAAACGCTTTGAATTTTCGGCGCGGTTGCAACAGCTCATGGAAGAGGATGCGTTCAGTGCGAAACTTGTTTTCAGTGATGAAGCAACATTTTTTCTTAATGGTGAAGTGAACAGACACAATGTGCGAATCTGGGCGGTAGAGAATCCTCACGCATTCGTACAGCAAATTCGCAATTCACCAAAAGTTAACGTGTTTTGTGCAGTCTCACGGTTTAAAGTTTACGGCCCCTTTTTCTTCTGCGAAAAAAACGTTACAGGACACGTGTATCTGGACATGCTGGAAAATTGGCTCATGCCACAACTGGAGACCGACAGCGCCGACTTCATCTTTCAACAGGATGGTGCTCTGCCGCACTTCCATCATGATGTTCGGAATTTCTTAAACAGGACATTGGAAAACCGATGGATCGGTCGTGGTGGAGATCACGATCAGCAATTCATGTCATGGCCTCCACGCTCTCCCGACGTAACCCCACGCGATTTCTTTCTGTGGGGTTATGTGAAAGATTCAGTGTTTAAACCTCCTCTACCAAGAAACGTGCCAGAACTGCGAGCTCGCATCAACGATGCTTTCGAACTCATTGATGGGGACATGCTGCGCCGAGTGTGGAAGGAACATGATTATCGGCTTGATGTCTGCCGAATCACTTAAGGGGCAGATATCGGACATTTGTGAATGCCTAAAAAAATCTTTTGAGTTTTTGTATTGTTGTGCAAAGCATTGTGAAAATATCTCAAATAATAAAGTTATTGTAGAGCTGTGAAATCGCTTCAATCATTTGTAATAACCCTGTATTATCACTTCAGAAACGGGTAATGGATTAAATACAAGAACCGTTCAATAACTAATACAAAATACTTTTTTCTGAAAGCAGGTCGGTTTTATTCAGGATTCCAATACACCATATTATTCCCTACTCTTTTATCTACAAAACACTATTTTTCAGCATAATCTCCGTTCAATACGGCTAACTTACTCAACGTTACTGGGAAAGCCCGTATTGCTGCATCAATAACCTCTACATCACCCGCGAACTACTTACCGCAGAGTGCATTCTTCATTGGACCAAACAGATGGAAGTCTAAAGATGCGAGATCTCAGCTATAAGGTGGATGATGACGAACAGTTCAGTGAAGTTTCGTGAACTCCTGTTGGGTGCGCAGACATTCTGTGAGGATATGGGGAAGTTCGTTTGCATTTTTGCGGCGACGACCACGCTGTAGTAGTTTCTTTAGTTTCCTCAGGGCAGCACAATACACTTCAGAGTCGATTGTTCCACCATGAGGGAGGAAACGACCTTGTTACGATGATGACGCAGGCCTCGCCCAACGACTCACCGTGTTTTTGTTCACTTCCAGGTTTCCGTAGACATTCCGCAAGCGCCTATGAATATCTGCGATACCTTGGTTTTCCACTACACGTCACGCCGCTAAGATGCGGGCATAAATATTGTCAACACGTGTTTAAACAGGGCGAGCTGGCAGTGACAGTTCTCTGCTTGGAACGTACCTCCGTTACCGACGCCATTTTGAAGGCTACGTGTAGTTCTGTCACCTATCGGGACTACGTGAAACTGTAAGAGCTGAAGATGGAATATTTCACGACGTCCCACAAAACCTCTTTTTTTTTTCAACCGAAATTGTCTGAGAAAAAATGTGATGCATTAGTCATCGGACGCCCCTCGTATATAATTTTCTTCTACTCTATATCCCGTGCATTCCGCCTCCATAGACGACTGGAGCTGGCACGATAGCTCAGAGTGTTCGGTCAGGGGATTGCCCAACTTCTGTAATAAACAAACCTTCTTCTTCTGCCGTGACCAATCCAAGGATTGGTTTGCAACAGCTACAATGGCAGCTTGTCTCCATTCTGTGCGTCTTTCAGCTTTCCTCTTGATTTCTTTATAGGTGTTACATCCCACATCTTTCACGATTTGATCCATGTACCTCAGCCGTGGTCCTCCTCTTGGTCTTTTTCCCTCGACATATCCCTCTATGATTGTGTTCAGGAGTCTTTTATGTCTTAATAGATGGCCTGTAAATTGCACTCTTCTTTTAACAATGAAACTCCAGAAGCTTCTCTTCTCACCTGCTCTTTCCAGAACTACTTCGTCTGTGACCTTCTAGATACATTTTATTTTGAGCATGCGTCTATAGCACCACATTTCAAAAGAATTTAGCTTCTGGTCTTCCTCTGTCCCGAGAGTCCATGTTTCACACTCATAGCATGCCACACTCCACACATATGATTTCAAAAATCTTTTCCTGATTTGAAGGCTGATGCTTTTAGATGTTAAGAAGTTTTTTTCTTGTTCAAAGCAGCCTTTCCTTGAGCAATTCTACATCTCACTTCTGCCTTGCTCCTTCCATCCCTGGTAATATAACTGCCCAGATAAGTTAATTTATCAACTTGTTCAAGCAGTTCATTGCCTACACGAACTTGGACTTTGACTTGATCTTTTTGTCGCATGCCATTACTTACAAAAGTCATAAACAAATAGCTGGGTCAATTTGCGATCAGTGGAATTTCAGAGGTGTCATCCGACATCCGCACAGAAATGATGACGAAAAGTGACGAAGAAATAGATAGAGAGAGCGACAGGAAAGAAAAAAAAAAGATCAACGCGTCTGACTCTTATATGGACGACACGGGTTCAGTTCCCGGTTCTGTTCGGGACTTTTGCTTAGTGCGAGAACATGAGGGAATGCACTCAGCCTTTTAATGCTGCCTGAATGAGGTATTGCGGCTCCGAAATCTGGTAGTAGAGCGAGAGGCTGACCTCATGGCCCTCCATACCGCACACGTGGCAGAGTCACACACGCCGGCTGGTCGATATTGAGTTCTGCTCAGGGCCTGATTGCAGGATTTTTTTGTTGTTGTTGTTGTAGTACAATGACATAATTTTGTAACTATATTCAGTGGCATATCTGGATACTGTAGCGTAGCGGATAGAGTTAGTAGGAAAGAAATACTAAATTAAAACGTCATGCTCGATGCTCAGTGAACTGCATGAACAACGAACACTTAGTAACCGTTTAACTGTTTTTCTTTCGTTACTTTGTAGGGTTGTAGTCGAGAAAGAGCTCGGAAAATTATTTAAATTGTTTTTAAAATTTGTTTGAAGTCTCTAGTGTTCTCATTATCAAACAGTGGGTGAGTATAGTGACAGTAATTAGTGTTCCTTTTTAAGAAAAGATTATTTTTCACACGTCTCAATGTTCGTGACGTCATATCTCATGGTCTATGTGCAGTACAACGATATAAAATTGCTAGTATATTCAGTGGTATATTTAGATACTGTTCGCAAAATGTGTTACTTATATAGTTAGTAGGAAAAAAGTAGTAAATTAAAACGTCATGCTTGACACTGAAAATGTTCTGCATGAACAGCGAAAATGCAATTAAGCGAAAAAGTTTTTCTCTTTCATCATTTTGTGGGGAATGTCAGAGAGAAAAATATTCTAAATGACAAAAGTTACATAGTTATCCACTTGCTGTGGATGAAAGGATATCATGGAATTTTACGTAAAGAAGTAGTAGACTACCTAGCACAGAGGTTGTTGTTGTTGTTGTTGTGGTCTTCAGTCCTGAGACTGGTTTGATGCAGCTCTCCATGCTACTCTATCCTGTGCAAGCTTCTTCATCTCCCAGTACCTACTGCAACCTACATCCTTCAGAATCTGCTTAGTGTATTCATCTCTTGGTCTCCCCCTACGATTTTTACCCTCCACGCTGCCCTCCAATACTAAATTGGTGGTCCCTTGATGCCTCAGAACATGTCCCACCAACCGATCCCTTCTTCTGGTCAAGTTGTGCCACAAACTTCTCTTCTCCCCAATCCTATTCAATACTTCCTCATTAGTTATGTGTTCTACCCATCTAATCTTCAGCATTCTTCTGTAGCACCACATTTCGAAAGCTTCTATTCTCTTCTTGTCCAAACTATTTACCGTCCATGTTTCACTTCCATACATGGCTACACTCCATACAAATACTTTCAGAAATGACTTCCTGACACTTAAATCTATACTCGATGTTAACAAATTTCTCTTCTTCAGAAACGCTTTCCTTGCCATTGCCAGTCTACATTTTATATCCTCTCTACTTCGACCATCATCAGTTATTTTGCTCCCCAAATAGCAAAACTCCTTTACTACTTTAAGTGTCTCATTTCCTAATCTAATTCCCTCAGCATCACCCGACTTAATTCCACTACATTCCATTATCCTCGTTTTGCTTTTGTTGATGTTCATCTTATATCCTCCCTTCAAGATACCATCCATTCCGTTCAACTGCTCTTCCAAGTCCTTTGCTGTCTCTGACAGAATTACAATGTCATCGGCAAACCTCAAAGTTTTTATTTCTTCTCCAAGGATTTTAATACATACTCCGAAATTTTCTTTTGTTTCTTTTACTGCTTGCTCAATATACAGATTGAATAACATCGGGGAGAGGCTACAACCCTGTCTTACTCCCTTCCCCACCGCTGCTTCCCTTTCATGTCCCTCGACTCTTATTACTGCCATCTGGTTTCTGTACAAATTGTAAATAGCCTTTCGCTCCCTGTATTTTACCCCTGTCACCTTTAGAATTTGAAAAACAGTATTCCAGTCAACATTGTCAAAAGCTTTCTCTAAGTCTACAAATGCTAGAAACGTAGGTTTGCCTTTCCTTAATCTTTATTCTAAGATAAGTCGTAAGGTCAGTATTGCCTCACGTGTTCCAGTATTTCTACGGAATCCAAACTGATCTTCCCCGAGGTTGGCTTCTACTAGTTTTTCCATTCGTCTGTAAGGAATTCGTGTTAGTATTTTGCAGCTGTGGCTTATTAAACTGATTGTTCGGTAATTTTCACATCTGTCAACACCTGCTTTCTTTGGGATTGGAATTATTATATTCTTCACAGAGGAGCTTTACTGAAAAGCAATTCCATCTTACACCAGTCCGTCATACTGATGTGAAACCTTCATTCACGAAAACTGCTTCCCACACAGCTGCCTGAACAAACGGACATCTCTCCTCGACAGTAGTTCGACTGTGTGAAGCTAACTAAACGTCTTATGACATCCATCGTTCGTATGAGGCTGGGGCACGGATGTTACCATCCATCGAATAAAATTTCTAGTTTGTGCATGTTGCGACAAGGTATAAACTGACATGGCCAATCTTAATCATGTCATATAGTAACGCACTAAGACAAGTAAAGCAGAAGATGTATTGTACAGGAAATTGGATGCAAGGGTTTTCCCCTTACCTACAAGTTATAAATCGTTAAGAGTGCAGATGCGATGAAAATAAGTACAATTTAACTGCGAAATTCTTAAAAGAAGCTGATATACAGATATATATTTATACTTTAAGTCCATGAGAGTGAAATAATCTCATGGAGACAGCCCGGTTAAAATAGTGTGTTTTACCTTTGGTATACACATAGAGGGTGCCCCAGGAGGAATGGTAAACATTTAGGGCTGTGATAGGAACGATAATTCAAAGTAAAAGTCTAGTAAACATGGCCTGTAAAATGCGTACCACAAAAGCTGTGGATAAAAGGGGATCATGGAATTTTACATAACGAAACAGTCGACCACCTAGCAAAGAGCTTTATTGAAAGGCAGTCAAAAGCTAGTCCCTCATACTGATTTGTAATCTACAATCAAGAAATGTAATCGAAGTAATGAAGAGTAACAGAAATCAGATTAGCGAGAAACATTTTTATGATTGGTGGTCCCGAAGTGGATGAAGTTAAGGAATTCGTCTACGTAGGGAGCAAAATAACCCGTGATGGACAGAGCACGGATACAAAAAGCAGACTGGCATTGGAAAGAAAGCCATTTTCGGCCAAGTGAATTCTGCTAGTGTCAAACACAGATCTTAATTTGAGGAAGAAGTGTCCGAGAATGTATGTTTGGAGCGCAGCGTTGTATGGTAGTGAAACATGGACTGTGGAAAAACCGGAACAGAAGATAATCGAAGTATTTGAGATGTGGTACTACAGGAGAAGGAAGAAAACCACATTGACCGACAGGGTAAGGAATGTGATGGTTCTCCGCACACTCGGCGAAGAAAGAGATATACGGAAAACACTGACAAGAAGGAGGGACGGGATCATAGGACCTCTCTTAAGACAGGGAATAGCTTCCGTGGCACTAAAGGGAGCTGTCGAGGATAACTACTAAAGAGGACAGATATACGAATACATTCAGTAAGTAGTTAAGGATTTAGATTGCAAGTGCTACTCTCTGAGATGAAAGAGGAACTCGCGGCGAGCCGCATCAAAACAGTCAGAAGACTCGAGTTAAAGAAAAAAAATTAAAAATAGTAGTTTGGAGCAAAACAAGAAGAAAGGTCCAGTAAACATCGGCACTATAGTGAATACGTTAAGAATTATGCACACTTGTTTATCTTCATGTCGTGAAACACATCTCTTTTAGAGCCGATGTTTACTAACAATTTCTTCTTGTTTTGGTCAATGATATCTCCTCCTAAAATATAGAAAGCATAGATCTTTCATTAGAGGAAATTTGTTTCGCAGTATAGAAGATGAAGAAGTGCTCATAGGTGTTAAGTAACGTATGCATTTTAGAGCCCACGTTTATTGGCCTTTTTTGCTTCGAATGCTCGCTCCTGTCATATCCCTAAATACTGATATGCCTTCCTGGGATATATGTATACATACGCAACTTACGTTCCTTTATATACATTTTAAAATACGAACTTTTACGTGTAAATGTAGGCTGCAACCATCTTGAACGAGATACTCCATGTAAAACCATTGTAAGAATATTCTTGTGAGTAATGTAATCACCTTAGTATCCATAAAACTAAGCGTCCGATTCCACACGTCTGCTTTGACCCGTGACGTAATGGTGGTGTGATGTGTGACGTCACTACGGCGCGGAGGTTTTGAGCAGGTTGTGTTTGTAGATGTTGTGTTGTATTTGATGGTCCCCTCTGGTGGAGGAAGTGGAGTGCTGAGTGTAACGTGTGGTATTGGGTTCATTTGAGTTTTGGTTGTCATGCACTAATGTAATTGTGCTTAGGTAGTTGGCACCGTAATGTGGACTGTGGAAGTGCTTTCAGTGAGTTACTAAGGCTTTTTGTTTGTTTGTGTGTTTGGAGTTTTTTTAGGTCTGAATAGTTTGGTGATTGTTCTACGTACAAAAGTATAAATTTTTATTGCTAATTTGTTAGGTTTGGATGTGACAGTGAAGTTCACAAGTGTACCATTACGTTCTCAGATGGGTGATGATACGACATCTGTCATACAGTTTCTGCAGATGTTCTGTCTAATTCTTAAATATGTTAGGTGTCACGTTAGTGGCAACGAAATGAGGTTCAAGAGAGTACCAGCCGCTCGGACTAGGGGCATATATACACTACTGGTCATTAAAATAACTACACCAAGAAGAAACGCAGATGATAAACGGGTATTCATTGGACAAATATATTATACTATAACTGACATGTGATTACATTTTCACGCAATTTGGGTGCAGAGATCCTGAGAAAACAGTACCCAGAACAATCACCTCTGGCCGTAATCACGGCCTTGATACGCCTGGGCATTGAGTCAAACAGAGCTTGGATGGCGTGTACAGGTACAGCTGGCCATGCAGCTTCAACACGATACCACAGTTCATCAAGAGCAGTGACTGGCGTATTGTGACGAGCCAGCTGCGCGGCCACCATTGACCAGACGTTTTCAGTTGGTGAGAGATCTGGAGAATGTGCTGGCCAGGGCAGCAGTCGAACATCTTTCTGTATCCAGAAAGGCCCGTACAGGACCTGCAACATGCAGTCGTGCATTATCCTTCTGAAATGTAGGGTTTTGCAGGGATCGAATGAAGGGGAGAGCCACGGATCGTGACACATCTGAAATGTAACGTCCACTGTTCAAAGTGCCGTCAATGCGAACAAGAGGTGACCGAGACGTGTAACCAATGGCACCCCATACCATCAAGCCGGGTGATACGCCAGTATGACGATGACGAATACACGCTTCCAATGTGCGTTCACCGCGATGTCGCCAAACGCGGATGCGACCATCATGATGCTGTAAACATAACCTGGATTCATCCGAAAAATGACGTTTTGCGATTCGTGCACCCAGGTTCGTCGTTGAGCACACCATCGCATGCGCTCCTGTCTGTGATGCAACGTCAAGGGTAACCGCAGCCATTGTCTCCGAGCTGATAGCCCATGCTGCTGCAAACGTCGTCGAACTGTTCGCGCAGATGGTTTTTGTCTTGCAAACGTCCCCATCTGTTGACTTAGGGATCGAGACGTGGCTGCACGATCCGTTACAGCCATGCGGATAAGATGCCTGTCATCTCGACTGCTAGTGATACGAGGCCGTTGGGATCCAGCACGGCGTTCCGTATTACCCTCCCGAACCCACCGATTCCATATTCTGCTAACAGTCACTGGATCTCGACCAACGCGAGCAGCAATGTCGCGATACGATAAACCGTAATCGCGATAGGCTACAATCCTACCTTTATCAAAGTCGGAAACGTGATGGTACGCATTTCTCCT
This sequence comes from Schistocerca cancellata, assembly GCF_023864275.1. Taxonomy (NCBI): domain Eukaryota; kingdom Metazoa; phylum Arthropoda; class Insecta; order Orthoptera; family Acrididae; genus Schistocerca; species Schistocerca cancellata. The sequence goes on along the minus strand of NC_064634.1, from coordinate 74,375,012 downwards.
CCTTAAATGAGGCATCACGGCAAAGTTTCACCAGGCAACGCCGGTCAACTGCTAATTGTGAATGAGAAATCGGTTGGAAACTTTCCTCATGTTAGCACGCCACCGGTGCCAAACTTGTGTGAATGCTCTGAAAAGCTAATCATTTGCATATCACAGAATCTTCTTCCTGTCGGTTAAATTTCGCGTCTGTAGAACGTCATCTTCGTGGTGTAGCAGTTTTAATGGCCAGTAGTGTATGTGCCGTTGTCGGTGTGAGTGCGTATGCTTATGTGTGTGTGTGCATGCACGTGGTGGCCAACCTAGATGGTATTGCCGTAGGCTTTTGGCGGTAAGTAATTTTTGTTTTTTGGTTTTGTTCAATAGTAATTGTGATGTCTTGTTTGTTGTTATTCATGGTACGTCGGTTGTGTTTTAACTGCTGTGGGTATGAGGTATCTGGGTTTTTCAGTTGTTGGGGTTTCGGCTCCACTTTTCGGAGTTGTAGGTGGTGGCTTTTTGGTATCGGTAACTGTGGTTAACGTGAAATGTCCGATTCCACTTTTTGCTGTTATACATTTTTTTGGCCTTGATAGCTGCGATTGAGCTATGTAGTTAAAGGGAAATATCCGATTCCTGTGTTTTTGTTGGTGTAGCCGAATTCTGTAATTTAATTTTTTTATATACTGTTTGTTTTGGGATGGTGCGATTGTTGTATATTTATCTTTTCCCTTCTTAAACCCCAATTTTTTATTGTTGTATGTTTAGCTTTTCACGCCCTAAACCCCCAATTACCCCGTTAGTTTGATTCTGTTTGAGGGGTTGAGGTCTTATTGTGTCATTATTTTTGTTTTCATTTGTTGGTGTCTGTATGTAGTGACGTCGTTATCTTGTTTTAAAGACGCTGAAAGTAGCCGTTTCCGCCATGCTAATGACGTCATGGGTCAAAGTAGACGAGTGGAATCGAACGCTTCTGTAATGCCATTTTACTTTAACTCAAATTTTCATGTTGACTCTGAACAGTTATGGCTATTACTGGCTGTATGGTCAACGTTAATGTACGCCAAAATAAGTTAACTAACAAATAAATAAAAATTTACTAACAACCGATACGCTTCTCTGAAAACCTGCTCGCCTGGAAAAAGACTGCAAGTTGATGACGTCGTTTAAACTATAAAGATATCTCGCGGGTATTTGTGTGTGCGTCGCTGTGTCGCAGCGCCAAGTAGCCATTTCCTCCATGCTGATGACGTTATGGGTGAAAGTAGACGAGTGGAATCGGACGCTTCCGTAATGCCATTTTACTTTAACTCAAATTTTCATGTTGACTCTGTACAGTTATGAGTATTACTGGCTATATGGTCAACGTTAATGTACGCCAAAATAAGTTAACTAACAATAAAATAAAAACTTTCTAACAACCGATACACTTCTCTGAAAACCTGCTCGCCTGGAAAAAGACTGCAACTTGATGACGCCGTTTAAACTATAAAGATATCTCGCGGGTATTTGTGTGTGCGTCGCTGTGTCGCAGCGACGGGCTCATGCGCCACGCTGCCGGCAGAAACGGATCGCAGCAGGGGACGGGTTGCCGCGGCGCCACTTGATCAGCCGGTTTCCTGGCAGCGGGGCCAGGCGCGGCGGATATAGGAAAGAGAGCCCCCTCCCCATCACCCTCTGCGTGGGCCACCAATTGTAGCCAATCAGGGGCCCAATATCCTGGCCGGGTATTGCCCGCGTCTTGCGGCCTCCCGACCCCGGATATGGGCTGTTAGGCGATATACTGGCGCTGCGGCCCACCGACCGCAGCCAGCCACTGCTGCTGCTACTGCTGCCGCTCGATGGTTGCCCGGGTCCAGGGAGCAGGCGTCTCTCACCGGCAGGTGGCTGGCCTGCATCTCGAGACGTCTGGTCTTTTTTTATTGTTGTTGCTACAATTAAACCTTTATTACGCCGCTTTGCATATCTGCAAAGCTGAGTATAAACAGGAATTTCCCTACTGTCAGTCACAGTTCAACACTGCCGTTTCCTTGCTTATAAGAATTGAGATGGTTTTAAACGGGTACTGGTAAACGTGACAACATACACGTAGTTTTGACAATATGCAAAGCTACTAAAAAAAATTTCAAAAATACGGAAGTGAAACATTTTTCCTCTATTCTTTGACCAATTCCACACACGAAAATAGATACCAATGTCAGTTTATAAGAAGTGCGGGATGAATGGTCAAGTTAATTGCCTAAGTTACGAAGGAAACGAGGAAATACTTGAAAAGTGAGAAGAAATAAATAATTGGAAGGAGAATCAGCATTGGTCGTATTTTTTTGTTTTATTATCCGCAAAATCGATTTTCCGTCACTTAGTGACCATCCTCAGTGCTGTAAAAAATGGCTCTGACCACTATGGGACTTAACATCTATGGTCATCAGTCCCCTAGAACTTAGAACTACTTAAACCTAACTAACCTAAGGACAGCACACAACACCCAGCCATCACGAGGCAGAGAAAATCCCTGACCCCGCCGGGAATCGAACCCGGGAACCCGGGCGTGGGAAGCGAGAACGCTACCGCACGACCACGAGATGCGGGCTCTCAGTGCTGTAATATCCAATTAAAATTGGTAGGAACTGGTATCAACAAGCTTAGAGCGATCATTTTAATTGTATATTACAGCACTTAGTGACCATCCTCAGTGCTGTAATATACAATTAAAATTGGTAGGAACTGGTATCAACAAGCTTAGAGCGATCATTTTAATTGTATATTACAGCACTTAGTGACCATCCTCAGTGCTGTAATATACAATTAAAATTGGTAGGAACTGGTATCAACAAGCTTAGAGCGATCATTTTAATTGTATATTACAGCACTTAGTGACCATCCTCAGTGCTGTAATACACAGTTAAAATTGGTAGGAACTGGTATCAACAAGCTTAGAGCGATCATTTTAATTGTATATTACAGCACTGAGGATGGTCACTAAGTGACCGAAAATCGATTTTGCGGATTAAAAAAAAAAATACTACCAATGCTGAGTCTCCTTCCAATTCTATCCACTATTTGGTCGTGGTGCACAGAACACTCCATGGAGGCGCCAATGAATAAATAATTGTTATCCTGTCAGACACGGCAAACCCTGAAGAGCACTTGGACGGAAAGGATAGTTTCTTGAATAGAGGGTTAAAGAGGAATGAGCATCAACAAAAGTAAAACAAGGGTAGCGAAATGTAGTCGAACTAAATCAGGCGATGCTGAGAGAATTACATTCCGAAATAAGCCACTGGAACTAGTCGATGACTACAATTATTTGGGCAGCATCACAACTGACGATGGTCGAAGGATATAAAACACGGACTAGCAATAGACATAAAAGTATTTCTATCTATTGCTTGCGCCTTTGTCCCGCATTTTGCGCGGGGTTGGCGTGGTTAAATCGGATTTGGCATGTTAATTTGAAGGGGTGGCCAGATGCCATTCCTGCCGCCACTCCGTACCCCCCGGCACGGAATCAAAGTACCCCATCTGTCTGCATCTAGTGTAAATCGTGGAAAAGTGCGGATGTGTGTCAAATGTCAGTGAGTCGTGTAACTGAGGCGGGACATGGGGACCAGCCCGGTATTCAGCTAGAGGGATGTGGAAAACCGCCTAAAAACCACATCGAGGCTGGCCGGCAGACCGGCCATCGTCGTTAATCCGGCGGGCGCATTCGAACCGGGGCCGGCGCGCCTACCGGAGTCCAGGAAGTAGCGCATTAGCGCTCTCGACTAACCTGTCGGGTTGCATAAAAGTATTTCTGTAAACGTTAATTTCGTTTACATCGATTGTAAACTTGAATTCAAACTACTGCAACATACATTCACTTCAAGTTGCGTATCGTATTTGAACCTTGGTCTCTCACCACAATTCGTTCCAAAAACAAATGACGACTACTTCACGCCGCAGGATGTGTGCAATGGTGCATCATAACCGATAGCCCTAACTGACAGGGTTGTGAATACCACAATAAAAGCCAAAACGCTTCAGTTAGCATGAGTCTGGAGTCGCCCCGTTTGCGAGATACGTCATGTGGTCAAAAGTATCCGGACACCCCCAAAAACATAAGCTTTTCGTTTTAGGTGCATTATGCTGCCACCTATTGCCAGGTACTCCATATCAGCGAGCTCAGTAGTCGTTAGGATACCGTGCCCGTAATAACCACCCACGACTGTCACGTATTTGACCTAGGTGAACCAAGTCATATTTTGCAACGAAAGTGTGTCCAGCGAGTGTTAATGAAGAAAAACATGTTGCTAAGTCCCTCGAGCTTCAGTGAGCATTTTAATCTTAAGTATACTGTTTATTTCAGTCAATGCTCACATAAACTGTTTATGTGGCAACACCTACTACGACTGACTAATCATTATCAGTAGCCCATATACACTTCTTTGCCAATCACTGAGTCACACCTTGCTAAGGGGAAACGTTTCCATAAAGCTGCTGCCGGCCTGCTGTAATAGCAACTCTGGCTGTGTAAGTAGGGAAAAAGCTGTTATTCTGAACTTAACTTACCAGTTCTATAGGAATACAAAGACGAGATTTTATTTTTCCTTAATGTCGCAGTCATGGCTGTGAAAAGAGTAAAAGTAGTTACGTGGGTAGTGCTTGTAGAAATGACAGAAAAAGTAAGTCTATATTACTCAGACTATGGAAATGGAAATGATCGTGTGGCATTGTTGAACAGGCGGCACCATTCGGGGGAGTTCGGCCGCCATATTGCAAGTCTTTTTTAGGTGACGCCACATCGGCGACTTGCGAGTCAACGATGATGAAAATGATGATGAAGGACACACAACACCCAGTGCCCTGCCGGGAATTGAAAACAGACCCCCCTATGGTACTCTGACACAGACAACGAATGGACCAGAAAAGAATATCACTCCAAGTACAGAAATTTTTAGTGCGGAAGAAACTTAAATGAAGGGGCAGAAAATACAAGAAACAGATATTTAAAACGGAAAGCCTTTGAGATTTGAAATGTTTTAAACCTGCACCAAGAACACAAACCTTAGGAACAGAAAAGACGATAACGCTAAGTCAGAAAATTTCAGGGTACAGGCGGGCGAAACGAAAGGAGGAAAAACTTATCAGTGTGTTGGTGATAATTATAAAAAAATGTTAAACTTGTAGGATATCATTAGAGCCAAATGTTACTGATCGACTCTGTATCTGTGCTCAATTTTACCTCGCTAGGAAGTTTCATTTTGTGACTTGTCCTATGGAGTGGAAATGTGTGACATCCAAGCACCGAAAATGTCTTTTATACTTATTTGAAAAGTAAAGTCCATTTTGTCACACTAAGCTTTTAAGGCTCCTCTACTTTCCTAAAAAAATCTGCTTCATCGCTTCTTGACAACGACAGTACTGCCTTCGTCATTATGTTCAACCATCGTCCACTTACCTATTATTTCAAGTGCTACAGGAGATAATAGTTACGGATTGTGATGTAGGGGCTGCAAGGTGGGTGGTCGAAATGTTTCTAGCGGAAATACTTATCCTAGGTAACCACCTTGCACATGGTTTCCCATGTCAGATCTTTTCATTTCGTCACACTATATTCATTCGAAAAGCTTTTAAGGCTCCTGTAATTTCCTAAAAAAATCTGCTTGATCGCTTCTTGACAACGACAGTACTGCTTCCTCATTATGTTCAACCATTTTCTATAATGATCGTGCAAATATTAGCACGTCCAAATGAGGAAACTAGAAATGAGCTAGAACACGAGTCGTCAACTGCCCTTCAGATCACTGTTCCCTGTACACCTGTTGCACGACTCCATTGGTCTGGATACTGGGTCTGCTCCTCTCCTCCTTATTATGCACATTTTTATGTTCATTTTTATGGCTCGATCCAGTAGCCTTAACTTGGCGTTATTCGTCATCCTACTTTAGCTCCATAAACTCGGTACCAATCCTGATGAATCTGAGCAAAAGAAGATCATTGCAGATATAAAAATCGAACTACAGCACACACTTCGCAGCTGGCACGAGCAGCTACTTTCGAAACTACTGTCGTTTAGTTCCACCCTCACTTAACCGGTTACTGAATTAGATTAATGACTCATGTGACTACATGAACGATCAATAAATGGCGACAGCTTTTTGCAACTTCGTACTGAGCTGCCGACACTTAAATAACTGTGAAAATCCTTACTTCACAAATGCGCCTCGTATTCATCACAGCGCATCTCATTTTCGTCTGGTAATTGAGACACACAATATCCTGGCAGCTTGCATGAGCGCTCTTCGAACATTTGCTGCGATCCAATGACAGTATGTTATACATCTTGACGTCATTTACTATAAAAAATGTTCGCGTTTAAGATAAGTTATTTCGCAGTTTCATTTTTTCGCTGAAAAAGATCGCTAAGAATTGTAGTATGTAACGACTACAAGTCAAGTATCAGTATTTACATTCAGTCAGATAAATCGGCTGACACAACGTTTTTGGACCCTTTCAAAACACTCGCTGTTGAGCGCAGTCTAGTTCCTGAAACTTGCGATCACACTTTGAGTTCTATTACTGTCGCAAATATGGTTTAAAATTGCCAAGAAGTCTTACTTAGTATAATCGCACACCCTCCAAAAGTAGAAAAACAGAATATATTATTTGTACCTTTCGCTAATCATTTCAGTGTTGTATCTGTAGACTACTGTCACTGCTAGGCAACGCACATTCCACATTGCACTACATCTACATCATTCTCCGCAAGCCACCCAGTGGTCTCCAAGCAGCGCTGGAATAAAAATAGCATAGATGACTCTCTGCATGCTATAATTGGTCTAATCTTGTTTTTATGACACTATGGGTGTATTACGTAGAGGTTGTACTATCTTAGATTCCTCATTTCATACTGTTTTGAGTAGGCCATCGCGAGATAATTGGCATCTATCCGGAAGCGTCCTCCATTTCATGTTGTCAGGCATCTCAGTGATGTCAACCAGAGCGACAAAGAAGCCTGTGGCCATACACACAGCGGGGGAAAAAATGGTTCAAATGGCTCTGACCACTATGGGACTTAACTTCTGAGGTCATCAGTCCCCTAGAACTTAAAACTACTTAAACCTAACTAACCTAAGGACATCACACACATCCATGCCCGTGGCAGGATTCGAATCTGCGACCGTAGCGGTCACACGGTTCCAGACTGTAGCGCCTAGAACCGCTCGGCCACTCCGGCCGGCCCGGGGAAAAGATTAGTGCATCCCTACTAGAGGTTTGCAGTTCACTCAATATCTATTGTTGCAACAGTGCATATGGAGTACATGAAATGATTACATTTACAGATCAATAGCACAAACAGTTCTAAGCTATCCACCCATGCAGAAACACTCATATTAGCACATGGTGTAACCTCCAAATGGTTCAAATTGCTCTGACCACTATGGGACTTAACTTCTGAGGTCATCAGTCCCCTAGAACTTAGAACTACTTAAACCTAACTAACCTAAGGACATAACACACATCCATGCCCGACGCAGGATTCGAACCTGCGACCGTAGCAGCAGCGCGGTTCCAGACTGAAGCGCTTAGAACCGCTCGGCCAGGTGTAACCTCCACTTGTGCCAGTACAGACGCTGACTTTGGCATCCAGTCGATCGTACAAATGGCGGATACTCACCTGGGATACGTTATACCACGCCTGTTCGACCTGTTTACGTAGTTCTGTAATAGTTTATAGTTGAGGAGTCGCACGAGTCATTTCTTGTCCCATCATATCACATAAGTTCTTGTTTGGAATCAAGTCCGGAGGTCGTACAGGCCAGGGAAGTTGCTGCACGTCTTCCAGAGCACGTTCAGTTTCACCTGCAGTATATTGGAACAACACATCACCTACGTGTTGCAAGAACGGCAGAAGAAAGCGTCTAACTATATTCTGCATATACCGTGCGCTGGTTAGCGTCCCCTCCCAAAACACCAAAGGTGTACAGTAGTTTTATCTCATCGCAGCCAATACTACACGGCTTAGGCTGGGGCCAGTGTGTCTTGGACAAACGCACTTTTCGAGGCAGTCCTAGGCAGGCCTAGGTCGTATACGCAAACGACCACTTGTGTGCACGCAGAATCTGCTTTCATCGCTGAAGATCACGGCGCGCCTTTCCTATTGAGCCGTGCTCACTCCCAGCTATGCGTTTTCGTGAACTTGGCTGTCTATCTGGTTTTCCGCCCTTGTTGCGGTTACACCTTGCTTCTTCTTCCTTCTACGTGTGGCAGCAGCGATGTGTATCGATATTTGCACCGTGTACCATCTTTGGTTTTGTGCATTCCGGCTAAGGAGTCTGTGGGCAGTCGGTCGGTTGCTGTGGACCAGGGAAGTTATATCCGCGCGGTGCAGTCGGCTGGGTCTGCTGGCGGTCCCTGTGCAGTGTCGGAGAGTAAGTGGAGCTGTCCGATCGCTACAAGCTTCGTGGTTCACCGACCCAGAACGTCAAAGTTGAGTAGCGGTTTCAAGTACCCAAGCCACGTCCATTCACGTTGTGTGGTTCGTTTCGGAGGTTCGCTGTTGGGGAGGGTTTCGTGTGAGCAACACCGAGTGTTTGTATCGCTGAAATTTAGCCGCCACGCGGTGGAATTAACTATATTGGTTGACTACCATTCAAGTGCACCAGCGGAATTTTCTGCCTTGTGGTTGTTAGCGTTCCGGTTACCTGCACTGAGCACTAACGTAATTTAAAGCAGTGTCCTTTCCTCACCTGTTGTCGCTGTCCAACATGGTGTGTAGTTTTGACCGCTTAATACGTATACATATTTGATTGTGGATAATCAAACCCGTAACATTTTGTGTTTGAATTCTCATGTACCGATTGGTGGCAAGCAAGTCGTTTGTCAGTCGGACCGTGGCTGCCCCTTCGTTGGGTTCCGACGGATCAAGTGTAGTTGGGCTCACCACCTGTCTCACCGAAGTGAACGAGGGCAGACCGACCCCCTGGAGGCTTCTGAGTGCTGTTGTCTTAACTGTCTTTCTCACTGGTGTTTGATTGTCTGTTCATAATCTATCACAGCCAATGATAAAAAAATTCTTGGTTTTACTGTGTTTTATGTAAGTAAGTTTGAATTCCGGCAAGTGGATATTTGCTGAAAGGTTATTGCCGTTGTGTTGTCTTTTCTTTTAGTCCGGTTTCAGCAACTTAAAACCCAAGGCTTATGGTTACATTTCTTTTTTAAAATTTTGGGAAATTAACTGTGGGCCTTCAGCCTTGGAACCTTATTCTTAAAATTACCTTTGAAGCTTAAACATTGCGGCCTTCTGCTTTTGAAAGGTTATGGTAATTTACTTTAAAATCTTGGAAATTTTATTGTGGGCCTTCAGCCGTTTGTACTTCATCTTGTTTATGTTTGTCTATCCACCCTTGCCTTGAGGCTTTTAGCCTAGCTGTATTATATTTATTTGTAACTGTAACTGCGTGTTTTCAGTAACTTGAAACTTACCTTTTTGATTTTTAAGATTTCTTATTTGGAGGCCTTCAGCCGTGAAAGATTTTGAGTTTGAAACTCGTGGTTGCAAAAGTTCGTCTGTGTTCCGTTTTGGTTGTAAATATGTTATTAAATTACAATAAAATACAATTTTAAGGTGAAACTGCCCCCAACCTTATTTGGCCCTTTCCACAATCATAATCACCTGTTCTACCAAGCGGGTTTAGCGGGCGTTTCACCTATCTTCCAAGTGATCCTCTGATGCGACCAACCGAGTCTTGTACGTCGTTGCTGTGGCATGAACGGAAGACGGGCTACAGGTGTGCGAGCCCGTATTCTCATAATCGGTTACGAACAGTTCGAGTTGACCCAGCTCGCGCTATTCGTCCACGAGACTCAGAGGGCCATAGACACGGGTTCACAGGTAGATACCGTGTTTCTTGACTTCCGCAAGGCGTTCGATACAGTTCCCCGCAGTCGTTTAATGAACAAAGTAAGAGCATATGGACTATCAGACCAATTGTGTGATTGGATTGAGGAGTTCCTAGATAACAGGACGCAGCATGTTATTCTCAATGGAGAGAAGTCTTCCGAAGTAAGAGTGATTTCAGGTGTGCCGCAGGGGAGTGTCATAGGACCGTTGCTATTCACAATATACATAAATGACCTGGTGGATGACATCGGAAGTTCACTGAGGCTTTTTGCAGATGATGCTGTGGTGTATCGAGAGGTTGTAACAATGGAAAATTGTACTGAAATGCAGGAGGATCTGCAGCGAATTGACGCATGGTGCAGGGAATGGCGATTGAATCTCAATGTAGACAAGTGTAATGTGCTGCGAATACACAGAAAGATAGATCCTTTATCATTTAGCTACAAAATAGCAGGTCAGCAACTGGAAGCAGTTAATACCATAAATTATCTGGGAGTACGCATTAGGAGTGATTTAAAATGGAATGATCATATAATGTTGATCGCCGGTAAAGCAGATGCCAGACTGAGATTCATTGGAAGAATCCTAAGGAAATGCAATCCGAAAACAAAGGAAGTAGGTTACAGTACGCTTGTTCGCCCACTGCTTGAATACTGCTCAGCAGTGTGGGATCCGTACCAGATAAGGTTGATAGAAGATATAGAGAAGATCCAACGGAGAGCAGCGCGCTTCGTTACAGAACCATTTAGTAATCGCGAAAGCGTTACGGAGATGATAGATAAACTCCAGTGGAAGACTCTGCAAGAGAGACGCTCAGTAGCTCGGTACGGGCTTTTATTGAAGTTTCGAGAACATACCTTCACCGAAGAGTCAAGCAGTATATTGCTCCCTCCTACGTATATCTCGCGAAGAGACCATGAGGATAAAATCAGAGAGATTAGAGCCCACACAGAGACATACCGACAGTCCTTCTTTCCACGAACAATACGAGACTGGAATAGAAGGGAGAACCGATAGAGGTAGTGAAGGTACCCTCCGCCACACACCGTTAGGTGGCTTGCGGAGTATGGATGTAGATGTAGATGTAGACATGTCTGGGCTCACAAGCCCTCTTATCTATGCTGTGGTAACAGTACCATCTGCCACTGCTGCCTTTACAATACGACGATCCTGACCGGCGTCTTTGTTGTGTGGTCGTTCAGAAATTCGTCTACTGGTATGACCACTGATACCAGAATCGTTGCACAACTGATGCAGCACGTGTAACTTGTGAGGCATTTCTCGGAAAGGACTATCCCTCCATTCGGAATGTCACAATTTGACCCCTTTCGAACTCGTTAAGTTGGTTGTAGAAAGCGCGAGTACATCTCCGAAGCAAGGTTGACTGACTGGTTCAAACGTTTGCACAATAATGAGTCTTCTGGCTGTGCGCATTCCTTATTAAATGGCAGACACAAATGGCGCTTTGTTAGCTATGTCACTACGATATCTGTTTGCGGACGACGTTGAAACGATTCCAGTACGTCTACTATCAGCTAGGTGGCATATGCCGTCATCGGATCAAAATCGACGTCGTGTTACCAAGTGTACTATTTTTTTTCGGACAGTGTATGAATTAATGAAATTTTCTAGAAATTCCATTCGCACCAAGTAGTTAAATATCGACGAGTTTTCAGCCGAGTGTCCCTGAGCCAGTGTCAAGTGGTGACTTTGTGTGGTTGCTGCTTCCATCCTTGCACATTTGGTAACGTTATCGTTGCGCAACCACCATGCCCGCTTCTGACGGTCGGGTCCCAAGCTGTGCTTCGCTGTAAGTTGCCGTCTTTATCGACAGAAGCGATTGAGATAAAAGAAATAGCTGATAACGTCCTCCGTAAAGATGGTGCATGGGATCGGAAGGTTGAATCGAAGAACATGGCTCGGAGCACCATGGGACTTAACTTCTGAGGTCATCAGTCCCCTACAACTTAGAACTACTTAAACCTAACTAACCTAAGGACATCACACACATCCATGGCCGAGGCAGGATTCGAACCTGCGACGATAGCGGTCGCGCGGTTCCAGACTGTAGCGCCTAGAACCGCTCGGGCACCCCGGCCGGCGAAGGTTGAATCGGGTGCGCAATGAAAACAATACTATGTGCGTTGCTGAAGCGGGGCACGTCACAGGCGGTACCGCGGCTGTGTGAGAACGGAAACGGCAACCACACGACAGTCATCACGTGACAGTGGTCGAGGATCACTCGTCCGAAAGCTCACAGGTGTTGAACCATTTGACGGGCTGGAATCTCGAGGAAATTTTATTAGTTCTTTCGCGTGTTTCATTGCATTGACACTTCTAAGACGGACTTTAAAAGTATCAGGTAACGAGGTGGGAGTAACGCGGAGAGCTGCTGTGGCGCGCGGCCCCGAGACGCGGGTCGCGGCTGGCGGCTGGCGGGGTCACCGCGACCAGCTGAGAGCCAGCGTGGCCGTGACATGGCCATCGCACAGCCGCCGGCGAACGGGTGTTGACCCTCGCCGCTAATCGACGTGCCGCTGTCCCCTGCCAGCATCGGCGCCTCCCAGACGCCATTATTCTCGCTCCCGCGTAAATCACACCGGTTTTCACGCTGCTGCACACCGTTCGCTTCCTCCTCTGCCTAGTTACGTAGGTTCGATCCTGAAAAGTAGTTATCAGATAGATAAACAACAGAGGACTGAACATATCGAAACAAATGTTAAAAATTAAAAAAATTAAAACTGTGCTAATGTATTTCATATGATTTTATATATGGAAACCAAGTTCTAAGCAAAGAAGGGAAAGAAGAAAGCTGGAAGGAATATAATCTATACAGGGGCGATGTGCTTGAGTACAATATTATGGAAATGGAAGAGGATGTAAGATGAAGATGAAATGGGAGATATGATACTGCGTGAAGAGTTTGACAGAGCACTGAAAGACCTAACAAGAAATAAGGCCCCCGGAGTAGACAACATTCCATTAGAACTACTGACAGCATTGGGAGAGCCAGTCCTGACAAAACACTACCATCCGGTGAGCAAGATGTACGAGACAGGCGAAATTCCCTCATACTTCAAGAAGAATATAATAATTCCAATCCCAAAGAAAGCAGGTGTTGACAGATGTGAAAATTACCGAAATATCAGTTTAATGAGTCACAGCTGCAAAATACTAACGCGGATTCTTTACAGACGAATGGTAGAAGCCGACCTCGGGACAGATCAGTTTTCATTCCGTATAAATGTTGGAACACGTGAGGCAATACTGACCCTACGACTTACCATAGAAGAAAGATTATGGAAAGGCAAACCTACCTTTCTAGCATTTGTAGACTTAGAGAAAGCTTTTGGCAAGGTTGACTGGAATACTCTCTATCAAATTCTGAAGATGGCAGGGGTAAAATACAGGAATTGAAAGGCTGTTTACAATTTGTACAGAAAGCAGATGGCAGTTATAAGAGTCGAGGGACGTGAAAGGGAAGCAGTGGTTGGGAAGGGAGTGAGACAGGCTTGTAGCCTATCCCCGATGCTATTCAATCTGTATATAGAGCAAGCAGTAAAGGAAACAAAAGAAAAGTTTGGAGTAGGTATTAAAATCCATGGAGAAGAAATAAAAACTTTGAGGTTCGCCAATGACTTTGAAATTATGTCAGAGACAGCAAAGGACTTGGAAGAGCAGTTGAACGGAATGGACAGTGTCTTGAAAGGAGGGTATAAGATGAACATCAACAAAAGCAAAACGAGGATAATGGAATGTAGTCGAATTAAGTCGGGTGATGCTGAGGGAATTAGATTAGGAAATGAGACACTTGAAGTAGTAAAGGAGTTTTGCTATTTGGGGAGCAAAATAATTGGTGATGATCGAAGTAGAGAGGATATAAAATGTAGACTGGCAATGGCAAGGAAAGCGTTTCTGAAGAAGAGAAATTTGTTAACATCGAGTATAGATTTAAGTGTCAGAAAGTCGTTTCTGAAAGTATTTGTATGGAAGTGAAACATGGACGATAAATAGTTTAGACAAGAATAGAATATAAGGTTTCGAAAAGTGGTGCTACAGAAGAATGCTGAATATTAGATGGGTAGATCACATAACTAATGAGGAGGTACTGAATAAGATTGGGGAGAAGAGGAGTTTGTGGCACAACTTGACTAGAAGAAGGGATCGGTTGGTAGGACATGTTCTCAGGCATCAAGGGATCACAAATTTAGCATTGGAGGGCAGCGTGCAGGGTAAAAATCGTAGAGGGAGACCAAGAGATGAATACACTAAGCAGATTCAGAAGGATGTAGGCTGCAGTAGGTACTGGGAGATGAAGAAGCTTGCACAGGATAGAGTAGCATGGAGAGCTGCATCAAACCAGTCTCAGGACTGAAGACCACAACAACAACATGATTTTATTTATTCATTTATCCATAAAGAACATCTCTGGAACGGATTCTACGATCACTGATACTGTTTTATGAAATAAGAGCCTATTTCACTTTAGTCTCTCTGTGGTACCGGTAGCTACGATGCCACGGCGTAGGTGCAATTTCGGAGGTTGGCTCTACGACACAGGCGACAGTGCACTCTAGCCGGCGATGTGCAGCTCTACGAAGGCCGCCCCAGATTCATCCTATTTTGATGCCGAGCAGACGACAGAGCTACTTTGTTCCCATTTTCATAGTGGGCTAGCCGCTATAGAGTTTGCCTGTGTAACGTCTGTGAACTTAAGACATCCGACTTCGCACCCCCGTGATCTTCAGTGCAAAGTTACGTATCTCATTGAGTACTATTCTCTATTAAATGTTGAGTAAAATTAAACGCAGTACTGAAGCATTTCACCTTTTCCTGCTCCTACTCACTTCCTACATTCGGCCTACCCTTCAGTTTACAGCAGCAGACCCACGCGAAACTTTCCGGGAGGGATACAAAACTCCCCACGTGCTTTGCTCCATTACTGCATCACCTGATGTGTTAGTTGAATGTTTTACTGTAGTTTGTAGTTTTGTTTTGTAACATTGATCTCAATAGATGTTGTTGATATTGCGGTGTTCAATCCGAAGACTGGTTTGATGCAGCTCTCCATCCTACTTCACCCTGTGCAACCCTCTTCATCTGCGAATAACTACTGCAACTTACATCCTTCTCAGTCTGCTCAAAGTATTCACCTCCTACACTCCATAAGCGATTTTTACCTTCCACGCTCCAATACTAAACTTGTGATCGCTTGATGTCTCAGAATGTGTCCTATCAACCGATGCCGTCTTTTAATCAAGGCCGGCCATAGTGGCCGAGCGGTTCTAGGCGCTTCAGTCTCGAACAGCGCGACCGCTACGGTCGCAGGTTCGAATCCTGCCTCGGGCATGGATGTGTGTGATGTCCTTAGGTTAGTTAGGTTTAAGTAGTTCTAAGTTCTAGGGGACTGATGACCTCAGATGCTAAGTCCCATAGTGCTCAGAGCCATTTGAACCATTTTTTTTTAATGGAGTTGTGTCAAAATTTCTTTCTCCCCAGTTATTTTCAGTAACTCCCCATTATTTACGTGACCTACCCGTTTATTCCTCATCATTCTTTTGTAGCACCAAATTTCAAAAGGTTCTACTCTCTCTTTGCCTTATTTGTTTATAGCTCACGTTTCAGTTCCAAACATTAATACATTTTCAGAGAAGACTTGCTGACACTTAAATCGATATTCGACGTTCAGGATTTCTCTAATTCAGAAGCGCTTTTCTTGTCACTACAAATCTACATGTTATATCGTGTCTATTTTGGCCGTCATCAAGTTATTTTGTTGCCTCATCTGCTACTTTCAGTGTCTTGTTTCCTCATGTAATTCCGTCAGCATCACCTCATTTAATTCGACTTCATTCCAATATCCTTGTCTTGCTTTTGTTGATGTTCCTCTTATATCCTCCTTTCAAGACACTGTCCATTCCGTTCAACTGCTCTTCCAAGTCATTTGCTGTCTCCGACAGAATCACAATGACATCAGCTAAATTTAAAATTTTTATCTCTTCTGCCTGAAGTTTAATGCCTAAACTTCTGTTTCGCTTCCTTTCTTGCTTGCTCAAAGTAAGATTGAATTACATCGGCGATCGGCAACAACCCTGCCTCACTCCTTTCTCAACCACTACTCCCGTTTCGTACCCCTCGACTGTTATAACTGCCGTCTGGTTGTTATACAAGTTGTAAACAGTCTTTCGCTGCCTCTATTTTATCCCTGCAGCCTTCACATTTTCAAAGAGAGTATTCCAGTCAACATTTCCAAAAGATTTCTCTACGTATACAAATGCAACAACGTCAGCTTGCCTTTCCTTAACCTGTCTTCTAAGATACGTCGTAAGGTCAGTATTGCCTCGTGAGTTCCTACATTCCTCCGCAATCCAAACTGATCTTCTCCAAGGTCGACGTTTACCAGGTTTTCCACTCTTCTGTAGGGAATTCATGTTAGTATTCTGCAGGCATGACTTATAAAGCTGATATTTCGGTAATTTTTACACCTGTCAGCAACTGCTTTCTTTGGTAGTACCTTCTTCTTGAAGTGTGAAGGTATTTCGCGTGTCTCATACATCCTGCACACCAGGTGGATGAGTTTTGATGTGGCTGGCTCTCTCAACACTATTAGTAGTTCTGACGAAATATAATCTACCCCCGGGGCCTTGTTTTGACTTACGTCTTTCAGTGCTCTATCAAATTCCTCTCGCAGTATCGTATCTCCCACCTCGTTTCAATCTACGTCCTCTTTCATTTGACATATGTCGTGTAACTGACGTCGTTTTGGACGTACTGATTATGTGACGAATGTTATATAAGTTGCCTGAAGAAAAGAGAGAAGCGCCTAGAAGACATGGTCGGGTGTCAGTGTTATTTTTACACGTACGCACCATGGGCGAGTATATAATGATTTGAGCTGCATTACCCTGTGACAGGTAGTACGGCTATCAGAGTACGTTAGTTTTTATTGTTGTTACGAGGGCTAGTAAGGTCTAAGGAGGGTAAAAGCGTCAATGTTGAGTAGTCACAGTGAAGGACGTGGAGATGTGACCTACTTACGTCAGACAACATTATCATCAACGCACACACTTTTAAAGGGGCCTAATTGTTGGAAGTCGTTTGAGCGGCTGGACGAATCGTGCAGTATCCAAATTTTCGGCGTATTCAGACGTGACAGTGACCCTATGTCGAACTGCGTGAGAACGTGATGGCAGGAACGCACGTCGTCAAGCTTCCCGTCGACCACGCCTGAACGCCACAAGGGATGAGCGCCGTATCGCGCACCAAACACATCGCGCCAGCTAACCGAGAGTAAGTAATGGAAGCCCTACAACATTATGTGTCAACCCCGAAATTGGTTGGTGAGTAGCAGCATCCGGGTAAGGAAATTACCGTCCCAGGAGCAGGGTGCCGTTAACCCCACAGCACAAACGGCTCATTTGGAATGGTGCCGCGCCTCTGATGAATGGCGCCGTACTGTATTCAGCGATGATGCTGCGCTATTCCGGATGACCATCATACTCGGCTAGTATGGCGGTGACCTGCTGGCAGATCCCATTCTTCGAATGTTTTGGGGGGGGGGGGGCAAAGCGGTATTACTATTTGTGCCATTGCATGGGGAAGCAGTTGGGCAGTTTCAGGTCACAGCTAGTAGCGATTTTGGGAACTCTGACGGCACAACCGTACATCTTGCGTCCTCAAATTTTACCTCTGATGTTACGGTGTAGTGGTGACATTTTCCAACAGTACACTGCCCGTCCAGCCGCAGTACATCTCAAGGAATTGTCTGCTTGGTGTTGAGTTACTCTGTAGCCAGCAAGATCCCTGAGTCTGTACCTAGTAAATCATGTGTGAAATCAGTTAGGACCTCAGCTCTGGCCTAGTGCCAATAATCAGAATCCGGAGGACCACTTAACAACAGTTGCGATGCAGCTAGTCGCAGGAGAGGATTCAACAACTTTATGAGACCCTTTTCAACGGAATGAGTGTATGCAATCAGGACAAATGAGGTGCAACATTATACTCCTAAGAGATCTCATACTGCCACGTTCTTTGTAAATTTGAATCTATTTATAATCACTGCAGTACCATTACTTTCTCTTCCAACCTGTGAAGTTTCATCTAGTTTTCTCATCCCCTTCTGGGGGTCGCACTTGTGTTATCTGGCAGTATAGATGAACGGTGACTTGTTTTTTTTTTTTTTAACTATGCCTAATTACGGTCTTTCCCATTGCATGTAGGAACTCCACGAAGGTCTCAAGTTTCACTGAAAATCTCTTGTTCTAGTTATGCTTTTGAATAACACTTTCAATCTGACCAATATCCACATTCAAGGTACACTATGTGATCAAATGTATCCGGACACCCCCAAAAACATATGTTTTACATGTAGTTGTTGTTGTTGTTGTGGTCTTCAGTCCTGAGACTGGTTTGATGCAGCTCTCCATGCTATTCTATCCTGTGCAAGCTTCTTCATCTCCCAGTACCTACTGCACCCTACATCCTTCTGAATCTGCTTCGTGTATTCATCTCTTGGTCTCCCACGCTGCCCTTCAATACTAAATTGGTGATCCCTCGATGTCTCAGAACATGTCCTACCAACCGATCCCTTCTTCTAGTCAAGTTGTGCCACAAGCTCCACATCTCCCCAATTCTATTCAATACCTCCTCATTAGTTATGTGATCTACCCATCTAATCTTCAGCATTCTTCCGTAGCACCACATTTCGAAAGCTTTTATTCTCTTCTTGTCTAAACTATTTATCGTCCACGTTTCACTTCCATACATGGCTACGCTCCATACAAATACTTTCAGAAACGACTTCCTTACATTTAAATCTATACTCGATATTAACAAATTTCTCTTCTTCTGAAACGCTTTACTTGCCATTGCCAGTCTACATTTTATATCCTCTCTACTTTGACCGTCATCAGTTATTTTGCTCCCCAAATAGCAAAACCTCTTTACTACTTTAAGTGTCTCATTTCCTAATCTAATTCCCTCAGCTTCACCCGACTTAATTCGACTACATTCCATTATCCTCGTTTTGCTTTTGTTGATGTTCATCTTATATCCTCCTTTCAAGACATTGTCCATTCCGTTCAACTGCTCTTCCAAGTCCTATGCTGTCTCTGACAGAATTCCAATGTTTTTATTTCTTCTCCATGGATTTTAATACCCACTCCGAATTGCTCTTTTGTTTCCTTTATTGCTTGCTCAATATATAGATTGAATAACATCGGGGATAGGCTACAACCCTGTCTCACTCCCTTCCCAACCACTGCTTCCCTTTCATGCCCTTCGACTCTTATAACTGCCATCTGCTTTCTGTACAAATTGTAAATAGTCTTTCGCTCCCTGTATTTTACCCCTGCCACCTTCAGAATTTGAATGAGAGTATTCCAATCAACATTGTCAAAAGCTTTCTCTAAGTCTACAAACACTAGAAATGTAGGTTTGCCTTTCCGTAATCTTTCTTCTAAGATAAGTCATAAGGTCAGTATTGCCTCACTTGTTCCAACATTTCTACGGAATCCAAACTGATCTTCGCCGAGGTCGGCTTCTATCGATGTTTTCCATTCGTCTGTAAAGAATTGGTGTTAGTATTTTGCAGCTGTGACTTATTAAACTGATAGTTCGGTAATTTTCACATCTGTCAACACCAGCTTTCTTTGGGATTGGAATTATTATATTCTTCTTGAAGTCTGAGGGAATTTCGCCTGTCTCATACATCTTGCTCACCAGATGGTAGAGTTTTGTCAGGACTGGCTCTCCCAAGGCTGTCAGTAGTTCTATTGTAATGTTGTCTACTCCGGGGGCCTTGTTTCGACTCAGGTCTTTCAGTGCTGTGTCAAACTCTTTACGCAGATTCATATCTCCCATTTCATCTTCATCTACATCCTCTTCCATTTCCATAATATTGTCCTTAAGTACGTCGCCCTTGTATAGATCCTTTATATACTCCTTCCACCTTTCTGCTTTCCCTTCCTTGCTTAGAACTGGGTTTCCATCAAAGTTCTTGATCTTCATGCGAGTGGTTCTCCTTTCTCCAAAGGTCTCTCTAATTTTCCTGTAAGCAGTATCTATTTTACCCCTAGTGAGATAAGCCTCTATATCCTTACATTTGTCCTCTAGCCCACACAATAATCCGTTCACTATGCTGTTTGTAGTAGCTTACCCGCACTCCTATTTTTTATTCATTATGAAACCTACACCTGCATTACCCCTATTTGCTTTTGTATTTATAACCCTGTATCCACCTGACCAAAAGTCTTGTTCCTCCTGCCACCGAACTTCACTAATTCCCGCTATATCTAACTTTAACCCATCCATTTCCATTTTTAAATTTTCTAACCTACCTGCCCGATTAAGGGATCTGACATTCCACGCTCTGATTCGTAGAACGCCAGTTTTCTTTCTCCTGATAACGACGTCCTCTTGAGTAGTCCCCGCCCGGAGATCCGAATGGGGGACTATTTTACCTCCGGAATATTTTACCCATGAGGACGCCATCATCATTTAATCATACAGTAAAGCTGCATGCCCTCGGGAAAAATTGCGGCTGTAGTTTCCCCTTGCTTTCAGCCGTTCGCAGTTCCAGAACAGCAAGGCCATTTTGGTTAGTGTTACAAGGCCAGATCAGTCTATCATCCAGACTGTTGCCCCTGCAACTACTGAAAAGGCTGCTGCCCCTCTTCAGGAACCACACGTTTGTCTGGCCTCTCAACAGATACCCCTCCGTTGTGGTTGCACCTACGGTACGTCTATCTGTATCGTTGAGGCACGCAAGCCTCCCCACCAACGGCAAGGTCCATGGTTCATGTTTTACATATTAGGTGTATTGTGCTGCCACCTACTGCGAGT
The DNA here is from genome assembly GCF_023864275.1 of Schistocerca cancellata. Lineage (NCBI taxonomy): Eukaryota > Metazoa > Arthropoda > Insecta > Orthoptera > Acrididae > Schistocerca > Schistocerca cancellata. The sequence goes on along the minus strand of NC_064634.1, from coordinate 74,354,311 downwards.
AACTCGATATCAGCAACCTCAGTGGTAGTTAGACATCGTGAGAGAGCAAAATGGTGCCCTCCGCTGAACTCAAGGACTTCAAACGTGGTCAGGTGATTGGGTGTCGCCGGCCGAAGTGGCCTTGCGGTTCTAGGCGCTGCAGTCTGGAGCCGCGAGACCGCTACGGTCACAGGTTCGAATCCTGCCTAGGGCATGGATATGTGTGATGCCCTTAGGTTAGTTAGGTTTAACTAGTTCTAAGTTCTAGGGGACTAATGACTTCAGAAGTTGAGTCCCATAGTGCTCAGAGCCATTTGAACTGTTTTTTTTTATTGGGTGTCACTTGTGTCATACTTCTGTATGCGAGATTTCCACACTCCTAAACATCCCTAGGTCCCATGTTTCCGATGTGAAAGTGAAGTGGAGACGTAAAGGGACACGTACAACACAAAATTGTACAGACCGATCTCGTCTGTTGACTGACAAAGACCGCTGACAGTTGAACAGGGTCGTAAGTGTAATAGGCACACATCTATCCAGACCATCACACAGGAATTCCAAACTGCTTCAGGATGCACTGCAAGTACTATGACATTTAGGCGGGAATTAAAAAAACTTGGATTTCATGTTCGAGCGGCTGCTCATAAGCCACACATCACGCCGCTAAATGCCAAACGACGCCTCGCTTGGTGTAAGGAGCGTAAACGTTGGACGAATGAACACTGGAAAAACATTGTGTGGAGTGACGAATCACGGTACACAATGTGGCGATCCGATGCCACGGAGTGGGTATGGAGAATGCCCGGTGAACGTAGTCTGCCAGCGTTTGTAGTGCCAACAAAAAATTTGCAGGCGGTGGTGTTACGATGTGGTTTTGTTTCTCATGGAGGGGGCTTGCACCCCTTGTTGTTTTGCGTGGCACTATCACAGAGCAGGTCTACATTTATGTTTTAAGCACCCTCTTGCTGCCCACTGTTGAAGAGCAATTCGGAGATGGCGATTGCATCTTTCAACATGATCGAGCACATGCTCCTAATGCACGGCCTGTGGCGGAGTGCTTACACGATAATAGCATTACTGTAATAGACTGGCCTGCACAGAGTCCTCACCTTAATCCTACAGAAAACCTTTCCGATGTTTTGAACTCAGACTTCGTGCCAGGCCTCACCGACTGGCATCGATACCTCTCCTCAGTGCAGCAGTCCGTGAAGAATCGGTTGCCATTCCCCACGAAACCTTCCAGCACCTGACTGAACGTATGCCTGCGAGAGACGAAGCCGTCATCAAGGCTAAAGGTGGGCCTACATCAAGGCTAAAGGTGGGCCTACACGTTATTGAATTCCAGCATGACCGATGGAGGGCGCCACGAGCTTGCAAGTCATTTTCAGCCGGGTGTCCGGATGCTTTTAACCTTTTAGTAAAGCTAACGCACGGTACTGCTCAAGTCCTAGAGATTGCCAGTTCGAGTCCTGCTAGTAGCAGAAACTTTCACCAGTACAGGCGCCTATGATTCGTCTGCCATACGACTGGATAAATAATGTCTATCGCCCTCTACTCTATGCGCCAAAACGAAAAGGTTTTTGGTGAACTTCTGGAGAACATCTTAAAAATGTTCAGGGTCACTACTAGGATGTGATGTGAACTGCGTTTAACGCATCTGCAAAAGGTAATCGCAAGCAAGGCACTAGTGCTGCTAATTCTAAAACACTGTTCCATCGTTTGAAATCCTTACCACGTTGGCGTGATAGCAGCCGTCGAAAGTAGTTCACAGAGCCGATGTCAGGTTCATAACAAAGCGGTGTAGCACACTAGAAAGTGTAACCAATTGTTCTGGGAAATTAAACGAAAATCGATGGAAGAAAGACGACTCAGTTTGTATGAAAACCTGTCAGGTAAATATATAGAATCTCTATTGGAAGAGGACTGAGCGATCATTCTGTTTCCACTATCGTGTTTCTTGTGCATCAGTTATGACAATAAGGAATGCGAATTTAGAGCTATAGAGGCCGAACTGACTAGCTTCCGCAGCCTCCTGCATTATCCGTAAAAGGAGTCTCAATTTTACACATCCGTGCCCAGTAAATATTTTCTTCACGCCACACCCAAAGAAACAGGATATAATATCACTATTACTTGTACAAAGTGCCTGCCTCTGCGGATTTTACAACGGCTAGTGAAATATACTCGGTGTCCATTTGAAACGTCCATGATTTGTAAATGCAGTAAGATAAAACTATGAGCTTTAGATACTTGACGTTCATGGCATCATGTTCAGTAACTGTAACTCAAAAAGTTTTGCACAAATGAGTAATGCATTACTACACAGGGACCTTTCGTAGCTATGCTGTCTTTCATCAGCGCACATCGCATACTCGCCTTTTCGCTGTCTCTGATAAGTTCCCGAAAGCTGTAGGGGTTCCTCGAATCCCATATGTGAACGTTGTGTCAATTAATCTTCCCATTTGTGGGAGGTTACTTCATCAGAGAAAACGAAATTTTCTAGATAGCAGTTGTGTTGTCCTGTGCTGTCCAATATCCCAATAGCAAAAATATCTCGATAGCAAACCGGAGGCGAAGCAGCAAGTCGTTTTGCTTTGATGCTAGCTGAGTTTGAATTTTGTGACCGTGCAAGCAAAATCGATTATGCAGCATCTTGTGTAGTGCTGAGCGAGGGATGTGTTAACTCTCGTTGTGCTCGGCGAATTCACTTTGATGGCCTTCTTTGGGAGGTTTTTCTTATCTCCTTTACTATTACGTCAGATGTGCGTTCTCTGCCAGAACCTGACTTCCCGTTTATACTCAAGGTGGCTAGGAACATGTCACATCGACCCATAATCGTCTTAACATCTGACGGCTCCATGTGCAATTCATTTCAGCAATTTCTTTGGGCAGCAATGAATGATTTCGTTTCCGAACCGTTGATACATTTGGTACCATGACACAGTAACGACTCAGAATAGAAGTAATGAAATTTCAGTTCCACACACACACACACACACACACATACACACAGTATGGCTGTAAATTTCCTGATAATTACATTATGGGACGCTCTGAAATAATTTGTTGAGCCTGATTACTCGGAACTCATCAGAAGATCTGAGTCACAAAAGGGATAGCAGGAAAAGCCACAACCCCGTTATACTTCAGATGCTATTATGGCTTTCCACATCTGCCGGAGCCATTAAAAGCAAAACCCACAACGTAAATTTCTCCCCAGTTCCGAGCGGCAATCTAAAATTTGATTGCCCAAGGTAATAAATCGGAAAACGGCATCGGCTAGCGGAGGAAGTAATTACTCTTTAGTTGGAGGATTCGCCGGCCAGACCTAAGCTGGCCGATAACAGGCGAAGGCGGCTTAAAGTAGATGGCCCATAGATATTCCCACGACGACAGCTGTCACATCAGCCAGCGAATGAGAGGGAATAATTGCGCGGCGAATGGGCTCCACAAACGGATTGCTCAGACTCTGTGCGTCCCGTAATCAAAACCCTTCATCCAGACAACTCAATTACGTTGGCGCCTTGACTGCATGTCACATTTAAAAACTGTTTCCATCTACCAGCCCTGAGACATAAACACGCTCCTTTACACCGGGCAATCGGCGCTGACGAATAGGCGTGTTGGAAAAATTTAATTAAGTACGCTGCGAGAAAATATCGATGGGTGTAAAGAAACGGTAATGTTGTCTCATGGGGCAACCCATCTAATAACGAATACAGCGTATCAGAAAAGTTATTACTTTAATCACTATGAACACGGTTACCAAGCGGTATTCGAGCAGGGATCTGCTGGAACGTCCTGAATTATATCTCTAGTGCTTTCCTTGTCGGGTTCCACTGGTATACATATGTGACAAGCTAGTGTCCTGTGCATAATGATGATGATGTTGATAGCATATTAAAATGTAAATCTTCTTTCTTCGAAAACAACTCGATTTTTAGCAGACTCGGAACTCGGCTACGGCATATGCTTACGGTACCGTCTCAGATGTGTATAATTCGAGCACGTCTAGGACAAGGAACTTTCGGAGGAAATCAGCCAATCTACATCAAAATACATTTTTAAAAATAAAACGGTAGAGCAGGGTAACAAGTTGTTATATCTTGACTGTGACACTACCTATACTTCGCATCATACCACTTTAAATTTACCAATATTTCAGTTTCTGTGTAGCACAGTAAAGAGTAACTTTCGACATAGCAGTCGAGGACACATCTAGAATTCCACAAAGTAGCAGCAGTGTCAGAATTCTCTTATGGAAGTAAATGCTGTACAACAGTGAAATAACACACCGTCATAGAATTTCCGATACGTCCCTTGATTTGGGATAAGTTCCCATCTGGAAATAACTACTGGTCACACCCATCTAAAATTAAAAACAAAACAAAATAGAACTTATCCACAGAACCAGCGTATTGTATCACTCACATGTTTTTGCAGCAGAATCCAAGAACATTTTCCAGAGTCGAGCATTATGGCCTACCAAGAATAAAATAACCTATTCCGTTAAAATTTACGCGCATTCCGAAAGCATCGATCATACGAAACTCAGCTCGTGAGCATCGCACGTGATACCTTCAGAGTCACAGATGGTGTAAATCAGGTTGAGTTTCTAGATTTTCAAAAATATTCTGATGCAGTATCACATTGATAGCTATTAAAGAAATTAAGTAAGTAATAAGGTTTCACGGCCACAGATAGTGGAAAGCGGGTTGAGTTTCAGGATTTTCGAAAATCTTTCGATTCAGTATCACATAGACAACTATTAAAGAACGTATGTTCACACAGTATATGTATTCCTGCGTGCAACTCAATCGAAATGTACCTGACAGGCGGGAGAAGTTTAGAGCATGGAAAACGAAGGGATAATCCAGAAATTTGCCTAAAGAATAATGTATTGTTTAACGCCTTTCCCTGTCCTAACGATTCCTCTAACATGCAGTAACGTGAAGATAAGTTATAATACGGAATTTTCCTTCGATAAAAGTGAAAAATGTCTAGGCATAAAACAAGGATAACTAGATTTGTAGTCTAGTTTACAAAGAGAAAAAATAGCATCTGTAAATAAAAGAAAAGATAATGTTAAATCTTTTTGATGTTATTTTGTAAAAACGTATATACACTGAATAAAAGATAAACAAATGTAGAAGAATTCTTTGTAGCCACGGGAGCGATCCGTGCTTGGTTACGGTGCTTATCTAGACAACGTCGCCTTCCTTACCAACAGATCGTTTACCACCGACTCTCAATGAAAATCCCTGTTCCGCTACTGTTTCTTGATCTGGTCGAAGTACGTGTTCACATCATCGTACACGGCTTCCCCTCATTTTTTCGACGAGAGATTCCACTCCCTGTTCGCCTTGGGGGAGACTGTAATCCCTAGAGGACGTATTCTCAGGTATCGGATAGGAGGCCCCTTCCAGTTAAGGTTGACTGGAGGGTAAGGAAATACGTCCGGTGGATCAACAGACAAGCTATTGTCCTGCAGCTGGATGTTGGATCGTCAAGGACTAGGTTCGCAACACAACATATGATTGGCGACAGACCCGTGTGAAACGCCGGCTGATTAATCGCTTTGGCAATTCAGCATGGCTCGACTTAAAAATTTGGAATCGGACAGCTACACTGAGAAGAAACCTAATAAAAAAAGACACGAAAGAGTACAATCATCAATATTTCATCAACTTTGTTGTTTTACTTCTTACGAGAGAATGGAGGTTACAAACAGAAAAGGATAAGCGCAGAAATGAAGTTTTGTTAACAGGCTTCTTTGCCAGACAGAGAAACACTGTTATTAGGAAAAACTTCTTAGTAAAAAGAAAACAAAAACACCAAAAGAAATGCGTTCCAAGGCAGATGCACCCACTTGACGATGGAGATGAATGATTTTTGACAGTGAACCAGGTAAGTAGTTCCCCAGGATGGAGGAAGCCAGACGGCCTCTGCGACATTCTCCACCACAATTGCCCCTATCCTATCACGTACAACACGCACAGGTCATGGTGCTGAGATTTCTGTCATCTAGCATATACAGAGATGCTACCTTTACGATGGGTGATATTGTCAACCATCACAACATTAAGCTGTGGACTATGCAGAACCTTGTTAACAAAAATTTTCTGGGTCTGTGACTGCATAGTCAATGTGTAAAACTTCCGACGATTCGGCCAATACTGCAATTTACCACCTGCAACAGTGGTCGAAACGTCGGAAATTTTACACAATGGCAATGTAGTCACGAACCCAGAAGAACTTTATTGGCTGTGACAACGAAATCAGAAGCCTAAGCTTACATATGGGGGATCGTCATAGTATGGTGGTACCTAACCGTTAGCAGCGGTTGGACCTCAGTGTGTGAGCATGTGTTATTGGTGACTGCCTCGTGAGACCAGTCGTCCTTCCATAACGCCTCACAGGTGAGGCATACCTACACTTCCTGTGGGTGGCCCTCCTTCCTCTTCTGGAAGAAGTCGTGCTTTTAGTGGTACAGAGGGTAGTGTGGCTACTGGATGACGGTGGTCCAGTTCACAGCACTCCAAGTGTGATGTTAAAGCACTAGTACAGACAGAACACTCGCACTTACCTGGTATGTTCTTATGTCCACTGATCAGCCAGAACATTATGACCACCAACTTACTATCCATACAGGGTGTTACAAAAAGGTACGGCCAAACTTTCAGGAAACATTCCTCACACTCAAAGAAAGAAAATATGTTATGTGGACACGTGTCCGGAAACGCTTACTTTCCATGTTTGAGCTCATTTCATTACTTCTCTTCGAATCACATTATTCATGGAATGGAAACACACAGCAACAGAACGTAACAGCGTGACTTCAATCAGTTTGTTACAGAAAATGTTCAAAATGTCCTCCGTTAGCGAGGATACATGCATCCACCCTCCGTCGCAAGGATTCCCTGATGCGCTGATGCAGCCCTGGAGAATGGCGTATTGTAGCACAGCCGTCCACAATACGAGCACGAAAAGTCTCTACATTTGGTACCGGGGTTGCGTAGACAAGAGCTTTCAAATGCCCCCATAAATGAAAGTCAAGAGGGTTGAGGTCAGGAGAGCGTGGAGGCCATGGAAATGGTCCGCCTCTACCAATCCATCGGTCACCGAATCTGTTGTTGAGAAGCGTACGCACTTAGACTGAAATGTGCAGGAGCTCCATCGTGCATGAACCACATGTTGTGTCGTACTTGTAAAGGCACATGTTCTAGCAACACAGGTAGAGTATCCCGTATGAAATCATGATAACGTGCTCCATTGAGCGTAGGTGGAAGAACATGGGGCCCAATCAAAACATCACCAACAATGCCTGCCCAAACGTTCACAGAAAATCTGTGTTGATGACGTGTTTGCACAATCGCGTGCGGATTCTCGTCAGCCCACACATGTTGATTGTGAAAATTTGCAATTTGATCACGTTGGAATGAAGCCTCATCCGTAAAGAGAACATTTGCACTGAAATGAGGATTGACACATTGTTGGATGAACCATTCGCAGAAGTGTACCCGTGGAGGCCAATGAGCTGCTGATAGTGCCTGCACACGCTGTACATGGTACGGAAACAACTGGTTCTCCCGTAGCACTCTCCATACAGTGACGTCATCAACGTTACCTTGTACAGCAGCAACTTCTCTGACGCTGACATTAGGGTTATCGTCAACTGCACGAAGAATTGCCTCGCCCACTGCAGGTGTCCTCGTCGTTCTAGGTCTTCCCCAGTCGCGAGTCATAGGCTGGAAGGTTCCGTGCTCCCTAAGACGCCGATCAATTGCTTCGAACATCTTCCTGTCTGGACACCTTCGTTTTGAAAATCTGTCTCGATACAAACGTACCGTGTCACGGCTATTGCCCCGTGCTAATCCATACATCAAATGGGCATCTGCCAACTCCGCATTTGTAAACATTACACTGACTGCAAAACCAAGTTCGTGATGAACACTAACCTGTTGATGCTACGTACTGATGTGCTTGATGCCAGTACTGTAGAGCAATGAGTCGCATGTCAACACAAGCACCGAAGTCAACATTACCTTCCTTCAACTGCGCCAACTAGCGGTGAATCGAGGAAGTACAGTACATACTGACGAAACTAAAATGAGCTCTAACATGGAAATTAAGCGTTTCCGGACACATGTCCACAGAACATCTTTTCTTTATTTGTGTGTGAGGAATGTTTCCTGAAAGTTTGGCCGTTTCTTTTTGTAACACCCTGTATGGATAGTAAGTCCGTGGTCATAATGTTATATATATCGAGTAACACCCTATATAAACCCGTCCAGGCGATAGCAGCGTCACCTGGCGAGGAATGACTGCTAGTCACACACACACACACACACACACACACACACACACACACACACACACACACACACGCTTCATTCTGTATCAGGGAGTCGTTGTGTAGAATGGGGAAGGCGCGCGATTTATCTGAGTTTGACAGTGGGCAGATTGTGATGCATCAGAGGCTCGGTACGAACATTTCGGAACCTGACCGATTTGCCGGATGTTCGAGGAATGCTGTGGTGAGAGTATTCAATACATGGCGTCCTGACGTCATGGCGTTAGGCGGCCACCGCTCATTACAGATATTGGTCGTCGTAGGCTGGGCGGACTGGTAAAACAGGATAAACGGCGAACTGTGCTGTCACTAACACAGGCTCTAATACTGGGCAGAATATCTGAACAGATGGTGCTCCAAATACTCATAACGATGGGCATCTGCAGCCGATGACCTATGCTTGTGCCAATGTAAACGCCACGACATCGGGAACTACTGCTGAAATGGGCACGTGACCATCGCACTGAACGTTTGTACAGCGGCAGAGCGTTACACGGTCCCGATACCTTCTTCATCATGCCGACGGGGAGCGGAACCTGTGTCTTCCTGGGCGACAGCTCCTTGACACCTGTACTGGGGGATGGATACAATTGGCGGCGGCTCCATTATGCTCTACGGGACATTCACGTGGGCATCCTTGGTTCAAGTGTAGCTTGTGCAAGACACCATGACGGCCAAAGAGGATCCTACATTCGTTGCAACACGATTATGTTTCCCGACGGCAGCGGCATTTTTCAGCATGATAATGCGCCATGTCACGAGGTCAAGAATGTGATGGAGGGTTGGCGGAAGATAGTGGCGAGCTACAATTGATATGCTGGCCCCCAACTTGCCAGATCTGTACCGGATTGAACATATCTTTGATGTAATTGAACATGGCGTCAGACCTAACGCCCTCCTCCCTGGAATTTACGGGAAATAGGTAGTAGTGTTCACAGATGTGGTTCCATTTCCCTCCAGCAACCTACCAAGCCCTTGCAGCTTCCATGCCACGACGCGTCGCCGCTGTCGTCCGTCTATAAGGTGGACAGACTGGCTATTAGGTAGGTGTTCATTACGTTCTGGATGATCAGCGGACGGTAATACAATTGTCTGGCCATAACTGTGGGTTCTTTGGTTGCTCGAGGAGATGGCGCATAGGTACTAAAACACATGAAATATTAGTTCAACTTATTACATAAATGATGAAAAGATTTACTTAACTTGATACAATCCATTGCCAGAGGAATGCTTGATAATTTATAACTTTCGCGGATTATTAAAGCATCATTTGATGCGCTAATTAAGACACTCTTCTCTTCAACTACAATGTTCAACGTTTAAAAACATACACATGTTGTTGGGGCGACCTCATGTTGTAATTTGTAATATTAGAAGCCAAGATCGCTTGATGTGAAATAATTTATTTCTTGACCAGTTTCGGCCATAACTAGCTGTCATCTTCAAAGTCGCCGATCTCCCAGAAATATAACTACCCATCAGTCTCGTCGACTTGCTGAGAACATACTCCAGTTACAATAATACTTCTTCACACTGGTTTGTCTAATATACATTTAGCAAGTTTTACATATTTGACAAACCAGTTTGGAGGTTTATTATTCCAACTAGAGCATGTTCTCAGTATATGTACTTATATTTCTGGGACATTTGAGAATCTGAAGATGAGAGCTGTTTGCTGTCGAAACTGGTCATAAAACAAACTGTTTGGCTTCTAATATTACAATCTAGAAAGACACATTTCGATCTGAGACTTGAATAACTCTGTGGTTCTACTCAACGATGTGGACTGCTTCGGCTGAGGTCACAAACTGGGATGGAGCATTTCCACGCTCAGCTCTATATTGACCTCCGTGTAAGGGTGTCGCTGTGCTGAGAGAGAGGTTGTCTTCTTCAGCCTCCCCAATTCTTCATAGCAGATTGCTGTGAGACACCGCTATTGTCTGTGGCATCAATGTGCGTTGCCAACTTTGATGTGACACCACGATCTCTGGACGATACCACACTTACAGTCATTGAAACCTACACTGGCTGAGATTTTTCATCTTCACCTTCAAATGGGATACCTGCCTTGTGTGACCGCTCAATGTCATTCAGTGCTATCACGACGACACCACTCGATCAACGTTAGCACTCGTGGTGTCACTCGCCTTCATACATGGCAGTGGACGTTTGAAAATTCGTGGCACTAGCTCAATTGTCGTCAATTGATTTAAATGCTATTCCCGGCTGACTCTTAATTCAGTTACTGCTACGGGGGTGAGGAGAAAGAGCACATCCTGGTGGTACCAGCATTATGCGTATTTAGATGTTCGATTAATCTGAATGGTCTGCAATGTTCCAGCGATTCTATTCGAACTCTATGCTGATGTACCGACAAGGACCATTTTCACAGATAAACACGGAAGTACGTAATGGATGTTTAGTTTCTCAATATAGTTCGTCGCACTCACACAGTATACATCCGCTGTAAGAACAATTTCATGCATTTATATTTTTTGTGTCCCACAATATTGGTTGGCTAAATATAATGATGATACGTTGTATACAACACCCACAGATACTGTTTATCATGTAGTCAAGATTACGTAATGAAGCCAAAATCGTGGATGAAATTGAAATGTAGTTTGTTTATTAACACTTTTCTTTTCACTAACTAAATATGAAATATGAATCGGGATTGGAGGTGATGATCCTATCCTTCTTTTCAGTATTAGAATGGTCGATATCGTGTTCTGAATAATGCGTGTCAAATAATGTCCAAATATCGACACGACCCAGGCTCTCAATTCGGCACTTAAATGTCTATTCTTCGCTCTCGAAATGTTCGATGTGATTGTCTTTCACACGCAGGGTACAATTTAACTGTGTATGCACTGTTTTTAGTATTTTAGGTCCCCGTTAATTAATATCTGGTAGTTAATAAGCGAACTATTTTTATGCTGGCGCGTTGTTTGTATCAGTTACTCCCGCAACCGTCCAAGGATAATATTCTCTTACTGTTCCGCGCACACGCGTTTCACAATTTCATAAAATGCAGAATTACGTAAACTATAGCTTTCCGTTGCGTACAACTTTCGTGGGTTCCACAACCATAATAGTTTCCCAAGAGTATTTTTCCCAGCTAACACAAAGTTCGAATTACGTTGTCGGAATCATTTTCACTTCACCCGACAATAAACGTCTCTGATCACTTCGTCACACGTAATGTATTTTAAACGTGCTTGAAGAGTCTTTAAATAATCTCCTTAACGAATTTCGCAGTCGCGTACCAATTTTTCATCGACTAGCCCGATCGCGATAACTGAAGGTAGGGAGCTCAATAATGTGTTATATGTTCTTTTATATGTATTAAAAAAACAAACGTGCCCCCATATCTTTCTGTCGCGCTTGGTCTTTGCTACTTTTCTTTTTATTACTTTTCATTATATTGCTTCTTACAAGGGAACCTACCCATCGCACCCCCCTCAGATTTAGTTATAAGTTGGCACAGTGGATAGGCCTTGAAAAACTGAACACAGATCAATCGAGAAAACGAGAAGAAGTTGTGTAGAACTATGAAAAAAATAAGCAAAATATACAAACTGAGTAGTCCATGCGCAAGATAGGCAACATCAAGGACAGTGCGAGCCCAAGAGCGCCGTGGTCCCGTGCTTAGCGTGAGCAGCTGTGGAACGAAACATCCTTGGTTCAAGTCTTCCCTCGAGTGAACATTTCAATTTTTTATTTTCAGACAATTATTATCTGTCCGTCCAAAGTCAACTGCCAGCCAGTGAGCCTCGTTAGCAGGAATACTCTCTCTTCCGTGCGCTGTAGTCGACCGACGTCGTGTCTTTCGATGTTTGTTTAGGTGTAGCGTCCCCGTACTACGGCGCAGTTACCTCGCATCGGACGGACGGACAGATAGCAATTGTCTGAAAATAAAAAATTAAACTTCTCACTCGATGGAAGACTAGAACCAAGGACCTCTCGTTCCGCAGCTGCTCACGCTAACAACGGGACCACGGCGCTCCTGAGTTCACACTATCATTGATGTTGCCTATCTTGCTCATGGACTACTCAGTTTGTATATTTTGCTTACTTTTTTTATAGTTCCACACAACTTCTTCCTGTTTTCTCGATTGATTTGTGTTCAGTTTTTCAAGGCCTATCCACTGTGCCAACTTATAACTAAATCTGAGGGAGGTGCGATGGGGAGGTTCCCTTGTTAGTAATACTGTGCAGTTATTAAAGTTTCGTATTACATTCCCCTTTTTAATTCTTCCAAAATGAAGTCTATTTATCGCAGATTTTAATTAATATGATGCTAATTGACACGCCTGCCCGCAAAGTACCGTTATACTTGGAACGAATTCATGGGCATCTGTCCTATGACCTTTTTCCTCCTCATTCTCTCAGGCATGGTTTCCTGCAGTTTGCTGCCATTTATCAAAATCAGAATGTAGATCACTAGAACGCTTGTGAGATGCGTTCCGAAAGCAAAATGGAATAAACAAAGTCTTAGGAAGAGACGGACAAGGGAATACTCGGAGGGAAGCAGAGGTTAAAGATGTTCCTTCATTGGGCGTCGTATGTTAACGACAAATTTAAATTTGAAAGCAACGATGTAATAACAGATCTCTGCTGCCGCCCATCGGTATCTGTCTGAAGCAGTAGTGGCATCCGGTGTTGCTGACGGTACTGGTCGCCGGATGACCTCTCGAGTTGCCGGTAAATGCTTGATATATCGTAACGCACGCTACGAGCGGAGCACAAAAAGGAACGAATTCCTCGACACATATATCAAAGTTTCCCACGAATGACTTGTGAGTGTGTGTGTGTGTGTTTTTATCCGGGCAATTTTTACTTCTTAGGGCGCCGCGAATAAATATTGACTTTTGACTCGGAGGCAGCGCCGGTGTAGGGCCGGTAAGCGGCGCACGCTTTTCACGCCGTTAATTTGTTAGCCGGGCACTGATTAATGGCCCGGGGCGAGCAGCTCCTCCAGTTCCGAATGCCACCCGCGCCACGACCATTCCGATAGCCGCGGAGAACCTACCGTCTTGCGGCCGGGCCTGCGGGTCATTAATAAGGGGTCCGCGTGACGCCAGAGACTAAGTATTACAGGTAGCCATTATTATAAGCCGCGCCGGGAGTCGCTCCTCCGGATTCATCGTTCTCTTTCACGCGCCCAGCACACGGGCACGCATACACGAACCTCCAACAACCCCCCATCCTCCTCATCCTCCCAGGGCACAGTGGCTGTTTACGGACACCTGCTGCTTCAGTCTGCAACCATTGACTCTAGAAAATTTTCCCACCATATACATTGCGCGATCGTTCGTCCCGTACCATCATCGTAAAACGGACCCCCGACTGTCTATGACCGAGACCATCTCTACTCCACATTAAAAAATTATTGCTACTTTTTTTATTCTTTTTCTCTTAACGTCAGATGGCCAGTAAAAAAATACAAATCTCAGATGTAAATGAGACCCACTCGGATAATGGAGCACTTAACGCACCGCTTCCGGGATTCGGGGAGGCGGCCCAGCCAGTGATAGAATCCGTCCGACGGTTTAACGACGGGGATCGATGTAGCGACCAGCCTGGATCCGATTTCCCTCATCCAACTAGGCAGAGAAGTGCTTTACTCGACACGCAATCAGCCATTCCGTTCCAAATACAGGTAGTGGAGTCAGGAGGGGCATCCGCCTATCCACTGTCTCTAACACTGTTCTAGTAATGCCGAACCGGTAGCCGAACAAAACAAGAACGACGAATATACAGGATGAATAAAAAATCGCGGTACCTCACATGCAACACAAAAACATCTGTCATAAAATTTCTTCCTACGCATATTTCTGTCAATAAAAGGGCTTTAAAAATGTGTCTGAAATGTTATGGGACTTAACTGCTAAGGTCATCAGTCCCTAAGCTTACACACTACTTAACCTAAATTATCCTAAGGACAAACACACACACCCATGCCCGAGGGAGGATTCGAACCTCCGCCGGGATCAGCCGCACAGTCCATGAGAAAGGGCGTTAAAAACTGGCAATCTGGCGACACTCTAATCACATGTACGGTAACTATGTCTGTGAGAAAAATGGAGTAACGCTGTACAGTTGGTGCGGTGGTGAAGCATTTTGGGTTAGCTTGCAGGCGATCGCTGCATATTTGTTTTTACTTGCTAAATAGAGTCAACGTGGTACGGTATCTCGTGCCTTCCAGTGATTACAGTGAATCTTCGACAAAATATTTGCATTTACGTACTACGAACACAGAAATGGAATTACAATTCTCTTCCATGGTCAGCTTTTAAGGAAGCCTTTAGCACGTCGTGGACGCGAATTGTTTCACACCACTGCGTCTAAATCTGTTTTCTGTATACCCTCCCCAATGGCCTCATCTATTAGTACCCCACTACTCTTCTTGGCACGTTCATGTCCATTACATTTCGTTAGGGCATCACGTCATCAGTAGAGCTAGTAACGTACTTTGTAAATAATTTCCAAACTCGGTTACCATTTGTATGTATTATTACCATGGAACCACTGATTATGTCTTTCAACATTTAGTCTGATAAGCGCATGTTGCTTAGAAAGCATCTCTATGCGTTACAATTATTGTTATTATCATTATTATTATCGATGGAAATGTTGAAACATCACGTCCACTACCGTTAGGGAAAGAGTGAAATTTGAAAACGCACATTTCATTATTAACAATGTCGGGATGAATCATGCAGAACAAAGCCGTAAGAGGGGTGATGCGCGTTAGGTAGAATGACGTGTTAATAGTCTTTACGCTGTTCACCAGATAGGGACTAGCTGCTAGCGGAGTAACGCGAACGTTACAGACACCATGTACATTCGCACATATATCGTATTTTGTTCTTGTGTTATTCTAAAACAGTTTGGCAGGCGTATGGAATACACAAACGATGATCTGGATATGGTTCTGATCCTTGGCGCCTCTGATAAACGGGCTGGTGTTGCCGCTCGTGAATACGCTGCTAGATATTCTCGCCGACGTCATCCGCATAAAAATGTGTTTCGTCGTCTGGAGCTTCGCGTTCGGGAGAGACGTTCTCTCCTTCCACCAGCACGTGACAGAGGTCGTCCACGGGCTCGCCGAACTCCATCTAATGAGGAAACTATTGTGGAGGTCATACACCACATCATAAACATTGTAATATAGTCGGATGACGAAGCGTTGACTCGTGATGGTGTCTTCAAAACGCACAATGTCTACTACTGGTGTGGTGTTAACCCGCATGTCACCCGCATCCGTGGATATCAAGTTTGCTTTGGCATCAGCGTCTGGGCTGAAATATTCGTAGACATGAGTTTGGGTCCCTACTTGTTGCCTGTCCGGTTGACTGCACGAAGGTGTCATGCATCCCTCTCAAAGTATTTGCCTGACGCAGAGGAAGATGCTCCACTTCATGTTCGGCAGAGGTTATGGTTCCATCATGGTACTGCACCTCCACTCTTTGGAATTAGTGTGCGACGGTATTTAGACAGAACACTTCCCGGCAAATGGCTCGCACGGGGTGGCATCCATGTTCGCCTTACCTAAATCCCCTGATTTCTTCCTGTGGGGCCACATGATGTAGCACATGTATTCTACTCCATTGACACACGTAGAAGAACTGATAGCTCGTGTTCATGCTGCTCTTCTATGTGTGGATGCAGCTACGTTGCGGAGAATCCAGACCTGTATGGTCCAGCGGGTCGCGCAATGTTCGCACTTGAAGGGAGGTCGCTTTGAGCTTCTGCTCTGAGGACAACGTGTTCTTTCGTAAACATCATGCACTCATTGATATGGAAACTGTTGTTGTCTGTGGTTGGTAATATGTTACGTCTGAGCGGACGTACTGCTTGTAGTATAAATTACTACTAGATATTGACTTATTTAACTGTACAATCAGCTATCTTTAGCATCTCTAAAACGATATTGTTTTTGTAGTTATCCTGTTCTAAGACAGGTCATCTACTTTCTGTCTATTTTTGACATGTCTGACCACGTTTTTGTTCTCTTCGCCGTTAGAAAACACTGCAATATATAAGTTTCGGATGCGTATGGCTTAAGAAATGGTGTATGTTACAATATTATATGGCTGAATTACATTGTTGTTGTTGTTGTTGTTGTGGTGGTGGTGGTGGTGGTGGTGGTGGTCTTCAGTCCTGAGACTGGTTTGATGCAGCTCTCCATGCTACTCTATCCTGTGCAAGCTTCTTCATCTCCCAGTACCTATTGCAGCCTACATCCTTCATCTCTTGGTCTCCCTCTACGATTTTTACCCTCCAGGCTGCCCTCCAGTACCAAATTGGTGATCTCTTGATTCCTTAGAACATGTCCTGCCAACCGATTCCATTCAATACCTCCTCATTAGTTATGTGATCTACCCATCTAATCTTCAGCATTCTTCTGTAGCACCACATTTCGAAAGCTTCTATTCTCTTCTTGTCCAAACTATTTATCGTCCATGTTTCACTTCCATACATGGCTACACTCCATACAAATACTTTCAGAAACGACTTCCTGACACTTGAATCTATACTCGATGTTAACAAATTTCTCTTCTTCAGAAACGCTTTCCTTGCCATTGCCAGTCTACGTTTTATATCCTCTCTACTTCGACCATCATCAGTTATTTTGCTCCCCAAATAGCAAAAGTCCTTTACTACTTTAAGTGTCTCATTTCCTAATCTAATTCCCTCAGCATCACCCGATTTAATTCGACTACATTCCATTATCCTCGTTTTGTTTTTGTTGATGTTCACCTTATACCCTCCTTTCAAGACACAGTCCATTCCGTTCAACTGCTCTTCCAAGACCTTTGCTGTCTCTGACAGAATTGCTATGTCATCGGCAAACCTCAAAGTTTTTATTTCTTCTCCATGGATTTTAATAACTAGTCCGGACTTTTCTTTTGTTTCCTTTACTGCTTGCTCAATATACAGATTGAATAGCATCGGGGATAGGCTACAAGCCTGTCTCACTCCCTTCCCAACCACTGCTGCCCTTTCATGTCCCTGCATGCTAACCGAAAGCGCTATCAATTGCACCAACTGCACAGTGCTAGTCATTTGTGTTGACATAGGTAGTTACCGTACATGTGATTACACTGTTGGCAGATTTACTGCCGGAAATTTAATCAGGACGAAATTTTGTGACAGACATTTTGGTATTGCTAGTACGTGAGGAATCGCACTGCGAAGTCTGAGTGCACCAATTTTTCTTAACCCTGTATATACAAGGTTGCCCAGGAGGAATGGTCAGTATTCGGGATACGACAGGAAATATTATTCGAAGCAAAAATATCTACTAAACACCATGGTCATAAAATTCGCACCGTAAGAGGTACGAGCACTTCCTTAACTATGATACTGTGGAAGAAACCTCTTCTCCTGCAAACTTTCTGCTTAACACATTTTGAGAGGTGGTAGTATGGACCAAAACAAACAAAAATTCCAGTAAAGATAGGTTCTAAAGTGCACACCTTAAAAGCTATGAGCACTTGTTCACCTTTGCTACTGTAAAACACATCTTTTCTACTGAATAAGTGTCCACAGCTCTGAACGTATGCGTTTTAGACCACATTTACCACACTTTTTTTTTACTTTGAATGATTGTTCCTGTCATAATCCACAATTTGACCATTCCTCCTGGGACACCCTGTAAATAGCTTGCTTCTACTCGAGAGAAGTAGGCCATGTGCCGTCACCGCGTTTCATCATCTCCCATCTCTCATCATCACCATATCATCATAAAACACACGTTTAAGAAATCATTAACGCAGTAGGATCGTACAAACACATCCTCGTTTGACCGTCGTTCAAACTCAAGGATGGAGGACTTAGAAACTGGCATCCGTGGCGTAGAGAAGCAACTGAAAGAGCTGGAAACAAGCAAACCATACACGGGGACCTAAATCATATGCTCGGACCTTCGTCAACAATCTAGAGTGAGGCCCGAGTCAAATGCTTTCCGGAAATCTATATACACTCCTGGAAATTGAAATAAGAACACCGTGAATTCATTGTCCCAGGAAGGGGAAACTTTATTGACACATTCCTGGGGTCAGATACATCACATGATCACACTGACAGAACCACAGGCACATAGACACAGGCAACAGAGCATGCACAATGTCGGCACTAGTACAGTGTATATCCACCTTTCGCAGCAATGCAGGCTGCTATTCTCCCATGGAGACGATCGTAGGGATGCTGGATGTAGTCCTGTGGAACGGCTTGCCATGCCATTTCCACCTGGCGCCTCAGTTGGACCAGCGTTCGTGCTGGACGTGCAGACCGCGTGAGACGACGCTTCATCCAGTCCCAAACATGCTCAATGGGGGACAGATCCGGAGATCTTGCTGGCCAGGGTAGTTGACTTACACCTTCTAGAGCACGTTGGGTGGCACGGGATACATGCGGACCTGCATTGTCCTGTTGGAACAGCAAGTTCCCTTGCCGGTCTAGGAATGGTAGAACGATGGGTTCGATGACGGTTTGGATGTACCGTGCACTATTCAGTGTCCCCTCGACGATCACCAGTGGTGTACGGCCAGTGTAGGAGATCGCTCCCCACACCATGATGCCGGGTGTTGGCCCTGTGTGCCTCGGTCGTATGCAGTCCTGATTGTGGCCCTCACCTGCACGGCGCCAAACACGCATACGACCATCATTGGCACCAAGGCAGAAGCGACTCTCATCGCTGAAGACGACACGTCTCCATTCGTCCCTCCATTCACGCCTGTCGCGACACCACTGGAGGCGGGCTGCACGATGTTGGGGCGTGAGCGGAAGACGGCCTAACGGTGTGCGGGACCGTAGCCCAGCTTCATGGAGACGGTTGCGAATGGTCCTCGCCGATACCCCAGGAGCAACAGTGTCCCTAATTTGCTGGGAAGATCCTACGGTCTTGGCGTGCATCCGTGCGTCGCTGCGGTCCGGTCCCAGGTCGACGGGCACGTGCACCTTCCGCCGACCATTGGCGACAACATCGATGTACTGTGGAGACCTCACGCCCCACGTGTTGAGCAATTCGGCGGTACGTCCACCCGGCCTCCCGCATGCCCACTATACGCCCTCGCTCAAAGTCCGTCAACTGCACATACGGTTCACGTCCACGCTGTCGCGGCATGCTACCAGTGTTAAAGACTGCGATGGAGCTCCGTATGCCACGGCAAACTGGCTGTCACTGACGGCGGCGGTGCACAAATGCTGCGCAGCTAGCGCCATTCGACGGCCAACACCGCGGTTCCTGGTGTGTCCGCTGTGACGTGCGTGTGATCATTGCTTGTACAGCCCTCTCGCAGTGTCCGGAGCAAGTATGGTGGGTCTGACACACCGGTGTCAATGTGTTCTTTTTTCCATTTCCAGGAGTGTATATGGAATCTGCTTGTAGCCCCCTGTCCATGGTTTGTAGGATATTATGGGAGAAAAAAGCAAGTTTTTTCGCACGGGCGGTGCCTTATAAATCCGTGATAATGTGTAGACAGAAGAAGAAGTAAGTAGTTCCAGATGCAATCCCAATTTGTTTTTACACTGAGTACTCTGCGGCTTGGCCCTCACCTAGCCTGCATTTATGGCGAATCTGTCGCCCAGCGGAAAGTGCCAAGTGAATGGAGAAAGGCGCAGGTAACTCCAGTATACAGATACAGGAAATGACCCGCATAATTACAGACCAATATCCTTGACATCGGTTTGCTGCAGAGTTCTTGAAATCATTCTGGGTTCGAATACAATAAATTCTCTTGAGACAAAAATGATTCCGTCTACAAAAAAAAATGTTCAAATGTGTGTGAAATCTTGTGGGACTTACCTGTTAAGGTCATCAGTCCCTAAGCTTACACACTACTTAACCTAAATCATCCTAAGGACGAACACACACACCCGTCCTAAAGACTCGAACCTCCGCCGGGACCAGCCGCTCAGTCCATGACTGTAGCGCCTTAGACCGTTCTGTCTACAAATCAGTACGCGAAACGACTTGCCCTTTTCTTACCTGATGTCCTACAAACCATGGATGGCGAGGAACAGGCTGTCCGGAAAGCATTTGACACGGTCCCCTGCTCCTGACTGTTGACGAAGGACCGTGCATACGGTCTAGGTTCCTAGATGTGTGAGTGAATGGCTCGATGACTTTTTAAGTAATAGATTCCAGTACGTGGTTCCCAACGGCGAGTGTTCATCAGAGAGAAGGTATCGCCAGGAGTGTCCCTGGGACGTGTAACTGGGCCGCTTTTACTCTTTACATACGTAAATGACCTGACAGGTTGAAGAGCAGTTTATGGCTGCTGGTGGCACTGCGGTGTACGGGGAGGTGTCGGCGTTGAGTGAATGGTACGAATATACAAGATAACTCAAACAAAATTTCTAGTTGGTGTGATGAATGACAACATGGTCTAGATGAAAAATCTAAGTTATTGCGCATGAGTAGGAAAATCAGTTCTGTAACGTTTGAAGACAGTATTAGTGGAGTGGCGCCTGACAGTCACTTCAATTAAATATCTAGGCTTAACGTTGCAAATTGATATGAAATGGAATGAGCACGTTAGGTTGGTAGTAGAGAGGGCGAATGTTCAACTTCGTTTTATTTGGAGAATTTTGGGAAAATGTAGCTCTTATATATAGCAGACGCAGTGTAGAATGCTAGTGCAACCCATTCCTGAGTGCCGTTCGATAGTTTGGGATCCCGACCAGGTAGAATTAAAGGAAGACAACGAAGCATTTCAGAAATGGACTGCTAGATTTGTTAGCGGTAGGTTCGATCAGCACGCAAGTATTATGGAGATGCTTCCTGAACTGACATGGGAAACGCTGGAGGGAAGACGATCCCTTTTCGCAAGGCACTGTTGGGCAGATTTAGAGAACCGGGTCCGGCCGTGTGTCCGAGCGGTTCTAGGCACTACAGTCTGGAACTGCGTGACCGCTACGGTCACAGGTTCGAATCCTGACTCGGGAATGGATGTGTATGATGTCCTTAGGTTAGTTAGGTTTAAGTAGTTCGAAGTTCTATGGGACTGATGGCCTCAGAAGTTAAGTCCCATAGTGCTCAGAGAGCCATTTGAACCATTTAGAGAACCGGAATTTGAGGCTAACGCAGACCGATTCTACTGCCACCAACGTACATTTCGCTTAAGGACCATGAGGATAAAATGCGAGAAATCAGTGATCGAACGGAGGCATTTAGGCAGTCACTTTTCCCTCTCTCTATTTGCGCATGGAACAGGAGCGGAAATGACTAGTAATGGTACAAGGTACCCTCCACCACGTACTGTACAGTGGCGTACGGAGTATGAGAAGCTGTAAATTCATCTGCACATAATATTCTGAGAAGTCTGAACAGAGCAAAGGAGCTGCATCAACTGATTTATCTACAATGTACCTGCAGAAAAATGCTCCTATCGGAGCGCAGAAAAATGCTCCTATCGGAGCACAAAAAAAGTCGATTAGAGATTACGTTCCTGTTTAAAAGTCTCTAGCTTAAAAGTGGGTACTAGCTAACTCATTCCGCTCTCATCTGCGTCTTTACAAGTTTTCCCAAAATTTTTTGCATATGAACATATTTGTGCTCATTTTAACATGCAGTTCACCTCTGACTCCCACAAGCTCCCCTCACTGTAACTCGCTCACAAGGGGAGGCCGCCAATTGTGAAATTCAGATTTGATTCATACTGCGCATAATAAAAGCTCATGGCCAGAGGTGTAATGTGGCAAAGCACCAAGATGCACTTTTCAGGCGTTGTTGAGAAAATCGACAGTTGAAAGAAACCCTTGCGGTGAAATACTCTCTACGAGTAACAATTTCCCTCAGCGTCGTGGCGCAGCGGCAAGCGCTCGGGTTCGTAATGCAAAGGTCGCCGGATCGAAACTCGCACCATTCAACCTTTTTTTTCTTTTTTTTTAGTATTTGTTTTTTGTAATTCAAATGTATACACACACACACACACACACACACACACACACACACACATATATATATATATATATATATATATATATATATATATATATATATATATATATATGCATAATTGTTGCAACTGATTGCTGGGAATTATATATATATATATATATATATATATATATATATATATATATAATTCCCGGCAATCAGTTGCAACAATTATGCATATTATAAGTTGTTGAAAGTCGTTTGTCGTGGAAAAACTGACGACTTCGAACATCATTATGTTTTCCGCAAACAAAGTTGTATTTCACAAATGTTATTAATTGTCTTCATAATGTTAACCACGTATAGTTAACGGAAGACGTAGAAACGATATTCCGAAACGAATACGTATAGCGCAAGGCAAACGTTCGAATTAGAATAGAGACCCCACGAACACAAATTTGCTGTGGCAGGTATGAAATATAAACTCCGTTACTCGCTCGTTACACTTGAAGGACAGATGTTGAATGGACCGGAACGAGCCGCCGCATAACAGCGTAGTTGCCTGCTAACTTCGAAAGAAGCGCAACTTATAACATCGTCGAAAATCAGTGCGGACGTGAAAACTTTGATACACCCTGTTAAACAAAACGGAAAAATGGAGGCGGTACAATTGGAGAGCGATCCGCCTTCACCAACATGCATAAGCAATTCATTAATAGTATATATATATATATATATATATATATATATATATATATATATATATATATATACATTTGAATTACAAAAAACTAATAATAAAAAAAATTGCATGGTCCGAGATTCGATCCGGCGACCTTCTCATTTCGAACCCGAGCGCTTACCGCTGCGCCACTACGCTGTTGAAAATTGTTAATCGTAGAGAGTATTTCACCGCAACGGTTTCTTTTAACTGTCGATTTTCTCGACAACGGCTGAGAAGTGCTACTTGGTGCTTTGCCACATTACACCTCTGGCCATGAGCTTTTATTATGCGCAGTATGAATCGAATCTGAATTTCACAATTGGCGGCCTCCCCTTGTCAGACGTACTACGACTCCGTCGCTGCAATTCGCTCATACCCATCCACTCCCATATGCCCATTCTCACTCACTCATTCAACCGAACTCATTCTCATTATCTTTTTGTGTCTGTCTAACTGTCACTCTCTCCTGTCCCACAGCCACAGTCTCCTCTGTTCTGTCCTACTGCTACTGTCTTCTTTGACTGTCATTGTCTCCCTCTTGCTCTCTCTAACTGCTGCTGTCTGTTCTCACTGTCATCTGTTTATCTCCCTCTTCCTCGTTGTCGTTGTCATCGACTCTGTCTCTCATTACCACTCTCTCCCACCCACTTCCACTTTCTCCTTTTCTTGTCTCCTCCTCCAGCGGCATTATCTCCCTCACTCTTTTTCTAGCGCTGTTCCGTACTGTCAACTATATTCCACTTCCACTGAGTCACTCTCTTTCTCTCACATTGCCTTTGTATCTTTCGATTTTCTATATCACAGCCAGTGTGTACTATATTCCAGGATTTATTACCTTTCATTCTTTTTCCCATTTCCACGGTCTCCCTCTCTCTCAGAATAAGAAAACGCGAATATGTTCGCATGCCAAAATTTTTGGGAAAGCTTTTAAACGTGGCGAGGAAGGTAGAACGAGGCATCTAGTACCCCACTTTTGAGTCAGAGACTTTTAAACAGTAATATAGTCGCCTTTCTTGTTCTCTGAAAGGAGCATTTTTCCGCAATGTCACTCATATGAAAAGATCTTTACGGTACAGTAAAATTTTGATAATTTACTTAAGTGAAATTGAAATAATGCAAAATTAATTTTACAACTCAGGCCGTATTTTAAATGCACCACAGTTATCATGTGCTTCGGTACTGAAATGGAGTTCCCACAACCATTCTGGTGTTAACGTAGAAATTTCACAGAATATTTCTCCGCTCCGTCAATTTATAAACTAAGTTTTCGCATCACACTGGATTTTACTTGCATGTTTTATGTGTATAGGTACAGCAACTTTGAACATTTGTATCTCAAAAAAGGATAAAGATATTAAGAAAATTTTTAAGGTTGTTTAACATCGGGATCTTAGCAATAGACCGTAGAAATTCCAGCAATTGGCTGTGGAAAGCTGTCTTCGTAGCTCAGTTTCGGTATTCAAAAACCATGTTTTTGGAGTGTTTCTTAATAACGGATAAATATTTTTGAAAATGTGAAGATGTCACTTATAGATAAATGCTTAGAGAATATATCGTTAAAATTTGTGCAATTCTCTGCAGTTAGTTGTTTAGATACCCGCTGCTGATAGCGGAAACGTGGTGAAAAACGCTTTTTTCGGGGAACCGGACATGAACTAAATCGTGTCTCCGTATGCTTTTTAATGCGCATGGTACACCACTTCTAATGCAAAAATAACAAACCAATTGCAGGAGGAAGTGAGTAATATTCAAACTTTGACCCTGCACTGAGGGATACTCACAGTAAGCCCAGGGGCTATCCAAAAACTTGATCCTACCTTTCGATCAAGAACAGATTCCGAGGTGTCAGCGCCGGAATAATCCCGTTTTTACGCGCACCGTTTTGGAACGTATTGTTAGCATGTGCTGTCGCATGCTTACCGATACCAGAACATGTTGGTAGTATGGGCAACGAACGTGCAGACCAACTGGCGACAATGGTGCACCATCTACTTCCCACCGACACACCCTAACCACACAGCCATTTTCATACCGTGCAAAAACGTAGGACAATTCAACAACAGATCCCACCTCGTCGTTGGTTTCTCAACTCAACGCTCTCGAGAAAAGTAGTTGTTATTGTTAACAGGCCAAGAGCAGATCATGCGAAAATTAATGAGGTGAGACTTTTGTTAAAACTAATATCCTCTTGAAACTGTGATTCCTGCCTCGTTGTAAAGGTCACTGCAGATATACTAACAGAATGCGACAAACACCATCATCCAAGAACAGTTACACTGTACAATATTTTAAGAATTAAGGATTACTATTCTCTTAGAGTAGATCTTCGTTCCATAAATATATTTGGCATTTCATCAGTGTTTGAAAACAGTATGCTTTTATACATACAAAAGCTGACGAAGTCATAATAATAATTGGAGGTGCACATATGGTTTGGTTTAGCGACGAAGCCCAATTTCATTTGGATGGGTTCGTCAATGAGCAAATTGGCGCATTTGGGAGTCTGAGAAGCTGCATTTTGCGATCGAGAACTCTCTTCTCCCTCAATGGATGACTGTGTGGTATGCAATGTCCAGTCACAGAATAATCGGTGCGATATTCCTTGGTGCCACAGTGGCTACCGAATGGTACGTGAAGGCTCTGGAAGATGATTTCATCCCCATTATCCAAAGTGACCCAGACTTCGACAAGATGTGGTTCATGCAAGACGGCGCTCGACCCCATCGAAGCAGGAGTTTGATGTCCTAGAGGAGCACTCTGGGGACCGCATTCTGGCTCCGGGATACCCAGAGGCCACTGGCATGGGCCTCGATTGGCCGCCATATTCCCCGGATCTGAAGACATGCCACTCTTTTTTGTGAGGCTATATTAAAGACAAGGTGTACAGCAATAACTCCAAATCCATTGCTCAGCTGAAAACCGCCATTCACGAGAATAGTGTGACTGGTGACATTGCCTTTGCCTGAAAGCACCAAAAAATTTAAAAATCACGTAACACGATTCTGTGTCAGTGGTAACGCCCGAGTGCTGCTACCACTGTACAGATGACTATTATCTTCCTTCGGTGTCTCCAGCAGCCTGTTACGGTTCACATTTGGAAGCTGGAAAAAGTGGTGGGAGCTGTCATACTGTTACTTCTCCATACTAAGTACAGCTAGTGGAATCCTCTCATTCTGAAGTTGTGTAGCGTCAACTTCCAACATTGTGGATCAGTCCATGCGCAACAATTGTACTGATGGGCGTCTGTATCCTGCTGACGCTCCCGCTAACTGTGACAACGAGGTACGCTGATGCATCAGTTGTTTCCCCAGAACTTCCCGGGTTCGATTCCCGGCGGGGTCAGGGATTTTCTCTGCCTCGTGATGGCTGGGTGTTGTGTGCTGTCCTTAGGTTAGTTAGGTTTAAGTAGTTCTAAGTTCTAGGGGACTGATGACCATAGATGTTAAGTCCCATAGTGCTCAGAGCCATTTTTGAACCTCTACAGAGTCACGGTCCACGAAATATGCCATTAAGGGAGTCTGGAACAATGAGAGCAAAAAGGGGAGGATCCCCTTCATGTTGGTACACAATTCAGAATTCCATCAGACTCCAGTTTCGTTTCCAGGAGAGGCTCACTAGTGTCCAGGTAGCTCGTACCTGTTATCATTTGCGTCTGCAAAGAAAGGAAGGTCCATAAACCTCAGTCTTTTCACCCCTAGCCATGCGCTGTTTCGGTGTGTTTCTTCTTTCTTGGCATCATGAATACTGTTATCGGCCCACATCCGTAATTGTGACGGTTCACGAAGCACATGTGTGAAAAGTATCCTCATCCAAGCAGATGAGGTTACCTGCCATCTCCTATATTCCACAGTCACCAAAATGTCAGCGCACATATCCAGACGGGCGGAATAATCTTCTTCCTCTAAGTGATGCAGTACACTGTCTCCTTCAGCGTAAAACAAAGAGTACGTCAGAGAGTAGATCGTGTAACTGGCGGATCACCCGACAAACAGAAGAGCGTGGGACCCTTTCCGAGGCTGCTTTTTCGACAGCGCAGTTCGTCCACCTCCTTGAATGTTTTATCATCCAGCTTCCAGGAAACAATTCCTATTCTTTCTTCCACTGAGAGCATCTCAAATACCTGTGGCAGAAGTATTTTTTATATTAATGCCCTATGAAAAAGAATACTTACTTTTTCAGCACCCGATATACCTAGGCTCGATAAAAATGGGAACACGGCGAGAAACGAATACTTGAACATAAATGCACTTACTAGCCAAGCCAGCAAGTTGCGTTGTTGTATTTGATCAAGAACATCACCTGCGAAATGTCACCAATACTTTAAATGTGTCGGTCATGTTCAGAAGAATGTTCTGTGTAGTTGTGGTTGGATTGTGTCGGAGCTAAGTGAAGTCCGACGTGGGCAAATTGCTGGTGCTCGTGTCGCGGGTGCTTCCATAACTAAGGAAGCCATTTTCCCCAGAACATATTCGTATTTCTATGTTGCCTTTTCATTCCGCCTTTCATAATTCACCATTTACCTAGAGCGCCGATAACACTGTGTCCTTCTAGAGTTATCATACCAGCAAGTATGGAAGTTCAAAACAGCATAAGCCGGACAATTAACATGCATTGTTTTTCGAATTTCCTGAAATCTGAGCTAGAAACTTACGTGGCAAACTTACGATGGCAACGACAGGTATGCTTTAGGTTCCATGATATAAGTCCATGTATTGGGACGTGCGACATGTTATGTAGGCCAGGCGAGGACGGCGTGACTGCGACGTCTGCGGCAAGCGGCCAGGTGACCCTACCGGTGTCGGGGTCATCGGCGGCCTCTCGCCGTCCCAGAGGCTGTCGCCGCTGCGGTCTAACGGCTACCCGCTCTCGCCTCTGACGGGTGACCATTGACACCCGTTACGGGGTCACTGACACTGCAATACCTCCGCGTAAGTTTCGCCTCTGCGTAGCTGCAGACTACACTTCCAATGAAGCTAATCAATCGGTTCAACTGCAAACGACACGACCAATGAAGATAGTCAGTCGGTTCTCATATAATTCCTTTCATACTTTCATGGTTAGTACAACCACTTATGCACAAGATCGACAAAAACCACTATGCACAAGGTCGATAAAAGATTGCATCATGCAAAATTGCACATAGCAGATCGTCGACCTGCGGCGCCAACGTTTACGAGTGTGGAAACATTGTCTATACAATACTGAAGACTCATCCTATATACTTTTGACCGCAGATACCCGAAATCCTGTGAAACCTCAAATGGGCCTTGCAATTTGTCCTGCACCATTCTCAAAGACACTGAGTGCTGTCTACTCTAACCTTTCTTCTCACGTACTCTTGTTCGTTTGGGTCTATTTCTTCCACAAAAAATGTAATAATATCATTTCTATAGTACTTTGAGTGTTATACATTTCTGTTATTCTCATTCTACAGGATGGTCAATATAGGGGAAACAGCGAGAAAATTTACATTATTAAAACTGCTGCTATGCGGGAGTACAGGGTGGTACTAGAAAACTTCACGCATCCTAAGACAGGCAACCCAGCTTACTTCATCCACAACTCTGGCAGATCTTATAAATTAGGTTGCCTATTTAAAGATGCATAAAATCATATTTTTCTCACGCTAGTAATAGAGCAACAAGGACGTCGGCTCATTTCGTTAGTGAGGGTGCTTACATAAGGGGCAGGTATGCACTCAGGGGACTGCCTATAGTTCTTCTTTGATTGACAGATACTTAACCTACTATTCTCCTTTGATTGACAGGACCTTAATGTATTGTTCTGTTAAGTGGTTTTGCATGTCACTGCACTTAACCTATTGAACACCCCACCCAGTCCCCCTTCTCCAACACCCTCCCCCCTCGCTGCTAAAGGAACACTTTCAGGTCTGAGTAATTGGAATAAGCCCCCCCCCCCCATCCTCTCTGACTCTTATCAATTTCATTGACTACTTAATTAAATTGATCAATTAATTAACTTCACTGGTGGGAAAGTGCCATGCCCCTGCTGATGGGAAGTTCAAATTCCATCAGGACAATGCAACCTCTACTAACCTAAGAAAATGGCAGGAAGATAGGTCACTAACCTAAGTCATCCGACCGCCACTTCTTCCTAGGAAATGGTGAGAAGAGGACACGACCTGTGCTGAACATAAGTCTTTATTCTGCAAGATTGGACTGTGTTAAAATTGGACTGTGTACAAATTGGGTCTTTGTACGGGTGCTAATGACGGCGTAGTTGAGCGCCCCATAAACCAAACACATCATTGCAAACTTTGATGGCGGTGCAAACGGACGCCACGACTGACAAGAGCAAAAATGTGTTTACAGCTGTTACTAATTCTGACAGAATGGAAACTACTGCTGATCTTCCACATTCGTCAACAAAATGTTTCTGCTGTCTCGTGGTGTAAGGGTGTGTGATAATATTGAAGGTGATCTGCCCGTTGAATGGAGACATTAAGCTTAGCGGCCCCTTTGGTTTGTTCGAGAATAATGGATGTGTGCTGAAACCCGGTTTCGACCTACCCCTTTTTTTATAATCAACAACATGCTAAATAAAACAGAGCACTTAGCACGTACTCCAGACAGTCCTCCATATTCAAGACAAAATGCTGACCAAGAAAGCTTCTCTGATTTACGCGGCTAAACATTTGGCAGGATCCCGCCGAACAGTGCCATATGGAAGTTACACCCAGAAAATCCCGAAGACGCTAGGAGAGAGTCACCGATTTTTGCCGAAAAGGATCTTGGTTGAATTAGTATTAGCATAGACATTGTTAAGGATATCAGATTCACAAATAGTAACCAGAACCTTTTTGTCTACTTTGTACCCCAAAAATCCACCCAGTAAGATTTACTTTTTTAAAAAATTTCACCCTTTTCATGTCAGTATTTGCTTTATATTTCTGCTTTACAGTACTTGTTGACATGACGCGTTGCGTTAGCATGCCACGTCTTCATGTTCTACATGTTATTATTACAATCATATATTTAGTACTGTACGCCTTCCTGCCAGAAACTGCTGTTTTTCTAAGAGCGACAGGTAATGAAAGATGATGGCCTTTCGTCTCTAATCGGATGGAAATTACTTTACATCATAATCATCAGACACATGATTTATAAACTATGTGAGATAAACTAAAAGTTACGCTTGGTGGCAGTTTTCAACACGTGTTTGGCACAATGAGCCCATGCAGGCAAATATAAACATCGCTTCACAATATGTACAGAGTTGTTTGCGCTCGAGTGGGTAGAAATAGTCAAAGATTGTAACTGCTAAGCTGTTGTTCTGCGGATGTAGATG
Source organism: Schistocerca cancellata (assembly GCF_023864275.1). Classification (NCBI taxonomy): domain Eukaryota; kingdom Metazoa; phylum Arthropoda; class Insecta; order Orthoptera; family Acrididae; genus Schistocerca; species Schistocerca cancellata. The sequence goes on along the minus strand of NC_064634.1, from coordinate 74,324,053 downwards.
TTATTAAACACAACAAACCTTGATATTTTTGCAGACATTTCAATTAATGATGTATGATAATATTACAAAGTATTCTATAAGAGTGGAATATACTACAGACCGCGGAAAAATTTTGGAATAAATTTAGAGTGTTTACTCTGAACTCTGTTGTTCAACAAATTAGTGCCATATACAAATGCTACTTATGAATATTCCAAAATCTTTATGCAAATCCATTTAAGGTCCCTTCACATCTTGTGTAATGATGGATGTCTTTTTAATTGCTACATGGAATGGATGACGAGTTTCTCTCATGTGTATGGTTATTGCTATCGACATTATTGCAAGTTTCATTCGCACTTCTGACGATATCCATTATTTTCAACAATCATTTTCGCAACGGAGGAAGGAAGGGAGACCAAGGTTTAACGTCTTGTTGAAGACTAGATCGCTAGAGACGGAGCACAATATCGGCTCGGGGAAATGATGGCGTAGGTAACCAGCCGTGTCGTTTTGAAAGTAACCATTCATTCCGTTGCCTTCGGGCATTTCGGAAAACCACAGAAAACTTAAATCTGGAAGGTTTTCCTACCAAATGTGAGTTAATTCATCAGTTTATTTAAATTATTTTGCATAAAACTGCTAGTTGCTACTTGCGCAACCAAGGATGAGGAAACATGTATTCACAGTGGTTACATGACTGCGTTTTATGATTCATATGTATGTGTCCAAATGCAGTAAGGGTGTGGTGAAACGTTTCTATGAGTCATTGCGGCTCTAGTTTTTCCATTCGATGCTTTCATGGCTATATGACTTGGTTGGATTGTGTGAGCTGACTACATTGGCATCGCGCATCGTATTGGAGATCTTAGCACTTCACTATTTTTAATTTTGTGCCAAAAAGTTTTTCAGTATTCCTCAATTAATTCACACATGTTCTCGAGGGGGAGTTCTTTCATGTTTCAGATATTGCATTCCTTCACAGTGTTTTAACACCTCTTGTAGATCATCCACGTTCCTCTCCTGCATTTTATAATTATTTTTTTGAATTTCAGTAAGGAGCCGCCATCTGTTACTCATTAGTATTTTTCGTGTTAAGTCAAACACTGTAACGTTGCAGAAAAAATCCGTTTTGGTCACAGTGGTGTAGCACTCTTGCTAACTTTTTTAAGATTCTGCTGGTTGATTTTATCACGATATGCTACCTGCGTCCTATGGTCATTTCATGAGTACGACATTTCTTGATGCAAGTGAATTACGAGTTGGTTGCACCACATGATGTAAACCGAAATTATCTATGTATGCAAAAATGCTCCAACGTATCCGTGTAGCGTCTGGAGCAATATCAAACAACATTTCATGAGTAGGAGACAGTTCGCATTTGGGTGGGGGAGAGGGGGGGGGGGAATTAGACACGTCTAGTACTGTAGTACCGTTAGAACTGGAGTGCGTGTGTCAATGAAGAGATACGGAAAACGGTCGATATTAGTGTCGAATACATATTTTAGGATTTTCTAGGCTGATTGTTGACAGTCCTGATGGAGTGGGTATGGGAAAGAGAGAAATATTGTACGTAATCAAGTTCAGTGTTAAATCAGTATCAGAATGAATTCTTTTAAAGACTTTTCTCGCTACAGACAGAGTTCATTGCTTTTCCAGTATAATAAAATATTGTATCCCTGCTAATATTATCAGAGAATGGTGATGAGAAATGGAAAGAGTAGGTGGAACACGAGTGGTTTACAATAAGAAAGGAATGCTGATAGATCATCTGTAATCGGCAAACCACCGATGTTGTGGTAGTGGCGTTATCATTGGGAGAGGCGTCCAGTTCCAGAGACAAGCAGCTACAGGAGGTTTACAGATCTCAGCCAAGAAGATAGTGTGTATAACGAACATTAAGACAGCTCCTAGATGGATCACGTTGGGATGGGAAAAGAATTAAAAGTTAGAGGGATTTAAATATCAAGGAGAATGAACACAAACTATTCTGATATGAAAGGGAAGTTACCGTAGTACCAATACACAAGATGAATTAAGCATAAGAACTCACTATGAAAATAATTGCAATAAGAAGTATTTTTCTGTGAATGCAAAAGTAACACATTACCAGACTGTTACCCGTTCTGAGGATCTGTACGCAGCATTAAATTTGAATCTTCTACTAATATGATTACTTAGGAGACTAGAACTTGTAGTACGAAGGATTCTCAGGAAATTATTAGGACCTTGAAGAAGGTGAGGGGAGTACGGAAGACGAGAAAACAAAATGCCATACACTCAGATAGCGATTATTTAGAATACCTCCAGGGAAACGAAGACTACGTTCTTCGGACACATCCTTAGAAAGAAACTGGTACATCAGATGACGCAGTTTCTTATGAACCCCACAACCAAAGTACACTATATCAAAGATGTACAAAGGCATCAGGTAGGAAATTTAGGCTATCAGGGATTCCCATCATAGAAGTAAATCAAGGACAAAAACATCATATACGGCAAAGTGTGACAATGAAGAAATGATGGACGAGGATAACTATTAGAAGAAACAGAGCTGATTCGAACTGACGTGGGCTTCAGATAGCCAAATAGAAAAGAAGAAGATAAGACTGAATTAAATAGGTGATCCACCAAAGCCAGATAGTCAGCTAGGAAGTCAAGTGAAGTTATGGTTGAGCAGCTGCTTTAAATAATCGACCCAAGTGTCAGGAGAAGGTAAATACACTTCTATTGTTCAGTTCAGATGCATTTTCATAGAAGTTGCACCTACCTTGTTGGAGATTCCGTTGTGAGAGCAATATCGATAAGCGCCGTAGGAATGGGACCCATGCCGTTTTCCTGGAACAGTAGCACTTGTTACAGGGCACAGGCATTCGTGTCTGCGCTCGCAGAAGTCACGCTGGGTCGAGTTTCAGCCGCCATAAAACGCAGTCGTGAAGATAAGTGTGACGCCGCGACGCAATGGGAAAGGCATGTTCCCATTAGCACAGAAGCTAGCTTTCTCGGTCGTTAATCCGCTGTACAAATCCGCAAAGCCAATAAATATGCACAGTATTTTTGTCTGGCGAAGTATTCAGCAATAACAGGCTTACCACCAGCGCGATGTGTGTTTGGAGAAGGTTTATTTATGGCGTAAGCTCTCCAATAGTAACGAAGTGCCGTTTTCCTGTTAAGATGAAACGCGTGTTGTATCGCTACCCGGAAGGGAAGGAGAAAAAGTTGGGACGTAATTCTTACGGCTGTGAGACAGCTTGTTTGGAGAAACTAGCGGTTCGGCTTTGCCGCCAATCCTGAATGCAAGCGCCGTCAGCTCTCGACGATTAAATCGCCCTTCACTCTCCTCGTTATCGAACTGTACGCTACCGTGCGCAAAGAGCTGCTTAATTGACCATAAAAGGCGAACCAATTGCCAGAGTGGGAGATAAAATTAAACCCACGTGCCTGTCTAGAGAAGATTTTACGTTTTAGTGAAAGCCGTTACAGGAGAAGAATCTTTTGTTCACATTAAGAAAATTCAGGGGCATGGATGTATGTCTGAGTTAACACAAGTATCGTCTGGTATCCCTTTTCCTTTGAGATATTAGTGTTCCGTCAAAACACGAAGCTCAAAGTGTCACCAGAATCATAATCCCATAAGGTGTTAAATGTTCACGGTATCAATTATAGTTCATCTAAAACTTCTCTGACCAAATACTCTTTTACTGAACCACTCCAAGGCAAACGTTTCTCCTCTAAAAACGTAATAACGTTTCGTAAAATGGTTTTCTGGTTTATTCTGAGAAAGTTCTGATGAATCCGTACGGGTCTCTTAGACATCAAGTCCATAGTTCCTCGTTTTTTTTTTCCTTTTTAAATTGCTATTGACAGCTGGTGTCCTTCACCCGGATATATATATTAAAAAAAAAAAAAAAGAAATCAGCTGCGCAGTGATTTTCTTGGAGTTACATGACCTCATGTTCCTCTGTCTGCTACGGTCGCAGGTTCGAATCATGCCTCAGGCATGGATGTTGGTGACGTCCTTAGGTTAGTTAGGTTTAAGTAGTTCTAAGTTCTAGGGGACTGATGAGCTCAGATGTTAAGTCCCACAGTGGTCAGAGCCATTTGAACCATTTTGTTCTTCTGTCGCAATTGCTCTACTGTTCTCTTATTCTTATGTGAAGTGTGTAAGCGCTAACAGTTCCCCATTCTATAGTCTTCTCCACTGCCTTTCACTTATTCTCTACATTCCTTCCAACAGCCCTCTTGTGCTCATACCAAATAACACCAGCTTACATTCCAACATTTCTGTCATCTCCGATTTCGATAACAGACATCTGATAATCATCCAGAAAGTCTCCTAGGAATGCAAAAATGTTATCTGTTACTTTCATTGTAACCTGCTGTCACAACTTAAGTGATCAACACAATGTCTTATCTCAAATAATGGCAAGCCTGAGTGTGTTTTTAGGAGGATTTCCACAAATCAATGGTGTAGGAAAGATGTTATGTAAGCGATGCACACTCTGAGTAACTTCGTGCAAATAGCATAAATAGGAAAATAGATAGATTCCGTCTTCCTAGGCGTACGGTGTTGTATCACCCTCTCGACAGATAACTGGTGGTTTAAAGAAGTTATAACAGGTAGAACAGAGTACTTTATACTGATTGACGGATATTCAGCAGTACAGCAATAATATCTGGTGTGTTCAGAGAAAGTGTAACAGTGCCGCGCATATTCCAGATACAGATAAACAACATGTTAAATAGGGTAAGGATTACTCTCCAATAACCAAAGATCGTTTTTGAATACAGTAAAGTACATCACGCTGAGAAAAAAAAGAACACCTTGAACGACTAGAGCTAGGACGTTCATAGTCACTGGACGTGTACATTAGTATGTTCTGCAGAAATGATCACCATTTCAGTCACCTGGAAAACATGGTTAAAATTGCTCTGAGCACTATGGGACTTAACATCTGAGGTCATCAGTCACCTAGAACTTAGAACTACTGAAACCTAACTAACCTAAGGGCATCACACACATCCATGCCCGAGGCATGATTCGAACCTGCGACCGTAGCAGTCGCACAGTTCCGGACTGAAGCCCCTAGAACCGCTCGGCTATCAGTCACCTCGGTTCAGCATGTTTCCTGTTGCTTAGATGGCACGGTGTTCACCATCGGCCCCTATAATTTGTTCCATGCATGATGGCATCGACGCGTATTAGGCGCGAATGGCGTCCTGTGGTTTAACTATCTATGCTGCATTCAACTGGCTCCAGAGTGCATCTGTGATGGTTGGCATTGGGTCACAGCGCTTCACCCGTCGTTTCACGATATCCCAATCATTTTCGATTGACGACAAGTCTGGTGACCTGGCGTGTCACTGCAAAAGGCTGACAACCTGTGACACCAAGAAGGCACGTGGCCGTCATTGTCTTGCTGAAAAATATCTGCGGTGTTGTGCAGAAAGGGTACGGCTACAAACAATTTGCCCACGTTGGAATTCCCTTAGGCCGCGTGTGGTAGCCTCGCGGTCCAAGGCGTCTTGTTACGGTCCGCGCGGCTTCCCCCGTCGGAGGTTCGAGTCCTCCCTCGGCCATGGGTGTGTGTGTTGTCGTTAGCGTAACTTAGTTTAAGTTAGATTAAGTAGTGCGTCAGCTTAGGGACCGATGACCTCCGCAGTTTGGTCCCATAATGCCTTACCACAAATTTCCAAAAATTCAGTTAGCTTCTACTTAATGCCCTCATAACTACAAAGAACACTATCCTGACCAAGACTGATACTTGGAACGTATTCAGGACAGCGCACAAGTGCTGTTCGTGGGCAAATACAACAGCATAAATTGCAGGCTAGCACCTGAATTTTTGTTCGAGCAAGCATTTCTCATGGTGTTTCCATATTTCTGTCCATCTACTGTAGATTATTTAAGTACAACAATAACGATCTGTTCCGATTTTGCACGGGTAGCACTAGGTATCGGACGATTTTCTGGCGTAGTGGTTAGAAACTGTATACAAAACCCTTCCTCATATATCAGTATGTCTTTTACTGTATCAGAATCCCTAGAGCGGTTCCTTCCATTAGTCTTCATATGTAGAGAGAAAAACGCGGCACGGGACTTTAATTTATAATATGTATAAATAGATAAAGATCCTGGTCAAAATTCGCTCCTCTGTGGAGTCGTGGCGGCATTATATTCTACTGATTTCCCACCAGGTACAGCCTGTCTGTAGATGATCAGCTCATAGCTCTCATCATTGCCATTAGATATCACTCCAAACGCCAATTAAATGTGGAACAGGAAATAATACATATATTGCATATTCATCATAACTATAATTACAAATTATATACATGAACCACTTGCATGAATATCAAGAGCTCAGAAGGAAACCTACTTCTAAGCAAAGAAGGGAAAGCAGAAAGGTGGAAGGAGTATATAGAGGGTCTATACAGGGGCGATGTTCTTGAGGACAATATTATGGAAATGGAAGAGGATGTAGATGAAGATGAAATGGGAGATATGATACTGCATGAAGAGTTTGACAGAGCACTGAAAGACCTAAGTCGAAACAAAGCCCCGGGAGTAGACAACATTCCATTAGAACTACTGACAGCCTTGGGAGAGCCAGTCCTGACAAAACTCTACCATCTGGTGAGCAAGATGTACGAGACAGGCAAAATTCCCTCAGACTTCAAGAAGAATATAATAATTCCAATCTCAAAGAGAGCAGGTGTTGATAGATGTGAAAATTACCGAACTATCAGTTTAATAAGTCACAGCTGCAAAATACTAACACGAATTCTTTACAGACGAATGGAAAAACTGGTAGAAGCCGACCTTGGGGGAGACCAGTTTGGATTCCGTATAAATGTTGGAACAAGTGACGCAATACTGACCCTACGACTTATCTTAGAAGAAAGATTAAGGAAAGGCAAAACTACGTTTCTAGCATTTGTAGACTTCGAGAAAGCTTTTGACAATGTTGACTGGAATACTGTCTTTGAAATTCTGGAGGTGGCAGGGGTAAAATATAGGGTGCGAAAGGCTATTTACAATTTCTACAGAAACCAGATGGAAGTTATAAGAGTCGAGGGACATGAAAGGGAAGCAGTGGTTGAGAAGGGAGTGAGATAGGGTTGTAGCCTCTCCCCTATGCTATTCAATCTGTATATTGAGCAAGCAGTAAAGGAAACAAAAAAAAAAAAAAAAATCGGAGTAGGTATTAAAATCCATGGAGAAGAAATAAAAACTTTGAGGTTCGCCGATGACATTGTAATTCTGTCAGAAACAGCAAAGGACTTGGAAGAGTAGTTTAATGGAATGGACAGTGTCTTGAAAGGAGGGTATAAGATGAACATGAACAAAAGCAAAACACGGATAATGGAATGTAGTCGAATTAAGTCGGGTGATGCTGAGGCAATTAGATTAGGAAATGAGACACTTAAGGTAGTAAAGGAGTTTTGCTATTTGGGGAGCAAAATAACTGATGATGGTCGAAGTAGAGACGATATAAAATGTAGACTGGCAATGGCAAGAAAAGTGTTTCTGAAGAAGAGAGATTTGTTAACATCGAGTATTGATTTAAGTGTTAGGAAGTCGGTTAGGAAAGTATTTGTATGGAGTGTAGCCATGTATGGAAGTGAAACGTGGACGATAAATAGTTTGGACAAGACGAGAACAGAAGCTTTTGAAATGTGATGCTACAGAAGAATTCTGAAGATTAAATGGGTAGATAACATAACTAATGAGGAGGTACTGAATAGGATTGGGGAGAAGAGGAGTTTGTGGCATAACTTGACTAGAAGAAGGGATCGGTTTGCAGGACATGTTCTGAGGCATCAACGGATCACCAATTCAGTATTGGAGGACAGCGTGGAGGGTAAAAATCGTAGCGGGGGACCAAGAGATGAATACACTAAACAGATTCAGAAGGATGCAGGCTGCAGTACGTACTGAGAGATGAAGAAGCTTGCACAGCGTAGAGTAGCACGGAGAGCTGCATCAAACCAGTCTCGGGACTGAAGAGCACAACAACAACATACATGAAGAGTCTATCTATTAGTGAACACCGTATCACAATTCCTATAGTAGTTTCTGGCATTAGTTATAATATAAACGTACAGACAGAAAAAGACAGCGTGGTAGATACTGCAAAAAGTAACATCGCGACAACATTAAATTCCCGAAATTACCTGTACGTCCGCCGATTTCGCCACCTTTAGAACAAGTGTAATTCTGTCTACTAGGATGCACAGAATGGAGTCACAGATTTGGTCCAATACTCGGCAAGCTCGTATATTGTTCACCAAACTATAGAGCGGAACTGTATCTAAGGCGTTCCTGTGATGACTTCAAAAACGAAATTCATGATAACGGCTATGGTCCTATGATTAATAAGATGAGATCTCGTCGTTTAGGACTGAGAGATTAAAAACGCGAAGTCCTACGATTCTCAGTGAATGGGAAGAGAATTACATAACGCGGCAGTCAATAGCTGGCCGAGGTTCGCATGGTTGACGTACAAGTTCAGTGACTGTAATTAATCGGGCGGGAAGACCGAATGTACCAGCGGAGTGGGCGAGACCCGAAGGTAGGGGGCCCGTGCGGCGAGCCAACCTATTATCGAGTTCGGCTGCAGTTCGGGCCGACTACGGAAGCGGCGCTCAGAGACCACACCTGTCTGCCGCTGACGGCTACACCAATGGCTGGTCGCCGCATGCTGCCTTCCACCCGCGTCTCAAGTTCCGAGAGACCTCACCGTGGACTCGTGGTAGAACTGTAGCTTACGTCACACTGATGAGACAAAAAATTATGACCACCTATTTAACAACATGTTGATCCATATGTTGGACACAGTACGGCAACATTGCTGCGGGGCAAGTTTCGACAAGCCCTTAGTTCCCAGAATGAGATTTTTCGCTCTGCAGCGGAGTGTGCACTGATATGAAACATCCTGGCAAATTAAAACTGTGTGCCGGACCGAGACTCGAACTCGGGACCTTTGCCTTTCGCGGGCAAGTGCTCTACCATCTGAGCTACCCAAGTACGACTCACGCCCCGTCCTCACAGCTTTACTTCTGCGAGTTTCAAGCCCTTAGTTGGTTTCCCGAGCTATGTGACACCAGATGTGTACGCAATGTATTTCCCACACATTATGGGTGAGAGGTTTGTGGTCTCGGAGCTGACGCACGATACCTTTCCAGATGTGTCCCAGCAGGTTCAGATAAGACGAATCTGGTGGCCAATATATGAACATAAATCCACTATACTACTGTTCAGACCGCTATAGCACGATTCTGTCCTTGTAACGCCAACAGTTATCCTGTTGGAAAATGCTATGGTCTTCGGGAAGAACATCAAGGATGAAGGGAAGTTGGTGGTCAGCACTAATGTTTACGTAGTCCATAGCTGTCACGGCGCCTTCAACTACTGCGCCAGGAGCCTCGTAAGCCCAGGCGAGTGTCAAATGGTTCAAATGGCTCTGAGCACTATGGGACTTAACAGCTGAGGCCATCAGTCACCTAGAACTTAGAACTACTTAAACCTAACTAACCTAAGGACATCACACACATACATGACCGAGGCAGAATTCGAACCTGCGACAGTAGCGGTCGCGCGGTTCCAGACTGAAGCGCCTAGAACCGCTCGGCCACTCGGGCTGGCGCGAGCGTCACCCATACCAACATACTGCTCCCACCGGTGGCACGGTGCATGTCTGGAGCAGTCGTTTACCTAAACTATGGGGTACCCGGAATTCACCATAGATCTGGTTCAACAAGAAACGGGATTTATCTCACCAGGAATCATGTTTCTATTGATCCACGGACCAATCTCGATGATTACGTGCCTCATGAGATCGTCATTGGGTGAATAAGGGAAACTTAGTGGTGTCAGCTGCAGAGTCCCATTTTCAACATTCGACATGCCTCGAGATCGTTGTGCCTGCCCTACGTATTGATGTTTCACAATTCGCAAACTGTCTTATTTTACAGAGTGGACAAGCCTCCGAGTTCCACATCCTGTAGTGACGCGTGAACGTTGCACACTTTGTCACCTATTAGTGTTTTACCGTCTTTCAACTAGTTTCCATAAATGTTCCCTACAGTACCTCGCGAAAAGTCGAACAGCTTTACGGTTTCCGAGATGTTACACGGCCCAGTCACAATTTTACCACCGCCTGTGTTAGAAGTCAACATCAGTAACCACTCACAGACCGCAGGTGGCAGCATCAGCAGTAGAGGGTACATAAAGCCTGCCGGGAGGACGCGGAAAACACTGCAGTCGTTGTAATGAGGAAACGGATTTATTTGTATGACCTCCAAAAGGGAACGGTCATTGACTTTCGGGCCAAGGGTGGAACCATTTCCGAAACGGCTAATACTACACTCCTGGAAATGGAAAAAAGAACACATTGACACCGGTGTGTCAGACCCACCATACTTGCTCCGGACGCTGCGAGAGGGCTGTACAAGCAATGATCACACGCACGGCACAGCGGACACACCAGGAACCGCGGTGTTGGCCGTCGAATGGCGCTAGCTGCGCAGCATTTGTGCACCGCCGCCGTCAGTGTCAGCCAGTTTGCCATGGCATACGGAGCTCCATCGCAGTCTTTAACACTGGTAGCATGCCGCGACAGCGTGGACGTGAACCGTATGTGCAGTTGACGGACTTTGAGCGAGGGCGTATAGTGGGCATGCGGGAGGCCGGGTGGACGTACCGCCGAATTGCTCAACACGTGGGGCGTGAGGTCTCCACAGTACATCGATGTTGTCGCCAGTGGTCGGCGGAAGGTGCACGTGCCCGTCGACCTGGGACCGGACCGCAGCGACGCACGGATGCACGCCAAGACCGTAGGATCCTACGCAGTGCCGTAGGGGACCGCACCGCCACTTCCCAGCAAATTAGGGACACTGTTGCTCCTGTGGTATCGGCGAGGACCATTCGCAACCGTCTCCATGAAGCTGGGCTACGGTCCCGCACACCGTTAGGCCGTCTTCCGCTCACGCCCCAACATCGTGCAGCCCGCCTCCAGTGGTGTCGCGACAGGCGTGAATGGAGGGACTAATGGAGACGTGTCGTCTTCAGCGATGAGAGTCGCTTCTGCCTTGGTGCCAATGATGGTCGTATGCGTGTTTGGCGCCGTGCAGGTGAGCGCCACAATCAGGACTGCATACGACCGCGGCACACAGGGCCAACACCCGGCATCATGGTGTGGGGAGCGATCTCCTACACTGGCCGTACACCACTGGTGATCGTCGAGGGGACACTGAATAGTGCACGGTACATCCAAACCGTCATCGAACCCATCGTTCTACCATTCCTAGACCAGCAAGGGAACTTGCTGTTCCAACAGGACAATGCACGTCCGCATGTATCCCGTGCCACCCAACGTGCTCTAGAAGGTGTAAGTCAACTACCCTGGCCAGCAAGATCTCCGGATCTGTCCCCCATTGAGCATGTTTGGGACTGGATGAAGCGTCGTCTCACGCGGTCTGCACGTCCAGCACGAACGCTGGTCCAACTGAGGCGCCAGGTGGAAATGGCATGGCAAGCCGTTCCACAGGACTACATCCAGCATCTCTACGATCGTCTCCATGGGAGAATAGCAGCCTGCATTGCTGCGAAAGGTGGATATACACTGTACTAGTGCCGACATTGTGCATGCTCTGTTGCCTGTGTCTATGTGCCTGTGGTTCTGTCAGTGTGATCATGTGATGTATCTGACCCCAGGAATGTGTCAATAAAGTTTCCCCTTCCTGGGACAATGAATTCACGGTGTTCTTATTTCAATTTCCAGGAGTGTATATGGCCATTAACTTATGCAGACATTTAATAACAAGGAAGTGTATTGAATTCTGGTTTGCCTTTAACAGACATTTAATTAATTAGTAAACAACTGAATGCCATTTGTGAGTGGAAGTTTATTGTGTCCCTACACATATTAATGATTATTTTTAGTAGTTCACTTATGCAGTTAGGCGATTTACAAGGCCTGTTGTGTTGTTTCCTTTTAAGTATTATCAAAGTTATTAATGAAGAAGTGTGTTGTAAAAAAAAATGAACGGTGAATAAAGTGCCTCAAATCCCTTTGGTCCACACCTTCCGTCATTCACCCTTGGATGATATTAACAAACCGTGAAAGCCCATTTCAAGGTTCACGACGTGATTATGGCCAACGATGGGAATTAACAGACTTTGAACGTAGAATAATAGTTGGAGCTAAAAGAAAGAGTACGGCGAAATTTAGTATTAAGGTGCTTCTGGAGCAGGCGGCCGACGCGAGTGCCTTTGCTAACAGCACGACATCGCCTGGAGCGAGTCTCCTGGGCTCGCGACCATATCGGTTGGACCCTAGACGACTGAAAAATCGTGACCCGGTCGGAAGAGCCACGATTTCCGAATTCAGTTGGTAAGAGCTGATGGTAGGTTTTGAGCGTGCCGCAATCCGCAGTAAGCCATGGACCCAAGCTGTCAACAACGTACTGTGCAAGCTGTTGATGGTTCCATAGTGGTATATGGGCTGTGTTTACATGGAATGGGCTGGGTCCTCTAGTTATGCACGGCTACTTGTAGATCATTTGCAGCCGTTCATGGACGTCACGTTCCCAAACAACGATGGAATTTTTGTGGATGCCAATGCGCCATACCATCGGGCCAGAGATGTTTCCGACTCACGCTGGGCAATTCCAGTGAATGATTTGGCAACGCAGATCGCTCGATATAATCACATCGAACACATATGGAACATAATCGAGAGGTCAGTTCATGCACAAAATCCTACACCGACTACACTTCCGCAATTATGGACGGTTATGGAGGCAACTTTGAGGTTCGCAGATGACATTGTAATTCTGTCAGAGACAGCAAAGGACTTGGAAGAACAGTTGAACGGAATGGATAGTGTCTTGAAAGGAGGATATAAGATGAACATCAACAAAAGCAAAACGAGGATAATGGAATGTAGTCGAATTAAGTCGGGTGATGCTGAGGCAATTAGATTAGGAAATGAGATACTTAAAGTAGTAAAGGAGTTTTGCTATTTGGGGAGCAAAATAACTGATGATGGTCGAAGTAGACTGGCAATGGCAAGGAAAGCGCTTCTGAAGAAGAGAAATTTGTTAACATCGAGTATAAATTTAAGTGTCAGGAAGTCGTTTCTGAAAGTATTTGTATGGAATGTAGCCATGTATGGATGTGAAACATGGACGATAAATAGTTTGGACAAGAAGAGAATAGAAGCTTTTGAAATGTGGTGTTACAGAAGAATGCTGAAGATTAGATGGGTAGATCATATAACTAATGAGGAGGTATTGAATAGGACTGGGGAGAAGTTTGTGGCACAACTTGACTAGAAGAAGGGATCGGTTGGGAGAACATGTTCTGAGGCATCAACGGATCACCAATTTAGTATTGGAGGGCAGCGTGGAAGGTAAAAATCGTAGAGGGAGACCAAGAGATGAATACACTAAGCAGATACAGAAGGATGTAGGTTGCAGTAGTTACTGGGAGATGAAGAAGCTTGCACAGGATAGAGTAGCATGGAGAGCTGCATCAAACCAGTCTCAGGACTGAAGACCACAACAACATGGAGGCAGCATAGCTCATTATTTCTGCTGGGAACTACCAATGTTGAGTCCACGCCACGTTGAGTTTTTGCACTACTGGGAGGAATCCCGTGACTATTGTCACCACAGTGTGCGCCGTCATGAACCGCACGGCTATGCACGCAAACGAGTTATACTGCAGCTCTGTAGCAGCAGCTAGGTCGTGAGGAGACGCACGTGTAATGTCTCGGCATTAAGCGGCGGCGCGCTTGTAACGAGCACGCATTGAGCCGGTAGCGGCGCGTCGCCTCACGCTCAGCTGCGACCAACGCCGCCTTCCGCTGCAGCTGGCGCTGTCTTCATCCCTGGCAATTAGCCACTTCCTGCAGGCTACAGGCGCCGCTCTTACTGCCTCCGTGCAGTGAGTGTCCTGCCCTTTGTGTCGTCATTCTTTCCAGTTCTTTCAAGTCGACACAACAACAACGAAATTTACGTCACGAAGCCTTACGCATTAGCATCCTTGTTCTAGCGATGTCCATTGTGAATTAACGCTGACATTTTTGACGACTATCTCCATCCTCTTCCTGCCTATCTTACTAAAAATACACTGAGATGGCAGAAGGCGTGGGATAGTGATATGCACGTTGAAAGGTGGCTGTACTGAGTCACAGCGCCAGAGATTGCGCCAAAGAGTATTATTCAGCCGCCTCCACTGGCAGTTCTTGCCGAGATGTCGTAGTGGAGAGTTCTTGTCGTGAAGTCGTAGGGGAGAGTTCTCGTCGAGAAGCGGTGGTAGAGAGTGCTTGTGGAAATGTTGCAGTAGCGTGTCGTTGTTGAGAAGTTCCCATGGAAAGTGTTTGTTCAGATGTTGTCATATTGTTTTGATGGGCTAGACACCGGATGTTGTTGGATTAGGGATGCTGTAATGTGCTTTTCGTCAATATATATGAAAGTAAAAAATTCCTTTTTTTTATTATTTCAATGTCTTAAACAATAATGCCTCTTGCTCACAGGTTCAGTCAACGAAGCATCTGGCTCGTGTTCTTGTATTAGACTGTATTTCTGGTTTCTATGTGCAATTATAGTATTGCTGGTTTTTTATTTAATTAATTCAGTGCAAATGGTATTTAAAATATCTTGTCTTATTGAGGAAGAACCGTGCCAGATGTGTACGTTGAATCACACTTCCACACACAGAACAGCTACACTTGTGTTTTGTTGTTTCGTAGGTTTTATAGTTGCTGGGGACTGAATTAATTAATTGTGTTAACGGAAGTTTTCTTTCATTGTTTGTTGTTATTTTATGCAGTCAGATTGCGTACAAATACTGGTCAGGGCCAACCGGTTACGAGACTGCGTAACCGGACAGACAGCAAAAATATTTGCATAATATTTATTTAATTAAGCCCCCATGCAACGTAGATGGCGGTAGTGCCGCTTACACAAAATATAAAAGAGCAGTACATTGGCAGAGCCGTTATTTGTCCTCGTGTGATTCATATGAAAGGGTTTCCTATGTGATTGCGCCCGCACGAGGGGAATTAACAGACTATGAACGCGGAATAGTAGTAGGAGCTAGAAGCAAGAGATATTCCATTTCGGAAAGCACTATTCCGAAGTCTACAGTCTTAAGAGCGTGCCGAAAAAATAAATTTCAGGCATCTCTGACCACGGACAATGAAGTGGCCGACGGCCTTCCCTTAAGACCGATATCAGTGGCGTTTGCGTAGTCAGTGCTAACAGACAAGCAATACTGCGTGAAATAACTAGAGAAATCAATATGGGGCCTACCAAGAACTTATCTGTTAGGACAATGTGGCAAAATTTGGCGTTAATGGGTTATGACAGCAGACGACCGACGCGACTGGCTTCGATAACGACACGACGTCTCCTGTACGGCCTCACCTGGGTTCGTGACCATATCGATTGGACCCTACAAAACTGGAAAGGTGTGGCCTGGTCAGGTGAGGCCCGATTTCAGCTGGTAAGAGCTGATGGTAGGGTTTGAGCGCAGCACAGACCCTACGAAGCCATGGACTCAACCGGCCGGAGTGGCCGAGCGGTTCTAGGCGCTACAGTATGGAACCGCGCGACCGCTACGGTCGCAGGTTCGAATCGTGCCTCGGGCATGGGTGTGTGTGATGTCCTTAGGTTAGTTAGGTTTAAGTAATTCGAAGTTCAAGGGGACTGATGACCTCAGAAGTTGAGTCCCATAATGCTCAGAGCCATTTTGAACCGTGGACTCAAGTTGTCAACAAGGCACTGTGGATGCTGGTGGTGGCTCCAGAACGGTTTGGGCTGTGTTTACATGGAATGGAACCGATCATGGAAATGGTTATAATGGTTATGTTCGGCCATTTGGAGACCATTTTCAGCCATTCATGGACATTATGTTCCCGAACAGGATGGAATTTTTATGGATGACACCGCGCCATACCACCGGACGCTTTTGCTCATCATTGGTGTGAAGATCATTCTGAAGAGTTCGAGCGAATGATTTGGCCACGCAGATCACCCGACATGAATCCCGTCGAACATCTATGCGACGTAACTGAAAGAACAGTTCCTGCACAAAATCCTGCACCTGCAACACTTTCGCAATTCGGACGCCTATAGAGACAACATGGCTCAGTATTTCTCCATAGGACTTCCAGTGACTTGTTGAACCCTTGCCATGTCGAGTAGCTACCGGGCAAAATGAGATCCTATGCGATATTACGAGGTATCCCATGACTTTCTTCACCACAGTGTAATGAATCGATCTTCCTCGTACACAATTATTCGCAGCAACGAAAACCATTATTAGTGCCGTACAAAATCACTGATCATACGAAACTGAAATGAGCTTCATCATCCAAAAACCAAACCTTTTATATGAAATAGTCTTTCAGTGTTACTGAAAGCTATCCAACTACATCAAGCATTCAAATCGATCATCATTTTTGTCAATTATGTCTCAGCCACTTATCACCAAATGAGTGGCCTTCTTAACGGTGAGTCTGAAGAAAGGTCGTCGTGAGAAACAGAAACTGAATACAAACACGGCGGTGATGAAAATCGTACATTGTCTTGTCGCTTTAGTGTGAACATCTGTCAAAAGCCTTAATAACCACCTTTAACAGCGCGTAGCGCTGCGAGATTTGCAGAAAGAGTCAGTGAGGTTCTGGAAGTTACCAAGAGATAGGTGGATCCATGCCGATTCTAGTGCAGTGGCCAGCTGCGACAGGTTTCTCGATTGAGAACCACAGAGCGAACAGCCTTATGAAGGTGGTCCCAAAGATACTCCATTGCGTTTAAATCTTGAGCGTATGGTGGTCAGTGAAGAACGGTTAAAGGGGTAGGACGTGAAACGGACCGACTTGGAGCAGGAGAGGTATCACAGGACATTTTAATTTGCACTGTCTATACCTTTACAAATAAATTCATAAAACTTTCTCAGCATGACCAGGAAGGATTCAGGATTCACACGCATAGCAGAGAAAGTTCAAAAACATAACAAAACAATTTTTTTTACATGTGAAATTTCATCATTTTTTCACTTGGTACTGGCTGCATTTGTTGCTGCAGGTACACTTTTCTTCATAAGTAAGAGACATTCTTCGATGAATTTTGCACAGCATGTAAACAATACTTACAGGTGTATGAAACTCTAGAGTTTCCCAAATCTTTTTAAAACTGTGGTAAAAATTGAAATAATTAACTATAAAATTCGAGTTTTCTCTAAACACGAAGTTTAAAACGTAACAGCCCATTCATTTTTCCATAGATTAAATAAATTCTAGAGTTTCATACATCTGTAAGTATGACTTGTAAGCTGTGCAAAATTCATCGAAGTATCTCTCTTACTTACGAAGAAAAGTGTACCTATAGCAACAAATGCAGCCAACAGTAAGTGAAAAAAAATTATGAAATTTCACATTTCAAAAATATTATTTTTTCTTGTTTTTGAACTTCCACTGCTATGAGTGTGAATCCTGAATCCTTCCTGGTCATGCTGACAAAGTTTTATTAATTTATTTGTAAAAGTATAGACAGTGAAAATTAAAATTCCTGTGGTGCCTCACCTTCTCGAAGTCGGCCTGTTTGACGTGCTACCCCCCTTAACTCATCTTTGTACTTTTCGAACCACGCACTTACATTGCGATCTATATGACACGTTGCATTGCACTGCTTGTAAGTGCCGTAGTGCCGAGGACAAACAAACGGCGTATAACACGAGAACAGTTCCTGAACACAACGAGGCAAAATTGCTTTTTATACAAAAAAAAACTATGTCTAATATTAACTGTCATGTTGGAATTGAACAATAGGTGTCATACATATCACAGAGGCCTCCTACACGTTCAAATTTCAGTATCTATTATCTCTCTAAAACCCATCTTCCAAAAATTGTGCATCGCAGTAGATCATAGTTCCAAGGTTGTCAGAGTTCCCTAATTCCCGGACAACACATTGCTTCCACTCTATCAAAGAAATGCCAAGATTCTAAATGGGGATGGATCTTAATAGAAGGAGCACTTTCACAGAAGTCGAACTTGTGCGGGAAAACTACGTTTCCATACGCGTGACTTGTAAATAGAGGGAGTAATTAAGTCCGTCCAGAGTGGACTTTTTCGCTTGTTACTCTGGAGAAGAGGGCCGCTGTGAGGCAGCACTCGGGAGTATCAGTTACCGGCAGATACGCATGCGCACTCCGCTTCGGCGGCGAGACTATCAACAGCAGTGGATCGCTCGTGGTCGCTAAAAGAGCAGAAAAACTGGGACCGCACGCAGTTACGGCTTCTGCAGCCTATCGGACAGCGAACGGCGATTCGGGCTTGGTGTGTGGTCTATGCCACACGAGACGCACCACGTTTCTAGAGTCGACACACCCGAAGTCTGGAGGGGCAGGAAAGCATTGCCGTTCTATCTCTACTGGAAGTGCGCTGAGGTGATACAAGTCATGGCATAGCAGTCTGCACGTATACGTATGGCGGTAGTACTGCGTAAAGGGGTAGAAAAGGACAGCGCACTGCCGGAGCTGTCATTTGTTCTTAGGAGATTCATATGAAAATTTTTTCCTCGTGATTATGGCCGCAGGACGGGATTTAACAGTTTCAATGCCGAATATATATAATGGTAAGACAGAGATTTAGGAACCAGGTTTTAAATTGTAAGACATTTCCAGGGGCAGATGTGGACTCTAACCACAATCTATTGATTATGAACTGTAGATTAAAACTGAAGAAACTGCAGAAATGTGGGAATTTAAGGAGATGGGGCTTGGATAAACTGACTAAACCAGAGGTTGTACAGAGTTTCAGGGAGAGCATAAGGGAACAATTGACAGGACTGAGGGAAAGAAATACAGTAGAAGAAGAATGGGTAGCTCTGAGGGTTGAAGTAGTGAAGGCAGCAGAGGATCAAGTAGGTAAAAAGACGAGGGCTCGTAGAAATCCTTGGGTAACAGAAGAGAGACTGAATTTAATTGATGAAAGGAGAAAATATAAAAATGCAGTAAATGAAGCAGGCCAAAAGGAATACAAACGTCTCAAAAATGAGATCGACAGGAAGTGCAAAATGGCTAAGAAGGCATGGCTAGAGGACAAATGTAAAGATGTAGAGGCTTATCTCACTAGGAGTAAGATAGATACTGCCGACAGGAAAATTAAAGAGACCTTTGGAGAAAAGAGAACCACTTGTATGAATATCAAGAGCTTTGATGGAAACCCAGTTCTAAGCAAAGAAGGGAAAGCAGAAAGGTGGAAGGAGTATATACAGGGTCTATATAAGGGTGATGTACTGGAGGACAATACTATGGAATTGGAAGAGGATGTAGATGAAGATGAAATGGGAGATATGATACTGCGTGAAAAGTCTGACAGAGCACTGAAAGACCTGAGTCGAAACAAGGCCCCCGGAGTAGACAACATTCCATTCCTTGGGAGAGCCAGTCCTGACAAAACTCTACCATCTGGTGAGCAAGATGTATGAGACAGGCGAAATTCCCTCAGACTTCAAGAAGAATATAGTAAGTCCAATCCCAAAGAAAGCAGGTGTCGACAGATGTGAAAATTACCGGACTATCAGTTTAGCAAAATACTAACGCGAATTCTTTACAGACGAATGGAAAAACTGATGGAAGCCGACCTCGGGGAAGATCAGTTTGGATTCCGTAGAAATGTTGGAACACGTGAGGCAATACTGACCCTACGACTTATCTTAGAAGAAAAATTCAGGAAAGGCAAACCTACGTTTCTAACATTTGTAGACTTAGAGAAAGCTTTTGACAATGTTGATTGGAATACTCTCTTTCAAATTCTGATGGTGGCAGGGGTGAAATACAGGGAGTGAAAGGCTATTTACAATTTGTACAGAAACCAGATGGCAGTTATAAGAGTCGAGGGGCATGAAAGGGAAGCAGTGGTTGGGAAGGGAGTGAGACAGGGTTGTAGCCTATCCCCGATGTTATTCAATCTGTATATTGAGCAAGCAATAAAGGAAACAAAAGAAAAGTTCGGAGTAGGTATTAAAATCCATGGAGAAGAAATAAAAGCTTTGAGGTTCGCCGATGACATTGTAATTCTGTCAGAGACAGCAAAGGACTTGGAAGAGCAGTTGAACGGAATGGACAGTGACTTGAAAGGAGGGTATAAGATGAACATCAACAAAAGCAATACGAGGATAATGGAATATAGTCGAATTAAGTCGGGTGATGCTGAGGGAATTAGATTAGGAAATGAGATACTTAAAGTAGTGAAGGAGTTTTGCTATTTGGGGAGCAAAATAACTGATGATGGTCGAAGAAGAGAGGATATAAAACGTAGATTGGCAATGGCAAGGAAAGCGTTTCTGCAGAAGAGAAATTGGTTAACATCGAGTGCAGATTTAAGTGTCAGGAAGTCGTTTCTTAAAGTATTTGTATGGAGTGTAGCCATGTATGGAAGTGAAACGTGGACGATAAATAGTTTAGACAAGAAGAGAATAGAAGCTTTCGACATGTGGTGCTACAGAAGAATGCTGAAGATTAGATGGGTAGATCACATAACTAATGAGGAGGTATTGAATAAGATTGGAGAGAAAAGAAGTTTGTGGCACAGCTTGACTAGAAAAGGGATCGGTTGGCAGGACGTGTTCTGAGGCATCAAGGGATCACCAATTTAGTATTCGAGCGCAGTGTGGAGGATAAAAATCGTAGAGGGAGACCAAGAGGTGAATACGCTAAGCAGATTCAGAAGGATGTGTGCTGCAGTAGGTACTGGGAGATGAAGAAGCTTGCACAGGATAGAGTAGCATGGAGAGCTGCATCAAATTAGTCTCAGGACTGAAGACCACAACAACAAAAACAACGCCGAATGATAACTGGAGCTGGACGTACAAGACATTCCAGTTTGGAAACCGTTAAGGAATTCAGTATTCCGAGATCCATAGTGTCAAGAGTGTGCCGAGAATACCAAAAATCAGGTATTACCTCTCGCCACGAACAACGCAGTGGCTGACGGCCTGCGCACTACGACCGAGAGCAGCGGCGTTCGATTTGAGTTGTCTGTGATAACAGACAAGCAACACTGCGTTAAATAACCACAGAAGTCAATGTCGGATGCACGATGAACGTATCCACTACGACAGTGCACGGGCTGTGGCAGCAGACGACCGATGCCAGCGCATTTCCTAACAGCACCACATTGCCTGCAGCGCCTGTTCTGGGCTCGTGATCGTATCGGTTGGACCCTAGGTGACTCAAACCCCATGGCGTGGGTAGGTGAGCCCCGAACTTAAGTGATAAGAGCTGATGTTAGGTTCGAGTGTGGTGCAGACCCCACGAAGCGATGGACTCAAGTTGTCAACAACGCGATGTGCAAGCTGGTGGTGATCCCTCAACGACGTGGGCTGTGTATACATGGAACGGACTGTGTCCTCTTGTCTAACTGAACCGATGACTGACTGGAAATGGTTATGTTCGGCTACTTAGATACCAGCCGCAGCCATCCATGGGTTTCAAGTTCTCGAACCACGATATGCCATGTCATGTGCCCGTAATCGTTAGCTACTGGTATGAAGAACATTCCGGACTATTCGAGAGTATGATTTGGTCACCCAGATTGCCCGACACGAATTCAGTCGAACATTTATGGGACCTAACAAAAAGGTCAGTTCGTGCTCAAACACCTGCACCGGGAAAACTTTCGCATTTTTGGACGTCTGTAGAGATAGTATGGATTAACATTTTGCGTTGGGAACTCAACGACTTGTTAAGTCCATGCCACGTCGATCGACTGTACTACGTCGGGAGAAAGGACGTCTGACGCGATTTTAGAAGTCGTCCTATGCCTTCCGTCACCTCAGCGTTGCTGAGTATTTCTTTCTATGACGACAGTGTTGCCTTCAGTGGTACTGCATTTTCTTTCAAAATAGCTACTACAGTCTTTTTCAGACTTAGGTGCTCTTCGCCTGATACCACAGGGTAGCCAATACAATACTGGCCCAGAAAATAATTATAAAACTGACGTGCATATGACACATGTTAACGAACAGGAGAACTGCCCATCACAGAATTTGCTGGAAACCGTGATTTCGATACACGAATAGGTTACCGTCACATGCATGGGCATGTGCATCTTCCGCATGCTGTCTCCCGAGAACTTCACTGTGTCATTACGTTTGCGTGTGTGAACGGGAGCAGATGTGTTTAGTCACTAGCTGATTGCGCCACGACATGGTAGTCATGATAAACCAGATCGTATTTATTGTCGAGTATTAATAAGACACAGTTCGTCGAAAAATGACCCGAATTGTTTGCGCAAGAGTTTCAAACTCGAACAAAGTGCTTTGGCAATACTTCCAGCTAAGTCTGCAACTCTTAAACATAGTGGCAAAATGACGCGAAAGAGGCTCTGTAGCGAATAAAGAGGGTAACTATCTGAAAAGACAGTTACTTTACTAGAGCGAGGGAAAACATGGAACGAAGTCCAACAAAATGGCAGCACCATTAACCTGTGCAGATGGGAATCGAGAGATTGCCGTGTCTAAACACTATGAAAAAGGACCTGCATCTGTATCGCTACAAATTTACTGTTCTAGCTGAGTCAAAGCGCCCAGATGAACTTTCGCTTTTAAAGTTCTGACGGTGGTTTCTGAGTTAAGTGGAATCAGAACCTTTCTATTCTCAGTACTCATTTCTTCAGGTGAGGCCTGGTTCAGGGAATGTGAGTCACAGAACATGAGCCGTTATGCATCAGATGGGACTGCCTGTTTACATGTCTCGAATACGCGTACCTGTAGCAGTTTGATTGGCGCTTCAGTGCATTAGGTTTTGTGTCCCGCTGACTACAAAGCTTTGAAGGGGGGAGCCGAAGGAGAGAGGTCGCCTGTGTCCTTTCCAGGAGAATCGTCCGGCATTTGTTTTATGTGATTTATGGAAATCACGTAAAACCTAAAGCCGTATGGCCTGCCATTGGTATGATCTGTAGTCCTTCCGGTTTAGTGTCCATTGTCTACACCACTGCATCGCGCACGTTAGAAGAGAAGTAAATGCTCATAGAGCGGGAGGTTGATGTTTCGGTGGCGTTTAGTCCGAATACCATTTGTAGCTTACATCCAGCTGAACCTGCTTAGCGTAGTGAGGCCCAGGTCACCTCTAGCCCCCAGCCCCCTCAAAACGCCGTCGGTAATCAAATAAACGATTCCGCTCGGTGAGCAGATGTCTAATTTTGATTGCCTTCGTAGGCAAAATGACCCACAGTTAGCTGACATAAAGAAAGTGAACGAATATGTGGAACAGTGTACAGAAAGATAAATAATTTAACAATTTTGGTGAAATGACGACAACAGTGGCACAGTCATGGATCGAGACAAAGGTAGCGTGAAATATGGACACAACAGAAATTACAATACAGGGCTATTACAAATGACTGAAGCGATTTCATAAATTCACTGTAGCTCCATTCATTAACATATGGTCACGACACACTACAGATACGTAGAAAAACTCATAAAGTTTTGTTCGGCTGAAGCCGCACTTCAGGTTTCTGCCGTCAGAGCGCTCGAGAGCATAGTGAGACAAAATGGCGACAGGAGCCAAGAAAGCGTATGTCGTGCTTGAAATGCACTCACATCAGTCAGTCATAACAGTGCAACGACACTTCAGGACGAAGTTCAACAAAGATTCACCAACTGCTAACTCCATTCGGCGATGGTATGCGCAGTTTAAATCTTCTGGATGCCTCTGTAAGGGGAAATCAACGGGTCGGCCTGCAGTGAGCGAAGAAACGGTTGAACGCGTGCGGGCAAATTTCATGCGTAGCCCGCGGAAAATTGGCTCATGCCAGAACTAGAGACCGACAGCGCCGACTTCATCTTTCAACAGGATGGTGCTCCACCGCACTTCCATCATGATGTTCGGCATTTCTTAAACAGGAGATTGGAAAACCGACGGATCGGTCGTGGTGGAGGTCATGATCAGCAATTCATGTCATGGCCTTCACGCTCTCCCGACTTAACCCCATCCGATTTCTTTCTGTGGGGTTATGTGAAAGATTCAGTGTTTAACCCTCCTCTACCAAGAAACGTGCCAGAACTGCGAGCTCGCATCAACGATGCTTTCGAACTCATTGATTGGGACATGCTGCGCCGAGTGTGGGAGGAACTTGATTATCGGCTTGATGTCTGCCGAATCACTAAAGGGGCACATATCGAACATTCGTGAATGCCTAAAAAAACTTTGAGTTTTTGTATGTGTGTGCAAAGCATTGTGACAATATCTCAAATAATAATGTTATTGTAGAGCTGTGAAATCGCTTCAATCATTTGTAATAACCCTGTATGTGAAATAAAATTCCTTGGATCTAAAAATTCCCACTAGTAATAAATACGGATGTTTCAATGCGCCAGAAAGTTTCTGTTACGTATACATGCGTCCCTTAACTACCGGCTGTCCATGGCAGTCGTTGCTTTCATGTTCTCCTCCTTCTTCCTCGTTTTCGTCTTTCCAAACGGACTCAACTCCGTATTTCCTCAGGCTGCTTTTCTTCTCCCATTCTTCTAAGATCTCTATATGACAAACTCCTGTTTCGGTTTATCTTGTTTATAATATCTTCTGTCATCTGCCATTTTACTCCCACGCGATATAATGCTTGAGTTTAACTTAGCTAATTATGACGTATTTCTACTCAACAGAACTCATTTTTACTCCACCTGACGACATCTAACATGATTCGGGGTTGTAATTTTTTTATAATGAGTTTGCTCTGTGTTCGGGTTTAACACTTAATACACTTGGAAATTACTCGTAAATCAGTCGACACCGACCGTGTGAATATGACTAAACAATAATAGTACGTATGGATTCAATACGCTTTCATTTGTTGCTGTATTTGTCACATGGTCCAACCGTGATGCACTGCAATACCTTTTCGTTACTGACATCTTCAGATTTCGTAATTTCGCCTCTTCTTTGTTGATGAAGTCTCATACTTAGGGCTGTAGAACGTAGGCTATATCTCTCAATAACAATTTAATAAATGTGTTATGGTTACCTCCACAACTGTTGTTTATTTCTCGAAAGACGACATTTGGCTTCGTGAGTCTGCCCTTTTTCTTATTGTTAAATATATGGTCCCATTTCATTAGCGATTATCTGATTTCATCACTTTACGCTCTGTCAACGGACATGATTTAAAAAGTTCACTTTTGACTTTTGTAATAGAACTATAGAAATATAAAGAACTGGGGTAGTACGACTCTCTTACAGGAGATAATGACATCTTTATTCGAGCAAATTAGGTGCAGCTTTTTAAATTGTTTATTGTGGAACATAGTTTTTTTAATTTTTCAGACAGAAAACTATAATTGTCTCCTGTTAAAGTGTGCAAATTGAACTTATACCCTTCTGCTAAAGTAAGAGCGATTTGCGTTATGGTTACTGCACGTTCTGATCACATGTCAGTGTGAAAATAATAGCGTGTAACGACACCCATATCAAGAGAGAACAGCTGGCGCAAGTGGTAAGCTGCACATGTGGGATGAAAACAGATGCAAGTACCACGTTTTGTAAGAAGTGCTGTAAGAATAATTTAATTTTAATTTAGTGTCCCAAAAAAGCGAAAATATTTAATCACTACTGGAATGACATAAAGTGTTTTTTAAATAAAAATAAAATAAAGAGACATGCTGCCGAAACAAACATCTTGTACCAAGAAATCTTATATTCTTTCCTTAATGTCATTTCTTCCGTATTTAGTCCACCATTCCATTTACCTGTAAAGACACATCGACTGTCAAAATTTTATCAGTAAACTGTCGAAGTATTAAAGTTCGCGAATTCACTGCCCTCCAGGAAAGTTCTTGCGCTCAAATTATTCTTGGGACCAAGAGCTGGCTGACAGCAAAGTGGGAAGCTCTGCGACGTTTGGCGAGTCGTGGAATGTATATCGGAAAAACAAATTAGAGGGCAGAGGAAGAGAATTGTTCATTGCAGTTGACAAACGTATTTTCTCTGTTGATGTCGAAGTTGAGTGTGACCGTGAAGTTTGTAACGCCGGAAATGCATATCCTCCTAGTCGCTTTTAACAGGTGTATGTGAAACCACGTTAATTGTTGGATGTTTTTACCGGCCGCCCTATTCCGCTAAGATAGTTCTAGAGTCATTCAAAGATAGTCTGCAGTCGGTAGCACGTAAATGCCCAGGTCATGCAATACTGGTTGGAGGCGACTTTTTACCCACCGAGTATAGACTGGGATGCTTATAGATTCATTGCGCCGGGTACAGACAGTAGTCGTGCGAAATACTTCCGAACGCATTTTCTGAAAACTGTCTTGAGCATCTAGCTCGGCAGCCCACACGCAATGGGAATATTTTAGACCTTGTAGCTACGAATAGATCGGACCTTATCGACAGTGTGAATATAGAAATAGGGATTACCGATCATAATGTCATTATAGCAACAAAAGAGAACGCACAAACGACGATGAGCAAAGGTTAGTAGAGCTTCATGCGTCTGTGAAAAGATCTATGCGCGAAGCATACAACAACTATCACTGTCATAGCAAAAGATCTGATAGAGAACCCAAGAAAATTCGGGTCGTACGTAAAATCGCTAAGCGGGTCTAAGGCTTCTATTCAGACCCTGGTGGAGCAGTCTGGTGTTGCAGTTGAAGATAGCAAAACGAAAGCCGAATTTTTAAATCTCACGTTCAAGAAATCGTTCCCACAGGAGAATCGAACAAACATACCGTCATTTCACCATCGGACAGACTCCCGTTTGGTCGTATCCCTGGCATAGAGAAATAGCTGAAAGATTTGAAAGTAAATAAGTCGCCATGTCCGATTGGAATCCCTGTTCGGTTTTACAAAGGGTACTCTAAGGCATTAGCTCCTTACCTAGCTCG
This sequence comes from Schistocerca cancellata, assembly GCF_023864275.1. Taxonomy (NCBI): domain Eukaryota; kingdom Metazoa; phylum Arthropoda; class Insecta; order Orthoptera; family Acrididae; genus Schistocerca; species Schistocerca cancellata. The sequence goes on along the minus strand of NC_064634.1, from coordinate 74,297,176 downwards.
CATTTATTGTGAATCTCTCGTCCAGCACAAAGATCCAAGCGACTGGAAAAAAAAACCTGGTGACTCCTGTATATAAGAAGGGTAAAAGAACGGACCCACAAAGTTACAGACCAATACCCTAACTTCTGTTTTCTGCAGAATTCTTGAACATATTCTCAGTTCGAGTATAATAAACCTTCTTCAGACTGAGAAGCTTATGTCCACGAATTAGCATCGTTTTAGAAAGCATCGCTCGTGCGAAACTAAGCTTGCCCTTTTCTCACATGGTAGACTACGAACTATGGGTGAAGGGAACAGACTGATTCCATACTTCTATATTTCTGGAGAACAATTGGCATAGTGCCCCGCTGGAGGCTGTTAACGAAGATACGAGCGTATGGAATAAGTACACAGATATTTGAGTGGCTCGAAGTCTTAAGAAGTAATAGAACCCATTATGTTGACCTCGAAGGCGAGCGTTCGTCAGAGACAGGGGTATAGTCAGGAGTGGCCCCGGGAAGTGTGATAGGACCGCTGTTGACCTACATATAAATAAATGATTTGGGGGACATGGTGGGCAGCAATCTCTATTTTGTGTGATGAATGGCAGCTAGCTCTGAATGTGGCAAAATGGAAGTTGATGCGGATAGGTAGGAAGAACAAACCTGTAATGTTCGGAAACAGTATTAGTAGTGAAGTAGTTTAAATATCTGGGCATAACGTTGCAAAGCGTTACGAAATGGAACAAACATGGTGAACTGTGGTAGGGAAAGCGATTGGTTGACTTCGGTTTACTGGGAGAATTTTAGGAAAATGCGGTTCACATCTAAAGAAGATTGCGTATAGGACGCTGGTGTGACCTATTCTTGAGTACTGCTCGAGTGTTTGGGACGTGTACCTAGTCGGGCTGAAGGCTGATATCGAAGCAGTTCAGAGTCGGGCAGCTAGATTTGTTACCAATGGGTTCGAACAACTCGTAAGTATTAACGAGATGCTTTGGGAACTCAAATTGGAATGTCTGAAGGGAAGTCCACGGTCAAAAATGGTTCAAATGGCTCTGAGAACTAAGCGACTTAACTCCTGAGGTCATCAGTCGCCTAGAACTTAGAACTAATTAAACCTAACTAACCGAAGGACATCACACACATCCATGCCCGAGGCAGGATTCGAACCTGCGACCGGAGCGGTCGCTCGGCTCCAGACTGTAGCGCCTAGAACCGCACGGCCACTCCGGCTGGCGCAGTTCACGTTCTTTCCGAGGAACCCTACCGTTAGAGAACCATCATTTGAAGCTAACTGCCGAACTATTATACTGCCGCCAGCATACACTGCTCTTACGGACCGCGAAGATACGGGAAATTAGGCCTCATATGGAGGTTGGTTGGTTGTTTGGGGAAGGAGACCAGACAGCGTGGTCATCGGTCTCATCGGATTAGGGAAGGATGGGGAAGGAAGTCAGCCGTGCCCTTTCAGAGGAACCATCCCAGCATTTGCCTGGAGTGATTTAGGGAAATCACGGAAAACCTAAATCAGAATGGTCGGACGCGGGATTGGACCGTCGTCCTCCCGAATGCGAGTCCAGTGTCTCATATGGAGGCATACAGAGTGAAACAGGGAAGGGAACGACTAGTAGCGGCAGATGGTACCCTTCTCCGAGCACCGTACCGTGGCTTTCGGAGTAGCTATGTAGATATAGATGTAGATATGTGGTCTCCCTATGATAAAATGAACAGCTAACACAATTAAAGACAAAATAAAAGTAGAGCCAGTAAGATGGATGAATTCCACCCGATATACGGATTATCTTGTTAAAACGACCGCATGCGCCGCTAGGGAACTGAAATATATCACCGCACCTGACTGATGCGACCGATAGCCCACTTTCGAAGGCAATCATAACGCGACTGAATCACGAAGGCGCCGAGCGTGGCGACCCCAGACATCAGCCTCGGGGAGCCGTCCATCCACTCCGCTTTAAATACACACATTTAGAGGCAAATACCTGTCATTACCGTCCGGTGCCCGGGCACAACCGCCTCCTCTCCCGTCTCGAATCTCCTTGGCCCCCTTCGGACTCAGGTCTGCCTCGGGCGTCTAAATATAGCTTCCGAGAATGGCGCCACCGTCGCTATAATGGATCGTCTTTTGATAGCCTGGCTATTAGAGCAATGACATTCGGGAATATTTCGTCCGTTCGGTCTGAGCCGCTGGGGTGGGGGCAGAAGCGACGGGGAACGGGAGAGGCGAGCGGGGCGGCAGTTATCGGAAAGCACGAATGCCGTACTTTTAAACGATCGAACGTTTCGACATCGTCTGGTACCAGCCGGTGTAAGGATCTCGTCTCCCGTCTGATGAATTATTGTAATGACCGGCGTGACTCGCGACGGCTTGCTCCTCTTGCCCCTGTGGCTGAACGTCCCCCTCCGCACAACTCCATTGCAACGCCGCCAGCTGGCGCTAGTCACGAAAAGGAATCGTTCCGAGCGTCAATCGGCCGCAGGTAGTCGTCACTTTGGAAATTTTTGCGTTGCGAGTGCGTAGGACTGAGGAGTACCGCTACGTTGAGATGCCGCTCGGTGACGAATTCAGACGGACGGAGTAATGCGGGCGGGGGCTAGTACGAGAATGAGGAACAGGGAGAGACGGACAGAGAGCAAACGAGGGACGAGAGGAAGAGGAACGAAGGCGGCTGCCGTGCTCGCAGCTGTATTTCCTATGGCTGACCCAGCGGTCGTTAAACAAATTGGAATCAATGTGGAAAGTTGACGACGTTCGTGGTTCTGAGATGTTAACATGCAAATTGCATTCCGCTCGTATTTGGCCCGACTGCAGGCCTCCCCCCCCCCCCCCTACTCCCCCGCCTCCACCCCCTAGCCCTTTCCACACGGACGGCGGTGACCGCCGTCTGCGTTGACGACCATCGATAATAATCGTCGTCCAGCTTTCGCTCAGGGGACCCTCACGCCCCCCGAATGGCTTCCCGTCTTTTGTCATGGTAATCTCCCGTCTGCCACCTTACCCAATAATGCCACGGACTGTCCGTGGCTGTGTGAAAATACAGGTTAATTTTACAATACAGTAAAAACAGCAATCACACACTGTCGTTAACGCTGTTTCCTTAGAACAAAGAGGCCAGTTATGGTTTCGAACAGACAGGTACATCATCAATCGGCTATTCACATTCAAAATTACATGCGGCTTACGATGTACACGGCGACGTGGGCTTATTTTCGTATTGCCGTAAGATCCTTGGGGTTGTGGTGCGTTGAATAGTTACACTTCGCTAGTCTGCAGGTTGCCAAGTCCTTATATATGCACCACCTGAAAGAGGACTTCTTGACTGCACCTGGACCAAATAATGAATTCAAATAACTGAGTGGCGTTGATCAAATGAAACGATATGATTTCAGACAGGATCCTCCGTTTCGTTCGATGCTGAGATGCAATTCCAATTTCCAATACAGTTGGAGGGCCTCTGCAATGCAGTTCCAGTTCATGGGGAAAAGCAAGTGGACTGAGGCTGGAATTGAAATTTGGATACTAGAGATATACGCGCTAGGGTAGTCGGTGCAGATGTGCAAATCTAACTTGCCGGAGTGGCGTTGCAATTAACCCAACTGCCTAGTGAGTAGGAGACCTGGGTTCGAATCCGGGCCTTGGCATAAATCTTCTATCGTCGCATCAGTCTGCGTAAATACGTCATGAGTGGTGTTAGTTTTGTGTTACTTCCACTGCAAATACGTCGTCGTTTACAGCACTGTTGACTGATTTCTGTGTCGGAATTATGTATGGATGTGTGACCCAAATTGCTAACGGCGCTAACGCAATACGCAGTCAGGAAAAGAGCAGGAGAGCAACAGGTACTCTGCACAAAATGTGACATTTCACCATCAGGTTGCCTCCATGCAGGGGCTAAAATATTTGTCATCACGCCCCTCCTCTCTTATGAGCAACACCCCCCTTTCTAACCCACATCCCTCCCATCTACTCACTCCCCTCGCCCTTCACCAACTTCTGTTTAATTCCTCGGAAATAGACTAATCAGGGAACATCTAAGTCAATTAAGAGATGTGTGAGAGAAGTGATGAGACTGTCTTTTTTCTCTATCAAAGTTTTTATTTTTTAAAAAACAATATTGTTGGCTTCAAAGCAGTTCCCTTCGGCAGCTGTACACCGGCGCAGTCGTTGTCCTAGTCTTGGTGACAGCGCTGGAAGCCTTCAGCTGGTAGGGCCTTTAACATGTCGATCACACTCCCTCGAATGTTCTCCAGATTCTCGAAATTGTGTCCTTTTAAGGCATTTTTCAATTTCGAGAGAATAGAAAAGTCACAAGGACTCAGATCCGGTGAACAGGGGGCAGTGGAACAACAGGAACGCCTTTTGAACTCAGGAATTCAGCGATGGAAGTGGCCGTGTGTCATGGGGCGTTGTCATGATGCCGCACCCACTTGTCTGCAATGTCCGGTCTCATTCGATTCACACTTTTCCTGTGACTTACAAGGACATCTTTGTGAAACACTTAGCTGATAGTTTGTCCTGGAAGAAGAAATTCTTTGTGCACGATACCCCTACTGTTGAAAAACCAAATCATCTTTTCTCAGGGTGTCACTCTTCACTTTGCTGCTTTGTCTCAAGTTTCGCACTCAAACACCCACGATTCATCAACTGTGATGAATGACTGATCCATTCGCCGTTACTGGCTGTCCTCTCAAGAACATAAACGCTCACGTACCTTCAATTTTCCTTCTCCTTAGTTGTGAGGATTCTCGGCACCATTTTCGCACAAAGCATTTGGATGGACAAAATTTCGGTCAGAATTTGATGCACGGTGAAAGTGTTTAACAGACCACCCACCATCATTTTTGATAAACGTCGGTCTTCTCACATGAGCACGCATGCGTTTGACATTTTCAACGGTTTTTCAAGTTGAAGGTCTCCATGAGTGAGGATAATTTTCAGTGCGATCACAGCCTTCCAGAAATGTTTTGCGCCAACGAAAAACTTGGATCTTAATGAGGAATGTTCTCCATAGGCCTGTTTCCACGTTTCAAAGGTAACACTAGCGGATTTCTGGAGTTTAACACAAAACTTTATGTCATAATGTTGCTCTAAATTCCGATGTTCCATATTCGTAACGCACAACAACAACAGAACTTCACTGGTGGCGCACTCAAGAATCACATGATGGCTGTACGAAGCTTACACACCCCGTGTTACACACCCAGTGGTGATGGGAAATGTGTAAAATCTGCATGTGATTGTTTGCCACACAACCACTTTGTTAGTCTGTACCCAGCCAATCCTTACACATCCACACTCTGAAAGGTATCACGTGATGCAATCAAGACAACCATATACACTGAAGCGCCAAGGAAACAGGTACAGGCATGTATATTCAAATATGTAAACAGGCAGAAGACGGCGCCACGGTCGGCAACGCCACTATAAGACAAAAAGTCTCTGGCGCAGTTGTTACATCTGTTACTACAATGGCACATTCGCTACGTTACAAGATCATTTAGTAATCGCGAAAGCGTTACGGAGATGATAGATAAACTCCAGTGGAAGACTCTGCAGGAGAGACACTCAGTAGCTCGGTACGGGCTTTTGTCAAAGTTTCGAGAACATACCTTCACTGAAGAGTCAAGCGGTATATTGCTCCCTCCTACGTATATCTCGCGAAGAGACCATGAGGATAAAATCAGAGAGATTAGAGCCCACACAGAGGCATACCGACAATCCTTCTTTCCACGAACAATACGAGACTGGAATAGAAGGGAGAACCGATAGAGGTATTCAAGGTACCCTCCGCCACACACCGTCAGGTGGCTTGCGGAGTATGGATGTAGATGTAGATATCAAGATTTAACTGAGTTTAAACGTGCTGTTGTAGTCGGCGCACGTGCGATGGTACCCAGCATCTCCGTTTCACGAGTGTACCGTGAATATCTGGAATCCGGTAAAACATCAAATCTCCGACATCGCTGAGGGCGGAAAAAAGATTCTGCAAGAATGGGACCAACGAAGACTGAAGAGAATCGTTCAACTTGACAGAAGTGCAACCCTTCCGAAAATTGCTACAGATTTCATTGTTGGGCTATCAACAAGTGTCAGCGTGCGAACCATTCAACGAAACATCATCGGTATGAAAACGTGATTCCATTCTGCAGCGGAGTGTGCACTGATAAGAAACTTCCTGGAAGATTAAAACTTTGTATCGGACCGAGATTCGGACTCGGGACCTTCACATTTCACGGGCAAGTGCTCTACCATCTGAGTTACCCAAGCACGACTCACGAACCGGACTCACAGCTTTAATTCTGACTACACCTCGTCTCCTACCTTCCAAACTTCACAGAAGCTCTACTGATGAGTCGTACTTTGATAGCTCAGATGGTAGAGCACTTGCCCACGAAAGGCAAAGGTCCCGAATTCGAATCTCGGTCCGGCACACAGTTTTAATCTGCCAAGAAGTTTCGTCATTGACATGGGTTATCGGATCAGAAGGATCACTCGTGTACCTTCGATGACTGCATGACTCAAAGTTTTCCGCCTTCCCTGCGCCCGTCAACATCGACGCTGGACTGTTGATGACTGGAAACATGTGCTTCTTGAGTTTCTCCCGGCGTATTTGATAATCAAAATATCCACGGGTGTGCTGCCGGTCTACAGTGTCCAACGGGCACAATATTTCGGCGATCATACATGTCGCCATCATCAGGTGAACTGACGGACTGAGCTCCTGTGAACGTGCCGGCACGGAGATCCGTACGCTATGGCTGCTCAGAGGGAACTGGGTTCGGTCGCGGCGGCGGCCGATTTAAATACCCTCCGCCCGCGGCGCGCTCCCTCCGCCGTCCGCGCCCAGCGCCACGGTCGCGCGGTGGAACAGATTGCGACGGCGTCTGAGATGACGTCGGTGTGATGGCTCTGTCCGCCGTGGTCGTCACAACTATACGTTTGCTCTATTTACTCTTGATTAACCCAATCGCTGGTTCCCAAGCCTTGCTGAGATTATAGCCACAGTCACTGTTTATGAGGTCGTCATTGGTGCGAATTTCGATGGCCTCTCTAACAACGCTGTCCCAGTATCTCGACGTCTGTACCAGAATCCTCGTGCGGTCATACTCCATGGCGTGATTTTCCGACAAACAATGTTCAGCGACCGCCGACTTGCTCGGATACATCAGTCGAGTGTGCCTCTGGTGTTCACGGCATCGATCCTCGACGGTACGCATCGTCTGACCAATATACGACTTGCCACACTGACACGGAACCTGGTACACGCCGGCCTTCCTCAAACCGAGGTCATCTTTGGCGCTCCCCACCAGTGCACGAGTTTTATTTGGAGGACAAAACACAGTTCCGATCTGGTGTTTCTTCAGAATGCGGGCGATTTTCCCCGAGAGTGCGCCTGTGTATGGAATAAATGCAGTGCCTACCTCCTACCTCGTGACTTCATCCATCTCAACAGGTTGCGCTGCAGTGGTTGGGCGGAGAGCACGTTGAATCTGCCACTCTGAGTACCCATTTTTTCGAAATACAGTTCTCAGGTGTTCCAATTCCTGGGGTAGACTCTCTGCGTCAGAGATAGTGCGCGCCCTATGTACTAGAGTTTTAAGTACCCCGTTCCTCTGTGAAGGGTGGTGGCAGCTGTCTGCGTGCAAATACAGATCAGTGTGCGTTGTCTTCCGATACACCCCATGACCTAGGGTGCCGTCAGCCCTTCTCTTGACCAAGACGTCAAGGAAAGGTAATTTACCCTCCGTTTCAGTCTCCATAGTGAATTTGATGTTGGGGTATATGGAGTTTAGATGTGTAAGGAAGTCAAGGAGTTTATCCATACCATGTGGCCAGATGACTAACGTGTCGTCCACGTAACGGAAAAAGCAAGTAGGTTTCCATACGGATGACGACAGGGCTTCCTCCTCGAAGTTCTCCATGTACAAATTCGCTACCACCGGTGAGAGTGGGCTACCCATGGCGACTCCCTCCGTTTGTTCGTAGTATTCTCCATTAAAAAGAAAATACGTGGAAGTCAAGACATGCCTAAAAAGTTCAGTGGTCTTCTCGTCAAACTTCTGACTAATCAATTATAGTGACTCTCGAAGGGGTACCCTCGTAAACAAGGAAACGACGTCAAAACTCATCATGATATCTGACTCATCCAACCTGAAGCTATCAAGGTGTTTAACAAAATCCACGGAATTACGGATGTGATGAGGGCATTTACCCACATAAGGACCTAATATTCCCGTCAGGTATTTGGCCAACAAATATGTCGGTGCCCTGATGGTGCTGACAATGGGGCGTAATGGTACCCCCTCTTTGTGAACCTTCGGGAGTCCATATAGTCTCGGCGGTACCGGACCTTGGGGTAACAATTTCTTAGCGTCACCCTCCGGTAAATCTGCGTCCTTGAGGGCCCCGCATGTCAGCAGGAAACTGTTCAGGCTGGTGGAGATCCTGTAATGGCGTGGGGCGTGTGCAGTTGGAGTGATATGGGATTCCAGATACGTCTAGATATCTAGATACGACTCTGGCACGTGACATGTATCTAAGCATCCTTCTGATAACCTGCATCCGTTCATGTCCATTGTGCATTCCGTCAGACTAGGGCCATTCCAGGTGGACAATCCGACACCCCAAACGTCCAGAATTGCTACAGAGTGGCACCAGGAACACTCTTCTGAGTTTAAACGCTTCCGCTGGCCACCAGACTCCCACGATACGAACATTGCTGAACATACGTGGGATGCCTTGCAACATGCTGTTCAGAAGAGATCTCCACCCCCTTGTACTTTTACGTATTTATGGACAGCCCTGCAAGATTCATGGTCCAGTTCTCTCCAGTACTACTTCAGACATTAATCGAGTCCATACCACGTCGTGTTGCGACTCTTCAGCGTGCTTGCGTGGTCCCTACATGATATCAGGCAGGTGTACCAGTTTCTTTGGCTCTTCACTGTACTTCCATGAAGGAAATGGATACTCCATCTGCCAGACAGATATGTCGTTGAATGTATTATGAAACATTACACTGACATAAAAAATCTACAACCAGTGTGTTAGAATTTCAGTTTCATAATAGGAGAGAATGTTGTACCTCGATACAGTTTTCAGATTGTCGTCTCTAGCCAGCCGCGTAATAGATTCTTATTGCATTTTTAAATGATGGCACTCACTTTTTATGCGCTGCAATCTTTTTCTGAAATCACAAATACGAGGGTTGGAACTTAAATAGTGACAACTATTTATTCACAACCAATACAACAGAGTTACATGTTTGAACTTGTTACTGTCCTTAAAAGTAGTCAGCAGCGTTGAGCAGAACCCGTTGCAAGCGATGTGGAAGACGTAATATACCTCTAGCAGAGCCTGTTCTGTTGGTGCGAATGGGTCGGTCTACTGCCTGTCGAATCTCTGGAACAGTTCTGAAGCGAAAGCCACAATGGCGTTCCTTCATCTTCGGAATCAAATCAAAGTCACAAGGACTTAAGTCCGGGGAGTATGGTGGATGGTACAGTGCTTCCCAGTCCCATCGACCGAACAGAGCAGCCACGGCTTGCGCTGTATACGGCCGCGCACTGTCGTGCAAACTGATTGTTGGGTTGCGCAGAAAGTGTCGCCGCTTCTTTCGCAAAGCTGGTCGCAGGTGATGCTCCAAAAACGAACAGTAATACTGTGCATTGACGGTCTGCCGTGGAGGTACGTAATGCGTTAGGATAACACCATCACAGTCGTACACGATAATCACCATAACTTTAGACCGCTCCATTCGCACCATCAACAGAACAGGCTCTGCTAACGGGATACGCCTTCAGCATCGCTGGCAACGGGTCCTACACAACGCTGGTGACTACTTTGAAGGACTGTAACAGGTGCAAACATGTAACTCTTTTGTATCGTTTGTGAATAAGTAGTTGACACTATTTAAGTTCCAACCCTCGTATTTCGTCGGAAAATTAACGTTTTCCCAAAGGTGAAAACATGTTGCAAAGTGCAACATTGTCATGTACGTAGGAACAAATATTCGACTGATATTTAAAAGCATTGTAAATCGAGAAAATCTTGTTAAACTTGTATTTTCAAAAAAATGGCTCTGAGCACTATGGGACTTAACTTCTGAGGTCATCAGTCCCCTAGAACTTAGAACTACTTAAACCTAACTAACCTAAGGACACCACACACATCCATGCCCGAGGCAGGATTCGAACCTGCGACCGTAGCATTCGCGCGGTTCCGGACTGTAGCGCCTAGAACCGCTCGGCCACCTCGGCCGGCTAATCTTGCATTTAATAGTGTGTGTGTTACATTATAACTCTAACATACACTTATGATTAGTAAGTGAAATCAGATTAAGCAGAAGTATTATCAATAACGCGATACAAATTAAATAGAGTTGAAACTGAAGATGTTGGCAACTAACACAAATTTCCATTTCCTAGAGAGGTAACATTCTTTAGACATTAACGAACCTCAGTTAATTAGCAAATATGACATGTTGCATGGTAAAAGACCTTCTTCTGTTTCAAGGTAAAGGTGTTTAGTGACCTACGACTTACGGGTTAAACTTTCATACGTTATATAGTTAGTTTTAAACATACATAGAATTTTACTTGCCCTAAAATTCTGTTACTGAAGAATTACCAATATATGCAAAATAGCTAAAATATACTATACAGCACTTAAATACGTAGAACTCATATTTACAAATGCTATACAAAACTCAAGCTCATCCGTAATAACAACACAAACTGAAGAAAATGGCTGAAACTGCTAATGGCGGACTCTAGTGCGCATTGCATCATGTTATTCTAAAATCAGTCATTAGACTGAAGTACCCACCAAAACACAATGTGTGTTCCTACGTACGCTGTCCTCTAGGTACAACACTCAACCTTACGTCTACAACGTGTAGGTAATAATTTCAGTTTATATCTTTTCTGTACTACAACACACATGTTACAGTGTCAGTGTATAACATCTGCTACTGGTGGGTTGCGATTATAATACATTTCATTCACAACTAGAACATTACTGTTAAATCATCAGCTGTTGCTCTTGTTAACGATTAGCTGTCTCCTCGAAAATGTTCCCATACTTAAGACTTTACTTTTTTCAGCGAGTATGTAGCACTTCCCATGTTTTGCTAATAACACAAATTTACACTACTACATAGTGGAATCCGTATGCTGGATCGAATTATATGGGGGTATTGTAACTTTTAATTACCACCCTTGAAAGTAAAATATGAGAGTTCGTGTACATTTGTTTTTGTCAAGTCTTCTCTACTTAGTCAACATCCAGATCCATACATTTTTCAAGGAGTTCCTTGAGCTTCCGAATGTCTGAATTGTAGAAGTCAGCAGATTTTGCCATAAACTACTCTTCCATCTGTGTTGTCAAATCGGCGACCACACAACGGATACTTCGTGTATGGGGCCGTAAAAGTCACTTGGTGCGAGGTAGGGAGTGTGAGGCAGAAGCTGCAAGATCTCAAAGCCACATTCCCTCGTCTTGTCAACTGCATCTTCACATGAATGCGCCAGTACACTGTCAGCCAGAAGACGAAAGCCTCTGGGGAGCATATCACAGCGTTTCTTAATCAGAGCTTCTCGTAACTTGTCCGGAAGATTGCTTCAGTATCTGACAGCGATGGTCTCATCCTTGGCAAGGTAATTCGTGAGGATGATTCAACAACAGCCCCAAAAAACTGAAAGCCTGAACATCCCACTTGACTTTATCATTTTGCTCGTCTGTCACGGACACGTGATCCACCTCACAATAGTATGAAAACAGACAATACCTTATCAGGTATTTTCCAGGTACTGTTACCCTTCACATGCAGGAACTGTATTGCACTACGAACCTCAGTTTTCTTCGTCTTTCACCTGAGTCACATTTGGCACCTCCTGCAAAAAAAAAAAAAAAAAAAAAAAAAAAAAAAAAAAAAAAAAAAAAAAAAAATTAATTGAAAATTTTCAATATCACACGCGGAGTGGCCGATGATGGCACTGACAAAATTTCATCAATATAATAAATTCTGGGTGATAATTAGCACTTTACGATATCCCTCGTGTACTGCACTGTACGTGCGATGGTTCAAATGGCTCTGAGTACTATGGGACTTAACTTCTGAGGTCATCAGTCGCCTAGAACTTAGAACTACTTAAACCTAACTAACCTAAGGACACCACACACATCCATGCCCGAGGCAGGATTCGAACCTGCGACCGTAGCGGTCGCGCGGTTCCGGACTGTAGCGCCTAGAACCACTCGCCCACTCAAGCCGGCTAAGTGCGATGTATCAATATTATTTAATAAGCATTCTCAGTATTCTTCAGTGTTTCATTCATAGCTGATGAACGTTTCAGATGTTTTGCTGTACACATTACGTACTGAGATTGACTATCGACAGTGTAGCTTCAGTCCTACGGAAATTCATCTTTCATTAAAACTACTTTCTTTTATCAACGCCTGAACGCTATAAATGTTATTATCGGGGTAACCCGAAGTGTCAGACCACATATCCACATCACTTTTAATAACATCATAAATATTTGAGGTAGTCACATGACGTATTAAGCTATGCGTGTCTATTGTATATTTTAACATTTTGCTCAAGTATCTTAAAAATGTTTTAAATTAGCATTTATACAGCTGTGAATTTGTCGAAAACAGCAGTAAGTCTTGTTAATTCAAGTGCAACCAATGTTTTTTGTAAAATACGAGACTGCTCTTGCAATTTCGTGGGACTATCAAGTCAGCAACTTCATATTTGCCTTCCAAACGTTCTATCAGTTTCAAGTAACTAATTTCTCACACATTCAAATTTTTTTTCCAAAAACACTGTATGACAGTCTGCCTCATTATTGCATTTTCTTACACTGTCTATCTACCTTCAGACACTCCCAATAAGAAGCTCCGTCCCAGTGAGACCATTCTCAGTATGAGCTTAAAGTAATTCCCCTGTGAATGTGTGATGGTTATTTAAAATGATGATGCTAAGTAATGTGTTCTGTATCTGACTGCACGAAATTAAAGTTCTTTCCTGTTCATGATCTGTGGAAATTCCAGTTATCTGAGAAATTCTACAGCTATAGTTCTCATGGAGTAACGATTTACACAGTTCGTAATTGTCTTCAATTGAAATAAAACGGTTCAGCCTGCAAAACTTCAAAATCACCAATCACACTGAAATAAATTAATACTTCAGTACAGTTCAACTACAAATTAGAACCAAAAGATATTAGCTGTAACGTATTGGCTTGTACAGGGTGACAATTATTGAACTATATGAAAAAACGTAAATTAATTACATACTTTATTAAACATGTAAACGTCACTACAGATAGTCGTATTTAGGTTATGACGTGTTCGATATGCCTGCCATCGTTGGCGATAATGTGTCTCAGACGAACAGCGAAATTCTACATGACTCACTAAAGCGTCAGGACATCGATGCTGTAGATGACCTCCTGAATGGCTGTTTTCAGCTCAGCAATGGTTTTAGAGTTATTGCTGTACACTTTGTCTTCAATGTAGCTCCACAAAAAGGAGTCGGATGTCTTCAGATTTGGAGAATATGGCGGTCAATCGAGGCCTATGCCAGTGGACTATGGGTATCGCAGAGCAAGGGTGCGGTCCCCAAAGTGCTTCTACAGGACATCAATCACTGTCCTGATTCGATGGGGTCGAGCTCTGTCTTGCATGGACCACATATTATCGAAATCGGGTCGCGTTAGATAATGGGGGTGAATCATCTTCCAAAAGCTTCACATACCATTCGGTAGTCACCGTGCCATCAAGGAATATCACACCGATTATTCCATGACTGGACGTTGCACGGCCGTTGTGGCCGAGCGGTTCTAGGCGCTTCAGTCCGGAACCGAGCTGCTGCTACGGTCGCAGGTTCGAATCCTGCCTCGGGTATGGATGTGTGTGATGTCCTTAAGTTAGTTAGGATTAAGTAGTTCTAAGTCTAGGGGCTGATGACCTCAGATGTTAAGTCTCATACTGCCCAGAGCCATTTGAACCATTTGTATTTGAAGCTGACTGCGTAATGATCTACTGACGCTGGGATACATTACGCATAAGAACCACGAAGATAACAAAATAGAGATTGAAACTTCCTGGCAGATTAAAACTGTGTGCCCGACCGAGACTCGATCTCGGGACCTTTGCCTTTCGCGGGCAAGTGCTCTACCATCTGAGCTACCGAAGAACGACTCACGCCCGGTACTCACAGCTTTACTTCTGCCAGTATCTCGTCACCTACCTTCCAAACTTTACAGAAGCTCTCCTTCTCATTCTGGAAACATCCCCCAGGCTGTGGCTAAGCCATGTCTCCGCTATATCCTTTCTTTCAGGAGTGCTAGTTCCGCAAGGTTCGCAGGAGAGCTTCTGTAAAGTTTGGAAGGTAGGAGACGAGATACTGGCAGAAGTAAAGCTGTGAGTACCGGCCGTGAGTCGTGCTTCGGTAGCTCAGATGGTAGAGCACTTGCCCGCGAAAGGCAAAGGTCTCGAGTTCGAGTCTCGGTCGGGCACACAGTTTTAATCTGCCAGGAAGTTTGATATCAGCGCACGCTCCGCTGCAGAGTGAAAATCTCATTCGGGAAAATAGAGATTAGTGCTCATACGGAGGTGTATGGCTTCGTTTTTCCTTCGAGCAATTTGCGAGTGGAACGGGAAAGAGAATCACCAGTAGTGATACAAGGGACCCTCCGCCTTACACCATGCAAGGCCTGCGCGGTGTGTATGTAGATGGACATACAAATGTGCAAGTAATATGAAATGAGAAATTAACGTAAAGTCAGTATTAGGGAAAGAGAATAGGAAACGTAGATTTGTTGCAAGAGTTCTAGAAAAATAATAGGCATTTGTAAAGGTAATAGCATATAAGGTGCTAGTGCAACAAGTTGTAGGGTTTTAATCCAGTGTTTACAGCCTCATCAAGTAGGCAACACAACGGAAATTGGAACTTGCAGAGGCGTATAGACAAATTTTCTTTTCCTCGCTCTATACGCGAACAATGACTTGCAAAGCATCCAGGGTGAATTAGAATTCGACCACACACTGTTAGTGTTTGTTCAGGGATAACTTCTGAGCGTTTTAATACAAAGAACCCATGGTTCAGACGAAACACGTACACTTTTAGTATAGTGTGATCGGTCTGTTCTGTCACTGTACAGCATAGCACGTAACAAATGCACAGCTGTTCCCTCACGGGTATTGTTCAAATTGTCGACCACCGTGACCATGGCACAGTGTACAGCTACGCATCATCGACTGTCTTACACGCTCAAGAATTCCTGGTGCCTATCGAACTACTTCTGCACTTTCGATAATCCTAGCAACCAAATCCGTCCTAGTATCGAATGGAGTCTCGTAAGCTAGGCTCTTCACATGATGCTAGAAACAGAATTCCGATGGTGTCATGTCTGATGATCGAGCTGGCCAAGGAATAGGACTACCGTGACCAATCCGTTGTCGTCCAAACTCTAATTCATTTGTGGTTCCTAACATCAAGTGCAAAGGCTGCCGACTCCCCGTTCTGCTGAAACCACATATGTTGAAGGATTCTCAGTGGCACACCATCTAGGAACCGTAGGGGACATGTTCATGGAACGTTTGGCACACGACTCCGTTAACAGTCACTGGCCAGCCTTATGATAGGATCGACACACCAGTTCTTATGGATTTTCATCATTTCATATATGATTAATCCTACTGTTGAACCTGCCCTCCTTCGTAAAAATGGCCTCGTCTGTAATCAACATTTGGGGTTTTCTGAATATTGTTATAGTAGCCAATTTGCAAGCCTCATTAGAAACAGAAAATCCGCTGGCTGCAATTACTCCATCTTTTGTGGATGAAACGTGTGCAGTTGTTCGTAAGATAGCTCAAAACAGTTGACTGGCTTGTGCTCAGAACTCGTGCAAGCCACCGACTGCTAGATGCAGGATTGTCACTGTAACGTTGCGAGCATGTAGGCGAGTTATTCGTCCACCTAGTACTGGTACTGGGGAGAGCTGAGTTTTGTTGCTGTGGTGGGTGTGTGTTGGCTGGACGAAGACACCAAGCGGTCGCCCTGGGCGTGTTCAGGCACAGAGACGTGCAGCGTCACCGCAAACTTGTAAATCCTAAGGCTGGGTATTTGGACGGCTGCCGTTCGCATTATCTTTGTGCGGGACACAATGCTCCAAGAAATCGCGGAATGTTAGACAATCTTAAAGGTGACTGAATTACAGCTCCCTGAACTTCCACAATAACTCACAGTTTCACATTAAAGCGAATCTGAATACATCTGCCATCTGAGAAAATTGAGGCCCACCCAGTGACACGACAATCTTTCAATGTCTTTGAAACTACAAAAGTTAATATTTCACAGTGAATAAACATTTTCACAGTGAACCTCTGAATTAACACTTTTAAATGCTTCATACGATTTCAGCATATGATATCTCAGTTGATAGCATTGCACTATAGCTATCATCGCTGAAGGTACTTATCTGTACCTATTTTATTTCTTGATTTATTACGTTTTTAACACATTTTCATCATGCAAATGGCCGGCCAGAGTGGCCGAGCGGTTCTAGGCGCTTCAGTCTGGAACCGCGCGACCGCTACGGTCGCAGGTTCGAATCCTGCCTCGGGCATGGATGTGTGTGCTATCCTTAGGTTAGTTAGGTTTAAGTAGTTCTAAGTTCTAGGGGACTGATGACCTCAGATGTTGAGTCCCATAGTGCTCAGAGTTATCTGAGCCACTATGCAAATGTTTGTCTGAACATCATATCGTTCACAATTACACAGAAAACAAATTCTGCATCAATACCTCATATCTTGTCTTACTTGTGTATTTCTTTAATGAATAGTTCACTGTTTTGCCAGTAGCTTTATTTAAACGCTGACTGAAAGTGCTATTAAAATTTTTTACTGATGTAAGAGTGGTCAGTCGAATGTGTTAGCGGACACAACTGAAAAGAAAATCAAAGGACGTTTGTGTCTTTCTGGTTAAACATTATTTAACGACATTCTGTTGTTAAGCACACTTTCGCAACAGTGCTGGCTTATTTCTTCATGAATCAACTATTACTTATGTTTACTGTAAATGATTTGGGTGTAACTGAATGATTATGAATTTCTTTATTTAAATATTGTTTTAATATACTGGTTTAATCAGGGAAGTGGTCAAGTGGTGGTGATTATTGTTTAACGTCCCGTCGACAACGAGGTCATTAGAGACAGAGCCCAAGCTCGGGTTAGGGAAGGATTGGGAAGGAAATCGGCCGTGCCCTTTCAAAGGAACCATCCCGGCATTTGCCTGAAACGATTTAGGGAAATCATGGAAAACCTAAATCAGGATGGCCGGAGACAGGATTGAACCGTCGTCCTCCCGAATGCGAGTCCAGTGTGCTAACTACTGCGCCACCTCGCTCGGTGGGAAGTGGTCAACTTGGATCATATATGTAATGAGTGTTTCAAGTAAAGAACCTTATGAGTTATCAGAGGCTGTTAATAGTATTAAGTGTGATAAAATTTGCTGTGATTCCCCAGAAATAAATGAGGATTTGTTTAAGTGACAAGAGGTTATAAGTTTTGTGGTTAATTGTGAGACTTGCAGTTACTGACATCGTTACTTCAAAGGAAGGGAACAGTAATTTGATGCTTAAGAGGATGATAATGCGATGGATTTTGAGGGTGATTTAAAGCGTAGAGATGATATAGAGATGGATCGGGAGAATATAGAAGTGGATAATAGGGAAGTATTTGTTTAGGAGATGATTTTAGTCCTGAATGCTACGTCAAGGAGGAACGTGACTACTCTACATAAGATTGGGAATAGGATGGAAACATATTGAAGTCATTACTGTCTCATTGGCGGGCACGATAAAAATTTAAAGCAACAAGAGATATGAAGGTAGAAAAGACGAAACAGAGAGGAAGTGTTTAATGAATTGTTTAATGCTGATAATGACACTGAGGATTTGTTTGATATTACAATATGTACCATAAATATGGAGGAGAAAGGAACGATAATGAAAATAATCTTTTGAAGGAACAATATTCAGAGAGGGGAGAAATTAAAAAGGTGCAGATTGCAAGTGAAATAAACGATGTTAATGAAGAAAGAAAGCGTCTACTTCTCGAATCTAAAAACTGTGATCCAGTGGTGGCCACAAATTTTGTTTGTATGCATAAGAGTCAGTTCGTGAAAAATAAAAGAGGGCTCGCACTTGAATAGGTGACTAAGCGGAAAAAAGCGAGACTCACAAGCCGGCCGCAGTGGCCGTGCGGTTAAAGGCGATGCAGTCTGGAACCGCAAGACCGCTACGGTTCCAGGTTCGAATCCTGCCTCGGGCATGGATGTTTGTGATGTCCTTAGGTTAGTTAGGTTTAACTAGTTTTAAGTTCTAGGGGACTAATGACCTCAGCAGTTGAGTCCCATAGTGCTCAGAGCCATTTGAACCATTTTTGAGACTCACAACATACTGACACTGGCGAGATACAGAAAACGTTATAAGAGGCAACAGCGACAGAGTTGCACATTGTGAATGAAGAATGTATGTGTAAATGTGTGTATTTATGTGTATCTTGTGTGTAGCTTTTAACAATTTGGGGGCTATTTCTCTTTTGTACAAGGGGTGACTTGATGAATTTAAGATGTATGTAAGATGTGTGGAGGCAAAACTTTGTGCAAGGAGAGTGTCACGATTGTTGGGGCATGGATCTGGGAGGATATTTCAAGGGATTATTTAAATATATAACTTGTAATATTTTGGAAGGGTATCTCGTGTAATACAGGATGGCAATTATTCAACTATATCAAATAAAATCGTCATAACTGCTGAACGGTTTGCGGTAGGACGTTAAAACTGCAGGGCTGGTAGCGGGGCATGTTGGGAATTAATATTCATTGTATGGTTTGGTTAAGCGACGAAGTCGACTTTCATTTGGATTAGTTCGTCAATAAGCGAAACAGGCGCATTTGAAGGACTGAGAATCCGCATTTGGCGATCGAAAAGTCTCTTCAGCCTCAACGAGTCACTGTGTGGTGTGTAATTTCCAGTCGCTGAATAATCGGTGCGATATTTCTTGATGGCAGAGTGACTACCGAAAGGTATGTGAAGGTTTTGGAAGATGATTTCATACCCATTAAGCCAAGCGACCCTGATTTTGACAAGATGTGGTTCATGGAAGACGGAGCTCGACCCCATCGAAGTAGGAGAGTGTTTGAAGTTCCGGTGGAGCCCTTTGGGAGCCGCAATCTGGCTCTAGGGTATCCAGAGGCCGTCTATCATGGGCCTCGATTGACCGCCATATTCTCTGAATCTGAACACATATGACTCCTCTTTGTGGGGTTATACTGAAGACGAGATGTACAGCAATAACCCCAAAACCACTTCTGAGCTGAAAACAGCCATTCAGGAGGTCATCCACAGCATCAATCTTCCGACACTTCAGCGGGTCATGCAGAATTTCGCTTTTCGTCTGCGCCACATCATCGCCAATGATGGCAGGTATAACTAACATGTCAAAACCTAAATCTGAATACCTGCAGTGACGTTTACGTGTTGAACGAAGTGTACGTAAGCCGTATTTTGTAACTAAACTACGTTTTCTTTCATACTGTTCAATATTTATCAGCCTGCACGTATAGTTCGTCGTAACATTTCTTCGCACAATATTTGGTGTATGGAGGTCATTAATTGTATGTGGGAGGAACACATGTAGGTATTTGCAAAGTTTAAGCTAAGTTTAAGGGGATATAATATACGTTATTTTGGATGAGTTTTGAATAGATTTATGAACGTAAGTTTCTGGGGATATATGATAATTTTGTGCAAATATGAGTGGAGATTTGCTGAATATAAGAGACAGTTATCCGTTGCATTGAAAGGAAATGATTTCTGCACGGGATAGCACCAGTTTCAAAGTTTAGAATTAGGTGCGGCAAAGTTGTAGAGAAAAGATAAAATGTTAGATGACTTATGACGTCAAACAAATTACATATCATCAAACACTTTTTTTTGGGGGGGGGGAGGGGGAAGTGGGAAATATGGGTAGCTGAATCAAGTGTTTTGCCTGTGCTATAAATCAGTTTTTTCTTGCTATCCTGTTTGTGAATATGTCGATTCAACTAGGAAGGGCATTCAGTGCCTGATCTATGGCGATTCGGGAAGTCATGCGATTATTGGTAACTATAACACAGTCGTATGTCTTCAGCAGACTGTACACCATCTAAATTCGACGGTAAAACACCGATCGTGTGGTGTGTCGGTGATGGTGAACTGCTACGATGTGGGCAATCCAGAAGGTGGTATCAAATGAGCGCAAAAGGACTAAATACTTTTGAAAAAAAAAACGAGCTGACTCGAGATTTTACTTGAACTTACGCCTACATTGGTCATTTAATTAATATGCTACACTTTCATAAAATAGGCAATGGCCTTGCCGCAGTGGATACACCGGTTCCCGTGAGATCACAGAAGTTAGTCGCTGTCGAGCGTGGTCGGCACTTGGATGGGTGACCATCCAGGCCGCCATGCGCTGTTGCCAATTTTCGGGGTGCACTCAACCTCGTGATTCCAACTGAGGATCTACTCGACCAAATAGTAGCGGCCCCGGTCAAAGAAAACCATCATGACGACCGGGAGACCGGTGTGCTGTCCGCACGCCCCCCCCTATCCGCTTTCTCAGCTGAGGATGACACGGCGGTCGGATAGTCCCGTTGGGCCACTTGTGGCCTGTAGACGGAATGCTTCTTCTTCAGTTTCGTAATGTGTGATGCATTTATAAAATTTATGTTGATAATATGACATGTCCTAGGAGGTACACGCTGTTTCACATACCAACAGAAAGGTACATATGCTATTGCTCTGAGATCAATAAGGGTATACTATTTACTGTGTTATATATATATATATATATATATATATATATATATATATATATATATATATATGTGTGTGTGTGTGTGTGTGTGTGTGTGTGTGTGTGTGTGTGTGTGTTGAAAGGTGGCTACACTGAGCCACAGCGCCAGAGATCGCGCCAGAGAGTATTGTTCCGCCGCCTCCACTGGCAGTGATTATTGAGAAGTAGCGGCAGGCAGTTCTTGCCGAGAAGTTGTGGTGGACACTGCTTGTCGTGAAGTCGGAGTGAGATGTGGTAGTGGAGAGTGTTGTTCCAAGTTTTATGCAGTGGTTTGATGGGAGAGATAGCAGATGTTGTTCCAATGGAGATATTGTAATGATCTGAGTGCTTTTCGTCAATATATATGAAGGTAACAAATTCCCTGTTTTTTCTTTTTAATATTTCTGTATCTCAAATAATGCATCGTTACAGGTTCAGTCAACAAAGCATCTGGCTTGTGTTCTTGTATTAGAGTGTAATTCTGCTTTCCTTACGCAATTATAGTATTTCTAATTTTCTTTTATCACGTCAATATAATTGGTATTTAAAAATTCTTGTCTTGTTGAAGAAGAACCGTGCCAGATGTGCGTTGAGTCATACTACCACACACAGAACAGTTACTCTTGTGCTTTGGTTTCGTAGGTTTCTTAGTTGCTGGGGAATTAATTAATTAATTGTGTTAACGAAAATTTTCATTTCATTCTTTGTTGTTGTTCTATGCAGTCAGATTGCGTAATAGTACTAGTCAGGGCCAGCCGTTTACGAGACTTGCGTAATCGGACTTACAGCTACCAAAAAATATTTTCATTTTACATAATTAAGCCCCCATGCAGTGTGTGTGTTTATATATATATATATATATATATATATATATATATATATATATGTGTGTGTGTGTGTGTGTGTGTGTGTGTGTGTGTGTGTGTGTGTGTGTGTGTGTGTGTATGTGTATTGTGTTACATACCTTAAATCTGGTACAAATTAAAGTTTCAAATTAGCGAGTTAATGTGCCACATTAAGGGAGGTATAGAACGTTACGAGTATGCAGGCGAGATATTCGTCCACCCAGTACTTGTACTGAGGAGAGCTGAATTTGCTTGCTGGAGTGGGTGCGAGTCAGCTGGACGAGGACGACAAGAGGCCACCCCGGGGTGTCCAGGTGCAGAGACATGAAGCAGTACCGCAAATGGGTAAATCCAAATGCTGGAAACTTCGACTTCTGTCGCTCACATTGTCCTTGTGCGAGACACAATGGTCCAAGAAATGGCACAGTGTTAGACATTCTTAAAAGATCGCTACGTTACAGCTCCCTGAACTTCGACGATAAGTCATCTGCATATTAAAGCGAATCTGAATAAGTCTGCAATCTGTGAAAAATGAGACACGCCAGCGACACAACAATATTTCAGTATGTTTAAAACTACAAAAGTTAATACTTCATAGTGAATAAATATTTTCATGATGAACCTCTGAATTAACAACTTTTAAACACTTCAAGCGATCTCAGCATATGATAACTCATATGAGAGCATTGCACTACAGGGTCATTCCATGTCAAGTCACCCAGGCCTTGACACCAACCATGTCAGATTTTGATGAAACTTGGTACAATTACTTCTTTTATCATCCTGAAAGCACTTGTAAAAGTTTTTTGCTCTATCTCGTATAGTTTTTTTTATAAATTTTTAAAGTTTTTAGATTTGGCTTTGTTTCAGCAGTCGGAAATTGTAACTTTAACGTGTCCTCACAACTAAAAAAATTTGTATATTAAAGAATACTCAAGATATCAGTATGAAATTTTGGAATAAGTTTGTGTATTATATCTAAATGTAAAAAAAATTACCATAAAGATATATTAAATTCTTCCAAATGAAAAAAAATTTATAAGTTTTTAATTTTAGTTTTTTAGCTAACGGATGTTTAGTTTTACAAAAACTGCAATATCTAGAGTCTCAGACCTGATAGAAAGCTCAAATTTGTTTTAAAATACTCTTAATTGTATAGGCTATTAGATAAAAGAAAAATTATGTTGGCTTTTTAACCTGTTTAATAGTTATCTAATTTTTAAAATAATATTAATTATATTTTAAAAATAAAAAATGCCAAGTGACTTAGACACCGAAAATAAGTTTTTGTCTTCTTGGAGTAACAATGTACACTTGGAATTTGTATTGTTACTCCTGTGTTTTGAAGTAAAAAAATTATTACAGTGTTAAATAGTGCTTGGATAGTATTTTATTAAGTTTATTCGAACTCTCAGTAATTACGGTTGCTTAGTTTACAGAGATTCTTTTCCAATATCCTATAAAAGTAACCAGAACAGTAATCAGACCAAAAGTGAAATCAGTATGTCAGATATTCAAACCTGTAGTGTAGGGTTATTTA
Source organism: Schistocerca cancellata (assembly GCF_023864275.1). Classification (NCBI taxonomy): domain Eukaryota; kingdom Metazoa; phylum Arthropoda; class Insecta; order Orthoptera; family Acrididae; genus Schistocerca; species Schistocerca cancellata. Next base: position 74,273,896 of record NC_064634.1, on the reverse strand, counting down.
AAAAATCTGACTGTTTCCAAACAACTTACACACCTTCGAAAAAGTTACAACCGGTATCAGAATTGAGTGAGGAAGAAAAAGATTTGATCCACTTACGATCTGGAATTAATCTGTGTGAATTTAAGAATATATGTTCACACCACAGCTACTACTTTTTAAATGTTTTTGAAAAGTATCAAACGACAGGTGTAGACCCACTAAAAAATCACAAAAAGCCCATCAAAAAATCGTTGAGAAGTGTAGGCTTGGATCTTTCTAAACAATTACTGACAAAAAAATATTAGCATAAAACCTGGACAAAAGCTTTGCTCAACATGCCATAACTTTTGTGAGGAAAAATTAAGAGTTGAAGTCAATGAAAGTGAAACAGATGATGAAGTCATGGTTGAATTAGAATCATTGGAATCCAGAAATGAATCCCTCATACAAACAAACATTGCTCTTGATTATTTAGGTTTAACACCGATAAATCTTCATGGCTTGTCAGAACAAAGTAAAGGGTCTTATTTTAAAAGGAAGGTTAGCAGTATTGAAAAGAATGCAAAAAAGGCGGTTTCAAAAGCATTAAAATATGATGCACCAAGTTCTGATGATGACGAAGCAGATAAAAGTGTGGTTGAGAAAGCAAAGGATTTTGATGTAATGATTTCTCTTATGAAAGAGAAGATTTCATCTGTTGGGAGGTCTAGAAAAATCCAGATTATGACCTTGGCTCCAGATTCTTGGACTCGAAATAAAGTGATGAAAGAATTTAATGTAAGTGAGTACATGGTGCGACAAGCTAGAAAGCTAAAATCTGAAAAGGGTATTTTGGAAACTCCTGGTCCAAAAAAAGGTAAAACTCTTTCTGAAAATACAGTAAGACTTGTAACAGATTTTTATGAAAAGGATGAAAGTTCCAGAGTGCTACCTGGAACAAAAGACAAAGTAAGTCTTCAAAAAAATGTGTACATGCAAAAAAGACTCATTTTGTGTAACTTGAGAGAACTCTATTATTCTTTCAAATGGGAGAATCCCGAGGTAGAAGTAGGATTTTCAAAATTTTGTTTCTTGAGACCTAAATGGTGTATCCTTGCTGGTGTTGCAGGCACACACACTGTATGTGTATGCAGTATCCACCAGAATGTTAAACTATTACTGGATGCTGTGAAAATTGAAGAAACTTATAAAGACCTAATTAAGATGCTTGTGTGCAACACAGAAAACCAAAACTGCATGCTACATCATTGCAACAGCTGTCCTGCAAATACTGCACTAACAGAGTGCTTAACTGAAAAACTAAGTGAAGATTATGATTTAGAAGAAGAAATTGTAATCAGTCAGTGGGTTAACACAGACAGGGCCAGGGCAGAAATGATCAAACAGTCTATCAGTGTTGAAGACTACATTTCTTTATTGGTTAGGTCATTGGAAAAGCTCACCCCACACTCGTTTATAGCAAAATCCCAATCAGCAGCCTTTAAAAGATTGAAAGAAGATCCACCACCCAAAACAGCAATTATTGTGATGGATTTCAGTGAAAATTATTCCTTTGTTATACAAAATGAGATCCAAAGTTACCACTGGAATAGAGGTGGTTGTACTCTACACCCAGTTGGAGTTTTTCTAAGAAATGAGGAAAACAATGTTTTTGTTTCCAACCACTGTTTTACTAGTGATGACCAAGAACATGACACTGGTTTTGTTAACTTTGTACAAAAAGAAATTACAAAGTGGCTGTCATTACATCATACTGACATTGACTCAGTTCACTACTTTATAGATGGTTGTGCTGGGCAGTACAAAAATAGAAACAGTTTTCAAAATTTGACTGAACACTTGAGAGACTTTAATTTGAAGGCCCAACACTCTTTTTTTGCAACAAGTCATGGGAAGTCAATTTGTGATGGCCTAGGAGGAACTATTAAAAGAATTTTAAGGAAAGCCAGTCTACAGCTTTCAGACAAAGAACAAATAATGACAGCAATCGATGTGTATAAGTTTTGTGAAAAAAATATTGAAAACATTCATTTTCACTTTATTGACAAAAAAGAAGCTGATTTGCTGCGGTTAAAACTAGAAAAACGTTTTTCAGCAACCCGAACCATTCCTGGAACTAGAAGTTTTCATAACTTCAAACCACTTCCAACAAACAACCTTGAAATTAGAAGGACTACAGATAGTGTAAAACCCTCCTTAGTCTTTTCTTTCCATTCTTCTTCTGATTGGGTTCGTGTTGAACCATCCATAAATTGCTATGTGGCTGCAAATTATGATGGTAACTGGTACTTTGGACTGGTAAAAACAATATTCAATGATGAAGAAGATGCAGAAATTCTATTTCTACATTCTTCAGGACCCGCTGCATCATTTTATTGGCCTGAAAGAGAAGGTTCCTGCATAGTGCCTTTGGAGCACATAGTCTGTGTAGTAGATGCACCTCAATCAAGCGGCACTGGGAGAATGTATTACTTCAAAAAAGACTGTATCAAAAGAACTGAAAGCTCTTGGATGAAGTGGAAAAACAGTTTGAATCAGCATTAATGTTTATTAAAAAGATAAAATTACTCAAAAAAATCAATGTTTCAAGCAATCAGTTGGGCTATACATAAGTGTCGTAAGTAAACTATCTTTGTACATAATTCTAATGTAATCTACTATCATTAATAAACATGTTAAAAAGCCATCATTATTTTTGTTTCATCAAGTAGCCTATATGTTTAAGAGTAAATTAAAACAAATTTGAGAGACTCGAGATATTGCAATTCTTATAAAACAAATCATCCGTTAAAAAAAAAAGAAAAAAATACATATATATATATATATTTTTCATAGAAAATATTAATATATTTTAATAGCATCATTTTTATCTTCAAATATGTATAATAAATAAACTTGCTGCAAAAATTCATGATGTTATCTAAAAGAGTTTTTAAGATAAGCAAATTTAAAGTTTTGAATACAAATTAAACTGACCATTTCCGAAGGTTCAGAAAACGCAAAACATAAAAACTTTAAAAATTTATAAAAAAAAACTGTAAGAGATACAGCAAAAAAAAGTTGCAGGTGTTGTCAGGATGGTATTAGAACCATTTGAGCCAAATTTCATGAAAATCTAAGGAGGTGGGTGTAAAATTTATTTTTTATTGGGTGATTTGATATGGAATGACCCTACAGCTATCATCGCTGAAAGCAACTTATCTGTATCTATTTTCTTGATGTATTATGTTTTTTATACTTTTTCATTATGAAAATGTCTGTCAGAACATCAACCCTTCAGAACTACACAGAAAACGAATTCTGCATGAATACCTCATATTCTGTCATACACGTGTATTTCTTTAATCAACAGTTTACTGTTTTGCCTGTAACTTTATTTAAATGCTGACTGAAAGTGCTATTAAAACTTTTACCACTTTAAAAGTGGTAAATCATATGTTTTAACGGACACCACAACTCAAAAGAGAATCAAAAGACAGTTCTGTCAAGAATTAATAAATAACTGAATAAACATTATTATGACAACAGGCTGTTGTCATTTATTTTGAACACACTTGGGCAAGTGTGCCGTCTTTCTTGTTTATGAACCAATTATTATTTACATTTATTGAAATGAACTGATGTAAGCGAATGATTATGACATTTATTTATTTAAATCGTGTTGTAATATACTAGCTTAGTCTGGCAAGTGGTCAACTTGAATCAGATTATGTCTTTAGAGCTTAAGGACGATGTATTTTTGGTGAGGATGGCCTTCAGCCAAAGGAAAAGCAGACAGTAGCAAAACACTACAGGAGTAAAGCGGAGACTCTTGCCTGTTGTAACGAGTGGTATTCGGAATTATGATCACGAACGGGACTTAGTTTTTGTGTATCTTTGATGAATTTTATCGTGAGGACTTTGCAACCATTTGTGTAATGATCTCGTTGTAGCTTTACTGCATTTTATGGGAGATTTTTTGTGTGTATTTTAACTGAATAGCATGGGATCACTTCCTATTTATTTGATATATCTTCTCTTGAATAAACATTATTCGTCATAATTCTTTGTCGTCTACATCAATTACAGATGCTAGAATAGAAATGTTGGTATTATTTACTTAATTTGTATTTTGTATTTCTGTGTATTTCATTAACCTGCAATTCCAAGCAATGCATACACTATTTGACTTTAGGATCACAGCTACAGGTTATTATTTGCAGCGAATTAGCTTTGGGTATGAAAGCAGACATTCATGGCTCAACCATTTGACTACATCTAGCCATTCTTTTTTAACACATAGCTGCGCATAGCCCGAGTACCTAAAGTGCGAGTGATCATAGGCAAAGACACAACTCGTTTGCTCATATGGGATCCTGTTAGGCAGAGCAATTACGTTAATCAGTAAATGTTAGGTATCGTTACATCGTCAATCGGACATAGCACATCCTCTTTCACATCAGGTGTTCTAGCATACCTTACACTGTCAGTACCTTCCATTTTAACATGGAAGGATCCAGTTTCTTGTAGGCACTGATGTGCACAGGAAAAAGTACTGTGATGTGGATGCTGTCAGTGTGGAAACAGCTCATCCAAGTGTCATTGTGCCGGTTTTCCACTGAACCATCTCTGAAAGTTTGTCAGTGCAGGAGTATTAACTTCACACGTTTCATAACATGATGGCAACAACAGCACTTACTTCTTTCGCATCGAACATCACAAATCTATACTGCTATGGCGCATTTATACATTTGCTAACCATCTCCCATGGCTTCACCCATGCATATGCTCGACGTATATACAGGGCTATTACAAATGATTGAAGCGATTTCATAAATTCACTGTAGCTCCATTCATTGACTTATGGTCACGACACACTACAGATACGTAGAAAAACTCACAAAGTTTTGTTCGGCCGAAGCCGCACTTCAGGTTTCTGCCGCCAGAGCGCTCGAGAACGCAGTGAGACAAAATGGCGACAGGAGCCGAGAAAGCGTATGTCGTGCTTGAAATGCACTCACATCCGTCAGTCATAACAGTGCAACGACACTTCAGGACGAAGTCCAACAAAGATCCACCAACTGCTAACTCCATTCGACGATGGTATCCGCAGTTTAAAGCTTCTGGATGCCTCTGTAAGGGGAAATCAACGGGTCGGCTTGCAGTGAGCGAAGAAACGGTTGAACGCGTGCGGGCAAGTTTCACGCGTAGCCCGCGGAAGTCGACGAATAAAGCAAGCAGGGAGCTAAACGTACCACTGCCGACGGTTTGGAAAATCTTACGGAAAAGGCTAAAGCAGAAGCCTTACCGTTTACAATTGCTACAAGCCCTGACACCCGATGACAAAGTCAAACGCTTTGAATTTTCGGCGCGGTTGCAACAGCTCATGGAAGAGGATGCGTTCAGTGCGAAACTTGTTTTCAGTGATGAAGCAACATTTTTTCTTAATGGTGAAGTGAACAGACACAATGTGCGAATCTGGGCGGTAGAGAATCCTCACGCATTCGTGCAGCAAATTCGCAATTCACCAAAAGTTAACGTGTTTTGTGCAATCTCACGGTTTAAAGTTTACGGCCTCTTTTTCTTATGCGAAAAAACGTTACAGGACACGTGTATCTGGACATGCTGGAAAATTGGCTCATGCCAAACTGGAGACCGACAGCGCCGACATCATCTTTCAACAGGATGGTGCTCCACCGCACTTCCATCATGATGTTCGGCATTTCTTAAACAGGAGATTGGAAAACCGATGGATCGGTCGTGGTGGAGATCATGATCAGCAATTCATGTCATGGCCTCCACGCTCTCCCGACTTAACCCCATGCGATTTCTTTCTGTGGGGTTATGTGAAAGACTCAGTGTTTAAACCTCCTCTACCAAGAAACGTGCCAGAACTGCGAGCTCGCATCAACGATGCTGTCCTGAAGAGCAGCCAGGGACTGGAAAAATACATTCTTGGCCTTATCTCTCTTCTCCTATTGGAGATAGGAGGTTATGAACCCATCATTGGGTACTCATGAGGCCTGCCGTTTCTGTTCCACATTAGGATGAAATCGATCCAGGCGTTTGGGAGGCGATCCCAGTCAAACACTTCTACATGGATAAACTCTGCTTATACAGGGTGTTACAAAAAGGTACGGCCAAACTTTCAGGAAACATTCCTCACACACAAAGAAACAAAATATGTTATGTGGACATGTGTCCGGAAACGCCTACTTTCCATGTTAGAGCTCATTTTATTACTTCTCTTCAAATCACATTAATCATGGAATGGAAACACACAGCAACAGAACGTACCCGCGTGACTTCAAACACTTCGTTACAGGAAATGTTCAAAATGTCCTCCGTTAGCGAGGACACATGCATCCACCCTCCGTCGCATGGAATCCCTGATGTGCTGATGCAGACCTGGAAAATGGAGTATTGTATCACAGCCGTCCACAATACGAGCACGAAAAGTCTCTACATTTGGTACCGAGGTTGCATAGACAAGAGCTTTCAAATGCCCCCATATATGAAAGTCAAGAGGGCTGAGGTCAGGAGAGCGTGGAGGCCATGGAATTGGTCCGCCTCTACAAATCCATCGGTCACCGAATCTGTTGTTGAGAAGCGTACGAACACTTCGACTGAAATGTGCAGGAGCTCCATCGTGCATGAACGACATGTTGTGTCGTACTTGTAAAGGCACATGTTCTAGCAGCACGGATAGAGTATCCCGTATGAAATTATGATAACGTGCTCCATTGAGCGTAGGTGGAAGAACATGGGGCCCAATCAAGACATCACGAACAATGCCTGCCCAAACGTTCACAGAAAATCTGTGTTGATGACGTGATTGTACAATTGCGTGCGGATTCTGGTCAGCCCACACATGTTGATTGTGAAAATTTACAATTTGATCACGTTGGAATGAAGCCTCATCCGCAAAGAGAACATTTGCACTGAAATGAGGATTGACACATCGTTGGATGAACCATTCGCAGAAGTGTACCCGTGGAGGCCAATCAGCTGCTGATAGTGCCTGTACACGCTGTATATGGTACGGAAACAACTGGCTCTCCCGTAGCACTCTCCATACAGTGACGTGGTCAACGTTACCTTGTACAGCAGCAACTTCTCGGACGCTGACATTAGGGTTATCGTCAACTGCACCAAGAATTGCCTCGTCCATTGCAGGTGTTCTCGTCGTTCTAGGTCTTCCCCAGTTGGGAGTCATAGGCTGGAATGTTCCGTGCTCCCTAAGACGCCGATCAATTGCTTCGAACGTCTTCCTGTCGGGACACCTTCGTTTTGGAAATCTGTCTCGATACAAACGTACCGCGCCACGGCTATTGCCCCGTGCTAATCCATACATCAAATGGGCTTCTGCCAACTCCGCATTTGTAAACATTGCACTGACTGCAAAACCACGTTCGTGATGAACACTAACCTGTTGATGCTACGTACTGATGTGCTTGATGCTAGTACTGTAGAGCAATGAGTCGCATGTCAACACAAGCACAGAAGTTAACATTACCTTCCTTCAATTGGGCCAACTGGCGGTGAATCGAGGAAGTACAGTACATACTGACGAAACTAAAATGAGCTCTAACATGGAATTTAAGCGTTTCCGTACACATGTCCACATAACATCTTTTCTTTGTGTGTGAGGAATGTTTCCTGAAAGTTTTTCCGTTCGTTTTTGTAACACCCTGTATATATAACAGATTTTTCTCCCTAAATTCTCTCTTCAATGTCTTTGCGTAACGAATTATCTATTTCTGGTTCCTCAAAGCCAGCCACTCAGTTTGTTCAACAGACCTGCCCAACATTATTCGCGGCACTCAATTGAAAATCCGCAAACAATAAGCGGCGGTGGCGGAAGCAGTGTTTGCAAAGCAGTCTCCCGGCCTGGCGGCGCTCATCTCCCTCTGTTTAGCCGTACCCGCCGCGGCCGGTACCTGCGCCGTAATTAGCAGGCGTGGGTGGCTGTCGGCCGCGCTAACAGTCAATTTCGTCAGCGGCCGCAGCCGCACCTGTCGCTCTCCCACGGTGGCATCCTTCCACCCCTTACCACCCCCCCCCCCTCACCCCTCTGTCCCGACTCGTACGCACTGCGCTGATAGCAAAGCGGGCGTAATGCTGCTGGGGCAGGCGATATCCACCTGTCATCAGACGTACCGAAATTACACCCGAGTTTTATTGAATGAAAATTGCGTGGTGAGCGTTAATTAAGCAAGTAGTCTTGTTTTAGCTGCATGAAGTCTGAAATGTAGGTAAGTAAAACCAGAGACGCCTCTTCAGCAGTATAATGGCTGCCACTTGGAGGTACCAGATTTGATTTCCAGCAAAACAAAACAGCTTTTTTTTTCGCTTGTTAAAAGCTGAAATGGACTCATTTTAACTTCATTATGCCAAATGTCGTTCTGAAGGTGGTTGTTGTTGTTGTGGTCTTCAGTCCTGGGACTGGTTTGATGCAGCTCTCCATGCCACTCTATCCTGGGCAAGCTTCTTCATCTCCCAGTACCTACTGCAGTCTACATCCTTCTGAACGTGCTTAGTGTATTCATCTCTTGGTCTCCCTCTTCGATTTTTACCCTCCACGCTGCCCTCCAATACTAAATTGGTTATCCCTTGATGTCTCAGAACATGTCCTACCAACCGATCCCTTCTTCTAGTCAAGTTGTGCCACAAACTCCTTTTCTTCCCAATTCTATTCAATACCTCCTCATTAGTTACGTGATCTATCCATCTAATCTTCAGCATTCTTCTGTAGCATCACATTTCGAAAGCTTCTATTGTCTTCTTGTCTAAACTATTTATCGTCCACGATTCACTTCCATACATGGCTACACTCCATACAAATACTTTCAGAAACGACTTCCTGACACTTAAATCTATACTCGATGTTAACAAATTTTTCTTCTTCAGAAACGCTTTTCTTGCCATTGCCAGTCAACATTTTATATCCTCTCTGCTTCGACCATGATGAGTTATTTGCTCCCCAAATAGCAAAACGCATTTACTACTTTAAGTGTCTCATTTCCTAATCTCATTCCCTCAGCATCACCCGACTTAATTCGACTACATTCCATTATCCTCGTTTAGCTTTTGTTGATGTTATACCCTCCTTTCAAGACACTGTCCATTCCGTCAACTGCTCTTGCAAGTCCTTTGCTGTCTGTGACAGAATTACAATGTCATCGGCGAACCTCAAAGTTTTTATTTCTTCTCTATGGATTTTAATACCTACCCCGAACTTTTCTTTTGTTTCCTTTACTGCTTGCTCAATATACAGATTGAATAACATCGGGGATAGACTACAACCCTGTCTCAGTCCTTTCCCAACCACTGCTTCCCTTTCATACGCCTCGACTCTTATAACTGCCATCTGGTTTCTGTACAAATTGTAAATAGCCTTTCGCTCCCTGTATTCTGAAGCTAGCAGGGGTAAAACACTCGGTGCGAAAGGCTACTTACTACCTGTACAGAAACCAGAGGCCGGTTATAAGAGTCGAGAGGCATGAAGGGGAAGCAGTGCTTGAGAAGGGAGAGAGATAGCGTTGTAGCATAGCCACGATGTTATTCAGTCTGTACACTGAACAAGCAATGAAGTAAACCAAAGAACATTTTTGAAGTAAGAATTAAAGTAAATTGAGAAGAAGTAAGAGCTTTGAAGTTTGTCGATGACACTGAAATTCAGTCAGAGACAGCAAACGACGTTGAAGAGCAGTTGAACGGAATGGACGGTGTCTTGAAAGAAGGAAAAAAGATGAACTTCAAGAAAAGCAAAACAAGAGTAATGGAATGAAGTCGAATTAAATCAAGTAATGCTGAGGTGATTACATTAGGAAACGAGACACATAAAGCAGTATACGAGTTTTACTATTTGGGCAGCAAAATAACTGATGATCGCCGAAGTAGAGAGGATGTAAAATGTAGACTGGCAACGGCGAGAGAAGCGTTTCTGAAGAAGAGAAATTTGTTGATGAGAAACACAGATTTAAATGTTAGGAAATCTTTTCTGAAAGTATTTGTATGGACTGCAGCTGTGTATCGAAGTGGAACATGAATGATAAACAGTTAAGACAAGAAGAGAACAGAAGTTACTGCTACTGAAGAATGGTGTAGAATGAAAGAGCAGATCATGTAACTAATGAGGTGGTACTGAAGAGAATAGGGAAGTAAGGAATTTTGAGGCACAACCTAACTAGAATGAGGAATTGGTTGATAGGATACATTCTGAGACATCAAAGGATCACCAGTTTCGTATTAGAGGGATATGCGGGGGATGAAAATCGTCAAGGGAGACCAAGAGATTAATACAGTAAACGGATTCGGAAGACTGTATATTTCAGTAGTTATTCGGAATTCAAGGCGCTTGCACAGGAGAGAGTAGCATGGAGAGCTACATCAAACGAGTCTTTAGAGTGAAGACCACAACACCAACGCCAAATAAGATATTTCCTTTACAAACAGGAAACGAACATTTTAGAGACTTCCTGACTGATTCAAAGTGGGTGGAGATCAGGACTCGAACGGTGAGTCTTACTCCTTGTATCACTCGGGGAAAGGAATATTAGGTTTTAACGTCCCGTCGACAGTCATTGGAAACGTAGCATAACCACGGATTACGAAAGGATGGGGAAGGAAATCGGCTTTTCAAAGGAACCGTCGCGCCATTTGCCTGGAGATATTGGGGGAAATTACAGAAAATCTAAATCTGGATGGCCAGGCAGGAATCTGAACAGCCGTTCTCCCGAGTGCAAGGCTAGTGTACTAACCACTGCGCTTGGTCGCTGGCTAAGAATGGAAAATACTTTATGCTATTCCACATCATCAACAACTTTCTCGAAGTCTATGAGAGCAACTTATGTTCCTTTTCCTTCCTAAATCTGCCGTCTATTATAAATCGTTTCTCAAGTGACTCTGCCTCTTCTTGAATCAGTATGCTCCTCTCCTAATCTGCTCTCACTTTTCACTTCTTTTCTTCGATGAGACATTCTTGTGAGTATCTTTTATACGTGAGATGGTAAACTAATGGCGCGGTAATTGTCACAGCTATCGCGGCTTGCGATCTTCGAAAGTATAGTAATCGCCATAATATTATTTTCAAAAGTACAGATGATACAGAAAACACAGTATCTTCCTCTTCGCTAACTAAATTTAAAACTTTGATTCAATTGTCACCAGAAAATCTAAAACATTATCCACGTAAGTCGATTCTCTAACTGTTCAGAACAGAGGTTTTGAAATCGTGTACATAACCCTATCCGTCGTAATTATTTTAGACACATCAGACATAAAAGGTGAAAGTTTCCGTTTTACTACAAAACGATCAGGAAACTAACGTCCGGAATACTGCAAGTTTTCTACGAAGCCTTCTACCACTACGGCTCCTAAAGAAGGTCGTCTTTCACAACGAGCAGTTGCGATGTGTGTCATATCTGACGCTTATCTTTGACGCATATCGTTTCTCATGCAGTATCTATAACAGGTGACGGGATATCACACAAGTAACGTCACAGCGTGTCTAATTGAACAATGATAACCACAATTGTTAATGTTACAATACATATTTTTACATTCAGTCGAGCGAAATTGAAGGGCACTCTTGTGTTTAACTGTATTTTTATAAACGACTATCACTCATTCAAAATTAGAGACTTTTGGTACACATGGGAGCCGCAAAGAGAAAGTGATTGTTAAAGATTAATATTGCTTTCTTTTTCTTGTCGATCGGCCATCTGCGAAGCGCTCTACTTCAGCTGCACTGTTCTTTTTCCTTGGGCCTTGGATTTATAGCCCAGTGTTCTGCATTCTTTTCCTATGCTGTTCATACAGTTTCAATTTTTAGTTTTAACTTTTCTTGGAAACCAAGGTACTCTTTGTCTTTTTTCTTGAGCGTTTCCGGATATAGTGCTGTGTTACTTCAGACAGGTCGTCTTCTACCTCGCTACACAACATCTATTTGGTTTTCTTGTTCAGAAAATAGCGGAAGATGCGGCATTTGAACCTTGTGGGGATCTTACGAGCAATGTGGCTGTAAACATCACTCCTCCACCTGCGAATGGTCATCTTTTCTGCGTGTGTAAACAGTTCATGGTTGTTTCGCCTTCCGAAACCAATATTGTATTTTTCTGGACACAAAGTTTACAATATATGTACTCCCGTACATTGGTATACTTCTCGTTAATCATTGATGATGAGGGGCAGAGCTTGCAGGCTGGGCCCGCATTTGGCTGGAGATGGTTTCAGACTCAGACGCTCTTTCGACCACCCAGATATTGGTTCGCAGTCGTAACCCTAAATCAATACAGGTGAATTCCGAGATGACTGTTTTTAAAAAGACACGTAGGATTTGGTTTCCCAATCTCCCATCTGGAACTCAGATAACGTTGCCAATGTGTGATTAAAACACTAACCTTCCTTTCCTTTTATGGGAGTCAGCCGGTATTCAGATACAAACATTGCTTCTAGCGTATCAGTTCATAGCACAAAAGATGCTTTCAACGGAAGTGCATTCATTTGCTACTGAGGCCATGATTCCAAATTCGTCCATGACCAGCTAGCGGTAAATTTTCTCTTTTCCAGCACTTCATTCTTCTCGGAGCGTTTCAGAAATGCTAATGTTGTTACAATCGCCGTCCTCAAATACTAATCAGTCATCGTTTTGCAGTCAGCTTCAAATTTTCTTAAAAGAACGGCGCCGTCCCTCGAGGGATTCCCATTATATTTTTCGAAGCATCTCTGTAATACTTGCGTGTTGTTTGAGCCTAACGGTAACAAATCTAGCAGCCCGCCTCTGAATTGCTTCGATGTCTTCCTTTAATCTGACCTGGTACGCATTTCAGACACTCAGCAGTAGGTGCCACTAGTGTCCCATACACAGTTTCCTTCACAAATGAATCACACTGTCCAAAAATTCTCGCACTAAGCCGAAGTCGACCATTCGCCTGCCCTACTACAATCCTTCGATGCTCTTAGCGTTTCATATCGCTTTGCATTATTACGTCTAGATGTTTAATCAACGGGACTGTGTCAATCAACACCCTACTAATACTGTATGCGAACATTACGGGTTCGTTTTTCCTACTCATCTACAGTAACTTACATTTTTCTACATTCAGAGACATCTGTCTTTCATCACAGCAACTAGAGGTTTTGTGTAAGTCATCTTGTATCTTTCTACAGTCACTCAAAGATGACATATTCCCCTATGCCACAGCATCATCAACAAACAGCCGCATAATGCTGTCTGTAGGCGGTCCTATCACACTTGCCTGGGGAACTGCTGACAGTATCCTTGAGTTTGATGAACACTCACCAGTGAGGACAAAATACAAGGTAATGCTACTTGAGAAGTGTTCGAGCCCCTCAGATATCTGGGAACCTATTCCGTATACCCATACCTTCGTTAACGGCTTGCAATGGGGCATCGTGCAAAGTGTTTTTCCATAATGCACGAATATGGAATCTGCTTGTTGCCCACCACATCCATGATTCGCAGGATATCATATGATGGAAGGACAAGCTGAGGGGCGTCCGAGCGATGATTCCTACACTGATGAGTCAAAGCATTATAACCATCTGATTAATAGCTTGAGTGTCCGTCTTTGGAACGGAATACATCACTGATGTCGCGTATCAGGGATCCGACAGTTTGTTGGTAGTTTTGTGGAGGTATGTGGCATTAGATGTCTCCACACGGGTCACATAATTCGCGTAAATTACGGGCCGCAGAGTTGCTACAGGGTGATGGCACCAGATAGCGACCAAGATCGGCTCCATAGCACCTACATCAAGTGAATTTGGTCGCCGAGACATCGACTAAGTTCACCATAATGCTCCTCAAACCACTGTAGCACGGTCCTGGTTCCGAGACACGGATAATTATACTGCTGAACGATGAGATCGCTGTGGGGGAATGCATCAAGCATGAAGGGATGGAGGTGGTTTGCAGCTGTCAGCGTGCCTTCGATTACTACCACAGATGTTCACGTAGGGGTCGCCTACTGCGAAGCCCCTTGTGCGTGTAGCAGCATTGAGCTCCTCGGCAGAGCTGCCACATATCGCCACCTATCCTACTTTATAGAGCGCTTTCTATGAAGAGACGTGGACGTCTAAACCTTTAGCGCCTTGGTAGTTCCACTGTTCATCTACCTCTTTCTGTAGATGTTGACGACAGTAGCACGTAAACAGTCGACCAGCCTCACCGTTTACGAGATTCTAGTTCATAGGCTCTGCATAATAATAATCTGCCCTTGGTCAAGCTCGCTTATCTCAATGGATTTCCCCAGTTACGCCCATACCTTCGCTAGAGCGATTCCCCGTCCGTATCTGCTCCGCTTACACATATTTTTGTTACCAAGTGACGTGCCCGTAGCAACAGAGGACAGAAGCTTTTCCGTCTCAAGGAAATTTATTGAATTCGAACTGAGAATATTTTCGTCATTTTGCGGGTACGTTTTTTTAGTCCGCTTCAGATGGAAACCCAGTTCTAAGCAAAGAAGGGAAAGCAGAAAGGTGGATGGAGTATATAGAGGGTCTATATAAGGGCGACGTACTTGAGGACAATATTATGGAAACGGAAGAGGATGTAGATGAAGATGAAATGGGAGATACGATACTGCGTTAAGAGTTTGACAGAGCACTGAAAGACCTGGGTCAAAACAAGGCCCGGGGAGTAGACAACATTCCATTAGAACTACTGACGGCCTTGGGAGAGCCAGTCCTGACAAAACTTTACCATGTGGTGAACAAGAAATACCCTCAGACTTCAAGAAGAATATAATAATTCCAATCCCAAAGAAAGCAGGTGCTGACAGATGTGAAATTTACCGAACTATAACTTTAATGAGTCACGGATGCAAAATACTAACGCGAATTCTTTACAGACGAGTGGAAAAACTGGTAGAAGCCGACCTCGGGGAAGATCAGTCTGGTTCCGCGGAAATATTGGAACACGTGAGGCAATACTGACCCTACGACTTATCTTAGAAGCTAGATTAAGGAAAGGCAAACCTACATTTCTAGCATTGTAGACTTAGAGCTTTTGACAATGTTGACTGGAATACACTCTTTCAAATTCTGAAGGTTGCAAGGATAAAATAAAGGGAGCGAAAGGCTATTTACAATTTGTACAGAAACCAGATGGCAGTTATGAGAGTCGAAGGACATGAAAGGGAAGCACTGTTTGGGAAGGGAGTGAGACAGGGTTGTAGCCTCTCCCCGATGATATTCAATCTGTATATTGAGCAAGCAGTGAAGGAAACAAAAGAAAAATTCGGAGTAGGTATTAAAATCCATGGAGAAGAAATAAAAACTTTGAGGTTCGCCGACGACATTGTAATTCTGTCAGAGACAGCAAAGGACTTGCAAGAACTGTTGAACGGAGTGAATAGTGTCTTGAAAGGAGGATGTAAGATGAACATCAACAAAAGAAAAACGAGGATAATGCAATGTAGTCGAATTAAGTCGGGTGATGCTGAGGGAATTAGATTAGGAAATGAGATACTTAAAGTAGTGAAGGAGTTTTGCTATTTGGGGAGCAAAATAACCGATGATGGTCGAAGTAGAGAGGATATAAAATGTAGATTGGCAATGGCAAGAAAAGCGTTTCTGAGGAAGAGAAATTTGTTAACATCGAGTATAGATGTGTCAGGAAGTCGTTTTTGAAAGTATTTGTATGGGGCGTAGCCACGTATGGAAGTGAAACGTGGACGATAACTAGTTTGGAGAAGAAGAGAATAGAAGCTTTCGAAATGTGGTGCTACAGAAGAATGCTGAAGATTAGATGGGTAGATCATATAACTAATGAGGAGGTATTGAATATGATTAGGGAGAAGAGAAGTTTGTGGTACAACTTGACTAGAAGAAGGGATCGGTTGGTAGGACATGTTCGGAGGCATCAAGGGATCACCAATTTAGTATTGGAGGGCAGCGTGGAGGGTAAAAATCGTAGGGGGAGACCAAGAGATGAATACACTAAGCAGATTCAGAAGGATGTAGGTTGCAGTAGGTATTGAGAGATGCAGAAGCTTGCACAGGATAGAGTTGCATGGAGAGCTGCATCAAACCAGTCTCAGGACTGAAGACCACAACAACAAGCCCAAGTGTTCAATTCTAAATTAATCCTTTCACACCCTCTGGCTACAATTGTGTACATTAACTTTTACAGTCTGTTAGCTGCATCAAAAGTATTTCTTCCCTAGGTGAACCTGAGCTACACATTTGTAAATGTTCAACCTTTTCATCACGCGCAAACGCTGCCAATCGTTGGGCATCACTATAAAAATATCAGCAAGTCAATGTAGCAGTGCGCAGCAGCTCGTGACCACCAGAATACACGGTTCGCTATATTCCAGTGTATAATTGAATATTGTTGTTGTTATTTTACATCGCCGGCCTTGGTGTCAGAGCGGTTCTAGGCGCTTCAGTCTAGAACCGCGCGACCGCTACGGTCGCAGGTTCGAATCCTGCCTCGGGCATGGATGTGTGTGATGTCCTTAGGTTAGTTAGGTTTAAGGAGTTCTAAGTTCTGGGGGACTGATGACCCTTAGTGCTCAGAGCCATTTGAACCACTTTTTATTTTACATGGGAATTATTGAATGATCATTTTACTATTTATTACAATAGAGAATGTTTCATAATTAGTTATTTTCGTCCTTGAAGTGAAACCAAGTGAACAAAGTACGTTTTGGAAACTGCTACATATTTTTGTATAAATCATGCTCCTAAAATCTTTAAAAAATCGCCTAAGACCACTACCACATAAAGAAAAATTTTCTTCCTCCAGTAAAATTTCGGGTCTGGAAGGGTTAAAGGTTTCCTTGTGGCGCACAGGTGGTGCAGGGGTTCCTCGATGTAGCCGAGAAATTTGCTTTGAGATGTGTTTTCTACTCGTATACTCTCTCACCTTTTTTGTGTTTTCTTTAAAGTCCTTTGTTCCTTTTAATTTCAAATTTTCTGATCAGCGTTCTGCAAGTCATGCTCTGATTCGTTCCATGATCTAACTATTTTGGTTCGTATGGTTCCTAGCAACCAGATACATATAAATTAATAGATAAATAAATTTCTGTCATCTCAAGTCTTCCTCAAGGATTCTCCCATAATTTGTGTGACTGCTGCTCCAATACCTCGCTGTAGCTGAGGCATGACAAATAAACGGCACTTCCTGTCGGTCAGTGTAATTGCCAGATGAATCATCACTCCAGTTTAATACAGAAGTTAAATTAAGATAGTCACTTAATAATTACCTTTCCAGACACGACTAACGTTGTACGCATAATTAAAAGGAGCCTTTTCATTAAAAGAAATGCAAATATCTGGATCGCCCCCGCGATGCAACAGTTGCCTATCGGCGAGACGGACGAGGAGCCCCGTAATGAAAAAGCGGAGACCCCCACGGCACGTCTTTTCCGCCTCCTTAGCTCCCTCCCCTCATCTCCGGTGAAGGACGCGTAGCACGTCTCATTTGGCGTGGTCCCTTCTTTTTCTGCGTCTCGGGCCTCCTTAATTGAAATCGTGAATTAGATTTCGCGAGCTATCCGTGATACAAAATGAGGGAAGAAGGCCCGAGGGTATGTAGAGAAGGAGGCTCAAGCACCAGTGCCGAATGCCAGAGACTGTAGATACTTGTGGCCCTGAGGAACGAGCTACGATGAGCACTGCATGAGATGATACTTCGATCGAGGGCACGCGAAGCATAAAAGTGAAGATGCTGTCCTTATTATCAGGAACATCGGAAACATTAAAAATTACCTTCGTATACGTTTGAGACAAGGGCTCACATCAGGCTTGAAAATTTCCAACTGAAGGTACTTTACGACACTAGAAAGTTACTGAACAGATCAAAAACGTAAAGAGACAGTCCACACAAATTAAAAATTCATGAATATATTCCTCACAAACATCAAATTTTTAACAACCGCCTTCTTGAATAGAATCTACATCTTATAACTTGTATTTATTCAACTGGGTCTCATTGATTGCTTTAGAGATAATCACAACGGCCTAGCTCGAAACGAAAATATTATGTGCTTAATAATTTATCTATCTGTAATACCCTTTTATAAAATCAGCCACGACGTAATAACACATGGATTTCTGCTAGGGACAGGTTTAGAAATCAGAGTTCATTTTGGTGAGACGTATTTCGGTCCTGGTTTGCAAGGTCCATCCTAGTGCAGACTGTGGCAAGATCACATTATGCTATGCGGATAAAACTGAATTTGATCAACAAGGCGAGGTTAGGAAAGGTTCGTACTAAAGACAAAAATAGCCTTAAAGAGTTTGGAGAAAGAATGAGACTCAAACTACAGTAGCTAACGGAAGAAGGAGTAGCCTACCAAACACGGGAGAAAATGAAGGAAAGAACCAGTTGGTGTCCTCTTGAGCATATTTTCTTTTATATCCCTCAAGCGAAGCCTTCCTGGATTCTGGACACTTCTCTACTACTGAAGAAACATGGTACACAAACTGCTGAAGATGAAGAACCATACAAAGTACATAGCTCTGAAGTACAGTGCAGGTGCCGAACTGACAAGATACAAGCATCGAAAACTAAATCAAACGCATGACCTCTTCAGTAAGATAAACACAATTACCCGAGAGCTCCAGTCGTGCCCGTGGGTGATGTAAATGGCAACCTTATTACAGGCAAGAAAGAAGAAACAATTCAAACACCACTTGAAACCCTGTCTTTCAAAGGAAATAACATCGGGACACAGAACGTTTGCATGGAATGAGACACGGAACCTGATATTCTATACCGTGAAATCGAGAATGCCACCAAGCATATGAAAAACAACAAAGCCTCAGATACAGACGGTATGTTCAGGGAAATTCTGACTGTGACGGGAGAGAAAGGCACGTGTTTTATATTTAACACGTGTAACACGGTGTGGAGAACTGGTGAGTGGCCTAAATACTAGACTGCATCCATTCTGATTCTTCACAAAAACGGTCAGTTAGGGACGGCTCCAATTATCGCACTGTATCATTAATATCGCATGCTAACAAAGTTCTCCTGCACGTAATGATTCAACGCCTACAGAACTTCCTCCTGCAGTCTCAGACATCTGTAGAACAAACAAGTACCGGTACTACAGAAGCAAGCCTAACTTTTGAGGCAGCTCGAAAAATGTCGTGACCTCATGGTCCTTCCCTTCATTTGTTTCTTCAATTACGAGAAAGTCATTGATTGTGTCGTTTGGGAAAAGTTGTGGCATGTGCTCATTGAATTGTGGGTTCCAGCACATTTATTATGATTTCTAAAGGGTTTTTACAACAGTCATACTGCCACCATAAAGGTGAATGATGAATACTCGCAGTTTCCCGATGTGACAAATGGAGCCAGACGAGTTTGTATACTGTCACGTCAGCTCTATAACATCAATGTAGTTGTCATCAGGGAGCACGCTGGATGACTGGGATGGTGAAATTTCAAATGGCGGCAGGAAAATAAACAATCTACTTTCTGCGGATGATGCCATCTTCATTGCAGGAAGTGAGGAAGAACTTACGGATCTTTTCTGCAGAGTTTACGTTTAGATCGAGAGATAAACATGAAAAAGACCAAACTGATGGTTATTAACAGACCAAGTTTAAATCAAATCCTACTTACAGGTTGCTTAAAGGATCTGGATGTAGTGAATGATAGTGTAGGATCTCTGATAAATCACAAAGGTAAGTGTGACATAGAAATAAAACGACGAATCGCCCTTGGCCGGGTATCAATGGTTAAAGTAAATTATAGACGAACTGAGCCGATCCAAAACAACGAAGATGAGCTATGTCTAATCACTGGTGTTCCCCGTGTTCTCGTACGGCTGTGAGATGTGGCCTTTGAAAGCCGATGGCAAGAGCCGAAATGATCTCTTCGATGTTGACAGAGGATGACATTTGTAACATAGACAAAAGAAAAATCAATGCTTCCCTTCTGAAAAAACTTTGCATCACAAGAAATTTATCTTCCTTTTCAGCCAAGAACAACCAATAGATGGCTAGATCAAGCGAAGAAGATTACCGGACAACTACTTCTTATTACATTAAAAACAGATGAATATCGCCGTGAATGGAGATGTTTAGTCGAAGACTGAGTTATTTAAGAAGTGAATGAAGAAATTAGGTCATGACATTGAGAAATTAGGAGACAAAAAGCCACTGTAACCATAAGGCAATTATAGAAAAAATGATTGCAAAAGTACAAAGGGCAGATAAAACAAATTGGAAGATTTAAGTGTTCAGTAAGCCAAACAAAGAGACAGCCATGTCACATCTCAAAGACTAACGCAAAATACTTACCTCTAGGCAGGAGCATAAAAAAGAACTGTGGCTTAAGTTTTAGAAGAATAGCTGATTATGCGCTTGATAGATATAGAGTATACTCGTACGCAGTAGAGTAGTTCACAGTATACAGCAACTGTAAGGAAATTTCTAAATGAAAAGCAGCTGCTGTATAATACGTGTACAGCAAAGTATAAGGCAATAGATAGAGATATGCTACATGAAACGCGACTGGTTTTCGAGAGGGGAATGTGTCAAGCTTTCAGTGACAACCGCAGCAGAGTCTTATCGAAGTACCTCTCGCAGAACACAAAGATTATAGTCATAGGTAAAAGCTATCAGTGGGACCAAGTTTGCGTCCAGAGACCCTCATGGACTGAAGAGAAACAGAAACTGGAGGTAGCAAAGCATAGGTAGAAATGCTGAAATCTGTTTTAGTATCTTGCTTTTAAGGAAGATACAGAGTTTTCGAAGTTTAGTTTTCTGTCAGCTGAGTTAGCTTCCATTTAATAACTATGTACTGTAGATCACTCGGAAAAAAAGTTGTGCGCAATGATTGGAAGGAAGTACAAGACACACTCCTCTACTACGACGGTAGAACCCTGTGATCCGTAACACTACCATTCCACTCTCATTGACATCTACATGTTAAAGAATTCTAGAATACAATTTTAGCTCTAATGTAATTATTTCTAACTGAGTGATCTCCTCCACGCCAATCTGTATGTACTCTGAAAACATTGATCACGTGAAATCTAACTCCCACCTTTCTCACGTGGTGCCGAAAGTCATGGATCAAGACCATCAAGTGGACGTCGTACTTATCGACTTCCCAGTAGTATTTGACTAGGTACCACACCTACATTTACGAACAAGAGTACGATTGCATAGGGTATCAAGTATCTTATCTTGGATGGAAATTCATTGACAGAAGTAGATCTGGCTTGCCTCAGCTAAACGTGCTGCAAACACTGTTGCCCATTCATGTAAAAGTAAACTCCGTCCACAGTCCCAGGCAGGCGCATCCGTACGACCGATCGCCGTGTTATCCTCTGCCAATGGCGTCATTAGATATGGTGTGAAGAGACGCTGGGTCAGCACGCTGCTCAGTTGTCGGTTTTTGTTACTCGGTCAAGAAGCTCGAGGCTGAGTGTATCCTGTTCCAGTCCTCTCACTAAGAAAATTCCTGTCAATCCCGGGGATCGAACCCAGGTTAACGGCCTTGACTTAGCTATGATTCAGCTATAGAGGCGGACCCTTATTGTCACGTGATATATTATTGACCTGACAGGAAACGTTATGATCACCTAAGACTTTTTGCAGACGATGCAGTTATATCTAATGAAGTACTCCCCGCAAAAAGCTGCGCAAATATCCATCAGATCTTGATATGATTTCAAAGAAGTCCTACGGCTCCAAATTGTATAAGTACTCAGAAATGTAAAATTTTGCACTTCGGAAAACACAGAAAGGTAGAACTCTAATATTGCAGTCTCAACGATTCATGGTTGCAATCAGACAACTCATTCAAAAACGTGGTTGTAATAGACTCAGTCGTAGGTAAGGCAAGGTAAGGCAGGTGGTAGACTTGGCAGGAAGCTGCGAAACTGCAGTCAAGTCTACATAGAAGACTGCTTCCAAAACAATAGTGCGGTTCAATCTAAAGTACTATACACGAGTAGTAAATAGAGCTAACACGTTGTACTAAAGTATAAAACGAAGGGCGGCGTGCGTGAATATCGTACTGGTTCAAATGGCTCTGAGCACTATGGGACTTAACGTCTGATGTCATCAGTCCCCTAGAACTTGGAACTACGTAAACCTAACAAACCTAAGGACATCACACACATCCATGCCCGAGGCAGGATTCGAACCTCCGACCGTAGCGGTCGCGCAGTTCCAGACTGAAGCGCCTAGAAACGCTCGGCCACACCGGCCGGCGAATATCGTACTGTGTTCTCACAAGATAGCATCACAAAAGTGCTGAAAGAATTGATTGGCAGACGCTTGAAGATCACCACATTTATCCCGTAAATGCTAATTTACAACGTTTCAAGAAGCAGAATAAAGTGAAGAATCTAGAAATATTCTTTACCCACCTAGGTATCGCTTTCGGTAGACACCGCGAATGAACTGAGGCATTTAAGCAGTCATTCATTCGCGCTCCATACGCCATTGCTGAGAGAAGGAACCGTATCGTGTGGTAGCAAGCTGAGTATCGTTTGATAAGCACTATACATTGGTTTACAGTATATGTATGTAGATACTACTGTACGTTGGTTTACAATGTATGTATGTATGTAGATATTGCTGTAGATAGCAGTTTGAAGCGCCGTACGTAGAGGAACTATTGCGCATTGGCACCTCTGTTAAACACATGCGTTTCTATGGTGGTCAGTGGTGAAGTTCCTCTAGGGTGATTGGTTTTTCAATGCACGCATTTCGCCTACAAACTGATGAAAACACTGGAACCTTGTATTGTATAGGAATTTCACCATGGGCCACCAGTGAAGGAGAGTCTCGCCATATCCAGGAGCGACTGCTTCACCAGGTGATGAGGAAAAGCCTATACTGAATTTTTGAAATCTTAATTATGTTGCTTTCGCTCCAAAATGGATCTGAGCACTATGGGACTTAACTTCTGAGGTCATCAGTCCCCTAGAACTTAGAACTACTTAAACCTAACCAACCTAAGAACATCACACACATCCATGCCCGAGGCAGGATTCGAACCTGCGACAGTAGCGGTCGCGCGGTTCCAGACTGTAGCGCCTAGAACCGCTCGGCCACCCCGGCCGAGCGGGACTGATAGCAGTGTGTCCAAAATAGCAGTGTGAAATAAATTGCATTTTCTGTTTCCATGTGCTACGAGGGACAATTAAGGATCTGTTTCTAAAAATCTTGAAAATCAACTATTTTCCCATGTCCCCTGGAGAGTGTTATCCCTCTTGGTTTAGTCTATAAATTCTGGCCTATGATGCATTGCTCGTTTCCACATGGATCGCACCTAACTACGCATGACCGCGACAGCAAAAATAGTGAATTTCGAGATTAATATAGAGGCATACCGAAAACCAATTCTTCCGGCATAAAATCAGTGATTGAAAACAGCACTGGCATCCACCGCCACAAAATGTAAAGCGGATTGCAGAGCATGTGTCTCGTGCGGATTAAGACTTAGATGTAGAGATAACTTGGAAAAAAAATCATTTCCATCCACTTCCACTACAAGTTAACTCCGCATTGTGATGTGGAAAGGCATCGACTGTTTTTGTTAACGACTCGGTCTTCCCGACAGACGGAGCTGACTCGAGTAACTTCTTCTTCCTCTGCCTGTAGAGTGAGGCATCTCGACGGATGACATAATTCTTTATCCCGGCTCCCATGTCGCCCCAGTAACGCTACTTCTGTTTTATTAACTTTATGTGCAGTACCTGAAAGACAGGAGGCGGAATTGAAGGTGACAAGCGGGAAATAACATTGGCCCGTTTCCGTTTTAAGCACGACCGCCGGCTCCGTTGGTGCACTATTTCTTTTTTTTTCCCCTTCTTTTTTTTGGCTGCAGCAGGCAGAGGATGACGGAGACAGGAAGGGCGGAGGAAGGGGGGAGGGGAGGGAAGGGATTTTCCTATTAAGATGGTGATTAGCCTGCTCGCCGCCTGCGCGGATCCCGCGGCCGCCATCGCCGCGTCGGCTCTTAATAAATAAATTTCGAGGTCGACTTTGGTGCGGCGGCTGGCTCTGTCTCCGCCGCTGCCGCCGTTCGTCAGATGTCTGAACGCTGAAAGTAAGATGCAGATTACCGCGCCGACCGCGTCACTGTCAAAGAGACAAGGCCCATCAAAAATGCATTTCGACCTCAGCGCGAGGGACAGGCAGCTCATCGCTGACTGGCAGAAGGCAATATCGCTGTCGTACGGCCAGAAGCCAACAAAAACAAGGCTGGCAAACCGCACAGGTCCGTAGGCGACAGGCGTTTTGTTTCTTATACATCTGGGAAATTCCAGTTAATCTCAGTTTTATCACCAAATAGTGCCTTTTTCCCAATTTAAAGGAAGGGATGCTAAATCAGTAGTAAACTTGTGTGGTGGTTCCTCTTTCAACCGGTATTGTATTTGCTTCGGGAATAGTTGTTCTATCCGACCTCCGACCTATTTGCAACATGAGGCTTCTAGTTGTAATTATCTCCTCAGAGGGAACCCACACAATCTGAGGTTAAACAACAAAAACGTAATCCCCTGTATATATAAGTTTTCTTGCTTATTAGGGTGTAGAAAAATGTCCGCTACCAGTCACAATAAAAGGTTATTTATTTGTCACACGACCGGTTTCGGGCTTGCGCCCATCCTCAGGTGTTTATACTTTCATGTACATGTTTATACTGTTGGAGATCACTGTATAAATACAAAATAATTATATGCTGGTGACTACACAGATACAAGTGGGACAATTGTACGTGGTAAGGCAGCATTTGACGAAAATATATCTGTACTTACATGAAGATGAAGCACCATTATTTCAGTTATGCTGTGGTGATAGTTTTGCCACCTAGTTACACACTTTTTGTCATTGTCACGTCCATATTTCAGTTTTACCAAGTATGGCTTCGTATTTCACTATTTTTCTACACCCTGTAAAGGAACAGTCAAGGAGTTCGGCAGCATCCACTATGGATAAAATTCATTTATTGCTTATCTTGAACAGGTCCCCGACAACTCTGACTAATCAGACGAAGCCGAGTGCAGTACGATACCAAATTAACAAAATATGTGAGAAAAAAGGCACAAAAGTCTAGGAATAACTCAGCTTCTCAGAATAACTAATTCATTTACGATGAAGCGCCAAAGACATTGGTACAGGCTTATATACTGAAATACAGAGAGATGCAAACCGGGAGAATTCGGCAGTGCGGTCGGCAGCGCCAAGACAAGTGTCTGGCGCAGTTGTTAGATCCGTTACTGCTGCTACAATGGCATATTATCAAGATCTAAGTGAGTTTCAACACGGTGTTATAGTCAGCGCACGAGAGATGGGACACAGCACCTCCGAGGTTTTTAGTAACAGCGTTTCACAAGTGTATCGTGAATATCAGGAATCCGGAAAACATCAAATCTCCGACATCGGTGCTGCCGGAAAAAGATCTGCAAGAACACGACCAACGAGGACTGAAGAGAATCGGTGAACGTGACAGAAGTGCAACCCTACATCTACATCTACATCTACGTCCATACTCCGCAAGCAACCTGACGGTGTGTGGCGGAGGGTACCTTGAGTACCTCTATCGGTTCTCCCTTCTATTCCAGTCTCGTATTGTTCGTGGAAAGAAGGATTGTCGGTATGCCTCTGTGTGGGCTCTAATCTCTCTGATTTTATCCTCATGGTCTCTTCGCGAGATATACGTAGGAGGGAGCAATATACTGCTTGACTCTTCGGTGAAGGTATGTTCTCGAAACTTTGACAAAAGCCCGTACCGAGCTACTGAGCGTCTCTCCTGCAGAGTCTTCCACTGGAGTTTATCTATCATCTCCGTAACGCTTTCGCGATTACTAAATGATCCTGTAACGAAGCGCGCTGCTCTCCGTTGGATCTTCTCTATATCTTGTATCAACCCTATCTGGTACGGATCCCACACTGCTGAGCAGTATTCAAGCAGTGGGCGAACAAGCGTACTGTAACCTACTTCCCTTGTTTTCGGATTGCATTTCCTTAGGATT
Organism: Schistocerca cancellata; assembly: GCF_023864275.1. NCBI lineage: Eukaryota > Metazoa > Arthropoda > Insecta > Orthoptera > Acrididae > Schistocerca > Schistocerca cancellata. The sequence goes on along the minus strand of NC_064634.1, from coordinate 74,247,956 downwards.
CTTCTAATGAATCTCAGTCTGGCATCTGCTTTACCGACGATCAGCATTATATGATCATTCCATTTTAAATCACTCCTAATGCGTACTCCCAGATAATTTATGGTATTAACTGCTTCCAGTTGCTGACCTGCTATTTTGTAGCTAAATGATAAAGGATCTATCTTTCTGTGTATTCGCAGCACAACCCTTCCACAGACTGCTGCGGATTTCAATGCTGGGCCGTCAGCTAGTGTCAAGGTGAGAACCATTCAACGAACCATCATCGATACGAGCTTTCTGAGTCGAGAGCCCACTCGTGTACCCTTCATGACAGCACGACGCAAGCCTTTACGCCTCGCCTGGGCTCGTCAACAACGACATTTGACTGTTGATGACTGGAAACATTGGTCGGACTAGTCTCGTTTCAAATTGTATCGAGTGGATGGACGTGTATGGGTATGGGAACAACCTCATGAATCCATGGACTCTTCATGTCAGCAGGGGACTATTAAAGCTGGTGAAGGCTGTGTAGTGGTTTGAGGCGTGTGCAGTTGGTGTGATATGGGACCCCTGATACGTCTAGATACGTCTCTGACAGGTGACACGTACGTAAGCATTTTCTCTGATCACCTGCTTCCATTCATGTCCATTGTGTTTTCCAATGGACTATGGGAATTCCAGCACAACAATGAGACGCCCAGGTTTGCTACAGAGTGGCTCCAGGAACACTCTTCTGAGTTTAAACACTTCCGCTGAATACCAAACTACCCAGACATGAACATTATTGAGCATATCAGGGATGCCTTGCAACGTGCTGTTCAGAAGAGATCTCCACCCCGTCGTTCTCTTACGGATTTATGGACAGCCCAGCAGGATTCATGGTGCCAATTCCCTCCAGCACTAATTCAGACATTAGTCGAGTTCACGCCATGTCGCGTTCCGGCCCTTCTGCGTGGTCGCGGGGGCCCTACACGATATTAGGCAGGTTTACCAGTTGCTTTTGGCTCTTTAGTGTATATGTAAATTGAGGGGGGGGGGGGACCACTGCTGACAGCTGCAGCATGACATTAAGCAGAATCCGTGGCGACGAGCAAAAATGTGTACCGGACCGGGATTCTAACCCGGGATCTCTTGCCGACTAGAGTGGTGCGGTAACCACTACGCCATCTGGGACACAGCGCTAACGCAACTGCACAGCCTATCTCGTTACGCCTCACGGTCGATCCACACACCCACCTATCCCAATGAAGCTGACAGCAGTGGTCCCTCTTCAGTTTACATACAGTGTTTCACAGCTGCAGGATCTGCGTGATGTCCGTTCTTTCGAAGGAACAGACAGCGCGCATTCAAATAATTGATTTATCATGGGTAAATTCCTTAGAATTGCACTGAAAAACTCTTACGTAATATATCAAGCAACTCAGTCACATCAGTATGGTGTACACTAATAGCCCGCATCTCGTGGTCGTGCGGTAGCGTTCTCGCTTCCCACGCCCGGGTTCGATTCCCGGCGGGGTCAGGGATTTTCTCTGCCTCGTGATGGCTGGGTGTTGTGTGCTGTCCTTAGGTTAGTTAGGTTTAAGTAGTTCTAAGTTCTAGGGGACTGATGACCATAGATGTTAAGTCCCATAGTTCTCAGAGCCGTTTGAACCATTTGTACACTAATAAAATATGTTCAACAGCTATCCATAACAACACAGTTATATTTTCACATAATCGTACAAGTACGCAGTCATATCCCTAACTATTTTAAAGTCCCTTAAGATCAATCAAAATTCTAATAAAGAAAACTCGGCGCCCTTCGATCATTATCACGAATATGACGAAACAGAACTGTCCGTCTTCTTTTTATTTTTATATTCCTTTACAGCGGTGGACGGCGATAATCTTTATCTTTGGCGTCGATTACAGCCTTGTCCAGTGGTCGATTTTACGCCGCCACTGGCAAGGTATTCAGAACACTAGTTGTTCCTGAGAGCACTGTCCACAAGTATCGCACCACTCTGTAACGTATTTCTTCACGTGAGCCAAGTATGTGAATTATTATTTTAAAAAAGAAAGTTTTCTCTATCTTGTCTGGCGCTCTTTAGTTGTAATTGAAAAATAAATTTTGATAAGAGGACATTAACTATTGTGCCTTTAATTAAAAGAAGCAGCCAAGTACAAAAAAGTGTAAATTATCACAGAGCCAGATAGATTTTCCACTAAGAGAGAGAAAATTAATAATTCAAGATATTGTCTAACCTTCTTTGATACCGTGGAGTGGACTGACCGCTCACATAGTTTGTTGGCCGTATGCCGATCATTACTATTATGCGTTTTGCACACAAGTACTGAACGGAAACTGCGTTTACAGACCAGCTCAACATTTCTCATGTGTCGGCAGTCTTGCAGTTCCCCTAGCTGAAACATAGACAAGTTTACAGGCAAGGTTAATGTTGTTGAAATGAAATATTGGTAAACAACAATTATTCATAAATTGACGATACTTTTAGATAGATAAATACTTTACGCACCTTGAAAATATCTTTCAAGTACAACTGCCTGTTACAAAATCATTCGAGGGTGCGATAATTGAGAGAGAGAGATCGACAAGAACGGAGCCATCAGTAGATAGCGGGCCTCAGGAGAGAGAGAGAGAGAGAGAGAGAGAGAGAGAGAGAGAGAGATCTAGACGCCGCTCGTATTTATAAAGAAGTAGATAACTAACGGAAACTTTAATGTCATTTTTCCTCAGTCTGATCCTATTCTGGAGGTCTCTCGTGGAAAAATGCTCGAGAGACTTGCTTCGCTCCTTTCCAGCGCGGCTGATTGCATAAAATTTGATTGTTGTCGTCGCTTGCGCTGCGTCTGACGCATTGTTTGCTAATTACAAAATACAATTGCTCTTTTTCGCTGATTTTAACATCTGTATGCTTCTCACACTTAAGAATTAACTACAGTTTTACATTAAAGGACAATTTAAAGATGATACACGGAATTAATACAAAAATAAAGCGTTTGTTTTGTAGGTTTACATGAATTATTTTAGTTTTGGGGCTTAAATTTATTTACACATAAAGAGAAATGTTTCATATGTATCCTCATCTGTCAATTTGCACTCATCTCATTCAAGCGATTTCTTCAGTATTGTATTAGGTGAAAGGTAAAAATACCTTGGCAATAGGCGAACCCATACTCTTATTTACTGTTAAGAGACTGACAATGACGTGACCTGCAAGAGGAATATAGAAACGCCTGGTCCAGTCATATCTAAAGCAGTGGTCGTGAGAAAACTGAAAGGAAGTTATTAAATAATATAAGTTCACCGAACTACATATTAAGTCACCCCCTAAAAGAGCATTGTGGTCTCTTTGGAGCGCCACTGATGGAGCAAAAGCGTACGAAATGGATTTTCCAAAACGGATGTGGAGTTACGTCTTGCTAGTTGCCATTGTGCATTATTCTGCCCAGAACAGTTTCTAGAATTCCTTCGAAGTAAAATTAAGAGTATACGTGAGTAGTTGTATGGATATTTCTTCGGGTTTTTGTCTATATACATATGGTCGCAACGAAACAGTGGTGGTGCCGCATGCGTAATCACAAAGGAGGTTTATCTGCGGGAAGGCTACACAAACATGTGGTTCCTGAAGGGAGAGATCAGCCTTTTGAGTAATTTCAGGAACACCAGTCTGCATGACTGAATTACCTAGCATTGTAATATGAGGGGACCATAGTACAAGTGGTGTTAAGTCCACAAAAATTGTATTTTGAGAAACGGATGCGTAGTACGCTCTGTATTACGGAATATTTTCGCAGACTATAGAATGAAGTTGCCACCAAAGGACACATGTAATTTCTGTGATGAAATTAACATGAAGACTTCCGTGGAACAGAATGAATCTACATTGCTGTCCATGACGCACGAAAGAGACGTGCAGTTAAGAAAAGTTCTTCAGGCTAGGGACAATATGAAATCAGATTCAGAAAATATTTCGTATGACTTGTACGTACTGACGTTTGATCCACAGAACGTACTTCCCTTTCCAAAACTGTACACATCAGCGGCATACTAGAAAAGGAATCCGTGCATGTACAACTTTGAAATACATTCAGTTAATAAAATACTGATTTGATGTACAGGGATGAAACGGAAGGGGGAAGTGCATCACAAGACCTTTCAACGTGACTAGTGAAGCATCTGAAGGAACATGCAGAACACTGAAAACATGTGATTTTATATTCCGACAGCTGCACTGGACAAAATCGGAACGTAAAAAGGGTACTTGCTTTGAAGAAACTATTGTAACCTGGTATGGAAACAAGAAACCGTAGACCATAAATTTCTTGTTTCAGGGCCTTTGTACCTACCAAATCATGCCAACATTGGCTTGATGGAAGCAAAGGTCAGAAAACAACCGACATTTATTCATCAGATGCCATTGTGAAAGAATCCGTTTAAAACAGTTCACGTTATGCATAGCAACTTTTCATCCACAAAAAAATTGGAATCAGCCATTGCAAATTGCAAGAAAGCGATTGATGGTCACAAAGTGAAATCACTAAACATTCAGTGGTTGAGGGGACGGGAAAGGACGTGCATATTCACTAAAACACAAAAACAGCCTCGATTCTGACATACAGTCCCATGAAATTAATTTGGCAAAGAAACGTAAAGGAAGACCAGCACGTAAGCTACCAGAACAAGACAGTACTTTATCTAGAAGCAGCGACGTGCAGTTACGAACGCAGAAGAGGAGTGTATGTTGGTTTTGCTGTCTGTTAGTCCTCCCATTCATCACCGATTCTTCAAGCATATTCCCTGCACTGCAAACAGAGGTCAGAAACGGTTTGTTGAAAATTGTGAGTCTAAAGATGATGATGAATTGTATTATGTGTGAATGCGTAGGTAAATGTAGTCAGTACAGGAACGAATATGCAAATATTAAATATGGTATTATTGTACTGTATTCTACTTTGTTTGCAATTATTTTCCGGAGACTCTTGAAGCAAGCCCATATTTTCCGTTTCAGACTCTGTTACAGTCTCCAATGTTTCATCTATGTATTCTATTTTGCGTGGAACAAATGAAGTAAAATTGTCTGTTTCACAATAAAGTAAATCTGCGTTTGTAAGGTTTGTGCTGATTTTTATCACCATAAATCTTTATCCTCCGATATCTCAAACACTTTCTCTGGACTTGCACCACTTGTATTCTGAATGCCTCATATTTAGTCAACATGGTCTTGCTTTGTTGGTATTGTGAATGCGTGGAAGCCAGAGAAACTAAAAACGTTATTTTTCCCGAGAGCATGTAGTTCTACTGTATGCCTTAATGATGATGGTATCTTCGTCAGTAAAGAACACCAGAGATAAAATAATCTGCCAAGCGGATGTCCAAGTCATCTCAGGAGAATGTCATCATTATGAAAAACAAACCTGGCGTTCTACGGGTTGGAACATGGAATTTTAGATGCCCAATTCTGGTACAGGTAAGAGAATTTAAAAAGGCAAATGTGTGGTGTCACCGCCAGACACCACACTTGCTAGGTGGTAGCCTTTAAATCGGCCGCGGTCCGCTAGTATACGACGGACCCGCGTGTCGCCACTGTCAGTGATTGCAGACCGAGCGCCACCACACGGCAGGTCTAGAGAGACGTCCTAGCACTCGACCCCAGTTGTACAGCCGACTTTGCTAGCGAAGCTACACTGACAAATACGCTCTCATTTGCCGAGACGATAGTTAGCATAGCGTTCAGCTACGTCATTTGCTACGACCTAGCAAGGCGCCATTACCAGTTTATATTGAGATTGTAATTACTGTATCATCAAGAGCGATGTTCTCCAATTATGGATTAAAGTTAAGTATTCCAGAAGCTATGTACTAATTTTGGCTACTATAATTCCTTGTCATTTTCCAGACCTCACGCCAGCCTGCGTGAGCTTAAACGCGTGCCTTTCGGTTTCCTCCAAACTCCGTGAATTGGCTCCTGCCAATTCACAACAAAATGTCTACGTGGTTTCTGTATATAGTGCCAATAAGTGAATTGCAGAGAAAGAAAGAACAGGCCTTCGGACCAGGTGAATGGAGGTTTATCAACACAAAATCAAATTGGGGTGAATCAGAAGCAGGCCTAATAGTGAATCAAAAAATAGGAACTGGTAAGCTACTCTCAAGATGATAATTAACGCATTAACGCAGCCAAGGTAGACATCAAGTTAACACCCGTTACAGTACCACAAATTTATGTACAGTCTAGCTCTGCAGTTGATGGAGAGATTGAAACAATAAAAGTAGGGATAAAACCACTTATCAGGTAGCTAAGAGAGGCGAAAATTTTATTATATTTTGACTAAAGTTCAGTCTTGATCACTCATGTATGTTGCGTAGCAGCGAGGAGAGCTCCGCCTACCATCCTAAGGGAGCCATGGGTCTGATGATGGTTCTGTAGAAAGAACCGAAACCGGTTACCTATATCATTAAAACATACATGAGTGATCAAGACTGAACTTTAGTCAAAATATAACAATTAATTGATCACTGCCTTCCAAAAATGTTTACCAAAATTGTGAAAATTTTATTGTGATGAGAGACTGGAAATAAATAGTACGCAAAGGAAGAGAAAGAAACATCAATTATGCACAAAGCATAATTTAATTATTGCTCACAGAATCGTCAACGAAGGTTTTCGTGGAAGGGACATGGAGACACCGGAACATTTCAAATATGTTACGTGTTAATAAGACAGAACCAGATTTTAAACTGCACAACGTTTTTAGATGATGATCTGGACTCCGAGTATAATTTACTGATTGTGAGCTGCATATTAAAACTGAAGAAATTGCAGGACGGTAGGAAATTAAGGAGATGGTACCTGGATAAATTTGTAGAGCCAGAATTTGTTGAGATGTTCAAAAGGAACATTAGACAATGATCGACTGAAACAGGGGAAAAGAATACAGTGAGACGTGACTGGGTAGCTTTGGGGGATGAAATAGTGAAGACAACAGAGAATTTTACCGGCGAAAAGACGAGGCCTATTAGAAATTCTTAGATAACACACAACATACTGAATTTACCTGACGAACGTAGAAAACCCAAAAATTCACTAAATGGAGCAGGTGAAAGACGGTGAGGCATGTATTACGAAGGGAAAGATAAAAGCCGCCCACAGGAAAATTAAAGACACCTTTGGAGAAAACAAAAGCAGCTCTACGAATATCAAGAGCACCAGGTGGCAAGACGTATTAAACAAAAAGTGGAAAGTTGAAAGGCGAAAGGAGTTCTATTTTCGTCATTAGAAATAGTTGGCAAGAGCCTGCGACTGTTATAACAATGGGTCTATTTACCACAAAAAATTTGCTGTCAGTTGCGATTTTCTTTTTAATTATCTTTTGCACAACGTTGTTTTGTGAAATGATTCCAGTTTTCATGAGCGTTTTTCATGGATTTGGCCATTTCTCCGTGATGCTTTTGTTGTGGTAGGTACAGAAAAAGAACTCTGCAGCACCTTCACATCGAAATTACGTATAAATGGCATAATACACGAAAAACGCACTAGAAAATGGGAATCATTTCCCGAAACGCGTCGTGCAAAAGGTAAAATCATGACTGATAGCAAAATTTTTCCAAACAAACCTATGGCACAAGAAATACCATAAGGTCACAAGGAAATGAACTTGATGACAATATTACTCACTTATTAATATGAATTACAGAACTTGGCCAATTACAGACCGCTTAGAACCTGAGCGTAAGACAGATCTTTTTTTTCCCACGGCTTACTTTTTCATGCTTTGGCTTACGGCCTGTCTGTTAATTTGACATGTCCCTCCTACGTTGTGGTTTTTGTACAGGAAATATTGCAGTATTCATCAGTAGCCTGAAATTTTCGCTATGTTGTATGTTGTCTTCTGTGATGTTAAGTTTTCTCAAATCCCTTCTGGTCTCGTCCAGCAATCCCGTTTTTTAATTTGGAAATCAAATTAAAAATTTTCTTTGTTAACCTACCGTCACTCATTCTGTAAATATGACCGTAAAACCTTATTCTCCGCTTCTTTATTGTATCTATGATAGATTCTGTGTTTTTGTATATATCTTGATTTCATCTTTTCGTCCAGCTATTAACTTTGTTCTTCTGTGGTCCTAAAATTTTCTCAGTATTTTCCTTTATTTCTTTTCCAGTTCTTCTTGTTCACCTCTTATTTTCGGTGTTTGGCATTCAGATCCGTAAAGTACTTCCAGTTTAATTACCGTTGTGTAAAATTCAGTTTTTGACTGGAATTATACTAATCATTTATTATATCGGTTTTGTGTGAGTTTGTATGATAATTCCATTTTCTTCGATTTTCCTTTACTTGTGCTGTTATTTAATCCATCTAATTTCATCCCTTCTCCCAGGCACCTAACCTCATCACTATTTTGATGTTTCCGTGTTTTGTGTTTTGTGCATATTTTTCTCCGTTGTGTTTATACTCAATGTATTCCTTTTTCTCATGCGATATTTGTAATCCGACTTTAACGCCATTTTCGTGAAGTGTTTCTATTATTGTCTTTGGATGTGTTTTGTCCTTGGAAAGTACTGCAACATCGTCAGTAAATGCGAGACATTTCGTCTCACATCTTCTTCTTCCTTGTGCTAGATGGATCCCTCCGATAGTTTTCTCTTGTAGTTCTTTATCCCACTCTTTCATGTCCTCGTCTACGACCACATTGAAGAGAATGGGTCGCCTTGCCAAACAACCGCGTTAATCTGAAGGATCAAGAAACTTCCCCTAGGAATCGAACGATAACAGAAAGAGAAGAAAATATAAACGAATAAGAGATGGGAGATACGATACTGGGAGAAGAATTTGGAAATCGAAACAAAGCTCCTGGATTAGACATTACTCCCTCAAAATTATTAAGATGCTTGAAAGAGGCAGCCGTGACAAAACTATTCCACGAGGTGTGGAACATATGTGAGACATGCAAAATATCTTCAGACTTCAGCCGGCCGTTGTGGCCGAGCGGTCTAGGCGCTTCAGTCCGGAATTGCGCTGCTGCCACGGTCGCAGGTTCGAATCCTGCCTCGGGCATGGATTTGTGTGATGTCCTTAGGTTAGTTAGGTTTAAGTAGTTCTAAGTCTAGGAGACTGATGACCTAAGATGTTAAGTACCATAGTGCTTAGAGCTATCTGAACCATCTTCAGACTTCAACAAGAATGAAATAATTCCAAATCCATAAAAGCATCTGTTAGCGAGAGTGAATATAATAGAAATAGGAATTAATCTGTGACTTCGAAGTACTGATGTTAGTGAAGAACTTAAAAACTGGTAAAACTTGACCTCGGGGAAGATCAGTTTTGATTTCGGAGAAATACTGCACCACGCAGTACTGAACCTACGACTAATCTTAGAAGTCAGGTTAATTAAGGCAAAATTATGTTTATAGTATTTGTAGATTTAGAGGAAATTTTTGACAACGTTGACAGGTCTACACCTTTCGCAATTACGAAGGCAGCAGGGACGAAATACAGGGAACTTGGGGTACCTATAGTTTGCTCAGAAACGAACTGCGGTTACACCATCGAATCAAAAGTATTCGGACACTCACATGTAATGCGGAATCGACCATTAGATGTCACGAGAGGCCAGTATAAAAGGTAGGCGGGGGACATATCTATTCTTCTAAAGCTCTATTTAAAACTTCTGGGCTAATAGGCTGTGGTCGATATCCGACAGTTTTAAGTGATGTCAGTACCGGTCATGAAAGCTTACATTGTATAACCAAACTTCTTCTAAAGTAATTCCACTGTTGCTGAGTGGGGAAGCAACGGGACAACTACGGCTCAATGGAGACCAGACAGGCCTCATGTACTGATGGACGGGGGCAGTCGCGTATTGTGAAGGGTAATTCTTAAAAATCGCATGAAATCTGCGGAAGGAATCAGCTATGAGTTCCAAATGCTACCAACAGTCCAGCGAGCAAAACTGTGCATAGGGAGTTCAGGAGAATGGTGTTCAATGGTGTCATAAGCCAGGGTGTTTCGGTGATCTTTTCTAGGCAAGAGTCCCGACCTGAACTCAGTGAAATATCTTTGGGAAGAGTTGGCTCGTCTAGTGTACATCACTATCATCACTGGTTTCGGCTCTTGAGGAAGAATGGGCTGCCATTTCCAACATACATTCAGACGCCTCATTGATGCTGTTTCCAGCAGAGTTCAAGCCGTCATAAAGGAGAAAGGTGGGCAAACCTAACATTAATGTCCACTGAAAGGCGTCCGGACACTTTTAATCAGGTAGTGTATGAGAGTCGAAGAACGTGAAATGGAAGCAGTAGCTGAGAACGGAGTGAGACACGGTAGTTGTCAATCACCGTTATTATTCAGTATGTACTCGTACACTGAGTAAGCAAAGAAGAGGAGGGGAAATCTGAAAAGGCGATTAAAGTTAATCTCACACTGAGATGAAGGGACCGGTACAACTACATCAAACCAGTATTCGAACAACATAGTTGTGGTCCGTGTTCTTTTGCAACTACTGTTTTAGCTTGTTCCGTACAGTAAAATTTTACTGCAAGGTGATGGTTTGATTATAGTGATCCTGTCTTTCTCATCTATTCGTGTAATACACGGGTTAGTTGTTTTGCTGCAGACGCGTATAAGCCAGATTTCGGACGAGCGAGAGCGTAAGCAAAACGTTTGCATTTGTTGTATTCATGGAAGCAAGTAAACGCATTTGCCTCTGCAGTGTGTAGATTACGAGCTGCACTGCCGTGCTCTACCGTTCACTTTGCGGACGACCTCAAACTAAGGCTACTTCCAGCTGGCCGCACAGTGGAATGCGGTTCCAGACGCACAATGTCGCACTTGTTCATGGCTGTCACTCCCTCGTGTGGGCAGCAGTAGCGGCTACCGCCAGACTGTATATATATCGTGCTGAAATGGGCCAGTGGAGCAAGGTATCACTACTGCACCGCGGGTAACCACTACATGATAATGACGACGACAGTAACGGAAACCGCACCAGAATCTATTATTTACTGCAGAAGATTCATTTTTAAGTTGAAATGATCCTGTTTCACTGTTTTCATCGTGTAACGAATTCTTCATCATTAGCATACAGATTTAATAAGATTGTTACCTCTCGTTCTGTAACCTACATCGCTCTGAATTATAGAAATAATATTCGAACAGACGTTATTTTTATAGCTTTTTCCTTAGGCTACCGGTTTTGATTCGTCAATACAGTCTTCTTAAGGCCCTGTAGCACGAATGGCAAAAAGCATACAGTCGCGCATGTATACAGGGTGTTACAAAAAGGTACGGCCAAACTTTCGGGAAACATTCCTCACACACAAATAAAGAAAAGATGTTACGTGGACATGTGTCCGGAATCGCTTAATTTCCATGTTAGAGCTCATTTCAGTTTCGTCAGTATGTACTGTACTTCCTCGATTCACCTCCAGTTGGCCCAATTGAAGGAAGATAAAGTTGACTTCGGTGCTTGTGTTGACATGCAACTCATTGCTCTACAGTACTAGCATCAAGAACATCAGTACGTAGCATCAACAGGTTAGTGTTCATCACGAACGTGGTTTTGCAGTCAGTGCAATGTTTACAAATGCGGAGTTGGCAGATGCCCATTTGATGTATGGATTAGCACGGGGCAATAGCCGTGGTACGGTACGTTTGTATCAAGACAGATTTCCAGAGCGTAAGGTGTCCCGACAGGAAGACGGTCGAAGTAATTGATCGGAGTCTTAGGGAGCACGGAACATGCCAGCCTATGACTCGCGACTGGGGAAGAACTAGAACGACGAGGACACCTGCAATAGACGAGGAAATTCTTCGTGCAGTTGACGATAACCCTAATGTCAGCGTCAGAGAAGTTGCTGCTGTACAAGGTAACGTTGACCACGTCACTGTATGGAGAGTGCTACGGGAGAGCCAGTTGTTTCCGTACCGTGTACAGCGTGTGCAGGCACTATCAGCAGCTGATTGGCCTCCACGGATACACTTCTGCGAATGGTTCATCCAACAATGTGTCAATCCTCGTTTCAGTGCAAATGTTCTCTTTACGGATGAGGCTTCATTCCAACGTGATCAAATTGTACATTTTCACAATTAACATATGAATCCGTACGCAATTGTGCAACCACGACATCAACACAGATTTTCTGTGAACGTTTGGGCAGGCATTGTTGGTGATGTCTTGATTGGGCCCCATGTTCTTCCACCTACGCGCAATGGAGCACGTTATCATGATTTCATACGGGATACTCTACCTGTGCTGCTAGAACACGTGCCTTTACAAGTACGACACAACATGTGGTTCATGCACGATGGAGCTGCTGCACATTTCAGTCGAAGTGTTCGTGCGCTTCTCAACAACAGATTCGGTGACCGATGGATTTGTAGAGGCGGACCAATTCCATGGCCTCCACGCTCTCCTGACCTCAACCCTCTTGACTTTCATTTATGGGGGCATTTGAAAGCTCTTGTCTACGCAACCCCGGTACCAAATGTAGAGACTCTTCGTGCTCGTATTGTGGACGGCTGTGATACAATACGCCATTTTCCAGGGATGCATCAGCGCATCAGGGATTCCATGCGACGGAGGGTGGATGCATGTATCCTCGCTAACGGAGGACATTTTGAACATTTCCTGTAACAAATTGTTTTAAGTCACGCTGGTACGTTCTGTTGCTGTGTGTTTCCATTCCATGATTAATGTGATTTGAAGAGAAGTAATAAAATGAGCTCTAACATGGAAAGTAAACGTTTCCGGACACATGTCCACTTAACATATTTTGTTTCTATGTATGTGTGGAATGTTTTCCGAAAGTTTGGCCGTACCTTTTTGTAACACCCTGTATAACAAGGAAACAACATTTACACCTGGTTACCGTACAAAACTTCACGATCAATATGTGCTCCCTACACATGTAACACTTGTTGTTACGTATATGTTATATATAAATACGACTGGATGCTTTTTTGTCATACGGGGCCTGAAGATGACTCTGTTGGGGAGTCTAAACTGGTAGTCTAAATAAAGAGCTATGAACATAACGGCCGCTGGAAAAATATTTTTATAATTAATCGACCAGTCACAGTCCCACACTCCATAACTGCACGATGGAGTTAGGTTTACCTTGTATTGCGTAAGGTCTTTGAGGGACTATATAAATCACCCTGTGGCAAAGTGGTTGCCCGCGAGTTAACGAGGCTCAAGTGGTCGATTAGCATTCTTCTGTATTTTCTATATCCAGAGTGATCTGGCAGTTGAACAAGTCATGATGGTGCGTCGAGTTGGAAAATATCCGGCAGTTCACTTATCTGTTCCTGATCCTTCTTGTTTTTATTTTTCGAACTTATCTAGAGTAATAATCATATATTTATTATGGTTAATTGGTATTAGTCTATTTGTATATGAATGTTACTATCACATCTGGGTCAGTATCACATGTAAATGCTTCGTGAGTTGAACGCGTTGTCTTTTGGTAAACATGTGTATGGTTCATAGTTTAAATTTCTTTTGCGGATCGTGATTGGTTTTCCCGTTAGTTTTCCCCTTGAACAGGACTCTGTAACTGGTTCCATAACCTTATTTATGGATTCTTCCGTCGCTTCTTGATAGAACAATTCCATATTGAGGGTTGAATGACACTTAGGCGGTTTTTTGTTCAACTGATTTTTATCTGTGTTAACTAGTTTTCGGCTTATTAGGCCTTCTTCAGATAACTACTGGCTATTGTTTACAAGGAGCTTGTGTTCCTACGAACCAAGGATTCTGGACTAAGATACAACGCACTTACATACGCTCATTAGTTGTGGTATTGTCTTTGGAATTGTCAAACGTGTCTTCCGACTTTTTGTTCTGTAAAACTGTTCATTAACTTAACAAATCACATTTTATGGTTTGTCGGTACCATGTATTTCAACTATTAAAATTATTTAGAATACACATTATTACAAAATTAGAATTTTTTTGGTATTTGTTGTGAACAGCTGCACTGGACACTAATTGTTGGTTTACTACAGCGATGTTTTCTTTGGGGGTTACATTTTGTTATTAGAAAAATTGTGTATTAATATATATCAAATATTACATTGTTACAGTTGAGTTACAGTTATGAATGTAAACACGTAAGGGATATTACATTATTCTGGGGTGGGAATTTGTTTACTATTGGGACACTTTGTGGTTAGTAGCAGGTTTACTTTACTGTGTAAAGCTTAAGAGTGGTGATGTGCTCTGTTGCAATTGGTCATTTAGAACCAGATGGGCATTTAGGGCTAAATGTTTGTTAATTTCAAGTGATTCTAGTAGGCTGAGTTTTCTGCCTTTGTTAGGTATATGTAGCACTTCTATGTGTGTTAGATAGTTGTGTCCTTCAGCAAAGGTGGTGTCGATTTATTTAATCTCCAGCTGCGTTCATGTTCAGTCACCCTTGTTGATATGGTCCGGCCCGTTTGACCTATGTACAGTTTATTGCAGTCAGTGCAGGTTATTTTGTAGATCCCACTATTGCTTAATTTATCTGTTTTGTCCTTGCTGTTGAATAGGAGATTGACTGTAGTGCCTCTTACACAAAATGATGTTTTATAGTTTTAGGATTTCAGTGTTTTGGTTATTTTATCTGATAGCTTACCTAGATATGGAATAGTACACCAGTTGGTTTTTGGTGTGGTTGTTATTGCAGAGGGGGCAACACCCACAATCGCTTCACCACATGGTTCATTGTATGAGGCCGAAAGATTTTGTCTATTACCTTCTCCGCGCCTGGGCCTATAATGTCGCTCTATACGTATCATATGTAAGACTACATACTTAAAATCCTTTGCTGCAAAATTATAGGCACCGTACTTTGCTTGTGCTACTCAAGTACGTTGCCAAGGCTAAGGATTAGGCCTAACTCAGTTCCTGTAATGTATTCCATATATTTGCACTAGCCCTTCTGAAAACTTTACTCCCTTTTTAATAGTCAGATTCCCGTCAACATGTGTGTAATTTTTCGACTCTGATCCGTGTTCCAGGCACATGGCTCCACTATGTTTAATACGCCTTAGTAATCTGCAATAAATGATCAACGCGTGTTACGCATTTAACGGTGCTCTTTACCAGACACCTCAGTTCTAACATCATCTCCTCCTTGCCGCCTTGTCATAATATTCCAGGTAAGTAATACAGAGGTGATGGAGCAAAATATGGAAACGCTAAAAACACGACGCATTAGGAGACCTAACACCGTGTAGCAATACAGTTCGCATATAAAAAAGCTTCCTGTGGTGTCACCGCCAGACACCACACTTGCTAGGTGGTAGCTTTAAATCGGCCGCGGTCCATTAGCACATGTCGGACCCGCGTGTCGCCACTGTCAGTAATTGCAAACCGAGCGCCACCACACGGCAGGTCTAGAGAGACGTACTAGCACTCGGCCCAGTTGTACGACGACTTTGCTAGCGACTACACTGACGAAGCCTTTCTCTCATTTGCCAAGAGATAGTTAGAATAGCCTTCAGCTAAGTCCATATCTAGAGAGAGTCTCAATTGTATCATCAAGAAAGCTGTATACAAATGATGGATTAAAGTTAGGTATTCCGGCAGCTACGTACTTTTCTTATAGCATTCATTACGTATCCTGTTTCAGACATAACGCCAGCCGGCGTGTGTAAACGCGTGCCTTTCGGTTTCTCGTCACTGTGGACTGGCTGTCTTGTCAGTCCACAACACTTCCAGTCGTCTCACAGTGGATAAATACATCCCCTGTATGGATTTCAACAGAATGTTACACCATTCTTCCTGCAATGTAAAGATCATTGAACTGGATGGCGATCATGCACCATTCTTTCCGAGGTAAACCATAAAGGCTAAATAATACTTTGACCTGATTCAGGTAGTGACCAGGGAAGATGGACATTTCCTCCTCGTGCTCACAAAACCAGTCCTGGGCAATGCGAGTTGTGTGAGCAGGGGCCCTGTCGCCTTGAAACCTTCGACCATAAATATAATAGACTGGCCCTGACGTCATTTTCGTGGCTCCAACATCTCTGGGCTAAAGTCACGTGAATGGTGGCAAAACATGGTTGTTTCGTGTTGCGCTTATGACTGTACTCAGCGTTTTGTCGGGGGAAATGGCATTACATTTCACGTGTAAATGTTTCTATGATAGTGCACATGAGTTTATTGAAATCTGCTGAAGTGACTTTTATATGTTTTTTACACTTGAAATAGAGTATCACGTAAATTAAAGTGTTGAAAGTGATGCCTGTAAAGTCAGACTCATATTACAGTTTGGAAAGTATCTGTGATAATTCGGTTGCAGAAGTAAGTGTAACTGTTTCTCGTTCCTACTCATAGGTTCCCAAAGGATGAAAAAAACCGAAGGCAGCTTTGGATAAAGGCCCTGAAACGGAAAAACTTCAAAGTCTCACCTTTCATCTATAATATCATTTTTTTTAAACTGATAGTTTACACTTTTGTAAAAATAGTGGGAGCTGAACCTTTGAAGTGCACGTAAAATTGATACTCTAAAATGGACCTGCTCCTTAAGTCGATAATTTTGGCACCTATAGTTGACATAATTCCCATATCTCATTTTCTTTTATAAGTGACTAGAGTTCAAAACGCGGCGAATCCAATGTTTAAAGTTTTGACACGAGCCCACTCTTACTGCTTAAAAGAATTTTAACGACATTTTACTTTAATTGATAGTTTATAGTAATTTCGTCCCACTGCCCACCAGAGTGGTGTTCGATGTATTTGTTAGATTTTATAAATGGTCCTGTGAACAACTGCGTTTGGCAGTCAGTTGAGAAATGTGGAGAAAATACAATACAAACATAGGATGGCAGACCGCTGATTTGAAATCCCGCCACGTTTTGCCAACAGTCACGTGGTTTATGTTGGAGTCACGCCAGCCCTATAGCTTCTGCACAGCAAGGCTAGTCTACTAGTATGTATGGTCGAAGCTCGAAACACATCATTGCCTTTGGGGAGCAAGCACTGTACCATGGGATGGACCCGATAAGCCAAAACGATCACATAAACTTTGACAGTAATGCGACATTGTACGGTAACCATGAAGGCCATGAAACACCACGATACAGCTGCTTAAATGATCCCAGAAACCCCAATATGTTTCGCTTTTGGGATGTAAACTCGGCCAGAAATTCGAAACAGTGTAAAACAAGACGCATCCAATCAAATGTCTCTCTTCCATTGTTCCATAGTTCAGGTTTTATGGCTTCGCGACCATGTTTTCCGGTTATGAGCATTCGCATGACTGATGAGTGCTTTTGGGATTCCGGCTCGCCCTGCCTTTCCAACTTACGGTGCTCCTGTGTGTATGTTTTGGTGTGACAGGTTTCGCGCGTGCGACACTCAGCTCTACAATGACTTTTGCAGCAGTCGTCTTCTTACTTTTCGTCACAATCCTCTAAAATGACCATCTGTCACGATCACTCGACACACACTTTCGTCCACATTGTGACTTAGCGGATGTGGTTTTTCCGCTTTCTCCGAATGTGGTATACATTTTCGACACGGCGCCTCTTTAGACACCAAACACTTTTTCTCCATTGGTTACGGAATACGAGCACCAACATTTTTGCCCACGTTCTAATTAACTTAGCTCTGATACAGTGCTCTCACTAATAGAACACGACTGACACTTCTAACGTACTGACGACACTGCACAGGTGATGTTCTTGGTCAAATACAACAGCTACCATCTTCGTTTATGTTCAGGCATCCATTCCGCGCGGTACTTCCACACTTTCGTCCAATCCCTGTAAGCAGCATATAATGACTGATAAGAAAAAAAAGTAGACATATAGGGCTAAATTAGAAAGAAAAGTAAGAAAATAAAAGAGAGCATAAATGTTTTTTTGAATAAGCTTGGTCACACAAACAGTAAGAACCTAAAAGCAGCAATGTTTCGAAATCCCCTTACGTAATTAACTATTATAATAGCTAGTAAGCCAAATAGAGTACCACAGTAAGGGCTCTGCAACTTATTAATCGGTGCATATCAATATATTTATTTTGTTTGTTGTTGAATTTCTGCGTACCTTCTGTACACATAAAAATAAGTGTGTGTGTGTGTGTGTGTGTGTGTGTGTGTGTGTGTGTGTGCAGACTTTTCCGACACCTCTGTGGGACCCCTAGTCCTATTCTCACAAAACTTGAAGCACATAAAACTTGTCAGATGGAAAAGAATACTGCTGACGTAAGACATTCGTACTACTCCAATGGGTGGTTCTGAGACCTAAGGAAGATCTGTAGTAGTTTGAAAAAAATTCGATGCACAAATGTCTTGTTGTCAAAAAAAAGTTGTTACTCGGTTTAGGCGCAACTAGAAGTCTTATTTGTGGACGTGGGGATGGGAAACGGAGTGGGGATCATAAGTGAAACAGGCATAAAGCTTAAACAAGTTTTGACACATACGAACTGCTATAAGAAAAAAAGTAGACGTAAGACTTCCGAATCATACCCGAGAAGTTGCCTGTCATTGGCAATAAATAACTTCCTAAAATAATTAAAACAATCGATGTAGCGTTGAATTCACAGTTTTCTGTGCTGCTGAGGTGATTCTAACAGTTTCGATGATACTTCCTGGGTTTGGATTAGGAGGGGAAGGGAATTCCAAAAAAATTCGAACACCATCGATATTATAGTGAAACTCATAGTTTCTGGATTGCTGGACAGGTTGGTGACAGCCTGCGGGTATTTAAATCCATCTTTAATCGACCATAACTCTGTAGAATATTTCAGAAATTTTATAAAACTTTTTCCCACCTATCTAAGCTTTAAGAAGTCCTTTCATTTCCTATACACATACATACGAGTACATAGATACACGCTCATTTATGTTTATCGGTTGAAGGGGTCAGCAGGTGGAGGACGAAGTATGTAGGAATACAAACACATCCGTAAATACATTTGTATTTACCTAAGAATTTATTTCCTCTCTTTCGTGATGAGGAAACAGACAGCGTTGCTTGTGTTCAGTTTCTATTTTAAACTGATATTACACTGAATTTGTAAAGTATTTAATTCATAATTAAACTCTTCTACTTTTAAAATACTAAATAAAACAGATTTCATTTTACACGGTACATACGGTGTATTCTACTTCTTCTCTAATAGAACATTGTGATGCTTGGGCAACGCCAATTACTCAGATATATACTTATAAAATTACTGCGATAACTCACAGATATGGTTCAGCTGCGATTATTTAGAAAAATGCATCAGGCTAGAATCTCGCAACAGCTTAGAGACGGTAGGTTTAACTCGATCCAACGTGCCTGCAGCGTGTTTGGGTCCGAAAAAATCAAGTTGAGCGCTAACCAAATGGTGGACTTTTCGTACCTCGTAGAGTATAGATCGTCCCAGTAAGCCTCCCACTTAAGAGTGGAATAAGTGTTTGGATGGTACCGTTTGTCCGGTACGTCATAACAACTGCTCAAAAGTCTTCGAGTGTCATATGATGTTTTAGAGGAAGTAAGGCCATGTTATGTCAAGCGTTGTTAAAAAAGATTTAGTAAATATTTCTTCGCCATGTGGTTTCATGTGCGACGGTTTCGTGTGTAGACCGTTGCATCTTTGAAACATACATATTTACAGTACTGCAATAAATTTATAATGACGCATGCACTTAAAGATACTGAAAAGTAGCTCGTAAGGAATTCATCACTTGAATGTTAAATCGCTTGGTTGAAGATGAAAGCTTATTACAAATATAGCAATAATTAATGAGTCGACTTCCGACTTACATGGCAAAGTGAATATAAACAGCTGTCAGATAGAGGGCTATAAAGAAGCTGCTACGCTATTCGCACCAGAGTACTGGCAACCTAAAACATAATAATTCCAGAATGAGATTTTCACTCTGCAGCGGAGTGTGCGCTGATATGAAACTTCCTGGCAGATTAAAACTGTGTGCCCGACCGAGACTGGAACTCGAGACCTTTGCCTTTCGCCAGTTTTAATCTGCCAGGAAGTTTCATATCAGCGCACACTCCGCTGCAGAGTGAAAATCTCATTCTGGAAACATCCCCCAGGCTGTGGCTAAGCCATGTCTCCGCAGTATCCTTTCTTTCAGGAGTGCTAGTTCTGCAAGGTTCGCAGGAGAGCTTCTGTAAAGTTTGGAAGGTAGGAGACGAGATAATGGCAGAAGTAGAGCTGTGAGACGGGGCGTGAGTCGTGCTTCGGTAGCTCAGATGGTAGAGCACTTGCCCGCGAAAGGCAAAGGTCTCGAGTTCGAGTCTCGGTCGGGCACACAGTTTTAATCTGCCAGGAAGTTTCATAAAACATAATGCTTTATGTGACTTTAAGGAAAGCTAAGTTTTAAATCAGATAATTCTTTTTTTAAGAGATAACTAGATTAGTTAGTGAAAATTCGTATGTTGAAGATCTTTTAATTGAATAGACTGGTGAAGACGATGAAGAATGACATATATTCTCCCAACGAGACAGCATACCGCCACAGCCTAGTGATAGATTTCCAAGTCATTGTACAGCTCGAGCTAGCCCTACTGAACTGCCATCTGGTTCACCTCTTGGTTCACACTTCCGGGAAACATCAAGGAGGTAATTTGTACAGTGATTAGATCGGCTACACTCGATGTGCTTAGAACAACAACCTCCATCACAGCCGAACAAGTTACTCCTGACATTAGACAGCTGTTTGGCTATGACCCTTAACTAGTAGGGGTGTGCTGTTAGTTTTCAATGACACTTAACACTGAATATCAAAAACGCTTAATATATATTGTAAAAGAGTAATTTCATAAACATCTCTGTGAATCTGCATTAAACCCGTACACGTCTGCGAAGTTGTAGGGACATTACTGAAGAAACTTGCATATTTAAACATACAAGGTGCAGCCAACTGAGTGACGCACTATGAAACACGACAGTCACTGCCTTCGTGGAAAACTGTTTGCAGTTGCCTGCAGAACCATGATTGTGCCCAGGCGTGCACCTCTTTGTCTGAAACAAACCGTCAGCCACGAACGCCTTTCTCCATTGTTCCAAAAATATGGAAATCACATGCGGAAAGATTGTGACTGGATGGAGGATGTGTAAGAGCTTGGTTACGTGGCGGGTAAAGTCAAACCAGTAACGCTGCACAAAAACTGCAAGGAATATTAAATTCTGCCAACGATTGCTCATTTCTGATGAGTTCTGTGTCTCTTTTCCTCTTGGTACGGTAAGAGAGATTTGTAATTACGGCAGCCCAGGGGCTTTTAGCTGCTTGTGAAAGGGAAACAAATTGTTGTAAAGCTATTTTCTGGTGAAAGCCGTATTCCGCACAGATATAGAGTACAAGAGGACAGTCTACTGTCACAGCCCAGCAGGAGCATGGAGTGAGGATGGGCAGTGTGCCCTAAAACTGCATTGTGCGAAAAGTGGAAGGAATCTTTCTGTCTAAGGCAAGAATCTGAAAGGCAGGGCAGAACACGGAGCCATGTAGCTTGGGAGCAGCCGTTACGGCCAGTGGAGGCAACTGGGATGTTTGTTCAGATTTCTGTAACGAGTTCTCTGATTGACACACTAATTTTTTCAGTAGCGAGGGCGAGTTCCCACACGTGTGTACAAGGACGTCATTTGATTGGCCATGACTGAAAATCTGTCACGTAGTGGGAGAGATTTTCTGCCTCCTCCTCCGCGCCATGGAAGAAATATACATTATTGGTTAGCCAAGACAAAATCTGCAATAGTAGCAGATAGTTGCTTGTTTATTATATTCTCATTGGTCACAACCCGAAAGGCGTGTTGCAGCTGGCTAGCGAGACGGCAATGCTGGTAGAATCAGCTAAGTTTTGTAGAGAAAAGGTACTAAACAATTCTTTGAGATAGACTGAAGGGAAGACATCACAGTTAGCTAGTTGCCCCGTCATGCACTTAGGCGAAGAGTGTTGGTGTTCATTCATGCTTTTCTGGGACTTTTCTTTAAATTAATAACATTTTCGGTGGTTTATATCTTTGTTTTATGTATCCACCCGCCTCTGCCAAGATCACAGTTTGCATTTTCAATCCCTAGGACTTGTAACGTTCGTATTTTGATTCAGTTGGTAAACAACTTTCGATGACTTTTGGCAATAAATCAGACAGTTATACTGACCATTAGTTTCCATTCGTAGTTTGATGGATCCCATTATCAACATGACTGTGTGAGGTGTGGAGCCATACTTTCATGCTTTGTTGGGCCACCCCTAGCAATTTTCATTTAATTAGCTGTTATCCGTTGCGCCATCTCTTTTAAATTTGAATGATCTTATGGGGAGCTTTCCATCTCTGTAGACCCTTGGAGACAGCATATCAGAAGTATGATAAGCAATTCAACCAACATCTCACCTTTTCCCAGGGAAACTTCTGCAGATTACGCTTTGGCAACATGTGGGCGGGACCGCATGCTGCCAACGTTGTTCAAACTACGCCGCAAACGTTTTTCTGGGAAGTCCTTACACAGCCTCCATTAAATCCCGATCTCTTCCAAAGGATTTCCATATTTTTGAAGCCCTGAAGAAAGTGATTCGTGACTGCCAGTCTGCTTCAGGCAAGAGGTGCACGCCTTACGATCATGGTCCTATAGACCAGCGCAAAATTTTTCCGTGAATGCACTGGACCGTCTTATCTCACAAGGCACTGGACCGTCTTTTCTCGAAGTGCGATAAATGTATTAACAGCTATGGCGACTGCTTCTGAGTTAATAAACAGTTTAATTACTTTTATCTATCTGTCTCGTTTTCACTTGACTGCCCCTTATACATTAAACGTTACGAAAATACACTCCTGGAAATTGAAATAAGAACACCGTGAATTCATTGTCCCAGGAAGGGGAAACTTTATTGACACATTCCTGGGGTCAGATACATCACATGATCACACTGACAGAACCACAGGCACATAGACACAGGCAACAGAGCATGCACAATGTCGGCACTAGTACAGTGTATATCCACCTTTCGCAGCAATGCAGGCTGCTATTCTCCCATGGAGACGATCGTAGAGATGCTGGATGTAGTCCTGTGGAACGGCTTGCCATGCCATTTCCACCTGGCGCCTCAGTTGGACCAGCGTTCGTGCTGGATGTGCAGACCGCGTGAGACGACGCTTCATCCAGTCCCAAACATGCTCAATGGGGGACAGATCCGGAGATCTTGCTGGCCAGGGTAGTTGACTTACACCTTCTAGAGCACGTTGGGTGGCACGGGATACATGCGAACGTGCATTGTCCTGTTGGAACAGCAAGTTCCCTTGCCGGTCTAGGAATGGTAGAACGATGGGTTCGATGACGGTTTGGATGTACCGTGCACTATTCAGTGTCCCCTCGACGATCACCAGTGGTGTACGGCCAGTGTAGGAGATCGCTCCCCACACCATGATGCCGGGTGTTGGCCCTGTGTGCCTCGGTCGTATGCAGTCCTGATGGTGGCGCTCACCTGCACGGCGCCAAACACGCATACGACCATCATTGGCACCAAGGCAGAAGCGACTCTCATCGCTAAAGACGACACGTCTCCATTCGTCCCTCCATTCACGCCTGTCGCGACACCACTGGAAGCAGGCTGCACGATGTTGGGGCGTGAGCGGAAGACGGCCTAACGGTGTGCGGGACCGTAGCCCAGCTTCATGGAGACGGTTGCGAATGGTCCTCGCCGATACCCCAGGAGCAACAGTGTCCCTAATTTGCTGGGAAGTGGCGGTGCGGTCCCCTACGGCACTGCGTAGGATCCTACGGTCTTGGCGTGCATCCGTGCGTCGCTGCGGTCCGGTCCCAGGTCGACGGGCACGTGCACCTTCCGCCGACCACTGGCGACAACATCGATATATTGTGGAGACCTCACGCCCCACGTGTTGAGCAATTCGGCGGTACGTCCACCCGGCCTCCCGCATGCCCACTATACGCCCTCGCTCAAAGTCCGTCAACTGCACATACGGTTCACGTCCACGCTGTCGCGGCATGCTACCAGTGTTAAAGACTGCGATGGAGCTCCGTATGCCACGGCAAACTGGCTGACACAAATGCACAAATGCTGCGCAGCTAGCGCCATTCGACGGCCAACACCGCGGTTCCTGGTGTGTCCGCTGTGCCGTGCGTGTGATCATTGCTTGTACAGCCCTCTCGCAGTGTCCGGAGCAAGTATGGTGGGTCTGACACACCGGTGTCAATGTGTTCTTTTTCCCATTTCCAGGAGTGTAGATAACAATCAGCTGGAATTCCTAGATTTGTGTGTATGTAAGTTAGATTAGATAATATATGTTTTTCGTACTATGTAGCCATACTGAGAGATTCTACGCGGTGTGCAACATGTCAGAGTATCAGAACTGCGTAATACATATTTACAAATTCAATATTTACGTTGGGTCCGCTGCTCGTGGTCGTGCGGTAGCGTTCTCGTTTCCCACGCCCGGGTTCCCGGGTTCGATTCCCGGCGGGGTCAGGGATTTTCTCTGCCTCGTGATGACTGGGTGTTGTGTGATGTCCTTAGGTTAGTTAGGTGTAAGTAGTTCTAAGTTCTAGGGGACTGATGACTATAGATGTTAAGTCCCATAGTGCTCAGAGCCATTTTTGAACCAATATTTACGTTGGGAGCAAAATGACATTTCCTCCTGAAGATGTAGAGTGAACATTTGAAATAGGCGAAGAGCTGAACTAATGTAGTGCCATTTCTGAAAAATCTTAGTGTTATAACATGCAGAGTGTAATATGATGGACGCCTAACACGCCCCGTTACAATTTATTGTCCGTATTTCCCGTCAGAGTTCAGAATATTACCTACTAATGTACTACTGATGCGATTCTTGTTAGCGCCGATGCTCTGCCTGCCGTTTGAACCAGTCAAAGAGTAACTAAATACTTAAACGCGCGGAGAGACTAGGCGCAGGTAGAATTCAAAGCGCGCACGCGCACTAGTAGCCTATGAGCCGGCACACGGATCGTGTTAATGCCCGGTGTTAACTCCGAAATTAGGCCATAAAGCTGTTATTTGGCTTGCGGCTCGGCTGTTCAGCGCCAAAGCACTGCGAAATTTGTCGCGCGACATTTAAGTCCCAAGGAAAACACACATTTCATTAACTGTAGGGCACCCCTATTGTACGTCTTGTATCTGTAGTTGAGCAAAGAGCGAGCGCGCAAATATCTCCTGTGGTTCTTGTAAGCCGCGTTCGTTAATATTTGTTTTGAAAGACATCCGTCGAGTTAGCACAAAATCTCTTAGCGGGTGAAATTTCCTTTAATACGCTGACAAATATTTGACAGTATTCGAGAATACCACTACAATGCAGGGCTCAATTTTCAAAAGTAGATCTAACTGTGTATTTCTTGCTGTTGGAAACAAAAAGAAAAAAAAAATCATCAGTCGTTGTTGGATAAAGCAACAGCACGTTCATAAATGAATCGACAAAAACATTGCTGTTGTGTAGTACTTATTTATTTAGTTACACGGTTTTCGGCTTACAAGGCCATTATCAGAATATAGTTGACTATAGTCATCAAAGAGGACGCGGTACTAGTGCACAACTTCGAAGCAGGTACCACACAAATAAAGTAAGGAGCAAAAGCCGAGTAAATCATCTCTGGCAGCGTAGCATAAAGGAATATATTTGAGCGTAATGGTAAACAAATGTAAAGGGAACTTTCCCAGGACACATTAAGACTAAAGGACAATACAAGTAAAACGAAATCATACTACATCGAGATTAGTGAGAAAATGAAAAATATCTTCTCCTGCTAATCTAAAAGATACTCGAAATCACATTTCACCCCTAGAGATAAGAATGGGTATGATTGTAGGAAGAGGATAACAAGTAAAAATAATCGAAAACAACGAAACTTTTCTGTGTTTCTGAGCTTATTGGCGACTGTGCAGATGATACACTCCTGGAAATGGAAAAAAGAACACATTGACACCGGTGTGTCAGACCCACCATACTTGCTCCGGACACTGCGAGAGGGCTGTACAAGCAATGATCACACGCACGGCACAGCGGACACACCAGGAACCGCGGTGTTGGCCGTCGAATGGCGCTAGCTGCGCAGCATTTGTGCACCGCCGCCGTCAGTGTCAGCCAGTTTGCCGTGGCATACGGAGCTCCATCGCAGTCTTTAACACTGGTAGCATGCCGCGACAGCGTGGACGTGAACCGTATGTGCAGTTGACGGACTTTGAGCGAGGGCGTATAGTGGGCATGCGGGAGCCGGGTGGACGTACCGCCGAATTGCTCAACACGTGGGGCGTGAGGTCTCCACAGTACATCGATGTTGTCGCCAGTGGTCGGCGGAAGGTGCACGTGCCCGTCGACCTGGGACCGGACCGCAGCGACGCACGGATGCACGCCAAGACCGTAGGATCCTACGCAGTGCCGTAGGGGACCGCACCGCCACTTCCCAGCAAATTAGGGACACTGTTGCTCCTGGGGTATCGGCGAGGACCATTCGCAACCGTCTCCGTGAAGCTGGGCTACGGTCCCGCACACCGTTAGGCCGTCTTCCGCTCACGCCCCAACATCGTGCAGCCCGCCTCCAGTGGTGTCGCGACAGGCGTGAATGGAGGGACGAATGGAGACGTGTCGTCTTCAGCGATGAGAGTCGCTTCTGCCTTGGTGCCAATGATGGTCGTATGCGTGTTTGGCGCCGTGCAGGTGAGCGCCACAATCAGGACTGTACACGACCGAGGCACACAGGGCCAACACCCGGCATCATGGTGTGGGGAGCGATCTCCTACACTGGCCGTACACCACTGGTGATCGTCGAGGGGACACTGAATAGTGCACGGTACATCCAAACCGTCATCGAACCCATCGTTCTACCATTCCTAGACCGGCAAGGGAACTTGCTGTTCCAACAGGACAATGCACGTCCGCATGTATCCCGTGCCACCCAACGTGCTCTAGAAGGTGTAAGTCAACTACCCTGGCCAGCAAGATCTCCGGATCTGTCCCCCATTGAGCATGTTTGGGACTGGATGAAGTGTCGTCTCACGCGGTCTGCACGTCCAGCACGAACGCTGGTCCAACTGAGGCGCCAGGTGGAAATGGCATGGCAAGCCGTTCCACAGGACTACATCCAGCATCTCTACGATCGTCTCCATGGGAGAATAGCAGCCTGCATTGCTGCGAAAGGTGGATATACACTGTACTAGTGCCGACATTGTGCATGCTCTGTTACCTGTGTCTATGTGCCTGTGGTTCTGTCAGTGTGATCATGTGATGTATCTGACCCCAGGAATGTGTCAATAAAGTTTCCCCTTCCTGGGACAATGAATTCACGGTGTTCTTATTTCAATTTCCAGGAGTGTATTTAATTCCAAGACCAGTCCGATGAAGCTCTAAGCTTCTCGAGATTTGTAGAAATTTTTTTTTCAAAGTTTCCATGTTTATAGAAACCATTAGCTTCACATACATACACATGCATTTATGTATATTTTTTGGAGGTTTTACCAGAAAGCGAGGGTTGCTGTCAGGTGGCATTCTTGGTTCTTCCAGTTGTTGCAGAGTAAAGATTTACATGTAAACACAATCATTCATTCATGCTTGTACATCCATGAATATATTTAGTCTGGCCCCAGGTGGGGAAACCTAAAATGTTTTGTGTTTAATTAATAGTAGTAAGTTTGCTTAAGATTTCATTTTATAATCTGCACACTCTAAAAAACACGTAAAAAATCTATTTTGGTTTTACACTGCAGATACATTTTATTCCTTCTCGTCCCTGATAGAAAACTGGGGTCACCGAATAATTTGCGGTAATCACCTAGTATTTCACTGGAAACTACTACCCAGATAGCCGATAACTCGTTTGTAATATTTTTATTCTATCAGAAGAGTCTGGAAAACCTTACTACATTACGATTCAGAATAAATACAGTGATTACAAATGGCTATAACTACTTAATGCATAGCGATGCGTTAATGAGAATTGCGGATAATGTAAATGAAAGTTTAAAATTTCGATCGTTGTGTAAATGAACTGAATCGGAATTCCAGACCGCTGGATCAGTCGTACTGGACAGGACGATACTGTATTATGCTCTTTACCACGTAGATATCTGGAAATGATACCCACTGATTTCTTTTTAAGATTTCATGTGAAAGTTGTATGCCTCCTTTGCCCAAAACAGATCCAGAGCTCGAAATGCACATTTCTAATGTGCTTGCGTCGTTAACTTCACATAAGCTTCATAATGTATACCGTGAAATATTTTATCACTTACATATTGTCAGTGTGGAACACCTATACAGAATCTAAAAGAAACTTCCACATTCTTTTAAATTTTCAGCAATTGTTATGGATGTGCCGCCACGCGCTGAATAGTTATAGCAGTTTGTAATTGCTGTATTCGTTTTGAATTCCCTTGTATTCATTGAGATCTAAATATATTACCACAATTAAAAGGAGATTAAAAAACTAAAGGCGTCTTAGCCTTGTACTGATAAAGGTATAAATGTATTACGCGAACTGAAGAGGCATGAAAAATCTAAAACCATCTTGGCGTACAAAAAGCTAGATTATAAATTAAAATTCTAAATTAAATAAAAATTCTTTCGGCAGGAAGAACTGATGGTGTGGCGAAAAAACAAGCTTAATGATGACACCATGAGGTGCTAAACACAGTTGTTCTATTAGCGGATGCTTTGAGGTAATACTCCAAAGAGCCACTTAGTATTTTTGAAACACGCCCCACATAAATACGAAATGTCCGCATACAGGATCACACACTGTAAAAAGTGTTACTCACCAAGATTCTTTTCTCTGAAAAAAGCCTGCTCCCTCACTAACTTTTTTGGCGTAAGGCATGTTTGTATCTGTAGTCTCTACGTAGATATATTAAATCTCCTGTAATAAGTACAAACGTACCTTATTTTCTGACGCACAATTTGGAGAAAAGCCCAGCGTTTGCCTAAACGAGTAAGGGTAATCGCCTAAAAACCACAAGCAAGCTGATCGATATGTTGGTCCATGGTCGTTAATCCTCTTCGCAGATTCGATCCGTGTCTGGATCTCCTCCACGAAGAAAAGAAGGAAGTTTAAGGTATAATGTCCTGTCGACGTCGAGTCATTAGAGACGGTACACAAACTCGTATTATATCAAGGATGGGAAAGGAAATCGGCCGCGCCCTTTCAAAGGAAACATCCCGGCATTTGCTTGGAGTGATTTAGGGAAAATCAAGGGAAACCTAAATCTAGGTGACCAGAAGCAGGTTCGGACCGTCTTCCACCAGAATGCAAGTACAGGTAGCAACCTCTGCATCATCTCGCTCGGCCACCTCCCTGACTTGCAAGCTAGCGCGCTGCGCGTTACGATATATAGACAGGTCTAATAGAATAATTCTTCTAAATTATCTTATCCTAAATGGACATTTAGCCTGCGATTCCAGTTAAAATAGCGGATGCCTTGAAGTAACAATGCAGCCAATCGCTTTATAGTCTTTTTAAAAAAAAAAATTATTCTTCCATTAAATAGCTTTCAAACCACTGAAGATTCCTCTGAGGTGGTGAAAATAGTTCGAAGTATTATATATTGCCATTTTGTACACGTAAATAATAATTACGGTGTCATTTTGTTACATGTCTGCAATGTCTGGAGTGGTATGAATAGCACTTTAAATCGATCCGTTATTTACCTTCTCCACGGTTTCGAGATCGCTTCTCCCGTTGTGAGGGTTTTGGTTCGGCCCCGCTATTTTATTTTCCAGTGAAGCGCTATATCTAGAGAGCATTTCCCTATATGCCAGCTGGGTAAGTGCCAGATGGAAGCCTAGTTGAGGAATAAACAGCAACAAATAACGGTGTTTAAAAATCTAGGGTGCAGATCTAAATATACCGAGTCAGATGACGTCGAGCTAAAATTTGGCAGATTCAGACATTTCTGTGTGGAATCACACAACGTACATTAGTCAAATATAACGTAACGAAAGAAACATGCATAAAGCTGTACAATGTATAGACTTTGCTGGTGTGAGATAGCGAAAGTGGACCCGTAACATCTGATTAGTTGTTGTTGTTGTTGTCTTCAGTCCTGAGACTGGTTTGATGCAGCTCTCCATGCTACTCTATCCTGTGCAAGCCTCTTCATCTCCCAGTACCTACTGCAACCTACATCCTTCTGAATCTGCTTAGTGTATTCATCTCTTGGTCTCCCCCTCCGATTTTTACCCTCCACGCTGCCTTCCAATACTAAATTGGTGATCCCTTGATGCCTCAGAACATGTCCTACCAACCGATCCCTTCTTCTGGTCAAGTTGTGCCACAAACTTCTCTTCTCCCCAATCCTATTCAATACTTACTCATTCGTTATGTGATCTACCCATCTAATCTTCAGCATTCTTCTGTAGCACCACATTTCAAAAGCTTCTATTCTCTTCTTGTCCAAACTATTTACCGTCCATGTTTCACCTCCATACATGGCTACACTCCATACAAATACTTTCAGAAATGACTTCCTGACACTTAAATCTATACTCGATGTTAACAAATTTCTCTTCTTCAGAAACGCTTTCCTTGCCATTGCCAGTCTACATTTTATATCCGCTCTACTTCGACCATCATCAGTTATTTTGCTCCCCAAATAGCAAAACTCCTTTACTACTTTAAGTGTCTCATTTCCTAATCTAATACCCTCAGCATCACCCGACTTAATTCGACTACATTCCATTATCCTCGTTTTGCTTTTGTTGATGTTCATCTTATATCCTCCCTTCAAGACACCATCCATTCCGTTCAACTGCTCTTGTAAGTCCTTTGCTGTCTGTGACAGAATTACAATGTCATCGGCGAACCTCAAAGTTTTTATTTCTTCTCCATGGATTTTAATACCTACTCCAAATTTTTCTTTTGTTTCCTTTACTGCTTGCTCAGTATACAGATTGAATAACATTGGGGAGAGGCTACAACCCTGTCTCACTCCCTTCCCAACCGCTGCTTCCCTCTCATGCCCGTTGACTCTTATAACTGCCATCTGGTTTCTGTACAAATTGTAAATAGCCTTTCGCTCCCTGTATTTTACCCCTGCCACCTTTAGAATTTGAAAGAGAGTATTCCAGTCAACATTGTCAAAAGCTTTCTCTAAGTCTACAAATGCTAGAAACGTAGGTTTGCCTTTCCTTAATCTTTCTTCTATAATAAGTCGTAAGGTCAGTATTGCCTCACGTGTTCCAGTATTTCTACGGAATCCAAACTGATCTTCCCCGAGGTCGGCTTCTACTAGTTTATCCATTCGTCTGTAAAGAATTCGTGTTAGTATTTTGCAGCTGTGGCTTATTAAACTGATTGTTCGGTAATTTTCACATCTGTCAACACCTGATTTCTTTGGGATTGGAATTATTACATTCTTCTTGAAGTCTGAGGGTATTTCGCCTGGCTCATACATCTTACTCACCAGATGGTAGAGTTTTGTCAGGACTGGCTCTCCCAAGGCCGTCAGTAGTTCTACTGGAATGTTGTCTACTCCGGGGGCCTTGTTTCGACTCAGGTCTTTCAGTGCTCTGTCAAACTCTTCATGCAGTATCATATCTCCCATTTCATCTTCATCTACATCCTCTTCCATTTCCATAATAGTGTCCTCAAGTACATCGCCCTTGTATAGACCCTCTATATACTCCTTCCACCTTTCTGCTTTCCCTTCTTTGCTTAGAACTGGGTTTCCATCTGAGCTCTTGATGTTCATACAAGTGGTTCTCTTATCTCCAAAGGTCTCTTTAATTTTCTTGTAGGCAGTATCTACACTCCTGGAAATTGAAATAAGAACACCGCGAATTCATTGTCCCAGGAAGGGGAAACTTTATTGACACATTCCTGGGGTCAGATACATCACATGATCACACTGACAGAACCACAGGCACATAGACACAGGCAACAGAGCATGCACAATGTCGGCACTAGTACAGTGTATATCCACCTTTCGCAGCAATGCAGGCTGCTATTCTCCCATGGAGACGATCGTAGAGATGCGGATGTAGTCCTGTGGAACGGCTTGCCATGCCATTGCCACCTGGCGCCTCAGTTGGACCAGCGTTCGTGCTGGACGTGCAGACCGCGTGAGACGACGCTTCATCCAGTCCCAAACATGCTCAATGGGGGACAGATCCGGAGATCTTGCTGGCCAGGGTAGTTGACTTACACCTTCTAGAGCACGTTGGGTGGCATGGGATACATGCGGACGTGCATTGTCCTGTTGGAACAGCAAGTTCCCTTGCCGGTCTAGGAATGGTAGAACGATGGGTTCGATGACGGTTTGGATGTACCGTGCACTATTCAGTGTCCCCTCGACGATCACCAGTGGTGTACGGCCAGTGTAGGAGATCGCTCCCCACACCATGATGCCGGGTGTTGGCCCTGTGTGCCTCGGTCGTATGCAGTCCTGATTGTGGCGCTCACCTGCACGGCGCCAAACACGCATACGACCATCATTGGCACCAAGGCAAAAGCGACTCTCATCGCTGAAGACGACACGTCTCCATTCGTCCCTCCATTCACGCCTGTCGCGACACCACTGGAGGCGGGCTGCACGATGTTGGGGCGTGAGCGGAAGACGGCCTAACGGTGTGCGGGACCGTAGCCCAGCTTCATGGAGACGGTTGCGAATGGTCCTCGCCGATACCCCAGGAGCAACAGTGTCCCTAATTTGCTGGGAAGTGGCGGTGCGGTCCCCTACGGCACTGCGTAGGATCCTACGGTCTTGGCGTGCATCCGTGCGTCGCTGCGGTCCGGTCCCAGGTCGACGGGCACGTGCACCTTCCGCCGACCACTGGCGACAACATCGATGTACTGTGGAGACTTCACGCCCCACGTGTTGAGCAATTCGGCGGTACGTCCACCCGGCTCCCGCATGCCCACTATACGCCCTCGCTCAAAGTCCGTCAACTGCACATACGGTTCACGTCCACGCTGTCGCGGCATGCTACCAGTGTTAAAGACTGCGATGGAGCTCCGTATGCCACGGCAAACTGGCTGACACTGACGGCGGCGGTGCACAAATGCTGCGCAGCTAGCGCCATTCGACGGCCAACACCGCGGTTCCTGGTGTGTCCGCTGTGCCGTGCGTGTGATCATTGCTTGTACAGCCCTGTCGCAGTGTCCGGAGCAAGTATGGTGGGTCTGACACACCGGTGTCAATGTGTTCTTTTTTCCATTTCCAGGAGTGTATCTTACCCCTAGCGAGATAAGCCTCTACATCGTTACATTTGTCCTCTAGCCATCCCTGCTTAGCCATTCTGCACTTCCTGTCGATCTCATTTTTGAGACGTTTGTATTCCTTTTTGCCTGCTTCATTTACTGCATTTTTATATTTTCTCCTTTCATCAATTAAATTCAATATTTCTTCTGTTACCCGAGGATGTCTACTAGCCCTCGTCTTTTTACCTACTTGATCCTCTGCTGCCTTCACTACTTCATCCCTCAAAGCTACCCATTCTTCTTCTACTGTATTTCTTTCCCCCATTCCTGTCAATTGTTCCCTTATGCTCTCCCTGAAACTCTGTACAACCTCTGGTTCTTTCAGTTTATCCAGGTCCCATCTCCTTAAGTTCCCACCTTTTTGCAGTTTCTTCAGTTTCTTTGCAGTTCTGATTAGTTGTGACGAATCGAATCATCAGAGATGAAGTTACTTTTTCATTCACGAAGTTTTTCACTTTCTGTTCTTGTTTAATATATTCTGGCACATACTATGTGTCAGTCTTTTTCGCTTATTTTTCAGTCATTTTTGCCTTGCACAATTTTATCCACCTTCCCTTCCACAATTTTATCGAATTTTTTCTTCAATCAGCTTGGACCAGAGTAAGCCTCATTTGCAATATAACTTGAAGCAGCCGTTTCATTTTCATAGATGTTTGTAATGGGGATACAGAGTCCTAACGAACATCATTTGCATCTGCCACATCACTTTATGTATAACGTTTTATCCGATATTTGACATTTCGTAAATGGAAAGACAAAGCTGCCCCGCAAATGACGGCTTCAGGATGGGTACGATATATTACTGCCACTCAGCGGTCTAGTTATTTTTAATAAGTCTATGGAGAATCCTGCCACATAGATCACAAAATAAAATTTACCTAATCCCGGAAAAGCGGACCTCACACTACAGAATAGCAATTATTGAACTATACGAAAAAAAATCGTAAATTAGGTAAGAACTACGGTGTGCACACATATTATTCAACATGTAAACGTCACTACGGATATCCGGGTTTAGGTAATGACGTTCGATATGCCTGCTATCATTGGCAACGATGTGGCGCAGACGAATAGCGAAACTGTGCATGATCCGCCAAAGTGTCGGAACGTCGATGCTGTCGATGACCTTCTGAATGGCTGTTTTTAACTCAACAATGGTTTTGGGGTGATTGCTGTACACCTAGTATTTAACATAGCTCCACAAAAAGGAGTCGCATGTGTTCAGATTCGGAGAATGCGGTGGCCAATCGAGGACCATGCCAGTGGCCTCTGGATACCTCACAGCTAGAATGTGGTCCCCAAAGTGTTCCTCCAGGAAATCAAACTCCTGCTTCGATGGGGTCGAACTCCGTCTTGCATGAACCACACATTGTCGAAATCAAGGTCATTTTGGATAATGGGGATGAAATCCTCTTCCAAAACCTTCATCAAGGAATATCGTAGCCATTACTCAGTGTCAGGACATTGCACACCAGACAGTCATCCGTTGAGGGTGACGAGAGTTCTCGATCGCGAAATGCGGATTCTCAGGCCCCCAAATGCGCCAACTTTGCTAATTGAAGAACCCATCCAAATGAAAGTGGGCTTCGTCGCGAAACCGTACCATACAGTTCACATGATGCTCTGCGGCCAAACGTGCAGTTTGAACGTCCTAACGAAGCTAAGAACCTTCAACATCGCAGCGCGTCAGCAATCGTTGGTTAATATATTAAAAAACTGAAAACCCGCCTCGATTGCGAAAAAAGCACCTAATGTTAAGTGTTAACCCTGGTTTCGGCGTAGATAACTACACCTTCTTCAGAACAATAATAAAACCCACAAGTGCCTAAGAAGATCTTTGTCAATGATTAAAAGAACACCATAGCTATACACTTATAAACGAAAAAGAAAAGGAAAACACAAACAGTACATATGTACAAAGTCAAAACCACTACTTAACTTAATGGTGTATGCTCCACTGGTGTGAGGTGGAGCATACACCATTCAGTTTCTTTTTCGTTTATAAATGTATTGCTATGGTGTCATTTTAATCGTTGACAAAGGTCTTCTTAGGCACTTGTGGGTTTTATTGTTGTTCTGAAGAAGGTGTAGTTATCTACGCCGAAACCTGGGTTAACACTTAACACTAGGTGCTTTTTTCGCAATCGAGGCGGGTTTTTAGTTTTTTAATAACCTACCGAAACCGTTTAGAAGTTATAAGATTTTATTTCTTATAGTTCAATAATTTTCATCATGTATATGGGACAAACGTTAGGGAGAAGAAATAAAGGAGGAAGTAGAATACTCCAGAATGAGATTTTCATTCCGCAGCGGAGCGTGCGCTGATATGAAACATCCTGGCAGATTAAAACTGTGTGCCGGACCGAAACTCGAACTCGGGACCTTTGCCTTTCGAGGGCAAGTGCTCTACCAGGATTGCTAGTTCTGCAAGGTTCGCAGGAGAGCTTCTGTAAAGTTTGGAAGGTAGGAGACGAGGTACTGGCAGAAGTAAAGCTGTGAGGACGGGGCGTGAGTCGTGCTTGGGTGGCTCATTTGGTAGAGCACTTGCCTGCGAAAGGCAAAGGTCCCGAGTTCGAGTCTCGGTCCGGCACACAGTTTTAATCTGCCAGGAAATTTCATATCAGCGCACACTCCGCTGCAGAGTGAAAATCTCATTCTGGAAACATCCCCCAGGCTGTGACCAAGCCACGTCTCTGCGATATCCTTTTCAGGAGTGCTAGTTCTGCAAGGTTCGCAGGTGAGCTTCTGTAACGTTTGGAAAGTAGGAGACGAGGTACTGGCAGAAGTAAAGCTGTGAGGACGGGGCGTGAGTTGTGCTTGGGTAGCTCAGTTGGTAGGGCACTAGCCCGCGAAAGGCAAAGTTCCCGAGTTCGAGTCTCGGTCCGGCACACAGTTTTAATCCTCCAGGAAGTTTCAGGTAGAATACTGTTTTGCAAGGAGGACAAGGGCGGTACGACTACAGTACGGAATGCTGGGAATGCTGACGCGGCAGAGCGAGACGGGAGTAGAGTAGGACAGAGGCAGAGGCTGGATAGCCCGCAGATGCGCTCGCTGGCCTCGGCCAGCTGTTTGGACGGCCCGCTCGCGCTCCGCCGCGCACCCCTGTCTGCTGCTGCTTTGTCGGCGGGTGCAACGGAAGCGCCAGCGACGCCGGTCAGTTTGCGTCCGCGGCCCCAAACGACGCCAGACATCAGAAGCGCCTTTGCCGTGCGGCGGAAGAGCACATGCGTGAAGCTGCGGTCCGCACGCACGTGCGTCTAGCAGACAGCGTGTGTAGGCCGCCGCCGGTGAGGCGCGACCAGCCGCACAAAGGACGCGGGGCCAACATAAATAAACCGCAGGCGGCGGTGCGCCGCCACTGCAGTCTGAGGCCGCAGCAGCGTCAACACGCTGCGCTGCCGTACGCTCCGCTGCCCCAGCACACCTCTGCCACCTGGCCTCGGCTAAACACGCCACAGTCTGTGCGACCCACCGTCAGCGGCACGCAACTAGAGCCTGTAAGGAACCGGATTCGATCACGAACCTTCGCCATTTCTTAGCGCACAGCAAAGTGCGTAACAAGGCTACCTGAGCGTGCCATGGGTGCCGTTTCAGTGGGGGCTTAAATTTTGTGGGGCAAAAACGGGGAAGCGCTAGAGTAAATGGGGAATGGTGAGGCCGAAGTAGGGAGATCGAAGTAAGAGACGCTCAAGTACTGTGGTATGAATGGGACAGTGCTCAAATGGTTTAAATCGTACCTAACTGGAAGAGTGCAGAAAGCTGAAATAAACAGTTCACATAATATGCAAAAAACTGGTGATTTATCAAACTGGGGAACAATCAAAAATGGGGTGCCGCAAGCTTCGTTCTTGGGTCCTCTGCTGTTCTTAATATATATTAATGACTTGCCATTCTATATTCACGAAGTTGCAAAGCTGGTACTTTTTGCCGATGATACAAGTATAGCTATCACACCCGACAGACAAGTATTAACTGGTGAAATTGTAAACGATGTTTTTCAGAAAATCATTAAGTGGTTCTCTGCAAATGGGCTCTCATTAAACTTTGACAAAACACAGTATATACAGTTCCACACAGTAAATGGAATGACCCCATTAATAAATATAGACTTCGAGCAGAAATCGGTAGCTAAGGTAGAATATTCAAAATTTGTAGGCGTATGCATTGATGAGGGGTTGAACTGGAAAAAACACACTGAGGATCTGCTGAAACGTTTGAGTTCAGCTACTTATGCTATTAGGGTCATTGCAAGTTTTGGCGATATACATCTGAGTAAATTAGCTTACCACGCCTATTTTCATTCTCCGCTTTGGCATCATATTCTGGGGTAACTCTTCATTGAGTAAAAGAGTGTTCATTGCACAAAAGCGTGTAATCAGAATAATTGCTGTAGCTCATCCAAGATCATCCTGCAGACACTTATTTAAAGAGCTAGAAATTTTCACTGTAGCCTCACAATATATATATTCACTTATGAAATTTGTTATTAACAATCCGAACGAATTCAAAAGTAATAGCAGTGTACATGGCTACAACACTAGGAGAAAGGATGATCTTCACTACTCAAGGTTAAATCTAACTTTGGCTCAGAAGGGGGTAAATTATGCTGCCACAGAAGTCTTTGGTCACTTACCTAATAGCATCAAAAGTCTGACAGATAGCCATATAGCATTTAAAAGTAAATTGAAAGAATTTCTTAATGGCAACCCTTCTACTCATTAGATGAATTTTTGGATATCGTAAGTGGGTAATTTCCCAACCCCACAAAAAAATTAGTGTCATGTAATATTTTGTCTTATGTAATATCTTGTATAGACACATTTTATTAACCTGACACGTTCCACATCATTACGAAGTGTCGTATTCGTGATCTATGGAACAAGTACTAATCTAATCTAATCTAATCTAACAAGTAAAAGACGTTGTTAACTTTTTTTTAGTTTGAGGGACACCAAACCCTTTTGGCTTGTCTTCTCTTGTTTAATGTCCAGGGGACTGCTACAAAACGTTGTGACTTTAATGTCAGCAGTGTGTTTGAATAAAAGAGTCATTTCCGTTCGTCTGATTACGTATTTCTTTCAGTTTTATTCTGTACTGTAACGTTTATTCCTACACTACTGGCCATTAAAATTGCTGCACCACGAAGATGACATGCTACAGACGCGAAATTTAACCGACAGGAAGAAAATTCTGTGATTTGCAACTGATTAGCTTTTCAGAGCATTCACACAAGATTGGCGCCGGTGGCGACACCTACAACGTGCTGACATGAGGAAAGCTTCCAACCGATTTCTCATACACAAACAGCAGTTGACCGACGTTGCCTGGTGAAACGTTGTTGTGGTGCCTCGTATAAGGAGGAGAATTGCGTACCATCACGTTTCCGACTTTGATAAAGGTCGGATTGTAGCCTATCGCGATTGCGATGTCAACAGATGGGGACGTTTGCAAGGCAACAACCATCTGCACGATCAGTTCGATGACGTTTGCAGCAGCACGGACTATCAGCTCGGAGACCATTGCTGCGGTTACCCTTGACGCTGCATCACAGACAGGAGCGCCTGCGATGGTGTACTCAACGACGAACCTGGGTGCACGAATGGCAAAACGTCATTTTTTCGGATGAATCCAGGTTCTGTTTACAGCATCATGATGGCCGCATCCGTGTTTGGCGACATCGCGTTGAACGCACATTGGAAGCGTTTGTTCGTCATCTCCATACTGGCGTGTCACCCGGCGTGATGGCATGGGGTGCCACTGGTTACACGTCTCGGTCATCTCTTGTTCGCGTTGACGGCACTTTGGACAGTGGACGTTACATTTCAGTTGTGTTACGACCCGTGGTTCAAATGGCTCTGAGCACTATGGGACTTAACTGCTGTGGTCATCAGTCCCCTAGAACTTAGAACTACTTAAACCTAACTAACCTAAGGACATCACACACATCCATGCCCGAGGCAGGATTCGAACCTGCGACCGTAGCGGTCACGCGGCTCCAGACTGTAGCGCCCAGAACCGCACGGCCACTCCTGCCGGCTTACGACCCGTGGCTCTACCCTTCATTCGATCCCTGCGAACCCCCTACATTTCAGCAGGATAATGATCGATCGCATGTTGCAGGTCCTATACGGGCCTTTCTGGATACAGAAAATGTTCGACTGCTGCCCTGGCCAGCACATTCTTCAGATCTCTCACCAATTGAAAACGTTTCGTCAATGGTGGCCGAGCAACTGGCTCGTCACAATATGCCAGTCACTACTCTTGATGAACTGTGGTATCGTGTTGAAGCTGCATGGGCAGCTGTACCTGCACACGCCATCCAAGCCCAAGCTCTGTTTGACTCAATGGCCAGGCGTATCAAGGCCGTTATTATGGCCAGAAGTGGTTGTTGTGGTTACTGATTTCTCAGGATCTATGCACCCAGATTGTTTGAAATGTAATCACACGTCAGTTCTAGTGTAATATATTTGTCCAATGAATACCCGTTTATCATCTGCATTTCTTCTTCGTGTAGCAATTTTAATGGCCATTAGTGTGTCTCTGGTCCACGTTTGATCGAACTATATTACTTTTAGATGATACATCATGTGAAAGTTTTTTCCGTCCCTAGGTTTTGCACATCAGTGCATATTAGTTTATCACTGTCGTCACCCCTCCTTTACGTACCTTATTACACGAGGAAAAAGTCTAAGAGTTCGGGGAACGGTCTTGTAAAGTACAAAAACAAGAGCTACTAGTCTTCAAAATAATCACCATTAGCTACAACTAACTACTGATAGGGGTTACAAACTGATCGAATGTGTCAGCTTATGCTTCTTGTGGATTCGCTCGAAGCACAGTGGTCACGCGTAGTTTTTTATACCTGCAATTTCTACGAATGTTCGTGAATAATAGTGCTTACTCAGTCATTGCTTATCTCCAACTCTGCCCTCTCGGGGGATGGCGATAGGAAGGTCATCGAGTATCTAGCTCTTTAATTACTCTTTACGCGCATTAAATCAGGTGACGCGTCTTACTCCATTTGCTATATTTTTCAAGATGTGTTGGTGAGGCACTCAGGATGGGCGAGTTGTGTGCGGACCCATCCGCCAGGTTCCAGGAAGGTCAGGCCCAGGTGACAATAGTGGTGCCACAGCCGCTCTCTAAGGCACCCTAGGCTTTCTCCCAGCCGCAGGGAAGGCAAGGAGGGTTGCATAGATTCTGCCAGCGCGATGCTGTGGCGCCTGGGACAGGGCGGTCGGACTTTTTATCGTTGCATTCTTAAAGTGACCGCTCGGTAACAGCCGGTTCCCCAAGCAGGCACTCTACTCTGACGTGTCAGTTACTCCTCCCACGCCACAGTCTTCCTGGGTGCGCCTGAAAAGAGCAAGCTGATTGAAGGACAGTTGGTGACGCCTGCTGACGTAACAAGGCACGGCTAGTTTTTGTCGGCAAGCCTCTCGACTGGAATAGGATTGTTCGTGGAGTTTTGGAGGGGTTGTGTGAGGCGATTAGTACACTTGTGACTGGCGCTAAAATTCGCTACCGGCCACTTTTGCAGACATGCGGCTTGGTGCGCTCTTAATTTTTTGTTTTTCGGAGTTTGCGTAGAGAACGGAGTTTCTCCGCGGACTCTATTCTGGACCGCTGGAGAGAGAGAGAAAACATGAATTAGTGACCAGAGACCGGTAGAGTTAAGTGTAGTCACTGTCTGGGTAGCTCAGACAGAGTTTGTGTAACTGCTGATTCAGAACACCAGTCAACATAACTCTGGGTCGATATCGTTGGACAATCATTTACGGCAGCAGCTCTTCAGGGCGGTCAGCAGTCCAGGTTGTAGCCTGCAGTGCAGCCTAAGGCTGACTGCTGACTCCACGTGGATCGAGCACGGTGTTGGGTCAAGTACAGGGCTATTACAAATGATTGAAGCGATTTCGTAAATTCACTGTAGCTCCATTCATTGACATATGGTCACGACACACTACAGATACGTAGAAAAACTCATAGAGTTTTGTTCGGCTGAAGCCGCACTTCAGGTTTCTGCCGCCAGAGCGCTCGAGAGCACAGTGAGACAAAATGGCGACAGGAGCCGAGAAAGCGTATGTCGTGCTTGAAGTGCACTCACATCAGTCAGTCATAACAGTGCAACGACACTTCAGGACGAAGATCAACAAAGATCCACCAACTGCTAACTCCATTCGGCGATGGTATGCGCAGTTTAAAGCTTCTGGATGCCTCTGTAAGGGGAAATCAACGGGTCGGCCTGCAGTGAGCGAAGAAACGGTTGGACGCGTGCGGGCAAGTTTCACGCGTAGCCCGCGGATGTCGTCGAATAAAGCAAGCAGGGAGCTAAACGTACCACGGCCGACGGTTTGGAAAATCTTACGGAAAAGGCTAAAGCAGAAGCCTTACCGTTTACAATTGCTACAAGCCCTGACACCCGATGACAAAGTCAAACGCTTTGAATTTTCGGCGCGGTTGCAACAGCTCATGGAAGAGGATGCGTTCAGTGCGAAACTTGTTTTCAGTGATGAAGTGATGGGGTTATGTGAAAGATTCAGTGTTTAAACCTCCTCTACCAAGAAGCGTGCCAGAACTGCGAGCTCGCATCAACGATGCTTTCGAACTCATTGATGGGGACATGCTGCGCTGAGTGTGGGAGGAACTTGATTATCGGCTTGATGTCTGCCGAATCACTAAAGGGGCACATATCGAACATTTGTGAATGCCTAAAAAAACTTTTTGAGTTTTTGTATGAGTGTGCAAAGCATTGTGAAAATATCTCAAATAATAAAGTTATTGTAGAGCTGTGAAATCGCTTCAATCATTTGTAATAACCCAGTACTTGGCAAATCTGGTAAAGTAGAGAGTCTTTCAGTTACCTGACGTCCCTGACACCACGCCTGCCTGCCCCTCACGGTACCCACAACATATCAAATATACATGTGGATTTCTGTAGATGCACGCTACCCTCCTCCTCATTGCTCCTGGGACCATCGCAAATGGTACCGCCCACGTGCAGGTGTCAACGGAACACACCGTACCGGTCGTCTGGCGAAAAGCACAGCGTCCCCGTGCCACTTTGATACGTGAGACTGTGTGCCTTGTACTCTTGCAAAAATATTGTTGTAAATACAAATGATGTGGGTCCCTTCTTGCGTGTTGTACAAAGCAGCGGTCATCCGCTGCTAAAGTTGACCGCGGTCGACCATCAACCACTCCCCTCCATCATTGCCTATGGTTCGGAACGCTCCGGTGCACGTGAAACAATGATACCAAGGTCTTGGGCATCATCCCTCACCCTTCTTCCTTCTTCCTGTTGCCTGAAAATTCTTCCCCGTATGCAGTCATCCAGTTGTTGTCTCCGAGCCATATTGTAATGAAGAAAATCTTCATAATACATCGTAACTGCTCGCTGATTGACGCACAGTGTCTTTTCCCTTTCCTTCGACTACCTCGTGTTGCGGGACCAGCCCTACTTGGCGCTTGCGTCACAATGACCTCACGCCACAACACACCATGTGATGTCCATCTTTCCGTGTACGACTGGGAGACATCTGGCGACGTTGTCCCGCACTTTCATTCATTTACACCGAGTTCTTCACATGTTATGTTTCTGTACCTATCTTATCCTTGTTTTGCACAGCAGTGTATCTGTCGTCAATACTACTCATTAAATCGTCTGGGAGTGGGCAAAGCCGGCCGCGGTGGTCTAGCGGTTCTAGGCGCTCAGTCCGGAGTTCCTACTATTTTTCTTAACGGGGGAGACAGTATGTGCAGTAAGAGTGTGTCAGTCGTAGATGTTAATTTGAAGGACAATTATTTAATAGTAATCCATTATCTACGAATATTGCTCCACCTTTATGTCTTACTGACATTCACCTGAGTGCTAATAACTTGATATGAGCAGCCTCCCCAATAATAATTTGCTTATTATGTAGTCTGGTTTTCAGTGTTTTTTCCTAAAAATAAAGTTTCCATGAATCAAATTTACCGTTGGACCCACAATTTCAGCACTTCTTTTCTAATGCTGATTCTTTCAGTGTCTCTTTTGTCTGATTCTACGCTTGCCAATTTCATTATTATTTCAGAGATGGTATAGTACGCTACTTCTCCGGAAGACACCACCTTGGCGCAGCACTGCCCGTACAGGTGGAGAGGCATGTGTGTTCGAGCGAAGTTGAGGGCTATGCCGGCTGTGGGAATCTATGGTCGGTAAGGTCTTGGCTGATGGACCAGACTAA
Source organism: Schistocerca cancellata (assembly GCF_023864275.1). Lineage (NCBI taxonomy): Eukaryota > Metazoa > Arthropoda > Insecta > Orthoptera > Acrididae > Schistocerca > Schistocerca cancellata. The sequence continues at coordinate 74,204,599 of NC_064634.1, read as the reverse complement.
GTGTGTCCCACAACGACCTGTCACCCCACAGCCAAGGTGTGATGTAATCTGTGCCGAGGGGTGCGTGGCACATGGGAAGATGTGCCATGAACGGAGTCTCTGTATTTAGCCTTGCACCAAGTGGGATTTCCCTGGTGTGGACTCAAACTGTCGTGGGACTAAAATGGACAGAAAAGAAAATAGCAGTACTGAGGAGCAAGCTGAGAGCTCAGACACCCAAACATCGGGGCTGGAACCGCAGGAAAACATCCCCTCAGCTGAACACGGGGACAGACATGTTCAAGAAGTGGAATAGTTTACTTGAAGTTGGACCAGATTAAGAACAAAGACTTGTCTGGGGCTCAGAGGAAGAAACTTATTAGAGAACAAAAGCTAAAGGAAGGAAAAGAGTGACTTACTAAACAGTAGTGGACGGAACTAAAAGGGCCTGTGCCCAAGACCTCCTATAAAAAACTGCCCCCGGGCGACAGGGGTGTGTAAACCCCTTCTGCATTGAGAGCAGGCAATAAGAGAATAAGGGAGGAATCTAAGACTCCCACTTCTCAGGATAAGCGTATCCAGAAAAGGCTGAGGCAAGGAAACAGACCTATAGTACTACAATCTCGGTTTTTAGGATAGCGGTTATCCAGCGAGGCTATCCACTGGTCAAAATCACCCCACAGCAGGAGGAGCTCGTGCAAACGGCTCTCTTTGAGAAGATTTGGGGGACGCTGCTCCAGAACCAAAAATTCAAGGGAGTCTTTCTGGATCATGGTGCTCTTATCTTTATCTGTGAGGCGGTGGGTACATTGGACTGGCTTAAGGAAAAGGTGCCCCTAATATCACCATGGGAGCACACGAAGCTGCTGGTAAAGACAGCAGCTGAGCTCTTCAAGACGGCAAAGATATTAATCTGAGTGCCAAAACTCCTTAACGATGCCTCTCCAGAGACTCTGTGAAAATAGCGTCAAAAATCCCGATAAGTAATCAACCAGAAGGTTGCACCAAACGGCCAAACCCTAGTGATGGAAGCCGAAGAGAAGTCCCTGAAGGCAATGCGGGAACAGGACGTGAGACTGTTCTTGCAGGTTGCCGTCAGGGTAATCAAAGACATCGGAAGCGACAATGGAGGCAAGATGGAGACTGAATGTGCTCCATATAAATCTGCAACACAATAAAGGGGCCACTCCTGCCTTGAGTCGTCTTCTGGGAAGACAAGAATTGGATGCGGCCCTGATTCAGGAACCCTATTTATATAAATGGGGTGTATCGGGCCTCGGCGACACTGGATGTAAGCTGATTTATGCTAGAAATATAACAAATTCCAGAACGTGCATTTATGTAAAAAAAAAAAAAAATGGAATCCTTTCATTCCGATGGCGGACTTTTGTTCTAGGAACTTAGTGCCCATCATGATGCGGCATCGTGAGGAAGGTACACGAGGAGTTTGTAATGGCCTCGGCATACCTTCCTTACGAGAGCAGTGCTCCTCCTTCTCAGGAGGTGAGGAGGCTGACGGAAACCTGTGCACAACAGGGCGACTACCTATTAGTTGGATGCGATGCAAGTGCCCACAACTCAGTGTGGAGCAACACCGACAACAACGGTAGAGGTGAGAACCTTCTAGAATTTATTCTAGCTAATAATTTAGAGATCCTCATTAGGGGCAAGGAACCTACATTCAGGAATATAAGAAGGGAAGAGATAACTGACATAACCTTTGGTCCCACTTTAATGGATAGTTATGTTAACAATGGCATATGGCTTTACAGCCATCCTCATCAGACCACATGTACAGGGTTATTACAAATGATTAAAGCGATTTCACAGCTCTACAATAACTTTATTATTTGAGATATTTTCACAATGCTTTGCACACACATACAAAAACTCAAAAAGTTTTTTTAGGCATTCACGATTGTTCGATATGTGCCCCTTTAGTGATTCGGCAGACATCGAGCCCATAATCAAGTTCCTCGCACACTCGGTGCAGCATGTCCCCATCAATGAGTTCGAAAGCATCGTTGATGCGAGCTCGCAGTTCTGGCACGTTTCTTGGTAGAGGAGGTTTAAACACTGAATCTTTCACATAACCCCACAGAAAGAAATCACGTGGGGTTAAGTCGTGAGAGCGTGGAGGCCATGACATGAATTGCTGATCATGATCTCCACCACGACCGATCCATCGGTTCTCCAATCTCCTGTTTAAGAAATGCCGAATATCATGATGGAAGTGCGGTGGAGCACCATCCTGTTGAAAGATGAAGTCGGCGCTGTCGGTCTCCAGTTGCGGCATGAGCCAATTTTCCAGCATGTCCAGATACACGTGTCCTGTAACGTTTTTTTTCGCAGAAGAAAAAGGGGCCGTAAACTTTAAACCGTGATATTGCACAAAACACGTTAACTTTTGGTGAATTGCGAATTTGCTGCACGAATGCGTGAGGATTCTCTACCGCCCAGATTCGCACATTGTGTCTGTTCACTTCACCATTAAGAAAAAATGTTGCTTCATCACTGAAAACAAGTTTCGCACTGAACTCATCCTCTTCCATGATCTGTTACAACCGCGCCGAAAATTCAAAGCGTTTGACTTTGTCATCGGGTGTCAGGGCTTGTAACAATTGTCAACGGTAAGGCTTCTGCTTTAGCCTTTTCCGTAAGATTTTCCAAACCGTCGGCTGTGGTACGTTTAGCTCCCTGCTTGCTTTATTCGTCGACTTCCGCGGGCTACGCGTGAAACTTGCCCGCACGCGTTCAACCGTTTCTTCGCTCACTGCAGGCCGACCCGTTGATTTCCCCTTACAGAGGCATCCAGAAGCTTTAAACTGCGCATACCATCGCAGGAACTTCGTCCTGAAATGTCGTTGCACTGTTATGACTGACTGATGTGAGTGCATTTCAAGTACGACGTACGCTTTCTCGGCTCCTGTCGCCATTTTGTCTCACTGCGCTCTCGAGCGCTCTGGCGGCAGAAACATGTAATGCGGCTTCAGCCGAACAAAACTTCATGAGTTTTTCTACGTATCTGTAGTGTGTCGTGACCATATGTCAATGAATGGAGCTACAGTGAATTTATGAAATCGCTTCAATCATTTGTAATAGCCCTGTATATTAAGTTTGAAATGGGCATCAGACAGACTATATCATACAGGAATCGTAGGAAAACGGACTAGGAAGCGTATAGGAGGGACGTCGACTCAAGCCTGTCGAAAGTCAGTACTTCGTTAAGGAATCCAGCAGATTTTGAGGAGGTAGCAGAGGCAGCGACCTCTGCCATCATGACCTCTTACCATGACAACTGCTCAATCACCAAGAAGCGCACAAACAGGAATGTATCTTGGTTTAACAACAACCTGGAATCACAGAGGCAACAAGTATGAAGACTGTTTAACCTTGCGAGAAGGACAATGGGCAGAATATCAAGAGGCCCTTGTCAAATACAGTCTTGCAATTACGCAATCAAAACACACGTACTGGAAGGTATTCTGTGAGGATGTAGAGGGTACGGTTGTTCAGGCCAGACTTCACAAAATACTCACTAGGATACCAAATAATCCAAGAGGAACTTTAAGGAAAGAGGATGGGGAGTATAGAAGGACAGCACATGAAACGCTGGAACTACTCCTCAAGACTCATTTTTCTCAGGACCAGGACGAAATACCTGTGAGATAACGGTTATCAGGTATTCGAATGGAGAACTGTACCTGACACAGAATGTGTTGACCTGCCCCAGATGGAATTTTTCCAGCGCTCCTGTAACAATCAGGAGTGAACTTAATAAGATTCCTATGCAGGTTATTCAGGGTTAGCCTAGCAGTAGGAATCATTCCTAACGTCTGCAGGGCAGTGAAGTTTGTCTTCATTCCAAAACCAGGGAGAACTGATCATACCAAGGCCAAGAATATGAAACCAATTAGTCTGTCCTCCTTTCTTCGTAAAACAATAGAGAAACTGGTCAACGTGCATATTAGGGGGAGGAGGGTAACTATGGTCCATCTACACATCAACCAGCAAAAATACCAACCAGGAAAATCGAGTGAAACTGCACCAACTTGTTTGGAAGGTGGAGAAAGCACTACACTTTCAGGAACTAGCCCTCTGCAACTCCTTGGACACTGAAGGGGCTTTTAGCAACATGACCTTCGAATCCATGGTTAAGGCAGCAGAGGTTCATCTCTTGGAGACCACCATTTGCAGGTGGATTTGGGCCATGCTTAGTTTTAGAAAGGCAGAAGCCACCATGATGGAAGAAAAAATGGTAATCAACACCACCAGAGGCTGTCCACGAGGAGGTGTTCAGTCTCTTCTACTGTGGAACCTTGTGGTGAATGAACTCAAACTCTAGACGGTCAGTACTTCTGCCAGGGATGTGCAGACGATCTTCTCATGGTAACACTTGGCAAATTTTCGAGTACAGTCAGAGCTATGGTACACGGAGCGTAGATCATTGTGCAAAATTGGTGCAGGAAACAGGATGTAAGGATCAGTCCTAAGAAGACTATTGTAGTACCATTTACGAGGAAGCAGATCCAACACACATACTGGAATCTCAAACTTCTCGATGAAACTCTACGAGTGAAGGGATTAGTGAAATATCTAGGGATAATCATGGATGAGAAACTATTATGGACCCCTCACATAAGGAGCACCTTTTCCAAGGCGAAAGGTACTCTAATAAGTACCGGGAGAGCGTATGGTAGAAACTGGGGCTTGTAGAACAGCAGGTAGCTGCTATGGAGCTTGCTAAGGCGCAGATACTGGCCTGCTTAGCCATTATAGGCGGGATTAGCAGCACATCCATTGCTGAGATGGGAACCATGCTGGACATACCACCATTACACATGTGGGTAAAGATGGAGGCAGCGGCTGGAGCACTGGCAAAAACTGGAACTCACTTGGGTATCCAGGATCTCATACTAAAATACTGAGTGAGATTGATATAGGTATGGTTGGGGAAATGCTGGACGACTATATAATAACTCCCAGATGCTTCAACAAGTCTTTCAGTGTAGTAATTGGAAGTAGAGAGCTCAAGGAGAACAAATTTTGACACCATAATAGGGACCTAGTATGGTTCACTGACAGTTCGAAAACAGACTAAGTTATTGGGGCTGGGTGATGACTGGGTGTTGTGTGATGTCCTTAGGTTAGTTAGGTTGAAGTAGTTCTAAGTTCTAGGGGACTGATGACCATAGATGTTAAGTCCCATAGTGCTCAGAGCCATCCATATTGGGGCTGGGGTATACGGAGTCTTGAGGGAAGATGGCCACTGTTTCCAAGCAGAAATATCTGCTATCAGGGTGTGCATGGACGGGAATTTGCGGAGGTGCTACATAGGTCGTAGCATTTTCATTTATTCAGACAGCCAAGCAGCCCTTAAAGCAATCTCACCCTCTGCAACAAAATCAAAGATCTTGGCAGAACGCCACGAAGTCCTTGTGGAGCAAGGGGAAAGCAATAGGGTAAACGTATTGTGGGTCACTGGTCACTCAGGGATTAGTGGTAATGAGCAAGCCGATAGGTTGGCCAGGATAGGGGCGATGACACCATTTATTGGACCGGAACCTCACCTGAAAATCACCAAGGCGATGATCAAAATAAAACTACGAGACTGGACAAGAATACAGCATTTAGAATATTGGCTAAGGTACAAAAGCAAAAACATGGCAAGGTAGTGACGCCGAAGCCATGTTCTAAGATACATCACTTAGTCCTGGGCTTCAACGGGAGAGAAATGTAATTCATGGTTGGGCTATTGACAGACCATGGGAATTTGAAAAAAAAAACACCTACATGCAATGGGGGTAATGGAAGAAGACCCTAAATGTAGGATGTGTGATGTGGGCGAGGAAAGCGCCTCACACTTGATGTTCGAATGCGAGGCATTGGAGATCAAAAGACACAGAATATTCGGATCAACCAGACCTGAACAAACTGTGTCTAGCAAAGCACTGGTAAACGATCTCCTTGCACTGTTCAACGGGATGGGTCCAGGGAACGATACCGCAGAATAAACTCTGTTTCAGTGCGGTAAGCGGCAGGTTTCACCAATATTGTTGTTTCCCTAATAAAATAAAATCAAATCTATAGAACACTAGCCCAGTTTAGCGACTAAAAAGCCAGATAGATGGATATCAACATTCGTATTCATAGTAGCAGTCGCCCACGAGAAGCGGCCATGAGCAGAGCTACTGCCCACTTGTCTGTGCTAGCAAGTGTAAACACCCGGGCAGTTCAGACCATATTCCATATTTCTACCTTTTTATAATCTTCAAACCAACAGTTTGAGTAGTGAGATACACAAAAGAAGACGGGCAAATGTCACCCCCCCCCCCTCCCAGCCGCCCCCAAGATTAAGTGATATCGGCCGGAATCTCGACGTGTTAAGCCGACCTCTCTAGGGTGTATAGGGATGCTATCCCTGTAAATCAAACTACCAACAAGGATGCCCATTAGCTACAAATCAAGAAACATGTAAGGAAGACAGCAACCTAATATTTACTCCCATTACACCACACGCAGACCCAACCAGAAGCCTCGTGATAGGTCGTCACAGATAGAGGAAAGCACCAGCGACTGCCAACCTCAAAGGGAAAAAAAGTACACGGCTAGTACACGACAGTAGTTCAATGAACATGACTAAAAATAACCTTCAGCTCACTCCGAGGAGGGTCCATATATTATCTACAGTGAGAGTAAATCCCAATTTGTGGGAAAAATCCCTTACATGGCTGTAGGCAGACTCTTATTTACTGAAAGAAACAAATGGAAAATTCGGGGGCACATACATTCTGTTGACAATGATATACGTTGGATGAGGGAGCAGCTTATAAGCGTTTTAATTGACAGCGATATCAAACAACATTAAATGGAACTTTTAATACTTATACACACACTGAGGGCGTTCAATTCAGTTTGAGACTGCAATTTTGGCAGCTTCCATAGAGGAAAACTCTACTAAGCAGTGACACAGCTGCATATCAGAGAGTACTGTAGAGGCATAAAACATGTAAGCAACAAAAAAATGATACACTGGATGAAAATAACAACTATACTGCTGACTAACGACCACATACACATCAATATGCGATCCTAAGAAAAGAAAATACCTCAACCCACTGGACGATGGTGTAACTTCACATAAACATGAACTAAGTGATCAAAAGTATCCAGACACCCACAAAAACACACGTTTTTCATATCAGGTGCACTGTGCTCCCACCTACTGCCAGGTACTCCATATCAGCGACCTCAGTAACCATTAGACATCGTGAGAGAACAGAATGGGGCGCTCCGCGGAACTCACGGACTTCGAACGTGGTCAGGTGATTGGGTGTCACTTGTGTCATACGTCTGTACGCGAGATTATCACGCTCCTAAAAATCCCTAGTTCTACTGTTTCCGAAGTGGTAATGAAGTGGAAACGTGAACGGACACGTACAGCACAAAAGCATACAGGCCGACCTGGTCCTTTGACAGAGACCGCCGACAGTTGAAGAAGGTCGTAATGTGTAATAGCCAGACTTCTATCCCGACCATCAAAAAGGAATTACAAACTGCATCAGGATCCACTGCAAGTACTATGATAGATAGGCAGGACTTGAGAAAACTTCGATTTCTTGGTCGAGCGGCTGCTCATAAGCCACACATCATGCCGGTAAATACCAAACGACGCCTCGCTTGGTGTAAGGAGTGTAAACATTGGACGGTTGAACAGTGGAAAAACGTTGTGTGGAGTGACGATCATAGTACACAATGCGGCGACCCGATGGCAGGGTGTGGGTATGGCGAATGCCCGGTGAACGTCATCTGCCAGCGTGTGTAGTGCCAACAGTAAAATTCGGAGGTGTTGGTGTTATCGTGTGGTCGTGTTTTTCATGGAGGTGGCTTGCACCCCTTGTTTTTTTGCGTGCCACTATCACAGTACAGGCCTACATTGATGTTTTAAGCACATTCTTGCTTCCCACTGTAGAAGAGCAATTCGGGAATGGCGATTGCATCTGACCTGAATCCTATAGAACACCTTTGTGATGTTTTTGGAACGCCGATTTCGTGCCATGCCTCACCGACCGACATCGATACTTCTCAGTGCTGGACTGCGTGGAGAATGGGCTGCCATTACCCAAAAAACCTTCCAGCACCTGACTGAACGTATGCCAGCGAGAGTGGAAGCTGTTACCGAGGCTAAAGGTGGGCCACCACCATATTGAATTCCAACATTACCGATGGAGGGCGCCACGAACTTTTAAGTCATTTTCAGCCAGGTGTCCGGATACTTTTGATTGCATAGTGTACTTGAGTGTTACAGAACAGTTTTCTACTGTTGAGCGCTCTTCATATAAACCAATATGGTAATGAATGCGTTACTCTGCCTGTATTACACCTATTCTATTATATGGAAGCGTTACATTCGAAAATATCGTAAATTAGTAAACATTCCTACTAAATCCGCTGTTAAGTACTTCTATACAAAATATTAATAACATAAGAGGTTAAAGAGATAACAAAATATACTCTGGTCGTAGGAAGATTGAGAAGCTATGCTTCTTTGTAGCTCCACGAGGCTTCTTTTGGGTGCTTATTTGCGATGTCGGACATAGGTCCCTCAAGAGCGTAGCTGACTCCAGACTTCCTTACTTCAACGTTTGAAGGAGAAAGCGAGTACTGGCAATCAGCGAAAGAACTCCTGTGGCTTCTCACAGGACATTCAAAATGTGTATAAGTGTGAGATGGATGCACAGAACACTTCCACGCGTAGCGAATAACAACGTAAGGAAATTTACATTTTTGGTAGCACAGAAACAGGGAAGTAAGTGGCCCATTGACTGGCTCCTTATGGAGGTCATTTATACGAAGTTCTTTGACTCCATATATACCCATCACAGAATTTTTAGTAACATTTCTGTTCGGAGGTATACAGTATTTAGGTACTAATGATAACATATTCGGGTGACAAACCTTCCGTGCCAGGAAGTAAGGAAGACGGAAGGTTAATAATGAATGGACAACATATTCATTTCAGATTATGAGTTAAGAATAAAAACGCAAAGACGAAGGTGATGGATTACCATCAAAATCTGGAGCCGCCAATAATGGAAGAGATGAAAAAACTTATCCTGTCGAATAACTAACATCACACTGGATCTCTGCGACGAGGAAGAGGTTAGCAGCACTCTAACATGTGTATAGGAAGCTTTATCAAACACAAGAACTCTAGTGATATGAAGTATTGGCCACGAATGGAGGAACAAACCCCTGAAACATTACGTCAAAGTTAGTATTGTGTTGAAGTGAAATGTGGGCCACGGCAAATTCGGAGAAAAAGGGTATATGTAGCTTTCCTACAGAAGGTTTAATAGGCAGATGAAGTTCGAAGTGGCAAAGTGCTATATAGAATAAGGGAAGAAAAGTAATACCAGAAGCAAGGATTTGTTCGCGAGGCATCGACAAAAATGAATATGTAACTTCGCTCTGGAAGACTCGGAAAATTTTACGTCCGAGACCTTCTCCGAGGGAAAGGGCATTTCACTGGAAAAACGTCAGTATAGATAATTCAGTTTTATAGTTGCAGTAATAGACATTAATTTTACCATATAGACACATTTCCGTAATCGCGCTAATACTCATGATTCCTATTTAACCAATTTCTATGAGAGATGCATCCCAAGGTTGACTAGAATTGCAGCTATAATTAGCAAAAACGATTCTAAGCATCATGACATAAAGTGCGTCTGTAATCTGCGACATTCATACGGTTGTAATTAACCCAGTTTCGCAGCAGTATTGAGAACTAAAAGCCGTCATCTAAATCTCTCTTTGACAGCACATCTTCTATTCTGAAGTGCTTCATTGTTATTCAGTTAAATTATCCTAACAGTGCCAGTTTTGCACCGAAAGGGTTATCAACAGCGACCATACTGTAAATGCCACTTATATTAAAGACACAGGCGAATCGCGTTCTGTATACCATCCCGTGTGTACCATAAGAGGGTTGTAGCGGAAAAGGAGAAAATGTACGGCGCGGTTCTCATTGTGTAGACAATAAGGGGTCTTTTCTGTTTTGTAAGAAACCAATAGGTTCTACTGTAGTTGAGTACAATATTATTTGCTGTGCACTTATCTGCTTTTCCTTTTTTTAATTCCGTGTTGTCAGACAATTAAAGTAATGTAATTTACTTTTAAAACGTTAATTTATTAACATGTAAGGGAAATACAAAGCATGTCACAGCATTACATACTGTTTGATTCCACTCGCGTGAGTTACTGAGTTGCGTATCTAGGCTTACAGCTGAGAATTTAACATGCTGTACAGACAAGGAAAAATTCCGTTATCTACACAGAAAGCTAAAATTTGTTGTTCTGCCGTCAAAGCCATTTCCTGCATTTGTTCTTTTCTATAAGTCGTGGGAATCCCTGCTGCGAGTCACAAGCCGTCGTGATAATAATTTCCAAACGTCAGACGACACATTTCACAAAACTGTCGGTCTGCGGATAACCCAGAATGGCATATCAGCAGAATAATTGTTGCCTGTCTACAGCCATGTGAAGGACGTAAAAGGTTAAAAAAAACCTTTAATGAAACTGAACATTTATCACTAACATAAATGGGTTACTATTTCCTGTGATACTTTCAGATTCTTAAAACAACTTCAAAAGACGTTCTCAGAAGTACTGGGAATTGTGATTCCATTTAACAGTTGACCGTTATTCACTGCATTAAGATAGCAAAGTTTTCAAAACTGGTTCAAATGGCTCTGAGCACTATGGGACTTAACTGCTGAGGTCATCAGTCCCCTAGAACTTAGAACTACTTAAACCTTACTAACCTAAGGACATCACACACGTCCATGCCCGAGGCAGGATTCGAACCTGCGACCGTAGAGGTCGCGCGGTTCCGGACTGTAGCGCTTAGAAACGCTCGGCCACTCCGGCCGGCGCAAAGTTTTCGCATCATATCTATACAGCAGTTGTTGTTACCGTATGTACCACAGCTCTAAACTATGTTCTCTTTATGAAACACAATTATATTTACATCTGCATCTATACTCAACAACTACTGTGAAGTGTTTGGCATATGGCAGCGGTTCTCAAACTTTCTAGCCGCGCGGGTGACCTACTTTTTATAAAAAGAAGCTTAGAAGCCCAGTAACTAAATCTAGAAGTACATAATACACATCCACGCCCACACACATACACACACGTGCACATATGTCAGTAGGTCTACTTAGCAAACATCTGTACAAAACTACCTTTCCATGACACACGGAATTTACCGTTGGTGGAGTGGCTTGCGTGTATCAGCGATAAAGATAGCCAGCCGTACTATAGGTGCTTGCACAACAGAGGTTAGAGGCCAGACAAACGCGTAATTCCTGAAGGGGGGCAGCAGTCTTTTCACTAATATCAGGAGCAACCGGATGAAAGATTAACTAACCTGGCCTTGTAACATCAACCAAAATGGCCCTGCTACTCTGGTACTACAAACGGCTGAAAGCGACAGGGAAGTATATATGATGATACCATCCTCCCGGGTAAAATATTCCGGAGGTGAAATAATCCCTCATTCCGATCTCCAGACTTGGACTGCTCAAGAGGATGTGGTCATCATGAGAAACAAAACTGGCGTCCTACGGATCGGGGCGTGGAATGTTAAATCCCTTAATCATGCAGGAATGTTAGAAAATTTAGAAAGGGAAATGGATATGCTGAAATTAGCTGTAGTGGGAATTAGTCAAGTTCGGTGGCAGGAGTAACAGTACTTCTGGTCAGGTCGATACAGCATGATAAATACAAAATCAAACTGGGGTAATGAAGGAGTAGATTTAATAATGTATAAGAAGGTAGGGATACAGGTAAGCTACTGTGAACAACACCATAAACGCATTACCATAGCCAAGATAGACACTGAGCCAACACCCACCGCTGTAGTACAACATTATATGCCAACTAGCTCGTCAGACGATGAAGAGATTGATGATATGTATGAGCAAAGAAAATAAATTTTCAGATAGGTGCGGGAGACGAAAATGTAATTGTGACAGGGGACTGCAAATAGATAGTAGGCAAGAGAAAGAGGAGGGAAAATAGCAGGTGAATATGGACTGGGGGAAAGGGATGAAAGGGTGGAATTCAGCAGAAAGTATTCATCGCTAACGCTTGGTTAAAGAATCATGAAATCAGGTTGTATACGTGTAAGAGACCTAGAGGCACAGGAAGGTTTCAGAGACCTAGAGGCACAGGAAGGTTTCAGACTGATAAAATAATGGTAAGACAGGAATTAAAAACTGTAAAACAGTTCTATGGGCAGATGTGGACTCAGACCCCAATGTATTCACTATGATCTGCAGATTAAAATTGACGGAACTGCAAAAAGCTAGGAAATTAACGAAATGGTATCTGGATAAGGTGAAACGAGATTTTGTTGCGAGTTTCAGTTGGAGCATTAGGCACTAGAACAGGGGGAACGAACACAGTAGAAGACGAATGGGTAGCTTTAACCGACGAAGTAGCGAAGCTAAGAGGGTATCAAATACGTAAAAAGGCAAGGCCTAGTAGAAATCCTTGGATATCAAACAGGAAATTGAATTTAATTGAAGAAATGAGAAAATATAAAAAGGCAGGAGATGAAGCAGGCGAAAAGGAATACATACCTCTGGAAAATAAGACTGACAGGAAGTGCAAAACGGCTAAGCAGGAATGGCTAAAGGACAGATGTAAAGATTTAGAAGTACATTTCACTAAGGTAAAAACAGATACCGCCTATAGGAAAGGTAAACAGGCCCTTGCAGAAAAGAGAAAGCAGGTGTAAGAATACCAAGAGCTCAGATGAGAAACCTATAGACAAAGAAGGGAAATCTGAAAGGCGGAAGTAGTGTATAACGGATCTATACAGGGGAGGTAAACTTTAAGACAATATTATAGAAACGGAAGAGGACACAGATAAAGATCAGATTATAACGTCCCCAACTTTTACACGAAATTTGTGCAAAGTATTGAAACTATGCCAGACATCTCTGGATAATATATTGATAATTGTACAAAGATCGTAATGTCTAATTAGTATAAATAGTTGTGAAACAAGGGCAGCTCTTTATTTTTTAATCTGCTCTTTTGCTCTTCACTTTTCGCCATTGTGCTAGTGCTCTCGGTTAGCTTGATACATGTTACGCAATTAATTCTGTGGATTCGATGAAATCGTCAAGTACATCTTTCTTGGACTGTTGCTTAATTATTTCAAATGGAACTGTTGTTAGAAACCAGATTATCAAGCGCGTTCATTTGAACATCACGCGTTTCATGTAGAGGTTATTTTGTTTTAAATATTATCTGTGCGGAATAGTGTAATTTGACTTTCATGTCTTAAAAATATACTGTTAAAGTTTAACCGTACTTGGCTTACAAACCTGTCCTTCCTTTGTAGATTCTTAATTTTGTGTGCTTTCTTAGATACGGAAGCATTGCTTCTGGTTACTATAGTTTAAGTGCGCCATTTCATGCACTGTATTCTTTTGTTTGTGAAATACATAGAAGCTGCAAATCATTTTAACATTACGGAGTCCGATAATTAGATTAATACTAATTTCTGCAAGGAAACAAATTGAAATTCACGGTCAGTAATAAATTTTACCAAAAGATTTGTTCTCGAAGCCAAAGCTGTTGGCCGTTGCTACTTTCAGAATAAATTGCATAAACTTTCGTAAAAGGTCAGAGTTAAGCCAGTCATTTAATGAAAGAGTCTCTTTTAACGTTGCCTCCAATGCTTTTCATTTTACTATAAAAATGGTTCACAACCCCAAATAGCTTTACACAATAACTGCAAGTAAAATAATTATATCCCAATTAACGGGCGATGACGTTTGATTGGCGACCTCAGACGAGGACTTCCACGTAACAAATAATAAATGAATTTTTATTGTATGCATAATTGTTACAATTTCATGGTTGTAATTAAATGTATTTTCTGTTCCATGTATGCAACACAAAAGTAATATCTTCAGTTGAGAAACATCAAGACAGTGAGTCGAGAAAAGGAATAATAAAAGCAATAAGGATATAATAAACCGATAAGGTAAGGAGAAACAGCTCAAGGGCAAAGAAAACAGGTGGACCTAAACTCCTTTCCTGTGTGAATTTATAAAATTATTTCATGTGACTTTTAGATATTTTTGTATGAAAGTTACGCGCCACAAGATGACGGTATTTATTAGTGGATTCGCTTAACGGCCAAGCGTGGTTAGATTGTTTAGCTTCGTTGGTAATTATTAATCTCAAATTGATTTCCGGATGTAGGATATGTGTTTGTAGGAGAGTGTATTTTTTGTGTTTACAATTTTGGTCTGTATAACTAATGGATATGGGGGAAACAGGAAAGAATCCGACAGTTGAGGATGAGGGGAATTTACACGATTCCGAATCAAATACCGACGATCGGCATATTCCCGATGCTGAACCAGAAGCTACAAGTTCTGCCGCAAGCAATGCTGATATCCCAACAGAATCAGAAGCCAAGAACGAGTTAACATCTCCTACATCTGGTCCTTACGCCGAATTGTATAAGGGAGTAGCAGATTTTATACAGCAAAATTTCGAACACCCTGCGAAAAAAACAAACCGCGCAAATGAATGAAAATTCCGTATACCTTGCGCGAGAGCAGACCGTACAAATTAGTACGCTTATTCAGGGTAAAATGAACGAAAATTTTAAGAAATTTGAAAATCAACATAAGGAACAAATAAGCGGAGAAATATAACACCACATGAATATTAATGTCGACCGCTTAGAGGCAAATTTAAGTGCAGTTTTTCGACTGCTAGCCGCAGAGCGGTGAGCTGAAATACGAAAAATAATTTCGAAGACAGAAACTGTTACTAATAACTTTTCTGAATTATAACTACATGTAAAGGCGTACCCGAGTCGGTAAGGCAGTTGAACTCGGAAGTGAAAGAACTAAAAGAAATGCAATGTGAATTGCAAAATACTGTACATGCTCTGTATCGTTACAATTTTAGTATATGTACCGCCGACGCGAGTACGCAAGATACTGTTCAACAGATCACTTGCAAAGTGGCTAGTGGAAGGACGAATTTGTTACCTGGTTGCATGAAGAAGTCAAACAGCTTACCAGGTGCTTAACAGCACAAAGCGACAGAATTAATAGCGACTTCGTGAGCTGGTTGCATCAAAAAGATTCTCCGTTCAACGATGCGCTTAGTGCTGATTACATACCGTAATTCTAGGGTCATCTCAGCACAACAAGTAGGATACTGATGTAAAAACAGAATTAGAACAAACTGAAACGATGCTAAAACTTGATCTTACTATGTGGAAGCATGACGTGGAAGAACACGTGGGCAAATTGCACCATTGAGTTGTCATCTGCGCGCAAAAATGTAGGCGGAAACCCAGCAGCAGCGGCAACAAACAAGCCGCATATGCATTTACCGTCTCCACAGTCGGAAGTATTGTACAGAGAAACACCGTACAACACTTACTCGAATGAGGGGTGTTCATCGTGAGAGACGGGGGAGGCAAATGCTTTGACGAACATACTGTTGCACGAGAGTTTGCTCAAACATCCTCCATTTCAAATGTACATCCTAGACAAGAAAGGGGGTGAACACCCCATTGTTTTCATAAAGAGTTACAGCGGGATACTATCCAGATCCTGAACAGACACCCAAAGAATACAATTTGTTACCTCACATGTACAAGACGAAGGTGTGCGGTGGGCATCAAAAATTATAGAGAAATGTGAAAAATGTGACCAATTAGAGAGAGCATTTTTATCAAAGTACTGGTCCCCAGTTCAGCAAGAGAGATTAAGAAAAGAAGGGTACTCACCTGAAGTTGACAGCAGTAAACAACGTACTCTACGCAAGACTTCGAGAAATATATCAATAAGACAAGATACTGAGATCATTCCATATCAGTAAAATATGTTATTCGAATTTTAAAGGCAAATTTATCTTTAAATTTAAGGGAAAAGCTATTGCATGCTCCTGCAAATGACACTGAGCAGTCCATCTCTTTATTCGATAGACTTGTTACATGATGACATAACGCCCTGGAGTCAAGGCAACGGGCATGCTAATACTAAGGACAATGCGTACCACAATAACAGTGGAATTTCAAAATGAACCGAAACTAAATCAGTAACGGTAATGGTAACGGGAATGGAAATAACCGAAATACACCCCAATAAGGTTTATAGAAGTATCCATGCACAGGAAGGTAACAACCGACAGCACTTCGGGAAGAGAAGAAGGTATGATAATCGGTGGAATCCCGGTTATCGGAATGACAACCACAGGAATAATCAGGGTAACAACATAATGCCACAAACATGGCCAAACAACGAGCAAGTGAACTGGCAATTGAATACAGGACCACGAAACAGTTGGCAACAGCACTCGATACAGAATAAGAACCCAAACCAAAGTAATCAGAATAACAGTAATCACACTGCGAACTGGCGGGTACGAAAACAACCCGTGAGGCTAACTGAAGTGGTTGAAAGTAATGAACCTTCAAATAGTCTGCCAAAAAACTAATTTAAATCACATCGTGCCCACGGATAGTGTTTGGAAATAGCGTACGGGTCAGTATGCAAAAACGGAGTAATCTGATCCGTTATAATAACGGTGCTGTTATACGTGAGGAATCGTCCTCTGAGGAAAATTCCTGCAGAGTGGAAAACAATACAGCGGCACAGGCTGCATCTGAAATTGAAGTAGGTAAAGTACCTACAGTAGTAATAACTGACACCGGTGCATCGGCGAATATTGTAATTTGTTTAAACAAATATGTGAGAAAGGTACATCCTCCCTCATTGCCAGTCCAGAAGTGCAGAATTATTGGTGTGATAGGCACCAGATCGAAGAATATTAGTTGACAGACTCAGTTGGAAATACTGACCGGAAATGGGGCATTTTAATGCACGTTCCTGGTGGTTGAGAATTTGTCAGCCAACTGTATTATTGGTGTAGGATTTCTGCAAGAGAAGGACGTAAAAATGGACCTCTCGGCAGCAAATGCTATATTACAGTTCATGAAAAAATACAGATATGGATTTGCTCAAAACAAAAGCTCGCCATTGCAAATTCTGCCAGCGAGTGAAAATCACGTTTGTAGGTATTTTACCTCCATTGACAGTTCAAATGCTCTAGCTCATGTAACCAAGTGTGCTAATGTTGACAACAGCAAGCAAGATCTCGAGGTAATATTACCAGGCAAAATTTAGGATCCGATTACTTAAGTGAACAGCAGGGAAATGAGCTACGCAATCTCTTGTGTGGATATCTACAATTCTTTGCAGAAATATCTGATATAATAAAAGGGTACGTAAGTCTCATGCAAGTTAATCCTCATGAAACGTCTTGTCACACAACCTATTCGATTCCCTGGACGAAGAAGGAGGCCGTAAACAAAGAAATCAAGAAAATGCTTTAATGGGAATTAGTAGTAACATCCTTATCTCCGTACAGTAGTCCTCTATTACCTGTAGCCAAGCCAGCAGGTAGTTTACACTTAATGCTGGATGCACATGCGATCAATAAGATTGTCATATCTGTCACAACAAGGCAATAAACCTAGAACAGAAACTGCATGGGAGGAAACATTAAAACGCGCTGAAGTTTTGTTAGCTCACTAAGCACAACTTAGAAATCATAAATATGATAAGACATTGGGTAAGGTATAGAGGTACCGAATTTGGAGGAGAATGTTACTAAAAACTATTTTTAAACCCTCCTTGTTGAAACAGAAGAATAAGAAGTGGCAGCTGAAGTATACTTGTCCATACAAAATTGTGGTCATTACTCACGAAGGAAGCTATTTACTAGCAGACATCATACCAAATAGAATTTGGTGTTTATACCCACACAAATATCTCAAGATATTTATTTCATAATTATAACATTTGTATTGTATATACGTGCGTCAATATTTCATTCACATTTTCATGTACCCAGTAGAGTTAATTGTGAGAAGAAAAGTCTCAATTATATGGATATTGTAAAGAAGTTGAAATGCTTTTAAAGGACACTAAAAATGACTTTAGCAAAACTCCATTTTACATGGAATACCACAAGTGTCTTATAAAGACATCTCAAGTAATAAATTGTAAATAGGAGTATAGTTTTCTGAATATAATTTGTACACAGTGTATTATTTTTAAGATTATTAATTTATACTCTGGCTCCAAAATACACTATGGGATCAAAAGTATCCGGACACCCACAAGAACATACGTTTTACATATTAGCTGCATTGTGCTGCCACCTACTCCATATCAGCGACTTTAGTAGTCATTAGACATCGTAAGAGAGCAGAATGGCGCCCTCCGCGGAACTCACGGACTACGAACTTGATCAGGTGATTGGGTGTCACTTGTGTCACCCGTCTGTACCCGAGATTTCCACACTCCTAAACATCCGTAGGTAATCTGTTTCCGATGTGATAGTGAAGTGGAAACGTGAAGGGACACGTACACCACAAAAGTGTACATACCGACCTCATCTGTTGACTGACAGAGGCTGTTGACAATTTAAGAGGGTCGTAATGTGTAATAGGCAGGCATCTATCCATACTATCACACAGGAATTACAAACTGCATCAGGATCCACTGCAAGTACTATGACAGTTAGGCGTGAAGTGAGAAAACATGCATTTCATGGTCGAGCGGCTGCTCATAAGCCACAAATCACGCCCGTAAATGCCAAACGACGCCTAGCTTGGTGAAAAGAGCGTAAACACAGGACGATTGAACAGTGGAAAAACGTTTTGTGGAGCGACGGATCACGGTACACAATGTGGCTATCCGACGGCAGGGTGTGGGCATGGTGAATGCCCGATGAACATCATCTGCCAGCGTGTGTTGTGCCAACAGTAAAATTCGGTGGCGGTGGTGTTATGGTGTGGTCGTATTTTTCATGGAGGGGACTTGAACTTCTTGTTGTTTTGCGTGGCATTATCACAGCACAGGCCTACAATGATGTTTTACGCACCTTCTCGCTTCCCACTGAACAGCAATTCGTGGATGGCGATTGCATCTTTCAGCACAATCGAGCAACTGTTCATAATTCACGGCCTGTGGTGCAATGGTTACACGGAAATAACATCCCTCTAATGGACTGGCCTGCACAGAGTCCTGACCTGAATCCTACAGAACACCTTTGGAAAGTTTTTTAACGCCGACTTCATGCCAGACTTCACCGATCGACATCGATACCTCTCCTCAGTGCAGCACTCCATGAAAAATGGGCTGCCATTCCCCAAGAAACCTTCCAGCACCAAATTGAACGTATGCCTGCGAGAGTGGAAGCTGTCTTCAAGGTAAGGGTGGGATAACACCACACTGAATTCCAGCATTACCGATGGAGGGCACCATGAACTTGTAAGTCATTTTCAACCAAGTGTCTGGATACTTCTGATCAATGTGATTAATTGTAAATAACTGTGCACTGTTCATGTCAAAAGTACATGGCTTACAAGGTCAAGATAAAAATTTTGCAGAATTTTGAATAATAATACTAAAGGACGCATTTTCTATAGGATAGGGTGACCAAACGACCCGGAAAACCGGGACTGTCTCGGTTTCCATCCCTGTGTTCCGGTGTCCCAAAAATTTGTTTCGGGACGCTCATAAGTCCCGGAATTCAGTTTTTAAATACATTTCGCGAAACTTTCTCAATTTTTTGGGATTTAGCTATATTAAAGGAAATACAACACAAGAAATTAATATATTTTAGCTAATTTGTCTAAAACCTTCATTGTCCCATACTAGTAATCACAGTATTGATACACTCAGGAAATAATTTACTTTGAGCGGTACTTTGGCCAGCAAGTAGTAAGTTGTATTATTGTAAAAGAGCTATGAAACCGTCAGATTGTCGTGCCACTTAACTCACACACTCATTGTCAGAACAGTGTAGTAGTTGTTTTGTCAGACAAACTGCAATATTTTTTTCTCATATTAGTGGTATTATTGCTGCAGTACTGTGAAACGTAATGCCGAAACGTGCCTGCAAGTTCAGTGACTGTTATTCCAAGGAATGGAATTTCATTAAGAAAGGTCGTTTTGATTACGAAGCAGAGTGTTCCGTATTTAACTGTTTTATTAGTATAAGTCATGGTGGACGTTCGGACATAGTTGATCACATCAGGTCAAAGAAACACATTGACAGATACAGTGCACCGAGCTGCAGTAAAACTCTACAAAATTATTTTGTGATACATCAGTCAAGTCAAACGACAAAAGGTGGAGAAGCCGAGCTTACACTAGCCTACCACACGGTAAAACATCACCAAACTTATTGATCTAGTGATTGTACTAATAAGCTTAATAGCATTATGTTTTATGGTTCTTCCATTGCAAAAAAGTTCAGTTCAGCAAGAGTGAAAGGAGTTACTGCTCCCAGAATGTAAAGGAAAGCCTTGAATACATCAAAAAAGTCTTCTTTCTACGGGATATCCACTGATGCCAGCAATCATAAGGCCACTAAAATATTTCCGTTTGTTGTTAAGTTTTTCGATATTGATCAGGGAATTCAGACCAAACTTTTGAAGGTGAGTTCCCTACCTAATGAAACATCTGACGAAATTTCAAGATATTGTATGAATACTATCGAAATGTTTGATCTTGAGAAAAATAAATGTGTGGCATTTTGTGGAGACAACACCAACACAATAGCGGGCAGACATCTGCTGACAGTTTAAGCTGTGTTGTTGAAACTTTCGTCATGAAGGTATACTCACACTTTTACATATATACTGTTAGAACAGAGAGGCTTAAGGAGTTCTGTGATTATGTGGGAACTGAATATATGAATGTAATGTGTCACTCGAAAACTCGCTGGTTATCTCTGTTTCCAGCAGTTGAAAGAGTAATCCGCCTGTTTGAACCGTTAAAAGATTTGTTTCCTAAATGAAGACAAAGCCCCCACAATATTGGTTCAGTTTTTCAGTAACCCTTTAAGTGAAGCCTACTTGTGGTTCATTCACAGTCAGCTTAGCACTTTGCAGCATGGGATAAAGGAAATTGAGGGAAGCACGAAAAGTGTAATAGAGGTAAATGATGTTTTGAAAAATACTCTGGAAACTGTTACTAAGAGGAGAGAACAGCAGTTCATTTCTTTTAACGTTAAATCTGTCCTTAAAAGAGCAGAAGTATCAGAAGCAGCGGAAAGGAGTTTTAGAGAAGAAGTTAACAAGTTTTATGATACTTGTGTAGAATATCTCAGCAAGTGGAGCGCCTCATATTTACCATCATCGCCGGTGTTTGATTGGATCTTACTGAAGAGAAGGCCAAAATGGGAAAGTGTTGAAGAGACAATTTCTTATTTGAAGAGTGAAGAGATTGAAATCGATGATTCCACTCTCTTTTATCAGTTCGGCATACTGACAAATTTTGTTGAAGAAAGTCTTCACAAGGTGAATGATGAAAAAAAAAAACACCGTTGGAATGTCATGAGAAGTGGGTGAGTTTTTTTAAAAGCTGTGACTGTCTTCAGCATTACTCTGACTTGGTAATAATTGCAAGGTATTTATTTGCATTCCCAGCCCACAATGCCAATGTGGAAAGAATATTTTCGTTCATGAATATCCAGTGGACTGATGAAAGAAACAGAATGGAGGAGGACTCTCTTGAAGCAATCCTGCAGACCCTGTACAACTACAAAATGGATTGTGCCGAGTTTTATCACTGTGTCTCAAAGAACAAAGATATGATGAAGGCTGGAGGTAGTGAAAAATACCCTTTTCTCCAAGGACAGTCAATTCTATCTACAAGTGCTCAGTAATATTAAAGCTCATGTTAATATTAATTGATTAAAAGTTGAATGGCTGTAAAATTTTGTAAAATTGTAATACGTTTCTTTATTACTGTATTCGTTTATTAAATGTCATTAATTATACAGATAATCTAGATTATATCAATCTTTTGTATCCTCTTATTAGTTATAATAATCGGGTTAACAAAATGTATGAACAAAACATTAATATTTAAAATTAAGAAACCTGGGTACATGTGGAATGAGGTGTCCATTGGCACCCGGGTGAATGTGTCCCGGTTTCCACCGAAAATAATTTGGTCATCCTAGTATAGGATGATGTACCGTGTCAATGCTTTAGCCAGCAGGCAAGGGGTCCAGGTCATCTATCTGGCAGTTAAACTGTGTGCTTATTTTGGCACTTGCTGAGCCTTCGGAAATTAGTTTTGAATTTTAGAGTTATTTTTATGCATGCTTTCTTATCGGTATGGTACAATATTGGCAAAGGCCCTTGAACTGGATTTTCCTTGTAATAAAGAAATAAGCTGGGTGCCATAAATGAACGAAAAACATAAATGCAAAGCACAGCCGCACAAAACATAAAATAATGGCCGAACATAGTTCGCATTGCGAATTTTCAAAGATATTGCAAAACTGATATAATTACTGATCATGTGCTGCCACGTTCCCCTGTAAATATTAAACAAGTAGTGTAAAGTGATGCATCAAACGATTCTCCACACAGAAAACAAACAAGCTATTTTCTACGTTAGATGAAACGCACAGCTTCAGTATCAGCGTAATTTGACTCAAGAACGCAAAACTCACTGTAATTAAAAACTTTGTGTGGAAATAAACAAAACTATGCAGCAGAACTAGTCAGTGAGAACAGTGCATAATGACGTTGACGTTTACCTTCAGTGAAGTGTTGAATCAGGTGTGAAGATGCAGCATCCTGTGTAGAAACTCTTAGATAAAGCGCAAGTAGCCGTTCTATGGAACTCGCACTGCTACGAACCGAGTGTACATATCGTGCAACGCAAACCGCACCTTGACAATGTTCCGCGCGCAGCCCTGAATTTTTTCGGTGGAATCGCGCCACGTGATGGACCAGTACTCGCAGCATTTCAAACTGTAGAGACTTGTCACCACTAAGCCATGAACGCTCTTTTAGTGCAAATAGTGATATCGTAATATGCCAATAAATAAACTGCAATGCTCGTTGCAAACAAATAACAGTGATGATGCAGTCGGAAAGAAACGACAATGTGGACAACAGTACAGAGAACAAACCTTCACTGAGGCAAACAAAAGAAATAAATGGACAGAACAAAATGAAAACTATCACAACGAACAAAATTTACAATCATTATATGCATCCATAGGGCAATACATGTACTAATATACCCTCTTTCAGTCACACCGCGTAATTATATGTCTGTACAATAATGCTTCATCGTATGTCTGTACAACAATGCTTAATCGATTGTATTCCATATACCCCATGTCCGAGAAGCCTGTCCTGCCGAAGAGCAAGACCTACGCACCTTATCCAGTAACCAGCTGCAGCTCCTGGCATGTTTTTCCATGTTCCTGTCCTCACGTGAGGGTCCTGGCATCGACTACCAGCAAGAACCCGCGTTTCTGCAATCCGTCGCAAGGTCTATCATCGCATCTACAAATCATTGTATTCAGCTTTGTAAAACTGGGGAAAATTCTTAATCGAACTCAGTTTTGTAAAGACTTACGAATTTGATTTGTGAGATTGAACGTTTATGACAAACTCACATAATGAGACTTTTAAGTGAAAAGGACTGTGTGATAACATACTCTTACGCGAAAGATCTGTTTAAAAACTGAACATTTTATGTAATATTGCTGTTGACATGTGTTGTCTTGACTGTGCGCTCGTCCCTTGGTTTTTTTACCCCGATTTGCTTGGAACCACGACTGAATAGGTGGACGAGTAATAACAGTCAGGGTACAAGTTAGAAGACAGGCCTAAGTCAAATAACAAGGGCAACAGTAAAGTGAAAAAGGAAAAATAAATGTTCTTAAATTACCGCCCCTTTTCTGAAATCAAAGAAGAGGTATCCACGTAACCTGTAAAACTGTGAACTTCTGTCCATGAACTATGAGTACTACAAACTGACTTAGATAAATGTTAATCTTCAACAGTGAAAACAGTGTGATCTCAACACATATAGGGGGCGTTTCATAACGCACTCAGCTTCTACGTGAAATTTACCCAAAGTAATGTAACTATGCCAGACACCTCTGGATAATACACTCCTGGAAATGGAAAAAAGAACACATTGACACCGGTGTGTCAGACCCACCATACTTGCTCCGGACACTGCGAGAGGGCTGTACAAGCAATGATCACACGCACGGCACAGCAGACACACCAGGAACCGCGGTGTTGGCCGTCGAATGGCGCTAGCTGCGCAGCATTTGTGCACCGCCGCCGTCAGTGTCAGCCAGTTTGCCGTGGCATACGGAGTTCCATCGCAGTCTTTTAACACTGGTAGCATGCCGCGACAGCGTGGACGTGAACCGTAAGTGCAGTTGACGGACTTTGAGCAAGGGCGTACAGTGGGCATGCGGGAGGCCGGGTGGACGTACCGCCGAATTGCTCAACACGTGGGGCGTGAGGTCTCCACAGTACATCGATGTTGTCGCCAGTGGTCGGCGGAAGGTGCACGTGCCCGTCAACCTGGGACCGGACCGCAGCGACGCACGGATGCACGCCAAGACCGTAGGATCCTACGCAGTGCCGTAGGGGACCGCACCGCCACTTCCCAGCAAATTAGGGACACTGTTGCTCCTGAGGTATCGGCGAGGACCATTCGCAACCGTCTCCATGAAGCTGGGCTACGGTCCCGCACACCGTTAGGCCGTCTTCCGCTCACGCCCCAACATCGTGCAGCCCGCCTCCACAGGTGTCGCGACAGGCGTGAATGGAGGGACGAATGGAGACGTGTCGTCTTCAGCGATGAGAGTCGCTTCTGCCTTGCTGCCAATGATGGCCGTATGCGTGTTTGGCGCCGTGCAGGTGAGCGCCACAATCAGGACTGCATACGACCGAGGCACACAGGGCCAACACCCGGCATCATGGTGTGGGGAGCGATCTCCTACACTGGCCGTACACCACTGGTGATCGTCGAGGGGACACTGAATAGTGCACGGTACATCCAAACCGTCATCGAACCCATCGTTCTACCATTCCTAGACCGGCAAGGGAACTTGCTGTTCCAACAGGACAATGCACGTCCGCATGTATCCCGTGCCACCCAACGTGCTCTAGAAGGTGTAAGTCAACTACCCTGGCCAGCAAGATCTCCGGATCTGTCCCCCATTGAGCATGTTTGGGACTGGATGAAGCGTCGTCTCACGCGGTCTGCACGTCCAGCACGAACGCTGGTCCAACTGAGGCGCCAGGTGGAAATGGCATGGCAAGCCGTTCCACAGGACTACATCCAGCATCTCTACGATCGTCTCCATGGCAGAATAGCAGCCTGCATTGCTGCGAAAGGTGGATATACACTGTACTAGTGCCGACATTGTGCATGCTCTGTTGCCTGTGTCTATGTGCCTGTGGTTCTGTCAGTGTGATCATGTGATGTATCTGACCCCAGGAATATGTCAATAAAGTGTCTCCTTCGTGGGACAATGAATTCACGGTGTTCTTATTTCAATTTCCAGGAGTGTATATCGATAATCATACAAAGATCGTTATGTTAATTACTATAAATGGTAGTGAAATAAGGGCAGCTCCTTCTTTTCTGCTCAGCTCTTTTGCTCTCCTCTTTTTGCCATTGTGCTTGTCTCTCTCAGTTCGCTTGATTCATGTTACGCAATTAATTCGGCCTATTCGATGAAATTGTCATAGGAGATATTTCTATGCCCTACAGTCTGGAACCGCGCGACCGCTACAGTCGCAGGTTCCAATCCTGACTCGGGCATGGATGTGTGTGATGTCCTTAGGTTAGTTAGGTTTAAGTAGTTCTAAGTTCTAGGGGACTGATGATCTCAGAAGTTAAGTCCTATAGTGCTTAGAGCCATTTGAACCATTCTTGAGCTATTTCTTGAACTGTTACTTAATTATTTGCAACTACAACTGTGATTATAAATCAGAATACTAAGTGCGTGCATTTGAATATCGCTCGTTTCATGTAGAATGTCTTTTGTTTTAAATATTAGATTGTGTCGAATAGTGTAAGTTGACTTTTATTTCTTTAAAATAGGTTGTTCAAGTTTAACCATACTTCATTTACAAACCTGTGCTTCCTTTACAGATTCATAATTTTTTGTGCTTTCTTAAATACGGTAGCATTTCTTTTGGTTACTATAGTGTAGGTGTGCCATTTCATGCGCCGTAGTCCTTTGTGAAATAAGATAGAACCTGCAATCATTTTAATATTACAAAGTGAGATAATCAGTTTAATACTAATTTTTCGCAAGGAAAGATATTGAAATTCACAGTCAGCAACAAATTTTACCAAACGATTTGTTCTCGAAGCCAAAACTGTGCGCCGTTTCTACTTTGAGAAGAAATTGCATTAACTTTCGTGAAAGTTCGGAATTAAGTCAGTCATTTAATGAAAGATGCCCCAGTTTCTCTTAACGCTGCCGACATTGCGTTTCATTTTAATATAAAAATAGTTCACAACCCGAAATTGCCTTCCGTATTAATTGCAAGTAAAATAATAAAATCCCAATTAAAGGGCGGTGACATTAAAATACGGGAGGTGTGATACTGCGAGAATTTGACAGAACAGTGAAACAAGGCCCCCGGAGTGGTCGACATTCCGTAAGAACTGTTGGATCCTAGCGAATGTCAGCCATGACCAAATTACTTTATCTATTGTGCTAGAAGTTTGACAAAGGCGAAATACTCTCAGACTTCAAGAAGGATGTAAAAATTCCAATTCCAAGGAGAGCAGGTGCTGACAGGTGTGTAATTACTAAACTATTGGTTTAATAAATCATGCTTTCAAAATACTAATATGAATTATTTACAGAATAATGTAAAAATTGGTAGCAGCCGGCCTCGGGGTTAGGATGACGGAGAAATTTAGGAATATGCGGGGCAACACTGACCCCTACGACTTCTCTGAAAAGATAGGTAAGAAAGGCAAACCTACATATATGGCTTTTGTAGACTTAGAGAAAGCTTTTGACAACGTTGACTGGAACGCTCTCTTTAAAATTCTGAGGGTAGGAAGGATGAAATACAGGGAGTAAAAGGCTATTTACAACTTGTACTGAAACCAGACGGCAGTTACAGGAGTAGTGGGGCATGAAAGGGAAGCGGGGGCTGAGAAGAAAGTGAGGCAGCAAAGGACTTGGAAGAACTGATGAACGCAATGGACAACATCTTGAAAAGAGGATAAGATGACAATCAACAAAAGCAAAGCAAGAACAATGGAATGTAGTCCAATTAATGCAAGTGATGCTGAGGCGATTGGATTAGGAAACGAGACACAAAAGATAGATGAGTTTTGTTGTTACAGCAGCAAAATAAAGGATGATCGCCGAAGAAGACAGGATATAAAATGTACACTGGCAATGGGAAGAATAGCGTTTCTGACGAAGATAAATTTGTTTACATCGAATTTAGATTTAAGTTTTAGCAGGTCTTTTCTGAAGGCATTTGTCTCGATGTATCCTTGTATGGAATTTTAACGTACGAGATGAACAGTTCAGACAAGAAGGGAGTAGAAACTTGTAAAATGTGGTGCTACAAATAATGCTGTTCTAAGACATCAAGGGCTCACCGATTTAATATTGAAGGGGAGTGCGGTGGGGGAACATCGTACAGGGAGATCAAGAGTTGAACACAGTGTGCAGATTTGGAAAGGTGAAGGATGCAATAACTGTTTGAAGATGACTCAGGATAGAGTAGCTTGGAGATCTGCCTCAAACCAGTGTTCAGATTAAAGACCACCACAACAACAACAGCTGTACAAAAGGCTTGGAAAACACATACCCCACTTCCTATAAGTAAGAGTCCAAGTAGAAAATGATGGCAAATGAAAACGGTAAAATACCATATCTAATTTACAGGCTGGACTCTAATACAAAACACACTCAAATAAACAGATTTCGTTCAATATAAATAACTTGGCTTTCTCTTGGAATTCTTCGATACTGCTAAAATGTGCTAAAAGAAGTAGTGCGGAGCGAGGAAAAAGTCTTGGTTTGTTAGCGCCATTTCGAGGCTGCTGCGTAGTGTATGTGAGAGAGAGACATTACGCGAATGGTTGTACCTGTGTGGCGGCTGCCCCTCGTGATGTTTGTTGTATACCTCTTGCTTAGTACATAACAGAGACCTTCTACAACATCGAGCAATTCTTGAATGGAAATTTCTTTTTTTTGAATCATCAGTCTCCTCACTGGTTTGATCAGAAGAGTGGTTTGATTTCCGCGGTTCGTGGTCTTGCGGTAGCGTTCTCGCTTCTCGCGCACGGGGTCCCTGGTTCGATTCCCGGCGGGGTCAGGGATTTTCTCTGCCTTGTGATGACTGGGTGTTGTGTGTCTTTCATCATCATTGACTCGCAAGTCGCCGAAGTGGCGTCAGCTAAAAAGGACTTGCACTTTCGGCAGCCGAACACCCCACATGGGTTCTCCCGGCCAACAATGCCGTACGATCATTTCATTTGACTGGTTTGATGCGGCCCGCCACGAATTCCTCTCCTGCGCCAACCTCTTCATCTCAGAGTAGCACTTGCAACCTACGTCCTCAATTATTTGTTGGATATATTCCAATATCTGTCTTCCTCTACAGTTTATGCCTTCTACATTCCCTCATGTCATAACAGATGTCCTCTCCTCCTGTCCCTTCTCCTTGTCATTGTTTTCCACACATTCCTTTCCTTTCCGATTCTGCGCAGAACTTCCTTATTACTTACCTTATCAGTCCACCTAAGTTCCAACATTTGTCTGTAACACCACATCTCAAATGGATTGATTCTCTTCTGTTCCGGTTTTCCCACAATCCCAGCTGGAGTGGCCGTGCGGTTCTGGGCGCTACAGTCTGGAACCGAGCGACCGCTACGGTCGCAGGTTCGAATCCTGCCTCGGGCATGATGTGTGTAATGTCATTAGGTTAGTTAGGTTTAAGTAGTTCTACGTTCTAGGAGACTGATGACCTCAGAAGTTAAGTCCCATAGTGCTCAGAGGCATTTGAACAATTTTTCCCAAAATCCATGTTACACTACCGCACAATGCTGTGCTCCAGACGTATATTTCCAGTCACTTACAAATCAATAAATGGCTAGAATATAGCCACATAAATTTTTATTCGTCTATGCTCTCATCTATTCAACTGGCAAGTCACACAGCGTAAGACGTACCGTTAATACGATCTATGAAACATGGAACCAAGGCTAATTTAACGCTTTCAGATACTCTGGCTACAATTGTGTACACTAACTTTTCTTGTGTGCTGGTTGCAACAGAAAT
Source organism: Schistocerca cancellata (assembly GCF_023864275.1). Classification (NCBI taxonomy): domain Eukaryota; kingdom Metazoa; phylum Arthropoda; class Insecta; order Orthoptera; family Acrididae; genus Schistocerca; species Schistocerca cancellata. Next base: position 74,175,385 of record NC_064634.1, on the reverse strand, counting down.
GTTTTTCCCAATGGAAACCTGACGTACACATTTGGGACTGTTCAGTCTTTTTATCATGCGCAAGTCCTGCCAGCAGTGGGATATCACTACGAAAATTTCAAGAAGTCATTGTAGCAGTGCACACTGCTTGTGACCCCCCAGAATGCACGGATGCGGTTGGTTCGCTATATTGCACTGTATACCTGAATATTGTTATTGTTATTTTGCATGGTAATTATTGAATGGTCGTTTTACTATTTATTACAACAGATAATGCATCGCAATTAATTTATTCAGTCCATAAAATGAAACCAGCTATACAACGTATGTTTTGAAAAAGAAAACTTTTCCCTCCTGCAGAAAAAATTCATTTCCGAAAGCATTACGGCACAAGCGACACAAGGCGCCCTTTGGCCGCCAAGCTGAGACGACCAACAGGTGCAACCAAGTGCTAGATTTGTGTTCAGTGCTTCGACCATAGATACTAGTAGACTGGCCATGCTGTGCAGGAGCTATAGGGCTGGTGTGGCTCCAACATAAACCGCATGACTGTTGGCAAAACGTGGCGGGATTTCAAATCAGCGGTCTGCCATCCTATGTTTGTATCGTATTTTCCCCACATTTCTCAATTGACTGCCAAACGCTTCCAACGAAAATTTCTTTTTAATTTGCGAAAAATTATGCCAGAACTACAGTTGACCTGGATTTGTTCACAGTACGATTTATAAAATCTAACAAATACAGCGAACGCCACTCTGGTTGGCAGCGGGACGAAATTACTGTAAACTATCAATTAAAGTAAAATGTCGTTAACATTCTTTTAAACAGTGAGAGTGGGCTCGTGTCGAAACTTTAAACACTGGATTCGCCGCGTTATGAGCTCTAGTCACTTATAAAAGAAAATGGGATATGGGAATTATGTCTACTATAGGTGCCAAAATTGTCGACTTTAGGAGCAGGTCCATTTTAGAGTATCAATTTTAGGTGCACTTCAAAGGTCCAGTTCCCACTATTTTTACAAAAGTTTAAACTATCAGTTTAAAAAAAAATGATATTTTAGATGAAAGGTGAGACTTTGAAGTTTCAGAAAATAATTTTGGATCCTAGGTTCAAAAATGACAGAAACTGTAAATATAAATTATAAATATACATTGTAAATAATAAGTAACGTTTGCTTCGAGCAAAGGCGCGTATGTGAAGATGGCTTAAAGTTTTTCCGTTTCAGGGCCTGTATCCAAAGCTGCCTTCGGTTTTCATCCTTAGGAAACTATGAATAGGAACGAGAAACAATTATACTTACTTCTGTAACCGAATTATCACAGATACTTTCCAAAATGTAGTATGAGTCTGACTTTACAGGCATCACTTTCGACACTGTAATTTACGTGATACTCTATTTCAAGCGTAAAAAACATATAAAAGTGACTTCAGCAGATTTCAATAAATGGATCTGCACTATCATAGAAACACTTACATGTGAAATGTAATGCCATTTCCCCCGACAAAATGCTGAATGCGGCCATAAGCGCAACACGAAACAACCATGTTTTGCCAACATTCACTTGACTTGAGCCCAGAGATGTTGGAGCCATGAAAATGACGTCAGGGCCAGTCTATTATATTTATGGTCGAAGGTACAGTATGTATCACTATTAACAGTGGAAATCGGCACGGATGAATGCGTAAGAGTGGGCCGGGGGAGGACATCGAATGGCAAGACGCTTGTGTGGAAAATTGTTCTCGAACCCGCGCTGCATGGAAATTATACTTCTTCACCATTTTTCAGTTACACAGGTCTTAGAGAGTCCCGTTTCAACATGCAGCAAGCAGTCAAATCCCTCTTGTAACCCTGCATGCACAACACTCACTGCGCTTTCAAATAAAATTCAAACTTAAAATCCTCACTGGAAGTAAATAATAATTTTGAAACTAATTCGATTTATTTTTACCCTGTTTTCCACAGAAATACAAATGACATAATATTTAGAAACATATCCCTCTCCAATCACACGTTCGTGTGTACACTATTCGCAACTTGTCAGGTGCCTCTAAGGAATACGGATACTTATCCCAGTACATTAGAAACGCCCACAGAGATTAAAACCGTAGGCCACATCACAATGTTAGTGCAGTTAACAGCTTTCCTCGCGTAATCAGTAGAGCAACCCCATACAACTGAAGCGAGACGGCAAGAAGCTACGGCGAAGCAGGACGATTTCTCGCGGGGCTGGGCGTGAGATAGTAGTAGTCCCCCGCACAGGAATTACTAGTAAGCGCCTCGCGTTTCTCAGGCTGCGCGGACGAAGTGCTCCTAGCAACGAACTGCCACACGGTAAACATCTGAATGAATGAAACAGGACTGAGCCAGCGTAAACGCTAAAATAAAGAACGGGGAATGGGCGTCGGTTTGCGAGAGCTCGTCCACGACATAGCTAAAAGTCGCGGAGACGAGCTTCGATTATTTAAAGCGCACTCAGTTGACGCCTTACGCTGAACATAAAAACGCAAACGACTCGGACGGATGCGGTGAAGTACTGTTTGCGGTCTAGCTTTACGTGCGTCCACATATGGGGTTTTTATTTTTGTAGGTGAACGCAGTAGAAGTCTGACCATCTGAGGTGAGGCTCCAATTCTCAGTTCGGAGAAAGCTGATAATTTATTTCATATCTACAAGACGATTTTGTTGTTATCTTTCACACGGTGAAGGATTACGTTATAGCATGTTATAACTTTGGAGCAAATTGTTCTCACAAAATAAGAAACAATACCGTACATAGTTGTGAACAGTATGTAACCAGATACAACGTTGCAGAGAGAAGATAACCGAAAGAATAATGAGATCTCCAGCGTCGCGTTACATTCCAAACTTTGTGCTGGGGAATTCAAGGTACGTCATACCCTTTGAGAATTGAACAATTTGAAGGAAATAGGGTACCGCATGTCGCATGAATTGAATAGGTTATTTCCCAGGAACAATGTTGAGTAAGGCAAATACATTTCAGTTAGAGTAGCTGGGCACTGAGAATTTCCGTGTTCTGGGAATTCAGTCTGTGGCAATAATTTGCTGCAGATCTTTCGTGTTACGACTATCACAATCTGAAATCATAGGTGGTACCTCATATTGAGAAACAGCAGCCAATACACACATCAAATTACCACCAAGGTGACGATTCCCTATTGTTTTCTGTAATCGAAAAGCGAAGTGAAAGTCTGAAGTGTCAAAGCCGAAACAGCTTTATTGTCAAATTAGGTTTAATTATCATTTCACCAGAAGTTAGTTCCAATCGTGTAGATATGGTAACATGAAAAGCAGGAACACTATCATAATATTTTTAATAGTAACTTTTTAACCTATGACTATCTTTTCTATTGCAACCACCGCGATTGCATTTTCGACCGTAGGGCCATTTTCAAGTGTAAGAAATCTTGCCAATACACTTGATAAAAATTTAAACGTCTCCTGATATACGTCAGTACTGTATGCCGTAATCAAGTACAGCTCAAGCAGTGGAAACCAATGCTTATGCATTAGCGACTGGCAAAAGTGGCTTCTCCTGGACTCTGTCAGTCACTGTTGTCATATGAATGTAAACACAGCAGCAAGCTGGTTTTGTGAGATCTGTCAAGATGGAGGTATCAAGGAAATTATGTTGAATTCCGCTGTTCGAGCGTATGGGCGAAATATAATGTACTTCTGCGGAACATTATCAAAATTTTTTTTCTCAAATTAAGGCGTATTAGTCGAGTTATTATTGGAGGCAAAAATTTGCACCAACGCTGGCATTCGAACCCAGATCTCCTGCTGACTGTGCAGATGTGCTAACCACTACGCCACTCTGGCAAGGTGGCTTTGCACATCACAGATTACCCTTGCTTGCCTCCCTCCTCAATACGAATCCCATTCGCGCCTCAGTCCACTTGGGATTGAAGAGGAAAGCGTGCAAAGGTAGTCTGTGCGGTTTTTGGTTCAAAGGTCTCTGAGCACTATGGGACTTAACATATATGGTCATCAGTCCCCTAGAACTTAAAACCTAACTAACCTAAGGACAGCACACAACACCCAGCCATCACGAGGCAGAGAAAATCCCTGACCCCGCCGGGAATCGAACCCGGGAACCCGGGCGTGGGAAGCGGTTTTTGGGCATCTGCTTAGTCAACAGGAGACGCGGGTTCGAATCCCAGCCTTGGGACCAATTTTCATTTGTCGCTTCAGTCTGCCTACATATTTCATAGATGTTTGAGACTTGAAAAGGTCTGAGGAAAAATATAGGTTCATTTGATTAAAACGCAAGTTAACCAACAGCCAAGGTAAATATCGTTCTCGTCTGTAAAAAAGAATGAGATGAGTGATTACGGTTAGAAAGTACCCGACTATCCCCGTAACTGAGAGCACTTACTTATGGAAGACTAATATATATTTCGAAATTTATAAATACTTTAAGTATCATCAGTTCAGAATACTTACAAGAAATTCCTTAATGTTAAAATCTATTCCATTGCCAACCACATTCTGTCAAATTCTCATACACACGACGTTTATAACACCATGTATGGTATTACGCTACATTACTGGCCAGTTTCACCTGTGGCTATTTTCAAATGCGAGTGTATACCAATACAGACAAAGCAAAAATGTGAAACTTCGGTGTTACACATGCACCAAAACGCGCGTATGTATGTATAGTCTTGCACACGACACACACACACACACACACACACACACACACACACACACACACACAGACAGAGAGAGAGAGAGAGAGAGAGAGAGAGAGAGAGAGGGAGACGCATACTGTTACACGTCAAATAACTGAACTGCTCTAAGACCTTGCTTAATGTATTTAACAATGTATACATGACCTTTCGCTTCCAAGATGTAAACACAATCGTTATAGAAATGCAAGAACAGGCAACTCTTAAAGACTATGTTTAGAACGTGACTCTACAGTGCGCTACCCCGTACCAGCAGGTAGTCGCTGTCTCTGGCCACGCACTGTGTGCCTTGACTCGCTCAATAAAAATAATTACCTAGTGCATCCTAAACATGACTAGTACAAGCAATTACACTTATTGTTGCTAATAAATGATGCCAGCGGATAGAGTCGCCACAGTGCTTTTTTTCACTCATCGTTTCTTCAGCAAATGTTTATGCCTTTCAATACGTCACTAGCTCTTCGTCTATGTATGCCAGTAGTAACGTAATCAGTTATTATTTTATGTACAAGGACTAGGCTATCTGCCTTAAGGGAATTTCGTGACCGTATTGTAAAAGAATTTAAGTTATTTATCAGCTTCAGGACGGGCAGTACCGGTATCGACAGTTCTGAGGCGCATCGCTGGTTCTCTGGAACTTTCGGAGATTAACGCGCCTTTTTCCAGCAGTCTCCTTGCTATTATTTTCAACATTGCCCACGAGCCGCCGGTCGCGCGCCAGTATGGCAGTATGCGAGTAGAGGAGTCGTTCAGATAGTGTCCGGAAGAGTCGTGTGTGGATGTATCGCACCAAAAATTATTTGAATTGTTGTTTAAGTTGTGGATTTTGAGTTTGGAGGTATAACGTCGGTAGCTGGTGTAGGAATGAACAATGATACTGTTTATTTTGTATGAAATACTGAATGAAACCGTATCGTCATTGTTAGTAGCTTCAGTGGGAAGAACAGTTATAATACAGACTACCGCGGACAGTTACAACCTGGAAGAATATCCGGAAACGCAATAAAGTAAAGGCAGATTTATATATTAATGTGTAATACATTTAACTGTTAATAAGAGCTTGTTGGATCTATGCGTTGGTAGGAGATGCGTTATGCGCAAAGGGTCAATAAACTAAGTATAATGATCTGTACTGTTGGCCGTTCAAAGAAACTTCTTCCCGATCAATGTAATTATCCGTTTTGATCGCTATTATATCTTTGATTTAAAATAAGTACATCTTGACGCGTTTAGGCCAAAGCCATCATCAGAATCCCATTTAGAAAACTCGATACACTGTATCTCGTCGGCTACACGTACACTTGTGTCACGACGACTCATACTATCATGATGGACAATTAAATTGACTAGTCACAACGATCACCGACTCATAATGATTTTATGTCATTTATAGACTACATATTTCCTCCTAAATCTGAGGATTTAATATTCGTCAACCAAGGGCACACTTTTTCTTATTAGGTAACAAGGTTAAATTCATTTAATAATGAAGCGTCTTCTCAATGTTAATCATCCCAAGCCCATGACAGATAGCCACGAAATTAAACTATAAATAGCGAAAGAAAGGTTTACGAGGTAAAATCGCTATAAACAAGGAACGGGACGTTTACAATGCCGCACTAATATTGCCGCAACTGATTTCGACTTCAAGCCGTCATCATACGACCTTTTTAAAAAGAAAGGAAAAGAGGGATACTAAAATATGAAGATGCTAACTTCAGAATCAAAGTAACTTCCATACACAATACGTGCACTTGGGATCGTCGCATGGCATATCGTCAAAGTACGCCCACGCTGCAACATACATGGTCGCGAAGGTCACTTTTGTGAAAGTTGTTACCGTCTTAAATTTGAACACACACTAGCGTTACTAGCAGCAAGAGATTCATTCCTCGCTTAACGTCATGTGTGTCATAAAATTAATGTTTCTTTTCAATTCTTTTCTAGTTAACGTACGAAATAGTTATTTTTTTGCGTCCCAAGCGTTAGTAAAATGTCAAGGGACCTTACAATTCGTTAAGTAAATAGGCTAGAAGCCGACCCATAGTTCATGAACGAAATAACATAGTTTACGACATCTTCATGAAGAAAAACTCTAGAATTTGCATACAAATGCGAATTTTCCCACTGAAAGTTATGTCCCCCCAACACCATTTCATTCCCGTGCAGGTCCTTTTTTAGCGAAAATGGCTTGCTCATTTTTAATTACTGTCACCGCCCGTTTTAAACACGCCGCAATATCTACTATTCTTTTTATCTTTCACTTTTACTTTTTTGTTTCAGTTAAAAAATAAAAAAACAATCAAGCGTGCAATTTTCTTCAAATACCATCAAACATCCATCATCTTATAGATCTTAAAAACGTTTGTAAATTTGAATACTTTGAACATGTTTGTATCGTCTTAATGTATCTTTTTAAGTTTTTGGCTGAAAAGAGGGAGAGCCGTCACTGTATCCCTCCACCCATTTGAAGAAACATCACCAGTTATTTTGTTGTCCTGATAACAAAACTCATACCTACTTTTAGTGTCTCATTTCGTAATCTAATTTCCTCGGTGTCATCTGATTTAATGCCACTACATTCCAGTGCTCCTGTTTTGCTTTTGTTGGTACTCATCTTACGTCCTCCTTTCAAGACATTATCCATTCCATCCAACTGCTCTTCTAAGTCCTTTGCTGTTTCTTACACATTATAATATCTTCGGCGGACCTGAAATTTTATATTTGCTCTCAATGAACTTTAATTCTATTTCTACCGAGCGAGGTGGCGCAGTGGTTAGACACTGGACTCGCATTCGGGAGGACGACGGTTCAATCCCGCGTCCGGCCATCCTGATTTAGGTTTTCCGTGATTTCCCTAAATCGCTCCAGGCAAATGCCGGGATGGTTCCTTTCAAAGGGCACGGCCGACTTCCTTCCCCGTCCTTCCCTAATTCGATGAGACCGATGACCTCGCTGTCTGGTCTCCTTCCCCGAACCAACCAACCAACCAACCAACCAATTCTATTTCTAAACTTATACTTTGTTTCCTTTGCTGACTGCTCAGTATACGAATTGAATAACACCGTGAATAGGCTACAATCCTGTATTAAACCATTCTCAAGCAGTGCTTCCATTTCATGCCCTCGGTCTTATAACTGCCGTCTGATTACGGTATTAAGTCTGTTGCTAGTGGTGGCCATCTGCAGCGTACGTCATCAACAGCACCTGTATGGCTGATCCACCTTCCAAGCAGGTGTGTGTTCAGATATTCCCGTACAGCGAAGTGGAAGTGAGGAAGTGCATCATCTTGTTGCAAGATGAAGCAGTTGGAGACTTATAATTAAAATAGAAGCCACAAATAAAACACGTCGAGGTAGAAAATCCCTGTGACGGTTTTCGCCTTGAAAAAGAAAATGCCGTAAATCTTTTCCATCGACACTGTGCGAAACACATTGACATTCGGCAAATCTGTTCATATTTCATGGAATATTGGGGGTTTTCTGGTCCCCAGGAAATTACCTATACCAGTTAGTGAAAAACGTTGCTTAGTCACTAAAAATTAATCTTAAATTACGCTGTAGGGAATACTGCAACCGGTCACAAGATATCTTGAAACGATTTTATTGCGCCATTACTAGTTTCGGGCCTGACCCCATCGTCAGATGATAGCGTTGACTTCTAGTTTTTAGTTCAGGTCATGGATCAGTACGAATTGTACAAGAAAATTAAACCTCTGTCTTGTAATATGCAAAGGAAGGCTTTCCAGGTAGACACGAATGTAAAACTTGCAAGAAGTCAACGCTACCATCTAACGATGGGCTCAGGTCCGAAACTAGTAATGGTATAGTAAAATCATTCGATGAAAACTTGTGGCTGGTTGCAGTATTTCCTACAGTGTAATCTGCGAAAGCAGTTGCGGTGTTCTCCAACCAAAATGGATGAAATAATGTAAAAACTAATCTCTCCGACGTGTTGTTGTCATTGTCCATCCTTGCCCACTCTTCTGGGTGCGGAAGTCAGATCGTGCAGGACAACCTCCTGGCGTGTCTGAACCCATCTGTAGTGTTTCGTACGCGAGCGATAACGCAAGATTTTGGAAACGGTTGTTTTTGCTATCAGAAGGTCACGACATGCTCGATGTGTTGATTTCTGTTGACTTTACTGAAACGCTTCTCGAATGTGGTCAACATTCTGCTCTGACACAGCAGGGACTTTCGCCCTTGCAAATGCAGCTCTTCCGTTCAAACCAACTGTGCAAGGTATAAATGGAGAATCTGTGGGTGGTTTAGTGTGGAACTGAATGAGATATACTCGTTGGACAGTAGTTACCGACCCTCTTTTTGCTACATGAAGGACTCATCAGTCCTTCTGTTGTAGTGCAGTTACCATTTTCTACACTAGCACTCTGGCGGCGGCAGCTTGCAACGGAAGTATAGTGCCCATACATAGAAAAACTTCCAGAGATACTCGAATAGCAGGTTAACATTTGAAGCAAATAAGCGATATAATTTAGTTTGTATAAATTTTAGAGAGTGTAAAGTTCTGTGCTCTCCCGGTTTAATAAAAAAAATTACTGCCTTTTTGTGTATTTTTCAACGTAACATACAAGAATTGAAAATGTTTTTGTTGTTGTGGTCTTCAGTCCCGAGACTGGTTTGATGCAGCTCTCCATGCTACTCTATCCTGTGCAAGCTTCTTCATCTCCCAGTACCTACTGCAGCCTACATCCTTCTGAATCTGCTTAGTGTACTCATCTCTTCGTCTCCCTCTACGATTTTTACCCTCCACGCTGCCCTCCAGTACTAAATTGGTGATCCCTTGATGCCTCAGAACATGTCCTACCAACCGACCCCTTCTTCTAGTCAAGTTGTGCCACAAACTCCACTTCTCCCCAAATCTATTCAATACCTCCTCATTATTTATGTGATCTACCCATCTAATCTTCAGCATTCTTCTGTAGCACCACATTTCAAAAGCTTCTATTCTCTTCTTGTCCAAACTAATTATCGTCCATGTTTCACTTCCATACATGGCTACACTCCAAACAAATACTTTCAGAAACGACTTCCTGACACTTAAATCTATACTCGATGTTGACATAATTCTCTTCTTCAGAAACGCTTTCCTTGCCATTGCCAGTCTACATTTTATATCCTCTCTACTTCGACCATCATCAGTTATTTTGCTCCCCAAATAGCAAAACTCCTTTACTACTTTAAGTGTCTCATTGCCTAATCTAATTCCCTCTGCATCACCCGACTTAATTCGACTACATTTCATTATCCTCGTTTTGCTTTTGTTGATGTTCATCTTATATCCTCCTTTCAAGACACTGTCCATTCCGTTCAGCTGCTCTTTCATGTCCTTTGCTGTCTCTGACAGAATTACAATGTCGTCGGCGAATCTCAAAGTTTTTATTTCTTCTCCATGGATTTTAATACTTACTCTGAATTTTTCTTTTGTTTCCTTAACTGCTTGCTCAATATACAGATTGAATAGCATCGGGGAGAGGCTACAACCCTGTCTCACTCCCTTCCCAACCACTGCTTCCCTTTCATGTCTCTCGACTCTTATAACTGCCATCTGGTTTCTGTACAAATTGTAAATAGCCTTCGCTCCCTGTATTTCACCCCTACCACCTTCAGAATTTGAAAGAGAGTATTCCACTCAACATTGTCAAAAGCTTTCTCTAAGTCTACAAATGCTAGAAACGTAGGTTTGCCTTCCCTTAATCTTTCTTCTAAGATAAGTCGTAGGGTCAGTATTGCCTCACGTGTTCCAACATTTCTACGGAATCCAAACTGATCTTCCCCGAGGTCGGCTTCTACCAGTTTTTCCATTCGTCTTGAAAGAATTCGCGTTAGTATTTTGCAGCTGTGACTTATTAAACTGATAGTTCGGTAATTTTCACATCTATCAACACCTGATTTCTTTGGGATTGGAATTATTACATTCTTCTTGAAGTCTGAGGGTATTTCGCCTGGCTCATACATCTTACTCACCAGATGGTAGAGTTTTGTCAGGACTGGCTTTCTTTGGGATTTGAGTTATTATATTCTTCTTGAAGTCTGGCGGAATTTCGCCTGAAAAATTGAAAATGAGGGAGTTAATTACACCCAAAAAGCTTCAACGCGACGAAGAAACTCTATTCGAACGTGTTAGTCACGAATTACGTGAGCGAGACTACACACACCAGTCGTCACGCCTGCAGAGAGACCGAGGATGAATTGTGTCTTCTGGAACAGTGAATCGAGATCCTTGAAACAGTGCAGCCTTTGGAAAAGTAGAAGCTGACGGCCCGATCTCGGCGCTCGATAAGCCGGTGCATCTCGTAGGCGGATCCGGGGCGCGGCACAGACCGTTTCTTTATTTTCTGGAAACATCGCATCATCGGTAATGACGCGTGTTTATAGCCGAGCTACGAAATGATGTGGGAGGCCGGCGGGCGCTTGTGTACGCTGCGGCTTCTCGGAAGCGCTCCGAAAGAACTTTAATATTAAGCCAGGCTGCATAAGCAATTAAGGTCCTGCTCTCTCGCAGAGTAAATACACTGTGCCAGCGCCGCGGACACATCACCGCCAGAAAACTGAGCCGGGACGTTCGACGGAAACGTAATGCAACAGACAAGTGATTCAGCAGAACGGCAATTAGGCGAATTAAACCAGCACTTCTCGTCTGACTAAGGCGTCAACGAACTCTGAATCATCGTTTCCGTCGCTTAGTCCGGGTTTTTCGTGGTTAGTATCTGTAGTCAGGTTGTCTGAATCCTTTGTCCCACTAGAGGCACCGGGATGCTCAACCAGTTCCAGTGACACGAACACCGACTGAAAGGAACGCCTCGGCGCTTGTTGGTGACGTCACGTCAGCTAGGCACGGAGAACGCCGTGTCTGTTGCAGGCAGAAACGCCTGGGAGTGCTTATCACTATAAATCTCTTATTTTTGGGCAAAATGTTTGGTATTGTTTTGGATTCTGCAGTTTTATTTAGATGAAAGATTTTCTTACTATCATAAAGCTACAAATGAAGATCATAGATCTGTATTACTGAATCCTGTGGAAACAAACGTAGATCAATATGAGAAGACGCTTTGCCCCATTGCAAGCTTCGGAAATTTTACATTCAAGTAACTATATTTACTCGATCCATTTTCTTATCGAAACTTACCCCAACTCCCTTATAATGAACTCGTTTCTTTTATTTATTTATTTATTTTCGTTTGACATCGTCACTGGAAATGTGAACTAATTTACATGTGTAAATGTCCAACTGCTGCCAGTCATTAGATTACAGTCGTTTTCAACGAAAGGAATTCTAAAAAGGAAACAAAATAGCTTCATAAATCGAAAATACTGCTGAGCTTAAACTTTTTTAAACATGCACATTAGAAAAGATAAATATTCCCCTCTTGCAACTGAAACGAGGAACTTTATAAGATAACAAAATTTTATTTGATAAAACAAATATCTGTCTTTTGCCTCTTATCTGTCTTTTGCCTCTTCTTATGTCCCCCATCCCCTCCCTCAACGTGTACAATCGCAAGATATTTCATTAACATTCAGTGCTCTCACCCCATAGTCAACCAAGATACCTAAAGAAGAGCACCAATAAGTTCACAGTTTCTTCTAAAAGCCACCCAGTACAAGCGTAACTTCCTCAAATTTACAAATAAGGTAAAGAAGCACGAATTCTATTGCTGCTGGACCATGAAGTTGTTTTTGTATGTCAATCCTTAAAACAGGTGGAAATTTAAGTTCAGGAGTACACTATTTGTTAAGAAGTGTAATGAAATACACAATTAATTGATTGCAGAAAACTCTCTGAACAATGTGTTGGTCAACTACCGCCAATAGTTTCACATTTTCCTGTGTCAGAGAGGGAGACACCACCATTATGAGTATGCCTGCAACAGACCTGGCGTTCGCCATGCCTAGCTGACGTGACGTCACGAGCAAGCGCCGAGGCCTTCCTTTGAGTCGGTGTTGGTGACACACTGCGCAACAGACGTGTTCTGCATCACGGTGTAGTTTCTTTTTAAATTTCCAAGTGCATACGTCTCTAAAAGAATCAACCAATACAATGCTTCATTCTACGCGCAAGGGTTATTCGAAACGATCGGTCGCGAAATGTCAAGCACAGCGAAAATCAGATGAATCTTTTTACAAATGTGTTGGGCTGTGTCTCCTGTATGCCCGTCAGGTCGCTTTTCTCTGTTCTGAGAGCACAATGAGTGCGCAAAGATGCCTAGAAAAGAGCGTCTCCCGTCAAGTATGGCTGCCTGCCGAGATATTTCGCCTGTTTTCATGCAGCCCTACATAATGCAGTTCCTTCTTCATGATAGTTCTCGGCCGTAAACTGCTGGGGCAATGAGGACGCTCCTTTCACTGTGTTCGATAGGAAATGTCTGACCACTCACCATGTAGCCCGGACCTGGTTTCCTCTGATTTTCATCTTTGCTCAAATGAACCGCTGGCAACGAAGACAGCATTTTGCCACAGACAACGACCTGCAGTCCAGAGTAGAGAAGTGGCGGAAAGCACGGGAGGCTGCCTTCTATGTGGAACGTTGGTACAAGGCTACGACAGATTTCTAAGTCAGAGCGGGACAACGTCGAGAAGTGACTGGAAGGCACAGATAACTGTTACAAATAAAATAGCTTTGATTTTCACTGTGGTTTCCATTTCACGACCGATCGTTTCTCACTTTCCGAACAGTCCTTGCATATCTCGCAAAAAGGCCAAGAGCGTAACATTAGAGAAATTTGGGCTCACACTGATGCTTATCAGCAATCTCTTCCAGCAGCCTTTCGCCAGTGGCACACGAAAAGCGGGAGGCTACAGTTGTACACAAAGTACCTCCCGCCAAACACCGTAAGGTGGCTTCCGTGTGTAGGTATAGACGTAGATATCAGACAGAACGAGGTGGTGTAATAGCAAGACTTTGGACTCGCATCCGGTGTATCGTGGTTCGAATTCCCTCCCTGCTGTTGAGTTTTAGGTATCTCGCAGATCTCTTAAATCGCTTAAATCATTGGAAAACGGTACAGAAGATTTCTTTTACCCATTAAACCATTGTGAAGCCGAACGAGAAGCTGCTGGAATAAAGAAACAGCGGCATCACCAGGATTCAGCTACTGGCAATAAGGCCTCAAGGATGGAGACATGCTTACCATACGTCCCACAATCATACATCGCTCCTCCTCTTGCCTTCTAGGCAGTACTCGGCCAGTCGGAACAGGCATACGGCATAATCCGTGAGGGTTATGAATCCCTCTCAAAATCAGATCCCCGTCTTTAGTGGCCTAATCGCCAACGGAACGTTCAGCCCAAGTCTTCCTTACTTTCTTTTCCAAACTCTTACCAAATTACATTGCATTACTCAAATTGTAGCTACAGTGTGTAATCCTAATCTCACTAGTATACATTTATATTAGGCACCATTACATTAGGTACAAGAGAAAAGTTTTGAAACAAGAGGACGGAAGATTATTATTATCGTCTCGTCGACGTCTAGGCCATTAAAGACAGAGCCCAGGCTCTGTGTAGGGAGGGGAAAGGAAATCGGAAACTTTTTTTTTTTTTTAAAAAAAAAGGATCCATCCGGTGCCGGCCGGGGTGGCCGTGCGGTTCTAGGCGCTGCACTCTGGAACCGAGCGACCGCTCCGGTCGCAGGTTCGAATCCTGCCTCGGGCATGGATGTGTTTGATGTCCTTAGGTTAGTTAGGTTTCATTAGTTCTAAGTTATAGGCGACTGATGACCTCAGAAGTTAAGTCGCATAGTGCTCAGAGCCATTTGAACCATTTTGAATCCAGCCGGCACTTGCCTCAAACGAGCTGGAGGAACCACGGAAAGCCTATCTGTATGACCTGACGTGGATTCGCACTGTCACCCTCCAGAAACTGAATCCAGTCTCTTACCCCTGTACCACCTCGTTCAGTTTATGCGGCCCTCAAACGCACAATACTTATTATGCAGTACTAAATACTGCGTAATAAATATTATTCCATTCAATTGTTGCAGGCTGCTACAGCGACCAGTTTAGTATTATTGCAGAATAAAAACATTCGTGGTTGCGACATTATTTAATATGCATGACGAGTTTCACCTTTTTTCGAGCATCATCAGATTGTGTAAAAGTAGCTGATATGTAACCCATCCGTCATAGAACCGTACGCTGTTGCGTCCGTTTTCCATTTTATATGGTTTTATGACGGACGGGTTACATACCCAGCTACTTTTACACAATATGATGATGTCCCAAAAGGGCACTGATACTAAATAATTTCGCAACTAAGACTGTTTTTACTCTGAAATAGCCGACCGCGGTGGTCTAGCGGTTCTAGGCGCACAGTCCGGAACCGCGCCACTGTTACGGTCGCCGGTTCGAATCCTGCCTCGGGCATGGATGTGTGTGATGTCCTTAGGTTAGTTAGGTTTAAGTAGTTCTAAGTTCTACGGGACTGATGACCACAGATTTTAACTCCCATAGTGCTCAGAGCCATTTGAACCATTTTTGCTGTGAAATTACTGCACAATAACAATGAGCGTCTGAGATCAATATTAGCTGGTTGCGCACTGCACTGTATGAGGAATGCTCCTCATTTCCTGCAGAGACCGAGAAATTCGATTCGCTCCGAAGGAATTTCCGTAAAGGACTGAAAAACGTAAATGACAGAAGACCAGGAAGTGGTCTGGAAGATGTATATGAAAGTATCATGTAGTACATTGGAGAAATGAAGTTATTCTTTGATCAGGCAACACCAGTCACCTCGTTGTCCGTAATAGGAGAGGAAACTGAAGATCACGGTGTAATGGCAGTAACCAGAAATGTTTACAGTTCTCAGAGTTGGCAAATAAGATCATGACAGATCATGACAGCTGTCCAGTGGATGTACGTGTTTATTTTACTTGAAACTGTCGGCACAGAACAGACGTAAGGTCGCGTAAGCTTTCATCAACTTAATTATTTTCTTTGCAGCTGTTCTTACTCGATAGAACAATCTAGAAAGTAGCACACCTGCACTGTAAGTTAGATAGTTCACTTGTTCAATTTGCAGTTCGTTAATGTGGTTTACGAATCTATGCTGCCAATAAAGTTTCGCTGGTCCGTTTAAATGTTAGCAGAAAATTTCTTGGACTTGTTTTGCCCGTTGTGAGTAATTTCTAGTTGTGTTCTGTAAGGCGAAAAACTTAGCTGATTCGCCCCGGACGTGTGCAGTATGTTGTCACAATAATTATTGTGTCAATAATACTGATGGTGTGAGGGCAACTTGGGACACAAACAGTGAAGGTAGCCCATTTGTGGTCAAGCTACTGCTAACGATTTTGTTAAATAGATGCAATGATTGTGTATCCCGAAATAGATTTCTTTCCGCATTATTGTTCTTCAGAGTTTGTCCATATGTAGCTAGGTAATTCCACATTTAAGATGTCGAAATTATTTTTACTTCAATTCTAAGGCCAGATGCCCCCCTCCTGCCTATTCGAACACGGTTTAAAATAACGGAGGAAAATCACGCAGACTAAATACCTGTAAATCATGAACACATCGATCTGCGCACATTCGCGTTTTATCTGTTCCTGTATTTTGTTCCGGAGGTATAGTCTGGAAATCAGCGCGTCATTCCTCCAGACTATACAAGTAAAGTAAAACGATTAAAATTCAGACTAAGGCTATACAGAAAACGGATTCGGCCCATCTGTTGTTCATCTCCCCGTCTCGTAATCGACACCAGCGTTCGTGGCGGTTTTCGAGCAGCTCAGAGACTTTGTTTTATTACGTCATCCGTATTCCGACTGTGATATATTCTAGTTCTTGTCGCTCCCCACCTTCTTCCTTTTCCATTTCTCCTTCCAGCTCATAGTTAACGATTCCTGCACTGTCGCTAACGACCGCATCATTGACGGGACGTTAAACACAAATCTTTCTTCGTTGTTACTATTCCTGACTGCCGTGGCAGGTTCCTTATTCTTGCCTTCCTCCGACCTGTTATAAAATGTCAAGTGTGTATCTGTGTCGAGTAGATGACTGCAGTGAGTAGAGTGAAGTGTTGGCTTTCTGCTGTTGCGGGTGAAGGGAAGGGAAAGGGCGACACCCGGTGCTGGCACGCATCTACTGCTGTCGAGAAGCATCATGGAAGCAGCCAAGCACAACGTCCTACTCGGACGGACGGATGACCATTAACAGTGCAACACGTCCTCACTTCATAACACGATGGGAGAGATTCGAGATTTAATCCATGACGTTGTTGCAAAGTCTGGTCAAGACGAACCTTACGCCACCACCTCTCTTCCCCTTGCCGGCCAATTAACGGCACTGAAAATTTTCCATCACCAGGATTCGAACTTGCTTACCCCCGAGTCGGGCGCCGCCACACAATTGTACGTTAGCGACCCCGCACGGAGGCGGGTCATTCCATAGCATCAAATTCCAATTATTTCACTTTCTTCTTGCTGGATTCCCAGTACTTCACGTTTCAGTTCCATAGAATTCTATGCTCCAGAGCACAGAAGCTTCTTCATGGCTGATTTGATAACAGTCATGTTTTATTGTCGAATGCTTTCTTTGCCTTTCCTATCCTACTTGTGGTAGTCACTTCGACCATCCTGTCTCTTCTTGCTTACTACATAGGTTAATTTGCTTACTTGTTCCTGTTCTTGATGTCAGGAAAATCTCTGTTGTCCTTGATGCTACTAATATTAACATCGTCTTTGCTTTGCTTACCCAGCAACCATTTTCAGAATTAAACACGCTGTTCGTTCCTCTCAGAAAGTCCTCTAAGTGTTCCTTGTTTCGAACAGAAGAGCTGTGCTGTCTGCGAACTATGGCAGTGGTATCACTTTTTGCATCTTAATTCCTCTTTATAATATTTTGCCTCTTCATTCACTGCTACTTCGATGTACAAGCTGAACAAGAGTGGTGGTAAGTTACCGCCTTGCCTTACATCATTCTTAACACTCTTGTCTTTCCCGACCTCCTGTTCTAATAGTTTAGTGTTTTACGGGTGTCGATTAATCTAATTCGGAGTATCTTAACCGGAAGAATTACATGATTACTCGTTACAGCTATCCTATTAACAGTTAAAATTCAAAGGGTTGTTACATGATCGCCGGCCGGAGTGGCCGAGCGGTTCTAGGCGCTACAGTCTGGAACCGCGCGATCGCTACGGTCGCAGGTTCGAATCCTGCCTCGGGCATGGATGTGTGTTATGTCCTTCGGTTAGTTAAGTTTAAGTACTTCTAAGTTCTAGGCGACTGATGACCTCAGCAGTTAAGTCCCATAGTGCTCAGAGCCATTTTTGTTACATGATCTCAGTTTAGAGGAAGGCCACTTGTCATCTGACTGATTCACCATAACCAGATTTAGAGTTTCTACAGTTTCTCAAAATCTGTTCAGGAGCGTGAAGGGGTGGCCCTTTAAAAATATCTATTGCCTGTGCTTGTCTTTAGTATAACGACGTAATTGTTAGCAGGACGTTAAGTACTAATCTTTACTACTTCGTCAGCTTCAGTACTGCGGAATGACCGGGATTGCCTCAAAGCTTACGGAACCTGCAAGGTTAGCAGCAGTAACACATCACTCTCTGAACTGAACTAACATGTATTGCTTCGTTTACCTATCAGACCCATATTACACCGTTACTGGAAGTATTGCACTTTCCTCGGCTTTGGCAAACTTCAAGTGCAACATTTATTCTCTTGAGACTTTCGCAGCTTTATGCGTCACGTCCAAGCGTCGCGTTCAGCTCTCCAAAGAAACAGACACTGATGTTACGTTTATAGCAACCTTTAACATAAAAATTACTGACTCTTAGAAACAAAGTCTAGAGACATACAGTGGAGAAAGTGTTGTGGAACATAGTAAGCAATTAAATGTATTTTTCAAAGTTTAGATAAAGATCGAACTGTTAAATTCAGTTTGTTTCACTTATTACGTATGTTGTTTGTCTTTAGAGGGCAGAAAGTTTTATAATTCTTTAAGTATTTCGACTTTCATAAGCTATGCAAATATGACAGACTGTTATCCAATCACGGATCTAACTACGGTCTCTGTTTTCATAGAGAACGTTTTATGTATTTATTTACTCAATAAACAATCCAGTACATCAGTTTTCCCTATTCATGAGGATATTCTTTTTGTCCTACTCAGCGTCATTAAGGCGCTCGTAACTTCAAAACTTTTCGGGAATTCATTCTTTCATCGTGTTCTGGATCTTTAGGGACATATAAAATAGTAAAATGAAGCAAACGCTAGAAACTACATGAGTAATTACATATTGTGAATCTGCTGTAAATTGTGTATGTTAGGAAAGGGCAAAATTGATAAACATATTTACTCACCCCATCGCCGACTTCAGCCCGTTTTGATATTTTCAAGTTACAGCTCCCTATGACATGCGCCAGCGCATCGTTCCTTTTACGAGGACACTGTTCCTGCGTCAACCATGGTCACCTCTTAAAAGGGACGATGCATTGACGAACTTTAACAGAATTATCACTTGAAAACCGCAAAAAAGTTGTGTGTGTGTTTAGGACAACTAAATTTATCGCTGAAATATTAACAAGATACTCCGCTATCTCCTACTGCTAGATTAATAATTACATGACCGAACTGATGTTCATCATAGACAACATGCTGAACGGATAGAGACGTGCTTCTAACGAACACCGCTGCTTATTAAGCAACTGAGAGGAATTTTCAGTACTTGAAATTTAGGTAATGTACGGTCAATAAGTTATGTTTGTACGTTAAATTTGTGTCCAAGAATGGTTCTAAGAAATATATTCTAATCATTAATACAGAGAATATATTGCACTCAGTGAACTGACTGATAGATAATAACTGTCTGAATTCGCTTGTCAATGCAAGGTTCGAAACATTACTAGTTTGACAAATGATCATTCGCATACTTTTCATACATTTGAGGATATACACACAATGAGCGATGTCTTACGTATCCTTGACCGGCCGGTAATAAACGGGATGCTAATATGCAACAATGTATCGTCTAAGTTGTTTACAAGCAGAAATAAACGATGATATGTCTGCTTGCCCCTCTGTTGACTTAGCGTGAAGCAAAACAATTTTTGAAAAAAATAGCGTATTTGCAGGCTTCAGTTATCACTAAGATTAATATGAGTGTAAACCGTCTCAGTTAATAGCCCTTCCACATAGGAGCCCAAATGCATTATACATTATAAATCCTAGCAATGATAACTGCTGACCTTCAACAGAAAAATTATTTAAAGTACTCAAAAGTAATTTCATTCTGTGAAAGGATCAAAGACTGGAGTATCGCAGAAAGTTATAACATTCTGTTGTAACAACACAAGTACCTTCATGCTGGTTGGAAAGATAAACAACAAATACAGAACGGGGATTAAAAATGGTCAGTATCAAAAGACCATAAAGATTTTAAACAGCGCGCTATTGTCACTCTACAATGCTATAAGGTCGCTAACAAAGATAGCATACATCGCTAATCGAGCTATAATGATACGATATATTACCCCGTGGAAGAATGTATTATAGCGTATCGAGAAGTAAAGGCGTGCTGGGATTGTAACGATGTCAGTTCGCAGATTCTCACTATACATTGTCTTTAGAAACAAATACTTTGGTTCCGAACAATATGTTTGGAAGAATCCATTGGTTGCCTCAAAAAAAAAAAAAAAAGACCCGTATCCCACTGAAATCACATTTCAGTATGTTTCTTAAATGTGGGGAGTACTCACCCAAGGGATTTTACGCTCTGACGCAGTTAACATTTGCTGGGTGATCAGTAAATGAATCAGACCTTATACCTGTAGGAGAGAGTAGCGATATTTTTAAAAAAGGTAAGAGCCACGAATGTAAATGCGACATCAGTGTTCATGAGAAGCACACAAATGGCCACCAACATCTTTAGAACAACAAGATTATTCAATGAAGACGGCGAATGGCTTTCTGAAACACACTGTATGTAAAATGAATACTTTTTTGTTATAAAAAATATGTCAATGTGCCATACGGTTTGAAGCAGACGCAGGTTTCAAGAAAAATGACTATGCTATTCAATTAGTAGGATGATGTTTTGACTGTATAAACTTTACAGACAGTTTGGCTTTGTTGTAGGCAGTGATTTCAGTTAAACCCTTTTTTACGGGAGGCTATATGGCTTAGAGACGTCCACAATACCTTCCGTTCTGAAAAAAAAACTGTTCGGAAAACTATTTTATATTAACCCCTATTTTAAGGAAAAATATATCAAATGAATGGTTTTCATTAACTTTACAGTATTTCGAAGAGGAATTTATCTGTGAAATTAGCTTACGTTTTTCTGTAAACGCTTCTGCCCATAAAACGTTCTTTTAGACGAAACACTTAAGTTTACCTGACACACACACACACACACACACACACACACACACACACACACACACAGGCGCGCGCAATATAGGCAGCCGAGAGACGTGGAGGGGAGGGGAGACTGAAAATGGGGAGGGTGTATAGAGGACGGAGGTTGACAGGTATAATAACAGGATGGTATTTCTGTACAGGCATAGGCATGCAACAGAGTCGCTGTTGTGTTCTGAATAGATCAGACATAACTAGAAAATCACTTCTGACACTGAACTTGCCATTTGCCAAGAGATGAAAATAAGTTTTTTTGTAAATAATTCCTCGTATCGTTTTTCGGAGTTCATGCAACTTTGGTTCATGACTACGTTGGGCGATTACTGGTTGATTACTGTAATGTTACTGATTAGTAACAGATGTAAAATAACTAAACACTGCTTAATAACAGTGATAGAGGTATAATCTATTTATCTCTTTTTTATTCTGCACTGACAACGGAATATATACCTGATTTATTTGTGTAGTTTAAATACAATAAATTACCTTTTGCTGGTAAGGTGTTATACGTTAATCTAAAAGAAATTATATGAATGTTTCGTTATTGATAAACGAAAGCATTCAATAAACGACACCGGTGTCCTATTATAAAAACAAAATACTTAGATTTTACACAATGAAAAATATTACTACTAACAGATCAGTTTATATAATTATTATTCAAGAAACGCAACACTGGTTTTTGGCAATTTTCCTTCAACCCAACTAGCAACTGACATTTGGCGTTTTCGGCCTCTGAAAACAGGTATGAACATCTAACTCACATTAGCAAATGACAAAAAATTACGAGTAAATCTAGTTATTCCACGACGTAGAATTCATATAACTTAAAATCGGTGTTTAGTTTCAGTTAAATCTATTTGTAAAAGTAATCTGGTCCGCTGACTGGTGAAAGTTTTGAAAATGTAAATTATCTATACTAACGTACATCATCCACTGCGAAAAACCAATGGATTCAACAAATATACACAAGAAGAAATTAGAAGTCTTCGGTTAAACATCCTCCACGAAACAATAATAATCCGTAGGAACATAAACAGGTGAATGCACTGCATTTTCGAGCTGATTTTATCATGAGTGTTACTGCTTGGATATTTTACGTATCATCCTCCCGTCTATATTACAGGCAGATGCAATTTTGTTCCCATAAGTTTTACATTAGCATCTTTCTTCGTTTTATACGTCAGCGGAATCAACTTATTACTTTCGGTCCTCTAGCTGCAAAATTTAAATAATTATTACAGGCGAAGGGAAGAAAGCAACACCATACACCCAAGAGACAGCAACAACCATAACGAATGTGTGATAGTATTCATCTTCTGGAACGGCGTTTACGAGATTTCTCAACATTATCATGAAGAAGATATCCGCGTAAACTGCTAAACAGAACATAATATTTATATTGTCCATAATTATATTTAAACAGTTTCTCCCACTAACATCTAACACTTTAACGACTTCTGTAGTGAAACTCGTGCAGATGCTTTGAATCCCTAAAGTATTCGGCATATGAAATCCGAGACTTTATTTACGAGATAACAGTGTAGAAATAAGCAAGTAGATAGAGTAATTATTCTCATAAAAAAAGCTCTCGGATTCCAAACACCATTTTCTCAGAAGATGGGAAGAGATGTAACGCTGCATATGTATATATAACAATGAGAAGTTATTAGTGTAAATATACAAATAATGTAATTATTCTGGTGTTTATAGATCATGAATGGCAGTTTAGCTATGATTTTTTTTTCAGTCTCTGTCTTTTATAATGATTTTCTTATTACAGGAGCACGGCAAGACAAAAGAAATATAACAGACGGTGAGTGTTCGGGTACTGTGCCAATTTGTAGATGAACAGATTGTTCGGGACTGAAAACGACAAAAAAACAGCACTTGGATTTAAATTTTCTCTCACTTTAGTGGCTGGTAGCTGTTTCTAAAATGCTGTCACTTTTTAAAACATGGATAGAGTATTATACCTTTCCTTACAAATCATGATTTAGGTCGTATTACAACCTATGTACGCAGGTTAATTTCCCATTGTTCTAAATTATTTCGTCTTCAAAAGAACCTGTACGTCCTATACGCGTACTGATAAAGACGGCATAACGGTGCCATAAACCTGAGGAAATATTTGGGGACTCAAAATCCAAAGGACATTTTCATAAAAACGACGATTTTTGATTGAACATTGATGTTTACCCTGTCATAATTCAGGTATGTTACTCTGTCATGGCTCAGTACAAACCACAGTGAGAAGGTTCTTTTTGCTTGAAGGCGATGAGTAGAGCTTTAGCGAATAGTTGATATTGAAAAAAGGTTTGTTGGCTATCTCCTAAAATATTGGCAAACAAGCGTTACGCACTGTAGGAACTGAGCAGTATAATGCCGCCGACTAGCCAGCAGCAATCAACAAGTTCGAAGAGTAGGCGCGTGGCAGTCGGCCTTGCACTGCACTGCCTTACCGACGCTGCGGAGTAGTGCGCGCGCGGCCACCAGAGACCGCCAGCGGGCGGGAGGCGGCGCCGAGAGGGGCTGCGCGGCGCAGCCGGGAGGGGGTTCGACTCCCGCCCACCGCGGCCCCCGTCAGGAGGGCGGGCCGTCGGGGGCGGCGCCACGACCCGCCCACCGCCCCCGGGCGCGCGAGCACATGGTCAGCCGCGTACCTGGGCGCAGCGCACACGTGGAGGCTGCGGCGCATGTGCGGATGCGGCTGCCTCCCCGCGCTCGCTACGGGCTCCGCTGTTGCGCGACAATGAGCAAATTCGCGAGTTCCTTAGGCCGCAAGGCGGAACACTTGTCGACGGAGAGCAGCAATGTCTGGAGACAGTTCACTGGAAGGCTGAATTTTCTCCGACATATTTCAAAAAGACATGGTAGATTCACGGTAGTGGCCATCGAATACAAATCGAATAACGTGTGATAGATGCGACTTGCGTATGTGGCAACTAGGTTGCATGTGCAGCGTGGGCTGTGTAAGGAGTCAACGGTTCAAGATTTCGAAATCACGTTTTCAGTGAATCTAGTACGTGTATGCAGACGACATGTAATTTTTTTTCCGTGTTTAATCCTGATGACTATTGTATCGACCGAGATACTGAAGCAAAAACACTTATTTTCTTTAATGCTTTCAGTACCATTGGGACTATAGGTTATCAAGAGAACCAATGGGCATCTTCTGCTTGTTACTGCTCTGTTTCACACTGTATCACAAGTAGATGGATCGATGTGGTTCTCACATGAGACACTCAAATTCGTATGTAATCAAAAAGAACCAGTCTTTCGAAATAACTTACCAGAATGTCTAATATTTTGAATCATAAATATGATCTAAGTTCTTTTCTGAATCTGGATGATCTTAAATTTCAGTAGCACTGGGACACATACATTTGACGTCAAAACGTCAGTGGGACACATTATGTTCCATCTTGCCCAGCGGAAAATATTTTTTCATACTGCTACTTCTAACGACGGTATTAACTGAAATACCCTACGTACCTATCATCCACTAACAAAAGAAGCTAGTAGTGAAGGGACTAACTGTGAGTTTAATTTGTAATGGCATCCGGTAGCTCCTGAAGTGACGAATATCGTGATATAATGCATGTTACTGTTTGTGATTGAAACTTTTCGCTGAAATATTCGAGAACTGTGCACTTAACGGCACGAATTGGCTATGTTGGTGTAAACAAGGACAGGTGTGGCTCTCATGTAAGCGTCCGTCGTTATAATCAGCAAAAGATAGGTCTACGCTGGTAACATAAAACTTAACTGAATCGTACAGTTTTAAATGGAATTAGTCCGTAGTTTAGTCGATTTTGCGTTTGCAATTGCTTCAGATGCTACATTTATAACTGCAAAAACTGACATTCAAGGAATATGCGTCAGTTAGTTAGCGTACTTTCAATAGGAGTCTGAAAGAAACGCTGTTTTTGTACAGACATCAGTCAATGACTTAAGCCGTTTTAAAAGTAAATAGGCATCGTACCCCACTGAACTTACATAACAGCAGTGACAATGCTGCATACCACGTAACACTTCCTACTCGCACCCCAGGAGATCACCATCAGTAGTGTTCACAAGATAACAATATGCTGCAGTTATTTCGACTGTTGTGTTAAATAACAAAAGGAGGGTCAGCATTGATCGCTGAAGTACAAAACTTTATTTCTATTGCAAATCAATTTCAGTCACTGCGTGAACGTCATCAGTGCTAATGCTATAGCCCTGTGGTTTCTAAATACAAGCAGTAAAATTGCATTATCTGCACACATCAATGAAGAGTCTTTATCAGACCTATGGTACAAATGTCTTTGATATCCACTCGGTTAAACATGCATGCACTACAAATTGGCACTAGTGTTTATCGATTATCTGTAATACAATAAGTGTTTGTAAGGGTATACCACTAGAATACACCTAACTTCGTGTATTCTAAGGCATCTGTCCAGCAGATTTCTGCTGTACCTAACTGCCTATGAGAAATTCAACAAAATTCGACATTAATTTCCAGTGAGAGGACTCTTTTTTTTACGCTGCGATAGAGATTTGGCACTACAAGAAGGAAACTAAGGAAACAGGGCAGAAGTGACTATTACACGAACAGAACGTGGTAACGTCAGAGAGGCTACCGATACTGAAACACCAAACTCGAACTCATGGTGGTAGCCGTACTGCAGAAAGACAAGAATTTCTGAAGAGACTGAAAAGAACTGAAAGACAAGGGAAGGTGACATTCTTTATCAGCATTTTTCCACATTTTGTTTTTGATGACACACTACACCGTTGTATTACTGCTTCCACGACGATCAACGGGGGCTTGGTCACACTTGTCGTCTGGGCCTCCAACGCGATCCGCTGACTGCGCCAGAAAAACTGACTTTTCCATCACGAAAGGCTCAGTTAAGTCTAATACGAGCAAGAACTTGGAAAAACTCAAAATTTTATATGGCTGGAGAACACAGAAATTTCTAAGAAGAAATTTTGAAGAGGCCTGTAAACAACAACACCTAAATAACCAATGAATAAACTCTCACACACTGATTATTGATGTAGAACGAAGCATTAATATTTAGAAATGCAAAAATGTACGTATTATAATGTACGTAGCCAAAATAATGTTAATGTGAATACAAAGGAGAGTCCGATTTGTCTTCTTTACATGTAATTTCTTCTTTTTCTAAAGAAAAGGCATCTATTTCAAGTTTCTGATGATTATTACATTACCAAAATAAAGCATACAAATTCAAGCTCTCGTCTGACAATCTAATTTGCATCACATAACACAAGAATGCCAATAAAGATGCCTATATAAAATTATTATACAAATTAAATACTTCTATCAATTTTGTTGCGGTTGACTTAATGCCCTTTAAAATGCACTACTCATTACTTCTTGGCACAATACCTACAATTTTTGTAACTGGAACGATGTGTTGCTAACCCTCAGCGTATCAGACGGCGCTTTGGAAAAGTATTTAAAATCTGTGTACGTACCCATATTTAAGGGAGCAACTTCTATGGAACCAGGTATAAAATCGAAACACCTGAGGTTGGCACGGAAATCCGACCTGAGGGTGTTAACACCGGAACAGCCGATTCCGCCCACTGTTTTTCAATTTGAGCACATTTCTGGAACATTTTCGGGTGAAGTTTCAAGTCACCATTAACGAGTGTTATATCACTATACACATCTTTGTCAAGAGCTTCCGAACCTTGTTAAAACGTATACAGTTCTCTTTAAAAAATCGTCGTTGCTTCATTATCTCGGGTGATACAATAGTTAAGAGGATTAAACAGACAACAAAATAACTTGCCCCTTTTTTGGACTATCACTGCGAAAACGTCGTTCAGTATCTTAAACCGTTCACGAAATAATACAGCTGTTAACGTCCCATGCGGCTTCCCCTGCATAAAAAGACAAATATTTTAGGATAACATCCAGTACAGCAATTTAACGATTCTGTAAGGAAAACGCTGTGCGATACACAAAAACGCACTATTCTCAGTGGCTTGCGAGCTAAAGCTATCTGAATCCTTAAGAACAATGTACGGTGCATTTGACAGCACATTAATACATCGTAAACTGTTTTGTATTATTGTCGGCTAAAAAATGCCACCATGTAAGCTGTTGTTAACATTCACTTTTAAACAGAGCTCAAGTGATTAAACTCGAGCAGTAAATCCCTACCTTTTTTGCCACTTTTCGGATTCAAGAATTCTGGC
Organism: Schistocerca cancellata; assembly: GCF_023864275.1. NCBI lineage: Eukaryota > Metazoa > Arthropoda > Insecta > Orthoptera > Acrididae > Schistocerca > Schistocerca cancellata. Next base: position 74,148,096 of record NC_064634.1, on the reverse strand, counting down.
TAGAGTAATATAGTGAATAAAAGATCGGAAGATGCGTGGTTTCAAGTATCTAACATGATAAACGCCGTTTATTGTCTCACAAACGCTCGACATTAGAGTGTAGGATCACATTATATTTTCCTCTTCACAATATTCCATATTATAGTACTTCAGCGCATGTTTAATGAATGGGAGTCAGCAGAGTCTTTACAGTTATGCCTTCAACAATCATATAAAATACGCACAATAACACGCCTATTCGGACGTTACTTCCGTGCCTCCACCGGAAGTTTTCGGAAAGCAAACCTTTACTCGTCTGCGTTTCCTCCTAACTGACCCTGTATGTTAATAAACTTGGATAAGCACGTTCACGTACTCACAGCTTCCTAAACCAAATTATCACAGCAATGTACAGCGTATGACAATCAGTCTCAAATAATTTCCCCTCAATTCGTAGAACCTCAACATATTTGTGTAATTCACTTCCTTTGCAGTATAATCAAACTATCACTAATACATCTACTGGAGAAATTAAATTCGAAAACGTAGAGAATATGTTCAAATGATGCCGCTGGAACGAGAATCTTGTTATGATGAAGGCTGAAAACTCCACTACTTTTCTGTATTTGTTGGTATTTCCTCTTCTTCCGCTTATGATCATGACTGATTACCACTGTTCAGTGACGACACTTTAGGAAACGCTTCCCACATATTTCTAGACACCTTTGCTGGTGAATTATTGTTTTTACGTAAGCAAAAATTTTATTTCACTGACATTTAAAATACCATTTTCGCAACAGTCATCAGGCAGCTGATAGAGATTATTTCCCTTTTTTGAATTTGCGATAAGTCTGTGGCTTGGCGTATCACTCTTCAACACGTTCTACTGGTATTGTCGATTACCATTATTACACTTCCAAAAATGGTTCAAATGGCTCTGAGCACTATGGGACTCAACTTCTGAGGTCATTAGTCCCCTAGAACTTAGAACTAGTTAAATCTAACTAACCCAAGGACATCACAAACATCCATGCCCGAGGCAGGATTCGAACCTGCGACCGTAGCGGTCTGGCAGTTTCAGACTGCAGCGCCTTTAACCGCACGGCCACTTCGGCCGGCTATTACACTTCCCCTTTATTTTCCACACAGTGCGTAGCTTTTAGACGGAAAGACTGTGAACGAAGAATATAGAACAAAGCACAGAAGAAACACATCCACGTGAGAGCCTCCAAATATTATAGAATTTTTATTTAAATACGAACATTGTTCGTAAGTTTTTCACTGAAAATGTAATTAATCTGTTTTCCGACAAACCTCACATATGCATTTTTCGCTGTTGACGCAACTTTAGTAGGTCATTAAATAACTTGATTACTAAATGGGTTGCTGTGATATTTTTCATCAGTAACAGATAAAAGGGAACTAAACATTGCTTAAATAACAGTGGTATGGATAACGCCAGATTCAGCTCTTTTATACAATGCGCTGACAATGAAATATATTTGTAATTCACTTGTAGACTTTAATTACAATAAAACAGATTTTCGCTGGAAAGGCTTTAAAATACTGGACGTGTTTATGGTATCGGTATTGAAAAAGGAAAGTGTGCACTAAACAACTTGGGCGTCATATTACAGAAACAAAGTACTTTGATTTTACACAAGGTGCTATGTCGTTAATAAGCGATCAATATATACAATTACGATTTAATCAACGCAGCACTGCTGTTTAGCTGTTCGTTCAAATAGCAACTGGTGTTTTAAACTGACATCAGTAGGCTGAAGATTATGTTACATGAAGCTGGAGATTATGTAAATAGTTTGCTATTTGTAGACTTAGTTCATTTAACTACGAAGTTCAACGTGTTACGATCACTGAGTAACTTAATAATAGACGAGACGATTTAAGTGGTCAGTAGTTCTAACTACGGAGACATGACATAGCTGTGGCAACGCTTAATTAGTACAGCCTGCGTTTAAGACACCTGTCTCGAATGAGAACGGTAGAAGTACGCTTGTGGAGTTTTAGCTGTGCGACTGGACAAAAAACCACGTTTCGAGATTTATTTTATCCTTGGGCTACAAAACTATCATCAGCGACACACAAGAATTGTCTTTACCACCAAATCAAAATGAAACATTTCTGTGGAGACTGGCATCACAAACTGATTTTCTTATTATGAGATAAGCTTATAAATGTGTTAAGACACCATAATCATTGTTTCGATTTCTGCAACCTGTTTTAGCAGTGTTATAGATTTAACCGCCACTTGCGGAGTTGAGACTACATGGCACCAAGTAAGGTAACACGTCGGCCCCTAAAGTATTTCGATTTACAGAAAATGCACAATAACAGGCGAGGTTTCTCTAAAATTATGCTGGTCGATGTACAATTTGAGAAGTGCTTATATCGAATTTAATTTAATACTGTTTGTAGATGAACATTTCACACACGTCTTCAGCACACACTACTGATTAGTTAATACACCAACTTTGTGGTTTTTGCCTCATTCATGTACTTCCACAATTTACACTGTTTACTACAGTCGTTTCAGTTATATGGCCCTTCTCTACAACACAAGGCGCAAACGTAGTCGCTTCTTACCAACTGACACAACCTGACATTTTAAATCGTAACCCACAACTTTCCAATTAATTTTAAGATGTTTGCTAGTCTCATAATAAAATATTACATTGCGTCATAAATCAATCCACTTTAACAGTCACCAGCAGTCGTATTTTTTCCCCGTCTTGGCAAAATGCAAACTACACCAAAGTACTAGCAGCACTTAAGGCGAGTTTCGTTTAGTGGGCAGCTTGATGCACGTTGGAAATATATTCTCTCGGATCTGCATTCGTCACCATCCATCAGACAGTGTATCGCTTCACTCATATTACGCTAACATGGAGCTGCCCAATCCAGTTTTCGTAAACAGATTTCCCAATTCCGATGTTCGTTGTACGTGTAAACACTCAAGTATCGATTGTGGAAACGCAGCTCCGGCTGCCGGTTTTCATCTTGCACAATCGGCTTTCGGCTTCTGTAAACGCGCAACCATATTTGAGTATGTTTGGGTTGTCATACTGCTACGTGCTTTTAAAAGTATCGGTTAAAGTGGGAAAAGGGATTTTATATTAAGTGGAAGAAAAACAGAATATTCGAATGATCAGGAAGTTAATAATTTCCTTACTTTTACTGGCGATCGACACATTTTTCTTTTTTCCTTTGTGATATTGTAGCATATACACAAATACCAGTATATATGGCAACTACCTCATACGCTGCATAGCCGACAAATCTATAAATTGCTATACACTCTCCAGCGTTTAGTGGCGAGAGCTCTCGTACAGAACCATTGACAAGTAACAAAATATAAGATAATTCTGTGTACGGGATTAACAAAGAATACGTCGTCGGTCTTCAGGAAGTTTTTCGTCCTTCCAAATGGGCCCTATAACAAACTTTTAAGTGTAAAAGTGTTCGAACTGTAACAGCTTCAGACTTTTTCCCACAACGTGCATGACATCAGTGAATGTAATAAAAAAGTACCGAGTGCCTCACATAACATCAATAAAATTTTTAAACATGCGTCCTTGAAGATTTTTAAACTTTTTCATCGAAAAACTCCCCTCTTCCTCCTTAAGAGTTCACTTGCGCTCATAAGGAACTCTTTGTTAACAATATTTCGAATGTACCGATAACTGTACTTGATCGCACTGACGAAATAGAAACAGCTGATCTAAGCTCGTGAAAAACAGCCGACGCTTGGAAAGCCAATATTTGATCGGCCTGAGAAAATCATTATCTTCTTACTTGTAAAGAAGACAGCAGAAATCTGTTCCTCAAATATGGTTTTCGTAGTCCGCAAGCGTTTTTTTGCACGCGCACGTGATGTGAGGCTGATGTCAAGACCTTTTATAAAAGGAACATGTATTTACCATCCATTGCGACAATCGACTCTTATTAACTGGGAAAGTCATATTTATATATCTGCACAAATTACGCGATTACATAAAAGCTACAAATCCATTAATGCAACACGATAGTAGCTGAAATGAAGTCTAGTTTTCTACATTACGCGCATACTCGTTTGGCGTCACGTAATATCAGGTCCATTCAGAAGGGACGAGCCTACGTTTATTTTAAGCAAGTTAAATTTTCGCGGGAGCGGTAGCTACCCAGTCTCCAGAGATGTAATTACATATTTATATAACACTGGGCGCTTATTAATCTTCCGACTACCAATAATAACACGCGATTTTTACCAAAACTGATGCACGCGCTGGTAATTAAACGAAGGTAAACACAACGTGCTTGCAAAATGTTTGCTGCACGTTTAACGGACACGTTTGACCAACATGTTAATTAGCCTCTGGAAATTTAGGAATGCTCGGTGCGAATATTACATCAACAGGGAAGAGAGCGCGTTAAATGATGCGCCTATTGCGGCCGTGGCGACGTCCTGACGTTGTTCCCACGCTCTTCAGCGGTGCGACTTGGATGCACCGCAGTCGGAATGAATATGTCGAACATGTAGCGATACCTCTCTACCAGACCACGGGAGCGCAAATGAACATCGCAACAAACACTTGTGAACAAACAGCACCCTCCCTTATTCATACAAAAATATAATTAAAATATTTCAAACACTGTTTCAAATCCGAACACTCTCAGTAACAGAGGCTCTAAAAACATACCATATCATTTCCAAATAGAGTCAACTAAAGCAAAAAAAAAAAATTCTTGTTGGTTTGTTCCGCTATTACAGCGGCAGTTCAGCGGTGTTCAGTCACCTATCGCTTTATACTACCACAAATACGTCCCGTTGCTACATAATAGCCGATACAATAGCGAAGAGCAACATGCTTTTAACAAAAAGATCATTGAACTGGAAAACTTAGCGCTAAGCTCTAAAGACCTAAACCGATAGTCAACACTAACAAAATTTATGTGGGCGGAAACCAAGCTGCAATGACATTCAAAACCTCTGACTACACTTTCGGATTAATAATTGATAAGAAATTTAGAACAACCGTAATCTCTTATTTGTAGAAGTAAGAGTGAAAGTCTTCGATCGCACACTTTTACTTGGCCCCTGAGCCTAGGGTGCTGGGGTCAGAAGCTTGCGATCGGCTTGTATCACATTGGCTGCTGAGACAAACCGGCCGATTTCCCAGAGAAGCTAGTTTATAGTGCAAAGAAACGGACATGTAAAGAATTAATGCATCGCAGAAGTGGCACGGTAGTTGATGACGAGTCACTAGGAGGAATAGGTACAGACTCCTCGCTCATTTTTGTAAGTAATATTAACAATCACTACTCACAACAATGCACACGTTTCAACACTATATTCACAACGGCTACTTATTGTTACGGCGCACAGTACTGTTACGTAGCGAAGTTCGTAATTATTACGGAGTGACACGAACGCAGCCGACTTTCGAAGAGGGGACGAGTAAAAGTGTGCTGCCAGTACTAATGTCAAACAACGTTTGTTGATCAAGCGTACTGATGGACACATTTACAATTCCTCTGACACTCAAAGAGTCGGATATTTTTAACATAAAAATAATCCCGAAAATAATCAGCTCTGGCAAATCGATGAACACTGGAAGTTATTTGCTGAAGGCTGGTATCTACTCTATAAATCCTGTGGATGGAAGGACTGATAGATTAGGAGCCGCTGCCATCAAAATTCCTTATATAAGTTCTACGTTTAGAAGATTTAACCTCACTACTGTAATTTAACATAATGAGGCAAATCTTACTAGTAGTATTTATCTAACTTTAGTTGCATCTACATGCGATGAGCCACAGAGGGTGTTTCTGATTAGATCATGTAAGATGCTGTCTTAGATGCTGAAAAGCTATATTCGAGTTTCAGCTGACTTTATTAAGCGGACTTTGTGGGTTATATTGAAACTGAAAAATTATTTTCACCAGTCTAAGTTTGATGAAAACATTTTTCACCATCTAGCTTACAAGCTCACAATCCATAACAACCTCACAAACGATGTTTCAACACTATTCTGTTGCGTATGAAGACTATACAACCAAAGTGAGTATATCTGTAGTTCATTAACATACAGCAACAGAACACATAAAACATTTCGGACACAAAATCAGAGCTAAGGGGTTACTACATGTACATGGATATCGTGACGTGGCGCTATGAAGTTGTGGAATAATGGGACGATGACCAAAACGTTCATAGTATTTACTGGATGGAAATGAATCTGGTTTATGTCGTGCGATCGTAGCGGACACGCGTAAGCGTGTTGCGTGGAACGAAGACTACGTAAAACTGTGTTTCAATGCTACACTTCCTTCAGTATAAGACTACGTCGTACTTCAAACGTACGGTTATTTCCTGAGTGAAGTTTCGGATATTGGATGACTAATTTTCATTTTGTGCGTTTTAAAATTACTTCCAAAATGTCGACATACTGCATGAGTTTAGAAACAGTGAACTGGTTTTCCTCCTTTTTTATGCCATGTACGTCATAGCGAACGGCACAATATGCTAACGATATCGTAAATATGAACGAGATATGTACATAAATTTATGGTAGTATTTTGTCCTGTTCTCTTTATAGTTTTATGTGTCATTGTTTAATAGCTTTTTGGCAACAGGATGAGAACGAATGGGATTCACTATTGTTAATGAAACTACTTTTTGTGTCCAACAGCTGTCAAAAATTACGTTTAAAGAATGAAATATCTTGCAAACATGAAGTAAACAATGTATGACGGTAACACGCATGGTGGCCTGGGTTTCTCTTCGTATTGATTCGGTTGGTTCTTGAAAACAAACAAAAAAATATCGTGGTCAATGCGTAACATACTCACACTTTGTAACGTTTAATGGCAAAACAATCATTAGCGAAGAAGAAGAAAAAGCCAAATATAATTTTAAAGAAATTGCAGGAAAAAGTCTGTTACCTCAAGAGCCTCAAACTTCAAAGTAAATCTGTTGTCGAGCACTTGACACAGAATGACCAATGGATTAAAACCCCAGATAATAGGGGAAAATCAGGAGAGATAGTACATCCGCTTCATTTATGTATTCCTCATAAACTAACGGCTGTAATTCACTCATGTCAGCAATGAATTTATCGTGCTAATAATGATAAATATTGCACTAATGATAAATTTACAAATCGAGAAGTAGACACACGGAAAAAGTGATGTTGTTCCCTGATTACGGAAAAAAAACTTTGTACGGCCTAACATATGTGACGCTGGGATTACTCGCAAAACATTCATATCAGGAATATAGCTTCCTCAAGCGAAGATACTACACTTCCAGCTCGTAATTAAATAGTGAATTTTTCTCCAATAGATCTGCATTCTCATTAAGATCGCAGCAAAAGTAACTCCAGAAACTGTACTCGAGGAAAATGCCCTACCTTCTAATTCCTTTAGTAAGTCAACAACGACGTAGTCACTCACTCGACGTATGTGTTCCAATGACTGGTGAATTCCTGGTATAACGACGCTCTCTGACTCTGCGATCGATATGGCTTCCTACGCAACGGAAGCAGTTTAATCTCTTTGTTAGGTGTGTTGGCTTCAGCAGTTTACTGTCAGTAACAATAAACAGAAAACAAATCTTTGCAATCTGTTTCCTTATTTGTCACTGAATTATAATCAAATCCTAATATTAAAAAATAAGGAGGCAAGAGGGTATTCTTATTGCGAGACATCAGTTATGCCAACTCACATTTCGTTAATATTAATTTTATCGATTTAATGCAGAACTCATTCCTTTCTTCAGCTCTACAGCGTATAATGTATTAGTTATCTGCATGTTCCATTGAGCATGTTCGTGTTCACGTGCTAGTGAAGCTCAAATAAATGCAAATAAATGATACACTTTTTCTGAAAGTGCATCCACATGCTAATCATTTACAGGAGTTCTTTTTCTGGCTATGTAATGATTAGCCAATGTTTATACTAATTTAATGAAACATACTGAAACTGAGGTTGTTGTTGTGGTCTTCAGTCAGAATACTGGTTTGATCCAGCTCTCTACTCTGCTTCCATTTGAATCTGCTTACTACCGGTTGTTTATAATTAAAGTACACCTATTCATCGAGGTCCGTTGTGGGCTGTAATTATCGTATGGCAGTGAAACTTAGTAGATATGCTAATGAGTTAGTACGGAACCGAGCTATGCTGGGAAAAAGTAGTTTCAGTTTTGGACACCAGGTGCAAATTGGCGCTGTACAGCATCTCATCGACGTCGCCGGTGCTCGTATTGAACAAACTGTGTAAGCGTCGTTGAATAATATAAGTCAAGATTACACCTTTCCAACTTGTTTGACCTTCTCTGCTACGTCCTGTTGCTAATCAGTTACATACGGAAACATTTATAAACGTATTTCATGCATACACAGCGCAAAATTTGCTGCTGGTGGCCAAAACTGGAACTTTTTTCGGCGCAAATCTGTTCTGCTTTAACGCATTAAAAATCTACGAAGTTGCGCTGCAATACGGTATTTACACCCCACAACAGTACACATTTCGAAAGTTTCTCTTGTCTGAACTTCTTGTCGTCCTAGTTTTACTTCCGCACAAGGCTACATTCCAGACAAATACCTTGGAAAAACACTCTTCTTAATACTTAAATTTATATTAGATATTAACTCCTCTTTTACAAGAATGCTTTCCCTGCTATTGGTAGCCTGCAGTTTGTACCTTCTTTGCTTCGGCCATCGTCAGCTATTTCGCGAGCCAAATAACAAAACTGGTGATGTACTCTTTGTGTCTCATTTCCTAATCTTAATTTCCTCAGCATTGCCTGATTTAATTCGACGACATTCCATTACTACCGTTTTACTTCTGTTGACGTTCATCTTATAATCTCTTTACAAAACACTATCCATTCCGTTCAACCACTTTACCAAGTCCTTAGCTATTTCTGACACTATTACAATGTTATCGGCAAACCTCAAAGCATTTATTGATTCTGTCTGAACATTAATTCCCTTTCCAAATTTCTAGTTGGTTTTCTTTACTACTTGCTCAGTGTACAGGTTGAGTAACATCGGTGATACACTACAACCCCGTCTCACTCCGTTCTCAAAATCTCGTTCCCTTTCATGTGCTATAAAAGTTATAAATAAACTTTCACTCCCTGTATTTTAACCCTACAGAATTTCAAAGAGTGCAGATAAGTAACCATTGTCAAAAGCTTTCTTTAAATCACCAAATGCTTTAAATGCAGGTCTGTCTTTCTTCGCCCTGTCTTCTAAGATAAGACGTAAGATCAGCACTGACTCGCGTTTTCCAACATTTGTCCGGAACCCAAACTGATGTTCCCCAAAATCATCTTTTACCAGTTTTTCCATACTTCTGTAAATAACGTGTATCAATATTTTGCACCCATAACTTGTTAAACTGACGGTTAGGTAGTAGAAGGCCAGTTTTGTTTTATCTGATGACGATATTCCTTTGAGTAGTCCCCACTGTCTGAATGGGGGCTTATTTTGCCTCTGGAAAGTATTACCCAGAAGGATGCCATGATAATTAAGCCATACAGCAGGGCTGCATACGCTTGGGAAAAATAAATGCCTATAGTTTCCTCTTGCTTTTTGCCGTTGGCAATATCGGCTCAGCGAGGTCATGTTAGCTAATGTCACAACGCCAGATCTGTCGATCATCCAGACCGTTGCCCCTGCAACTACTGAAAAGGATAATGCCCCCTCTTCAGGAGCCACGGTTTAGACCGGCCAATCCACAGATATCCCTTCGTTGTGGTTGCACCTTCACCTACGGTACGGCTGTCTGTATGGTTGAGGCGTGCAAGCCACCCCATCTCTGCTGGGTCCATGGTTCATGACCTTTTCTTTTTTTTGGGGTCATCAGTCTTCTGATTGGTTTGAAGTGGCCCGCCACGAATTCCTCTCCTGTGCCAACCCCTTCACGTCAGAGTAGAATTAGCAGTCAACTTCCTCAATTGTTTGCCGGATGTTTTCCCAGCTCTATTTTCCTCTCCAGTTTATACCGTCAATAGCTCCCTCCAGTACCATGGAAGCCATTCCCTGATGTGTTAACAGATGTCCTATCATCCTGTCCCTTCTCGTCCGTCTTCCACTTATACCTTTCCTCTCCGATTTTGCGCAGCACTTCCTCATTCCTACCTTATCAGTCCACCAAATTTTCAACAGTCGCCTGTAGCACTACATCTCAATTGCTTAGATTCTCTTCTGCTCCGGTTTACCCACAGTTCATGTTTCACTACCATACAATGCTGTACTCCAGACCTATATTCTCAGAAATTTCTTCCTCAAATTAAGGCCTATGTTTGATATTAGTAGACTTCTCTTAACCAAGAATGTCCTTTTTGCCATTGCTAGTCTGCTTTTGATGTCCTCCTTGCTCCGTCCGTCATTGGTTATTTTACTGCCTAGGTAGCAGAATTCCTTAACTTCATCTACCTTCTGATCATCAATCCTGATGTTAAGTTTCTCGCTGTTCTCATTGCTGCTACTTCTCATTACTTTCGTCTTTCTTCGAATTACTCTCAGTACACATTCGGTACTCATTCGCTCCATTCAGCAGATCATGTAATTCTTCTTCACTTTCACTCAGGATAGCAATGTCTTCAGCGAATCGCATCATTGATATCCATTCACCTTGCATTTTAATTCCACTCCTAAACCTTCCTTTTATTTCCATCATTGCTTCTTCGATGTACAGACTGAACAGTAAGGAAAGACTACATCACTGTCGTATACCTAATTTAATCCGAGTACTTCGTTCTTCGTCTTCCGCTCTTACTATTCCCTCTTGGCTCTTGTACATATTGTATATCACCCTTTTCTAGCTGTAGTTTACCACTATTTTTCTCAAAATTTCGAACATTTTGCACCATTTTACACTGTCGAACATTTTTACAGGTCGACAAATCCCATTAACGTGTTTTGATTTTTCGTTAGTCTTGCTTCCATTATCAACCACGGCCTCAGAATAGCCTCTCTCGTACCTTTGCCTTTCCAAATCAAAACTGATCGCCATCTAGCACATCCTCAATTTTTTCCATTCTTGCATAAATTATTGTTGTCAGCAAATTGGATGCATGAGCTGTTTAGCTGATTGTGCGATAATTCTCGCATTTGTCAACTCTCACGGTTTTCAGAATTTTGTGGATGATATTTTTCTGAAAGTCACAGAATATGTCCACAGACTCATACATTCCACACACCAACGTGAATATCCGTTTTGTTGCCACTTTCCCCAATGATTTTAGAAATTCTGAAGGAATAATATCTCTCTCTTATGCCTTATTTGATCTTAAGTCTCCGAAGCTCTTTTAAATTCTGATTCTAATGCTGGATCACCTTTCTCTTCCAAATCGTCTCATGTTTCTTCATCTATTACATCAGACAAATCTTCCCCCTCATTGAGGCTTTCAATGTATTCTTTCCAACTATGCGCTCTCTCCTCTGCATTTAACAATGGAATTCCCGTTGCACACTTAATGTTAACACTTTTGCTTTTAATGCCACTGAAGGTTGTTTTGGCTTCCCTGTATGGTGAGTCTGTCCTTCCGACAAGCCTTCTTTTCGATTTCTTCACATTTTTCATGGAGCCATTTCGTCTTAGCTTCCTTGCACTTCCTATTTATTTCATTCCTCAGCTACTTGTATTTCTCTATTCCTGAATTTCCCGGAACATTTTTGTACTTCCTCCTTCCATCGATGAATTGGAGTATTTCTTCTGTTAGCCATGGTTTCTTCGCAGTTACCGATTCTGTGCCTATGTTTTTCTTTCCAGCTTCTTTGATGGCCCTTTTTAGAAGTCCATTCTTCTTCAACTGTACTGACCTACTGAACTATTCCTTATTGCTGTATCTATGGCCTTAGAGAACTTCAAGCGTATCTCGGCATTCTTTAGTACATCCGTTTACCAATTCTTTGCGTATTGATTCTTCTCGGTTAATGTCTTGAACTTCGGCCTACTCTTCATGACTGCTACATTGCGATCCGAGTCTATATCTGCTCCTGGATATGTCTTACAATCCAGTGTCTGATTGCGGGATCTCTGTCTGACCATGATGTATCTTCCCATACCAACAGGCCTTTCCCAAGTATACCTCCTCCGCTTGTGATTCTTGAACAGAGTATTCGCTGTTAATAGCTGAAATTTATTACAGAACTCAATTAGTCTTTCTCCTCTCTCATTTCTTGTCCCAAGCCCACATTGTCCTGTAACCTTTTCTTCTACTCCTTCCCCTGCAACTGCGTTCCAGTTCCCCATGACTATTAGATTTTCATCTCCCTTTACGTACTGTGTTACCCATTCAATATCCTCATATACTTTCTCTATCACTTCATCTTCAGCTTGCGACGTCGGCTTGTATACCTGAACTATCGATGTCGGTGTCGATCTACTGTCGATTCTATTAAAAACAACCCTGTCACTGAACTGTTCACAGTAACACACTCTCTGTCCTACCTTCCTGTTCATAACGAATTCTACTCCCGTTATACCATTTTCTGCTGCTATTGATGTTACCCGTTACTCATATGACCAGAAACACTTGTCTTCTTTCCATTTCACTTCACTGTCACCTACTATATCTAGATTGAGCCTTTGCATTTACCTTTTCAGATTTTCTGGTTTCCATACCACGTTGAAACTTCTGACTTTCCGCGCTCCTACTCGTAGAACGTTACCCTTTCGTTCATTATTCAGTCGTTTTTTTCATAGCCACTTCCCCCTTGACAGTCCACTCCCAGAGATTCGAATGGGGGACTATTCTGGAATAATAGGTTGATGATAGGTGCCCGAAAATTGTTATTCAAACTCTATTTTGTAATTTATAAGGAATCATCAACCAACAACGATTTTATCTTTTTAAAAAATTGATATTATTGTTTACTGGTATAATTAAATGGTTAAATTCTTCAATGAATGCTTTATTTGTCACGTAGTGTGACAGATTCAGATTCATTCGTGGATTTCCAACGTTTTAAACTTTTTTGTTATGAGAGTATACTTCGCTATCAAATAACTATTGCTAGACCTTCAAGCTCATTCTTCCGATTTTGTTGTTTTTTCTTTCGAAACATGTGGATTATTACCAAGCAATAGGGAGCTGCCTGGAGAAAATTCCAGTCCGCACCCGAGTACTCCCGTGTGTAATTTTTAGGTCAGATCCAGGCATCCTGCGATTTTTAAATGAGTGGGAGAGGCAGGAGAAATGTCGGAAAACATTGGTGAAAATCAATAATTCAGTATGATTTACCACTGGAACAATACACACAAAAAACTCTTCATCTGAGGATTATCTGTAAATATCAGGGTATATGAAGTAACTAACAACTGCTCTATGAGCAAGTACACCTCAGCTGAGCTGTAGCAGCTGTTTCTGGCATTTTCAGGTGACACTAAGCACAATAGTAGAACTTAATCTGATGTGTTTCATTTCATTGCCTTTTACTCGGGAAACGCGAGTGTGCAGTTACGACAACGAGTTTTATGTTTGATTTGTTCACTTCCTTACCTAATGCAGGTAAGAACGGGATGTTATTATGAGTATAATTCTTCATTCTGCTCAACTGGAGCACCGTAAATTAATGTGGTAACCTAACTCCCGTTGGAAATACTGGTAGATCGCCATATGATGTTGCAAACTTTCAGGGATGATGGAGAAGGTTAAATCATCATTTTAGGTAATGGACACTGGACCGTAAACGTCTTAGTTGAAAGCTATAAACGACAACCGTTCTGAAACCTCCGACAGGGAAGCAGTGAACCTCTTCAATTGCAAGCTGTTTGTTTTCCATATAATGGGAGGAGGTAACATGAACCAAAACAAGAAGAAAAGTATCTAGTAAACATGGGCTCCAAAAGGCACACCTTAAGAGCTATGAGAACTTGTTCAGTAGAAGAGTTGTGTTTCACTGTGACAAAGATGAACATGTATTCATATCTCTTAAGGTATGCACTTTAGAGCCCATGTTTACTGAACATTTTTTCTTGTTTTGATCTATACTATGACATCTCCAATATGGAAAGCAAAGAGCTTGCTGTAGAAGGGGAAACCTGTGAAAGGTATCAGAACCATTTTCGTTTATAACTTTAGATTCGGTCGTTACTGCTCCAAGGTGCCTTACCTCAAATGATACTACTGTCCCTGAAATTTTGTAACATCATCACGAAATCAACCAATATATGAGATTTACCAGGTGCGACATACACCTTACTATCACAAGAAGCTTCCAGGAAAATCTTCTCTGAAGTGGAAGATATTAATCAAGTAATGTTTTATATATTTTCCTAAGAAATGTGTATGAGCACAGAGTGTGTATGTATCTTAGTTTGTATACTGCCTTACTACTCGATGGAACAGAATAACTATTAGTATATTCATCATATTTTCGTGGAATAACGATATCAGTGAGCTCTTGAAGGGAAAGTTCAACATTGTTTACTTCCACTAAAATTAGAAACCAGCTTGCTAAATACCACATAGTATAGAGACAAATATTAAGTAACTCAGCTGAATAAGTACTAGACACTCGCTTCCGTAATGTTCAATTATACTGATGCAATAACGCTGGGAAGTAATATTTAAAAGCGGGTGTGAAATAAATTTAAAGAATGACTTCTTATAAACACGGTACCTGGAAAAAAATGCATACAAGCCTGTAATTTTTATCTTATTTCGCCTTACACTCTTTTCTTGCATGCAAGGGCAATCTTTTGTATTTTCGTGTCGTCTATAAGACTAATTTTATTTTAGTTGAACGATTTTGATGAACTAAGAACTAGTAACTTATTACAAGAGAATTAAATCTATTTTATAAAATGGCATGTGACCATTCTTAAGATTAATGAATGGAAATTAGCTTTAGTTTTTAAATTGTTTAAACTTTAAGACTCCAGGCTCCATTATACAGCCAGTTTTAGACATATGTTACATTTGTTATACAGACATTAAATCGAGTAATACCACCAAATCACCTATGCACACAACAGACCTAAGCTCGAGCTGTCGCCTTAATCATCTGTTCTTGGGGTGCACCACAACCGATTTTACAAGAAAGTTTCCCAGTCATCGCCGTCTCTGTTAAATAGCCTTTTCGGTTGCTATTCTAAATTTCTATGTAGGCCTCTGTTAAGAATTTAGCAATATCGTTAGCCTTACGTAAATCCTAACTATACAATAGAGCATTAACATTTCTAAAAGGAGTCATCTCCCTTAAAACTAACTACCTACAGATCTAGCTCGAGGATACTTATATCTTCCATACGACAGTAATTATAGTAGCTGGCAGGAAAATAAAATGTATCCGGAGGTGTACGTTATTACCAATTAGGACGCATTGCATTAGAAAGGATAGTGTGCTTCACTTTTGTCCAGTACTGAATACTTATAGGTCACATTAATTAAAGGTCTGCGATGCGATACAAATATTTGTATGTTTCGCCTTCCTGACTTTCGATTTTCAATAAACTTGTCAGTAGTACACGGAAGTTTGTCACTCACCCACAAACCCACCTAGCTATCTACCAACCCACCCACCCACCCACCCACGCACACCCACACATACAAAGACGCACACATGCATACAAAAAGTGACGGACAGAGGAGACGGTGAGGGTAGGAGAGTGCTTGCTCCTACTCGTTCGTATCATATTTTACACTGAACTCTATGCCAGACAAGAACTACTTAACTGCCCTTGTCAGACGTGTATAGCAATCGCTCACACCAAAATGCACACATACTTCAGTGTTGATTTACTGGACTTACACTTTTGGCTTTCTTTCGAAGCACCCCTGGAAAAATATAAATGAAGTGGTGAAATGATTTGGCCACAGACCAAAGGTAGTTTCCACTATACATCTATCACTCTGTAACGGAGCGTGCTCCGTTTTGAAACATCGCTGCAGGAATATAACTGTGACTCGAACCCAGAAGCTTACGTTCCACTGGCACTTGCTCTTACCAAGTCAGCTATCCAGACACGATCCACGATTCACCCTCACAGCCTCAATTCTTCCAGACTGTCCACAGAAGCTCTCTTGCAGAACTTTCTCGTTCAAAGATGCAGGGCCTGTAGAGAATGCACGTCGTGCAATGTAAGACTACGATAGTCGCGGTGAATCAGAAACAGAGCTCTTCTGTATGCTCCGAAATACACTGGTGATAGTGTGAAAAACGAACTGTTACCTTCACGTCCTCAGAAATTTTGCCAAATTGATAAATAAAAAGAAGAAGAAGAAGAATAAGCAGGAGAAGAAGAAGGAACATAATTAATTCGGTTGACTCGTCATTTTTTATTTTTTTAAATTTTAATTCGATACTCAAATTAAAATAAATAGATGTGAAAGTGAAATAAATATTTACGCACTTTTGTATTAAGGTTACCAACACAATAGAGTGGATGTACTCGACCCAAGAGAAGCCGACCGAATCCTGGCGGTGGAAGAATGTTTCGTGATCCATGAAAACCAGACTTAAAGGCAGCGGTCAACCACGAGAAATACATACTCTCCTGACGCTTATCGAAGCACGGAGGAAACCGAAGACAACAATACCCTTTTTTTTCAAGAAATTTCCGCCATTTGAATGTTAATTCTTTATTTATTTTACACACTCATCATTTCGGCTTCATGGCCATTATGAAGAGCATTTTTGAAATGTTAAAATATGTCTGATCTGTCTGTGACATGTCATCGTCTATGTGACTTCGGTCCCCGACGAAGGATAGATCATTAGCAGCAATCTACACTTTTACATCAAATTTTCATTTCAACAAGGGATTCACTTTCATTACATAATATAAAACTCTGGTCCTTCACAAATTCTTCCCCAGCTGTGGTTTTCATTGTATGCACGTAAAGAGCAATCCTGACGGAACGCTCTACGTATATATTTTTTTCTACCTTGTGTTTTGTCGGACCTTGAAATGTAATGTAATTTTCAGTTATCATAAACAGCTGAGTAAATCTCCAAATATCTTCCATTCAGGAGAAAATGAAGAACGGGTGCAGTGGTACGCACAGCTCTCGGAAGGGTTATCTCCGTCATCGAGCCACGTAGGTATAACATTTTAATGTGGAGATCAGGAATAATAAGAACTTCCACCTTGTTTTCTTTATCTATAACATTCCAAGCTTGTCAGTCTCCACCACAATACGAAATATCGGTACTGCAAGATCGGACGTGGTGTATTCTGCTGAAGTCGAAATATTACATTTCATGAACCGCATGTCATAGATTTCACGGAATGGGGACTCGGGGTTATGCAAAGGAGTTAAGGATGCACATTTAAGTACACTACAATGGACTTACTTAATAATATGAAATATTGTTCTATTACAGTGCTAATATAAACTATAATATTACCTAAATCATTAATTGTAAGTGTTTCTTCGATGATATTCTTCGCTGGACTAGAGGTAGTTGTCCAATAGTAATTTCATTCACACAGTCTTAAAATCACATTACCTATCAAATCTGAAACCAGTCACTTTTTTTGAATAATAATGATTTATTACATGAACCGGTTTTCGAACCTTTCCAGGTTCATCTTCAGTTGGTTTCGGGAGGACCCGGGACGTTACATCATTACTGGTAGCAGCATTATGCTGGGTGCTGGTTTGCGACAGTATAGGCGGCTTTTTTCGGATCTGTCTGCCTCCATTTTGGTGTCCAGAACACTTTCACACAAACTATATTAGTTTACACTTTGACGGTGACACTTTACCAGCATCCAGCATGCGCTTTACAGCATGTAATAAAGTATTATTATTCAAAAAAAAAGTTACTGGTTGTAGTTGTGTATAACTTATTTATATTCAACATACAGTCACGGTTCTAAAATATGCGTAATGGATAAGCATAACCTATCAAATCATTTAAAGTGCTCTGATAGCTTGTTAAATACACGTGTCTGACTCCTGCGCTAATGTCAAGTCCTTGAAGTTTTTGCAGGGTTTGTTTTGTGTTTCCTGTATTATTTGGAATCGACAAATCGCATGAATAGATATATTTACTGCGAACCATTTGTCAAAGAATCAAGTTGTATCTCTAGTGCGAAGAAGAAGTGCAATTTAGACTGTACAAATTCGGCGCTCTGTACGTCTCAGTTATGACATGTATGTGCCATTGTCACACCCAACAACACGTGTCTTGATATCCAACAACCTTTAGTTTAAAAAATCATTGCCAACTACCATGAAGCCCATTTCTCTGTAACGATCAATATAGAATCAAAATTGTGTATTGAACGAAGCGGTGACCATGCGCTGCCTACTATGACTACGAGGGACATCGTACGAAGATTTGGGCTTAGTGCTGATAACGAATTTTGCGAGATGTGCCCGACGTACGTATGTCCTCCTGCGTCATGCCATACGAACTACAGAAGTTTACAACCAGGCTCACTCACACGCCCTTGACGTTAGTGTCATATGGAGTAATTTTAGATGTTGTTCACAACCAAGCTGAAAATCTCTAAGGTGTATTGTAGTGTGTGTGTGTGTGTGTGTGTGTGTGTGTGTGTGTGTGAGAGAGAGAGAGAGAGAGAGAGAGAGAGCGTGTGCACGCGCGCGCGCCACATCCATGCAGGTGAACTTACGCAGGCGTCCCTAGCAGCTAGACCGTAACCTGTGCGGGGCTCTTCAACGATGAACCAACAACATCGCCCCCTTCCAGGCTCAGCTGTGCTCGAGTATCAGTCAGTTTATTATTCAGATCCAGAAATACACTGACAAACTGAAACATCATGGTCACCTGATTAAGTGTGGGTTTGTCTACATCTGGAACGCAATAAGGCAGCTATTCTGTGTGAGATCAATTTGCAAAGGTTACAGGAGGTACGCGACACCACGCACAGCTCACACAATTCCCGTAAACTACATGCCAATTATTTGTGGTCGTGGAGCTAGTGCTAAATGTCTGCATCTGCAAACATACTCAGCAAGCCGCGGTTCAATAGTGGAGGATACATTGTACCACTAGTCATTTCCTATTCTGTTCCACTCGCAAATAGAGCGAGAGAGAAACGACTGGCTGTATGCCTCCTTATGAACACTAATTTCTCTTATCTTATCTTTGCCATTCTTAAGCGAAATGTACGTTGCGGGAGTAGAGTCATTCTGCAGCCAATTTCAAATGCCTTTTATCTAACGTTTATCAATAGTGTTCCTCGTACAGAACGTCGTCTTCCCTACAGGGATTCCTATTTGAGTTCCCTAAGTAACTCTGTAATATTTACGTGTTGTTCGAAACTACAAGTAACAAATCTAGCAACTCGCCTGTGAATTACCACGATGTCTTCCTGTAATTCGCCCTGGTCGCACATCCCACAGTCTAGAACAGTACTCAAGAATAGGTCGTACTACGCTCGCCCGGCTAGCCGCGCATCTATTGCGCTGCTTCCCGAGCGGGGAGGCGTGCCGGTCTACATCTACATCTACGTCTACATCTACATTTATACTCCGCAAGCCACCAAACGGTGTGTGGCAGAGGACACTTTACGTGCCACAGTCATTACCTCCCTTCTCTGTTCCAGTCGCGTATGGTTCGCGGGAAGAACGACTGCCGGAAAGCCTCTGTGCGCGCTCGAATCTCTCTAATTTTACATTCGTGATCTCCTCAGGAGGTATAAGTAGGGGGAAGCAATATTTTCGATACCCTATCCAGAAACGCACCCTCTCGAAACCTGGACAGCAAGCTACACTGCGATGCAGAGCGCCTCTCTTGTAGAGTCTGCCACTTGAGTTTGCTAAACATCTCCGTAACGCTATCACGCTTACCAAATAACCCTGTGACGAAACGCGCCGCTCTTATTTGGATCTTCTCTGTCTCCTCCGTCAACAGTATCTGGTACGGATCCCACACTGATGAGCAATAATCAAGTATAGGTCGAACGAGTGTTTAGTAAGCCACCTCCTTCGTTGATGGACTACATTTTCTAAGGACTCTCCCAATGAATCTCAACCTGGCACCCGCCTTACCGACAATTAATTTTATATGATCATTCCACTTCAAATCGTTCCGCACGCATACTCCCAGATATTTTACACAAGTAACTGCTACCAATGTTTGTTCCGCTATCATACAATAAAGGCACGGATCCGCTCGGCGGATTTAGATTAGAGGTCAGTTGTGCCGGCCAGCCTGTGGAAGGTCCTTAAGGCGGGTTTCCATCTGCTTCGGCGAATGCGGGCTGGTTCCTCTTATTCCGCCTAAGTTACACTATGTTGACAACTGCTGTGCAAACACTGTCTCCACATACGTGTTCACCGTAGTTACTCTACCACGCGAACATTTGGGGTTACACTCGTCTGGTATGTGACGTTCCCGGGTGGCGGGGGGGGGGGGGGGGGGGGTCCACTGGGGGCCGAACCGCCGAATACCCCTGAGTTCGGTGTGGGGCGGTGGTGGGGTGAGTGGACTGCTGTGGCCTGTTATGGGGTAGTAAACCCCTGAGGGCTACGGCGGAACAAAGCCTCTCCATCGTTTCTAGGTGCCCGGTTTAATACACAAAATAGACATAACATGTCGTACCAATGTTCAATATGTGGTCTGCCGGCCAGGGTGGCCAAGCGGTTCTAGGTGCTACAGTCTGGAACCGCGCGACCGCTACGGTCGCAGGTTCGAATCCTGCCTCGGGCATGGGTGTGTATGATGTCCTTAGGTTAGTTAGGTTTAAGTAGTTCTAAGCTCTAGGGGACTGATGACCCCAGAAGTTAAGACCCATAGTGCTCAGAGCCATTTTTTATATGTGGTCTCCTTTACAGATAACCCACTGTTCTAAAATTCTCCCAATAAACTGAAGTCGACCATTCGCCTTCCCTACTGTAATCAGTACTCGCTCGTTTCATTTCCTTTGCAACGTTACTCGCAGACATTAAACGACGTGACTCGGTCTAACAGCAGACCACTAATTCTATATTCGAACATTATGGCTTTGTTTTCCTGCGCATCCGCATTACCTTACATGTTTCTACACTTAGAGCCACATGTCATTCACTACACCAACTAGGTGCCTACGTCATCTTGTATCCTCTTAAAGTCGCTCCACAATGACGTCCTCTCGTACACCAAACCATCATCAGCAAAGAGCCGCCGATTGCTCCTCATCCAGTCTGCCGGAACATTTGTGTACATAGAAAATGACAGCCGTCTTATCACACTTTCCTGGAGCACTCCGGACGATCCCATTGTCTCTGATGAACACCCGCCGTCGAGTACAACGTACTCGATTCTATTACTAAGGAAGTCTTCGATCCAATCACGTATCTGGGAACCTATTCCGTATGCTCGTGCCTTCGTCTGTAGTGGAGCACGGAGTTGAATCCTTTTCGAAAGTCTAGGAATATGGAATCATCCTGTCATCCATAGTCGGCAGGATATCACGTGATTAAAGGACAAGCCGAGTTTCGCATGAGCGTTGCTTTTCAAAACCGTGCTGATTCGTGCACAGAAACTTTACTGTCTCAATGACTTTTTTATATTCGAACTGAGGATATGTTAAAAAACTCTGCATCAAAGCAATGATAATGATATTGGTCTGTAATTTTGCATGTCCGTTCTTTTGCTCTTTTTATATACTGGAGTCACATGCGCTTTCTTCCACTGGCTTGAAACATAACACTAGGCGAGAGATTCGCAATAAATGCAAACTAAGTAAGGGGCCAGTGCTGTAGAGTACTCTTTGTAAAACCGAAATGGGATTTCATTCGAACCTGGCAACTATTTGTTTTCAATTCTTTAATTTGGTTCTCTACGCCAGGGATACCTATTACCATGTCCTCCCTATGGGAGTTTGTGCCATGGTCAAACGACGGTATATTCGTACGATCTCTTGCCTGAACGATTTCTTAAATGCGAAATTGAAAACTTCGGCTGTACTTTTTGCTATCTTCTACTGCCATAGCAGACTGGTCAACGAGCGACTGAATGAAAGCCTTAGACGTGCTTAGTAATTTTACATAGACCCAGCATTTTCTCTGTTTTCGGCAAGATCTTTTACTGAGGTACGGTGCTGGTAGTTGTTGTATGCTTCGCGCATCAATCTTTTTGCAGACGCACAGATCTCTACTGACTTTAGCCTTTCGTCATTTGCACGTCCCAGATGTTGGCCAAGACCAACACATCAACGTGAGTTGACGTAATGCTCTTCAGTAGCGCATGTGTCGCCCTGTGACACAGTTATCGTTTCGGAAGATGCTATCGGCGTCGGGAAAAACATCATATCGAGCCGTGCATGTCGCGCTGCAGTGATGTGCACGTGGTTTGCAGCTGTCATGGTGCATTCGAGTACTATCACAGGCCCCTTAGAAGCCCAGCTGAATGTCTCGCATACCAAACTATTTCTCCCACCGGTTTGCCTACTTGGCGCGGTACGTGTTTCGAGGGGCGATGGCTTATCAGAACTCAGTCATCGATCTGGCGTAAAAAGAAAACTGTTTCATCCGTCCGGGCGATACGTGTCCACTGATACATGGTCCAACCTCGACGATTCCGTGACCAATGTAGTCGTAATTGTGACGTCGCTGAGTACAAGACGTAGGGGTAGTCTGATGCGGACACCATATCCACCAACTTTCGCTGGACGGTGAACTCCGAAACACAAGTGTCAGCATGAGCACTGTTCTGTCGTCTGTCCTGCTTTATAGAGCTGAATAGCCACCGACCTCCAAGTTTTGTGATGAGGCATGGACGTCCAACATCTTATCCCCAACTCGTGGTTTTACCATTTTTCAGCCATTTTCCGTAGACAGCAGCACGCTACAACAGGGCAGCTTGACCGTTTAATAAATGCTCATGCCCTGATGCAGAGCCATAACAGTCTGCCGCTTGTCGAAGTCAATTATGTCAGTGGATTTCTTCATTTGCAGCCGATATCGTCGCTAGAATGATTAACCGTTCACCTCTGCTCCGCTTATATATTTTCCTTACCGCATCACGTCCTCACAACGCCACCATGTATCGCCAAGTCTCTCTGTGGTCGGTTGTCATAATGGTTTTGTTCATTGGAGAAGGCAGGATGTACTGACCAGAAGAGGGACTGCCTCATCTCATTCATCTGACGTCAAATGGATTGATGTCCCGCACTGAGTTGGAGAACGTTTACACTGTATGACAGCTGCTAAGTAAGAGAGATATTGTTGCACAGGAATAATCACCGGCAATTGTGGACGACTTGAAACACCGTACGACGTTTGAGATGCGGAGTGGCACATTTATAACGAAAAATGGTACAGATTTCACAACATGGGAAAACAGTTTAACATACACAAATAACGTTCATGATTGTCACAGGACAGACGCGGAACGTAAAGGTCGATATCGGCCTCTCAGTAAAAAATATGCCTTCCTCGGCAACCAATGCACATTTTGTACCTGTTATTCATGTGGTTAAGTCATTTGTGAGGAGTTCTTCAGGGATATAGACCCACCCCTCTCTCAAAGCGATTTTCAATCCTTGCACGTTTCGGGGAGAGAATGCTCGTTAAGCAACACGTCTCCCAATGGCATCCAATGTGCATTCCATAGGCTTCAGGTCCAGGGAATACGCAGCGCGTTCCGTACGTTCAATATCATCACTTTCCGGCATGTCCGACACCTCAGCGGTGCCGGCTGGGGTGGCCGAGCGGTTCTAGGTGCTACAGTCTGGAACCGCGCTACCGCTACGGTCGCAGGTTGGAATCCTGCCTCGGGCATAGATGTGTGTGATGTCCTTAGGTTAGTTAGGTTTAAGTAGTTCTAAGTTCTATGGGACTGATGACCTCAGCAGTTAAGTCCCATAGTGCTCAGAGCCATTTTTGAATCTCAGCGGTCCTGTGTGGGCAGGCACTTCCGTCCATTAATAGAAAGTCAGGGTCTACCGCATCCCTAAATAGACGGACAGGGTACAGAATAATCTCTCTGCTATACCACTGTGTTGTAACGATATCTCACGCAAAGATATGCAACCGTCTTCTTTCAGTGTGGGTACTGACTTTCCACACCGTAACGCCTAGACCATATCTATGATGTTGGTGAACATTATGTGTAAGTCCCATAAGATTTCACACACATTTGAACACACAACATTCTGTGGTGTGTCAGGTTTTCCCCTCGCTCTCCACACTAACTGATGGCCAGAATCGCTTGCCACAAAGAAGCGGGATTGTCGGAGAGCATCACAGTCGACCACTGTTGCTGTCTCCAACGAACATGCTCCCTCCACTAACGCACTCCTTCCCGACGATGGCGTGGTTGAACTGGGATGCATTTAACGGGCTACCGAACATGAAACCAACACGATTTCAACTCCGAGAAGTGGCTATGACAGAGACACGTGTACCGGTAGCGGTTCCAGAGTTTTCAGTGATCTGCGTAAGAGCTGGATATCGGTTCGCTTTTGCCGCTAGGGCTGCGTATCGATCCTCTTTCGGTGTGGTGGTCCGTCTACGACCACAGCATGCTTCTGCATAGCACTTACACCTTCAGCGGCCTTTTTTAATCCAGAGATGACGCTTTTGGTGACACCCATTACTGTGGCCACAGTAGTGACACTTCGAGCAGCCCAGCTACTCACCCACGATCGAAAGCACTCAAATGATGTCTTTCTGCGTGTTTCAACACGACACAGAACGTCGCACTAACCAGTTCCACAACGACCTTCGTCAGACGGATGAATGTAGAATGTTTACAGGGGAGTCTGGGTCCACAGACCTCGCTGCAATAAACACGTCCCGTCCTCTACATAACCTTTTAGTATTATTGGTCAGGTTTTCCATCCCCTAGTAATTAGCAGTTGTTGCTTAGTAAGTGTAAGTTGTTCATTAGTAATTATCAATAAGTGCATGTCTCTGCAAGTCTCCTCATACAGTGCCGGAAAAAAACAACAGTACACAGAGGTTTCCAATTCACTCAATATTTATTGTTGGAACAATGCACATGGAGTGCATGAAATGATTACATTTGCAGATCAATAACATAAGCGGTTCTGAGGTAACAGTTATTGACCCACGCTGCAACACCCATGTTAGTACGCGGCCTAGCTTCTACGGGCTGCAATGCAAGCGCTGACTCTGGTATGCAGTCGATCGTATACAGGGTGTTACAAAAAGGTACGGCCAAACTTTCAGGAAATATTCCTCACACACAAATAAAGAAAATATGTTATGTGGACATGTGTCCGGAAACGCTTAATTTCCATGTTAGAGCTCATTTTATTACTTCTCTTCAAATCACATTAATCATGGAATGGAAACACACAGCAACAGAACGTACCAGCGTGACTTCAAACACTTTGTTACAGGAAATGTTCAAAATGTCCGTCGCATGGAATCCCTGATGCGCTGATGCAGCCCTGGAGAATGGTGTATTGTATCACAGCCGTCCACAATACGAGCACGAAGAGTCTCTACATTTGGTACCGGGGTTGCGTAGACAAGAGCTTTCAAATGCCCCCATAAATGAAAGTCAAGAGGGTTGAGGTCAGGAGAGCGTGGAGGCCATGGAATTGGTCTGCCTCTACCAATCCATCGGTCACCGAATCTGTTGTTGAGAAGCGTACGAACACTTCGACTGAAATGTGCAGGAGCTCCATCGTGCATGAACCACATGTTGTGTCGTACTTGTAAAGGCACATGTTCTAGCAGCACGGGTAGAGTATCCCGTATGAAATCACGATAACGTGCTCCATTGAGCGTAGGTGGAAGAACATGGGGCCCAATCGAGCCATCACCAACAATGCGTGCCCAAACGTTCACAGAAAATCTGTGTTGATGACGTGATTGCACAATCGCGTGCGGATTCTGGTCAGCCCACATATGTTGATTGTGACAATTTAAAATTTGATCACGTTGGAATGAAGCCTCATCCGTAAAGAGAACATTCGCACTGAAATGAGGATTGACACATTGTTGGATGAACCATTCGCAGAAGTGTACCCGTGGAGGCCAATCAGCTGCTGATAGTGCCTGCAAACGCGGTACATGGTACGGAAAAAACTGGTTCTCCCGTACCACTCTCCATACAGTGACGTGGTCAACGTTACCTTGTACAGCAGCAACATCTCTGACGCTGACATTAGGGTTATCGTAAACTGTACGAAGAATTGCCTCGTCCATTGTAGGTGTCCTCGTCGTTCTAGATCTTCCCCAGTCGCGAGTCTTAGGCTGGAATGTCCCGTGCTCCCTAAGACGCCGATCAATTGCTTCGAAAGTCTTCCTGTCGGGACACCTTCGTTCTGGAAATCTGTCTCGATACAAACGTACCGCGCCACGGCCATTGCCCCGTGCTAATCCATACATCAAATGGGCATCTGCCAACTCCGCATTTGTAAACATTGCACCGACTGCAAAACCACGTTTGTGATGAACACTAGCCTGTTGATGCTACGTACTGGGCCAACTGGCGGTGAATCGAAGAAGTACAGTACATATTGTCGAAACTAAAATGAGCTCTAACAGGGAAATTAAGCGTTTCCGGACACATGTCCACATAATATCTTTTCTTTATTAGTGTGTGAGGAATGTTTCCTGAAAGTTTGGCCGTACCTATTTGTAACACCCTGTATGTGGCGAATACTTCCTGGGATACGCTATCCCATGCCTTCTCGACCTGTCATGAAGTTCTGTGAGATTTGTTGGTTAACGAATCGTAGAAGTCGCTTCTCGTTCCATCATATCCCACACGGCCGGCCGCTGTGGCCGAGCGGTTCTAGGTTCGAATCCTGCCTCGGCTATGGATTTGTGTGGTGTCCTTAGGTAAGGTTCAAGTAGTACAAAGTCTAGCGGACTAATGACCTCAGATGTTAAGTCCCATAGTGCTAAGAGCCATTTGAACCATATCCCACACGTACTCGATTGGAGACAGGTCCAGAGATCGTGCTGGCCAGGGAAGGTGCTGCACGTCCTGGAGAGCTCGTGGAGTTCCAGGGGCAGTGTGGGTGTGCGTGGTCCTGTTGGAATTGTACATCACCTTCTTGTTGCAAGAAAAGCAAAACAACGGGTCTAACAACATTCTGAACGTACTGAGCGCTGGTTAGCAACACGTCCAGAAAAGCCAAAGGTGAACGAGCATTCTGGATTATCGCACTCCAGACCATAATACCTGCGGTGGGGACAGTGTGTCTTGGACGAATGCCCTCTACGAGGCACCGGTTACCAGGTGTACGTTGTAAGCGCAAACGACTATCACTTGCCTGCAGACAGACTCTGCTTTAATCGCAGCGCGCCATTACATCTTCCAAGTGGTCATCTAACAGCACCAATCGAGTCATGCACGTCGACTCCGGCATGAGTGGAAGACGGGCTAGAGGTGTGGGTTCCCGTAGTTCCACTGCCAATAACCGGTTCGCAACATCGTGTTGACACGTCTGAGCTCACAAGCCCTCTTACCTGCGCTCTGGTAGCAGTACGACCGGCCTGTGCTGCCCTTACAATACGACGATCATGGAGGGCATCTGTGCTGCGAGGTCGTCGAGAATCTCGTCTACAGGTGTGAGAATGTTGACGTGACTGTTGATACCAGCATTGTTGTACAACTGACGCAGCATGTTCAGATTATGTGACAAATCTCCGAAAGGACCATCCCACCACTCGGGTGGCCAGAATTTGATCTCCTTTAAATTGGTTCAGTTGGTTGTGGGGACCGCGAGTGCCTCTTGCTTGCTTCACACACTTGCACCAAACTGGGCCTACTGGCTCTGAGCGTTCCCTGTAGAAGGACAGACGCAGATGACGCAGCTATGCCACTATGCCATCCGTTGGCAGACGACGTTGAAATCCTTATCAGTACATCTAGTATGCGCCAGGTGGCATATGCCGTCGTCGAACCTATGTATGTATGTGTGGTGTGCGTACTGTAAGACCTTCAGTGCACACAGTATCAGATTATTTGACTTGTCGCTCTAACGAAGTAGGCGAGTGTCAGCAATGTCTCGTGGTCTTATCGTGGCGTGTTTATCTTCTGCCGTTAGGTCAGACGATAGAAATGCCACTTGCACGCTTAGAGTAGCAGATTGACGGCGACGAACTTTAAACAGAACTTGATTAATTTTCACACACATTTATTAAAATAATAACAAGCATAAAAATTACTTAACTTGGTTCTGGATGCTATTTCCAATTGACAATTTGAAGTTCCTTTGGTATTGGTACGTTAATCTTATTCTCACATATATCTCTGATACTTGACAAAAGTGTCTATACATTTATCTTCATGGCTATGTACAGGAATATGGTAATCTTATTAGACGCAGATTGAAACTTGACTATAGACTGGTACAGACAAATGTAGAACTCGTACAGACTGGTACAGACTAATGCAGACTGGTACAGACTGCTGCAGACAAATGCCGACTGTCTAATCACAGGTCTGTACACTCGTTATAATACCTCGAGCGTTCATGTATCACTGCGCGAGTGTGATCCGCGAGGAGAAAAGGTTCTACGTTAGCAGCAATCTCATTGGCTGCGTTACACATTAATACGCTGATCGGCGGAAGCAGAATTTGGTCCGTCTCTATGGCAGTGCCATCTCGTAGTGTAGAGATGGACGAGCGCTACGCCTGCGCTGTTGTGCTTTAGCGGGGCGCGCTCTAGTGGGAAATCCGGCCGCGGTGGTCTAGCGGTTCTGGCGCTGCAGTCCGGAACCGCGGGACTGCTACGGTCGCAGGTTCGAATCCTGCCTCGGGCATGGGTGTGTGTGATGTCCTTAGGTTAGTTAGGTTTAAGTAGTTCTAAGTTCTAGGGGACTTATGACCTAAGATGTTGAGTCCCATAGTGCTCAGAGCCATTTTTTTCTAGTGGGAAAGTTGTGTAGGCGCTGACTACGCGGAACTATGTACACAACAGTATGTTAACCAGGGACCTAGAAAGGCTCTGTCCCCGCTGCAGTCGCAGTGGTCCACAGCCCCACGACGACTACTGCAATCCGCTTCACCCCTCCACCGCCCCACAGCGAACCCAGAGTTATTGTGTGGTTCGGCCCCCTGGTGGACCCCCCCAGGGAACGTCTCACACCAGACGAGTGTAGAGTGTGTAGTAGTCGCCGACATAGTGTAACTGAGGCGGAATAAGGGGAACCAGCCCGCATTCGCTGAGGCAGATGGAAAACCGCCTAAAAACCGTCCACAGACTGGCCGGTTCACCGGACCTCGACACAGATCCGCCGGGCGGATTCGTGGCGGGGACCAGGCGTTCCTTCCTGCCCGGAAAGCCGTGCGTTAGACCGCACGGCCAACCGGTCGGACCTAAATGGACGTCGCCTTTCCAGGTGTTTAAAATTTTTTCCGGCAGTGTATCAGGAACGTTTTCTGACGGAAGGAACAATGTGTATTCCTGATGTGTCACCTGCTGGTTTACTTCGCAACTACCTCGCCGTGCACTGCAGACACCTCTCGGGGAGCCGCCTCGGCGCCGCCTCCCGCCCCTCCGCCCCCGCGCGGCGCTCGCGAGCCGGCGGGCGGCGGGCGGCGGGCTGCGTGCCTGCGCCTCGAGCTGTCACTCTTAAGCCGTCGTCTCTTGTCGCAACCCTTCCTCGGCTGCGCCTTATCAAAGCGCCACCTGCTCCTCCTTACCGAAACAACGGAGATTTAATGACGTGCGTGCCCCGGCGCCTCTGGCGGCTAAAAGCCAGCCCCGCCCCCTTCCCCCGCAGCCGCGCGGCTCACCTCTCGTCCCCTCATTTGTCGTTTTCTTCTCGCAAGAGGTGGGGGACTCCCCGCTTGCTTGCCCCCTACCCGCCCCCTACCTCTCCGCCGCCCACGCTCGTGGCGAGCGCCCTCAAACAGCTAAGGGGCGACGCGTCGGAGCGTCGACCCGCTCTCCTTGTCGCCAGTTCTTACCCGTTCCTTAGGGGGGCGCCAGCCGGGCTCAGAGATGAATCGTATTCGTAATATCTTCCGGCGACAGAGGGAAGGGGTTAGCAAAAAGAATAACAAACAAGGGGAATTGTTGTGGCCGGCCGAACCTCCTTCTGAGACGAAATACTTCAGTGCTCGTTATTTTTCTTGTGTTCTTTTATTTCTGCGTTTGCAGAGCGCTCTGTCTCGCTCCACCGGCCTACATCCCTCCGAGGGCTGCTCCCTTACCTCTTTGATTTACTTACCTTACAACGCCAGTCGACGGCGACTTGCGGAAGCCTTACGCAGTAACAACGATGTCGCCCGCCGAGGGACAAAAATAAAGAAAATAATAATAAAAAAAAGAAATGCTCTCTGCAGGGGGGAACCCTTCAGCTATGAGCGGAAACAGAAAAGTCAATTGCGTCCACTGTGCCTTATTCTCTTTAGCTCGACAGTTCCATTGTACGCTAGTCGGGGCAACTTCTGTCGCGAGAGCATTGTTTTTAAAGAACAAAATGAAATGTTAAGTCTGCGTCAGATTTCGCGGCACCTTTGAGGAGAGCAGCGTCTTGGTTGCGTTGCTCTGACGACGCCGTTGCGCCGCCGGGCACGACTTAATTAGTCAGAAAGACGCCCGGCCATACGTCAGCCGCTGGACATACGCTCACAGCGACACCGCTTTCGTATCTAGACCAGGTAGCCTCGGAACCTTGGAGGGAAGCCAGTGGCAGATGAAGGTTTCTTCGTGTGCCCCTCTACGTTAAGATCGACTCACACAGGGACGTGACTTAATCGCTGTTATTGCTGAGGATATCGGGGCATAATACGAGGGTCACTCCAAAAGAAATGCTCACTATTTTTTAAAAACTCCCTCTTTTATTCTAAATGTTTGAAAGTTTTACAGTGTGTACATACATCCTTTAGGAACAATATTTTCATTTGGTTCAAATAGCTCTGAGCACTGTGGGACTTAACATCTGTGGTCATCAGTCCCCTAGAACTTAGAACTACTTAAACCTAACTAACCTAAGGACATCACACACATCCATGCCCGAGGCAGGATTCGAACCTGCGACCGTAGCGATCACGCGGTTTCCAACCGAAGCGCCTAGAACCGCGCAGCCACAACGGCCGGCAATATTCTCATTTCTCCACATAATTTTCTATCCCTCTCAACTGCTTTACGCCATCTTGGAACCAGCGCCTGTATACCCGGCAGGGTAAAATTTTGGACCAACCTGTTGGAGCCACTGTTTGGCAGCTTGCACAAGGGAGTCGTCATCTTCAAACCTTGTTCCACGAAGAGAGTCTTTCAGTTTCCCAAAGAGATGATAGTCACATGGAGCCAGGTCAGGACTGTAAGGCGGGTGTTTCAATGTTGTCCAGCCGAGTTTTGTAATCGCTTCCATGGTTTTTTAGCTGACATGTGACCGTGCATTGTCGTGCAACAGCAAAACATCGTGCTTTTGCCGATATTGTCGAACACGACTCAGTCGAGCTTGAAGTTTCTTCAGTGTCGTCTCATATGCATAAGGATTTATGGTGGTTCAGCTTCGCATGATGACCACAAGCAAGAGTCCTTCGCAATCGAAAAACACCGTAGCCATAACTTTTCCAGCATAAGATATGGTTTTGAATTATTTTTCTTGGGTGAATTTCAGTGATGCCAGTCCATTGATTGCGTATTCGTCTCTGGTGAAAAATGATGGAGCCATGTCACAATTCTTCCAAGAAATTCATCTCCACCATTCTCGTACTGTTCCAAAAGTTCGCTGCATACCGTTTTTCTTGTTTCGTTGTGAGCCAATCTCAACATCCTGGGAACCCACCTGGCACAAACCTTTTTTAACGCCAACATTTTCGGTATTCTGCAAACGCTTCCTTCCCCTATCCCAACGTAGCGTGACAATTCGTTCACTGAGGTGGGTCTGCCAGCAGTCACCAATTCGTCAACTCCCTGCACACTGTCTGTAGTGTGTGCAGTACGAGACCTTCCGCTGCGAGGACAGTCCTCAATATTGCCGTGCCCGCTTTCATCACGTAACCTGCTTGCCCACCGACTAACAGTACTACGACCGGCAGCGGCATCTCCATACACCTTTTTCAACCTCTTGCGGATGTTTCCCACTGTCTCGTTTTCACAGCACAGTAATTCTACGACAGCACGTTGCTTCTGACGAACGTCGAGTGTAGCAGCCATCTTGAAGACATACTGTGACGGCGCCACTCACGGGAACACGTTGAACTAAGTTTGAAAACAAGCGGGAAGGATGTATCTACACACTGTGAAACTTTCACACGTGCAGAATGAAAACTGTATTTTTGCAAAAAGAGTATGCATTTCTTTCGGAGTGACCCTCGTACAAGAGAAATGATCACTGTGTTCTTGCCATTTCAGAGCATGCCCTGGTGATCTCTTACCTTATGAAACCAACCCCACGTTATTGCAGCTGATGAGAAAATTACAGGGCACATTTGCTTTGGCGTTTCGCTGATACTTGTGATTTCTTTTTTGCAATGCACAGCTGCAGTCAGTCCACACAAATGCTTGACATCACACCAGCGTCGACGCGAAGTGTTCTATCATATTAAAAAAAAGGGCTAGTTAGCCTAGTGCAATATTCATTTTATAGATTTATTTTAACACGGACACTAGAACACAAGGAATAACCGAGGAAAAGGAGGGTAATACACAACATCTACAAAGACCAAGAGGGAACAATAAAACTGGAAGACCAAGAACGAAGTACTCGGATTAAAAAGTGTGTAAGACAGTGTTGTAGTCTTTCGCCCCTATCATTCTATCTGCATAACGAAGAAACAATGGGGCAATTAAAAGAAGCTTTCAAGATCGGGATTGAAGTTCAAGGTGACAGGATATCAACAATAAGATTAACTGATGACATTGCTATCCTTTCAATGAAAATGAAGAAGAATTACAGAATGTGTTGAATGGAATGAATAGCATAATGAGTACAGAATACGGATTAAGAGTAAATAGGAGAAAGACGAAACTAATGATAAGTAGAAGTAAGAAGAACAGCGAGAAACGTTACATCTGAACTAGTAATCACAAGGTAGAAGTTAAGGAATTCTGCTACCTTGGCAGCAAAATAACCCACGATGGACAAATCAAGGAGCACATATAAAGCAGACTAGCACTGACAAAAAGGGCAACCCTGGCCAAGAGAAATATGTTAGCATCAAACACAGACATTAATTTGACGAGGAAATTTTTGAGACTGTACGTTTGCAGCACAGCATTGTATGATACTGAAACACGAACTTTGGGAAAACGGGAACAGAAGGGAATCGAAGCATTTGAGATGTGGTGCTACCGAAGAATGTTGAAAATTAGGCGGACTGGTAAGGCAGGGAATGGGGAGGTTCTCCTCGGGATAGACGAGCAAAGGAATATACGGAAAACACTGTCAAGATGACAGGACATGTGTCGAAAAATCAGGGAATAACTTCCATGATACTAGAGGGAGCTGTAGAGGGTAAATTTGTTGGGGAAGGCAGAGATTGAAATACATTCAGCAAATAATTGGTTGCAAGTGCTACTCTGAGATGAAGCGTTTGGCAGAGGAGAGGCCAGCCGCGGTGGCCGGGCGGTTCTAGGCGCTTCAGTCCGGAACCGCGCTGCTGCTACGGTTCGAATCCTGCCTCGGGCATGGATGTGTGTGATATCCTTAAGTTAGTTTGGTTTAAGTAGTTCTTAGTTCTAGGAGACTGATGACCTCAGATGTTAAGTCACACAGTGCTTAGACCCATTTGAACCATTTTTGAGTAGAGGAGAGGAATTCGTGGCGGAACGCATCACCAGTCAGAAGACTGATGACACAAACACAAACACACACACACACACACAAAAAAAAAAAAAAAGATATCGCACTTGACTAATTTGGGACGCCCTGAATGGGCACGTAAAATTCCGCATTAAAAATTAGATTCTTCGCAACGGGAAACAAACTACGTTTTCCGTCGACAATGGGTGTAGTATGAAAGACGTGATGAGGAGCACTCGTTTGGGCTGACTCCAGTTACACGTTGCAAAAACTAAACTGCAAATATCTGACGAAACTCCAGACTAAAGGCGCCCGACGACTCTTAGGAGAGAGACACCCTGTATGTGACGAGGGCTGGGGCGTAATGAACGGAAGCATCATTGTTACTTTTGTGCAAACTGCGCCTGTACTGCGTCAGAAGGCACTTTAAAAATTATTATCTAAAACGTTAGAAACACTACACCTTACAATAGGTGGATTCAGTATTTTCCAGAACGCATGTATACATAGTTTTAGAAACCTGCATACTACTTAACTACTAAAAGTATGTCAGAAAAATACACGATACATATAAGTGTAACTGGCAAATTCGTGAGACTTTGTCGACACTTGTATTGTCTGTTGTCTTTAGTTTCAAGATCTTCCGGCGACGTTTGTTTCGTGACTTTTCTTACTTCTCGTCAGCATTGTAGTTTTAAGAAGAAAGAAGATTTGCCTTTTTAACTCTTTTCACTCCAACGGCAAATGGCGCAACACTGCGAATTTGTGGATATTTTACTTTGGCTTTATCGCTGGCGTGTAGCGATCGCATATGAGTGTGCTACATTTTTCTACAATTTTCTCGAGACTGGTGGCAGACAGATACCTCCACCACGATCTAAAGTAAAAACATTTTGTGTTACCTAAATATCATACGCAGCAACATATGTAATGTGCAGCAAATGCAAAATCATAACGATCCCTATTGCAAACATTTTCGAATTTCGCGCAGTGTCTTACTTCCATGTAAATTTCACAACATTAACGAATTGATGGGCACATTATCACGAGCCTGACATATATAGCTACAAGTAATGCAAAAATGAAATTTGTTAACGAATTGTTAATGCAACATCGTTTGAGAAAGATCGCAGGTCGTGCGCTTCGATTCTGTCAACACTGTCCTGCCGAAAGCAGGCAGACACGGTCGGCCTCCCCCTCCGAACAAACGAATGAACTTTCCCAGCGCTTTGGACGGAAATTGGTCACTGAGTATTGGCGAACGAATCCTGCGCTGACTTCTACTGCCATCAGTGCCGCGTAGTACTGCCATCTAGGAGAGCCTGTGTTAACTTGGTGTCAACTTGTAGCAGTAGTGCTGAGAAAAACAAATTGATTATTGCGGTAAAGTCAGTAAGCACGAAACGACTAGTTCTTCAAGCACAATCCTATCTGAGGAAGTGATTGTAGAGCTTTTAGAGGAATGTCTAAGTCGAAACGAGAGTGACAATGATTTTGATGGTAATGATTTTGACGATGACAGTGATTCATTCGTAAGCAATTCGAGTGAAATGATGATAGAAACAGTCCACCCTGCACAATTTCAAAAAATACCTCACAATGAAGAGTTTTGTATTGTCACGCTTATTTAAATATACACTACTGGCCATAAAAATTGCTACAACAAGAAGAAATGCAGATGGTAAACGGGTATTCATTGGACAAATATACTAGAACTGACATGTGATTACATTTTCACGAAATTTGGGTGCATAGTTCCTGAGAAATCAGTACCCAGAACGACCACCTCTGGCCGTAATAACGGCCTTGATACTCCTGGGCATTGAGTCAAACAGAGCTTGGATGGCGTGCACAGGTACAGCTGCCCATGCAGCTTCAAAACGATACCACAGTTCATCAAGAATAGTGACTGGGGTATTGCGACGAGCCAGTTGCTCGGCCACCATTGACCTGAAGTATTCAGTTGGTGAGAGATCTGTTGAATATGCTGGCCGCGGCAGCAGTCGAATATTTTCTGTGTCCAGGAATGCCCGTACAGAACCTGCAACATGCGGTCGTGCATTATCCTGCTGAAATGTAGGGTTTCGCAGGGATCGAATGAAGGGTAGAGCCACGGGTCGTAACACATCTGAATTGTAACGTCCACTGTTCAAAGTGCCGTCAATGCGAACAAGAGGTGACCGAGACGTGTAACCAATGGCACCCCATACCATCACGCCGGGTGATACGCCAGTATGGCGATGACGAATACACGCTTCCAATGTGCGTTCACCGCGATGTCGCCAAAACACGGATGCGACCATCATGATGCTGTAAACAGAACCTGGATTCATCCGAAAAGCCGGCCGGTAGTGGCTGAGCAGTTCTAGGCGCTACAGTCTGGAACCGCGAGATCGCTACGGTTGCAGGTTCGAATCCTGCCTGGGGCATGGATGTGTGTGATGTCCTTAGGTTAGTTAGCTTTAAGTAGTTATAAGTTCTAGGGGACTGATGACCTCAGCAATTAAGTCCCATAGTGCTCATAGCCATTTGAACCATTTTCATCCGAAAAAATTACGTTTTGCCTTTCGTGCACCCAGGTTCGTCGTTGAGTACACCACTGCAGGCGCTCCTGTCTCTGATGCAGCGTCAAGGGTAACCGCAGCCGTAGTCTCCGAGCTGATAGTCCATGCTGCTGCAAACGTCGAACTGTTCGTGTCGATGGTTGTTGTCTTGCAAACGTCCCCATTTGTTGACTCAGGGATCGAGACGTGGCTGCACGATCCGTTACAGCCATGCGGATAAGATGCCTGTCATCTCGGCTGCTAGTGATACGAGGCCGTTGGGATCCAGCACGGCGTTCCGTATTACCATCTTGAACCGACCGATTCCTTACTGTGCTAACAGTCACTGGATCTCGACCAACCCAAGCAGCAATGTCACGATACGATAAACCGCAATCGCGGTAGGCTACAATCCGACCTTTATCAAAGTCGGCAACGTGATGGTAGGCATTTCTCCTCCTTACACGAGGCATCACAACAACATTTCACCACGTCGGTCAACTGCTGTTTGTTTATGAGAAATCGGCTGGAAACTTTTCTCATGTCAGCACGTTGTAGGTGTCGCCACCGGCGCCAACCTTGTATGAATGCTCTGAAAAGCTAATCATTTGCATATCACAGCATCTTGTTCATGTCGGTTAAATTTCGCGTCTGTAGCACGTCATCTTCATGCTGTAGCAATTTTAATGGCCAGTAGTGTATATCTGAATGACAGCGCATTTTTTGCTATAATGCATACCCTCATTGTTGTCCAGTGGCCTCATTGTCTCCAGAAAGACTCGCCCAAGGGCGGCGATTTAAATAAGAGTACCTGAGACGCACTGTGTCAACATAAAGGAGTGCAAAGGCTTAATACCTTATTTATACATTACAAAATGTACTGTGATCTTGTGTTGTCGACAAAGAAGTCTAGCTGAGTAACTTTTAGAAACTGATGAAACAAATAAAAATGACTACCGGTACCTGAAAAGCAGACTACTGTTTCTGCAGACGAGTGTCGCAAAACGGAAAACGTCCTAGCGACCTTCGGTTCGCTGGAGAACACGCATATCTGCACAGTGGTACAGAAACCAAGCGCCTTCTTGCTTCACGAATTGAAGAAGATCAGGGCGCCAGACAAGCTCTGCTACAATCCACGGCCGCGTTCACACTTTTTACAGAGCGGACGTAAGACAATAGAGAAACTAGTATCGCTTGCACGCGCTTTCCTTTCGTATGGCGCAGTTCTCCCCCGGGCCGTGTTGTCCAGATCGCTCGCTGTGATAGCGATAGTGGAGAACACGGTACGGCAGTGGCATGGTGTGTGAGTCTTGAGTGTGTGCGTGTGGAGCTGCTGCCAGCGATCCCGGAGAGGCGGCCGGAGCGAGTGTCTGCGACAACTCTGACCTACAAGCGGGGGCAATGTATGCAGGCCTCCCACGGCGGAGTGTGCTGTGTCCCAGTGCTGCATGCGGCCCTACTGCGGCGGCAGAGTAGAGGAGGGCATTCCCATGGAAGCCAGGTGTCTTATCAGTCGTGTTCATCCATGAAATGCGATATAAATAATGGTAAACAAATGGTACCGGCCCAGTGGTTAAAGCTATGTCGGAGCTTATTTTTTTTAATGCTGCCACCGCTAGCTAGCGTTTAATGCCGTAATGTTTATCAGTTAGTTGTAAGTTGGGGGAGGGATTCACACAGTGAGATCCACAATTATCTGATAAAGATGGAAGTATATTCTACTAGCATAACACAGTAAATTGGGCTGCACTGTTCAAAATTGACTGCATCGCAGAATCGACGTACTCTTTAATTGCCTCTTTAGTCGCTATGTCTGTCTGAAGTACTGGGTTGTTATAATTAAACTGAACGAGTTCAGAGTGATGCAGTGCGGGCTGTATACATCGCAGGGGGCTGAAACATTGCAGATACGTTCAGTAATCGGTATTCTCGCGGAGTATGCTGAAAAAAAATAATAGTTCAACTTTCTGCCACCACGTGAAAATACGGTGGTGTAAGCAGTCGTACGGCTGCTGGAAAAGGGGAGGAACGATCAAACACATGAAAACGGTGGTTCTGGCACGTTTATTAGGATATGGTTAAGGTTTCGTTCATTATGGTCTCCCGATTCAGTAACATGCTGCATCCGCAACACAGCACGGTCGGCAGTTGCTCGCAGCATACCCGATGCAATCAGAACGAGATATCGTCGTATGCCATCCTCCACATCAGAAAGAGTCCTCATACATTCCTGACAGACAGGATCTTTCAGATATTCCCCACAACCAGAAAGTACATGGATTTAGGTCGGTGGATATGAACAGCCACACATCCTCAAATTGCGTACAGATGCTGTCGTTACCGAAGGTTTCTCGAAGCAAATCATTCACCTGGTAAGCGACATGTGGTGTCGCCGCATCTACCATGAAAATAGTGGTTCAAATGGCTCTGAGCACTATGGGACTTAACTTCTAAGGTCATCACTCCCCTAGAACTTAGAGTTACTTAAACCTAACTAACCTAAGGACATCACACACATCCATGCCCGAGGCAGGATTCCAACCTGCGACCGTAGCGGTCGCACGGTTCCAGACTGTAGCGCCTAGAAGCACTCGGCCGCTCCAGCCGGCGAAAATAGTGGTGTGGGCACAATTGTGTTCTTGCAAAACTTGAATTATGTGATCCACGAGGAGGTTCTTACAACGTGAAGATGTCACTAGTACTATAGACCTAACAGGCCCTGCTATCAAAAAATTAAAAAAATTAAAAAATTAAAAAAAACCACGGACCGCTAATGGAGCAGCTTGTGATACCACACCACACAGTCACATAAGCTGAGTGTAGTGGATAGTGGATGTTCCTGCACAACGTATGGCGGAGTAAAATGTGGCTAGTTCGCCCAAAGAATAATGCCCCGGCACATGTCCTCCATTCTAGTGGGTGCCAAAAAACGAATGGCAAAGTGAAGACGTTGCAGCCTATCTTGGGGCATCATTTGGTGCAGCGGCCGGAGTGGCCGCGCGGTTCTATGCGCTTCAGTCTGGAACCGCGGGACCGCTACGGTCGCAGGTTCGAATCCTGCCTCGGGCATGGATGTGTGTGATGTCCTTAGGTTCTAAGTTCTAGGCGACTGATGACCTCAGCAGTTATGTCCCATAGTGCTCAGAGCCATTTGAACCGTTTGAACCAACTGTCAGCTGCGTCGCTACTGTCACGCGGGCACTAGTGAAAATCATTGGCAGACTGGCTAGGATGATTTAGTATGTCAATTGTGAGAAGTGTGCCGCCTGTAGAAACCGAAGAGAGATCTTTACATGACTGCGGTGTAAATAATCGAACTGAGTAACTAAATGGCACGACAATAGATTTCATTGTACTCCAGATTGATCATGTGATTAAAGTACCAGCCAAAATTTATGTCGACTGTGTGATCAAATCAATTGTGAGGAGTGGAGCTTGTATTATCTTACCAGTAGAAATTACTTGAATCTTTAGCATATATTTTGAAAGGTTAGAAGCTGTCTGGCTTGCCTTCTTTCATTTCTGTGCTAAATTCATCTGCCCCTTGTCACAACTGGCGACAGGCAGGACACTTTAGTATCCTCATCCTAAAAGTCTCTTGACGTTATTTAATGCTGAGGTATGTATTTCATAATGCTGCAATGGTTGTCGGTCGAGGCTTGCAGTTCAGTTCTAAGAACGCGTGAGAACCGCTCAGTTCGCACAGAACTGTGAGAGCGACAGGGGAGACCTCACGGCCTTCAGAGGCTTTGTTCGACTTGTCAAGGAGCCACCTGACAGGGCCCACTGAACTACCCTGTCAATCAAGCTGACACGGGGTTCCCGGTATTCGTCATGATTCGGCTCTGTGGAAGGCTGAGGGTGGTAGTCACAAATGCTTCACGCCACCTAATAATTTATGGAGAGAAATGACAAGTCTTGGAATGTCCTGGCCTGCACGCTGGGAAAGGATGCCTCCCGGAGTTCCTGCCACGTTGGTTAGCTTTCCAGAAATTCGGAAACGTATAAACAATGCCCTGATTCGCTGATCACCTAGTGATGTCAGACGGGAATTTCAAGAACAAACTAGCAAGGGAAGTGTGCTCTGATTGGCCCGCGTCTGGAGACATTCTGTGGTGGGAATTTATAAAACGTGGCGCTTTTCACGTTGATGGCGAAAAAAGTAACGTATTAACGTATTTCCTGATTGGCTGTTGTGGCCGGAACAGCGCAACCATTAGAGTGGGGAGCAGGCACAGGTGAAAACGGACACTCTTGTTTTGGATATGGAAGGCTTTAGAAGTCTAGGACTCTTGAGTTCAGACGCTGGATGGGACTTCACGGATTCAGTGGCCTGATGAGCGAGATTTGGTTCTTCACATGCGAGCAAGCACGGCCGACTTACCGCCACAGCAGATTTGTGAGAGCATGCATCAGGACCTGCGAAAAGTGGGTGTTGATTTTTGAAGAAGGGGATGTACTGTTGCCATAGTACCTTTAACCCGGTGTTAGTACTGTTTCCATCAATTAATTAATTAACCACTGGAGTAACTAAAACATCTGGTGGGTTGTATTCCTATTAGAGATTGAATATGCAGCTAGGATACGGCAGTGCTGCCCACAACTGCGCCATACCTTCATTGCAATTACCTTTTATAACAGTCATGTCATTGATTCTCATGCTGTTGCTTTGAATATAACAAAACATCAGTTTAATTTTCATTTGCATTTCAAGTGACTTGTAGTTGCCTTCAGATAATTACTATTACTATTAAGTACCTTCTTTTTCCTTGCAAGGGCTCTTTTTATGTGAAAGTTTTCTTGGAATATCAAAAAGCTCCTGACATCGCACGAAAACTTTCACATACAAAGAGCTCTTGCAATGAAAGAGAAGCTACTTGATGATCAAATGCATATAAGCAATAACACTCTGATCAGGTTAGCCACTAAAACTATAACAAATAGAGAACTGAAACATAACCTGAATAAATAATGAATCTTCCTCTCACTTTCTCTCTCTTTCTCTCTATCTCCCTCTCTTTCTCTTCCCCCTCTCTCTCCCTTTCTCTCTCTCTCTCTCTCACACACACGGACACAAACACAAACACAAACAAACACACACACACACACACACACACACACAAACACACACACACACACTAAGGAAATGAAAAATGTCAAACTACACACATACAACACAAAAGACGAAAGCTAAACACACAGACAGTTGTCAACACTAAACACCGCAAACACACACGTGTTGAACACAAAAGTTAAATTGAAAGTGATGTAATCAATGTGTTAAAAGAAATGTGAGCGAAAGAAACCCGAAAATCGGTCAACTGGGGCCTGGAGACGAATGCACACACCTCCAGGACCACACACATGGGCTAACAGCCCTGGAAATCGTGACACCGAACGATAATTTCACATCACGAAATTTGTGCTACGAAAATTCATTCTAACAAGAAAAACAACAGGAAAATATGAAAAAATATAACACAGTAACATATTGTAACTACCACGTAATACAGTTATTATATGTACAAAATGGAACTGTACTACAGTCCACTGAAGATGCTTCACAAGTAAAAGAAGCGAAACGCCTTTAGCAATAAACTAACTGCCTTCAATTAGTTACATAGACGGCACGTACCTCCATGAATTTAGAAGCAGCTAAGGAACGACGCAAAACAGAAATAGTGACGATAACACTCACTGAAGCGCCAAAGAAACTGTTATAGGCATACGTATTCAAATACAGAGATATGTAAATAGGCAAAATACGCCGATGCGGTCACCAGCGCTTATATAAGAAAACTGTCTTGCGCAGTTATTAGATAGGTTACTGCTGCTACAATGGAAGCTCATAAAGATTTAATTGAGCTTGAACGTGTTGTTACAGTCGGCAGACGAGCGATGGAACACAGCATCTCCGAGGTATCGATGAAGTGGGAATTTTCCCGTACGACCATTTCGCGAGTATACCGTGAATAACAGGAACCCGGTAAAATATCAAATCTCCGACATCGCTGCGGCCAGAAAAAAGATCATGCAAGAACGGGACCAACGACGACTGAATAGAATCGTTTATCGCGACAGAAGTGCAACCCTTCCGCAAATTGCTGCAGATTTCAATGCTCGGCCATCAACAAGGGTCAGCGTGCGAACCAGATAACGAAACATCATCGATATGGGCTTTCGGTGTCAAGGCCTACTCGTGTACCTTTGATGACTGCACGGTACAAAGCTTTACGCCTCTCCTGGGACCGTCAACAGCGACCATGGACTGCAGATGACTGGAAACATGTTGTCTGGTCGGACAAGTATCGTTTCAAATTTATCGAGCGGATGGACGTGTACGGGTATGGAGACATCCTCATAAATCCATGGACCATTCATGTCAGCAGGGGACTGTTCAAACTGGTGGGGGCTCTGTAATGGTGTGGGGCGTGTGCAAATGGTTCAAATGGCTCTAAGCGCTATGGGACTTAACATCTGAAGTCATCAGTCCCCTAGACTTAGAACTACTTAAACCTAACTAACCTGAGACAATCACACACATCCATACCCGAGGCAGGATTCGAACCTAAGACCATAGCAGCAGCGCGGTTCCGAACTGAAGCCCCTAGAACCGTTCGGCCACAACGGCCGGCGGGGCGTGTACAGTTGGAGTTATATGGGACCCCTGATATGTCTAGATACGACTCTGACAGGTGACATTTAAGTAAGTATCCTGTCTGATCACCTGCATCCATTCATGTCCATTGTGCATTCCGACGGACTTGGGTAATTCCAGCTGGACAATGCGACACCCTACACGTCCAGAATAGCTGCAGAGGGACTTCAGGAACATTCTGCTGAGTGTAAACACTTGCGCTGCCCACCAAACTCTCCAGACATGAACGTTATTGAGCATAACTGGGTTGCCTTTCAGCGTGCTGTTCAGAAGAGATCTCCACCCCCTCGTACTCATACGGATTTATGGACATCCCTGCCGGGTTCATGGTGTCAATTTCCCCCATCACTACATCAGACATTAGTCTTGTTGCGGCAGTTCTGCGTGGTCGTTGTGGGCCTGCACGATATAAAGAAGGTGTACCAGTTTCTTCGCCTCTTCAGTGTTTATATGCATGTGAATTGTCGCTATACCACCAGGCCCGACAATAGGCGACGAACTGCAGTAAAAATCATCTTTCGAAAAAACAACATAAATGACAAAAGTGTGAACCAATCAAAGATTAATGAATACCGTATACAAATATTAATGACGTTCATAAACAGAAAAGCAATTCTGTCTGTTAGCTAGGTAACAACCACTTTGACCCTCTGCCTGTCGGTCTGCACTCGCGCAAACTCTACGTTTCCGGACTCTAAAAATAATGAGCTACTGTTATGAGTGGCTATGGATTTCACTGGTGCGTTACTTTTCCGTAATATTATTCCTGCGACCTGCGAAACATTAAAAAAGCGTACAGCAACGAAGAAGTAACGAAAACAATAATTAAATGTAATAGTGAGCATGGTATCTCACGCTCACTACTACTGATTAATACGTCATGGGTGTTTGCTCTGTGTAACTCAGCGTTAGCTAACTACTCAATGGTTACACAATTCCTAGATTTTCCTTTGTGATAGAACGTTTCAAGTTAGAATTCAACACTTGTGCTTTTGTCTTCTCACTTTCTGTTTCCATTCCGGTGTCGTCCCCAGGTGAGTGGACACTTGACATTTGTGCCACTGACAAGCTTAACAAATGACACTGTAATGTTGATGCATTAAGTTGTTCTGAAAGCGGTGCTGATATTCAAGACAATAAAAGCGGATTAAAAGCTGTGAGCTTTCTGGGGAAGTTAACCTTGCGTTACTGAGGAACTGTTTCACCAAGTATCCAGTCTAGCTTACCAAATTCCCAACCAGACTAACATTAATTATAATCTTTTAATAGTCATCTTACGACAACCGGTGATTTTATATATATATATATATATATATATATATATATATATATATATATAAAGAAATAAATCAGTTTATATTTGGACATTTATTTTATCATTGATCATTGTTCCGTTAAAATTTCAGCATATTAAACTCGAATAATAACTGAACTGGTGCCTTATTTAGGACTGTGAAAATGTGAGTTTGTAATCTTACGGAACACATCAAATATGGAGCAAAGATTGGGAGACTGCATACAACACTGCGTTCATAAAATAACACACGAAGAACGTTGAAACATATGCAAGAGGAAATTAACCACAACCAATCGATTCAATTTTCAACCAAAGAAGTTACGTTCGTAGCGCAAGCCTGTCCGTCATGAAATTACCACATACTGATATACTAAATTCATACTAACTCTTTGTGAAATCTTCCCGAAAAGAATAGC
Organism: Schistocerca cancellata; assembly: GCF_023864275.1. Classification (NCBI taxonomy): domain Eukaryota; kingdom Metazoa; phylum Arthropoda; class Insecta; order Orthoptera; family Acrididae; genus Schistocerca; species Schistocerca cancellata. Next base: position 74,103,598 of record NC_064634.1, on the reverse strand, counting down.
TGAGGGCTACTTTGATGATTACACCACATGCTTCACGTGGTCAACTTGGTTTACACATAGAGTGTAACTCCACAGTAATTTTGATAATTAAAATAAATTACATCGAAACGCAATTTACAAAAGAAAAACCCGAACTGGTTACTATCGTCTTACTATTAACCTGATGGGTTAAACAATTGTATAAGCACGTGGTACTGGTCTCACAAAGTACACCCCACGTGGGTGGAACATAAAGAAAAGTTGCTATATTGAAAAATATTGTCAAGACGAGACGTTATAATCTCACGCACATTCGCATTTAAGATTGATGATCTTACTTAGAGTTACGTATCATCAACACGTGGTTCCACTTTACTCACAAAGTAGTGACAAAGCAACTACTGGAAGATATTCTGAAGTTCATGCTCGAATTACACTGCGTTGCAATTTAAGATAACATTAGATATTTTAGATATAAACCTGAAATAAAGGTGATTAAATTTTCAGTTAGGCTGAACTTAAGAAATCCATTGTCCTACGGACTTAGCAGAGACGCGCTTAGCCGGAGATCTTACCACTTCAGATGCTCGCTGTGGACAGACTGCCATGGGCCCCTACCGAGGGTGCTTCACAGATACAAAACGGAAGTGACCAGAGAGACAGCTTCCTATACCAACATGACAAGGGACGGACAGGACCATAATAAGAATAGAAACCTCTTTGCTTTTAGAGAGCGTAGTTACCTGTTCCGACGTTGGTCCTACTGTTCTTTAGCAGACAGGCTTGTCTGCTACCATCAAGTACGCAACTAGAAATATATTTGCTCATTCATCCTTTCACACAGAAGGGAAGGGGGATGACAGTATCTTACCGTATACACTATACAAAAGAAAGCGCATGTAGGTTCCATATGAGACTGTATCTCGTGAATTACATATAAACTGTGTTTTAAAGTGTAGTAGTGCGACAGATCGTTCTTGTTTATGTATAAAAGTGACACGTTCCACTGCTCAGTCTCCTCCCGATGGAGTCAGAAACACCACAGTAAATTCAGAAGTGGAATTTATGCCATAAATGGCAACAGATTTAAGAAATTAACATGAACGGAATCCAACAGAGACCTTTCAACACGATTTACCTTGGACTTTGAGACAGGTCCTTCGATAGCTTTATGTTGTACTATTTATTGAAGGTTCCACGCATTGCCCTTTTGTTAGTCGAAAGCATTTAAAGTAACATCTACCCGTCTGCGGTTTTATGCTTTCTTAAATGACATCCAGTTACGCTGTTGGGTATTCATTAGGTGGCGTCCCTGCTGAATGACGTGGGACTGAATAAGTAAACATTATTCAGGACGCTGCGAGGAGCTTATGAAAACGGGAGACGTGAGTTTCCTCTCTAAGCAGCGGGTAGGCAGGCAGGTGGATGCATCCTGGCGGCAGGTGAGGTGCGTCGTGCCACCCAGGCGCCGGAAGCGGCGCCCGGCTGTTACGAAGCACCGTGGGGGATGCGCCTGCGTGCCCCCGTTCCCCTGTTTGTTTACCGAGAAATCATTGACTCACCGTGGTGCGGGTGGCCCTGCAAAAATCTGAAACTGTGATCAGTAAACCAACTGGCACCGTATTGTTTTGATAGAATACGTTCCACTGCAGAACGAGCATTATGCGGGTACAGCCTGGCAGAACAATCATGCAATCATGTGATGGATCGCCCATAGCAACCGTCATGATCCTTTTATTTTGTTTAATACTTGAGTACAAGATCTAGTTTCCAGGTGAAACTTCCTGGCAGATTAAAACTGTGTGCCGGACCGAGACTCGAACTCGGGACCTTTCGCAGGCAAGTGCTCTACCAACTGAGCTACCCAAGCACGACTCACGCCCCGTCCTCACAGCTTTACTTCTGCCATCACCTCGTCTCCTACCTTCCAAACTTTACAGAAGCTCTCCTGCGAACCCTGCAGAACTAGCACTCCTGAAAGAAAGCATATTGCGGAGACATGGCTTAGCCACAGCCTGGGGGAGGTTTCCAAAATGAGATTTTCATTCTGCAGCGGAGTGTTCGCTGATATGGAACTTCCTGGCAGATTAAAACTGTGTGAAGTTCGGAAGGTAGGAGACGAGGTACTGGCAGAAGTAAAGCTGTGAGGACGGGGCGTGAGTCGTGCTTGGGTAGCTCAGTTGGTAGAGCACTTGCCCGCGAAAGGCAAAGGTCCCGAGTTCGAGACTCGGTCCGGCACACAGTTTTAATCTGCTAGGAAGTTTCATGTCAGCGCACACTCCGCTGCAGAGTGAAAATCTCATTCTAGTTTCCAGGTGTTTTTTAATAGCACTACGTTGAGATACTGACGAACAACCGGTGTGGAGAATATTCTTTGTGTTAAATGGCATAAAAATGTTTCAGAATGTTGTAATTACGGAAGCTACGCTGCACTTACAGTGGCCGGAGAACTGAATAGTTGGCTATTATCAGTGAGCCGGCCTCTGTGTCCGAGCGGTTCTAGGCGCTTCAGACCGCAACCGCGCGACCGCTACGGTCGCAGGTTCGAATCCTGCCTCGGACATGGATGTTTGTGATGTCCTTAGGTTGATTAGGTTTAAGTAGTTCTAAGTTATAGGGGACTGATGACATCATATGTTAAGTCCTATAGTGCTCAGAGCCAGTTGAACCATTATCAGTGAACTCCTCGCAGCGACAGGCCGAAAGGTCGGTCGTCTAGGAGCTCCCGCTTGCGATCGCTGGAAGAATGGCATTTGAATATAACATAGCATCAACAGAGTCTTGTATTGCCTTGTCACGTAAGATGTCTTGCATTGCATGTACGCCCCAAGCCAGGCTGGGTTGATCGAAATTGTGCTAAATACACTGGTGTTCCAAATTCAAGCAACAAACTGCTATTTCCCCTTCCTGTGTCTAATTCACGATATAATAGTATAAACTGCAACGGATGTCGTTAAGATTGTGTTTTGCACGGAAGATGGCACTCCAGTCAACGGACGACGACGCCAGCAATGACGTCAGGACACCTATCAAACGGGGTTGTGTTTTCTGGGTAGTCCCACGTCCACAAACACTGTGTACACAGATGGTGTAGAATGGCACGGAGAAGACGCTTATAGATTCTGCTGTGGACGGCCGTAGGAAGAATGGAAGCAGGAGACTCGCAAACTGAAGTCCCCCGAGGGCTTATTGTGAATCGTTCTGTTGTTTCTCGGATAAAGCGACAGTTTATAGAGACCGAAACTGTATTTTGGAGACCAGGACAGGGCCGGACAAGTGTGACATCAGAAAGAGTGGGTGTAAGGGCACGACGGTACCGCCTTACTACTGAACTGCAACTGGCAGCTGACCTCGTAGCGTCCCCTGGACTCGTTCTATCGAGGTAAACGACGTGCAGAAGGCTTCAGCAGAGTGGCCTTTATTGTTGGAGAGTTGGGTTGGGTTGTTTGGGGAAGGAGACCAGACAGCGAGGTCATCGGTCTCATCGGATTAGGGAAGGACGGGAACCATCCTGGCATTTGCCTGGAGCGATTTAGGGAAATCACGGACGCGGGATTGAACCGTCGATCTCCCGAATGCGAGTCCAGTGTGCTAGGCACCTCGCTCGGTTATTGTTGGAGACCTGATAATGCTTACCTTTGGCGTGTCTTCGCAGAAGGGAACGTCTAGAGCGAAGCAGTCAACATACCACTTGGGCAGTCGAGCGGTGGGCCAATGTTCTTTTCACAGATGAGTCCTGATGTGGTCTGGAGAGTGACTCTCGACGGCTTCGCATCTGGAGAGCAATTGGAACGCGATTTCGGGACCCAAACGTTGTGGAAAGAGACCGATATCGATGAGCATCCCTGATGGTGTGGGCAGGGATTATGTTGACCACGCGAACAACACCTCTTCATGAAAATGTATGAGTGAGTCAGCAAGACTTAACTGCAGTCAGGAACCTCGAGGAGATCTTGGGATCTAATGCGCGGTTGTTGCGAGATGCTGTGGGCCCAGACTGCTAGACGATAAGCACTAGTGAGACGACCTGTATCACGTCAGCATCCACAAACCACTCTCCAACATTTGTGAGCAGCTCTGCAGTAATAATGGCCGTTATTGCCTCAACATGAGATTGATGGTCACGTTGCAGTTAATTACGTTTTGTGTTCTTTACATTGTTTCTACTTACTATCGCCTGTTTACACTGTTTTGTGGCAAAATAAACACAACCTTGCAAAATTTCCGTTTTTTGCTTTAATTTTGGACACCAATGTGATACTGATTCATGTTAGGTAGGGAATCACGTTGCAGCACTAATGAAAAATGGAAATGCACATTGCTGGTGATTTACAACAGTTATTGACATGTGTTTGGTAGTTTAACTGGATAATTTAGTGGACCGACGTGACTTTAACGCTGGTCAGTTGCGTTTGTTTTGTGTTTGTTTATTCTTAGAAAGAGATGTTTGTTCGCTGAAAGTTGCAATTTTCAGCAATCGTGGCATTCGTGATTTCCCACTACCCTGGCATGTGGAGTCAGATGCAGCCAGAGTTATTAATTAATATAGTTAAATAGAGGGATTTAGCTGTACCTTTTCGGATCGATGACAACATCTTGGTGCATCAAAGTTCGTGTAGGTCGTTTGTGGACTATAGACGTAATTATCCACTATAAGCTACAGTCACTCGATACAAGACTTGCCCCAAGGTTGAACTGGTAACAGCTGCTTATTTTTGGAGAAGGTTAATGCTCCTCTCCTTGCGGCGAATGGAATAATCTGGCGTTGGCACCGGTAGTAACGGACGACTGAATCACAGGAATTCCCATGTGGGCAAGACACGAAATCTGTGCTCATTAAAGTGCGATTAGATCACGAGGTGAGATTATAATGTGACAACGTAGTTTGCCTATGAAAGCTTTGGTTCATTTTCAGCAGACACTGCTGTTCCCCTCGACAGCACAACGGCACCCAGGAGGGTATCGCAGAGTGTTCGCTCAGGGCACTGGCCACCGTGTGTAATACACAACTGAGTAAAGTTCAGAGCGAAATTCATACAGAACCACTGACGGTAAACTAAGAAGAAAGATATTGAAAGAAAGAAGATAAAAAAGCAGCCAGCGCTTCTGACTGTGATGTGAAATACCCAGGTTCAGTTCCCGGCACTGGCAGGGAATTCTTCTTTTTGGGAGGACTGGAACGGGGTCCATCGAGCTTCGTGATGCAAACTGAGGAGTTGCTTGAATAATGACAAGCACTGGAAAGCCGACAACGGCCGGGAGAGCGATGTGTTCGTCCGACGCCCCAACATACTTTATCCGAATGACGCTTGGCATGAAGCGTACTACATGCTTAGATGTGCTTATGAAAAACATTTCGGAGCATCCTCACAAAGTAGTCAGGAGCTACGCCATCTACATTCTGTATATTAGGAAAGAGAACGCAGCTGGTTACATATGCAGTAAACGCATTTGAATGTTGGTCGTAAGTGATAAGATCGCGTTTGCTTACTGTAAGAAAGAGAAACGGTTACCAGCAAGTGTCTAATTCGATAGTGGCAGGATGGTGGTTTATCGAGATCGTGATCTACCTTTCATCGATGCTGCTGCTCGTGTTAATGGAGATTCCATGACTGTCGCGAGACTATAGCATCGACGGTTGCAGGAGTATCATACTTGACGCCACGCAGCACATCAACGGTCCCACGCGACTAGAGCCTGATAGGACAAACAAAGAATTCGCTCGACCATTCAGAACAGTACAGCCTCGCCACGTATGTTGATTTGGGAAATGTGTTTTTTAGCAGCAAGACAAGTATGCACACGCACAGTGCGACGATGTCTGGGGCAGTACCAACTGTCAGCACAGCAAGTGTCTAATTCGATAGTGGCAGGATAGTGGTTTATCGAGATCGTGGTCTACCTTTCATCGATGTTGCTGCTCGTGTTCATCGGGATTCCATGACTGTCGCGAGACTATAGCATCGACGGTTGCAGGAGCATCATACTTGACGCCACGCAGCAGATCAACGGTCCCACGCGACTAGAGCCTGATAGGACAAACAAAGAATTCGCTCGACCATTCAGAACAGTACAGCCTCGCCACGTATGTTGATTTGGGAAATGTGTTTTTCAGCAGCAAGACAAGTATGCACACGCACAGTGCGACGATGTCTGGGGCAGTACCAACTGTCAGCACAGCAAGTGTCTAATTCGATAGTGGCAGGATAGTGGTTTATCGAGATCGTGGTCTACCTTTCATCGATGTTGCTGCTCGTGTTCATCGGGATTCCATGACTGTCGCGAGACTATAGCATCGACGGTTGCAGGAGCATCATACTTGACGCCACGCAGCAGATCAACGGTCCCACGCGACTAGAGCCTGATAGGACAAACAAAGAATTCGCTCGACCATTCAGAACAGTACAGCCTCGCCACGTATGTTGATTTGGGAAATGTGTTTTTCAGCAGCAAGACAAGTATGCACACGCACAGTGCGACGATGTCTGGGGCAGTACCAACTGTCAGCACAGCAAGTGTCTAATTCGATAGTGGCAGGATAGTGGTTTATCGAGATCGTGGTCTACCTTTCATCGATGTTGCTGCTCGTGTTCATCGGGATTCCATGACTGTCGCGAGACTATAGCATCGACGGTTGCAGGAGCATCATACTTGACGCCACGCAGCAGATCAACGGTCCCACGCGACTAGAGCCTGATAGGACAAACAAAGAATTCGCTCGACCATTCAGGACAGTACAGCCTCGCCACGTATGTTGATCTGGGAAATGTGTTTTTTAGCAGCAAGACAAGTATGCACACGCACAGTGCGACGATGTCTGGGGCAGTACCAACTGTCAGTACAGCGATCGTTGTTGCGGCTTTCCTTGACGGATATGTGTGCACCGACACCACTCAAACACGTCGGCTTTTCAGTGGAGCTTCGGTTCTGCTTACAGAATAATGGAGGTGATATCCGAGGAGAACGAACGTTGGCAGATTTACATTCGTCATAGTCATACAGCCCTAGTACCTGGTATGACGGTATGACATGTTGTTGTTGTGGTCTTCAGTCCACAGACTGGTTTGATGCAGCTCTCCATGACGTGCTATTGGGTACAAAAAGCGATTGCCTCTGGTTCGCATTGCCGGTAATCAGGATAGTAGCCATTAAATTCCTGATCTGTTACGTCTGATGGCAGTGACCTATGTTCGTGGGCACTGTGACATTATCTTTCAATAAGACAAGGCAAGATCTCATGTTTCTGTACTGTTGTGACCCACCTCGATACAGATGGTGTCGACTGTTCTCTGGGCCGACACATCCTCTGGACCTCTCACCCGCTGAAAACATCTGGTCATGAGTTGCAGAGAAACTAGCCCACCACCACTCGTCAGGCACAGTCTGAAGTAGCTTGGAGCGATGCAGCCATATCTGTCACACAGGATCCTCTCAACTCTATGCTCAGCCGTGTTGATGCCATTGTTGCTGCCAGGGGAGATACCTCTATTTATTAAATCTCGCACCATGTACACCCACAAATTACCTACGAACTTAGTGATGTATTCTTGATTTGATACTGTACACGCGCAAAAATTACAATTTCGTCGTATGCCATCGTTCTTGGTGTTGCAGTTCTACGTGTACTTAATTATGTAGTATGTATAACTAAAATCGTAAACGTTGTATTGCGTTGAAAAATAAAAATACACTCCTGGAAATTGAAATAAGAACACCGTGAATTCATTGTCCCAGGAAGGGGAAACTTTATTGACACATTCCTGGGTTCAGATACATCACATGATCACACTGACAGAACCACAGGCACATAGACACAGGCAACAGAGCATGCACAATGTCGGCACTAGTACAGTGTATATCCACCTTTCGCAGCAATGCAGGCTGCTATTCTCCATGGAGACGATCGTAGAGATGCTGGATGTAGTCCTGTGGAACGGCTTGCCATGCCATTTCCACCTGGCGCCTCAGTTGGACCAGCGTTCGTGCTGGACGTGCAGACCGCGTGAGACGACGCTTCATCCAGTCCCAAACATGCTCAATGGGGGACCGATCCGGAGATCTTGCTGGCCAGGGTAGTTGACTTACACCTTCTAGAGCACGTTGGGTGGCACGGGATACATGCGGACGTGCATTGTCCTGTTGGAACAGCAAGTTCCCTTGCCAGTCTAGGAATGGTAGAACGATGGGTTCGATGACGGTTTGGATGTACCGTGCACTATTCAGTGTCCCCTCGACGATCACCAGTGGTGTACGGCCAGTGTAGGAGATCGCTCCCCACACCATGATGCCGGGTGTTGGCCCTGTGTGCCTCGGTCGTATGCAGTCCTGATTGTGGCGCTCACCTGCACGGCGCCAAACACGCATACGACCATCATTGGCACCAAGGCAGAAGCGACTCTCATCGCTGATGACGACACGTCTCCATTCGTCCCTCCATTCACGCCTGTCGCGACACCACTGGAGGCGGGCTGCACGATGTTGGGGCATGAGCAGAAGACGGCCTAACGGTGTGCGGGACTGTAGCCCAGCTTCATGGAGACGGTTGCGAATGGTCCTCGCCGATACCCCAGGAGCAACAGTGTCCCTAATTTGCTGGGAAGTGGCGGTGCGGTCCCCTACGGCACTACATAGGATCCTACGGTCTTGGCGTGCATCCGTGCGTCGCTGCGGTCCGGTCCCAGGTCGACGGGCACGTGCACCTTCCGCCGACCACTGGCGACAACATCGATGTACTGTGGAGACCTCACGCCCCACGTGTTGAGCAATTCGGCGTTACGTCCACCCGGCCTCCCGCATGCCCACTATACGCCCTCGCTCAAAGTCCGTCAACTGCACATATGGTTCACGTCCGCGCTGTCGCGGCATGCTACCAGTGTTAAAGACTGTGATGGAGCTCCGTATGCCACGGCAAACTGGCTGACACTGACGGCGGCGGTGCACAAATGCTGCGCAGCTAGCGCCATTCGACGGCCAACACCGCGGTTCCTGGTGTGTCACTGTGCCGTGCGTGTGATCATTGCTTGTACAGCCCTCTCGCAGTGTCCGGAGCAAGTATGGTGGGTCTGACACACCGGTGTCAATGTGTTCTTTTTTCCATTTCCAGGAGTGTAATTACAAACTTTGTTGTAAATATCGCTGGGACTGTCATGAGCTAATGGTCTTTAAAAATATTTAAGAAGAAAGTCGGGCATTGGTATTGTTTAACGCTCGCGCCAGAAATGACAACGTAGATGAGTAGCAGGTTCGTAGCATAGCTATTTTGATTACGTAAGTGGCTACCAACAGCTGATCAAAACTAGTACGCGAATTTCATGCGAGACTAATTCGCCTGATTCACTGTTGCCTTACAACTTTGTTAGCTGCTCAATAACAGCACATCCATGTGGTGATGAGTGTGCCTATATTTTAATCTCTCCTATACTCTTGATTGTACGTTATTATTTTACTCAGCTCTCACAAGGGAATATGACAATTCGCTTTTATTTACAAGACGATTTATACCTCCCATTTTGAATGCCAAAACTGATATTTTCCTACGTTTTGTGACATAAATAAACTTGTTGTTGAGGTGGACTTCAGTCCGAAGATTAGTTTGATGCAGCTCTCCATGCTACGCTATCCAGTGCAAGTCATTTCATCTCCGAATAACTACACCAATTTGCATCCTTTTGAACAAACTTTCTGTATTCCTCTTTTGTTCTCCCTATACAATTTTTACCGCACACACTTTCCTGCAATACTAAACCGGTGATCTTTTGATGTCTGAGAATGTGTCCCGTCAGTCGATCCGTTCTTTCAGTCAAGTTGTTGTCCCTAATTCTAGAATGAAATTTACCCCTTGCAGTGGACTGTGCGCTGATATGAAACTTTCTGGCAGATTAAAAGTGTGCGCCGGAGCGAGACTCGAATTTCCGAGTTCGAGTCTCGGTCCGGCACACGGTTTTAATCGCCCTCATTCTATTTAGTACCTCCTCATTAGTTAGATGATCTACCCATCTAATCCCAGGCATTCTACTGTAGCATCACATTTCAAAAGCTTTCATACAAGGCTGCATTCCAGAAAGATACCTTCAGAAAAGACTTAAATCCGTATTCGATGTAACTAAATTTCTCCAGAAACCATTTCTTCCCATTGCCAAACTACATTTTGCGTCCTCTCTACTTCGGCCATGATCAGTCATTTTACTGCAGAAATAGCAGAAACCATGTATTATTTTTAGTCTTTCATTTTCTAATCTAATTCCCTCAGCATCACCTGAGTTAATTCAACTGCAGTCCATTACCCTTGTTTTCCTTTTGGTGATATTGTTCTTATATCCTCCTTTCAAGATACTGTACACTCCATTCAACTGCTATTCCAAGCACGTTGCTGGCACTGAAAGATATACAATGTCATCCGCAAAACTTAAAGTTTTTATTTATTCTCCCTGAATTTTTTTTTTTCGTTTTCTTTACTGCTAGCTCAATGTGCAGAGTGCATAAAATCAGGGATAGGCTGTGACCCTGTCTCACACCCACAGCTTTCTTTTGATGGCCCTCGACTCTTTATATCTGCCGTCTTGTTTCTGTACAAGTTATATATAACCTTTCGCTCCCTGTATTTTATCCCTGCTACCTTCAAAATTTCGAAGAGGGTACCCCAGTCAACATTGTCAAAAACTTTCTCTAAATCTATAAATGACATAAATGTAGGTTTGCCTTTCCCTAACCTACCTTCTAAGAGAAGCAGTAGGTGTCAGTCCTGCCTTGCGTGTTCCTGAATTTCTCCGGAATCCAAACTCATTTTCCTTGAGTTCGAGGTCTACGAGATTTTCGATTCTTCTTTGAAGAATTCGTATTTGTGTTTTGCAGTCATGACTCATGAAACTAGAAATTCGATGATATTCACGCGTGTCAGCAACTGTTTTCTTTGAAATTTGAATTATTACATTTTTCCTTAACTCTGAGGGTACTTCGCCTATCTCATGTATCTTACAAACCAAATAGAAGAGTTTTGTCATGGTTGGCTGTCCAAGGCTATCAGTTATTCTGACGGAATGTCGTCTACTCCCAGGGCATTTTTTTGGCATAGGTCTCTCGGTACTCTGGCAAATTATTCTAGCAGTGTCATATCTCATATCTCATCTTTATTTACGTCCTCTTCCCTTTCTATCATGTTCCATTCAAGTTCATTTATCTTCTATAGCCTCTCTACGTACTACTCCCTCTTTTCAGCCTTCCCTTGTTTGGCTGAGCCATTGATATTCTTACCGCTGCTTATCTTTCCTCCGGCTGCTTTAGTTTTCCTGTAGGTGTCATCTGTTTTTCCCCGCATTTTGCCATCCAGTCACTCCCGCTTAGCCATTTTGCACTTGATGTTCTGTTAGTCTCATAAGTTGTGAAATCTCAAAAGTCATTAAATAAGTAAGAGATAAGCATATTCCAGTAATTTAGAAAAGTTTTCTCTGTGTTAACACTGCTTAAATGTTCATTTAACTGCAAAGATTGTGCGATCTGTATGTGAAATATTTTTTGACTAATTTGGTTGGAAATTGAAGTTGCGCGTTTACCCATAAAGCTTACCGCCGAGACAGCAAGGAAAAGTACGAGGTATCCCCGGAAAGTGAGTATCGTTTTGGAAAAAAGATGGTAAAACATTTTTTCAAACCAAAATTTATTTTTACGCGAAAGAGCATTTCTTAAACTATATTGTTTTCTTAAACTATTTTTTTCACCACTGTTCAGACATTTATCATAGCAGGAAACCCAACGTTTTTCTATGGTCTTCATAGAAAGATGCCACCAGTGAGGCAGTGTCTCAACAAGCAGAATGTCCTGTCTGTCCCAGAACACAGTGCATATCACTTTTTGTGCTGACGACGTAGTTTTGTATTTTTGTATTTTGGAGAATCGTGAGTGCCTCCTCTCCATGGACTGTTACTTCGATGTTGGAGTGACATGACAAACTCACGTTTAGTCACCGATCACAATTCTTCTCCCTCATCACTGTATCTGGTAAGAAATTCCAAAGCACTGCCAAGTCTCTTCGTTTTGCAGACATCCATTAGCATTTTAGGAACCCAAGGGGAACAAAATTTGTGAAAATTGAAGGGATTTGTAACAATCTCATGGGAAACAGTTTTGTAAATTTGTGAAAACTCATCACAAAGCATTCTTATTTGGTACCGTCCGTGTTCACGAAGTTTCTCGTTTACTTTCTCAACAAAACCATCATTGACAACAAAAGGCCAAGCACTCAATACTTTATCATGAGCAATGGATCGTCCGTCATTGAACTGCTTCATCCACTTCTTCACCATTCTGTCAGTCATTACATTTGGGCCATAAATTCAGTTGACTTAAAATTCTTTGCGTTCAAAAATACGAGGGTGAGTCAAATAAAAACCTTAAATATTTTTTTAAATATTGTTTACTGTGCAGAAATGGTACAAAGCTGTACCACTTTTCAACATAATCTCCCCCACGCTCAATGGAAGTCATCCAGTACTTACAAAGTGCATAAATTCCTTTAGAAATAAATTCTTTTGGTAGTAGGTGCAACCACTCATGAACCGCGTGTCGTACTTCTTCATCAGAACGGAACTTCCTTCCTCCTATTGCGTCTTTGAGTGGTCCAAACATATGAAAATCACTTGGGGAATGGTCTGGTGAGTATGGTGGATCAGGAAGACACACAAAATGCAGGTCTGCAATTGTTGCAACTGTTGTACGGGCAGTGTGGGGCCTTGCATTGTCATGTTGCAAAAGGACACCTGCTGACAGCAATCCACGTCGCTTCGATTTGATTACAGGCCGCAGATGATTTTTAGGAGATGTGTGCATAATGCACTGGTGACAGTGGTCCCTCTAGTCATGTAATGCTCCAAAATGACGCCTTTTTCGTCCCAAAAGGGAGTCAGCATAACATTCCCTGCTGATGGTTCTGTTCAAAACTTCTTTGGTTTTGGTGATGAGGAATGGCGCCATTCCTTGCTCGCTCTCTTCGTTTCCGGTTGGTGGAAGTGAACCCACGTTTCGTCCCCAGTAACGATTCTTGCAAGGAAGCCATCATCTTCTCGTTCAAAGCGCCGAAGACGTTCTTCACGAGCATCAACACGTCGTTCTCTCATCTCAGGAGTCAGCTGCCGTGGCACCCATCGTGCAGACACTTAGTGAAACTGGAGCACATCTCGCACAATGTGGTGTGCTGACCCATCACTAATCTTTAAACATGCTGCAATGTCATTCAGTGTCACTCGGCGGTTTTCCTTCACTACATCTTGAACTGCTGCAATGTTCTGTGGAGTCACAACTCGTTGTGCCTGACCTGGACGAGGAACATCTTCCACTGAAGTCACACCATTTGCGAACTTCCTACTCCGTTCGTAGACTTGCTGCTGTGACAAACATGCATCGCCGCACTGAACCTTCATTCGTCGATGAATTTCAATAGGCTTCACACCTTCACTACGCAAAAACCGAATAACAGAACGCTGTTCTTCCCTGGTGCACGTCACAAGTGGGGCGGCCATCTTTATACTGATACTGCGACCGTAAGTGTGCATCTGCACTGTGCTGCCACTAAAGGCCATTCTGCACGCTGTTTGTAGCACGCTTACCAACTGACAGGCTAACGGCGCGAAATTTCGATTTGTTATTACAAATTTAATGTTTCATTTGACTCACCCTCTTAGTAGTACAGACAGATGTCACAGTCGGCGGATTAAAAGATTGTGTTAAACATTTTTAAAGATCGCTAACAAACTGAAACACAACACAAAACGGCTGTAATGACATCTGTGGAAAGATAATGAACTTGACAGACGATTGCGAATGTGCGCAACTGCGACTCTAGTGCTGCGGTGACGGTAGAACGAAATAGTACTTACTTTCCGAACACCCCTCTTATGTTATTTTGGGTGCGCACAAAATCTGGGACATAGGGAATTGTAATAAATTCTAGTAAATATACTATATTCTATAAATATTAATAAACAAATATATAATAACAACAAAAATTTTAATAATTCTAATATTTCTTTTAGATTGAATGACGGCTCTTTCTAAAGAAGAACGAGTGAGTTGGTTCTCTTAAGTGGACGAAAAGGGTGGTCGTACAGCAAAATTGCGGAAGAATTTAATCTTCGACACTTTTAACATCAAGCTATATGTTTTACTGCCATCGGGAAATTAATCGCTAAGTTTAAAGAAACAGGCAGTGTGTTTGGACAGACCCCGTACCTCACGACCAACGGCTTCAGACAAAACGAAACAGGCTGCCTTGGCCAAGGTTTATGGTAGCCCAGAGAAATCGCTTCGTCGGACATCCACAGTGTTGGGTATTCCAAAATCAACCATCCACAAAATACTGGTAGAGGAGATGTTTGATGCCTGCAAGTTACAGATGTTGCATCTCCTAAATGAGGATGACTCCGCTAGACGCATTCAGATGCGTGAATGGTTTGCGTGTAAATTGGATGTAAGTTTCAGTTTTACAAAAGGCTGTCTGTTGTTCAATGCTAAATCTGTTTCACGTCAATGGTGAAGTGAACAGACAAAATCCTCGATACTGATCTCAAGGCGATCCGCATTGGATAAGTCCATTCAAAGAGCAGGGCTGCCGAAAGGAGGTGGTCTGACTTCTAACACTAGTGGACACCGGAAGATCCTGAGGAAGATCCCAGCAGAGGGGTCGAAATGTCGATTATTTTGGAGGAAATATGACGTGGCCTAATAACGCAGAAGATTTTAACTTCAGTGGTCTGGTGTGGTTTGTGGAAAGCTCATCTGCTAGAACTTTACTTCCTTGATGAACATATAAACGGTCAGACTTATCTGAATGCTGAGAGACCAATTGATGACGCACATTGAGCGTTTCGGTGAGGGACTTCCAGACTGATTTCAGCAGGATTTTGCTACAGCTGTTGGAGATTGGTTGAATGACAATTTTCCTCACCGGATAGGTGGAAAAGATGATGTGGAGTGGTTCTCTCGTCCATCAGATCTTTCTTCCCATGATTTCGTTTTTTGGAGTATGCTGAAAAAGGAAGTTTACTCGATGAAGATTAGAAATTTGAACCACCTGACAGAACGCGTTATCAGTTAGTGTGCTAAAATAGACGGCAATTCAGACCTGTTCCACCGAGTTCACCTTCTAACAACCCTACCACAACAAAGGTGAAAAATTAATCATGATTGTAGTGTTGCTCACGCTGCTAAATATTGCATTTTCGGGCAACAACAAAGTGATATTATGTGGCAGGTGTCATTACAGCACAGTTAATAAAGTCATTTCTTGAAATAATGGATAAACTAGGCACTCATCATTTCGTGTTTCCCACACTGGTCTCGTTATGAACTCATGGCTCAATCGTCGAAAATATAGGTTATGATGCATCCAAGCTCGGATGCAAAGAGTCTTAGGTGTTATTCTGCGATATTCAAAAGTTTTATAGACGTGTTTCATAAACCATTCTTGAAGATTAAACTTTTGCAAGTTATGACAAGGGTGAAGTAAAAAAGTAATCAGCACTCCGAATTTAAGTTACACTTCCTTTTTATTAATTTTGTTGCAGTATCACGTAACTCGTTTCAAAACATCACTTCACAATATAAAACATACTTGAAAATATCTTCCTCACTGTTAAAGTTCTTATTTCATAAACTGACTACAATTTGCGCCTTTTCAACATGACGACCAAGACTTGACTCTCTAATAACCGCTTACGCGCCCAAAAATCAGAGTTACAAGTACGTCAAAGATCATAGTGACAAAAGAAAGAATACACATAAGAATAATATCATTGCAATATAAACATATCGATGTATCAAAGTACCTCTACATTAATGAAATCAAATCTGAATGTTGTCACAGAAATATGTTAAGTATTTTACAGAAACACAGTAGAATATTGCTGGTACCGAGAGGTTGAGGTGAGGTGCCGCAATGGTTACGTAATTCAAGTACCATTACAACCTTAATCTTGCAAAGCGCATCAAATTATCAATTGAAAATCATGTGTATCATATTGAAAATAGTACGTATTAACATTAAAGTGACTAAAATGTTCTGTATTATTATTCAGTAGAAGTTCCTACTTTCTCAGACTTTATGGACACCCTGTACAGGTATTCGTAAAGAAAATATACAGGGTTATTACAAATGATTGAAGCGATTTCACAGCTCTACAATAACTTTATTATTTGAGATATTTTCACAATGCTTTGCACATACATACAAAAACTCAAAAAGTTTTTTTAGGCATTCACAAATGTTCGATATGTGCCCCTTTAGTGATTCGGGAGACATCAAGTCGATAATCAAGTTCCTCCCACACTCGGCGCAGCGTGTCCCCATCAATGAGTTCGGAAGCATCGTTGATGCGAGCTCGCAGTTGTGGCACGTTTCTTGGTAGAGGAGGTTTAAACACTGAATCTTTCACATAACCCCACAGAAAGAAATCACATGGGGTTAAGTCGGGAGAGCGTGGAGGCCATGACATGAATTGCTGATCATGATCTCCACCACGACCGATCCATCGGTTTTACAATCTCCTGTTTAAGAAATGTCTTTTCCGTAAGATTTTCCAAACCTTCGGCTGTGGTACGTTTAGCTCCCTGCTTGCTTTATTCGTCGACTTCCGCGGGCTACGCGTGAAACTTGCCCGCACGCGTTCAACCTTTTCTTCGCTCACTGCAGGCCGACCCGTTGATTTCCCCTTACAGAGGCATCCAGAAGCTTTAAACTGCGCATACCATCGCCGAATGGAGTTAGCAGTTGGTGGATCGTTGTTGAACTTCGTCCTGAAGTGTCGTTGCGCTGTTATGACTGACTGATGTGAGTGCATTTCAAGCACGACATACGCTTTCTCGGCTCCTGTCGCCATTTTGTCTTACTGCGCTCTCGAGCGCTCTGGCGGCAGAAACCTGAAGTGCGGCTTCAGCCGAACAAAACTTTATGAGTTTTTCTACGTATCTGTAGTGTGTCGTGACCATATGTCAATGAATGGAGCTACAATGAATTACTGTATAGTCAGTTGACGGAAGATCTTATTGCGAAGAGAACTTAACTTTTCGTTTCATTCAACAAACGAAGATCCGTACATACTTGATAATTATTTGTGTACAATGCAATGATCTTTCGCGAGCCGGCGCACAGATGTGCTGGGTTCAGTGCTCGGTTCAGAATGTGGCAGCGCCTTCCCCTGTGAGCGGCGAAACGGCGTACTGCGGAATCCCGACTTGCGTGCCCAGTGCCTGCAATTAATTTCTCCTCGGTCGGTGGAGCGCTTCCTCACTTAGACTGGGATTCTTGCCCGAAAGACTTATTGTTGCGCTCACAATAGAACAGAAACGTAATTGACGTCCTGTCGCCGGGCCGCGGTATCCAGAAAGGAAGGCGCGCGGGCGGCCGTTACTTCCCGGGCAGTTGCCTCTTTCGGGAAACAACATTGTCGTGAAACGGAATTAGTGGGCGTGCGCCAGACAACATCCGAGAGCGGCAGTAAACGGAAGGTAAAGACTGTCATTACGCGTGAGGTGGTGCGCAGCAAGGAGCTGTCGATACAACGGCCGCCGGCCCGGGCCGTATAATTTACCGACTGGGCCGAACCCGGTCACATGAGCCGCGCCGCGTTACCGGGGGCAAACTCTCGTGACGAATTGCAAGGTTCCTACGTTACAGTACCCAGCGTTCTTAGGAAGCTCTTAATTGTGGCACGGAAATAAATCATTGTCAGGGAACCGATGACACGCTCCCCTTTCGAAGCGGGCTTTGCTTGAGCGAAGTAATGACAGAGCGGAGGCCGTAGTACTGCTCGCTGCCTCCGGTAGCGCCAACAGCACCAAAGTATGTCGCCACCTGCTGCGCCTCTGCTCCGTCGTGAACTGAGAGAAAGAGAAAACTCTCGTAACTTCGAGTATCATTCTGACGAGTAAGTTCTTATTTACATTCAGTTTTATTTTTTCAATTAAAGACTAGGTAATAAGAGAATTGTGGGTTACTACGTCTGATGAAACGTTGGGCAACAACGATATCGTCAGTGGTACAATTTCATTGTCTACTAATGTCCGCCCCGATACCAACTTAGTGTGTTCGGTGAGAGGGTTTGCTGCGCTCTGTAATAAAATAACTGAGTGACTCGATCAATATTGAACTTCAACGGACGTCAGGGGACGTCCGCCACGAACAATTGCAACGAACTATAGCGAACAAACAGAGGTTAAAAAAAAAAAGTGATCAACGTGACGGATTGCCGTCCTGCGGACCCGGGTTCGATTCCCGGCTGGGTCGGGGATTTTCTCCGCTCAGGGACTGGGTGTTATGTTGTCTTCATCATCATTTCATCCCCATCCGGTGCGCAGGGCGCTAAATGTGGCGTCGAATGTAATAAGACCTGCACCAAGGCGGCCGGACCTGCCCCGTAAGAGGCCTCCCGGCCAATGACGCCAAACGCTCATTTCGTTTCCATTGTCTAGTAATAAAACCAATACGCACATTCAGTTCACTTCGTGATCCATTCACATTCTTTGCACAATAATTTTTTTTAGTTTTACTTTATTTCTGTTTATGTTGTCATACATATAAAAATGAGCGTTCATTGAAATATTGTACTTTTAAAATTTCATACATATTTTCTGCATCTACGTAACTAAAAACCTTGATTGTTATTATTCTCAGTGGTAACTCAGTACCCGGTGTTGCCGGCTATGTAATTATTCCAACAGAATGTTGGTCTCCTCCTTCCTTCCCCCCCCCCCTCTCTCTGTCCATCTGCATCACTCCCACCCCCTCTCTGTCCTCCTTCTCCACTCCTCCTCGCTGCCCACCTCCCCCCTCCTATCACTGTCACTCTTTTCCTCACCCCTCTATCGATCTGCTCCTTCCCCCTCCCTCTTTCTCTGTGCAATCCTCCCGTTTCCTTTCTGTGTCGCTCCTCATATCCCCTCTCTTTGTCCATCTCCTCTTTCCTTTCTCTGTCCACCACCTTCTCTCTCTGTTTCTCCTCCTACTCCTGTCTCTGCCGGTCCCCTCATCTCCCCATCTGTGCCTACATCTCTGTTCATCTCGTCGTCCTCCATTCTCTCTCCACGTTATCAGGCTCTCCTCATTAGGAGACTAGTGCTTCTTACCCCTGCAGTATTTCTCTCCAGACTATAACTAATATGTGCAAAAAATTTGACTGAAATCGTTCCAGGGGGTTAGGATGAGCTTTTTGTCCGTGTCTTCGCTCGATAAGCACATGTCAAGTGTATGTTACGCATATGTAACAAGTTTCACCCGTAATTGTACAGATATTTCACTTGTATGTCTAGCGAATTTCGCCTTGTAGTTTCATTTTGAGGCAGCTTAATGTTTATGACATCGTGTGCTGTACAATGATATGTTATCGCGGTACATCCAGGGGTATATATACCTACTGGCTACGAAATGTGCTGTGTATTTTATTATTACATTTAGTGTTAAGGAAGTAATAAATTTAAACGTCATGCATGATGCGGCAGTTGTTCACGCACCTCAGTGTTTGTAAGGTCATATCTCCTGAACTATGAGTTGTACAGTGATGTATTTGTCTACGTACATTCGACGGCAAATGTGGATACTGTCTGCGAAAAGTGTTGCGAACACAGTTTTCAGCAACAAAGTAATAAATTTAGACATCTGGCGTGATGCAGTAGCTTTTCATGCATTCTGTATTTCTGACGTGCTATCTCCTGAATTAACTTTCGTACAACACTGTAATTTTTCTTGTATATTCAGTAATATGTGTGACCACTGAATGAAAAATATGTCACGAATACAGTCAGTAGCAAAGACGTACTAAATTAAACCACCGTGCTTCATGTGGCAGTCTTACTGCATGAACTGCAAAAATGTAGTAAACGGCAAACTTGTTTCCTTTCATCATTTTGTGGAGGGGTCGTCAGCGAGAAAGCGTTACGTTAAGATTTGAAATTATGCGCAAGGTTTGTTACAAGACTCCAAGTGCTCCCATTCTCAAACAGTGGACTGGATTACTAAAGTACGGGTATTCTCGTGTCGTGAGCTACACTGCTTCTTTACACTCTCTCCCCCACCTCGTTTGATAGGTGGGTTGTCCTAGCGCCCACAGTGATACCACCAAGTATGGTTGAAATCGGTCCATTGGTTTAGGAGGAAATGTGGAACATGCATAGACATATATATACATACATACGCACATCCATTTTAATAATTTGTATGGATTATTCATGATCATTGAAAGTATTAATACTGAGTACTGAAATTATGTCGTCTGCGGAAAGCCTCATGGAACTTCCGACGTTGTTCACTAGATCGTATGTAGGGCGTAACAGGCTATAAATGCAGATGTTTTTATGTGTGGTACCTTAATATGTATGCACATCAGTGAGCTGGTTGTTTTTCTAACAAATAAATCACGAACTTTACGACCTGTAAAGTACGCTCGCAATTGCGTAAAGTATGTCTGTCAGTACAGACTAAACGTTTCTCGCATCCCCTTTCACAGTTCAACATCTGACTTGCAACCCAGGAGAAAATAAGCAATAACCTTCCTGCCACAACGAAGAATATCAGGCCGGCCGCGGTGGTCTAGCGGTTCTAGGCGCGCAGTCCGGAACCGCGCGACTGCTACGGTCGCAGGTTCGAACCCTGCCTCGGGCATGGATGTGTGTGATGTCCTTAGGTTAGTTAGGTTTAAGTAGTTCTAAGTTCTAGGGGACTGATGACCACAGATGTTAAGTCCCATAGTGCTCAGAGCCGCTTTGAAGAATATCAAGACTCATGTCACAAGGCTGTGTTGTATACGACACTTGGTTAAAAGCAACTGTTTTTCCCTTATAAATCAGTTTAATCTGGTTTACATACATAACACACACTAGCGCCGTTTCCCGCGCAAATGAAAAATAATCAAGATGTGTCGGATTCGGTACCGCCTTGTGGTAGGTAGCAAGGTTAATGGATTATGGCTTTCGCTTGCCACCTGCAGCTGGAGGTACTGCCCAGCCTAAAAACATACGACTTGTAATAGCTATAATTATTAGTCTGCAAATGATGTAGGTGCGCCCGTGTGTGGTTGTGCACTATACAGATTCTTACATTTACAGTGACTGAGTGCCCTTCTGCAAATGCATGTTAACCCTAGCAATACCAATGCATTTTCCATAACACATGTTACCAAAAGGTTTATACCCGCACAGAAATAGAAGAAAAAAACAAAATTCGTTAATTATTGTTGACTTGTACTAGGAACATAATTTCTAATGAGATATTAATGTGTAAGTAGAGTCCAAATCCTTAAAATACCTTTTAGCACACCCTTAGCAATAACAACGCATTTTCAATAATGTGTACTATGAAGCATCTTATGACCACCACAAAAAATTAAAAAATGGAAATTTCGTTATTTGTTGTTATCTTTTACTGACAACACACCTTTTAAAGAGATACTGATGTGCAAGTACGGTCCTGAACCTGAAAATGTCGAATATAATATTCATTGTGGAAATTGACATCTACTGCTAAGACTTACCTTCTTGGATTAAGTTTAACTGAAAATTTTAAAACGTTCATGGAATCTGGTGGAAGAACGAATTAAAAACAATAAATATTTTTTGAGAACTTTAAATTAATTAGTAACTGAGTGCATTACAATATTTTCAACAGCTGGGCACAGAGTACGCATCCACCACCTTCCTATTGCGAGGGTAGAGATAAGTGGATGCCAATCAACTCCTTAAGTTTCGTAGCACTGAATCCAGTTTCATCATCATAAATATTTTATGTCTAGTCTTCCGGAGGCCTTCGTTGCGTGAATGACCGTTACATTCTTGTAGTTAAGATATTCATTATCTGTACCTCTATCATTCCACATGAGCTGGTATTTTGTAGGAGATCAAATATACATACAGTACTCGCATCGTGACCTAGCTGTCGCTTCAAGGCATCACTGGCTCAGTATAGGAGAGATGTGTGACCTGGAACTCGCCGGCAGAGAACAGTAAGACACACCGCCACTACGAAGTTCCGCTGTCTTCGCCTGTTCTCACGTAACAAGTTTTGTCCCTGGATGGCCTCTTCGGCCACTGCCTGATTGCCTTTTTTATGTTCCTTCTGGAAAGGCGGAGAAAAATGAACAAACGTTAATGATGACAAAGATCATCAGAAACGCATTACCATGACACGTATCCAGGGCGGATACCGGTCCAACAGACAGGCGGTACGAGTGAAGAAGCTGGCACACTGGAGGAGGACGGGTGCTGGAGGTATGGGGGGGGAGGAGGGGGGAAGGAGGAGGGGTAGGTTAGTTCCTCGAGGAGGGTAATCGCTCGGAAAACTGCCGCCTTGCACTGGACAAGCTCGCTGATGGCTCTAGAAACACACGGTCTAGGGGATGACAAATGATGCATTGGTTTCACATTAAATTACGCGATTTATAGAGAATAATTTAGGTTTGTTTAATGGTGAATTTTAGGTTATGTAATTGCAGTGTACGACGCCTGCCGTTTAGTCGTATGATGTAAGTACCCAAGGGTTGGTGGAGAAATATTTTACTGATTAGCCTCTCTGTAGCCAGGCACTTGTGAAACTGTTGAGGTACGGGTCAGCAGAATCACTGTGATCCATAAGACAACGTGTGAGCACCTGACTGGTGATGTAGGTACACAGTATTCATTAGGGTTGCCACTACTGCGCATTATACGAGGGTGAGTCAAATGAAAAACTTAAATGTGTAGTAAGAAATCGAAATTTCGCGCCGTTATTCTGTAAGTTGGTAAGCGTGCTACAAACAGCGTGCAGAATAGCCTGTCGGTGGCAGCATAGTGCAGATGCACACATACCGTCGCAATATTAGTATAAAGATGGCCGCCCCACTTGCGACTTACACCAGGGAAGAACAGCGTTCTGTTATTCGGTTTTTGCGAAGTGAAGGTGTGAAACCTATTGAAATTCATCGACGAATGAAGGTTCAGTACGGCGATGCATGTTTCTCACAGTAGCAAGTTTACGAATGGAGTAGGAAGTTCGCAAATGATGTGACTACAGTGGAAGATGCTCCTCGTGTAGGTCAGGCACAATGAGTTGTGACTCCACAGAACATTGCAGCAGTTGAAGCCATAGTGAAGGAAAACTGCCGAGTGACAATGAATGACATTGCAGCATGTTTACAGATTAGTTCAAAAAATGTTCAAATGTGTGTAAAATCTTATGGGACTTCACTACTGAGGTCATCAGTCCCCAAGCTTACACACTACTTAACCTAAATTATCCTGAGGACAAACACACACACACACACCCATGCCCGAGGGAGGACTCGAACCTCCGCCGGGACCAGCCGCACAGTCCATGACTGCAGCGCTCAAGACCGCTCGGCTAATCCCGCGCGGCTACAGATGGGTCAGCACACCACATTCTGCATGATGTGCTCCAGTTTCACAAAGTGTCTGCAAGATGGGTGCCACGACAGCTGACTCCTGAAATGAGAGAACGACGTGTTAATGCTTGTGAAGAACTTCTTCGGCGCCTTCAACGGGAAGGTGATGGCTTCCTTGCAAGAATCCTTACTGCGGACGAAACCTGGATTCACTTCCACCAACCGGAAACGAAGAGAGCGAGCAAGTAATGGCGCCATTTCGCATTACCAAAACCAAAGAAGTTTCGAACAGAACCATCAGCAAGGAAGATTATGCTGACTCTATTTTGGGACGACAAAGGCGTCATTTTGGAGCATTACATGCCTAGAGGGACCACTGTCACCAGTGCATCATACACAGATCTCCTAAAAAATCATCTGCGGCCTGTAATCAAATCAAAGCGACGTGGATTGCTGTCAGCAGGTGTCCTTTTGCAACATGACAATGCAAGGCCCCACACTGCCCGTACAACAGTTGCAACAATTACAGACCTGCATTTTGTGTGTCTTCCTGATCCACCATACTCACCAAACCTTGCCCCAAGTGATTTCCATATGTTTGGACCACTCAAAGAAGCGATAGGAGGAAAGAAGTTCCGTTCTGATGAAGAAGTACGACACGCGGTTCATGAGTGGTTGCACGTACTACCAAAAGAATTTATTTCTAAAGGAATTTATGCACTTTGTAAGCGCTGGAGGACTTGCATTGAGCGTGGGGAAGATTATGTTGAAAAGTGGTACAGCTTTGTACCACTTCTGCACAATAAATAATATTTTAAAAAATATTTAAGGTTGTCATTTGACTTACCCTCGTATATTGGAAAATAGATAGGTCCTACGTTTCTTAATCCCAAACGGCAACACGACAAGTAACTGATGTCAGTCATTCACTTTTGCTAAAAACACATGCTATAATCATTGTCCGCACTGTAAGGGGACGTAACCGAATGTGCTAATTATATAATGAGTAAGTTTAAATGCGAATATAAACTGAGGTGACATATGTCGTGTGATACCTAATAATACCTTGTCGGACCTTCTTTTGTCCGGCATAGTGCAGCAGCTGCACGCGGCATTGCCTCAACAAGTCGCTGGGAGCTACCTGCAGAAATATTGAGATATGTTGCCTCTATACGCGTCCATAGCAGCGGAAGTGTTGCCAGATCCAACATTTTTTGCACGCACAGACCTCTCGATTATGTCCCATAAATGTTCGACGGGGTTCATGTCACGCGATTTGGGTAGCGGAATCATTTGGCCGCATTTCCCGCAATGTTCTTCAAACAAATCGAGAACAGTTGTGGCCCGGTAAAATGGCGCATAGTCACCTATAAACATTCCCTCGTTGTTTAGGAACATGAATTCCACGAATGGCTGCTAATGGTCTCCAAGTACCCGAACATAACCATTGTCAGTTAATGACTGGTCCACTTGGGCCAGAGGACCCAGTCCATTCCTTGTAAACACAGCCCAAACCATTATGGAGACCCCACCAGCTTGCACATTGCCTTGTTGGCATCTTGAGTACACGGCTTCGTGGGGCCTGCATGCCACACGAACACTACCATCAGCTCTTACCAACAGAAATTATGACTCTCATCTGACCAGGTCACGGTTTCATAGTCGTCTAGGGTCCAACTGGCATGGCCAAAAGCTCAGGAGAAGCGCTTCTATTAGCAAAGGTACTCGCGTCGGTCGTCGGCTACCATTAAGGTCAAATTTACCGCACTGTCCTAACGGATACATTCGTCATATGTCCCACATTGATCTCTGCGATTATTCCACGAAGTGGTGCTTGACTGTCAGCAATGACAACTCTACGCAAACAGTGGCGTTCTCGGTCGTTATGTGAAGGTCATCAGCCACTGCGTTGTCAGTGGCGAGAGGAAACGCCAGAAAATTTGGCGTTCTCAACACTTTCTTGACACTGTGGATCTCGGAATATTGAAATTCCTAACTAGTTCCGAAATGGAATGTCCCATGCGACTAGCTCCGAATGCTGTTCGCCGTTCAAAATCCGTCGTGTGGCCATAATCACGTCGGAAACTAGTTCCACATGAATCCCTGAATACAAATGACAACTCCGCAAATGCATCTACATCTACATCTACATCTATACTCCGCAAGCCACCTGACGGTGTGTGGCGGAGGGTACCTTCAGTACCTCTATCGGTTCTCCCTTCTATTCCAGTCTCGTATTGTTCGTGGAAAGAAGGATTGTCGGTATGCCTCTGAGTGGGCTCTAATCTCTCTGATTTTATCCTCATGGTCTCTTCGCGAGATAAACGTAGGAGGGAGCAATATACTGCTTGACTCTTCGGTGAAGGTATGTTCTCGAAACTTTGACAAAAGCCCGTACCGAGCTACTGAGCGTCTCTCCTGCAGAGTCTTCCACTGGAGTTTATCTATCATCTCCGTAAAGCTTTCGCGATTACTAAATGATCCTGTAACGAAGCGCGCTGCTCTCCGTTGGATCTTCTCTATGTCTTGTATCAACCCTATCTGGTACGGATCCCACACTGCTGAGCAGTATTCAAGCAGTGGGCGAACAAGCGTACTGTAACCTACTTCCTTTGTTTTCGGATTGCATTTCCTTAGGATTCTTCCAATGAATCTCAGTCTGGCATCTGCTTTACCGACGATCGACATTATATGATCATTCCATTTTAAATCACTCCTAATGCGTACTCCCAGATAATTTATGGTATTAACTGCTTCCAGTTACTGACCTGCTGTTTTGTAGCTAAATGATAAAGGATCTATCTTTCTGTGTATTCGCAGCACATTACACTTGTCTACATTGAGATTCAATTCCCATTCCCTGCACCATGCGTCAATTCGCTGCAGATCCTCCTGCATTTCAGTACAATTTTCCATTGTTACAACCTCTCGATACACCACAGCATCATCTGCAAAAAGCCTCAGTGAACTTCCGATGTCATCCACCAGGTCATTTATGTATATTGTGAATAGCAACGGTCCTATGACACCCCCCGTGCGGCATACCTGAAATCACTCTTACTTCGGAAGACTTCTCTCCATTGAGAATGACATGCTGCGTCCTGTTATCTAGGAACTCCTCAATCCAATCACACAATTGGTCTGATAGTCCATATGCTCTTACTTTGTTCATTAAATGCACTGCCCTTTTACACCATATATATACTATCGCCGTCTGTATATGTGCATATCGCTATCCCATGACATTCGTTACCTCACTGTCTTTGGGTAGGATTTTATGTGGATGCCATTGAAACCGAGTGGAAGGACAAATTTACTGTTAATAATCACTGTTTTTTTATTTCCTCAACACTTTTCGAAGGTCTAAACCTCTATTTTTGGGTGTTTTTTGTGTGTTAATATGGTATGTTTGTGTTTTGTTACTCGGCAATTTCTTGTGGTCACAGGCTCCTTGCTCTGTCGTGATAGATCACATACACCATCACACGTTGCTATGAAAAAAGAAAAACGTCACTGGTATCAGTAAACTCATTATTTTTTCCGAAGCAGTATTTTGATTTTTCAGTTTAAAAAATGGTTCAAATGGCTCTTAGCATTATGGGACTTAACTTCTCAGGTCATCAGTCCCCTAGAACTTAGAACTACTGAAACCTAACTAACCTATGGACATCACACACATCCAAGCCCGAGGCAGGATTCGAACCTGCGACCGTTGCGGTCGCACAGTTCCAGACTGTAGCGCCTAGAACCGCTCGACCACTCCTGCCGGCGATTTTTCAGTTACTTTCAGTACGTTCAGAAGTCGAGTGCATTCTGTCACTGATTCAGAAATTAAAGGTCAGTACTGATCGTTCACTATCGAAAATGAACATGTTTTACGATGTGGTACCAAAATAAAGTTTGTAAATACTGAATGTGTGCTGTCAATTAACGCATATTCATGGCGCATATAAATTTCAGTCTGGTAACAGGACTGGAGTTAATAATAGCGTTACACATATGAATAGGTAGATGATAATGTCCATATTACCACTGCAGGCGACAGTAAGTTCAGTTATTCAGTAATTACCGGGTTCAGTGAACTACTACAAAAATACTTTACTCGATGACGCCACAGATTTGACTTTCAAAACTCCCATAGAAATAAAATTTTGTAATATTAAAAGGAACTGTATGAAAGATTTCAAGAGGATTTTATAATTCGATTTGTGATGTTCCACATTACACTTTTTACATTTTAATCTGGCACTGCCTCGTTACAGACGTAGACTCTAACTGAAATGATTGACGGTAAAGATCAGTTCCGACAACAAAGCCTCTGCAGAAAAACTAGCGCTAGTGCGTCATATTAACTGTCGAACTACTGCGCAAGGTGGGATGACTCTACGCTGAGAAACTTTAAAAGGCCACAATTTCTGAACCATTAGTTTGAACCCAGTAGACAGCCGATTTCCGTTGGAATTGGTGGTCAAAGCACTGGACCGGAAAATTTATGCACTACTGTCTCCGTTGAACCTTTCAGATGGTTCGTTGAGTTGTCGTGGGAAGAGTAAAACCGTGGGATAATAGTAAAACAGTATGAGCGCTACAGAGCACACGTAAATAAACACTTTAGTTTACACAGCAGCCCTTTACTTCCACTACCGTAGTGATAATCACAACCATGGCCTTAGCTATTGGCCGAGCGCTGTCGCTCAAATGGTTCAAATGGCTCTGAGCACTATGCGACTTAACTTCTGAGGTCATCAGTCGCCTAGAACTTAGAACTAATTAAACCTAACTAACCTAAGGACATCACACACATCCATGCCCGAGGCAGGATTAGAACCTGCGACCGTAGCGGTCTCGCGGTTCCAGACTGTAGCGCCTAGAACCGCTCGACCACCCCGGCCGGCCGCTGTGGCCATGCCTCGGGCATGGATGTATTTGATGTTCCTGGGTTAGTAAGGTTTAAATAGTTCTAAGTTCTAGGGGACTGATGACCTCAGATGTTAAGTCCCATAGTGCTCAGAGCCATTTGATTTGAACCATTCCTATTTTCAAGAAGGCTCTTGGGACAGACGAACAGGACTAAAGCTCCATATCTCTGACGTCGGTCTGTTGTAGGATTTTGGAATACGTTGTTTACTCGAGTATTACGACACTTCTGGAGTCCCAAAACCCCTCTGTAGGAATCCACATGGGTCTGAAATCAACGATCGTGTGAAACGCAGCAAGCTCTTTCGTCCATGAAACCAGAAAGCAGTAGCGACCGGCGCCCGTATTGGAGCTGTGTTCCTTGACTTCCGAAATGCTTTCGAAACAGTTCCACACTGCGGCCTAAAGATTCAAAATACGATCGTACGGAATGTCAGACCAACTGTACAACTGGACTTAAGAGCTACAGTAAACAGAACACAGCCATTCTTAACGGAAAGAAATCCGAAGGCAGTGTTGTAGGACCAGTACTTTCCAAAATACGTATGTATGACCTTCTGGATAACTTCGGATATGTCATGGGGTTTTTCGTGGACGAAGCTGTTGTATACAGAGAAGTCGCAACGCTAGACAGCCTTAGCTAAATGCAGGAAGACATGCAGTGGATCGACGCTTGGTGCAAGGAGTAGAAACTGTCCCTCAAGATTAGCAAATGTAACGTGCTGCGCATAAATAGGCAGAAAGCCCCATTACTGTATGATTAACGAGTGCAGAACAATCACTGGAAGCAACCACGGCCATAAAATATCTAGGATAAAGATGATGGCGTGATTTAAAGTGGAACGATCACATGAAACTAACTGCAAGCGAAGCAGGTGCCAGACTGAGATTTACTGGAACAATTCTCAAGAAATGTAGTCCACCCAAAAGGAGGTAGCTTACAACACTCTTGTTCCACTGACACTTGAATACTGCTCGTCAGTCTGGGACACGTACGAGATAGAACTGATAGTGAAAATAGAGAAGATCCGAAGAAGAGTAGCTCGTTTCAGTACAGGTTCATTCAGTAAGCACAAAAACATTACGCAGTTGCTCAGTCATCTGCGGTAAGGGATGCTACACGATAGGGGTTCAGCATCACAGTGTTGTTTACTCTTAATTTTCCGACTGCATACGGTCCTACAAGAGTGAACCAATACAATGCCGCCTCTTACCCCTACAAGGACTTTTTTTTAACGTGAGGCAGCTAAATATCTCTAAAACGACACACCGTACGGGAAAATGTTCTGGTTGAAAAGGTCTGTGCAACAACTTACCACATCCTAACCACCGGTCCAGCATTGGGCGGGGTCAACTTTTTAATCTCACACACGAACCTCCCACTTTTATTACATATTCAAGTTCACAGAAAAAAATACCTACTGCTTACTCAGATCATTGTTTTGTATTCGTAGTAGATGGTCCTGTAAGAACAAATATCAAGTGTGATACTTTTGCGCCGGCCGCAGTGGCCGAGCGGCTCTAGGCACTTCGGTCTCGTACCGCGCGACCGCTACGGTCGCAGGTTCGAATCCTGCCTCGGGCATGGATGTGTGTGATGTCCTTAGGATACTTAGGTTTAAGTAGTTCTAAGTTCTAGGGGACTGATGACCTCAGCCTGTTCAAAATTGTTCATATGGCTCTGAGCACTATAGGACTTGACCTCAGCTGTTAAGTCCCATAGTGCTCAGAGCATTTGAACCATTTTTTTTATGCTTTTGCAATTAGGAATCGACGCGTTTGATTCTACATTTCGCTTACGATGTAAATGTGAAGTTCTGTGCTGTAACGGTTGATGTTTATGTTCTAAATTCAGTTTAGTGTTGCAAATTTGACTGTACAGAGCAATACTGTTAGCTGTTTCAGTGTCAGCTTAGAAACTACGTTTAGCGTGATCTTAAAAGAACGACGTGGATGTAATGGTCTTCTTTGCCCATCGGGATCCTTGGTATAGGTGGATCCCTTTCCCTCTCACCATCGGGGAGCGTGATTGTACTATCAATGCTAGGAGCGCCTGTCACTAATATTTCACGGAGATTTTACCTCATTACAACGGTTGTCGTTTTGTATTCCGCTGGTAACTGCGTAGCGACAGTGCGAGAGTTCCGGGGGTTAGATGGAAACACTCACCGCAATCAGTTATACTGATGGTGGGGTTCGAGGGCGTCCTTCGATATCGAGGATTCCGATGGTTTGGAGACTCACGACAATCATCGCCGTAGGGAATAGAAATCTACTCTTATATGTGAGAAATGTCAAAGTCATATTATTTGTGCTGTGCAGTCATATTTGCAAGACGCAAGTGACGTTTGAACATCAGTATCAACCGTTAGAACATAAAGGTAAATGAAATGTAGAATCAGATGTGTCGATTCTTAAATGTACAAAGAGGCACACTTGATATCTGTCGATTACAGCCCCATCCACCACAAATGGGAAACAAAGTTTGCATAAACCGTAAGCACTTTTTTGCACAGAAGCCGAATATGCAATAAAGAAGGGGGACTCCCACTTGAAAATACAAAGATGATCCGCCGTACACAGGACTGATTAGGAGGCGGTCAGTTCTAGCTTTAATCAGATATCCACTCTCTAATATTAACTTTTCACCTCAAACATTTTTTTCGTGTGATGCGTCGTTTTCGAGGTAGTTAACTGTCTCAAGTTAAAATAAATACCCTGCATGTCAGTAAAAGACCATGATTGTGGAATTAGATTTGAGCTGACACGGAAGCTTGTCAACAACTGTTCTCTGCCGGCCGGGGTAGCCGAGCGGTTCTAGGCGCTACAGTCTGGAACCGCGCGACACCTACGGTTGCAGGTTCGTATCCTGCCTCGGGCATGGATGTGTGTGATGTCCTTAGGTTAGTTTGGTTTAAGTAGTTCTCAGTTCTAGGGGACTGATGACCTCAGAAGTTAAGTCCCACAGTGCCTCAGAGCCATGTGAAAAAAAAAAAAAAAAAAAAAAGAAATGGCACAGAGCACTATGGGACTTAACTTCTGAGGTCATCAGTCCCCTAGAACTTAGAACTAAGTCAACCTAACTACCCTAAGGACATCACACACATCCATGCCCGAGGCAGGATTCGAACCTGCGACCGTAGCGGTCGCGCGGTTCCAGACTGTAGCGCCTTTAACCGCTTGGCCACCACGGCCGGCTGTTCAAATTTGTGTGAAATCTTATGGGACTTAACTGCTATGGTCATCAGTCCCTAAGCTTACACACTATTCAACCTAAATTATCCTAAGGACAAACACACACACCCGTGCCCGAGGGAGGACTCGAACCTCCGCCGGGACCAGTCGCAAAGTGATGTGGAGGAGTACTTATCGCTGTGCAGTATTTATTGATGGACTGGATACTTCTTGCTAAGGACGTTATCGAAATTATTTTGTTTATGTCGGTGATAAGAAAATTACGGCCATGTTGCTATTTTACCTCGCGCCATACTTAACGAACGTAGAAAACAGTCTTCTACTTGGTATATGGATCGGAAACTTCCCCATTATGAAAGACCAGACGTCGCAGGTTCAGAAATGACACGCTGCGTTGGGCACAGTTCGCAGAAGCAGTTTCCTGCCGGCCCCTCACCTGGCGGGGCTACCGCTGTGGCCCGCAGGCTCCAGCAGCGTCCAGCGGCGCAGGCGCCATCCGCGGCGGCTCCAGAGGACCCGGCCGGGCCGCCACCTCGCTACAATAAACAGAACGGCGGTAACAACATCCGTTACCGTGATGGATCTAGCAATATCTGCAGCGGCGCCGCTTGCTTTCTCATTACGGCCGGTCGCATTTCACGGCGGTGCGGCCCACACCGCGGCACACCCCGCCACAACACGCTAATATCAGCCCTTCCGGCGCGGCGCGCCCGCCGGCGCCAGAACGCGATTTAGAGGAGCAGGTAGGCCGGCCGCTTGCAGCCGCTGATGGCCGCTGCTAATGAACGACGCGCCCGAAAATAATGGGAAACCGGCGGCCTTCGTCCGACCTCATAAATATCTTAGGCGGCGCAGCGCGCATGCCGAGTCCCCCCGGCGCCGCGGCTTACGTCACTCCCCGTCTGCCGCTCAACTTGACGCTCCTCGTCGCCTACGCCTACTTCCGGGATTCAGTTAATATTTCCGGCGCAGCAGATATGTGCTCGCCATACCGTTAATTTTCAAACGCCGTACATCATCTTCTCAGAAAGTACCCGCACGTGCACTGTCGGACTGTGCCACTGCTACAAGGGACCATTACGTACAGCTTAATATAGCGCTCCGAGTTCCACTTCGTACTATCCTACGCCCCTTCCTTCCTTCCCACTTGGTCGTTTCGCCAACGTCGCTCACTCCCTAATGATTGCTACCGCTATTCTGCTTCCACGTAGCAAGTATATACCGGGTGATCAAAAGGTCAGTATAAATTTGAAAACTGAATAAATCACGGAATAATGTAGATAGAGAGGTACAAATTGACACACATGCTTGGAATGACATGGGGTTTTATTAGAACAAAAAAAAATACAAAAGTTCAAAAAATATCCAACAGATGGCGCTTCAGCTGATCAGAACATCAATAATTAGCATAACGAAGTAAGACAAAGCAAAGATGATGTTTTTTACAGGAAATGCTCAATATGTCCACCATCATTCCTCAACAATAGCTGTAGTCGACGAACAATGTTGTGAACAGCACTGTAAAGCATGTCCGGAGCTATGGTGAGGCATTGGCGTCGGATGTTGTCTTTCAGCATCCCTAGAGATGTCGGTCGATCACGATACACTTCCGACTTCAGGTAACCCCAAAGCCAATAATCGCACGGAAGGCCAAGCTTGACGAAAGTGGCGGCAGAGCACACGATCATCACCAAACGACGCGCGCAAGAGATCTTTCACGCGTCTAGCAATACTTTTTTTTTTGTTCCAATAAAACCCCATGTCATTCCAAGGATGTGTGTTAATGTTTACCTCTCTATCTACATTATTCCGTGGTTTATTAAGTTTTCAAATTTATACTGACTTTTTGATCACCCGGTATTTAGCTAATATTGTTATACTGACCTTCTAACCGAAGATCGGTTTGATGCAGTTGTTCACGCTGCTCTATACTGTGCAAGATTCTATTTCTTCATAACTGTTTCTACTTACAGCCACCTGAATCTGCGTGCTGTAGTCAAGCCTTGGTCTCCTTCTACAATTATTACTCCTACATTATTACTCACACACACACACACACACACGTACACCCACTATCTCTTCTTCCTTCTTCTTCGGCGATTCTTCAGCGATTCCACTTGCGGAATTGGTGGTGGTAAGTTCCTATGGGACCAAACTGCTGAGGTCATCGGTCCCTAGGCTTACACACTACTTAACCTAACTTAAACTAACTTACGCTAAGCACAACACACACACCTATGCCCGAGGGAGGACTCGAACCTCCACTTACGAGTTAGCCGTTTTCGACCTACATGGTCTCTTTCGATCCATTCATCTGTTCATAGATATCTGTGTTCAATTGCTTCCTTTATGTATACAGTTGGCCTTTCTCACCTTCTTCTTTCGGCCGGCTCCCAGTTTAAAATTTTCCTGCACCACTACATACATGGTCGGTAAGTTCTCCATCACAGCAGCGCTCTATTCTGCAAAGTGTTTGTTATGGAGCATGTTATCTCCATTCGCCTCTGTACCTCCTCATGCCATACCCTCTCTTGCCTAATTAACTGCAGATATCTTCTTATAAAGCCCGTATCTATTGTTCTAAACCGCGCGGGATTAGCCGAGCGGTCTGGGCGCTGCAGTCATGGACTTTGCGGCTGGTCCCGGCGGAGGCTCGCGTTCTCCCTCGGGCATGGGTGTGTGTGTTTGTCCATAGGATAATTTAGGTTCAGTAGTGTGTAAGCTTAGGGACTGATGACCTTAGCAGTTAAGTCCCTTAATATTTCACACACCGTTCTAATGGCTCTGAGCACTATGGGACTTAACTTCTGAGGTCATCAGTCCCCTAGAACTTAGAACTACTTAAAACTAACTAACCTAAGGATATCACGCACATTCATGCCAGAGGCAGGATTCGAACCTGCGACCGTAGCGGTCGCGCGGTTCCAGACTGTAGCACCTAGAACCGCTCGGCCACCCAGGCCGGCCCACTGTTCTTATTTTCTCACTAAGTTCCCTGGTTTGAGACTACATCTCAGCATCATACAGAAGCATTTGCTCCACTAAACTGTGAAATATTCTTTCCTTAGCACCCTGCTGAATATGAATATTATTATTCCGTATTATTCCATGAAAAACGTTATCAGCTCTCTTCGCCATTGCTATTTTGCAACTAATATCCTTGTCACATGTACCGGAGTTACCTATTACCGTTCACAAATACTTTTAGCTTCTGCTGGATTTTAGTTCTCTTTCCTCTGTGTCAGTGTTCACCAAATCCTGTCCGATACACATACATTCCGACTTGTCGGGATTTATTTCCAAACTTTCCCAAACCCCGCCTCCTACACTCAGATTTAAGCTTTGTGTGTGTGTGTGTGTGTGTGTGTCTTTGATTACTCATCAAAACGACTTCGGTCCCGCGTTGGAAGCCCGTACGGCTTAAATTATGAATACAAATCATCAGCAATGGCGGCCGAAGACTTCCGGGATAAGAAATCACACTCATTCCGGAAATTGGAACTTTGTGGTAAGGTCTTACGGGACCAAACTGCTGAGGTCATTGGTCCCTAAGCTTACGCACTACTTAACCTAACTTAAACTAACTTACACTACGGACAACACACACACATGCCCGAGGGAAGAGCCGCCCGGACCGTGACAAGACGCCTAAGGCAGCGCGGCTACCCCGCGCGGCACTCTCATTCTGACAAATGCCTTGTCAAAGGGGGTGGAGGAGCGGACAAAGGTACAAGGCGGTCCCCTGCCCTTGGTGTGGAAACTGCCGCTAGGCGGAGAAATCAGCAGCAATCAAGGCATGAGATGCAGAAGGCAATGGAAACCACTGTGTATCTACGGGGCACGTGGCCTCTAATTGTCGGGGCGTGGAATGCCAAGAGTTTGAACGTGGTAGGGAAGCTAGAAAATCTGAAAAGAGAAACGCTAAGTCTCAGACTAGATACAGTAGCGGTCAGTGAAGTGAATGGAAGTAAGATAAGGACTTCTGGTCAGACGAGTATAGGGTAGCATCAACAGCAGCAGAAAATGGTATGACCGGATTAGGACTCGTTATGAATAGGAAGATAGGTCAGACAGTGAGTTGCTGAGAACTTTTGAGTGATAGGGTTGTTCTCACAAGAATCGATGTAAACCAGCTCCGACAAGAACAGTTCAGGTATGCCGATGTCAGAAGCCGAAGGTGAAGAGATAGATAAAGTATGTGAGGATATCGAACGACGAGTTCAGTACGCAAAGGGAGATGAAAATCTAATAGTCACGGGAAATTGGAATGTGGTTGTAGGGGAAAGAGTAGAAGAAAGGGTTCCGGGAGAGCATGGGCTTGGTATTAGGAATGAGACAGGAGAGAGACTGAGATCTGCAATAAATTTCAGCTAGTAATAGTGGCTGCTATTTTCAAGAATCGCAAGAGGAGAAGGTACACTTGGAAAAGGGCGGGAGACACGGGAAGATTTCAGTTAGATTACGTCATGGTCAGGCAGAGATAGTGATATCGGAAACGGGGTTGTAAGGTGCACCCAGCAGTGGATAAAGACTCAGATCACAATTTAGTAATGATGAAGAGCTGTCCTAAGTTTAAGAGATTAGTAAAAAAAAAAAAAAATCAATGCGAAAAGAAGTGATGTAGGGAAGTACTACGGAATGAAGAGATAAGCTTGAAGTTCTCTAAGGCTACAGTTACTGCTATAAGGAAGTAGCTGATTAGGCACAGACGTCTCAAAAAAGGATAATCACAGAAGTTGGAAAGAAAAAAAGGTACAAGACACCATGGGTAACGCAAGAAATATTTCAGTTGATCGATGAAAGAAGGAAGTACAAAAATGTTGACGGAAATTCGGGAGTGCATAAATAGAAGTCACTTCGGTGAAATTAAAAGAAACTGTAGTAACATTAATAGTATAACAGGAACTCCACTGTCTAACACAATGGAGAGAGCAGATATGTGGGAAGAGTACCTTGAAGGCCCCTATGACGGGGATGAGTTTTCTGATGACATGATTGGGGAGGAAACATCAGTAGATGTAGAAGAGATAGGGTATCCAGTATTAGAATCGGAATTCAAAAGAACTTTGGAAGACTTAAGATCGAATAAGGCAGAGGGGATGGACAACATTACATCAGAATTTCTAAAGTCATTGGATGGAATACCAACATAACGACTATTCAGATGGCATGTATGAGTCTGGCGATATACCATCTGACTATCGGAAAAAAATCATCCACAGAATTCCGAAGACTGCAAGAGCCAACAAGTGCGAGAACTATCGCACAATCAGCTTAACAGCTCATGTATCGAAGTTGGTGACCAGAATAGTATACAGAAGAATGGAGAAGAAAATTGAGGAAGTGTTAGATGACGATCTGTTTGGCATTTGGAAAGGTAAAGCCACCAAAGAGGCGATCATGAAGTTGCGACTGGTAATGGAAGTAAGACTGAAGAAAAATCGAGACACACTCACAGGATTTGTCGACTTGGAAAAGCTTTCGACAATGGCAGATGGTGCAAGATGTTTGAATTTCTGAGAAAAACAAGGGTAAGCTATAGGGAAATACGGTCAATATACAATATATACAAGAACCAAGACGGAAAAACACGAGAGAAAGACGAAGAACGAAGCGTTCGGATTAAAAAGGGTGTAAGGCAGGAATGTAGTCTTTCGCACCTACTGTTCAGTCTATACAGCAAATGAACAATTACAGAAATAAAATAGGTTCCAAGAGTGGAATTAAAATTCAAGGTGCAACGATTTCAATGTTAAGTTTCGCTGATGACATTGCTATCCTCAGTGGAAGTGAAACAGGATTACAGGATCTGCTTAATGGAACGAATAGTCTTATGAGTTCAGAATATGTATTGAGAGTAAATCCAAGAAAGATGAAAGTAATGGGAAGCAGCAGATATGAGAACAGTGAGAAAGTTTACACCACGTTTGGTGATCACGAAACATATGAAGTTAGGAATTCTGCTACCTAGACAGCAAAGTAACCCATGACGATCGGATGAAGGAGGACATCAAAAGCAGAATAGCACAGGCAAAATGGACATTCCTGGCCATGAGAAGACTACTAGTGTCGAACATAGGCCTTAATTTGAGGAAGAAATTTCTGAGAATGTACATTTCGAGCACAGTAATGTATAGTAGTGAAGTAAAGACTGTTGGGAAACCGGAACAGAAGAAAATCGAAGCATTTGAGATGTGGTCTTACAGAAGAATGTTGAAAATTAGGTGGACTCATGAGGCAAGGAAGGAGGAGGTTCTCCGGAAAATCGGTGAGGATAGGAATACATGGAAACTGTGACAAGAAGAAGGGACCGGATTGTACGACATCCGTTAAGACACAACAGAATAACTTCCATGGTACTAGAGGGAACTGTAGACGATAAAAACTGTAGAGGAAGACAGACATTGGAATATATCCAGCAAATAATTGAGGACATAGGCTGGAAGTGCTATTTTGGAACTGGAGAGGAATTCATAGCGGGCAGCGTCAAACCAGTAAGAAGACTAACGACTAAAAAAAGAAAAATCCATATCCGCTTCATTTTGAGAGAGTATTATACAGTCATTCGGAAATAAAGCAGAGGTAAGAGTATCGTCACCAGTTTTTATTCCCACGACTGCGCCTGTCCTATGCCGGCCATTCATAACTTGTTCCAAATAAATATTAAACAGAGCAGGTGACTTCCAACAACCTTCTATTAGATCCTTGCCAACGAAAGTGACTAGTCCTCTCTGGAGTTATTACAAGAGAGCATCGACCGTCACCACATGCAGAAACACCTCCGCTTACCTCTATGCCGTTTAAAAGTTTCGAAACGCATTTCCACAGTATGCCAAACGTAAACTCGTGCAATCACTCCTTCTACCGAACCTTCTCTATTGCAATTAAATTCAATATGGCACTGGTAGTGAGAACACTACAAGGCTTCAAATAACCATGAATGTCCTTTTCGTTACGCCCAGTATGTTGCGTTGCGCCCAGTTACGTTGGTTGCAGCCGCATAAGTTATGTAACTACCACAAGCTATGTTTCCTTCAGCCGCTTCTCAATACAAGTGCTACGTAGCTCGTTACCTGAGAGACTGAGTTACTGTCACCTCTCCATAATCGAAACACAACGTTTCGATTACCTAGGAATTAGCTGTGTCCATCCGTAACACAAGAACGTCAGCAAACTCTTCCCCTGTCGCTGTTGTCCGCCTCTGCTACATGCAACCCTGCACGCTGCACGCCGTTTCCCCAATACTTAACGCATACGCTCACTTTTCACTATGTAAGGCAGTGAAGCAAATGATCCCATCTTCTCCCACATAAGCGTGTTACTCGATTCGTTTTTGAAACAGTCACGTCACTTTCTTTTCCCCTATCTTCATTAATTGAGTTTTATCATGTTTCTCTTTATCTCCTTCTTCCACCCAGTTCTTCATGACCATTGCTGCTGGCGTGAGTCTATGGTTGAGCTGTTAGCGTACACCTTGTCACCAAATTGTTTTTACTAAACTGTCTCATAACTTATGCAAAACCTTGAAGAAAGGGAAAAATAAAATTGGAATAAATTAATCTCCACCGGATAATGTAATGTGATGCAAGGCCATAGAACTTCAGGGAATCATCCCCCATTCCTATTTTCACAGTCGCCACTTGCTCCCCATGTGATGGGAAACGCCAGGCAGGTGTAACATCGGGGCGGGCTGTGTTTTGTGGAACGAGAGGGAGAAAGAAAGCCACTCTCACACCAAGTGTCTGAAGTCAGGCAATGCAGGCTACATCTCCAGCATGTGCTGGACAAGAGAGTGTATTTTTATGTATTCCTGACATTGTCAGTCTTGGGACGATCTGCAAAGTATGGTAACTGAAGGAATCTTCACAACCCAAGATCACTAAAAAAGAATTTTATTGGATGACCGGTTCCGACAGAGCTGTGCTGTCATCATCGGATCTTCTGCTTTTGAAACTTCAAAAGCATGATATCCGATGATAACAGTATACACTCCTGGAAATGGAAAAAGAACACATTGACACCGGTGTGTCAGACCCACCATACTTGCTCCGGACACTGCGAGAGGGCTGTACAAGCAATGATCACACGCACGGCACAGCGGACACACCAGGAACCGCGGTGTTGGCCGTCGAATGGCGCTAGCTGCGCAGCATTTGTGCACCGCCGCCGTCAGTGTCAGCCAGTTTGCCGTGAGATACGGAGCTCATTCGCAGTCTTTAACACTGGTAGCATGCCGCGACAGCGTGGACGTGAACCGTATGTGCAGTTGACGGACTTTGAGCGAGGGCGTATAGTGGGCGTGCGGGAGGCCGGGTGGACGTACCGCCGAATTGCTCAACACGTGGGGCGTGAGGTCTCCACAGTACATCGATGTTGTCGCCAGTGGTCGGCGGAAGGTGCACGTGCCCGTCGACCTGGGACCGGACCGCAGCGACGCACGGATGCACGCCAAGACCGTAGGATCCTACGCAGTGCCGTAGGGGACCGCACCGCCACTTCCCAGCAAATTAGGGACACTGTTGCTCCTGGGGTATCGGCGAGGACCATTCGCAACCGTCTTCATGAAGCTGGGCTACGGTCCCGCACACCGTTAGGCCGTCTTCCGCTCACGCTCCAACATCGTGCAGCCCGCCTCCAGTGGTGTTGCGACAGGCGTGAATGGAGGGACGAATGGAGACGTGTCGTCTTCAGCGGTGAGAGTCGCTTCTGCCTTGGTGCCAATGATGGTCGTATGCGTGTTTGGCGCCGTGCAGGTGAGCGCCGCAATCAGGACTGCATACGACCGAGGCACACAGGGCCAACACCCGGCATCATGGTGTGGGGAGCGATCTCCTACACTGGCCGTACACCACTGGTGATCGTCGAGGGGACACTGAATAGTGCACGGTACATCCAAACCGTCATCGAACCCATCGTTCTACCATTCCTTGACCGGCAAGGGAACTTGCTGTTCCAACAGGACAATGCACGTCCGCATGTATCCCGTGCCACCCAACGTGCTCTAGAAGGTGTAAGTCAACTACCCTGGCCAGCAAGATCTCCGGATCTGTCCCCCATTGAGCATGTTTGGGACTGGATGAAGCGTCGTCTCACGCGGTCTGCACGTCCAGCACGAACGCTGGTCCAACTGAGGCGCCAGGTGGAAATGGCATGGCAAGCCGTTCCACAGGACTACATCCAGCATCTCTACGATCGTCTCCATGGGAGAATAGCAGCCTGCATTGCTGCGAAAGGTGGATATACACTGTACTAGTGCCGACATTGTGCATGCTCTGTTGCCTGTGTCTATGTGCCTGTGGTTCTGTCAGTGTGATCATGTGATGTATCTGACCCCAGGAATGTGTCAATAAAGTTTCCCCTTCCTGGGACAATGAATTCACGGTGTTCTTATTTCAATTTCCAGGAGTGTAGATCTGTCTAAACCGGTCATCCGATAAAATGCTTTTTTAGAGGTCTTGGCTTGTGAAGACTTCTTCAATGATCATAGAGAATATTGTTCATAAGCTATGTGACTAGTGGAAGCATGCCACTATAAGGTACCAACGGGCAGCCAAACTTCGCCAAACAACACAGGCTCTTAAGATAACATCTTAGAAAGTGAATCGGGAACAGAAAATTTGCAGCTTCTCTGAAGATCGTGGAGTACCAATAACCTGCCCATTAGCTCCCAAGCCACGTGTTTAAAGTAATGTAAAGATGGTTGGCAAAGCTTCACATAAATAATTTAGAAGTGACGGTGTGGTGTGTGACTGGGCTTACAGAGATTCTATCATATTGGTGAGCTCAGGTAAGTACGCAGAGAGGACGTAAGTCAGATACATTTTGGAACAGCAAGAACAATTTTTTTTTCACTGGTTAACCATCTGAAATACGAGTAAGGGAGGAAGACCAGCATCTTGTAAGACCATTTCGTGCTCATGTGGGTTAGTATTCAGCCAATCCAAATACATTGGCACCGAAAAACTCAAGGCACAAAGTTTTCCTGTTAGAAGGTCTCTGCAAATAGCTATTGGCAGGCTGGCATCTTCTAAGGCAGACGCCTTCTTACTTCTTCCCAGGCAAACTTTTCCACGGGCAGACTTCACGTCTAGATCACTTACAGGCTGGTCTGGGACAGGAGGCTACCACGAAGTTGAGTTGAACTTAAACACAGATAGTGAGGAGTATTTCGTACCGAGTTAGTGACTGCTTTTGGAGTCACTTCAGCCACAACTTGTAGGTAAATGTGTGGTGAGATCCAGCCGTAACAGCAAGGCGGACTGCAAAGAAACGCGAATCTTTTGTAATGAAGTCAAGTCATTTCAGACTTCACTCTGTAGACTTGTTTGCAGTCATATGTTCGGCCAACGTACTTTCACCTCTGTTAGTAGATTCACATGCGTACCCTTCTGTAGCATTTTCTGCCTCTATTGATTAACCTTCGCCAATCATGGTATGATTCCCACGAATACAAACTCCCTTGAATTACATTTCTTATCTCCTACCTAACTTTACTCATTTCACTGAGCTTTCAAGTTCTCTGTTGTGAATTTGATTACGTCTGTGTAAAAAACGATTTCATTGAGAGCTTTATTTAACTACGTAGTTAGATTAATTCTTTCATCATTGACTTGATGGGTGTGATTTACTCCTTTCAGATATTAAAGGACCAAATTAATACATTTAATTAAAGAGTCCAGTTAAAGTACTCCATCCACATGATTATCAAGAACAAAACAAAAACATGACAAGCTTACGCCCTCTGATGCTATTAAGATCTGAACAGGTAACCTCCGCAGTAAACAGATAGCGCCCCATAAGATCTTATGAGCAATTAAAGAAACATTTGCAGTGGATAATTGTATGACAAATCTGAATTGGGACAGTGGCGGTCCAATCAGGCAAGACATTTGGACACCATAGATATAATTAGTAGGGTTTCATCTAGCTCTATAAGCAAACAAATGGTCACAGTAAAGTCACGTTAATTGCTTAAAGGACTGAATGTGTCTCCAAACACTGAATGGATAATACAAGTCATTATTAAGTACTCAGTGGTTTAAGTGTATTATCAAACATTCACGATAAAACGTTGCACACTTGGGTGGAACTGGAAAGTGCATGACAGTAATGCTGTACAATTAGCTGTGTCCGTGGAAAATGTCAATTATTGCTGAATTAGCTAACAGATTAAAGGAAAGACTTAGGAAAGTACATATGAACATCAGTTCCCATGCCTAAGTGAATATTGAGTTCACTAGCTAAGAGCGCGAGTTGATTCAGAAAAGCAAAAGACTAACACACAAAAAGGCTTCGCATCCACCTTATCATGCTGTGAGTAAATGTTGCAAATGCTTACCATGATTCTAAAACTCAGATTCAGGGAAGGTTGCAATGGTAGTGAAATTTACAACTTCAGCCCGTGTATCTGTGACCGGTTCTGAGATAGTCTCAAAACGACCATCAGCAAAAGCACTGTATGCTGGAAGTTCAGACGAAGGCATAGTCCTCCCTTTCTGGAGCTCTAAGATGAAGTCCCTAAGAGCTTACCGTCCAAAAACCGTGCTGTTTCTGACAGCACTGAATTCTTGTTAGCCAATCACTGTAGAACTTCCAAGTTCTGTCCAATGAAATTTTTCATAAAAATATTAGCGTTCTCCCTCCCCCTAAAAATTCTGTCGTGATTAATCAGTTCCACATTTTTCTGTTAAGAAACTTCTACAAATATACAGCTGTTGCATCACAAAGTAGTGTCTGTTCTGCTAAACATGTCCCACGTAACCACGTAATAAACACAACACACACACACACACACACACACACACACACATATATATATATATATATATATATATATATATATATATATATATATATGATGTTTACACTTTGGAAAAGCTATTTCCTCTTACACTTTTTAATTTTATCATATTTGTGAAAATGATTTTTTGGTTGATGTGTTCTACTCGTATGTTATAACGTTTCGGCGTAATCAAGTAACTCTGTTGTTACATTTGCACTACTACCCTGCTGAACAGATTCGTAAAATTTGGTGTGGAAATTGCTTTAACTCAGATGCAGAACATAGGCTACTTTAAAAAGAATGAAAAGAAAGCGACCTCGCCGGCCGGGGTGGCCGAGCGGTTCTAGGCGCTACAGTCTGGAACCGCGCGACCGCTACGGTCGCAGGTTCGAATCCTGCCTCGGGCATGGATGTGTGTGATGTCCTTAGGTTAGTTAGGTTTAAGTAGTTCTAAGTTCTGATGACCTCAGATGTTATGTCCCATAGTGCTCAGAGCCATTTGAACCATTTTGTCCGCCACACTTCACGAGCCCTCGGCTCCGTGCAGGACCCAGGCGAGGGCAATATTTAATTGAATTGCTACCCACTAAAGGTCTTAGTTTTGTCGTGTGCTACTCAGAACTCGCAAGCATTTTAAAATTATTATGCTCGTCTGAAATAGTTTATCGCCCGCCACCGGACACGGCTGGTGGCACTTGTAAGGCCTCCAGTGTCACGTGATGTGACGTATGCGCTACGGCATGTCTTTATCGTGGGCCTGGGGAGAACGACCTTTTCCGGGTTTGTGGTCTTTGCATATTTATTACTATGTTCGTTAGCTCTAGCCATGCATGTACGTGTCACATTTATGAAATCCATAGTTGTCTCTTCACTCACTTCTAAATTCTTGTAGACAAAAAACAAGCCCAGTGGCTTTAGATATTCGAACTGAAGCAAAGTAACATTATTTCATTGCCCAGATCACGTGACTATCACTGCAGCGCTGTCGGCATGAGAATGAGGAAGCAAGGCTGGGAGTA
The DNA here is from genome assembly GCF_023864275.1 of Schistocerca cancellata. NCBI lineage: Eukaryota > Metazoa > Arthropoda > Insecta > Orthoptera > Acrididae > Schistocerca > Schistocerca cancellata. The sequence continues at coordinate 74,059,355 of NC_064634.1, read as the reverse complement.
ATAGGGAACTTTATACAGAGTAAGACAGAGATATACACTATTTGATCAAAAGTATCCGGACACCTGGCTGAAAATGACTTACAAGTTCGTGGCGCCATCGGTAATGCTGAAATTCAATATGGTGGTGGTCAACCTTAGCCTTGATGACAACTTCCACTCTCGCAGGCATGCGTTCAATCAGGTTCTGGAAGGTTTCTTGGGGAATGGCAGCCCATTCTTCAAAGAGTGCTGCACTGAGGAGAGGTATCGATGTCGGTCGGTGAAGCCTGGCACAAAGTCCACGTTCGAAAACATCTCAAAGGTGCTCTAGATTTAGGTCAGGATTCTGTGCAGGCCAGTGTATTACAGGGATTTTATTGTCGTGTAACCACTCCGGCACAGGCCGTGCATTATGAACAGGAGCTCGATGGGGCTGAAAGATGCAGTCGCCATCCACGAATTGCTCTTCAACAGTGGGAAGTACGAAGGTGCTTAAGACATCAATGTAGGCCTGTGCTGTGAGAGTGCCACGCAAACCAACAAGGTGTGCAAGCCCCCCCCCCCCCAAATGAAAAACACGACAACACCATAATACCATCATCATCAGTTATCTGCTATATTAGCAGGTCCTTTGCCTCTTCATTTTCTGCGATCCATTGCTTCCTTCTTAAGGCTGCTGTATGTTGTACCGTCCATTATGTCATCTAGTATCTGGTATCTCTTCCTTCCTCGCTTCCTTTTCCCTTCTACATAACCTTCTAAAACTGTTTTTATCAGTCAGTCATTCTTTCTTAATATATGCCCAATCCAATTTCTTTTTCTTCTCTTTATTACATCTAGTAACTGTCTTTTCTCTCCCACTCTTCTCAGTACCTCTTCATTTTTTACTCTGTCCACCCAACTTATTTTTTCCATCTTCCGCCATGTCCAGATCTCAAAAGCCTCCAGCCTTTCTCTGTCTTTTTTCCTCATAGTCCATGTTTCAGCGCCATATAGAAGAACACTCCATACAAGACATTTTATGAGTCTCTTTCTGAGTTGTCTGTCCAGACCACTGCAGAAGATTCCATAATACCACCGCCTCCGAATTTTACTGTTGGCACTATACACACTGGCAGGTGACGTTCACCGGGCATTCGCCATACCCACACCCTGCCATCCGATCGCCACATTGTGTACCGTGATTCGTCACTCCACACAACGTTTTTCCACTGTTCAATCGTTCAATGTTTACGCTCCTTACACCAAGCGAGGCGTCTTTTGGCATTTACTGGCGTGATGTGTGTCTTACGAGCAGCCGCTCGCCCATGAAATCTAAGTTTTCTCACCTCCCGCCTAACCGTCATAGTACCTGCAGTGGATCCTGATGCAGTTTGGAATTCCTGTGTGATGGTCTGGGTAGACGTCTGCCTATTACACATTACGACCCTCTTCAGCTCTTGGCGGTCTCTGTCAGTCAACAGACGAGGTCGGCCTGTACGCTTTTGTGCTTTTCGTGTCCCTTCACGTTTCCACTTCACTATCACATCGGTAACAGTGGACCTAGAGATGTTTAGGAGTGTGGAAATCTCACATACAGACGTTTGACACAAGTGACACCGAATCACCTGACCATGTTCGAAGTCCGTGTGTTCTGCAGAGCGTCCCATTCTGCTCTTTCACGAAGTCTAATGACTTCTGAGGTCGCTGACATGGAGTACCTGGCAACTGGTGGCAGCACAATGCACCTAACATGAAAACGTATGTTTTTGGGGTTGTCCGGATACTTTGTATCACATAGTGTATATGGCCCAGCCATAAGAAATATTTTTGCTGGACAACGTTGGCAACACCCCGGCCATATGTATGACCCAGCCATACGAACTATTTTTGCTGAACAATGTTGGCAACACTTCGATCATTCCATGGTAACTACCTGCAACAACCTACACCATCGGCAGTCTGCCGAACCACACCGCAATATTGCCGAACCACACCGCGATATTGCCGTGTATGGTAGTCACATGTCGTTGACGGCATCACTGTTGCAGACACACATTGCCGTTAAATGTATCCTGTGTAAACATGTATTTATAAACGGATTTTTCGATCAATCTGGCGCAATGATTAAAACAGCGAACTTACATTCAAGTTCTCATCCGAGAAAGATCATCCGAATTTAAATGTCTTCCGATAAATTTAGACGCTTTCCCGATAATCAGACTAGGTGAAATACGGAGAGGGAATCTCTTCACACTCACGATCTTCTCCTGAAATGCCAACGTTCCCGAATTAGGAGCTACTATTCAAAAAATAAAATAGTTTCTTCTCTAAGGTCCATCAGATACCAGGTAGGAAAGTGAAAAATGCGTTAGGAAGTGTTACCAACTGCTGTAGAAATCTGCTGCTGTCAATGTAATTAGTAGAGGACAGGTTGTGCTCCAATCATGCCGGAGTAAGCGCTTCCGGGTGTTGGGACAACCAGCGCACGACTATAGATTGGTACCTGCGGGGCAAATTTGCAATCAATGTTTTCGTTAGAATCTGACACGCAAACATTTGTTTCGGCTGCGAAGTAGATTCCGCCCGGCTGAAATAGGGGAGCCGATGGGGAGAGCGCACAGCGCAATGACCGGAACTAATTGGATGGCTAATTAACTCATAGTATTTCATAACAGCCCGTAGCGTTTGTTTGTTTGCCTACCCAATGAGCAAATGCCCCGACGCGGTGTCGAACCGCGGACATGTGATTTGTGCAGCGAGCAGCCAGAATAATACGAGTCCCCTCCAGCGGCGACGCATCTTCGCGGGACAGTAAATCGTGGGGGCGGCAATCGCGCTGCGGCATAGAGCTTCCTTCCCGTTCGGTCAACATTGGTCTCAACGAGTACCCGGAACAAATTTAGTGGCGTTTCACTTTAGAAAGGCGACACTTGCCAGCTAGTTTCATCTTACACGCTAGCAATCGCTTATAAGAGGATATGACGTGATCAATCTCGTCAGAACGTGTTAGCTTAGCTGACAGCAATGAGTATTCATCAAACGTTTGGACTCGGAGACCACGGACTGGCCTTGTATCAAATTTCTCCATAAATGGGTCATCAAGGAGAGTACCTTTCATAATAAGATATGACGTTTCAGAGGCGTTCATGTTTCGTACAGGAGAGAACTCAGCAATGTTGACCCGGACAGCGACGCATTTCCTCTATAAAAGAAATAATTTCAGCAACTCGGTTCTTCCCCCTCTCTCTCTAGGAATATCGAGATTTGACTAAAGGTGCCTCAACCGTAGTGTAGAAAAGAAATTATACATTCTATTGTTATACGGAAGGGGGGTGGGATGTTCTACGATTGTTAAATTAGTGGTTTAAGTAAACACAGTGAATAGTTGTTCAGCACGATGTAACGTCACAGTCGAGTTGGAATGCTGTGAACACAAACGATACAAGGGAGAGGGGAGGATAGTTCCGTGTTATGTGGAATGTGGTCCACCTGCGAATGACCATCACTTATCAGTTTCAACAGAAAACATCAAATGGCGACTCATATGTCATAAGGGAACTCAGTTCCTTGTCATACTAATAACGATTTATCACTACTTTTACAAAAATTGATCCCAGCAGGAATTGTGGTATTAAAGTATGCAATACCACTGACGTCACAAACCAAGATAGCAGCCTCTCGACCTGGATAAGAACAGGTGTTAGTGAAGGGTTGCCTACATGTCAGGTGCAGTGTCACCATTAATGACCTCCAATGAATGACATCATGAAGATGGTGGTGGACAGAAAATTTAAAACTGCAGCATGGTTCTGGCGAGAAATTAAAAAAGAAATTAAGATGCTGGAGACTGGGAACTTTTCATTAATGTCATGTTCAAAAGTATCCAGGTATACAACAGATTTCCAGAATGCCAGATAGCACTCAAAGGAAATTTTGAAAAGTGGCACGAAATTTATATCATTCGTTAAAATGAAACACCCAATTGCTGCGCAGTATATTTTCTTCCAAAGCCTACCTTGTTCAAAAGTATCTATTTCCGCACAGTGATTAAATAGATGCAGTATGGTGTTGGTGAGAAAAACTTTTACATCCACTGATATCGCAATATATATTTTTTCCCAAAGCCCACCATATTAAAAGGTAATCACAGGACTTAAAAACAGCACTATTTATAAAAGAATAAAAAGAATTTCTTAAAGACACACACACCTGAATTTTCACAACTATGTTAGGTAACAGTATTTCTGTCAGAAAGAACTGTAAGGGAAAAATCAAACAAAAATAGTCAGAATACAAATTTTATCATAAAAATATTACATTAGAAAATAAATGAAGCGCACACTTGGTTGACTTCGCACTTTCACATACACTAAACAGCATAGCCCATTACATGCATTACAGTTGTGACAAGGGATATTCAAATTTTAAATTGTACAATATTTGAACATTTAATGTTTTTGCATTTTTTCACACATTCGCGATCTGATCAATTGCGATGGACATTCCTTGATCACAAATATACATCTTTTACTGAGAAGTATACACCATACCTGAAATCAGATGAACTTAAGATAATGAGGAGTACACGCTGTATTTACATTAACTGTTTTGAACTTCTCATATATTTGATGTTACCACATTTCCCTGCAATGAAAAAATACTCTACATACAAAAAACGGTAACATTCCACAGAAAGTTAGATATGCACTTGATTGATTGCACACACTGACATATGTCATTCAGCATACGCTATTGTATATATTATAGTTACAAAAAGCGACAGTCAAAATTTAAATTATACAATACTTTTACATTTTTCACACATTCACTATCAGAGGAAAGTATGATTTATATTTGGAATCAGATAAATACAAAATAATGAGAACATATTTTCCAGGACTTTAAGCTAGTCAGTCAGAAGGAAGTATGTGAATTCAAAACAATTGCAAAGATGATAGTGAACTCCAGTTACAATTTGAAGTTACAAATACAATTTACAATTACAATTTACATTTCTCTCTCTCTCTCTCTCTCGCTTTCTCTCTCTGCCCCTCTCTCTCTTATACACACACACACACACACACACACACACACACACACATACATAATCAAACACATTATTTTTTATGTTTATGAGGAATTTACATTATTTACATTTTTCAGACATTTTCATTGATTACACAAAATCATCCATCATTATTTTTGATGCATTAATGGCCCCAAGCTAACGTATTTCCCTCGTATGGAATTGTTTAATGTTTATCATGCTGTGCAGATAAACCAAGTTTATGTTGTTTAATTGTAGAAACAATACGTGGCTTTGACTGAATTATGTACTAAACAGTTCTTTTTACTTTCAAATCCAGCACACATTGTCTGTAATCTTCGATGGTCAACCTATTAACAAAAGACTGCTTTGTAGCCTTTGCTGTGTACATTATGAGTCCAGATTCTGCTCATCATCATAAAGTTTTGGCTGTAAACGAACAAATGCTGCAACAGGATCACGATCGAGCTCGTCTTTCATTAATCCAATTTCTTCTTTTTTATAAATGGAACGTTGTATTCGTTATTCACAGGAAGACCCAAAGTATCAAAGCTTTTATGGACATCACCCATGATATCCTCATACAATTTGCACATGAAATGTGATAGATTAAGCTATTAGTTTCTGTGTGTCACAGTTTTAAATGTGTTGGAAAAGTGTTTTATATGTGTACATAATGAAATTCAGAAAAAGGGTTTTTGAAGCATCCAAAATTGTCATTCCAACTACAGTGGGTTTATCAAAGACTACATTAATTCTGCTCAGTGGCGATTGAACTTTGTAAAGAATAACACTCCTGATTTCACAGGATGTTGCTAGTCTCCTGTACCACATCTGTTTGCACATTTTGCATGCTTCTTCCAAACACAGTAGTATTCAACAGATCGAAAAAGTTCTTGTTGAAATAATTCCTTGCAGTCATGCGCTTTTTTACACTAATCTCAATATACGGCTTCATTCAGTAAGCTTGTCCAAATCATAGAATTCGGAGAATATTTTTTAAAAGTAGTTTTATATGCAAACACTTCGTCATACTTTTGTAATGAAGAACCTAGTTTTTCTTGTCATAGAAGATCGAAATTAATTTCTTTGGTTCTTACCATCGAATGGTGGTGACATTTTTTTCTGGATATATGACGTATGGATAGATCTGAATACGAACTGTGAGTACCCTTGGGATATTTGAGATAACTTCTAAAATGTAGTGTAAGTTGGAATCCTCTGGTACGTTTTCCACCTGAAAAGTTTCAGTACTCTTTGGAGAAAGTCGTATAGCAAATTGGAAACTGGAAGACACTGCATTATTGCCATCAAGATATATGATTTAAGATTTGTCAATTTTGTCGTCATAGTTGGCTATGATTCTGATGGTGGCAGCTGTACTTCTGCAAGAACGGGGACTGTACCAAACCTAACGCCTCTTTTGACAAACTGGATTCCTTCTGTCAGCAAAGCATCCCACGCCAGGGCAGGTGATGTAATGTAATCAGCAGGATCCTATTAGTACGTTTTAAGACAGTGGAAGTTTAACAGGATATCAGTAATGGGAAGCAAGTAAATTTTTAAATATAAATCGGAGTGGTCACTTCACTTCTGTTGCCATTTCACCTGTTAATAAACTTATAAACTTTTGATTGAGTGTAGGTGATCGTCCACTAAAATCGATTCATTTCTCACATACTCATATGGAAAAATTCCCTTTTGATTAGCTAAACCAACCTTTCAGTCATGAGGAAAGTATATTCTCCCCATCTTCAGTTCATCCGGTTTCAGGTATGCTGCATACTTTTCGAATGAGCACATCAAGAAATTTAGCGAATCGATAATTTGGAAATTTGTATTGCAATGCCTTTATTGGTGCAATACAGCAATACTTATTATAGAATATTTATATTTTTTCACATGTGATGGAAGAAGACTCAGATTCAATTTAACGTTTTCGTCGCTGTCTGTTGTCTTTTGTTTGCAAATGTTCATGATCAAGAAATGCCCGTCGTAACTGCTCAGATAGTGGGTTACAATGGGAACTGTGTAGTGAGATCTGTGCTTCACACTGCAACTGGCATGTGCTGCGTCTTTGTACACAACAGTGAAATGACTGCGGTTTCCGTGTTTAATATCACCATCCTCAAATGGTTCCCGGGATATATGGCAGACATTTGCAGAACAAAATGCTAATTCTTCTTCAGCGCTTATTTCCAATTTTTTTATTCACACTTCCACGATAGCATAGAGTTATTCAGTGAAGCATTCCATGCAATTGATGCCACTGTACAATTTAAACTGAGACTAGTGCTCGACATAACCACACTTTATGTAGTAGGAATTCTGAATGGTGTATGCAAATGTACCTGAATGGAATACGAACCGGAGCCACTGCTACAACTGCAACTAGCAAATGATTCAAAAGCGCATTTCATATTAAGATAAATTACAAAATGTATTTTCAGGTTGTTATTAAACTTGCTAAAATTTACAAATTCGTTCTTACCACTGGGCATTATACTATTACCCTGTTTAAGCTGTGAGCAATTAACTAAATGGTCATCTAAATTTCCTGTGGAAAGAAAATAGCATAGACAACGTTCATGTAGTGCAAGTGAACGGTGAAAAGCAGTATGCTACTACGTGCTACTAAATACAAGCTTTTTATGAAATAGAAATGACATCAACAGATTTAAATCTTTCTTCTGACGAAGTCTTGTGATATGTAGCGCTATAACTCAAAATTCTTTGTCGTCTCTCCCGTTATCTACGATCTCCATTCATAACGTGAACACTGGATGCCATAGAAGTTTACAGAGACGTCTGTGAACATGTTTCAGCTGTGAAGGGAACGGTATGTTGACAAAGTTTAATTTGTTTGCATATAGAATATATTTAGACATACAGAGTGAGTCGATATTTTGCAGAACATGAACATTCTACAATCGACCATTTCAAACAGGTAGCTCTTTTGAGGTACTGCTTATTACTGCATGTTTATTTGCTATCACTTTGGGTGTCTTTGGATACAGTCGTGCACTAAACTCTTTATTTTCCTTTACATTAATGCGCAGGCGAACTACTTCCTTCAACAAGCAGCCGAAATCTCTTTCTGGAGAAGTCTCATGTTTATTCATCAGTTTATCTGTAACATTTGTTGGATACCAGCCATCACGAACTCTGGATGGCATTACATTTGCAGTCTTTGACATGAGGTAAATACATATGTTTCTCTTCACCTGATTTCGGTATGAAAACATTGTGCATTAGCAAAAAATTTAGGTTAATAGGTTAGTTAATCAGACAAACTCTGTCATCAAAAATAATAACTGGTACTCAAGAAATGTCTAAGCTCATTAAATCCAGTCTTTTAGTTATCACAGCTATACATATTTGACTTCTAAATGCCGACTCATCAGCAACACAGTCAGTATTATTGATTTCACTTACTGTAATGTGTTTTGGCACCATTTCATAATTTATTGCTAACTTGACACAAATACAGTACTACAATTGTCTGAAAGTGGGCAACGACAAAGTTCAGGACGTTCAGATTAACACCAGAACTGTCCGTCGACGATCTTCTTCTTCATCCGGATAGTAGCTGCTGCATTCCTTTGGCCAATGTATGACTGGAAAGTGCTTTGTAGAGTCTCTGTTGCTTGATCAGGTTGCTATACGGCAGCTGCTTGCAGATTTTGCAGTACCGAAAGGAAAGCATGCCTGACTTACAGCAAGTGGGTGAATTTGAGTGCAGTCGCACATATGACAAAGGAATGCAATACAGAAGCATAACACATCTTTGAATGATAAACTACGAATAACTTTCATAAGTAGAAACATTTCAGGAACAAGTATAACCCATGGGTGGGATGTGTACGACTTACATTTCTTTTAGAGAGTTACCTCCCACTTACGAAGGTTCTGAATTTCGTTACTATTGGATACTAGACTATAGTCATTGTTATTTCGTCTACTAGGAGCCTGTCGATTATACAACACGGAATGGCAAAAAGCATGACTGAGTTATAGCAAGTAATCAGCAGGTGAAAAGATGTGAGACTGTTAATAGTAATATATGCTACGCTCACATTTCTGGAGATCTGCTTAAGTGTTTCAAGATGAAGAAAGTGTCGAACACCTTTGATGGTTCAGTATTAATAATTTGTCTCCTACTTTCACAACCGCTTTCGAACGGAGTCAGCAACTGCCGATGTCTGCACATGCGCAATGACATTATTTTCCAGCACATCATATTTCTTGGCTCAGGAAGTCCAGACACGCTGAAGCTTGTTTCAACAAGCAAAATACATAGTCAGCGGGTTCAGACTTGCTGACGCCTAATCAGCATTCACGTCATATTACACGGAGCCGAGAGACAAATGGATTAGATGTCACACCAAGACAAGTCTTGTCGGAAGAATCAAAGTGCTCAGCCAGCTTATTCAGTCTTTCCAACGGCTGTTTGCTAGCCTTGTGGCAATTGACGCGCCCATAGAACAATTTACATATGAAAAAATAATTAATCCGATACTCCGTTGTTTCTCACACAATTTATGGTACAGAAATCGAACTTTTCACGTGCACTAGTGGTGTTTTTACATAGTTTTTTTTAGATAAATACTTGTGTACATGGTGCAAAAAGAATCATTCAGAAACTTCTGAACAAAAATACTAAAGGTTTCTTATTTACGTATTTTTTGGATGAATATTTTTATGATGCAAAAAATTTCTATGTTAGAGTATTTTGAGCGCCTTGTAAAGTATTTTCAGACGTGAAAAATACGGCAGGTTACACCTTTTATGTATATATACCTATGAATAAGGAAAAAACATTCAGAACTTGTCGTTACTTTTTAGAACTGGCAAAAATACTGCAACTTACATCTTCTATGACACTTTTCGAATTAATGGTTCAAATGGCTCTGAGCACTATGCGACTTAACTTCTGAGGTCATCAGTCGCCTAGAACTTAGAACAAATTAAACCTAACTAACCTAAGGACATCAGACACATCCATGCCCGAGGCAGGATTCGAACCTGCGACCGTAGCGGTCGCTCGGTTCCAGACTGTAGCGCCTAGAACCGCACGGCCACTCCGGCTGGCTTCGAATTAATGCTTTTGAAAAGTTCAGAGTGTTGGACACTTTTGAACGCCCTGTAAAGGAAAGTTAGATGTAGAAACATTGCACTGTATCATCATTCAGTAGTTTAAATTTAAACATTTCACTGCACAAAGTTCTTGCTAATAGACTGACATTATACAAGATATAGTTAGTAAGAAAGAAATGTAAACCTGTGCAGCTTCACGTTTTCCCTGCGGAATGATTGCGCCATTAAATTTGGGATGTCCTGAAGCATAAATTCCACTTCTTCTTCTGATATTTCGGCTGTGTATCGTTCAGCCATCTTCAGAGTGAACCGGATGACTGACGCTCCAGCAGTAGCTTCGTCCTTTTAAACTCGCTGGCCGCGCCACTAAGCATGCGGCCATAGATACATACACAAGGTGTCAGCGGCAAACAGGGCAACATTTGTTTGAATTAGATTTGTGGCTGCACGTTCGATACACCTGGGATATCGATGTACCACTGTGAGCTGTACTGTGGCGATGTCTTTGTAAGTTTGTTACAGAAAGTGCCGGATTCCACGACAAATCCAAGCTGAAGCCGCTATCTCTATTAATTAAATTCGTCGCTAACCGAATTTCAGTTGCTTGGCATCATTGCATCTGGCGTACAGACAACCCACTGTAACACTTGCACTATTCAAGCTCAAGTGGTCACCATCTTGGTTTGTGACGTCAGTGGTTTCGCATACTAAATCACCGCATTTAAGTGCAAAGTGTGCAAGGATCCTCAAACATATACTACTTACAACACTAACGAACGTCCGTTCGTACATTTTATGTCGATATGTGTTCGTATATCTCAACGACATGTCTATTTTGTTCGTGCGCTGTGTAAGATAAAACACCATTGTTCACCGACTTTGATTTATTGTTCGTATTAACATTTAATTGGAATAAATTTGCACAAAGTTAAGCCTTATTCCATTTGGCAACATACTTCAGTTTTTTGTGCCCAGAATTTCCTCATTCCGTGTGCATGGTTCTATTTATTTTCTCTGTCCAAGAAGCACCTCAGCTCCTTTTACGTTATTCATGTTCAGTTTCCCGGTTGGTCGCTTTCTTTACGTAAAAACTGTATGAAAACTACAAAGAACATTACACTGTAGTAGACACTCGAAACCCCAAGAAGCGTTGTAATTTTAGAGTGACCGGATTGTCTCACGCAAGTCAGTTCGATTACGGTGTCTGTACTCATAGTACCTGCACCATACTGAAGATCGAATGGTAAGGGCCGGCCTGAGTGAGCGAGCGGTTCTAGGCGCTACAGTCTGGAACCACGGGACTGCTACGTCGCAGGTTCGAATCCTGCCTCAGGCATGGATGTGTGTGATTTTCTTAGGTTGGTTAGGTTTAAGTAGTTCTAAGCTGTAGGGCACTGATGACCTCAGAAGTTAAGTCCCATAGTGCTCAGAACCATCTGAACCATTTTTAATGGTAAAGACAATAAAAGGATGGTTACTTCTATCCAAGTAAGTAAATTTAGATGAACGACCTTCAGTGTGAAAATAATAAGGAATTCGATAATAATTCGTACGTGTACACTCACGCCACTTGTCGCCTTTGTACGTCATCTTGTTGATGGTAGCTTCATGTCCACCCAGTCATCACCGGTCTTTCTTTTGAAAAAGTTGTTAGTGAGAATGCTGATCTCGTCAGTTGTCTACATCTACATCTACATTTATACTCCGCAAGCCACCCAACGGTGTGTGGCGGAGGGCACTTTACGTGCCACTGTCATTACCTCCCTTTGCTGTTCCAGTCGCGTATGGTTCGCAGTAAGAACGACTGTCTGAAAGCCTCCGTGCGCGCTCTAATCTCTCTAATTTTACATTCGTGATCTCCTTGGGAGGTATAAGTAGGGGGAAGCAATATATTCGATACCTCATCCAGAAACGCACCCTCTCGAAACCTGGCGAGCAAGCTACACCGAGATGCAGAGCGCCTCTCTTGCAGAGTCTGTCACTTGAGTTTGTTAAACATCTCCGTAACGCTATCACGCTTACCAAATAACCCTGTGACGAAACGCGCCGCTCTTCTTTGGATCTTCTCTATCTCCTCCGTCAACCCGATCTGGTACGGATCCCACACTGATGAGCAATACTCAAGTATAGGTCGAACGAGTGTTTTGTAAGCCACCTCCTTTGTTGATGGACTACATTTTCTAAGGACTCTCCCAATGAATCTCAACCTGGTACCCGCCTTACCAACAATTAATTTTATATGATCATTCCACTTCAAATCGTTCCGCACGCATACTCCCAGATATTTTACAGAAGTAACTGCTACCAGTGTTTGTTCCGCTATCATATAATCATACAATAAAGGATCCTTCTTTCTATGTATTCGCAATACATTACATTTGTCTATGTTAAGGGTCAGTTGCCACTCCCTGCACCAAGTGCAGTGCAGTACATGTTTCAATGCGTAGCGTTTCACATGCTACCTGTTACTCTCAGATTATGGTGACTGATTTACGTACCACATATCCGAAGGGCGACTGACTAATCATAACGGATCATATGGATGTAATTAAAAAAAAAAAAAAAAAAAAAAGAAATTTTGCCATCAACTCATTGTCAGTCATGTGCGTGTGTGTGTGTGTGTGTGTGCGCTCGTGCAAGTATGTGTGGTGTGTGTGTGTGTGTGTGTGTGTGTGTAGCTCATCCACGGCGCAACCGACAAATTAATTCAGGCGATTTTCGACAACTAAGGGAGATTTAAAAAAAGTAGAATTGCTGGTTTTTTCAAGTGTACTCCTCAGTTATCTTAAAGAATCAATCCTCGGAACTATGTTGCGTACTTCTTACTTGGTAGGTAGTGTCGCCAGCGTGACTGGTAACCAGGGCATGTGAGCGCTTCAGACACCTGCGCAGTGTGGTGGCCGGCAGGTGCCCAACAAGACGGGCAGCAACTTCCGGGCTTCGCTAGCGGAACACCTTGCACTTCTAGCGTAACACTGCTCCCCGTCCACTGTGTATGTCGGCGAGTGCCCAGTGTTAACAGCTCTAATTGCGAGGTACGGGACGTGGAATAATCCCGTCAGTCCTTTAAATTTGTCTTTCGCCTTAACGGGAGATGGTATGTTTTATTTCTGCGGCCTATGCAACGAAACAGTTCACTTGTGCAGGAACCTGCATTTGTAAAGTTAGAGATCCATCTCTACGGTTTTTCTTACTCTGTAACTCACCTTACATCAATACGTTTAGGACCTAATATCGTCAGTAAGATTCAAAAATGGCTCTGAGCACCATGGGACTTAACAGCTGTGGTCATCAGTCCCCTAGAACTTAGAACTACTTAAACCTAACTAACCTAAGGACATCACACACATCCATGCCCGAGGCAGGATTCGAACCTGCGACCGTAGCAGTCGTGCGGTTCCGGACTGCGCGCCTCGAACCGCGAGACCACCGCGGCCGACATCTTCAGTAAGATTCGTCTGGTACCTACGCTACTGGCCATTAAAATTGCTACACCACGAAAATGACGTCCTACAGACGCAAAATTTAACCAGCAAGGACAAGATGCTGTGATATGCAAATGATTAGCTTTTCAGAGCATTCACACGAGGTTGGCGCCGGTGGCGACACCTACAACGTGCTGACATGAGGAAAGTTTCCCAATGATTTCTCATACACAAACAGCCGTTGACCGGCGTTGCCTGGTGAAACGTTGTTGTGATGCCTCGTGTAAGGAAGAGAAATGCGTACCATCACGTTTCCGACATTAATAAAGGTCGGTTTGTAGCCTCTCGCGATTGCGGTTTATCGTATCGCGACATTGCTGCTCGCGTTGATCGAGATCCAATGACTGTTAGCATAATATCGAATCGGTGGGTTCAGGAGGGTAATACGGAACGCTGTGCTGGATCCCAACGGCCACGTATCACTGGCAGTCGAGATGATAGGTATCTTATCCGCATGGCTGTAACGGATCGTGCAGCCACGTCTCGATCCCTGAGTCAACAGATGGGGACGTTTGCAAGACAACAACCATCCGCACGAACAGTTCGATGACGTTTGCAACAGCTTGGACTATCGGCTCGGAGACCGTGCCTGCGGTTACCCTTGACGCTGCATCACAGACAGGAGCGCCTGCGATGATGTACTTAACGACGAACCTAGGTGCACGAATGGCAAAACGTCATTTTCTTGGATTAATCCATGTTCTGTTTACTGCATCATGATGGTCGCATTCGTGTTTGGTGACGTCGCGGTGAACGCACATTGGAAGCGTGTATTCGTCACCGCCATACTGGCGTATCACCCGGCGTGATGGTATGGGGTGCCATTGGTTACACGTCTCGGTCACCTCTTGTTCGCATTGACGGCACTATGAACTGTTGACGTTACATTTCAGATGTGTTATGACCCGTGGGTCCACCCTTTATTCTATCCCTGCGAAACCCTACATTTCAACAAGATAATGCTCGACCGCATGTTGCAGGTCCTGTACGGGCTTTCCTGGATACAGCAGATGTTCGACTGTTGCCCTGGCCAGCACATTCTCCAGATGTCTCATAAATTGAAAACGTCTGGTCAATGGTGGCCGAGCAACTGGATCGTCACAATACGTCAGTAACTACTCTTGATGAACTGTCGTATCGTGTTGAAGATGCATGGACAGTTGTACCTGTACACGCCATCCAAGCTCTGTTTGACTGAATGCCCAGGCGTATCAAGGGCGTTATTACGGCCAGAGTTGGTTGTTCTAAGTACTGATTTCTCAGGATCTATGCACCCAAATTGCGTGAAAATGTAATCACATGTTAGTTCTAGTATAATATATTTGTCCAATGACTACCCGTTTATCATCTGAATTTTAATGGGCAGTAGTGTACATCTACATACAAAATCCACAAGCCACTGTACAACGTGTGGCGGACGGTACATCGTAGCAGTAGTTGAAATTTTCCTTGCCCATAACATCCGCATACTGCGCGATGGATAAATGACTGTTTTGTGCTTCTGAACCCACCATAATCTCTCCTGGCTTATTTTCACCGTCCATACGCGAAATATACTCTAAGAAGACAGAGAAAGAAAGAAAAACGACGCACTACGAAGGAATTATGCGTTGGGACGGAGATAGGTTGATGTGATGAACCTGTACAGACAAACGAGAAATTGTAAGAGCGGAAATACTCGATGATTTATTCAAGAGAAATTGTTTCACAAGTCCATAACGCGTTGCTCAACCTCTTGCCCTTATGTAAGCAGTTATTCGGTTTGACATTGATTGAGAGAGTTTTTCGATATCCTCCTGAGGGATATCGTGACAAATTCTGTCCAACTGACATGTTGGATCGTCAAAATCCCGAGCTGCTTGAAGGGCCCTGCACATAATGCTCTACAAGTTTGCAATTGAGGAGAAATCCGGTGACCCTTCTGGCGAAGGTACTGTTTAGCAAGTAGTAGAAACTCTCGCCGTGTGCGGACGGGCATTATCTTGCTGAAATGTAAGCACATACATACCACGTCTACATACCGCTGTTCTGACAGCAACCAAAGGGGTCCTGCTACAAAAGGAAACCCACTCCATCATTGCTGGTTGTCGGACCTTACGGAGGGCGACAGTCAGGGTGGCATCCCACCGCTGGTCAGGGCGTCCCCAGATGCGTCTTGGCTGGTCATTGGGGCTCAGTTCGAAGTGGGACTCATCATTGAAGACAACAAGATTCTAAATCGAATATGACCGATGCCACTGCATACAGATTTGTTGATGCACAGAGGTCACTGGCAATCGGTGCAAGGGTCGCCGTGAGCTCAGCCCCTTTTCTGTGAGTCACCTGTTGATGGTTCTTGTGGTTAGTGAAGTATCAGTTGCATGCTGTGTGTGTCTGTGTTGTTTGGGAACGTATGGGCGCCCAACGGCGAGGTTATCAGCGCCCTGACATCGATCTAAACAAACAAAGGTGGATAAGAACGAAAGCTGTCGTACACCCATGCACACGAAACGAACACACAATGACTATCGCACAGGCACTCTCACATGCATTAAAACCAATGAGGAGGCAAGATAGCTAATCAAGAAAATAAAAGAGGGAAAATATACCACAAAAGACCTGAAAGAACAGCACAGGGAAATGAGACTGGCTGACAACTTACGAAAAAATTTGGGTGAGCCACCCAACCTGTTGACACATTAAAAATATCTCCCCAACATCTTGTTAAAAATGTGGGACTGGTTCAGTGATAATAATGAATCGGGGCTCTAAGTGCCTCCCTAATGACTGCTCAGTCCTCACGTTCTGACGTCTCTCTAGATCGGCCGCTTCTTTCTTGATTCTGTGTTCGGCCATGTCGACATCGACGAATAGTGGTGCTGCTCCTGTCAACTGTCGAGGGATTCGCCGATTACTTCAGCCTGCTTCTTTGAGATCAACTACACGTACTCTCTCTAATACTGACATCAGCGGATGTTATTCACCCACCTGTCTGAAAGGTATAGTTACTCTCCAACTGGGTAGAAGGAATGAAGTGCGCAAACACTTTATGCCCTCATATTGACGTGTTCCTAGCCAGCCTCGCGGTAAAATTGCGCTGCAGCGTGACACGTTCATCTACCGTCGAGCCAAAATTCACAGTTTTGCATATTCCGTGGATACTTCTACGAATATCAGGTAGAGATATCCGACCACAAGTTTGGCTCTCTGACTTTCGTGTCATTCATTTCCGAGTCTCCCTTGTTTCAGAGTGGTAAACTTTCCTTTCACCATCCGCCAGGACATTTTCTTACTCAATGCGCACCTGGTTCAAAATTATTCAAATGGTTCTGAGTACTATGGGACTTAACATCTATGGTCATCAGTCCCCTAGAACTTAGAACTAATTAAACCTAACTAACCTAAGGACATCACACACATCCATGCCCGAGGCAGGATTCGAACCTGCGACCGTAGCAGTCGCGCGGCTCCGGACTGAGAGCCTAGAACCGTTAGACCACCGCGGCCGGCTATGGGACTTAAAATCGGAGGTAATAAGTGCCCTAGAACTTAGAACTTCTTAAACCTAACTAACCTAAGGACATCGCACACATCCATGCCCGAGGCAGGATTCGAACCTGTGACCGTAGCAGTCGCGCGGATCCGGACTGAGCGCCTAGAATTCGCACCTGTCTACTCACAGTAATATCTAAGTTGTAAATGTACTCGATTTTGACGAGCGATGACCGATGTATCGGTTACGGATCGCCTCGTACACTTATCTCCAGGAAGTTTTCTGTGTTTTGAACACTGATACTTCAAGCACAGGATTCAGTAACGGCAGGGGCTCCTGTCCCTTTATTTCTGGCACGTAGCCGCAATTATCTGGGTCCAGAGTGCGTTCATAGACCACAGCCGTGATTAAATGAAGGTTTTGGACGTTAAACGATTGATTATGTAATGTTGCTATCAGAGACGTTTAGAGCGCGTGAAGAAATCTCAGTGGCTGTACAGTCATGCTCCGTTACAAAGAGAAAGAGGCAAATACAATTATTGCCCCCTTTCCAGTCACAGAACCGGACTACTTACGCAGTTTTCAGTTCAGGTGTAGGAGACGTAGAATGGTAAATAAATTATTTAAAAATCAGTGGTTTTTACTGCTTATTTACACATTAGAAGTAATTTTCTCTAGACAACTGAAACTACCGATAGCTTGCCGAAGTAGAGGGTTGTTGAGTGGTGGGGTTGGAGAAATTTCAATGATCAAAAATCATTAATCATAAAGCACACAAGATTGCGTAAACCTGCAGGCCGTTAATTTCAAACCAAAGCCATGGCCACGGCGGCCCATAGGGTCACTGACTCCTCACGCGGTCAGCGAACTGGCACCGCCCCAGCACCGCCAACACGCACATTGGGTGAGCCGAAATGCCCACGACAGAAGCCATGGCAGTCATCTGCATTGGCACCCCCAGTCAAGCTGGCTACAGGAACCTTTTTCTGTCGGAGAAAGCACACTGATGTGTGTCGTGCGAAGAAGCAAAAATGAGGCTCGCTCGCTCGGGTAAAAAAAAAAAAAACGGTTCAAATGGCTCTGAGCACTATGGGACTTAACATCTATAGTCATCAGTCCCCTAGACCTGAGAACTATTTGAACCTAACTAAGCTAAGGACAGCACACAACACCCAGCCATCACGATGCAGAGAAAATCCCTGACCCCGCCGGGAATCGAACCCGGGAACCCGGGCGTGTTGCTCGGGTACGCATCACCTCGAGACTAGCAATAGCATGGCACCCTCCGCCTTTTTCGCGATTGCGCCCCCTAGGAAGAAACCACGCACTATTACGTCAGGTTTCCTCCAGACACCAGCGGTGAAGTCTTGTACCAAATCCGTCTGTGGTTAAGATACAAATAAGTGATTTGCACCACAAAAAACAGCGTTATGCTTCCGTCAGCAACAGAGCGGAAAATGTTGTCACACTACTCCTGTCTGTATACTGGCATTATTCATTGGTCATTGCTTTCGTTCGTGACTCTTAAATTTGGATATTCATTTCTGGTTTTCTGATCAACACTCTCTCTAGGAACTGGGTAAGTTATCGTTATTTCTCATGTCTTTCTATATCTTTTGGTGTAGATTTTGCTTGACCCAGAACAAGCGCCCATGTCACTGGACAGTTAAAATTTGTGGGCTGGCATATTCCCACTTTTTGGTCTGTTGTCTCCCCCAGTTCTCTTTAAGTTAGTTATCTTGGCAATCGAATTCCGTGCTGTCGGAGAAGTTGTTCGAGGTCTCCACGGTACAGGAAGAAGAAGAAGAAGATTAACAGGCGAGATCACTTTAATCTGATGGTAGGGAAAACGGTGGCGGGCAGAGCTGTTCCTTTCTTTCAGTCCAACACACACTTACCGCATCTTAAAGTACGTCACCTCTGACTACAGTCTGCCAATCCACAGCCGTTTCATCAAGGTAACTGTCTCAGCAGTTCTGTCAAAGCGATCTCTTCGTTGTGAACTATGTTTTTTTCAATCGCATTCCATTTTCCCTAAAAATTTTCCGAAGACTTACATTCACTTACTCTATTAGCAGGACTGTAATCCTGCCCAATAACAACTGATTTTTTCGTTTATCGATTTGGTCACTTTCCTTGAAAAAATGCAGTTACCCTTATGTTTCATACTTTACCAGGATATCCCCTCCTAGCACGACATGTCTTTCGCCTCTGTCTCTGATGAACCATTTTGTCTAACAAGAATTCATTAAGTTCTTGCACCATAAACAACACAAAATGCCTTTTCAACTAACGCGTACTTCCATTCGAAACTTTTTTATCCTTCTTTCTGTCTCCACACTCTAGCAGGACGGGTACAGAGTGTTAAATAGAAAGTTGTGTTTACCTTTCATTTATAGTAACAGAGCGCTTTATCTCGGCTGAAAAAGTGAATTCAGTCGACCTCGTATTGTATCAACAGGGTTTAAGTGGTACTTTGGATGCCTCGTCACATTAAGTGACGGGTGGTTCTATGAGGGAGGTGATATTGTTCCCAGGCTACTTATCAACGCAATAAGAGTTTCTCGTGATTCCTGCCGTATCAGACAGAAGCCTATTCCCGACTACGATTTGTCGAAGTATCACAAGTGCCATTTGATTTGACGTAGGGTCATGAGGTGATTTTATCGCAATACTGTTTTCATTCCCGAGTGAACAGTTCTGAAAACCCGGAGCACCGGTCGGTAATTGAAATTCGCCACTGTGTAATTAAACTCTGTATTAGTATTGGGAGAACTACCTTCCAGCATGGATCCAACGCCGTAATTTGCGACACCCTGCAAAAAGATGCGAGTGGCCATGGAACGCATATTTTCTATGGATGTGATCTCTCTGGGAAAACTGAGTTCGAAGGTGGATTACCTGTTAGTGTGTTTCCATCAATTTTTGTGGCGACCGTAACGTTTCCTACTTTTAGCTGGAATGCATCCTTTTATTAGAGTTGACTCTGTATATCGTATTACGTATTTTAAACTAAATTACACGTTCAGAGAGTCATTCTGAGTGTGTGACGTACAATGTACTACTTTGTCAGTCGAAGATGAAGTAGATACAGTTGAGAAAATGAAAAATATTAACGTGGAAAGCTAGAGGTGGAGTGAAAGGGAACACATGTGAGTTTCTCCTATGACCGGACAAAATTTTCCTAAATCACTTCCAGCGTGTGTTATTTCGGAGAATAGCTGAGATCCGTGTCGTCTATTAAGAATCTGAATTTATACAGATTACCGAAAGATGAAGAAATGGGCTTCGGAAATGTATGAACTGTCATTATCCCCTAGCGTATCACTCACTTAATGATCTTCTATCCCAGGCGTCGCCTAGTAAAGGATAGATTCGCAAAAAGGGACAGCAAGGAAGCTTCAAACCAATGAAAGCCAGTATAGTCTGGCGGCAATGCATCTATTCACAAATGAGCACGTAAATGAGAGATAGTCCTGTCACAAGTTTCCTAATGTATCACTCACACACAATGTTCTCCGGACTACTGAAAGACTCGATCGATGAACTACGTTGCACCGCCGCGGTATACTTAAAGGTCCTTGTAGCCAACCTAAAAGAGGTTGGAGGTGTACCCATTCCTACGTCTGTCTGGCCGTCTGGAGCGGCCAAGTTCCCCCTTTTCAGGTTGGACAGCCCGAAGTGGCGCGGATTTCCTGAACGCGGGAGAGTTTCTACGTCTTCGCCAATGCGTGGCTTCAACGACGATTCGAATCAACAGCCAGGAAACCAAATTAGATTTCGCCGTCTTGCTCGTTTTCTGTATTAAATAAACGGAGGATGACAAAATTATCCTGCCCCTTCCAGCCAATGATCCACTATCTAGACAATACCTCGGTAGTGTCTGTGGACCTGGGAAAATTAGTTTGGTAGTGTTAATTTAGCAATTAAGATTTACGTCCTGTTGATCAATAAACCGACCAATCTGTGTCTGGTATCATTTCACTGGGACTTTTATTGTGAGTCCGAATCTGTTATCAGGATTAAAGGGTTAATTGCGGCAATCCCTCGTCCTTTGTGGTAGAGACTGTTCTGGACAGGCGATGTGGCCTCGCAACGTGAGTTATGTGCTCGACAAAGTCACTGCGTAACACGTTCTTCTGACACACTTCAGTGAGTGAAAACCGAAGTGTTTTTGGAAACCGAGATGAGACTAAAACGGAAGCACGCAGCCTGTAATTATACAAACATGGCTTAAAAATGAAATGATCGGGGAAGGTGCTAACGTAAGGGGTACTGCAACGATGTAAGACGAAATACGTTGTAAGAGTATAGTGTGGGGCAAACCATAGTCTTTGCTACGTAGACTGTCCTCTTTAGTGCCTGCGCTTCTCTGGAAGTTCTTGTGTAAGTTAAACGGCGTTAACGTAATGAGGCATGGTCATGCAGTTTCGACTACGTGCTGGGTGTCACGTGTCGTTGACGATGGTGGACCACCATAAATACAGAAATACAGTTTGCGGGTGCGTTGAAACGTGACCTCTAGGCTCCTGGAATTGAATGATGTTGTAAAGCGAACGACACAAGCTGTAGAGCAGAGACAGTAATGGCTTCATAAAGATAAGCGCAAGTGGGATCATGCTTGTCGTCGTGGACCTTCTAACAACCCTACCATAAAAAAGGTCAAAAATTAATTATGATTCTAGTGTTGGTCACGCTGCTAAATATTGCATTTTCGGGCAACAACAAAGTTATATTATGTGGCAGGTGTCATTAGGGCACAGTTAATAAAGTCATTTCTTGAAATAATGGATAAATTGGCATTCATCTTTTCGTGTTTCCCACGCTGGTCTCGTTGTGAACTCATGGTTCAATCGTCGAAAATCTAGGTAGTGATGATTCCAAGCTCGGATGCAAAGAGGCCTAGGTGTTATTCTGCGATATTCAAAAGTTTTATAGATGTGTTTCATAAACCATTCTTGAAGATTAAACTTTTGCAAGTTAGCACAATGGTGATGTAAAAAAGTAATCAGCACTCCGAATTTAAGTTACACTTCTTTTTTATTACTTTTGTTGCAATATCACGTAACTCATTCCAAAACATCACTTCACAATATAAAACATACTTGAAAATATCTTCCTCACTGTTAAAGTTCACATTTCATAAACTGACTACAATTTGCGTCTTTTCAACATGACGACCAAGACTTGACTCTTTAATAACCGCTTACGCGCCCAAAAATCAGAGTTACAAGTACGTCAAAGATCATAGTGACAAAAGAAAGAATACACATAAGAATAATATGATTGCAATATATACATATCGATGTATCGAAGTACCTCTACATTAATGAAATCAAATCTGAATGTTGTCACAGAAATATGTTAACTATTTTACAGAAACACCGTAGAATATTGCTGGTATCGAGAGGTTGAGGTGAGGTGCCGTATTGGTTACGTATTTCTAGTACCATTACAACCTAAAGTGAAAACAAGAAAGCATTAAACATTGATAGTGTCACAAAAGACAGAATGGAACCTGAACTATCATTTCTTAAATTGCTGTTTAGTGGCGTTTCTTATCCCGGACTGAATGGAGAGCTCTTGGTTCAAATGGCTCTGAGCACTGTGGGACTTAACATCGGAGGTCCTAAGTCTCCTAGAACTTAGAACTACTTAAACCTAACTAACCTAAGGACGCCACACACATCCATGCCCGAGGCAGGAGTCGAACCTGCGACCGTAGCGGTCGCGCGGCTCCAGACTGTAGCGCCTAGAACCGCTCGGCCACTCAGGCTGGACGAGAGCTCTATTGAAGATTAAACTGTGCACCTGCATGCCAACATATAGGGCAGAAAGTGTCTCTTTGATTTTATTTCAAATGGCTCCGGGCAAAGGTCGATGAAACCAAGCACAAAATACAGAACATTAGGCAAAGTTAAATTGTAGTTACTGTATTCAGACTGTCCCGGGAGAGATAGTCAGTATTCATGGATATGACAGGAACGATCAATCATAGCAAAAAAGTCTAGTAAACATGGCCTTAAGACCTGTGAGCACTTGTTCAGTAGAAGAGATATGTTTCACCGTAGCGAAGATGAACAAGTGCTCATAGATCTTGCGGTGTGCACTTTAAAGCCCTTGTTTACACGACTTTTTTTTCTTGTTTAGGTTCATACTACCACCTTCCAAAATATGTAGAGCAAGCAGTTTGCAGTAGAAGGGATTTGTTGCACAATATCGATGATGGAGACGTGGTCATAGCCCTCAGGCTATGCCGTTTAGAGCCCATGTTTACTAGACCTTTTAGCTTCAAATGATCTTTCCTCTCATATCCCTGAATAATGACCATTTCTCCCGGGACACCACGTATGTAAAAAATGGACTGAATGAAATTTTTAAAATTTATACCTACGCTCTTTATCCTCCTGAATATAAAGATATTAAATATTGACTCATACTAAGTTAAGCTTTCCCACAACTATCAAACTGAAGAACGAAATTCAGACTGAAATGATTGTTAAAGATACCTTTTCAAACTCCAATGAACTTAAAAATAGATATACAGATTTGATATTTCAAAGAGCTTAGAGCTAATTTGAGTCTGAAGTAATGAACAGTTTTGAGATTTGTCGTATATTTACTCATTCCGACAAAAATGCAGCATATTATCTTCAGCTACACAGTGATCGCAATTCGGAGAGGTTATCAACTTTAGCAGACGCTTTATTTTATCGGCAGTCACGTGGCCTGTTCTTTAAGTATTAGTGGTAACTGTCCCCTTGCACTTACTACCAGAAATAAGAGGCTTTGGGCTACAAGGTATTACTACTGGATGGCACAGTACCAATTTCCTTTGATGTTAATGTACTCATTACACGGCGTTGAGCATTCCGCCTTTCCCGTAAGAGCATTCGGGAAATGCAGTACTCATAAACGTGCTGTTGGAGAACGTTAACCTTCGCAGAGAGACAACGAGTGTGGTTTATACACTATGGAGCACCAGTGGGTTTTCTGTGGCTCATACGGCCGTACTTAGCCGGCCGGAGTGGCCGTGCGGTTCTAGGCGCTATAGTCTGGAACCGAGCGACCGCTCCGGTCGCAGGTTCGAATCCTGCCTCGGGCATGTCTGTGTGTGATGTCCTTAGGTTAGTTAGGATTAATTAGTTCTAAGTTCTAGGCGACTGATGACCTCAGAAGTTAAGTCGCATAGTGCTCAGAGCCATTTGAACCATTTTGAACTGCCGTACTTAACATTTACTATAAGCGAACGATGTATTGAAGAGGAACTCCAGTGGCATGGCCTCTACGTTCACCTGTCCTTAATCTCATATATTTTCGGCATTGGTGACATTCCACATCCATTTACAATATGCGCATTGCACAGGGGCATTTATCCAATGTAGGGCCAATACGATTCCTTAAAAAGGAGGACTGAAGACTGTGTAAGAATGAGTCATAACAACATTGAGTAATTCCTAAAGTCTCAACATATAGGTGAAAGAAGAAGGAATTGCTCTTAACGGCCTGTCAACAGCTTGGTCATTAGAGACAGAAGCTTCTGGATGCATATGTTCATAGGCCGTTTTTTCTGGTTTACCTGTACTATTTCCTATAAAACTAGCTGCCACATTTTTAAATATCCTGTTTATTGTTGTTTATTGAATCTTGTGCAGATTTTCTCGCAAACAAAAAACAAAAAAAGAGAAACCTTTCCGCCAATGCTATGTTAAAGATGCGTCGCTGCCTTAGAATATGCTCTACCAATCCACTTCTCTAGTAAGTACGTCCTTGCTCAGTACAAGACTACCATCCGATTTACTAACTACACTGTCCACTCAAGTAAACGTGACCACCTGTCAAAAGCCTGAATAACAATCTTTTGTAGCGCGGACCACTACGAGTCTCGCAGGAAGAGAGTCAACGGGGATCTGGGAGGTACCGACAGGGATGTGGCGCCATGCCACCTCCACTGCCGTGGCCAGCTGTCCAATGGAGCATCAAACGCGATTTATCTGAAAAGGCCAACTGTCCCCACTCAGTGGACGTACAGTTCCGGTATTGGCGTG
Organism: Schistocerca cancellata; assembly: GCF_023864275.1. Lineage (NCBI taxonomy): Eukaryota > Metazoa > Arthropoda > Insecta > Orthoptera > Acrididae > Schistocerca > Schistocerca cancellata. The sequence continues at coordinate 74,034,245 of NC_064634.1, read as the reverse complement.
CAAAGTGGTTTCTCGGTTGAGGATCTGTGCCACGAACAGCCGCACCGGAGTGGTCCCACAGATGCTCAGGTGGGCTTACATCCGGGGAGTCTGGTGGCCAGAGGAGTACGTTAAACTCAACCTGGTGCTCTTCGCACCACGCACGTGCAGTGCGAGCTGTGTGACACGTTCCGTTAACCTGCTGGTAGATGTCATCGTGCCGAGGGAAAAACAAACTGCAGGTGCATACTTGTATTGATCCATTATATCTTTCAGAGCGGCGAAATCGCCCAGGGAATGTCACTAACATATTCTCCGGACCGTAACGCATGCAGGGTATGTGCTTTCTGACATTTACACCGTACACGCCAACCGAACACACAAACGGGCATCTGGCCAATGGAAAATCAAATGTGATTCATCTGTAAAGGCCAACGGTCCCCCCTCAGTGGACGTTCCGTTCCGGTTTTGTGGTGCAAAATTTCAGCCTTCGTCGCCGATGAACAACAGTGGTCAATGGTACGTGAACCAAGCGCCAACTGCAGAGGCCCATACGCTTAACGTTTGTTGAGGAGTCCTTGTTGGTAGCCCCTTGGTTCACCTGGGCGGTCATTTACTCAACAGCTGCACGTCTATTCCCCTCTACACATCTCCGCAGCCGTCGTTCACCCCTGACATCTATGGTCCGTTGTGCATCACAGTTGCCTCAGTACCCGTTTCGGATAGCGAAATCGTTCCATGCATGATATATCTTAACCACGCGAACAGATTACAAACTTGGCCATTTCGGAGATGCTTCCACCCTTGGCTGGAAAGCCAATTACACGACTGGCCAATGAAATTGCTACACTGAGAAGCAATGTAGATGATAAACGGGTATTCATTGGACAAATATATTATACTAGAACTGCCATGTGATTACATTTTCACGCAATGTGGGTGCATAGATCCTGAGAAATCAGTACCCAGAACAACCAACTCTGGCCATAATAACGGCTTTGATACGCCTGGGCATTGAGTCAAACAGAGCTTGGATGGCGTGTACAGGTACAGCTGCCCATGCAGCTTCAAGGCGATACCACAGTTCATCAAGAGTAGTGACTGGCGTATTGTAACGGGCCAGTTGCTCGGCCACCATTGACCAGACGTTTTCAATTGGTGAGAGATCTGGAGAATGTGCTGGCCAGGGCAGCAGTTGAACATTTTCTGTGTCCAGAAAGGCCCGTACAGGACCTGCAACATGCGGTCGTGCGTTATCCTACTGAAATGTAGGGTTTCGCAGGGATCGAATGAAGGGTAGAGCCTCGGGTCGTAACACATCTGAAATGTAACGTCCACTGTTCAAAGTGCCGTCAATGCGAACAAGAGGTGACCGAGACGTGTAACCAATGGCACCCCATACCATCACGCCGGGTGGTACGCCAGTATGGTGATGACGAATACACGCTGCCAATGTGCGTTCACCGCGATGTCGCCAAACACGGATGCGACCATCATGATGCTGTAAACAGAACCTGGATCCATCCGAAGAAATGACGTTTTGCCATTCGTGCACCCAGGTTCGTCGTTGAGTACACCATTGCAGGCGCTCCTGTCTGTGATGCAGCGACAAGGGTAACCGCAGCCATGGTCTCCGAGCTGATAGTCCATGCTGCTGCAAACGTCATCGAACTGTTCGTGCGGATAGTTGTTGTATTTCAAACGTCCCCATCTGTTGACTCAGGGATCGAGACGTGGCTGCACGATCCGTTACAGATGGCTGTCATCTCGAATGCTGGTGATACGAGGCCGTTGGGATCCAGCACCATCCTGAACTCACCGATTCCATATTCTGCTAACAGTCATTGGATCTCGACCAACGCGAGCAGCAATGTCACGATACGATAAACCGCAATCGCGATAGGCTACAATCCGACCTTCATCAAAGTAGGAAACGTGATGGTACGCATTTCTCCTCCTTATACGAGGCATCACAACAACGTTTCACCAGGCAACGCAGGTCAACTGCTGTTTGTGTATGAGAAATCTTTTGTAAACTTTCCTCATGTCAGCACGTTGCAGGTGTCGCCACTGGCGCCAACCTTGTGTGAATGCTCTGAAAAGCTAATCATGTGCATATCACAGGATCTACTGCCTGTCGATTAAATTTCGCGTCTGTAGTACGTCATCTTCGTGGTGTAGCAATTTTATTGGCCAGTCGTGTATTACGTCCTATTGGAAGTCAGATAAATCGTTCCGCGTCTCCACATTACAACAATGATGCACTGTTATCCGCGTCCCCACGACGCGCTTTATATACACTCCACTGCTGGTGCTGCAACCTGCCGTCTGCGAGTAGTTATTGAGTGTTAACATCGAACATAGCAGTGGTGGCATTAACGTGACTGGACCGTGTATATGGTCACAAAATAGGTATCTACACTCCTGGAAATTGAAATAAGAACACCGTGAATTCATTGTCCCAGGAAGGGGAAACTTTATTGACACATTCCTGGGGTCAGATACATCACATGATCACACTGACAGAACCACAGGCACATAGACACAGGCAACAGAGCATGCACAATGTCGGAACTATTACAGTGTATATCCACCTTTCGCAGCAATGCAGGCTGCTATTCTCCCATGGAGACGATCGTAGAGATGCTGGATGTAGTCCTGTGGAACGGCTTGCCATGCCATTTCCACCTGGCGCCTCAGTTGGACCAGCGTTCGTGCTGGACGTGCAGACCGCGTGAGACGACGCTTCATCCAGTCCCAAACATGCTCAATGGGGGACAGATCCGGAGATCTTGCTGGCCACAGTAGTTGACTTACACCTTCTAGAGCACGTTGGGTGGCACGGGATACATGCGGACGTGCATTGTCCTGTTGGAACAGCAAGTTCCCTTGCCGGTCTAGGAATGGTAGAACATTGGGTTCGATGACGGTTTGGATGTACCGTGCACTATACAGTGTCCCCTCGGCGATCACCAGTGGTGTACGGCCAGTGTAGGAGATCGCTCCCCACACCATGATGCCGGGTGTTGGCCCTGTGTGCCTCGGTCGTATGCAGTCCTGATTGTGGCGCTCACCTGCACGGCGCCAAACACGCATACGACCATCATTGGCACCAAGGCAGAAGCGACTCTCATCGCTGAAGACGACACGTCTCCATTCGTCCCTCCATTCACGCCTGTCGCGACACCACTGGAGGCGGGCTGCACGATGTTGGGGCGTGAGCGGAAGACGGCCTAACGGTGTGCGGGACCGTAGCCCAGCTTCATGGAGACGGTTGCGAATGGTCCTCGCCGATACCCTAGGAGCAACAGTGTCCCTAATTTGCTGGGAAGTGGCGGTGCGGTCCCCTACGGCACTGTGTAGGATCCTACGGTCTTGGCGTGCATCCGTGCGTCGCTGCGGTCCGGTCCCAGGTCAACGGGCACGTGCACCTTCCGCCGACCACTGGCGACAACATCGATGTACTGTGGAGACCTCACGCCCCACGTGTTGAGCAATTCGGCGGTACGTCCACCCGGCCTCCCGCATGCCCACTATACGCCCTCGCTCAAAGTCCGTCAACTGCACATACGGTTCACGTCCACGCTGTCGCGGCATGCTGCCAGTGTTAAAGACTGCGATCGAGCTCCGTATGCCACGGCAAACTGGCTGACACTGACGGCGGCGGTGCACAAATGCTGCGCAGCTAGCGCCATTCGACGGCCAACACCGCGGTTCCTGGTGTGTCCGCTGTGCCGTGCGTGTGATCATTGCTTGTACAGCCCTCTCGCAGTGTCCGGAGCAAGTATGGTGGGTCTGACACACCGGTGTCAATGTGTTCTTTTTTCCATTTCCAGGAGTGTATATGCTGAGATGGCATCTTGTAGGGTACGACTAGTTGAATACTACATGACCTCGTTGGCTTACATTGCACTGTGTCTAGTAATCGTAACAGTTCATATCATTACTTCGCGGATGACGGATTTTCTGAAATGAAAACTGTTTACATAAATGTTGCACCTACTGAAGTCACTCTTCAAGTGAACCCGAAGCCTGGTTAGTGGCGAACAAATGTTAATATTTTGAAGAATCAGCCTCAGTTGCGCAACTGAGACTGATTCTTCAAAATGTTAGTCTATCACAGTTGCTGACGGGGCTGCAATGTGCTAAAAATTCTTAGAACGAATATTAGTGGAACAAATTTATAGCCACGATGTTGTTCGACCTGCTCATTGAGCAAGCCTTGAAGGAAAGCAAGGAGACATTTGAAAAGAGATCGAAGGTGCAGTTAGAAAAAATGAAAACATTGAGGAGTGTCGAACAGACTGTAACTATGCCAAAGACGGTAAAGGCATTGCAAGAGCTAGTGAGCAGCACTGACAGTGTCTTGAAAAGAAGTTGTTAGATGAACATCAAGAGTAGCAAAACAAAAGTAATAAAGTAGACACTAATTGAAACTGGTTACCGTGAATGAATGAGATTAGGAAATGAGATAGTATAAGTAACATATAAGTTTGATTATCTGAGCAGCGAAATAAGTCGCAGAGTAAGAGGATATAAAAGGTGAAAGCATATCTGGAAGAGAAAAATTTGTTAACATCAAATTTGTATTTGATTGACAGGAAGACTTTCGTGGAGGTACTCGTCTGGAGACTAGTCTTGTACGGAAGTGAAATACGCACGATTAGCTGTTGAGATCAACAGAGAATATAAGATGAAATCTGGTGCTACAAACGAATGCTGACTGTTAGATGGGTAGTTCGGATAAATAATGAGGAGGCCCTCAGTCACTCTGGAGAAAAATAAATTTAAGGCACAGCTTAACTAAAGACGGAATAGGTTCCCAGATATGTGAGTGACTCGAAGCCTTCTTACGTGGCAAAACCCACTACGTTGTTCTCGACGGCGAGTGTTCGTCACAAACAACGGTATCGTCAGGAATGCACCAGGGAACTGTGATAGGGCCGTTGTTATTTTCTTTATACACTACATAATCAAAAGTATCCGGAAACCCCCAAAAACATACTTTTTTCATATTAGGTGCATTGTGCTGCCACCTACTGCCAGGTGCTCCATATCAGCGACCTCAGTAGTCATTATACATCGTGAGGGAGCATAATTGGGCCCTCCGTGGAACTCAAGGACTTCTAACGTGGTCAGGTGGGTGTCACTTGTGTTCGTACGTCCGTACGCGAGATTTCCACACTCTTAAACATCTCTAGGTCCACTGTTTCCGATGTGATAGTACAGCACAAAAGTGTACAGTTCGACCTCCTCTGTTGACTGACAGAGACCGCCGACAATTCAAGAGGGTCGTAATGTGTAATAGGCAGACGTCTATCCTGACCATCACACAGTAATTCTAAACTGCGTCAGTATCAACTGCAAGTACTATGACTGTTAGGTGGGAGGTGAGGAAACTTGAATTTCATGGTCGAGCGGCTGCTCATAAGCCACTCATCACGCTGGTAAATACCAAACGACGCCTCGCTTGGTGTTAGGAGCGTTAACATTGGACGATTGAAAAGTGGAAAAACGTTGTGTGTAGTGACGAATCACGGTACGCAATGTGGCTATCCGATGGCAGGGTGTGGGCATGGCGAATGGCCAGTGAACGTCATGTGCCAGCGTGTGTAGTGCCAACAGTAAATTCGGAGGCGGTGGTGTTATGGCGTGGTCGTGTTTTTCATGGAGGGGACTTGCACCCCTTGTTGTTTTGCGTGGCACTATCACAGCACAGGCCTACACTGATATTTTAAGAACCTTCTTGCTTCGCACTTTTGAAGGGCAATTCGGGGACTGCGATTGCATCTTTCAACACGATCGAGTACCTATTTATAGTGCACGGCCTGTGGCGGAGTGGTTACATGACAATAATATCCCTGTAATGGACTGAACTAAATCCTATAGAGCACCTTTGGGATGTTTTGGAACGCCGACTTCATGCCTGGCCTCACCGACCGACATCGATACCTCTCCTCAGTGCAGCAGTCCGTGAAGAATGCGTTGCCATCCCCAAGAAACCTACCAGCACCTGATTGAACGTATGCCTGTGAGTGTGGAAGCTGTCATCAAGGCTAAGGGTGGGCCAACACCTTAACGAATTCCAGCAATACCGATGGAGGGCGCCATGAACTTGTGAGTAATTTTCATCCAGATGTCCGGATACTTCTGATCACATAGCGCACATATCTGATCTGGCCAACAGGGTGAGCAACAATTTACAACTGTTTGCTGGTGATGCTGTGATGTGCGGGAAGGTGTCGCGGAGTAGCTGTAGGAGGACATAAGATGAATAGATGAAATTTCTAGTTGGCGTTATGAATGGGAGCTAGCTAAATTTGGAAGAAATGTGGATGAGTAGGGAAAACAAACCTTGAATGTTCGAATGCAACATCTGTAGCGTCCTGCCTGACACAATCACGTCCATTAGGCGCTCGGAGTGGCCGCGTAGTTACAGGCACCATGTCACGGACTATGCGGCCCCTCCTGGCAGAGGTTCGAGTCCTCCCTAGGGGAAGGTGTGTGTGTGTGTGTGTGTGTGTGTGTGTGTGTGTGTGTGTTGTTCTTTGCATAAGTTAGTTTAAGTAGTGCGTAAGTCTAGGGACCGATGACCTCAGCAGTTTGGTTCCTTAGGAATGCACGCACACACACACACACACACACACACACACACACATAAACACATACACCTCCATTAAATGTCTAGGCATAATGCTGCAAAGCGGTATAAAATGGAACGAGCATATAAGGATTGTATTAGCGAAGCTGCTTCAGTTTAATGGGAGAGATTTAGGGGAAGTGTGTTTCATCCGTGAGGGAGAAAGCATACAAAACACTAGTGCGACCCATTATTGAGTACTTCTCGAGTATTTGGGACCCGCCTCAGAAAGATATCGATGCAGTTCAGCGGGTTGCTAGATCTGATATCCGTAGCTTCGAATAAGTCACAAGTATTACGGAGATGCTTCGTGATCTCAAATGGAAATTCCTGTAGGCAAGGTGTCGTTCTTTTCGAGGAATACTATCGAGAGAATTTAGAGAACCACCATTTAAGCTGACTGCAGAATGATCCTACTGCCGTCAACGTGAATTTCGCTATGACAAGGAAGGTAAGGTGAGAGAAACTTGGACTGGTACGGAGTCATATGGATACTAGTTTCTGTCTCGCTCTGTTTGCTAGTGGAGCAGGAAAGGAAGTAACTGCTAATGGGACAGGGTACCATCCGCCACGCTCCGTACGGTGGGTTGCAGAGTATGTATGTAGATTTATATATAGAAATATGGGTTTGGGGGAGGGGTGAGGGGGGGGGCGGAATTGTGGAGCGTGACCAAGGCCTAACGACAGAAAGCTCAATGGAATATGTGTGGATTCAGTAGTCATGGAGAAATGAGTGGGGGCTGAGTAGCATGGACTATCATCGAGAGTTGCGTCAAAGCAGTCTTCGGGCTGAATACTACATCACCATCAACGTAACGAAACTCAATTTGTATGTTTCTCTAAAGGAGGAATTTCTCCATCAAGTAGCAAAGGAATAATGTATTAACGTGACATACGTCACATTTTTGACGATAATGTGCTTAGCAGTTATGTGAAGATTTAAGCTTAAAACAGAATCTACTCGATTGGGGGGGGGGGGCATAATTCACTAATGATTAAGCTTCTTATATATAGCAATCTATCAAGACTTACGTCGTATGACGTCGCCGAAACTTTGGATGTTTCGACATAATAATTGCTGCTCATCTTGAAGGCAACATTGTCAATTTATCAGTCAACATCATCTAGAGTTGTTGAACAAGTGCCTCGTCGAAATGTCGCATGACATCATCTGACGCATCGTCTGATTATCTCATCAGCGAGATGTACGATTACCTGAAAGATAAAGTATGCGAAACGCCTTTTCACATACTTCCACCAACGTGAACAGAGTTCACGACTGGAGTCAACGGAGCTGGTGGTATCCTCGATATAAATAACAGCGGATCGGTCCTATTGTCAGCCTCGGAGAGTGGGTGTATCGCTGACTTCTTCGGTTTTTTCCCCTCTTTCCTACTTGTTCCTCAGTTGAGCCGTGTGCCACAAAGGCAGAAGAAAGGAACACTATATTTTGTCCCTTTCATTGAACGCTTGTTATGGGTTATTAGTCAGTACTCTGTATGTCATTTGTTTCCATTTAAGGCGGTTGACAAGCGGAAACGTTCGCCTGTCCGGGAAATGGGAGCGGCGCGGTTTTGTCGCTGCGGCAGTAAAAGGGGGAAAGGGGGAGAGGAGATGTCAGTCTACAAGGGATAGCCGCCGCCGCCCCTAAACACAATTGGACGAAATAATAATAAAATATATTGTCTCGGCGGCGACGTCCGGAAGGCAGCCGCCAAGGCTGCTCCAGAACGTCTTCCCCTCCACGTTCGGAAGGCTCAATAAAACGTCCCTGGCGGTCAGCGGCGTGGGAACGGAATAAAAAACAGCCGGTCGGTCGGCGTGTAGCGCTAGCACACACAATCGGCCGAGCAACAGGTACTTTACCGCCGATTGGCGGGCGCCTCGCCTTTGTCCGTGCACCTGTGATTTCTGTGAGAGCGACGACTGATGGACGGCGCCGGGGTCACCGACCGAGCGACAGGTGGCTTCTGGGCGGGAGGGGTGTCCGCCTCTTCTTTTCTTGTCTCGTCTTTGGCAGAGCGTCATTTGTGTGCGCAGGTAAGTGACTCGGCGGGGCCAGGTGGGAGCAGGAGTAGCAGGAGGTAGCGCACGCCGGAGTAATTACCGACTCGGCACGGTATTGTGCCTCCGGCAGTCGGCAATTTGCGGTCTCCGTACTTCGCGTGCGCCCGTCAGACAGTGCTCGAGCGAAAACTTCCCACATACAGAATACTTGTACGGACGGGAAAGGCTGGCGAACTGGCACGACGGAATACTGTCTTGCGTACTCTCTGAAAGACTGGTTGGTGGTATCTACATGCTTCATTTCAGGCACAAATACAGCTTTCAGTTCTGAGAGGATACGGGTGACGGGGAGGGGTCACAGTTTTGTTACTGTCAATCCCACCCCTCTCCCCACCCGAAACACAAGGCGTATTCTGGAAGTACGGTCGGATTTGGTGCGAAATGGAAACTACTGTGAAAATCCGATGGAACTTTGCACAGATGTGTTGGACAGTGTCTTTAGCGTGCCTGTCGATCGCTTCACGTTATCACTCTTTTCAGTTCAGAGCGCGAAGTGATCACGTAGAAATGGCTGAAACAACAGTGTCTCCCACCAAGTATGTGGATCTTTTGAGAGATTACGCCCGAAGCTATCTAGCCCACATGACATAAATGTCTTCGCAACAATTCTCAGCTGCATTCTGCAGAGGCAATGAAGACGCTCCTACAACGTTTTCGGTGGGAAATGTTTGATCACCCACAATATACCACTTAATTGGCTCCCTCCGCTGTTCATCTCTTCTCACATGAACTGCTGACTATGAAGACAGCATTTTGGCACAAGCAAAGAAAGGCAGACCAGCTTAGAGAATTGGTGGAAAGCACAGGCGCCTGCTTTCTGTGATGAGGGTACTGGAAAGTTTGTACAACACTACGATAAATTTCCACCTCGGAGCGGCGACTATTTAGAAAGGTAGCTGGAAGGCGTAGCTAACTGTTGCGAATTGTGGTTTCCATTTGGCGACCGATCGGACCTCACTTCCGAATAGCCCTCGTAAGTTTCCGTTCGCCACGTTTAATATGCCACAAAAATCCTTCCGATTGTACTAATAAAACTGGCGCCAGGAACTAGAAACAGCATACACTCTACTAGGAATGTGATTTGAGTTTATACCGTTAGGATGTTGCAGCGACAAAGAAATGAGGCTTCTGACAATATACTCATGTAACAGCATGCCCTGGCACCTCCTACTCACTTTCGGCAGACTGAGGGAGATGGAGTATAGCGTGGCACTCGGAAATGCTTTGACTGCATTAAGTGCTCATCGTGTTTGCAGATGCCACGACGGGTATTTTTCTGGCCGTTAAATCGCCAAATTTGGTTACGGGTGTAGCGTTGTTACAAGCTGTAGAGGGTCAGAACTAACGGAAAAGCCTATGAGCGAAAACAGGTCAGGTACCCTGCAGCTACATCTTACATTTCTGAATGCTTAACACGTTTCGAAAGTAACTCTAAACTCACTAAATCGGTGAATCGATCTCAGACCTTTGTGGAAGGAAGAAGAGCCGGCCGGGGTGGCCGAGCGGTTGTAGGCGCTACAGTCTGGAACCGCGCGACCGCTGCGGACGCAGGTTCGAATCCTGCCTCGGGAATGGAGGTGTATGATGTCCTTAGGTTGGTTCGGTTTAAGTAGTTCTAAGTTCTAGGGGACTGATGACCTCAGACGTTAAGTCCCATAGTGCTCAGAGCCATTGGAACCATTTGAAGGAAGAAGGCAGATTCAGTGAGATGCTTATGTGGAACGTAATCGGCACTTCCGAATTTTTATATGGACGATGTTATATTAGTACAGGTTCGTGTTACTTCATGGCAGAAGCTTTTGCTAGAGGATCGGCAGTTTTGTTACACTACCGGTCAAGAGTTTTCTATCGCCCATGATAAAAATTACATACTTTATTTCAGTGCACAAACACAGAGTACAAAATAAAAAGACCAACAAAATAAACATTTTCTCTCTTTATCGTAAAGTATAAAACAAAATGGTTTAGGCTTCAGCGTGTTCAAAGTACCCACCCTCCGTCTTCATAGCAGCTGAGCAAACTCTTTGTATTCTGGAGATACGATTTAGCAGTGTTTTTGCAGATACTGCAGGCCAACATGCCTGTAAATTATTGCATAAATCTTCAGCATAAGATGCCCTCAGTTTTCTGACATCCCTGTGAAGTTCACAGTTAAGGGTTCAATGGGATTTAAGTCTGGTGACTGTCTTGGCCAAATCATGTTCTTCGGTTCCCCACATTTCTCTTTTCTACGGACATAACTCTGCACAAGTCAGAAGCATGTTTGGGATCTTAGTGTGCTCAGAATAAACCCAGGGCGAATAAGTCTCTTCCCAGATGGAACTACATTGCAGATCGCTACCTTGTGATAGCCTTCCTTCTTTACTGTTCCATTAATTCTCATTGGATCACCAACTTTATCACACGCAAACCATTCCGACATCATGACCGACCCTCCACCATGCTTCACCGTTGGCGTCATCCACTGACTCTTCAAACGTTCTCCACGAAGACGATCAAGAATCATTCGATGGTGGCTCCTAAATACTTCAGATTTAAATTACACTCCTGGAAATGGAAAAAAGAACACATTGACACCGGTGTGTCAGACCCACCATACTTGCTTCGGACACTGCGAGAGGGCTGTACAAGCAATGATCACACGCACGGCACAGCGGACACACCAGGAACCGCGGTGTTGGTCGTCGAATGGCGCTAGCTGCGCAGCATTTGTGCACCGCCGCCGTCAGTGTCAGCCAGTTTGCCGTGGCATACGGAGCTCCATCGCAGTCTTTAACACTGGTAGCATGCCGCGACAGCGTGGACGTGAACCGTATGTGCAGTTGACGGACTTTGAGCGAGGGCGTATAGTGGGCATGCGGGAGGCCGGGTGGACGTACCGCTGAATTGCTCAACACGTGGGGCGTGAGGTCTCCACAGTACATCGATGTTGTCGCCAGTGGTCGGCGGAAGGTGCACGTGCCCGTCGACCTGGGACCGGACCGCAGCGACGCACGGATGCACGCCAAGACCGTAGGATCCTACGCAGTGCCGTAGGGGACCGCACCGCCACTTCCCAGCAAATTAGGGACACTGTTGCTCCGGGGTATCGGCGAGGACCATTCGCAACCGTCTCCATGAAGCTGGGCTACGGTCCCGCACACCGTTAGGCCGTCTTCCGCTCACGCCCCAACATCGTGCAGCCCGCCTCCAGTGGTGTCGCGACAGGCGTGAATGGAGGGACGAATGGAGACGTGTCGTCTTCAGCGATGAGAGTCGCTTCTGCCTTGGTGCCAATGATGGTCGTATGCGTGTTTGGCGCCGTGCAGGTGAGCGCCACAATCAGGACTGCATACGACCAAGGCACACAGGGCCAACACCCGGCATCTTGGTGTGGGGAGCGATCTCCTACACTGGCCGTACACCACTGGTGATCGTCGAGGGGACACTGAATAGTGCACGGTACATCCAAACCGTCATCGAACCCATCGTTCTACCATTCCTAGACCGGCAAGGGAACTTGCTGTTCCAACAGGACAATGCACGTCCGCATGTATCCCGTGCCACCCAACGTGCTCTAGAAGGTGTAAGTCAACTACCCTGGCCAGCAAGATCTTCGGATCTGTCCCCCATTGAGCATGTTTGGGACTGGATGAAGCGTCGTCTCACGCGGTCTGCACATCCAGCACGAACGCTGGTCCAACTGAGGCGCCAGGTGGAAATGGCATGGCAAGCCGTTCCACAGGACTACATCCAGCATCTCTACGATCGTCTCCATGGGAGAATAGCAGCCTGCATTGCTGCGAAAGGTGGATATACACTGTACTAGTGCCGACATTGTGCATGCTCTGTTGCCTGTGTCTATGTGCCTGTGGTTCTGTCAGTGTGATCATGTGATGTATCTGACCCCAGGAATGTGTCAATAAAGTTTCCCCTTCCTGGGACAATGAATTCACGGTGTTCTTATTTCAATTTCCAGGAGTGTAGTTCATAAATAACAATTTGAACCAGTTTTGCACGCTCTAGTTTTTATATTGCTGTGCCTACTGAAAACTTTTCACCTTACTTTGTTTGCGTAAAAAGATTTTTTATCTGCAATGAAGCCCTTTAAACTTTGTTCACAGCGATGGCGTTGGACTGTTGAGACAGAGATTGATGCAGCCACCATACTGTTTACTTCCTCGCGAATTTCAGGTGTAGTGCGATACCTCTGACGTTTGTACAGTGCATATATGAAATGATATCTCCCCTGTGTGATGTTGCTCCGGGTGTTCAGATCGCGAAACACTTGGACTGCCACCACTTTGCTTGAACCGCTGCAACGTAAGCACCACAGCAGATTGGGCTACGCCAACGTTTGTTGCTATGTCGTACAAGAATAACGTTCCTGGTGCAGAGCTGCGATTACAGTACGTTTTTCAATTCCAGTCTCCTGCTTCCACCCCATTAGGAGGTAATATCGTTCGAACCTCATCAGGTATACAAACACTCTGCTAAATGCACACAATCTACTGTTGGCGAATGCGAACTGATACCTGCACAGACAACTGAAGAAATGGGGTGTATTCGAATGGAACAGACTTAGGTAAAAGTAAGTTAGTGTTATTGCGTTTACTGATCAGCGTCCCTCTATGCGAACAACTAGTCAAATACACAACAGTGGCGTCTAGTCTTGACACGTTTATTCTTGTTTTATTATCAGAACGGAGATACAATAAAGTATTGAGAACAAAATCCCTATTTTTACCACGAATCCATAGCTGCGGTAGATAATCAAAACTTTGTGTAAGTCTATAGCTATTCAACCCAGTCTTCCGTGAAAGTTCAGTGTTGGATCAGGAAACGGTTACCCGGCGAAAATTCTGGTCGGCGAAATGGAAGCGAGCGATCGACTACGATCCATATGTCATATACTGAGAAACTGCAGTTTCTCCACATAGCAGGTTATATGCAAAACATTTACATTTACACGTCACGTACCTGAATACCTGCAAAAGTGTTGTGGGGTTGATAGGGGATCGAGAGTGTATAAAGAACGGCGATGCCAATGGTATCAGGTAAAATGACTTAACCGGCTGCCACTGAAAAGAAGATCCCGAATCCAGAATGAATTTACAGTCTGCAGCTGAGTGTACGCTGACATGAAATTTCCTGTCAGATTAAAACTGCGCGATGGACCGAGACTTGTACTCGAGACCTATGCCTTGTCTGTACTGACTGAGCTACCCAAGCGCGACTCATGACTCCTCTTCACAGCTTTCGTCTCCTACCTTCCAAACTTCACAGAAACTCTCCTGTGAAACCTGCAAGACTACCACTACTGCCATGCCTCCGCAATATCGCTTCTTCCTGGAGTGCTAGTCTGGCAGGTTTCGCAGGAGAGCTTCTGTAAAGTTTGGGAGGTACGAGACGAAATATTGGCTGAAGTAAAGCTGTGAGGACACGTCCGTAGGTCGTGCTTGGGTAGCCCAGTTGGTAGAGCGCTTGCCCCCGAAGGTTCTATAGCGCTCGACATATGAGTCCCGTAGAGATGAAGCATAAAAAATTAGACGAGTAGCAGCCGTCACAGAGGTGCCATACTTCCCACTTCCATCCGTGAGTGCAACGGGAAGAAACCTTAATACGTGGCAAAACCAAGAACAGCTCTGAAACTTACTGGCAGATCGAAACTGTATACCAGAGCAGGTCTCGAAGCCAGGAACGCTGTATTTTTCGGGCAGCTGAGCTATCCAAGCACGACTCAGCACCAGTTGTCACAGTTTTACTTCCACCAGTACCTTGTCTCCTAGCTTCCAAACTTCACATCAGTTCTCCTGCGAAACTTGCGGGACCAGCGCTCACCAAAGAAAGCATATTGCGGAGATATGGTTTAGCCAAAAAAAAAAAAAAAAGGTTCAAATGGCTCTAAGCACTATGGGACTAAACTGCTGAGGCCATAAGTCCCCTAGAACTTAGAACGACTTAAACCGTAACTGACCTAAAGACGTCACACATATCCATGCCCGAGGCAGGATTCGAACCTGCGGCCGTCACGGTCGCGCGGTTCCAGACTGTAGCGCCTAGAACCGCTCGGCTGCCACGGCCGACGTTTAGTCACAACCTGAGGGACTGTCTCGTGAATGAATTTTTCACTTTGCAGCGGAGTGTGCGCTGATATGAAACTTCCTGACGTATGAAAACTGTGTGCCGGACTGGGACTCGTACCTGGGAACGCTACCTTTCGCGGTCAAGTGCTCCACCAGCTGAGCTACCCAATCACGACTCACGATTGATAAGGTACTGCCGGAAATAAAGCTCTGAGGACAAGTCGATTGATGAGGTAGATAGCTCAGTTGGTAGAGCACTTGCCCGCAAAAGGCAAAGGTTCCAGGTTCGAGTCGCAATCCAGCATACAGTTTTAATCTGCCAGGACGTTTCATAGATGAAGGGAGCTAAGTGCAGTGGACGCCACGATACTGCAGCAGTGTAGCAATTTTTCTGGATACTGGGCCAATAGATAGTAGATGAGGGAATTCTGTCTCCTCCTTGTCCTAGTCTGGATTTCTTGCTTTTGACTTCATCGCCTGTTCAGTTTGACGTCCTGAGTACCCTTTCCTTTGAAAATATCCCGCTAGGTGTGCAGGAGACGTTCTGTGCAGTTTGGAAAGTAGGACAAATGTAGTAGTGGAGGTAAAACAGCCAGGTCGTGCCTGTATAGCTCACAAGGAAACATCACCAACTTGATCTCATACGTTAAAGGGAAAAAAAGCACGCTTACAAAGGGGGCAGACCCAGCAATAGATTCCGGGCGAAAATTTGTGTCATAATACTGATAGTTCGCAGTTACGACCTTCTGAACACATAGCTTTTAAAGTTGTGCGCGTCCCAGTCCAGTGTGTTTCATCACTCGCTCTGGTCCACTGTAGCCACTTAATGCCCGGGCACGAAGTGCTGTGAGTAAGAGGTTTGTGAAACACTGCTGTGACGCTATAACATGATTCGTTCAGTATGCCAAAGTGCGCAGTGTCTGACCTACAGCTTGTGTCGCTGATCTATTTCCTTACAGCGTTTTAATGTTGCGATTCACAAATGTTGTGTAAATGCATGAAACGAATGAGTGTGTTATTAAAGAACTCGCGGAGTGCTATTTCATTATTAACACCACTATTGCGCGTTATTGCCTTTAGATTTAAAAGCTGACTGTGTTAAAGTGAAGTACATTTGCAGGAGATGCGCTGTTCTTCTACGTAATTGACATGTTTAAACTGTAAATAGAAATTCATTAACTTCACTTCATAATAGTATTTCAGTCGCTTAGATTTACTCATTTTGATTTTGAGGTTTATATATAGCTGTAGCAAATTAGCACGAGAATATCGTCAAAAGCCGGCCGGAGTGGCCGAGCGGTTAAAGGCGCTACAGTCTGGAATCGCACGACCGCTACGGTCGCAGATTCGAATCCTGCCTCGGGCATGGATGTGTGTGATGTCCTTAGGTTAGTTAGGTTTAAGTAGTTCTAAGTTCTAGGGGACTTATGACCACAGCAGTTGAGTCCCATAGTGCTCAGAACCATTAATATCGTCAAAAAATAGTAAATGTATATGTGCGTGAGGCTGACACATACGTACTCACATTTGCAGGAGATTCGCTGTTCTACGTAATTAAAATGTTTAAACTGTAAATCTAAATTCATTAACTTCACTTCATTGTAGAATTTGACTCTCTTAGATTTACTTATTTTGATTTTGAGGCTTATATATACATTTAGAATATTAGCACGATAATATTTTTAGGTAATGGTAAATGTGTATGTGCGTGAGGCTGACACATACGTACTCACATTACAAAACTTACCCATTTTTCTCGTAGAATACCATGTGGCCGGCCGGAGTGGCCGAGCGGTTCTAGGCGCTACAGTCTAGTACCCCGAGACCGCTACGGTCGCAGGTCGAATCCTGCCTCGGGCATAGCTGTGTGTGATGTCCTTAGGTTTAAGTAGTTGTAAGTTCTAGGGGACTGATGACCTCAGAAAAATGGTCCAAATGGCTCTGAGCACTATGGGACTTAACTTAGAACTAGAACTAGTTGAATCTAACTAACCTAAGGACATCACACACATCCATGCCCGAGGCAGGATTCAAACCTGCGACCGTAGCGGTCCGCGGTTCCAGACTGCAGCGCCTAGAACCGCACGGCCACTTCGGCCGGCTGACCTCAGAAGTTAAGTCCCATAGTGATAAAGAAGGTCATGTGTTTCCGAACAAAATTTCGTAACACGTTGGCAGAAGTGTCCATCTATCCCTCTTCTTCCTTCTTCTTCCCTAATATTCGGTGAACAGGAGGGCTCTGGTTCTCTCTCCGATGTAGGGATGGCGGTTATCGCTGAAAGAACCTGTTTGCGGTTATATGAGTTTCTTCAATGCCAGTTTAACCGGACTCTTAAAACTGCTCAAAATAACGGGCTCCTCAAATTGCTGATTTTGGGTTTTTATTCCAGTTATTTCTAGTAATAAAAGTAGAAATCAAACAAAGACTGATGAATTTTGACATTAACTTAAGTAGGCAAATAAAAGAAAACTTAGTCCGTCCACTGTTCGTTGCCTTTCTCGAAAGTGACAAGTGGTGCTCATCGCTCGTTTCTGTCGGCATCGTAATTAAAATCTCACTGGCTTTTCCCATTTTCGATTATAAATTTTAAAGCAATGGAATTTTGCAAACAAAACTACCCGTTTTCTCCAAGAAAAAGAGTTATTTAACAACCAAAAAGTTTAGCATGGATAATTCATATTTTGGTTTGCTGTGGCCTGTTGTGGGGTTGTGGACCACTGTGAGCTACAGCGGGACGAAGCTTCTCCGTCGTTTCTAGAACCCCGGTTCAATATACGCATACAAACCCACCCTGGAATCCTGAGCGTCTGTGAATTTATCAGTGACCGTCCCACCACGTGCAGCAGCGCACAGGCTGTGAGAGCGATGTAAGACCACTTCCACCGCCTCCCTGGGGAGGGGCGCTTAATCCACCGCTAGAGTGCTGTGCTGTGCTCGCAAGAAATCCCGGATTCTCTATCGGCGAGGAATTAACATAAAAGGGCCAGTCCGCGAGCCCTCTTTCGAATGCTAAGATTTTTAATCTCGACTGGCCGCAGACTCAGCGCAGATAGTCCGGATAAAGCGCAATCCGTGGACGCCGCAGACGTCGAGGGGCGGCTGGTGGTCGCGGACGATTTGTGTGTGTGTGTGTGTGTGTGTGTGTGTGCGTATGTGTGAGTGAATGAGTGACCCCCTCGCAGTGTCGCTGGTTCGGCAGCGGTGCTAAACCAATCGGGCGAAGAGTGGCAACTTTTAAAACAAACAGTTCTCCGCTCCCAGGGTGGGCCCGTCCGACTGGATAGATGAAGGAACGGGCGAGGACCGGGCGTCATGAATATTCAAGAGTAAACACACTGAAAGGCTTCCCCCTTCGGGCGCGGTCTACGCCGACGGTCGCGTCCTTCTTAACCGAAAGCGAGAGCCAGCGGCCTCAGTCCCGGGCGGCTTTTTACAGACTCACGCCTCTCTGCTTCTATCGTTTACTGCCTCTCTGTTTCTTATTTATTTACACCGAGACTCTGATGCAACTGCGGTCTTCGACTGCACGAAACAGACTTCAGATATTTAAAAGGCTACAGCTTTTTCTGTAGGCGCACAGTGCACGATGTTGCATCCAATTTGCCAAGACTCTATCTTCTACACGAGTGAAGATAGAAACCTAAGGTAAATTTTAACTTACGGAATAACAAAGGCGTTGGCAAACCTCCTAGTTTTCATAACTGCCCCTAACCTTTAGTTCCCTTCGTAAATTTCTTGGCGGGCCGTTGTGGCCGAGCGGTTCTAGGTGCTTCAGTCTGGGACCGCGCGACCGCTACGGTTGCAGGTTCGAATCCTGCCTCGGGCATGGATGTGTGCGATGTCCTTAGGTTAGTTAGGTTTAAGTGGTTGTAAGTTCTAGGGGACTGATGACCTCATTGGTTAAGTCCCATAGTGCTCAGAGCCATTTTCGTAAATTTCTTCGTGGTTTCCTTTATCGCTTGGTCACAATACAAACTGTATAACGTCTGGAAAAGTCCACAACCCTGTCTCACTCGATTCTTAACCACTACTTACCTTTTATGTTCTTCAGCTCTCCGTTTCTGTGCGAGTTTTGAATAGCATTCCACACCATGAATTTTATCTCTCGACGGTTAGAATTTCAAAGGATATAACCGAATGAAAACTATCAAAAGCTTTCTTCAAATCTACTGATGCGGTAATATGTATCAAATAACATGAAAATAATTATCATGACCATGTCGTACTTTGTTTTTCCTGTTTCTTAGCGATAAAGATGCTGCTCTGTGAAAGAGTGAGACAAAAGAGGCGCGTTCAATAAGTAATACAACACATTTTTTCCTCTGTCAATTTCTGTTTGAAAATTCGGAATTTGATGTGCAACATGGTGCAGCATCCCCACTTCAGCCCCCATAGTTTCATGAAGTTCTGACAGGTGGCGGCGCTATTCGTTGTCTTCAAAATGGTGCTGCAACGGAAGTACGTTCCATGCAGAGAGTGTGTACTCAGATGTCATCAGATACTTTTTATCCATGTTTGACAAATTCACTTTCGTTTTAGCTAAGAATATGTTATAGATATTTGAGCTTTTGAGAACGGCCTAATGCCGAAACGTGTAAGGTAGTAGTACAACATTAGTGAAAATCGGTGAAGACTAATATCAATTTGTGAGTGTCAAACAGACAGCTGTCATTCAGTTTCTTTTGGTGGACAACCAGAGCATCGCAGACGTTCATAGGTGCTTGCGGAATGTGTTGTCTCTCACAAGTGTGCCCACCCGAGAAGAACTCACAGAACTTAATTGAACTGTTCTTGCCGGCCGGAGTGGCCGAGCGGTTCTAGGCGCTACAGTCTGGAACGGCGCGACTGCTACGGTCGCAAGTTCGAATCCTGCCTCGGGGGCCGGCCGGTGTGGCTGAGCGGTTCCAGGCGCTACAGTCTGGAACCGCGCGACCGCTACGGTCGCAGGTTCGAATCCTGCCTGGGGCATGGGTGTGTGTGATGTCCTTAGGTTAGTCAGGTTTAAGTAGTTCTAAGTTCTAGGGGACTGATGACCTCAGAAGTTGTCCCATAGTGCTCAGAGCCATTTGAACCTGCCTCGGACATGGATGAGTGTGATGTCCTTAGGTTATTTCGGTTTAAGTAGTTCTAAGTTCTAGGGGACTGACGAACTCAGATGTTAAGTCACATAGTGCTCAGAGCCATTTGAACCATTCTGAACTGTTCTTCCTCATCCGTCTCATAGCTCAGATTTCCCACCTTCCGACTTCCATCTGTTGGCCCAATGAAGAATGAACTCCCGGAGAAGCCGAGCATCGATGATGGGGATGGGGATACAGATACAACAAGGCGTTGGCTCCGATGTCGACCAGTAGAGTAGTACCATCCGGACGTAGAGGGCCTCCCAGTACAATGGCGTAAGGCCCACGCTTTGATCGGAGATAATGTTGAAAAATAGGTAGCCAAAGGAGTGGTAGTCACACTTACCCGCCAAAGAAAGTGGTATAGGTATGCGTATTCAAATACAGAGACATGTAAACAGGTAGGACACGCCGCTGCGGTCGGCAACCCCTATATAAGACAACAAGTGTCTGGCGCAATTGTTAAATCGGTTACTGCTGCTACAACGGCAGATTATCAAGATTTTGGTGAGTTTGAACGTAGTGTTGTAGTCGGCCCATGAGCCATTGGGCACAGCATCTTCGAGGTAGCGATGAAATGGAAATTTTCCCATACGGTCATTCCGCGAGTGTACCGTGAATATCGGGAATCCGGTAAAACGTCTAAACTCCGACATTGCTGCGGCCGGAAAAAGACACTGCAAGAACGGGACCAACAAGGACTGAAGAGAATCGTTCAACGTGACAGAAGTGCCACCCTTCGGCAGGTTGCTGTAGATTTCAGTGCTCGTTCATCAGCAAGTGTCAGCAAGCAGACCATTCAACGAAACATCATCGACATGGGCCCACTCGCATACCCTTGATGACGCACGACACTAAGCTTTACGCCTCGCCAGGGTTCGTCAACACCGACATTGGACTGTTGATGACTGGAAACAAGTTGTCTGTTCGGACGAGTTTCGGTTCAAGTTTTATCGAGTGGATGTACGTGTATGGAGACAACCTCATGAATCCATGGACCCTGCATGTCAGAAGGAGACTGTTCAAGCTGGTGGAGGCTCTGTAATGGTGTGGGAAGTGTGCAGTTGGAGTGATATAGAACCCTGATACGTCTAGATACGACCCTGACAGGTGACACGTAAGTAAGCATTCTGTCCGATCACCTGCATCCATTCATGTCCATTGTACATTCCGACGGACTTGGGCAATTCCAGTAGGACAACGCGACACCCCACACGTGCAGAAGTGCCAAAGAGTGGCTCCAGGAACACTCTTCTGAGTTCAAACAGTTCCACTGGTCACCAGACTCCCCAGACATGAACATTATTGAGCATATCTGGGATGGCTTGCAACCTGCTGATCAGAAGAGATCTCCACCCCCTCGTACTCTTACTGATTTATGGACAGCCCTACTGGATTCGTGGTGTCAGTTCCCTCCACACTACTTCAAACATTGTCGAGTCCATACCACGTCTTGTTGTGGCACTTTTGTGTGCTCGGGGTGTTGGGGGGGGGGAGGGTGGTCCTACACGATATTTGGGAGGTCTATCAGTTTCTTTGGCTCTTCAGTGTACGTGTTGTATTGGAATTCTGAATAAAACCAGTCTGCTCTCAGAAAAAAAAAATGTGTTGCATGACTTACGCCCCTCATAGTTCTCACGACATTCTGTTATTTGTCCGGTTGTAATACGTTGAGCAAGTGTTCAAAAATTACCCCGTGATTAATCTCAGACCTTTTTTTTCTACGTATCTTTTGCGTCTATACCGAATATTCAACTTGGTGAGTAGTCCAATACTACAGAATTAATTGGACGAAAGATTTATAAGTAACTTCTTTTGCGAGTAAACTGTGCTTCATCATAGTTCTTTGAATCAGTATTATGTCAGTGTGGCAATTCTTTTGCCACAGGTCTATATTTCTTACCGTCGTCCTGACTCTCTCGGCGTGGATGTCTCTAGAAATTTAACGTGTTTAACTAATCGACGTTTATTTTTAATTGCATTCCTTGATAGTCGGTTCTTTCTCACTGCAGCCAAACGTACAGAGCGACATTCTTTTGACACCAACAATCGATTATCTGTGACTCTAGTGGATGCAGTAGTTATGGCAAGAAGCCTAGCTGCTATTGTGTCGTCACTGATGTGTATTCTCCTGAAGTTTTTATTGGAGAAAATATTTTTATAAGTCATTATTTAGACAAGATCACGATAACTGTACCATTTCATCAGTTTGTCGAACCAACGCTCGTCAGACCACGTGACTGCCTGCCATGGAAGTATACTAACCAGTTATTACATGTCCAAACATATGATACGTAAAAACTGAACCAAATCACTGCGGACGTCTTCATAGCAGCAAAACGTTACAAATCAGTTTTTACCCCGTCGTGTACTAAGGTTTCCGTTCTTCTATTTCTGTGTCGAGTTTAGGAAGAAAGATTTCTTATGCTCCTCACTGTGACTGTCTCGCTTATTACATGTATAAATTCATCTTCATGATCTCTAACGGAATTGATGGCGAGGGCAGAGAGGTGTGAACACTTGTATCCGCTCTAAAAAGCAGCACTTGAAATCTTTTAAGCAGGTTTTTAGAAAGTACGAGCCAGGGTTGTGAGATATCACGGCTGGCCTGTTAGGATTTTGAGGACTATTTTCAATAAACTGCGGAATACGTGAGACAGGTACTGTGAAGGAATTTTCAACTATTTCCGTTACACTTCCCCCCCTCCCCCCCCCCCCCCCCCCCCCCCCCCCCGCCACTGTCAAACGAGTGGCACACTGAGTTGATACATATCGCCCATATCTCACCAGTAGTATTGCAACACAACTTTTTCGTAAATACCCTGAGGTGACAAAAGTAATGTGGCAGCGATATGCACTTACACAGATGGCGTTACTATCGCGTACACGAGGTGTAAAAGGGCAGTGAATTGGCGGTGCTATCATTTGTACTCGGGTGACTCACGTGAAAAAGTTTCTGACGTGATTATGGCCACACGATGGCAGCTAACAGACTTTGAACGCAAAATGGCAGTTGGAGCTAGACGCATAGGACATTCCATTTTGGAAATCGTTAGGGAATTCAACATTCCGAGATTCACAGTGTCAAGAATGTGGTGTCACCGCCAGACACCACACTTGCTAGGTGGTAGCTTTTAAATCGGCCGCGGTCCGCTAGTATACGACGGACCCGCGTGTCGCCTCTGTCAGTGATGGCAGACCGAGCTCCGCCACACGGCAGGTCTAGAGACAGATCCTAGCACTCAGCCCAGTTGTACAGCCGACGTTGCTAGCCATGGTTCACTGAGAATTACGCTCTCATTTGCCGAGACGATAGCATAGCCTTCAGCTACATTTGCTACGACCTAGCAAGGCGCCATTACCAGCATAGATATTGAGATTCCATTAATGTATCATCAAGAGCGATGTTCTACAAATGTGGATTAAAGTTAAGTATTCCAGGAGCTACGTACTTTTCTTTATAGCATTCATTACGTATCCCGTTTCAGACCTCACGCCAGCCTGTGTGAGTTTAAGCGCGTGCCTTTCGGCTTCCTCTCATTGTGTCTAGGCTGTCTTGTCTAGACACAACAAAGAATGTGACGCGTATACCTAATTTCAGGCATTAACTCTCAACCCGGACAATGCAGTTAACGACCGACAGCAGCAATAGTTGCGTACAGTTGTCAGTGCAAACAGATAGACGAAACTGCGTGAAATACCGGCGGAAATCAATGTGAGACGTACGGCGAACGTATCCTTTAGGACAGTGCTGCGAAATCTGGAACTAATGAGCTATGGTAGCAGACGACCAATGCGAGTGCCTTTTCTAACAGCACGACATCGCCTGCTGCGCCTCTCCTGATCTCATGACCATATCAGTTGGACGCTAGGTGACTGGAAAACCATGGCCCAGTCAGGTGAGTTCCAATTTGAGTTGGAAAGGGCTGATGGTAGGGTTCAAGTGTGATGCAGACCCCACGAAGCCATGGACCAAAGTTGTCAGCAAGGCACTGTGCAAGCTGGTGGCGGCTCCATGATGGTGCGGACTGTTTACATGGAACAGACCGGGTCCTCTGGTCCAACTACACCGATAAGTGACTGGAAATGGTTTTGCTCGGCTACTTGGAGACGGTTTGCAGCAAACAACGATGGGATTTTGATGTATAACAGTGAGACATGTCAGCGGGCTACATTTGTTAGCAATTCGATTGAAGATCTTTGCCGGCCGGTGTGGCTGAGCGGTTATAGGCGCTTCAGTCTGGAACCGCGCGACCGCTACGGTCGCAGGTTCGAATCCTGCCTCGGGCATGGATGGGTGTGATGTCCTTAGGTTAGTTAGGTTCAAGTAGTTCTAAGTTCTAGGGGACTAATGACCTCAGATGTTGGGTCCCATAGTGCTCAGAGCCATTTGAACCATTTTGAAGAACTTTCTGGAGACTTTAAGCGAATGATTTGGTGACTCAGATTGCCCGACATGAATCCCATCTAACATTAATTGGACATAATCTAGAGGTCAGTTAGTGCAGAACATCCTGCACCGGCAACAGTTTCGCAGTTATGGACGATCTATAGAGGCAGCATGGTTCAGTATTTCTGCAGTGGACTTCCAGCAACTTGTCGAGACCTTTTCACGTCGGCTGCTGCAATACGCCTCTCCCATGACACGTGTCACCTCAGATTTTCCAGCAAACTGCCCCAGAACTGGCGCTTTGCGATCATATCACTCTATACCTTCATACTTTTTTGCTGGCTGTCTTATTTCAAACCTCGGACTCCATTTTTAATTGACAACTGATATAGTAAAGGCTACTACATTATTATGCGTCCTGAAGAGCATAACTTCATCATTTCGCTAGATGAAGGTGAACTGCCAATCTTTCTCGGTAGAACAGCATTCTGTCAAGATCTTACAGGATCAGTATCATCACCTGCAACACATCCTAGACTTTTTGACTCCTTCTGTCTCTTTACAATTAGTCTCGCAGCATCCTCTTTTGTCTTCCCGATAATCTTTTTCCTTTTGCACGTACTGAGCTTGTAAGTAGGCTGTTTAGATTTTTATATTGGTAATGCCACGTAGCGCTCTGTATGAAAATCACTGGCTGTGCTGTGTGCAGTATGTGGCTAGTTTGCATTGTTGTCTGCCATTGTAGTGTTAGGCAGCGGCAGCTGGATGTGAACAGCGCGTAGCGTTGCACAGTTGGAGGTGAGCCACCAGCAGTGGTGGATGTGGGGAGAGAGATGCTGCTAGCTTTGCCAATTTGCATTTTTTGTCATTGCTGTTTGTGATAATTTGTTATGTGATGCTGCATTGCCTCGTCCCTTGGTATATATATCTGAGCTCAGTAGGTTTAAGTTAGCTTAAGAGGGGTAGACTATATAAGAAACTGACTATGGAGAATAGGTAAAGAATGCATTGCGAAGTTATATGAAAAAGATTTGGGCCAAAATGAGTAATGTACAATAAGAAACAATTATTTTGAAAGAAATATGAATAGAATACAGGAAAGAGGTATAGATAGGACTTTTTGGGAATAATGATGAATGAAGGGAGATCTCCAAGAAGCAAAGAAAGTTTTGTTTGCCAAATACTGCAATGAAACAAACCCTGTCCTTTCCTTTTGTGTTATCCCACTATATGTTTGTGCACCCTTGTGTATTTGTGTTCTTCCTGTCTCTATGTGTTTATGTGATACGATTTATGTTGTAGAATTTTTCTAATACTCAGCTACATGAACTATGATGAGGAATACTGTTATCCTCAAATATACTTTGCATTAATAATATGTTATTTACCTTGTAAAGATGCTTAGACATTATTTATTCTGTTTTGTTTTAATGCTCATGTGTAAAGTTGATGTTTCAAAAGTTATTCTGATCGTTTATGTATTTACTTATGTCATAATTCCTGTAACACTGATGTATATGTTTATTTCTATTCTGTTGTAAAGCCTGTACTACAAATGTTATCTGTATTGTTACGTTCTGTAATGATGTATTTTGTACCTTTGTAATTGTATTCTCATGTTATAATATTGTAATTGACACCAGTTAATCAAATTAAGTAACTTGTAAGCATTCATTTCACTGCACACATTTCTGTTGGTCATAGTATATGGACAATATGTGAGAAGTAGGGACTGTTAGTGTTTGCACGTGTGTTGATAATTCAGCAAGGGACTGGATAACAGCATTGCTGGTTCTAAGGACAATTCCAAAAACGTTGTGCGTGCACAAGTGGTGGTTTATGGACTTGCTATCTTCTCTGCAAGACTCTTCGATGGTGATTGTGCACCTGCACAGTCGCAGCAGATGGCTGGTGACCATCATCTCTACAAGGACTACAGTGGGTCTACACCTTTGATGACCCACCAATACCATTATCTCTACAAGGACTGCAGTGGGTCTGCGCCTCTGGTGGCCCACCAATATCGTAATCTCTATCAGGACTATAGTGGGTCTGCTCTGTGATGACCTACCTACCAATCTTCTTCAAAACGTCGAATGACTCTGCTGTGGGTTTGCTCTGTTGTGGCCCATTACCTGTCAGCATGTCAAGAGTCAGCACTGTCTTTCCGTTGGAAGGACAACACTACTTCTTCAAGACTGCATGGAAATCCACTACTTCTGGGTGCAATTTTTTTTACTAATGAGACTTTGTGAAAACAAAACTGTAAGTACTATTATGATGAATGTTCAGGACTATCTTTATGGACTGTGAGAAAATTTTAGCTTTTGACCAACATTGTATAAATAAGTGTGTGCATTTGATTTCTTTGTTATTGTAATTATGAAAAATTTTATCAAATCATTATTGGCCACTGGCCAAAAAAATTTGTAAAATTTTTTGTGGGGAGCAAGGGGGGTTATTTAAGTAGCCTGTTTAGATTTTTATATTGGTAATGCCACGTAGCGCTCTGTATGAAAGACACTGGCTGTGCTGTGTGCAGTATGTGGCTAGTTTGCATTGTTGTCTGCCATTGTAGTGTTAGGCAGCGGCAGCTGGATGTGAACAGCGCGTAGCGTTGCACAGTTGGAGGTGAGCCGCCAGCAGTGGTGGATGTGGGGAGAGAGATGGCTAAGTTTTGTAATTTGTCATGAACTGCTACATATATTATGACTATTAAGGTAAATACATTGTTTGTTCTCTATTAAAATCTTTCATTTGATAACTATCCCTATCAGTAGTTAGTGCCTTCAGTAGTTTGAATCTTCTATTTAGCTGGCAGTAGTGGCGCTCGCTGTATTGCGGTAGTTCCAGTAACGAAGATTTTTGTGAGGTAAGTGATTTGTGAAAGGTATAGGTTAAAGTTAGTCAGGGCCATTCTTTTGTAGGGATTTTTGAAAGTCAGATTGCGTTGCGCTAAAAATATTGTGTGTCAGTTTAAGCACAGTCATGTATAAGTTGTTCTAAGGGGACGTTTCAAGCTCTTGTCTTACTCATTCTCGAATTTGTCAATCGATCTATTTGCTCTTCCTGTCGCCTCTTAAATTGGCTTCCCATTTGGATAATACTCTGAAATTTTAATTACCACGAGTAT
This sequence comes from Schistocerca cancellata, assembly GCF_023864275.1. Taxonomy (NCBI): domain Eukaryota; kingdom Metazoa; phylum Arthropoda; class Insecta; order Orthoptera; family Acrididae; genus Schistocerca; species Schistocerca cancellata. The sequence goes on along the minus strand of NC_064634.1, from coordinate 74,006,850 downwards.
CTCTACATCTTTCCCTTATCCATTAATTTGCATCTGGTTATGTACATCCTAAATCTTATTTTACTAGCTACTGTTCATCGTAATCTTCTCCTCAAAACCCAATTCCTACAGCCATATGGCATATAAATGATAATATAATTTTATAAAGTTTTAGATGGAATCCTCTGTGAACTTTTCTTCACAATATTTGTTGTAGATTTCAGTAGAACTGATTGAAAACGTTCACTTTATTCTCTTTGTATCCATATGTGATGCTTTGCGATCTCGTTATCTCGTTAGTCATTTCAGTTTTAATCTTAGGTTAAGGTCCTGAAAGAAGACAGTCTTTGTCTCGGCAACCGGATTATTCATAGTGAACTCAACGGATATTTAGCTAAATTAGAAAACTGCTTTATATGAACAATCACAGCTTTTGTGGACCCGTGATGATATTATTCTTTTTCAAAATTTTTCTAGCTTAGCGTTAGTTGTACAGAATGGACAAAACAAAACGGAGTTGGAAAATATTGCACGTCCCTTAAGACAGGCAACCCAACAGACATCACCTACCACAATGCAAATGAGGTAAGCTGGGTTGCCTATCTTCAAGTGACTGAAATATTTTTCGGGACAGTTTTATTTTACCAATGCTGTATTTCTATAATTTCATAAAGCCATGCATTGGTTCCGGGTGACTACGATGACAATACTTATGGTGAATCGTTACGCTATGCAGAAGTGCTGACATTGGCCCATGCACTGGACAAACATCTGGAACGGTGAACGTTAGGCTCAGTGCTTAGTCTCCGCTCACTCTCGGAGCTCCACAGCCGTAATTACGATTCTGGCAGACGGCATATCACGGTTCACTTGCTTCATCCCTCTCTCTTTTTAAATATATATATATATTTTTACCGCTGTCTGAAATAATTAACGTTGCCTTGAGAACCAAAAGGTACGGCTCTGGGGAAAAAAAAGAGGTAGGCCAGAAAAGATAGCAGAGGACCAGCAGAATTTTTACATACGTACGCGCATATTATATATATATATATGCGGCTGCTCCGTGGGGATGATTCCTTTTATCTGCTTAAACCTTGTGATTGCGCGCCTGTGAACAACCGCCCAGGGACTCGGGGTGGAAGAGGGAGCGACAGCGGCCCGAGCCAAACCTACTCTTACTCTTCCCTCTCCAGCGCCCGCCGCCTCGTACTGGACCTCCCCGGACGCTCTGCTCGGCCCTTTTTTTTTCCTAAGCTCTTTTTCCTCCCACAGCGCTGCCAGCGTCTGACGAGATCCCCCTGTGCAAAAGGGTTGTTCCGAATGTGCATTCGGCGGGGGCGTTTGTGAGGTACGACTGGTGAAACCTGGCATTCCGCTGCGATCCTCGCAGTTCTTCTCGCCGGGGCTGAGGATTCCAGTGTCCGACTGAAAGGTCCCGAGATCATTGAAGACGGTCTACGTTTGGACAGTGGTAAAATGCGAGAATTTATACGCCCGGAAATGGTAGACAATGAATACAATGTAAGAGAACTGGGCTCAAAACCATGACACCTACTTCCAGTACCGCTTGCCGATTTATGCTGTCGAAACATCAGACTCATTTCGCCAGAAAGGAGGGAAGAAACAAACGAACGAATCAAGGGTGGTGGTTGTTAATCCCACCGATCTTTACTTAGATGTGTTTACGATGAAACCTTCCCTTAGAAAAATTTATGAATGATTGTGCTGATAAACCCCTTACGTTATTTGATTTTCAAACAGCTGGGCAGAACTGAACGTACTCAGACATTTCGCTCTTTACTGATTCTGATCAACACTAAACTGGCACACAATATTTTTTAGCGCAACGCAATCGTACTTTCAATAATCTCTACAAAATAATGGCCCTGACTAACAATAAACTATACCTTTCATGAATCACTTACCTCACAAACATCTTCGTTACTCGAACTACTGCAATACAGCGAGCGCCAATACTGCCAGCTAAATAAAAGATCCTAACTACTGAAGGCACTAACTACTGATAGGCATTGTTAGCAAATGAAAGATTTTGATAGAGAACAAAACATGTATTTACCTTAACAGTGTTCAAAGGTCATTTTATATATATACACTCCTGGAAATTGAAATAAGAACACCGTGAATTCATTGTCCCAGGAAGGGGAAACTTTATTGACACATTCCTGGGGTCAGATACATCACATGATCACACTGACAGAACCACAAGCACATAGACACAGGCAACAGAGCATGCACAATGTCGGCACTAGTACAGTGTATATCCACCTTTCGCAGCAATGCAGGCTGCTATTCTCCCATGGAGACGATCGTAGAGATGCTGGATGTAGTCCTGTGGAACGGCTTGCCATGCCATTTCCACCTGGCGCCTCAGTTGGACCAGCGTTCGTGCTGGACGTGCAGACCGCGTGAGACGACGCTTCATCCAGTCCCAAACATGCTCGATGGGGGACAGATCTGGAGATCTTGCTGGCCAGGGTAGTTGACTTACACCTTCTAGAGCACGTTGGGTGGCACAGGATACATGCGGACGTGCATTGTCCTGTTGGAACAGCAAGTTCCCTTGCCGGTCTAGGAATGGTAGAACGATGGGTTCGATGACGGTTTGGATGTACCGTGCACTATTCAGTGTCCCCTCGACGATCACCAGTGGTGTACCGCCAGTGTAGGAGATCGCTCCCCACACCATGATGCCGGGTGTTGGCCCTGTGTGCCTCGGTCGTATGCAGTCCTGATTGTGGCGCTCACCTGCACGGCGCCAAACACGCATACGACCATCATTGGCACCAAGGCAGAAGCGACTCTCATCGCTGAAGACGACACGTCTCCATTCGTCCCTCCATTCACGCCTGTCGCGACACCACTGGAGGCGGGCTGCACGATGTTGGGGCGTGAGCGGAAGACGGCCTAACGGTGTGCGGGACCGTAGCCCAGCTTCATGGAGACAGTTGCGAATGGTCCTCGCCGATACCCCAGGAGCAACAGTGTCCCTAATTTGCTGGGAAGTGGCGGTGCGGTCCCCTACGGCACTGCGTAGGATCCCCTACGGTCTTGGCGTGCATCCGTGCGTCGCTGCGGTCCGGTCCCAGGTCGACGGGCACGTACACCTTCCGCCGACCACTGGCGACAACATCGATGTACTGTGGAGACCTCACGCCCCACGTGTTGAGCAATTCGGCTGTACGTCCACCCGGCCTCCCGCATGCCCACTATACGCCCTCGCTCAAAGTCCGTCAACTGCACATACGGTTCACGTCCACGCTGTCGCGGCATGCTACCAGTGTTAAAGACTGCGATGGAGCTCCGTATGCCACGGCAAACTGGCTGACACTGACGGCGGCGGTGCACAAATGCTGCGCAGCTAGCGCCATTCGACGGCCAACACCGCGGTTCCTGGTGTGTCCGCTGTGCCGTGCATGTGATCATTGCTTGTACAGCCCTCTCGCAGTGTCCGGAGCAAGTATGGTGGGTCTGACACACCGGTGTCAATGTGTTCTTTTTTCCACTTCCAGGAGTATATATATATATATATATATATATATATATATATATATATATATATATATATATCAGTTCATGATATCAAGTATTACAAATTTACACTTTCTGGCGGACACACGTCCAGATCGTCCGCTCTTGCAATTCTGCAGTCTCTCTCCCCACATCCACCACTGCTGGCGGCTCACCTCCAATTGCGCAACGCTACGCGCTGTTCACATCCAAGTTCCAAACACTACAATAGCGAATGTTCCAACCATGCCAACCAGCCACAGACTGCACACAGCACAGCCAGTGATTTTCATACAGAGCGCTACGTGACGTTACCAACATAAAAACCTAAGCAGCCTACTTACAACGATACATCCGGATTAGCCCAGACAGTCCTGGTTTTTTACTGCTGTCCGTGGTTGCAAAAATGTCTAGAGCTTGAGAATTTTATGACTGACGAGCACTGTTTTTTTCTATGCGTACGTGGGATGGACAAAATAATACGAAAGCCCGATCTATACACTATATTTTTTTATAATTATAGAGCAGTGTCACCATGGCTTTGAGAACAACTGTAGTTCTTTGCGGAATGGATTTTTAGGGTGTCTGAATACTTTCCAACGCAATGTTCTCGCATTATTGTACCACAACATTCGCCATCTACTTCAGCGATGTTTGCACTGGAAATCTGCTCACTCTTTGCTCTAAAACTACCCGTAACTGTTCAGTGATGGTGAAGTCAGATTTTACTGGCTGGAAAATATTTTTGATGATGGTCTGATGCTCCACAAACGACGTCTGAACCTATGTGTATGGACGTATTATCTGTGGTGTCACCGCCAGACACCACACTTGCTAGGTGGTAGCTTTTAAATCGGCCGCGGTCCGCTAGTATACGACGGACCCGCGTGTCGCCACTGTCAGTAATTGCAGACCGAGCGCCGTCACACGGCAGGTCTAGAGAGACGTACTAGCACTCGCCCCAGTTGTACAGCCGACGTTGCTAGCCATGGTTCACTGAGAATTACGCTCTCATTTGCCGAGACGATAGTTAGCATAGCCTTCAGCTACTTTTGCTACGACCTAGCAAGGCGCCATTACCAGTATAGATATTGTGATTACAAAGCCTGTACAGTAACGAGAGATGTTCTACAAATGTGGATTAAAGTTAAGTATTCCAGAAGCTACGTACTTTTCTTTATAGCATTCATTACGTATCCTGTTTCAGACCTCACGCCAGCCTGCGTGAGCTTATAGCGTGCATTTCGGTCTCCTCAAACAAAACAGTGTTGGCACTTCTGCCGACACTTCATTATCATCTTGGAATTTAGCAGGATTTGGCAGCTAGTCGTAGTAAACACTCCATTCTCCAGTATGTCGAGGTATTCATTCGCACTATTCCGACCGTTGACAGTGATGATAGGACCAGCTGAATACGAGGGCTGTTCAGAAAGTAAGCTCCGATTGATCGCGAAATGGAAACGACTATGATAATCCGATAAAGCTTTGCACAGATGTGTTGGGCAGTGTCTCTAGTATGACCCTAAATAGCATCACGTCACTCCTCTCATTTCTGAGCTCACAGTGATCGCGTAAAGTTGTCTAGAGAATAGTGTCTCCCGCCAAGTACGAGGACCTGGTGAGAAATTCCGCCTGAAGCTATACAGCCAACATTACATAACTGTCGTGCAGTTTCTTCTACAAGGCAATATTCTCAGCCGCATTCTGAAGGGGCAATGAAGATGCTCCTGCATCGTTTTCAATTGGAAATGTTTGACTACCCACGATACAGCCCGTAATTGACTCCCCCTGCGTTTCATTTCTGCTCACATGAACCGCTGGCTATGAATACAACATTTTGGCACAGAAAACGAGCTGTAGGCCAGCGTAGAGAATTGGCGGATAGCACTGGCGGCTGTCTTTTATGATGAGGGTATTGGAAAGTTGGTACAACGCTACGACAAATGTCTTAGTCAGAACGGCAACTACGTAGAGAAGTAGTTGGATGGTGTAGCTAACTGTTAAAAATAAAACATTTCTAATTTTCACTGTGGTTCCCATTTCGCGATCAATCGGAGCTTACTTTCTGAACAGCCCTCGTATTATAATGTAGCCTCCCAGCTCGTAAGGGAACCTCCCCCATGTTTGACTGTAGGAAGTAGGTAGGCCGCATTGTGGGCTACTTTTGGAGTTCTCGATACATCAATCCAGCCGTTTGTTGGAAACAATGTAAACGATGGTTCAACGGACCATACCACTTTCTTGCAGTCATCAACCGTCCCGGTTTTATGATCATGGCACCACTTCTTCGGCAGTTTTGCGTTACCTACCGTTGTTAAGCCGTTCCATGGATGTTAGCCTTGTGACGCTCCCGCAGATTTGTTTTTGTCGGCATAGTATTACTCAAGTGAAAGTTCTGTTCTGCAGTCACTTTTTCCGTGGTCGTTTTATGCTCTCTGGCCACAATCCATTTTAATGCTCGTAGATTTCTGTCACACGTTGCCATGGCGATTGCGACTTGAGCCAAGCAGAGAATTTTTGTGGCGGAGTGGAATGATCGTCCGCACATGAGAGACACTGTGACGTCATTTGTTCTATTTAGGCGTCCAAACCCTGCCAAGTACAGTTTCGACGTCCTAACTGTTTCGTACGAATAATCCCCCAGTGTCCGTGTTGAAGTAACCGCAAGATTTCTTTTTGCAAGGCTTTAGGAATCAACATACGGGACTGTCCACTGCCAATCTGCACAAGAATTACACCTTTCTTTACAGCGAGGCGCACTGAAGAGTTCTTTATGGATGAACGAGGCCAAGATGTGCGAATGTAGTTGAGCAAAATGTTCAAATCGGTATCAGCGTCTGTGTGTGAGGAATGTTTCCTGAAAGTTTGGCCGTACCTTTTTGTAACACCCCCTAGAACTTATAACTACTTAAACCTAACTAACCTAAGGACATCACACACATCCATGCCCGAGGCAGGATTCGAACCTGCGACCGTAGCGGTCACGCGGTTCCAGACTGAAGCGCCTAGAACCGCACGGCCACACCGGCCGGCTTGGTCCAGTTCTAAAGATGAAAACAGATACTGCAGGATTTACTGGCAAAATATTCAGGCAACAATAGTAACCAAAACAGATTTGTGAAACTAAATGAGGGTGCAAACCGAAAAAGCATTAGGTTTAAGGGCTCGCTAAGCTGTGAATATTTGGTAGCTAGCATGAATGTAAATAGTAACATTGAGGAGTCAGAAGTTGACAGCATCAGAGAGAAAGTAAATGAGACTAAAGGGTTCTCAGCTGAAGACAAAAGTCAGTTGGACCACGGGTCCTTTGTGACGATAGCATGTCCGCAATCGAACAGGTATCGGCTAGCATACCCAGTCTCAGGGAAATCCCTGGGCCTGAGGAAAGTTACTGAACTGAGACTATATGTACAGAAGTGAACATCGGTCGGAATCCTGACAGTATTCGTTATACTGGGTAGTTTTATGCTCTCTGGCCACAATCCTTTTTAATGCTCGTAGATTTCTGTCAGTTAATTTCGGCTTTCGCCCAACATTCCGCCTCGCCGATGATGTTGGACCACGCCTTTATTGCCGTGGACACTGTCGCTAGTGAAAGATTAAACAGTTCAGCCGTTTTCGTCACACATGCTACAGCTAAGCAAGCACCAAAGAGTTGCCAGTTTTGAAGTCTGAGAGATCTAACATTTCACCGATCACTTGTGTTAGTCGTCGCAAAAAGAAAGAGTGTAATACGGTGGAAGAGAACCTTCAAGACTTGGTATGTTGACTGTGCACTGCAGCCCCGTCGCAGTATGTACTAGTACTCGGTGGTGGCATGTTGCAACGACAGCTGCTATCTAGCACAGTGTTAATATCATTTTGTCAACCCCTTGTACACGCTCGACGTCGGGTTTTGAAACAGTCTCTTACGGCTGCGTCTCTCTCAGTCCGACCTTGCAGCATACATGGACGTCGATGGGAAGGCGTGACTACCGATTTCACCTCACCATTTCACTTAATGTTAGTCATTTGACAACACAACAGGAGCAACGTGTTGTTTTCGTATGTGAAGTACCGAAACTACACGTTTTTCCATCATTTTGTCATTATCCATTTTTTGTTTCATCGCTTAGCAATGGGCAATATAAAGTGTGTGTTTACTGTTAACGTGGAACAGGAATATACATGTTGGAAATTGTGTAATGGTAATAACAATGAACGTGTTTATTGCGTACCATGTACTGGAGAATTTTCTGTTGCACATAAAGGAAAGGATGATATTAAAGACCCAGTAAAAATAGTTAAACCTACAAGCCTGTTTAATGCTACTGCTTCATCAAACATATGTGTTTTTGTAGGAAATTGTGATCTGCAGTGTCCTGCTAAACAGATTACATTTTCATATCACAATGCCAGATACGAACTCAGTTTCGAAATATCAGAGTGAGCATCCATGCTGGTTAAAAAGTGATAAGACCCAAAATTTTCATCTGCTGGAACCAAAACCGACGCAGTTATTATTAACGTTATTTCGCGATTTGTATCTGATAATGTATTGAGTTCTTTGAAAAACACTAGATATGTAATACGTGGCGTTAACTGATTAGAGAGTATCCACAAAATGTAACTGTATCATTCGTGACAGCACCTCCTCGAGCCTCGACTGCTCGGACTGACAACACTCCCATCCCTCTCCCCTAAACTTAACACGTCCGGAAATTTTAACTTAACTGGAACCAGGAAGACTCTACTCTTCTTCATACTGGCTGAACATTACATTCACACATGCAAGTAATTTCCCAAATACTACAACATCACGAATGATCACCCATTAGCCCAAATCAAACAGATTACCACTGATAAAACATTCTCCTGGACAAACTGAACAACTCTTTCTACATAATAACGCAGTGCGCAAAATCCATTGGCAGAGTACAATAATTCGTATGAGATATGCTGTCAAACGCGAAACAGTAAAAAGTGCAAATGGAAATAAGCACTTCCAAAATATTTGAACAAAGAAGCACTGGCAATTAAAATCAAATGATAGGGGATAAAACTGATTAACTTTTACTTCGTCAGTATTGGCGGCAATTGTTTACATAATACGGACTATGTCGTAAGTCAGTGAGTTTGCAAAATCAAAATAATTAAGGAAAGAAATAAGCTAATAGACGAAACAAGATTTTAACTATTATTCTGAACGTTATTACTGAAAAGAAACCAGAGCGGCATCGCATTATGACAATTTACAATTGCGTAAAATTAATCTCCGTAGCATGTTACTCTTGCTTATGGATATTAAGTTTTTACATCACTCATTAGAACAACATAGTTCGCAGTGTATCTTAGTCAGTATTTCTTCAGAACAGTTTCCACTTAGGTGTTACTATCGGCGAGTTGTCGACGTTCGCCTCGTTAGTCCATGATCCTTGAGCGTGTAATCCAGTAACTGTCATTGTCTTGCTGAACTTTGACCGGGGACGCCTATTACGAACATAACATCAACGATCGATGTTTGCAGAATTAATTACACTCTTCGTATCTGCATATAACGACGAAAATAAAACAGGCTTCCTTCCATTAACGCGTGACGTAACCTGACGTCATAATGTTTATTACACACTTTAGCCACAGTTTTCAGATTTATGGTTTACGAGCGCGGCGCGTTTTATTCCTAGTATATCCGTCCGCACTAAGGAAGTAAATCAAGTCAGTTGTACTGTAAATAATTAGTCCTTGGTCTAAACAGAACAATAAGCGCGGTGCGCAATTGCCTTCGCAGTTACTTCGATCTAGCGACGATTAGCACGCTGTACATTCACAGTTAAAGTTCTTCGTATCAACATACGACACGGAAATGCGTTACCATATTTTCTGTTTCATTCCACAGTCCGTGTTATGCACTGAACAGTTTTTGCTATCTGCAATGGCAAACAGTATCTTTACGGCGTGCACATAGCTTACTGGTCTGCAAATTAAAGTTTTATGCTTAATGAGTCAAAACGCAGTTCCCACAAATGAGCAACGCGACAAGTAAAGTCACTAGTTCTTCAATCGCGGTTCACACCTAGATCATAAATGTAACACTCACCAAAGACAGGAATTTTTTCGCCGGCCACGACCACAATGTGTAATAGTACATACACGGCCGACTATCGCCCCACTCTCCTCGTTACTCACAACTCTGTGTTGATGCCTTCTCTTTCGACCTATCGATATGTTTCTACGTCAGTCAAACACCTCGTTTCATATAATATTTTCGAAGACTCTGATTACACCGATTTACAGTTTTATACAAAATCAAAGTTCCATATCACTCTGTCCCTAGAAAATGAATTCAAATAACATAACTATAAGAAAGTAAGCAACATCAGAATAATTGAAAATTGCAATCACATTCATAACAATTACATAATGTACAGACAGGCGTAAGTACACAAAGAATAAAATTTACATAACTCATTCTGAAATAACTTTTTCGATGGATGATGAAGAGAAGAAAAAGAAAATCCAATAAAAGAGAAAAAATTGAATATTAGCCTGTAGCGTTATCTTCACAAACAGTAACAATGGACTGCTCAAACAGAAGTGATTCCGATTGTTATAAATTTCAGTCTGGAGGAGGGAATTCAAATTAAATTTTTAAATTACGATGTAGTGTCAGGAGAAAAAAATTTCGATGTAGTGTCAGGAGCAACTGGTCAATTTAGATTGACCATTTTTTTCAGTGTGTGAAAAAATACTAAATTGAGGAAAAGTTGGGCTGTTACACTGCTGATAACACTAACAATAATTTTGGTGGTGTGAAGAGGGATGGTAATGAAAATGTGTTCAGAATAGTTCAAAGGCAGAAGTATTTTAGGAGTCTGTTGTTCAGCCCACAATGTACGGAAACCATTTCTGAAAAAAGTCTAGCGAAAAATACAAGTGAGTAGATGTTGTTGTGCTCTCCATGCTACTCTATCCTGTGCAAGGTTCTTCGTTTCCCAGTACCTACTGCAACCTACATCCTTCTGAATCTGCTTAGTGTATTCATCTCTTGGTCTCCCTCTGCGATTTTTACTCTCCACGCTGCCCTCCAATACTAAATTGTTGATCCCTTGATACCTCGGAATATGCCCTACCAACCGATCCCTTCTTCTAGTCAAGTTGTGCCACAAATTTCTCTTCTCTCCAATTCTATTCAATACCCCCTCATTAGTTATGTGATCTATCCATCTAATCTTCAGCATTCATCTGCAGCACCACATTTCGAAAGCTTCTATTCTCTTCTTGTCCAAACTATTTATCGTCCATGTTTCACTTCCATACCCGCTACACTCCGTATAAATACTTTCAGAAACGAGTTCCTGAGACTTAAATCTATCCTCGATGTTAACAAATTTCTCTTCTTCAGAAGCGCTTTCCTTGCCATTGCCAGTCTACATTTTATATCATATCTACTTCGACCATCATCAGTTATTTTGCTCCCCACATAGCAAAACTCATTTATTTCTTTAAGCGTCTCATTTCCTAATCTAATTCCGGCAGCATCAACCGATTTAAAGTTTTTATTTCTTCTCCATGGATTTTAATTCCTACTCCAAATTTTTCTTTTGTTTCCTTTACTGCTTGCTCAATATACAGATTGAATAACATCGGGGAGAGGCTACAACCCTGTCTCACTCCCTTCCCAACCACGGCTTCCCTTTCATGTTCCTCGACTCATAACTACCACCTGGCTTCTGTACAAATTGTAAATACCCTTTCGCCCCTGTATTTTACCCCTGCCACCTTCAGAATTTGAAAGAGAGTATTCCAATCAACATTGTCAATAGCTTTCTCTAAGTCTACAAATTCTAGAAACGTAGGTTTGCCTTTCATTAATCTATTTTCTAAGATAAGTCGTAGGGTCGGTATTGCCTCGCGTGTTTCAACATTTATACGGAATCCAAACTGATCTTCCCCGAGATCGGCTTCTATCAGTTTTTCCATTCGTCTGTAAAGAATTCGTGTTAGTATTTTGCAGCAGTGGCTTATTAAACTAATAGTTCGGTAATTTTCACATCTGTCAACACCAGCTTTCTTTGGGAGTGGAATTATTATGTTCTTCTTAATGTCTGAAGGTATTTCGCCTGTCTCATATATCTTGCTAACCAGATGGTAGTTAAGTTCGACCTGACTCCCTCAAGGCTGTCAGTAGTTCTAATAGAATGTTGTCTACTCCCGGGGCTTTGTTTCGACTCAAATTCTTCACGCAGTATCATATCTCTCATTTCATCTTCATCTACATTCTCTTCCGTTTCTATAATATTGTCCTCAAGAACATCGCCCCTGTATAGACCCTCTATACACTCCTTCCACCTTTCTGTTTTCCCTTCTTTGCTTAGAGCTGGGTTTCCATCTTAGCTCTTGATATTCATACAAGTGGTTCTCTTTTCTCCAAAGGTCTCTTTAATTTTCCTGTAAGCAGTATCTATCTTATCCCTAGTGAGATAAGCCTCTACATCGTTACATTTGTCCTCTAGCCATCCCTGCTAAGCTATTTTGCACTTCCTGTCGATCTCATTTCAGAGACGTTTGTATTCCTCTTTTTCTTCCCAGCAATCCATATTCACCTACTACGTTTTCTTCTCTTCCTTTTCCTACAATCGAATTCCAGTCACCCGTGACTATTAAAGTTCCGTCTCCCTTCACTATCTGAATAATTTCTTTTATCTCATCATAAATTTCTTCAATCTCTTCGTCATCTGCGGAACTAATTGGCATATAAACTTGTACTAGTGTGGTAGGTGTGGGCTTCGTATCTATCTTAGCCACAATAATGCCTTTACTATACTGTTTGTAGTAGCTTACCCGCACTCCTATTTTCCTATTCATTATTAAACCTACTCCTGCCTTACCCCTATTTGATTTTATTTTTATAACCCTGTATTCACCTGATCAGAAGTCTTGTTCCTCCTGCCACCGAACTTCACTAAGTACCACCATATCTAACTTTAACCTATCCATTTCCCTTTTTAAATTTTCTAACCTACCTGCCCGATTAAGGGATCTGACATTCCACGCTCCGATCCGTAGAGCGCCAGTTCTCTTTCTCCTGATAACCACGCCCTTCTGAGTAGTCCCCGCCCGGAGATCCGAATGGGGGACTATTTTACCTCCGGAATATTTTACCCAAGAGGACGCCGTCATCATTTAACCATACAGTAAAGCTGCATGAACTCGGGAAAAATTACGGCTGTAGTTTCCCCTTGCTTTCAGCCGTTCGCAGTACCAGCACAGCAAGGCCGTTTTGGTTAGTGTTAAAAGGCCAGATCAGTCAGTCATCCAGACGGTTGCCCCTGCAACTACTAAAAAGGCTGCTGCCCTCTTCAGGAACCACACGTTTGTCTGGCCTCTCAACAGAGCCTCTCAACAGATACCCTTCCATTGTGGTTGCACCTACGGTACGGCTATCGGTATCGCCGACGCACGCAAGCCTCCCCACCAACGGCAAGGTCCATGGTTCATGGGGGGGAATAAGTAGATAATGTTTAATAATTTAGTAATCTGTTAAGATTTTTAAGTAATTTCAAAAATATGTTCTCGGTTTTACCCAAAACATATGGTAATATGTCCTGGACTGGACCCAGAAAAGTATGGTTAGCCTACCTTTAGATCACAACTGCACAACTGACGGAATATTAGTTCGTAATTGGCAGTGACGTGAAATGTACCATCCCGTCATTCGCCTCAAATCAGTTATGAGAAAGTGAAATAAGATATACAACAGATCAACTCCTAAAAATTCTTGACTCAACCAAATTATTTGTCATCTTACACGTACCAAGCTTAAATCTGAAAAAGCTATATCGGATCTCAGCAGTCTCCACCCTATTCCCTGAGATTTAGAAGGAAACTAGAGAGCTGATGGCCATACAATCAGATTAACCCAATCATTCCATCTTCAGGCCTGCAGCTGCAAAGAGAAATTTGCAGCAGTCTCAACACCATCAAAACCAGGCATGCAAGATCCTTTTATGGGAAAATTTACTCAGGCCAGACTGTGATTGTGGTGCAGTGGAGCAAACAGCAAAACAAGTTATTAGCGAGTAAGTTTTAAAGCGGGCAGGAATGATTTCATAGCGGCTTTTCCAAAGGTTGTTGCGTGGTTAAATTACCTGGCCATAAAACTCAGATCAAACTATGATATTAACAAACAGTACACTTAGGGAGTTTCAGAAACTCCAGGGAAGACAGAGATTGAAAAGTATCCAACAATCAATTAAGAAGATAGGGTGCAAGTGCTACTCTGAAATAAAATGGAAAATAGTGTATGGCGTCAGTGGCCGGAAGTTCCCAGTCGGGAAGTTCGGCAGCCAAGTACAGGTCTTATTGGGTGCACGACCTGCGCGTCGACATGATGATGAGGACAGCAAATCACCCAGTCTCTGAGGGGAGAAAATCTCCTGCCCCAGCAGGGAATCGAAGCCGGGCCCCCATGCGTGGCAATCCAATGCGCTGACCATTCAGCTAATGGGACGGACGACTCTGAAATGAAGAGGTTGGTACAAGCGAGCAGTTTGCAGCAGACCGTATCAGACCAGTCAGAAGGCTGATGACACAAGACAAATCAGAAACTAAAATTTATATTTTACGAATCATCATCATTATTTTCTTTGGGCCTTTGTCCCACGTCAACGTTGGGTCGGCCGTGTTACTATGGAATCGGTGATGTTAGCGTCAGAGGGCGGCTGGATGCCCTCCCTTCGCCACCCCGTACCACCCTAGGACGGAATTAGTATACCCCAGCTGTCTGCGTCTAGTGTAAGTCATGAAATAGTGCGAACATGTTCAAATGTCTGCGAGTCATGTAACTGAGGCGGTACGTGGGACTAGCCCGGTATTCACCTGCGGGGATGTGTAAAACGCCTAAAAACCACATCCAGGCTGGCCGGCACACCGGCCCTCCTCGTTAATCCGTCGGGGGGATTCGATCCGGGCCGGCGCGCTTATCCAAGTCCAGGAAGCATCGCCTTAGCGTCCTTTTTTTTTTTTTTTTTTTTTTTTTTGTGTAATCTCATTTTGTTGGCTTTTGTTCGTTGCATTTGGTCGGTGCGGACGTCGTAAGACATCCATTTATGTTCGTTGTTGATCGATTGACTCAGTTTTTTTTTTTATTACAGAGGGCACGTAACCCTCTGACCGAACACGCTGAGCTACCGTGCCGGCGATTTATATTAGGTCTTATTTTTGTCATGTTAACAGAATCTTCCGTCAGTTTTTGGTAGAACAACATTATAATAAATGAAGAGCACCAAATTGCTTTTGTTCTACACTAGAATGTGGCAAAGAAATAAAATTTTGTTATTGTTATGTTGGTACATTAGATTGCACAATGTAATAAAATTTTGTTCTCTTTATGTTGGTACATGAGACTCCACAATGTAAGTCATTTGTCAACATCTCGGCTGGGCTCGGAGTCCTTTTGTCATCGACTACATTTGAGGATCCTAAGAGCTCCATATCGTGTAAGATAAGCTAATTTGGAAGCTCTCTTATTCTAAAAAGCAAAAAGAGGACTTCGAAAATAGGGACGAAAGGCCTGCAATTCTGCGGTTACCACATCTACGCGTTGTAAATCAAAATAGGAGGAAGGTAAGAAAGCTAAAAAGGCCAAGTAAGCTGAAGAGCAAGCACACAAAAGCGTTCATGGCCAGATACATGATCAGCAGTAGTGCCTTTAAGAAAATGAAAAGAGATCGAAATTGTGTGGAAAATGTCAAAGAATCAAGCACTGAAGGTGAAAGCAACGAATCCTCTGGAAAATCTGAGTTGGAGCTTCTTCTGCGAGTTTCCTCATCCGTAGGTCTTTGATGCTTCATGTATTATTTTGACAAGAAATTTTCGGAGGGAACCAGAGGAAAACTTCTGATCACGTGCATTATGTACTCACTGCGAGCACATTCACATTGCAGTAGGGCTGAAATGGACATATACCTCTGTGACTTTTGTCGTTAAACAATTTCATTCTGATATAAATTTTATGTATCTGTTTTAACATATTCTGTATATTTTATAAAAACTAATACTTGCAAATATTATATTGCAGTTATACTTTTAAACTAGATTGTGTATTCTGTGATTTAATATCTTTTTCTAATGTTGTTAAGTGCTATTTTGTGTAATTTTGCAAGGGGTTCGACTTTGGCAAATAGTTTTCAGAGGTTTGTTTCTAAGCTGCTAGGGTAGCATTTGTCATTAAGATGATCTGCAAACGTGGAATGCGTACCATTGCATTTCATTGCTCTTAAATGTTCAGCGTATCTCATTTTCAGATTTCTGCATGTCATACTGATTCACAGTCTTTGCGGGTTAACCGGTATATACTTGCTTTTCTGACTTTATTTAAGGTAGTGTTTGGTGTTTTTAATCTTTCCTATAACGTTTTGTGTGGTCTGTACGCCATATGTACCGTTGTTTTCTCGTATTGTTTTTGAGTGTCAATGTTTGCCACGTGTTCCTGTAGTTTGTGGTTTCCTCATCTTGCGTGTTTTTTATGTTCCATGCTGTATGATCATTACTGATGTGTCACGCTGTTATACTATTGTGTGCGTTTTGTGTCAGTTGTGTTTTTATTTTATGGTTCAGTTAGCCTACTGTGTTTAGACTGATACAATTTTCTGTGACAAACTGTCTGATTACATCGAATAACAACTTTTTAAAATTGGCAGATGTTGTAGTACCCAACACGTGTTCTAAGATAAGAAAAATTTGCTAATTTAAAATGTGCAAATCATTTGTCTCTACCATACACCGTTTTTTTTACATATACTTCGTCAATCATTTGTAACTCACTAGAAAAGTTGTTGTTACAAGGAGTGCTAATGATCATGGTGCTAGCTAAGAAAGTAATGAGACTGAGTCACGTGACACGTTTGCTATATAGTAATGTCTAGTTCAAGACATCATACACACACAAAATCTATGCATACTGAAAATATTTCCTTTATCTAAGCTGTGTTTGATTTGCATTTCTTGGCTGTGGAAATGCTTTTGTGCTGAGCCCTTGGCATTTCACGCTGGAGAGTTCAGCAGTAGTCAGCCAGCATTGCTGCTCTCCATCGACCAGGATACTGTGACTAAATCAGGGAGAGTCCTGGAGGAAACGTTCATCGAGTTCGTCATTACCTGGAAATGGGCTTTCAGGGAAGATGCCACGATGTGAATCGAGGAGATGAATTTTGAGGTACATATTAACACCCATTTGTTTGTACGAACTCATGCACTTCTTCATAGCACTTACATAGCGGGTTTACAATTTCCCAGAAAACTGCCGACAGCTAATTTGAATGTCACCCACCACTTAGTAAGTCTCAGAAGTGGGTATCAGCAGTTACTTTGTTGATTTTTGGACCTATGAACACAGCTTTTTTTCAGTTTCGCATAACTCAACTCCGGAAACTTGCTGCACAGTTTCCGAAAAGCATCTGAGTTGTTGTCTAGCATCTTGACGAAAATCTGTATGAGCCCCAGCTTGATGTTGCCCCACAAACCAAAACATTGCATCGAAACGAGTTCATAGTGCTATGAAATGTGGGAAAAAAGACGCAAAGTGGCATTTAGAAGAAGAACAACAACACCAAAAATGCAACAGGAACGTAATATGTAGGAAATCGTCCACGCAACCTGCCACTGAAGATGCCTTGCAGAAAATAAAGGCGAAACGCGTATGGCACTAATAATTGTGTTTCATTCAGTTGCTGTCAGACGGTCCATAAAGTAAAAATTATCAATATGCCGTAATCTGTGGAATTGGTTTAGAAACTGAAGGAATGTCTGTATACTTTACAGATGGACGAATTTTGCTGGAAAATCCGATGACAACTGTCAAACAGAAATAACAGTCTGTGGTTGTGGTTGATTTATTCACGCCATATCGTAGGAACTCCGAATGCCAAATGGTTGTTCTTCTTCGCCTTCCTTATCCAACCGCGCAAATTGCATGCGCATGTCAAAGATATGTACTGTGGCTCCGACGATTTACCTGAATTCATCTCTGAATCGAAGTGCAGTTCATATGCTTTCTTCAGGAACAGCGTAAAATCTTCCATTGCGATTTGTCTCTTAGATAGTCGCACACGTAGTGAAACAAATCTGGTGAATATCTGCAACCTCTGGACGTCATGACATCGCCTTAAAATAAAAAATAAAAAATAAAGAAATAAAAGACAAGTAATCCAGTATCAAAAATGTATTACCTTAAATATAACTATTCTCAAGATGTCGAAATTACTGCAGGGCGTTGTATAACAAATTACTATAAACGAGGGGGTGAAAAAAATTGGTAATCGTCATTCCATGAAAATTAATTTTTGACTTTGTCTTGAAAATCTGACATGAAAGGGCAAAACAGTTTTTAGATTTGACATCAGCATAAAAAACTGCATTAGAAAAATAGCGGGTATCGGAGGCTAGCTTGTTTGTATGTACTGGTTGTTATAGGTTTTGTGTGTACTGAAATTTGAAATGGAATGCACGTGACGCTAGGACCTCCCTTCGGATGGACAGATCGCCGGGTGTAAGTCTGTTTAGTTGACACCAATTCGGCAAATTGCGTGTCGGTGAGGCAACTCAATACACAGCAAACGAACGGACAAAATCTCCGACCCGGCATGGAATCATACCCCGGTCCCTCGCATGGCATTCTGCCGCACTGATCACACAGCTATGGAGGCGGACGTCGGCGTATTGAGATTCGGTATTGTTAGTTGTTGTTTTCTATTGCGATATCTATGTAGTGTGTTTTCCTGTATGTTTCTTCAAGTGTGAAGTCGATGTTTGGCTGGGATGTACTGATGTTTCTGTCTATCTGCAGTATCTGGTCATATACGACTTAGGACACCATATGATTGAAGGTAGAGAATAGTCATGTTTTGCAGTTTGACCTGAGAAGTAATTGTTCGATGCTGGTACGTGCCACACGCTAAACATCTAGCATTCTATAATAAAATTGTTCAAATGGCTCTGAGCACTGTGCGACTTAACATCTGACGTCATCACTCCCCTAGAACTTGGAACTACTTAAACCTAACCTAAGGGTGTCACACACATCCATGCCCGAGGCAGGATTAGAACACGCGACCGTAGCTGTCGCACGGTTCCAGACTGAAAGGCCCAGAACCGCTAGGTCACAGCGGTGGGGCAACTAGCATTCTCACATGAAGCTATATTTTCAGAGCCTTTCGTCATGTTTCCGTTGCATGTTTTATTATCAACTGTCTCGTTTACCTACAAATAAAAGAAAAAAAACATAACTTTATTTTTCCGACACTGCAACAAGATCATATGTCAAGTTGAAAGGACTGTTTTACATCCTTTAAACTTTTTCACAGTTAAAGATAATGAATTTATGTGACTATGCTTCCTGTTCCTCTTCCCCGAGAAAGATACAAGCAGGTTTTAACAGTTCGGTAATGTCAAGGTTACGTTAGCGGACTGCCATGTACTAAGGAGACGAAATTCATGGGGTACTTCCTAATATCTTGTCGGACCACCGCGCGACCGCTACGTTCGCAGGTTCGAATCCTGCCTCGGGCATGGATGTGTGTCATGTCCTTAGGTTAGTTAGGTTTAAGTAGTTCAAAGTTCTAGGGGACTGATGACCTCTGCAGTTCAATCCCATAGTGCTCAGAGCCATTTTTTTGTCGGACCTTCTCTGACCGGCGCAATGCTGCAACTCGACGTGGCATGGACTCAAAAACTCGTGGGAAGTCCGCTGCAGAAAAATTGAGCCATGTTGCCTCTACAGTCGTCCATGATTGCGAAAGCATTGCCGTTGCAACATTTTGCGCAAAAACTGGCCTCTCGATTATGTCTCACAAATATTCGATGGGATTCATGACGGGCGATCTGAGTGGCCGAATAATTCTCTAGAATTGTCCAGAATCTCCTTAAAAACAATCGCGAACAATTGTGGCTCAGCGACACAGCACATTGCCATCTATAAAAATTCCGTTGTTGTTGGGAACTTGAAGTCAACGAATTGCTCAAAATCTACATCTACATCTATACTCCGCGAGCCACCTTACGGTGTGTGGCGGAGGGTACTTATTGTACCACTATCTGATCCCCCCTTCCCTGTTCCATTCACGAATTGTGCGTGGGAAGAACGACTGCTTGTAAGTCTCCGTATTTGCTCTAATTTCTCGGATCTTTTCGTTGTGATCATTACGCGAGATATATGTGGGCGGTAGTAATATGTTGCCCATCTCTTCCCGGAATGTGCTCTCTCGTAATTTCGATAATAAACCTCTCCGTATTGCGTAACGCCTTTCTTGAAGTGTCCGCCACTGGAGCTTGTTCAGCATCTCCGTAACGCTCTCGCGCTGACTAAATGTCCCCATGACGAATCGCGCTGCTTTTCGCTGGATCATGTCTATCTCTTCTATAAATCCAACCTGGTAAGGGTCCCATACTGATGAGCAATACTCAAGAATCGGACGAACAAGCGTTTTGTAAGCTACTTCTTTCGTCGATGAGTCACATTTTCTTAGAATTCTTCCTATGAATCTCAACCTGGCGCCTGCTTTTCCCACTATTTGTTTTATGTGATCATTCCACTTCAGATCGCTCCGGATAGTAACTCCTAAGTATTTTACGGTCGTTACCGCTTCCAATGATTTACCACCTATGGCATAATCGTACTGGAATGGATTTCTGCCCCTATGTATGCGCATTATATTACATTTATCTACGTTTAGGGAAAGCTGCCAGCTGTCGCACCATGCATTAATCCTCTGCAGGTCTTCCTGGAGTACGTACGAGTCTTCTGATGTTGCTACTTTCTTGTAGACAACCGTGTCATCTGCAAATAGCCTCACGGAGCTACCGATGTTGTCAACTAAGTCATTTATGTATATTGTAAACAATAAGTCTCCAAGTAGCCGAAGATAACCAGAACCCAGTCAAGACACAATGTAAACACAGTCTACACCATTATGGAGCCATCAGCAGCTTGCACAGTGTCTTGTTGTCAACTTCGGTCCATGGCTTTGTGGGGTCTGAGCCACACTGGAATCTGATCATCAGCTCTTACCAACTGAAACTGGGACTCATCTGACCAGGTCACTGTTTTACGGTCATGAAGGGTCCAACCTATATGGTCACGAGCTCTGGAGAGTGGCTGCAGGCGAAATCGTGCTATCAGCAAAAGCTCTCGCGTCAGCCGCCTGCTGCCACAACCTATTAACGCCAAATTTCGCCGCACTGTCCTAAAGTATACGTTCGTCGTACGTCCTACATTGATTCCTGCGGTTATTTCATGCAGTTCTGCTGGTATGTTACCACTGACAACTCTAGGAAAGCGTCGCGGCTCTCGTTCGTTAAGTGAAAGCCATCGACCACTGCGTTGTCCGTTATGCCTGCGATTCGTTATTCTCAGCACACTCTTGACACTGTCGATCTCCTAATATTGAATTTCCTAACGATTTCCGGAATGGAATGTTCTACGCGTCTAGCGACAACTACCATTCCGCTTGTACAGTCTGTTAATTCCCGTCAAGCGGCCACAATCACGTCGGAAACCTCTGCACATGAATCGCCTGTGTACAAACAATAGCACTGCCAAAGCCCTGGCCTTTTTTATACCTTATGTACGCGATGCTACTGCCATCTGTATTTGTGCATATCGCTATCCCATGACTTTTGCCACCTCAGTGTCAATATTACTGGTGCAATTACTGAACTATATAAAAAAAAGTAAATTAGTTACAAATTAGGGGGTGCACACACTTTATTAAACATGTAAATGTCAGTAGAGAACCGCGCAGAGTGGCCGCGTGGTCTGAGGCGCCATGTCACGGATTGCGTGGCCCCTCCCGCCGGAGATTCGAGTCCTCCCTCGGGAATGGGTGTGTGTGTTGATCATTCCATAAATCAGTTTACGTTAGTTTAAGTACTGCGTAAGTCCAGGGACCAATGACTTCAGCAGTTTGGTCCTTGAGGAATTCACACACATTTGAGCATTTGTCACTAGAGATATTCGGATTTAGGTTATGAGATGTTCGATGAGCCTGCCAGCATTGGCGATGATGTGGTGCAGACGAATAGCAAAATTCTGCATTATCCGCTGAAGTGTCGGAACATCGATGCTGTCGATCACCTACTGAATGGCTGTTTTCAGTTTAGGAATGGTTTCGGGGTTATTGCTGTACAACTTGTCTTTAATATAGCCCTACAAAAAGGATTCACATGTGTTCAGATATGGAGAATATGGCGGCCAATCGAGGCCATGCCAGTGGCCTCTGGGTAACGCAGAGCCAGGATGCGGTCCCCAATGTGCTCCTTCCGGACGTAAAATACGCTTCTGCTTCGATGGGTGATGAAATCACGTTCCAAAATCTTCACGTATCGTTCGGTAGTCATCGTACCACTAAGGAATATAGCACCGATTGTTGCGTGACTGGACATTGCATACCACACAGTCACTCGTTGAAGCTGATGAGACCTCTCCATCGCGAAATGTGGGTTCTCATTCTCCCAAATGCGCCAATTTTGTTCATTGACGAACCCATCCAAATGAAAGTAGGTTTCTTCGCTAAACCCAACAATACTAATTCCCATCATGCCTCGTGGCCAGCCGTGCAGTTTGAACGTCACAGCGCAAACCGTTCAGAAGTTATGACGATTTCATTTCATGTTGTTGTTGTTGTTGTGGTCTTCAGTCCTGAGAATGGTTTGATGCAGCTCTCCATGCTACTCTATCCTGTGCAACCTTCTTCATCTCCCAGTACTTACTGAAACCTACATCCTTCTGAATCTGATTAGTGTATTCATCTCTTGGTCTCCCTCTACGATTTTTACCCTCCACGCTGCCCTCCAATGCTAAATTTGTGTTCTCCTGATGCCTCAGAACATGTCCTACCAATCGGTCTCTTCTTTTTGTCAAGTTGTGACACAAACTCCTCTCCTCCCCAATTCTAATCAATACCTCCTCATTAGTTATGTGATCTACCCATCTAATCTTCAGCATTCTTCTGTAGCACCACATTTCGAAAGCTTCTATTCTCTTCTTATCTAAACTATTTATCGTCCACGTTTCACTTCCATACATGGCTACACTCCATGTAAATACTTTCAGAAACGACTTCCTGACACTTAAATCTATACTCAATGTTAACAAATTTCTCTTCATTAGAAACGATTTCCTTGCCATTGCCAGTCTACATTTTATATCCTCCCTACTTCGACCATCATCAGTTATTTTGCTCCCCAAATAGCAAAACTCCTTTACTACTTTAAGTGTCTCATTTCCTAATCTAATTTCCTCAGCATCACCCGACTTAATTCGAATACATTCCATTATCCTCGTTTTGCTTTTGTTGATGTTCATCTTATATCCGCCTTTCAAGACACTGTCCCTTCCATTCAACTGCTCTTCCATGTCCTTTGCTGTCTCTGACAGAATTACAATGTCATCGGCGAACCTCAAAGTTTTTATTTTTTCTACATGGATTTTAATACCTACTCCGAAGTTTTCTTTTGTTTCCTTTTCTGCTTGCTCAATATACAGATTGAATAACATCGGGGAGAGGCTACAACCCTGTCTCACTCCCTTCCCAACCACTGCTTCCCTTTCGTGCCCCTCGACTCTTGTAACTGCCATCTGGTTTCTGTACAAATTGTAAATACCCTTTCGCTCCCTGTATATTACCCCTGCCACCTTTTGAATTTGAAAGAGAGTATTCCAGTCAACAATGTAAAAAGCTTTCTCTAAGTCTACAAATGCTAGAAACGTAGGTTTGTCTTTCCTTAATCTTTCTTCTAAGATAAGTCGTAAGGTCAGTATTGCCTCACGTGTTCCAACATTTCTATGGAATCATTTCATATAGTTCAGTAATTGACGACCCGCCATGTTAGCCGAGAGTGCTAATGCGCTGCTTCCTGGACTCGGGTAGGCGCGCTGGCGCCTGATCGAATCCGCCCGGCGGATTATCGACGTGGGCCGGTGTGTCGGCCAGCTTGGATGTGGTTTTTAGGCGGTTTTCCACATCCCGCTAGGTGAATACCGGGCTGGTCCCCACATCCCGCCTGAGTTACACGACACGCAGACATTTGTAACACTTCCGTACTATTTCATGGTTTACATTAGATGCAGATAGCTGGGGTACACTGATTACGTCCTGGGGGGTATGGGATGGCGGCAGGAAGGACATCCGACCACCCCTTTAAATTAGCCTCGCCAAATCCGTTGTAACCACGCCGAGGCTGCGAACATTGCTGGACGAAGGTGCAAGCGAAAGAAAGAAAGAGAGAAAGAAAGTTTAGTAATTGACACTCTATAAGTCGCTTACAGTACATGGGAAACTGAGTGTTCCTTTGAAAGGCAAACCGACTCGCCTCAATTGATTGTCGGCCGACGTGCAAGTGGCTTTTGTCGTATCCAGTGGCTGGGACTGCGCTCTCGCTATAATGATTTCGCAGCCGAGAGTCGGCTGGATGTAAAATACACAGCCTCTCGCAGTCCGTCAATCAGGCCTGGAGGCAGCTGCTGTTCTGCGCCGTGGTGTGGTGAAGCGCGGTGGCTTTCGCAGGGTTTCCACGGGCGGTCGGTCGGCCGCACGCGGCCATACCAACGACAATCGCTTCGCGCCGCCGCCGCCCGCCGACCACCGCAAAGTGATTTATCGTCGCGCCACGGCCGTCAGCTCGAAAATCCGCCGAGCATTACGCTGCACTCCTCTGCGCCGCCCGCTTTCGATTGAATCCGCGAACGGAACTCCACCTACCGCCGGACAAATTAGTACAGCTTCGGATGACGGACTGTGCGGTTTGCTCTGGCCTCCTGACAATCGTGGAACTGCTGTGAACAAATCACTGAATGCTTGTCGTTTAGCTTCAGGACTTTCAACACAGAGTTTATTAGCACCCAGAGTTTTTCACCAAGGCGAGTGAGCTTCAAAACTGATAAAACCTTGCCTCTGAAGATGTTACAACATCAGCAATAAAATGTGAAATAATTCTCTACAAAAAAACCAATAATAAGAGAAAATAATGTACAATTGTTTCTACTTAGCCACCAGTAATAATAATAATAATAATAATAATAATAATATTAATCTACATCTACATCCATGTTCCGCAAGCCACCTGACGGTGTGTGGTGGAGGGTACCTTGAGTTCCTCTAGCGGTTCTCCCTTCTATTCCAGTCTCGTTTTGTTCGCGGAAAGAAAAATTGTCGGTATGCCTCCATGTGGGCTCTAATCTCTCTGATTTTATCCTCATGGTCTCACGGCGAGATATACGTAGGAGGGAGCAATATACTGCTTGACTCCTCGGTGAAGGTATGTTCTCGAAACTTCAACGAAAGCCCATACCGAGCTACTGAGCGTCTCTCCTGCATAGTCTTCCACTGGAGTTTATCTATCATCTCCGTAACGCTTTCGCGATTACTAAATGATCCTGTAACGAAACGCGCTGCTCTCCGTTGTAACTTCTCTATCTATTCTATCAACCCTATCTGGTACGGATCCCACACCGGTGAGCAGTATTCAAGCACTGGGCGAACAAGTGTACCGTAACCTACTTCCTTTGTTTTCGGACTGCATTTACTTAGGATTCTTCCAATGAATCTCTGTCTGGCATCTGCTTTACCGATGATTAATTTTATGTGATCATTACATTTTAAATCACTCCTAATGCCAACTCTCAGATAATTTATGGAATTAACTGCTTCCAGTTGCTGACCTGCTATATTGTAGCTAAATGATAAGGGATCTTTTTTTCTATGTATTCGCAGCACATTACACTTGTCTACTTGAGGTTCAATTGCCATTCCCTGCACCATGCGTCAATTCGTTGCAGATCCTCCTGCATTTCAGTACAATTTTCCATTGTTACAACCTCTCGATATACTACAGCATCATCCCCAAAAGCCTCAGTGAACTTCCGATGTTATCCACAAGGTCATTTATGTATATTGTGAATAGCAACGGTCCTACGACACTCCCCTGCGGCACACCTGAAATCACTCTTACTTCGGAAGACTTCTCTCCATCGAGAATGACATGCTGCGTTCTGTCATCTAGGAACTCACCAATCCCATCACACAATTGGTCTAATAGTCCATATGCTCTTACTTCGTTCATTAAACGACTGTGAGGAACTGTATCAAACGCCTTGCGGAAGTCAAGAAACATGGCATCTACCTGGGAACCCGTGTCTATGGCCCTCTGAATCTCGTGGACGAATAGCGCGAGCTAGGTTTCATACGATCGTATTTTTCGAAATCCATGCTGATTCCTACTGAGTAGATTTCCAGTCTCCGGAAAAGTCATTATACTCGAACATATTACGTGTTCCAAAATTCTACAACTGATCGACGTTAGAGGTATATGTCTATAGCTCTGCACAGCTTTTCGACGTCCCTTCTTGAAAACAGGGATGACCTGTGTCCTTTTCCAATCTTTTGGAACGCTACGCTCTTCTAAAGACCTACGGTACACCGCTGCAATAAGGAGGGCATGTAATAATAAAGTATGCGATTGCGACTTTACCTGTAGTTACTTGAACTTTTGGTAACTGGGTTATGCACAGCTGTGTTTGTAAAGGATGGCACGATAAAGTAGCGGGGTCGGGCTGTACACGTCTACTTTCATGCTGCTAAACTCGCTACATTTAATAACCTGTACCAGTGATCCACCAGTCGAATATTCTATGCATTGGCTAAAATTGCAAATTGATAAAATAGGCAGAGACATTAAATAAAACGTAAATGAATAATTAAAAAAGGGTACTATTATAACGTCTGAAACTTGTGTAGGGCACGCTAGAGAATTACGTTGAACGATCATAGAACGTAGGCTTTCACGGCCGGCTTTTCCTTCAGTTAAAACGTCCGGGCTCAGAGGCTGTTGTGAATGTATAAAACTGCTTCGTGACGTTTCGTCTCAATCTGCGGGAGACATCTTCTTAGGTAAAACGAAAGGTATCTCCCGCAGTTGGAAATGAAACCTCAGAAGCAGTTTCATATATCGACCATGGCCTCTCAGTCCAAAAGTTTTAACTATATTGAATATTTTCATTCATGTAAGCCACTTCAAAATAGTTCAAATGGCTCTGAGCACTATGGTACTTAATATCTGAGGTCATCAGTCCCCTAGAACATAGAACTACTTAAACCTAACTAACCTAAGGACATCACACACATCTATGCCCGAGGCAGGATTCGAACCTGCGTCCGTAGTAGTCACGCGGTTGCGGACTGAAGCGTCTAGAACCGCTCGGCCACACTGGCCGGCTAAGCCACTTCAAACCAACGGAAAGTGGTCCTACACTTTCTAGTTATAATACAGAAGAAAGATAACTTTATAAAAATGCAATGAAGTTCCATTAAGTGCATTACAAGGATGGTAGCAGAATCCCAAAGGTAAATAACAATCATCCAAAACATGTGAAAAACTAAGTCCATTTTGTGATCACAATACACAAGATATTTGTCAGATCAAAAAATGCAGAGTTCAGCATGACGATTTAGAGTTTAATACATGAGATATTATGAGCAGGAACTCATAATCTGTCTGGGCTCAGTTTCCAAATGGAAAAGTTAAAGTCCTGTGGAACATATTCAAACTTCATGGAAGTAAAAGTTCCATCAGTAACTGTATGCTAAATTTATTTGCTGTGGTATTATGGAGGTTACGATGTTCTGACAAGCATTTGCCTAATGAAGAAGGTATAAAAACATAATAAATAAAAAAAAATACTGTTTTGTAGCTTTCAAGGATGAAAGCTATAGTGCTACGCTATCATCTGAGATTTTGTGTGTTGAAACTGCATGACGCATTTAAGAGTTGTTAGTTTCAAGGTTTACTTTACTTTAAATTATTAACTTTTGTTTTTCTGTGATACTGAAAATATTGTTGTTTTACTAGATGTACCTTGTTTTTCTGAGATCACAGGTGTATTCATATTTGCTGTATTCTGGAACAATGATTAATTACTGAATTTCTAAGAGTTGTAAGTAGCCATATTACAGACTACCTTAAACTCCGCCATTTCTGGAGCACTTCCTGCACCCTAGCCACTCACGTAACTACCGTCGACATTCCCTTGTCTGGGATTACCCATTTCCGACTTCACACTACCCACTTTTTACCTGGGCTGATCCGTAGCGGTCGCTTTGGTCAGTCGGGGCATGCAACACCATAAGCCCTGAGCCCACCGGCTAGTGCTCAGCCACACAAAAGGTTTTATATTGATTCATACCATTTCTAGGTGGCCGACTTGTTTGCCTTCAAACATGTAATGTTACAGGATAAAACTACCATCTAGAAAGGTAGATTAGTGTTTAACGCCCCATCGACAACATCCCTGAGGCTCGTATTTCAGGAAAGGAAATAGGCCCCGATCTTTTGAAGCAGCCATTGTTGACATCTGTCTTAAGCGACAATGACAATAATTGAAACATCCCTATAAGTTTCCGAATTAATCTTTCACTCAGCGGGGAAGTGTGCAACCTTTTGAAACATCCTGACAAGGCAGTACAGAATGAATGACAATGGGTTGCAATGAAAGAGTGTCCACTTCCTCATTTCTGTTACCTCAGGCAACATGTAACTGTTGCCATTTGTACTAGAAATGCAGGACACGGATGGGCCTATATGCACTCTGCCACATCCAGGCAGAACACTGACATTCCATAATGTTTCACTCATCTCATGTCTACTAAGGATGTCCTTGCCCCTGCACAGACATAGCATCAGGTCGCGAGCCTGTTGTTCTTGGGGCGAGGCTGTAAGAAATCAGTGAGGTAGCTAAGGCTGTTAACGCTACGAAATAATCACTCAGAATTAAAACCGGGACAGCAGAGGCCTTTTTAACTACCAGACGAATCATGTGGCAGAAAAATCGTCAGCCTGCTGACACTATATTTTACAATCGTGTACCCATGAAGTATCGTAGTTCGTGTTAGTAACACTTATATTGCTCGTACACTCAGCACACTGGAGAAATTACATTCACAGAATAACTTACACATCTTGTACTCTGTTCTCTTCTGCTTTGAATGTAGCGACGTGATTATGTAAGATCAGTCTATATGGCGCACAGCTCAGATCTTAATTGTGCAGCACATAACACAAACTGTACTGTACAGCCACTTGCACCCGACTGACGTAGCTTGAATCACTTCTCACGGCTCCTATTTTTTGGCGGGAGTAGATTACGCACGAAATACTTCATATGAAATAAATTATTTTAACGTTAATGAAAATTATTGTAAAAGCAGCTTCTGAAGTAAATGAACGATAGATTACTAGCGAGAGAGTAATTGGTATGATAGACAATTAGATCTGAGCTGTACTTTATAAAATATCAATAAGTAAATGACGCAGAGCCATCCAATCAGAATACGATCCTACTAGATTTGCCCAGTTTCCCACGCAAATAAGTCCACTGTACCAACTGTTGTCTGTCTCTCAATTCTCTTCTTACTTCATTCGTAGCTAATGCAGACTCATCCAAACTTCGAAATGAAGCTTTGGGTAGGATATTATGGCTTCAAAAGCCAGAAATGTCACACTGGTAAATGAAAACTATATGCCAGTTTGGGACTCGAAACAGGAACTTCGCCCATAGCTGGCAACGCTTTACCACCTGAGCCATCCACGCACTGCTGATATGTCATAATCACCAGCTCACTCACTCAGAGATACGTCCTCGTTTTCCAGAATTCAGTAATAGTCATAACGTTGGAACGTCCCCTTAGAACAATTTATACACGACTGTGCTTAAACTGACACACAATAATTTTAGCGCAACGCAATCTGACTATCAAAAATCCCTACAAAAGAATGGCCCAGACAAACATTAAACTGTACGTTTCACAAATCACTTACCTCACCAAAAATCTTCCTTACTCGAACTACTGCAATACAGCGAGCGCCACTACTGCCAGCTAAATAAAAGATTCAAACTACAGAAAGCACTAACTACTGATAGCGATAGTTAGCAAATGAAAGATATTAATAGAGGACAAACAATGTATTTACCTTAATAGTCATAATATATATATAGCAGTTCATGACAAATTACAAAACTCCGCCATCTCTCTCCCCACATCCACCACTGCTGGCGGCTCACCTCCAACTGCGCAACGCTACACGCTGTTCACATCCAGCTGCCGCTGCCCAACACTACAATGGCAGACAACAATGCAAACTAGCCACAGGCTGCACACAGCACAGCCAGTGATTTTCATACAGAGCGCTACGTAACGTTACCAATAAGAAAATACACTCCTGGAAATTGAAATAAGAACACCATGAATTCATTGTCCCAGGAAGGGGAAACTTTATTGACACATTCCTGGGGTCAGATACATCACATGATCACACTGACAGAACCACAGGCACATAGACACAGGCAACAGAGCATGCACAATGTCGGCACTAGTACAGTGTATATCCACCTTTCGCAGCAATGCAGGCTGCTATTCTCCCATGGAGACGATCGTAGAGATGCTGGATGTAGTCCTGCGGAACGGCTTGCCATGCCATTTCCACTTGGCGCCTCAGTTCGTGCTGGACGTGCAGACCGCGTGAGACGACGCTTCATCCAGTCCCAAACATGCTCAATGGGGGACAGATCCAGAGATCTTGCTGGCCAGGGTAGTTGACTTACACCTTCTAGAGCACGTTGGGTGGCACGGGATACATGCGGACGTGCATTGTCCTGTTGGAACAGCAAGTTCCCTTGCCGGTCTAGGAATGGTAGAACGATGGGTTCGATGACGGTTTGGATGTACCGTGCACTATTCAGTGTCCCCTCGACGATCACCAGTGGTGTACGGCCAGTGTAGGAGATCGCTCCCCACACCATGATGCCGGGTGTTGGCCCTGTGTGCCTCGGTCGTATGCAGTCCTGATTGTGGCGCTCACCTGCACGGCGCCAAACACGCATACGACCATCATTGGCACCAAGGCAGAAGCGACTCTCATCGCTGAAGACGACACGTCTCCATTCGTCCCTCCATTCACGCCTGTCGCGACACCACTGGAGGCGGGCTGCACGATGTTGGGGCGTAAGCGGAAGACGGCCTAACGGTGTGCGGGACCGTAGCCCAGCTTCATGGAGACGGTTGCGAATGGTCCTCGCCGATACCCCAGGAGCAACAGTGTCCCTAATTTGCTGGGAAGTGGCGGTGCGGTCCCCTACGGCACTGCATAGGATCCTACGGTCTTGGCGTGCATCCGTGCGTCGCTGCGGTCCGGTCCCAGGTCGACGGGCACGTGCACCTTCCGCCGACCACTGGCGACAACATCGATGTACTGTGGAGACCTCACGCCCCACGTGTTGAGCAATTCAGCGGTACGTCCACCCGGCCTCCCGCATGCCCACTATACGCCCTCGCTCAAAGTCCGTCAACTGCACATACGGTTCACGTCCACGCTGTCGCGGCATGCTACCAGTGTTAAAGACTGCGATGGAGCTCCGTATGCCACGGCAAACTGGCTGACACTGACGGCGGCGGTGCACAAATGCTGCGCAGCTAGCGCCATTCGACGGCCAACACCGCGGTTCCTGGTGTGTCCGCTATGCCGTGCGTGTGATCGTTGCTTGTACAGCCCTCTCGCAGTGTCCGGAGCAAGTATGGTGGGTCTGACACACCGGTGTCAATGTGTTCTTTTTTCCATTTCCAGGAGTGTATTTTAGAAATTCTGATGGAATGTTTTCTATCCTTTCTACCTTAAATTCTGACACTGGACCCCTACCTCTTCTTCTATATCGACTGCTGTTCCTTCTTCTGTGACATCAGACAAATCTTCCCCTCATAGAGGCCTTCAATGTACTCTTTCCAACTATCCGCTCTCTCCTCTGCATTTAAGGGGTTAGAATGAAAAAAATTTTTTTTTCACATTTTAGATTTTTATCTCACCATAAATTCTGCAATTTTCCGAATAAAATAGCCATTTGAACCATTTTTGAAGATTTGCCCCCACTTGTGGAGAGAGTCTGAACATCTTCCATGCTCTTTCGGATGCGGTTCAGAGTAGCCCAAATTGCTCGAGGTGGGTCTAACCCAGCTAAAATATCCCATACGGTTCGAAACAACAATTTTCATTATTAAACTCGAATCATGTGTCACATATTTTATTGAACTACCGATAAAATGATACAAGGTGCATCAGACACAAAAATAACTTTTCTTTCTGCCAACAAAATAGCGACGCTGAAGACCTATGTCTACCGTACTGTTTGTGTTATCACAAAATGATCATTACCCTTTGTTTACCACACGCTCTGCATATTAGCTGTTAGTTCCACCCACTTATATTGAATTTTCAACCGTCACTGTATTATTGTATGTAAAGAACTACATATTTTATTTTATTTATTTGTTTAAACTAGCAAGATTTTGACCATAAGACCCTGTCATAGATCTGACGAGGCATTCTACACATTTTACATTATGCACATTACAATAAGAATATGACACCGTCAGAAGCGTACACTGCGTACAATCACCGCAAGGTTTGATAGAGATAACTGAACATTACAATTGGTACGATGCTCTGTTAAACAACGTTCTAACGATACATTGTGGCTCAAGGTGGCAGTTATTTTTTAAAAAGTGTAGGGCTTCAAGGTACATGACACAACAAAAATTACAAAGTATTTTTCAAAAAGATTCCTTGACCCTGTTGTACTTAATCGGTGTTTTCGCCAGTGAATAAATAATGTATGAGTTTATTCTACTTCCATTTCCTCTTTAGTGCGTTCGAAGATTTTTTAACCATTTTTGGAAACCTCTATTTTTCACATCCACATTCAATCCTGGCAGGACAATTTATGAAGTTCGTTACATCAACAGACCTCTGCAGTTGTTTGCCAAAGTTCCGTGAGTTTATCCCAGAACCAGCCAGTGGAAGAGATGTACCCCAGGATCGCGATTAAAGATTAATTTATCACGCGGCAGCTTGTATGGCGCTCGCGACCCGAAGAAAGAATCGAGACACGCCTCGTCACCCGCGACAAATAGCAATATTGTATAAATGGAAACCTGATGACGAAGTCGTTCCGCCGCACAATGGAGGTGGCAACAGAGGCGGTTGACGCCCGCCGGCAGGCCTCGCCGTGCACTGTGCAGGGCGAACCACCTCGGCGCCGGGCCGCGCAGCGTCGCGTGACACGTCAGCGCACTTGTTAAGGCAGCTGACGTCCGTCCGACCGCCCCATTAGACCGCATGACTGTCCACAAAACGGCGGTTGTCGCCGCTCGTGGCCGATGCGGTCCCGTCTCCGTCCCATCGCGCTCCTTTTGTGCCCTGCGCTGTGGATTTCCGTTGTTCCACCTGTCGAGCAGCAACGGGTACGAAAATCTCCGCCAACCGCCTTGTGGCCATAGAGAGCGCTTCATCCCCCGCTGGCCACTAAAACTGCAACGGAAAATTGGAAATTTGCGATAATGTCTTATGGGATCAAACTGCTGAGGTCATCACTCCCTAAGCTTGTTGTTGTTGTTGTGGTCTTCAGTCCTGAGACTGGTTTGATGCAGCTCTCCATGCTACTCTATCCTGTGCAAGCTTCTTCATCTCCCTGTACTTACTGCAACCTACATCCTTCTAAATCTGCTTAGTGTATTCATCTCTTGGTCTGCTTCTACGATTTTTACCCTCCACGCTGCCCTCCAATGCTAAATTTGTGATCCCTTGATGCCTCAGAATATGTCCTATCAACCGGTCCCTTCTTCTTGTCAAGTTGTGCCACAAACTCCTCTTCTCCCCAATTCTATTCGATACCTCCTCATTAGTTATGTGATCTACCCATCTAATCTTCATCATTCTTCTGTAGCCCCACATTTCGAAAGCTTCTATTCTCTTCTTGTCCAAAATACTTATCGTCCGTGTTTCACTTCCATTCATGGGTACACTGCATACAAATACTTTCAGAAACGACTTACTGACACTTAAATCTGTACTCGATGTTAACAAATTTCTCTTCTTCTGAAACGCTTTCCTTGCCATTACCAGTCTACATTTTATATCCTCTCTACTTCGACCATCATCACCTATTTTTCTCCCCAAATAGCAAAACTCCTTTACTACTTTAAGTGTCTCATTTCCTAATCTAATTCCCTCAGCATCACCCGACTTAATTCGACTACATTCCATGATCCTCGTTTTGCGTTTGTTGATGTTCATCTTATATCCTCCTTTCAAGACACTGTCCATTCCGTTCAACTGCTGTTCCAAGTCCTTTGCTGTCTCTGACAGAATTACAATGTCATCGGCGTACCTAAAAGTTTTTATTTCTTCTCCATGGATTTTAATACCTACTCCGAACTTTTCTTTTGTTTCCTTTACTGCTTGCTCAATATACAGATTAAATAACACCGGGGAGAGGCTATAACCCTGTCTCACTCCCTTCCCAACCACTGCTTCCCTTTCATGTCCCTCGACTCTTATAACTGCCATCTGGTTTCTGTAAAAATTGTAAATAGCCTTTCGCTCCCTGTACTTTAACCCTGCCACCTTCCCTAAGCTTACCCACTACTTAACGCTAACTTAGCTAAGGACGTCACACACACCAATGTCCGAGGGAGGACTCGAACCTCCGACGCGGGGGAGCCGCACGGAGCGTAACAAAGCGCCTCAGACCGGTGGATACCTCGCGCGGCTAAAACTGCAACACTGGGCAGGACAGTAAACAGAAAAATTTTACTTATTGTGCGTAGTGCGTAGTGTATGACGAAATTTGTACATAGGCTGAAGGGGCCAAGGTTCGATTCGCGACCGGGTCGGGGATTTTCTCCGCTGCGGGACTGCGTGTTGTAATCTTCGCATCGTCATAACTGAGACTAAAGTCGCCTGAATGGCCTATGTCTCAGCCTACGTAACTTCGTACCAGGGTACGGCTTCACCCTACTGGATATTCTGATTGTCGAAGAACACTGTTGAGGTGGCTGTACGGACGCAGTCATCAGTCTTCTGACTGGTTTGATGCGGCCCGCCACAAATCCCTCTTCTGTGCCAATATTTTCATCTCAGAGTAGCACTTGCAAACTACGTCCCTAGTTATCTGCTGGATGTATTCAAATCTCTGTCTACCTCTACAGTTTTTATCGTCTACAGATCCTTCTAGTACCATGGAAGTTACTGCCTGATCTCTTAGCATATGTCTTATCATCCTGTCTCTTCTTCTTGTCAGTGTTTTCCATACACTCCTTTCCTCACCGATTCTGCGGAGAACCTCCTCATCCTTAACTTATCAGTCCACCTAATCTTTAGCCGGCCGCTGTTGCCGAGCGGTTCTAGACATTTTAGTCCGTCCAGAGTATATCTTTTCTTTTCCATCCCATATGAATAGACAACTGTTTTTTTCCGTGAATGAAGAACGTTCAGTTTATCTTGACTTATGTTAGGAAGAATACTGAGCAATTAAGAAGACTTGCTATCATAAAAGCCAAATTATAAGGCCGTTTACTGATTGCTGTTTAGCTCAAGGATGTTTTAGGATGATCTCGCAAAAAACTGGTTGTAATTGTGTATTTGGAAACTCTTTAAAATACCCTAGTGACTTTATTTTTATTTACATCTACAAAATGGCTCTGAGCACTATGGGACTTAAAATCTGAGGTCATCAGTCCCCTAGGACTTAGAACTACTTAAACCTAACTAACCTAAGGACATCACACAGATCCATGCCCGAGGCAGGATTCGAACCTGCTACCGTAGCGGCAGCGCGGTTCCAGACTGTAGCGCCTAAAACCGGTCGGCCACACCGGCCGGCTTATATCTACATCTACAAGGATATTCTGCAGATTGGTAATGTGGCTTTCAGGGCAAAATGTCCGGCTTCATATAACGCCGAGTTCGTCTCTTCTGTTTTTGGACCTATCAACGCCAAGTCCAACGCCCCATTTACGGACGTGGGTCACAGGCTCATGGATAACACGCGACCTTCCATTGTCTAATTGTAATGTAACGTAACAGCAATCGCACTTAACACATCTGAAATGTAACGGCAGCTGTCGAAATTACCGGTTACACGAACCAGAGGTTATTGTATTGTGTCCCTATTGTCACTTAAACCATGGAGAGACACACAGGAGTGTATTACATCCCCTGCATATTTCTTCTCTCAATTACGCACATAATTTTAACATTCAAATATTTTGGTCAGCGTGTAAGCTACGTTGATATTATTACCCCAAGCAGCTAATAGTTTTCTTCGTCAGTTCTGCTCTGCCTGGGCAGTCATATTGATAAATAGGTAATGTGGGGTTCGAAGCACCCCAGTGTGTCTTCCACGTATCAGACCGAGCGAGAGGACCAGCAGGATGTAAAGCAGATGTAGCTTCTGCCGATCTGTACCAACATCTGTGGCATAGAAACAAGGAACGTCTGCATTTTATGTAAGCAAATTTTATTATCGCTATAATGCTTCACTTTCTCTATCTGAGCTTTAATCCTGCATGTCCAAAAAGATGATCATCTTTGTCTCTTTGTATGTGTCTTTTCATCCTTACACTAATATTAAGGCAAAAATATTTTCTTGTTAAAATAATAATGAAGAATTACAACTTTCACTAACTTATAGTTGAACTGCAAGTAAACGACAGTCGGTACTTTTAAGAAATTAATGCATAATGGGATAACAATCCCTGTGTGTGATTTACATTGTCTGTTTATAAAAGGGGCGTTCAATAAGTAAAACAACACATTTCTTTCTCTGCCAATTTCGTTTGAAAAACAAAAATACAGAATTGGTTGTGGACAATCGTGGAACATTCTCACTTCAGCCCCTATAGTTTCATGAAGTTCCGATTGGTGGCAGCGCTATAGGTTGCCTTCAAAGTGGCGTTTGTAAGGGAGGTGCTTTCCAACCACAGAGGTGACACTGAGTTTCTTTTCGCGAAAAAGTAAAGCATCGCTTGCCGAGTGTCTACGGAGAGCTAGGAGTGAGCAAAAGCACGATGAGTCTTTGGGCGAGGTGTCTGTCATCATAGCAACAAGGAAGCGCAAAACTGTCAGATCTCCCGCACGCCTGTCCCACACAATTTTGACTCCTGCATTGTTGAAACGTGTGGACACCCTAGTTCGAGGACCGCAGTGAAGTTCCTCGTTGCTCAACTGCAAGTCTCTGTTAGCAGTGCTGAGACATTCGTCCTCTAAAGGTGCGGCCCTGCCTAAACATTATAAAGAGCTTCCATCTGTTTCCATTTCCTCTCCGGAGGAGGCAGTACGTGGATGATGGAGAGGAAGCACGTCGTCGACCAGTACATGGTACCAAGCGAGCGTACAAGCCCACCAAGTAAGGTGGCGTAAAGCCGACGAAATGATCTGAAATTGGGATGAAAAATAGGAGTTTGTAGCCAGAAGTGTGGGGAATAATGTGGTATATTGGAATCTACATCTACATCTACGTCTACATCCATACTCCGCAAGCCACCTGATGGTGTGTGGCGGAGGGTACCTTCAGTACCTCTATCGGTTCTCCCTTCTATTCCAGTCTCGTATTGTTCGTGGAAAGAAGGATTGTCGGTATGCCTCTGTGTGGGCTCTAATCTCTCTGATTTTATCCTCATGGTCTCTTCGCGAGATATACGTAGGACGGAGCAATATACTGCTTGACTCCTCGGTGAAGGTATGTTCTCGAAACTTCAACAAAAGTCCGTACGTCTCTCCTGCAGTCTTCCACTGGAGTTTATCTATCATCTCCGTAACGCTTTCGCGATTACTAAATGATCCTGTAACGAAGCGCGCTGCTCTCCGTTGGATCTTCTCTATTTCTTGTATCAACCCTATCTGGTACGGATCCCACACTGCTGAGCAAGCAGTGGGCGAACAAGCGTACTGTAACCTACTTCCTTCGTTTTCGGATTGCATTTCCTTAGGATTCTTCCAGTGAATCTCAGTCTGGCATCTGCTTTACCGATAATCAACATTATATGATCATTCCATTTTAAATCACTCCTAATGCGTACTCCCAGATAATTTATGGTATTAACTGCCTGAGTAGAACCAACTTCCTTTCAGAGAAAAAGGCGTCGCATTACTTATTGAACGCTTCTCGTATTTGGTCGAACACGATCGTAAAATCGACTGCGTACCCGGATTAATCCGTCCACCAGGCAAACCTACTCGCACACGAGCTATTGTGCTCGACTCCCTCCCGAGCAGCTGCCTAGGTCACGAGTAACGAGCGAGATTCATGCGCGCTGACCTCCTCAAGTAGGAAGTAAACACACAAACCGTTTGTTTTATCCGAGGAACAACGCTGCGAAAAGCCCACCTGTGGCGACCTGCCTGTGGAGCCAGATACGGTGGGGGCTGGGTGGCACTTGATGGCGTCTCGGCGGCAGGAGGCCCGGGCATACCTCGGGACAAAAGACCGACACGACGGAGCACAGACACCGCACGGCACAGCCCCTGCCGATCAGGCCGGCCAGATTGGAAACCGAAGCCCGCAGCCATCCCGCCCACGCCATTCGGCCGGCGCGCGATCCCCCGAGAGAAACGGAACCGGCCGCCTCCGATAAAAAGATTCCCCTGAATACGCCGCGAGCCGCGGGAATTAGAATAAGCAGGACTTTCATATTCAAACAAGGAGCCCCCCCCCCTCCCCACCCCGTCCCAACTACCTCCTCTCTGTCTCTCCGCGGCCGGTCGCCGAGCTACACAAAAGGAACGAGCGAGTTCGGGGGCGGGAATGGAAAGGGTTATAAGGATTATTGTGCCGGCCGCATTGAAGTGCAGGCCGCTGGAAATAATAGCGGGAGACCAAACCTATTCAGCAACGGGTAGTGGGAGGGAAGAGCGAGGAACTTTTTTTTATTCTTTTCGTATTATTCCTTTCTGGTAAACGTCCTTTGACGGTTCGATTCGTCGAATGGGCCGCTCGAAGACATTCCAGCACCTGCGACTGATCCCGGCATTTGTCCTCGCTTCTCCATCGCGCGGCGGATAGCCGCTCCCATCCGGCCTTCCTTGCCGTTAATAGCCAATATCGAATGAAGCCCGACCTTCGGCGGCGGGAGGTGCAGCAACCCTTTGCTTCCTCTCGCGGCCCTGTAACCCGACCCGTGACAGGTGATCCAAGTGGGTGGGTCTCTGTTCCGCGTTCCCAACCACTGGCGGTTGCTGGCACCTGACAACCGCCCCGACAGAGTCTGCAATGAAACTACGCACCCTACCATTCCTTCTGATGTTGCCATGGAGAACTGCTGCACAAGATAGGAGTGTATGTTCGAGGCAGAGAAATGGAAACTTGAACACTTGCTTTCCTGCTATTCAAAAATGGCTCTGAGCACTATGGGACTTAACTTCTGAGGTCAACAGTCCCCTAGAACGTAGAACTGTTGTTGTTGTTGTTGTGCTCTTCGGTCCTCAGACTGGCTTGATGCAGCTCTCCATGATACTCTATCCTGTGCAAGCTTCTTCATCTCCCAGTACTTACTGCAACCTACATCCTTCTGAATCTGCTTAGTGTATTCATCTCTTGGTCTCCCTATACGATTTTCACCCTCCACGCTGCCCTCCAATGATAAATTTGTGATCCCTTGATGCCTCAGAACATGTCCTACCAACCGATCCCTTCTTCTAGTCAAGTTGTGCCACAAACTTCTCCCCAGTCCTATTCAGTGATTCATCATTAGTTATGTGATCTACCCATCTAATCTTCAGCATTCTGCTGTAGCACCACATTTCGAAAGTTTCTATTCTCTTCTTGTCCAAGCTATTTATCGTCCATGTTTCACTTCCATACATGGCTACACTCCACACAAATACTTTCAGAAACGACTTCCTGACACTTAAATCTATACTCGATGTTAACAAATTTCTCTTCTTCAGAAACGCTTTCCTTGCCATTGCCAGTCTACATTTTATATCCTCTCTACTTCGACTATCATCACTTATTTTGCTCCCCAAGTAGCAAAACGCATTTACTACTTTAAGTGTCTCATTTCCTAATCTAATTCCCTCAGCATCACCCGTCTTAATTCGACTACATTCCATGATCCTCGTTTTGCTTTTGTTGATGTTCATCTTATATCCTCCTTTCAAATTACTGTCCATTCCTTTCAACTGCTATTCCAAGACCTTTGCTGTCTCTGACAGAATTACAATGTCGTCGGCGAACCTCAAAGTTTTTATTTCTTCTCCATGGATTTTAATACCTACTCCGAATTTTTCTTTTGTTTCCTTTACTGCTTGCTCATCTAGAACTACTTAAACCTATCTAACCTCAGGACATCACACACATCCATGCCCGAGGCAGGATTCGAACCTGCGACCGTAGCGGTCGCGCGGTTCCAGACTGAAGAGCCTAGAACCGCTCGACCACTCCGGCCAGCTGGCCGACTTCCTTCTCCACCCTTCCCTCATCCGCGTCCGCAGCTCGTGGTCGTGTGGTAGCGTTCTCGCTTCCCGCGCCCAGGTTCCCGGGTTCGATTCCCGGCGGGGTCAGTGATTTTCTCTGCCTCGTGATGACTGGGTGTTGTGTGATGTCCTTAGGTTAGTTAGGTTTAAGTAGTTCTAAGTTCTAGGGATCTGATGACCATAGATGTTAAGTCCCATAGCGCTCAGAGCCATTTGAACCAATTGAACCCTCATCCGATGGACCGATGACCTCGCTGTTTGGTCCCCTCCCCCAAATAAACCAGCCAACCTATCATTTTGTTCTTCTACTTGCATAAAAATTTGGTTGACAGCACATCCGGAACCGGGCGTTGTGGAATGAGCTAATTAACCGCTTCGGTTCTAAAAGTTTTATTTGTTCAATCACGACCGGTTTCGGGCGATTATCAGCCCATTTCCACGTGAAACAAGACTGCAACACGAACATGGAGAAACTATAATAAAATATAGTACACCACCTGACACTTGGTTAGCATTTGGTTAGTTATAATAAGAGAAATGCACTGCCCAGCTGTAAATATGGTGCTGATACGTTCGCGTTAGTGAGAATGGAACACGGGATACGCGTCACATAATCAACAAAATTACTTACAGATATGGGCGGTCATAGGTAGAAAACTAGGAGAATATCAACTGACAAGATAAGAGTACATGCACGATGAAACGCGCGGCCGCCGTGCACTGGACAGCAGGGTGTGAGCAGGTGACAGCTCACGCGAAGGCAGTATGCAGTATGACGAGGCGGTAGGTGGCAGCCGCCCACCAAACCTGGCAGCCACCGTATTGCAGAGGAAAGTAAAGCCACCTAGCGGTGCCTCGCGGGATTAGCCGAGCGGTCTGGGGCGCTGCAGTCATGGACTGTGCGGCTGGTCCCTGCGGAGGTTCGAGTCCTCCCTCTGGCATGCATGTGTGTGTTTGTCCTTAGGATAACAGGTTAAGTAGTGTGTAAGCTTAGGGACGGATGACCTTAGCAGTTAAGTCCCATAGGATTCCACCACCTAGCGGTAAATAGCGTCAGAACTGACTAGCCCGATCGGTAACAAAGATGGAAACATACTGTGTAACTGATCAAAAAATGGTTAGATATACACAGTCAAAATATATCAGAAATGTTAAAATTATGTACTTGAGCAAAAATAGTGAGAGTGCCCAACCATCTGTTAAAATGATTTTAAGGTTAGATTAGAT
The DNA here is from genome assembly GCF_023864275.1 of Schistocerca cancellata. Taxonomy (NCBI): domain Eukaryota; kingdom Metazoa; phylum Arthropoda; class Insecta; order Orthoptera; family Acrididae; genus Schistocerca; species Schistocerca cancellata. The sequence goes on along the minus strand of NC_064634.1, from coordinate 73,965,786 downwards.
TAGATTAGTACTTGTTCCATAGATCATGAATACGACACTTCGTAATGATGTGGAACGAGTCAGGTTAATAAAAGGTGTCTATACAAGATATTACATTAGACAAAATATTACATGACACTCAATAATTTTTTATGTATGTATTTATTTATTTATTTGTTTTTTGAGGTTGGGAAATTACCCACTTACTATATCCAAAAATTCATCTAATGAGTAGAAGGAGTTACCATTAAGAAATGCTTTTAATTTCCTTCTAAATGATATACGGCTATCTGTCAGACTTTTGATACTATTAGGTAAGTGACCAAAGACTTCTGTGGCAGCATAATTTACCCCCTTCTGAGCCAAAGTTAGATTTAACTTTGATACTGAAGATCATCCTTTCTCCTAGTGTTGTAGCCATGTATACTGCTATTACTTTTCAATTCGTTCGGATTGTTAATAACAAATTTCATAAGAGAATATATATATTGTGAGTCTACAGTGAAGAATTCTAACTCTTTAAATAAGTCTCTGCAGGATGATCTTGGATGAGCTCCAGCAATTATTCTGATTACACGCTTTTGTGCAATGAACACTCTTTTACTCAATGATGAGTTACCCCAGAATATGATGCCATACGAAAGCAGAGAATGAAAATAGGCGTATAAGCTAATTTACTCAGATGTATATCACCAAAATTTGCAATGACATTAATAGCATAAGTAGCTGAAGTCAAACGTTTCAGCAGATCCTCAGTGTGTTTTTTTCGAGTTCAAACCCTCATCAATGCATACACCTAGAAATTTTGAATATTCTATCTTAGCTACCGATTTCTGATCGAAGTCTATATTTATTAAGGGGGTTATTCTATTTACTGTGTGGAACTGTATATACTGTGTTTTGTCAAAGATTAATGAGGGCCCATTTGCAGAGAACCACTTAATAATTTTATGAAAAACATCGTTTACAATTTCACCAGTTAATTCTTGTCTGTCGGGTGTGATAGCTATACTTGTATCATCGGCAAAAAGTAAAGGCTTTGCATCTTCGTGAATATAGAATGGCAAGTCATTAATATATATTAAGAACAGCAGAGGACCCAAGACCGAACCTTGCGGCACCCCATTCTTGATTGTTCCCCAGTTTGAGAAATCACCAGTTTTTTGCATATTATGTGAGCTGTTTATTTCAACTTTCTGCACTCTTCCAGTTAGGTATGATTTAAACCATTTGAGCACTATCCCATTCATACCACAATACTTGAGCTTATCTAGAATTCATATTCAAGAAACTCACAAACAGGCCAATAATGTCAAGATGAATATAAATAAACTTAATATACTGACAACTGAGTATCCACAAGGAGAAGGAGCAGCAGTTGCCGATTAAAATGAAAGGGCTGAACAGAAAATTACAATCCTTGTAACTAAACAAGGTTAAGCTGTTTACGATCTTTTATTATAGTTTCTCCACGCTCCTACTGCAGTCTTGTTTTACCTAAAGGCGGACTTGCGGCCGTGATTGTATTTACAAATATTTTACAGCTGAAGTGGTTTATTATCCATTACTTCTACGTGCCTTTTACAAGATATTATGATGTCTGTATGGTGAATTATGTTATACAGGCTGTAAAAAACTACACATATAAAATATTTAAGTGTTTCCAGCGGACAAAAGAGAGACACTTTTTATGCTACAAAAATATTATAGCTGCACCGCTTCCCTGTTACGTGTGCATGAAGATTTCGACGCTAGTCATGTTCTGAGGCAGTGTTCAAATCACCGTGTATTGATTATTATGTTAGACATTCTGCTGAAAGTATCCTTTGTTTACAGTAGTATACAATGCCATTTGCGTGCTACTGATTATCTAACACGCACAATAACCAGGTTTCTCGCAGATAATGGCTGCAGCTTCACCAAAACGGACAAGCAGTTCCTCTGGTTATCTATCGTCGTCTCGTACACTAGACGCTTCATCTCCGCTCGCAAAAGAAATTCCATAGGAAAATTCAGCAACAACTCTAAAACAATATTCTTCATACGATAGGTTGTCTCTGAACATCAGTAGTGCTTATCCTGAAGCAACTTATAGAACATAGGGCCTTAAAAAACAAGAAGACAGTAATAACCTTCGTGGACTTCACAAAGGCATATGACTCCAACGACAGACAGACTCTTGTTAGGATCCTGAAGAACAGAGGACTTGATGGAACTACACAAGAACTCATAAAAGAAATTCTGACAGGCACAAAAGCAAGGGTGAGATTCAGAGGAGCACTGTCAGAAGAATTTGAGATCAAGACTGGTGTTAAACAGGGAGATGGATTGTCACCATTGTTGTTCAATATAGCACTGGACGAAGTGATCAGGCAGTGGAGAGCAATACAGGGCTATTACAAATGATTGAAGCGATTTCATAAATTCACTGTAGCTCCATTCATTGACATATGGTCACGACACACTACAGATACGTAGAAAAACTCATAAAGTTTTGTTCGGCTGAAGCCGCACTTCAGGTTTCTGCCGTCAGAGCGCTCGAGAGCGCAGTGAGACAAAATGGCAACAGGAGCCGAGAAAGCGTATGTCGTGCTTGAAATGCACTCACATCAGTCAGTCATAACAGTGCAACGACACTTCAGGACGAAGTTCAACAAAGATCCACCAACTGCTAACTCCATTCGGCGATGGAAGCGCAGTTTAAAGCTTATGGATGCCTCTGTAAGGGGAAATCAACGGGTCGGCCTGCAGTGAGCGAAGAAACGGTTGAACGCGGAAAATTGGCTCATGCCACAACTGGAGACCGACAGCGCCGACTTCATATTTCAACAGGATGGTGCTCCAACGCACTTCCATCATGATGTTCGGCATTTCTTAAACAGGAGATTGGAAAACCGATGGATCGGTCGTGGTGGAGATCATGATCAGCAATTCATGTCATGGCCTCCACACTCTCCCGACTTAACCCTATGCAATTTCTTTCTGTGGTGTTATATGAAAGAATCAGTGTTTAAACCTCCTCTACCAAGAAACGTGCCAGAACTGCGAGCTCGCATCAACAATGCTTTCGAACTCATTGATGGGGACATGCTGCGCCGAGTGTGGGAGGAACTTGATTATCGGCTTGATGTCTGCCGAATCACTAAAGGGGCACATATCGAACATTTGTGAATGCCTAAAAAAACTTTTTGAGTTTTTGTGTGTGTGTGTGTGCAAAGCATTGTGAAAATATCTCAAACAATAAAGTTATTGTAGAGCTGTGAAATCGCTTCAATCATTTGTAATAACCCTGTACATGAGGAAATGGGAATACCAAAGACCCATGTGGGGGACCAAAAGGACAACAGGGCTCAAGTGGATTGTCTAGCCTTTGCAGATGACATAGCAATAGTAAGTGAGACGGAAGAAGACGCAAAGACACAACTCGACAACTTAAGTAAGATAGCCAGAAAGGTGGGACTGAGGATCGCCTATAACACGACAAAGACATTAAACACCACTGCAAACTGGGAAACATCGGAAGGCACTGTGCAAATGGTGGACAAATTTAAATACCTGGGAGAGTTTATAACAGGAAGGAACAGGAGCAAGGAGGGAATAACAGGGAGGATAAAGAAGATGCCTTCTGCATGGCGAGAGAGATATACAATAAAAAGGATTTATCCACAGAGGCAAAGATAAGCCACTACAAGGCAACAGTGAGGAATGCAGTATTATATGCTGCTGAGACGATGACACTAGGAAGAAATGGGCAGAGCAACTAGAGAAAGAAGAGAGGAAAATACTGAGAAAAATACTAGGTCCCAAAAGAGGTGGAGAGAGGTGGATGCGAAGACCTAGGGAAGAATTCTACAGGAACGTGGGAACAATATCCGGGGAAATCGGAATCAAAAGGGCAAGGTTTGTTGGGCATGTAGTTAGGATGAGTATGGACAGAATGACGAAGAGAATGTGCGAAACAACAGGGAGGACAAGGGGAAAGACAGGAACCAAGTGGATTGTTGAACTTCGGAAGGACTGGTTGGAATTGGGGATCAAGGTCGAAGGAAAGGAAAATTGGAGGAACAAATGTACACCAACAAATATGCCGGAGATCAATGACAGAGAAGAATACAGGAAAAGATTAGAATGTCACCAGTGGAGCCGCCAGGAGAAATAGAAACTGAAGATCTCGGAAGAAGAGCGGGAGAGGAGAAAAGAAAGAATGAAGAGGTTCTGGGAGAAGAAGAGGAAAATGCAGTCCACGAAGGGGCTACCCGTGGTCCTACAGAGGCCGTAACGCAAGAAGAAGAAGAAGTAGTGCCAAAACCTTCTTGGAATCCCTAGCGGAGAAACGGTACGTCTGTGAAGTTTTTACCATATAAAAAACTTTTTCTCTTTATCTCCTTTAAACACTGTAAAATTTAGTATAATTTTTTTACACCCTCTGTTGTCAATACAGTTTGATGGGGTGACTGTCGTAGATTACTGGGCCATCACGATTCAAAGAGTGGAGCGATTGATTGAACTTTTATGTACTCACGCCTCAAACAAGTATAAATTTAAGAACAAACCATAATTACTTAAAAGACATATGCCTTCACTTACATGCATTACTTAAGAAAACAGTTCAGCAAATAACCTCTCATCAAAACAGCCTTAGCTAAAATGTCTTTCAATTATTGAAACAGGTTTGCTAGCAGCAGTGAATTCAGAACGTTACAAATAGAAGGGCTGGCACTTGATGCAAAAGTCAAAACTTCTTATCTGAAGAAAGAATTATGTTCCTGAGGAAAATACACTTCAGTTAAAACAGACCGGCTAGTGCGGCTTAATTGTAAAAGATTAAATGAGGCAGTACACACATACAACCATAACCACCGAAGGAAATTCTTTGTCATATGGTTTTCTTCGGGACATTATCATGCAAACACAGAAAATGAACCTCAGAGACTGTCGCAGCAATTATAAGGAAAATTAACTTTCAGAAAATCCAGCTAAATTAGATTATTGCTACTACAATAATACAGTACACTCGTGGTAATATAAGGGATAGACAACGTTAGATTCTTTTAAAAAAATAAACCGCCATTTGACTATGTATTATTATATTTATCCAGATCTCGGCTTTTATGCCATTATCAAGTACAACCCTAAAGGTTGCTATATCATTATCAAAGTAGTCCAAAGCAGGTAAACAAGGCTAAGACATGTCTTACATCTTAAAGATGCTTTGGATTGCCTTAACAAATACGACTTAACAATATGCGGCGGCGCGGTTCCTTCCGTCCCTTTACGACGAACCTGCACCTATCTGTCAACATTGTCTCAGAAGATCATCAGTAGGGAAGCCGAGAGAAACCTACTGTACTTCGACGTGAACCAAGTTGCAGTTAAAGTCATTAATCTACGTTTCGAGATAAAGTTTTCACATGAAATGAAAGGTTGGAAATTTTATCCTTAATTAATATATTCTGAAACTTAGGTGAACAAGTATCACTGCCAAGCCCGTGCTAGTCTCAACACAGTCACTCACAATCACTTTCACTCACATTAGCAAATTTATTGTGTTGAAAACGTAATAGCTACAAAAATACGGATTGTTTTTGATTGAAAATGCCCGCCATATATTAAGTCTGTCGGTACCTAATGCAATCACAGTTTTTAATCACCGACCTGCCCAATACGCCACGCGGAATTCATGTCTTTTCTCGTTACAAAATTCACTTAAAAATTCCGAAATATTTACACACCCATCGGAAAAATTATGCCATCATTTTACAACACTTTTGATGTATGAAACACTGCTAGATCTGGCGACTTATCGTTTCCATCGGAACTACTACTACACACGTCCGAACTGTTTAATGGCTAGTCTCCGATTCCCCTCCAGAATACTCCAAGTCTTCTTGGATAATTATACAGTAAAATATTTAAATCTTGATTGAACATTGGCTTTTATAATGAGTTATTTGTTTTGTTCATGCATTAGCCTGCCCTTCTCGCACCACAAAAGTCACACTTACTGCCAAATGTTGAACGACATTCATGCAACATTCGTGAATGGCAAACACACTCAATCTAGTCGTCATTTTTATAATTTAATAATAGATTTCCAAACACCCAACGCTTACATCGTCATCCCATTCATCAAAATTATTTCCATAATCTTCTACGATGTCTGCATCTGATGAGTATGATGAGCTACTTGCACTGTTCTTCCTTTTTAGCTTTTTCAGTCAACATTTTTTCACTAGCATTTCCCTTTGGTGATATTTTTTTATTTTTAGTTCCTTTTTCTTATTCCACTTTTCCTCCACGTTTCCAATATTTTCAGCAGGTTTTAGCCAACTGGATACAGTTGCTGTCTCCCTGGCCGTATCAATAGAAAGAACATGTGACATTTCTTCCAAAAAAATTCAAATGGCACTGAGCACTATGAGACTTAACATCTGAGGTCATCAATCCCCTAGAACTTAGAACTACTTAAACCTAACTAACCTAAGAACAACACACACATCCATGCCCGAGGCAGGATTCGAGCCTGCGACCGTAGCCGTCACGCGGTTCCAGACTGAAGCGCCTAGAACCGCTCGGCCACTCAGGCCGGCTATCTTACAAAGTTTTGTCTGTGTTGGCATAGCAGTAGTCAGTTTTGAAGTGGCAATCTTGGAAGTTTTAGGTTTAGTAGCCCCGCGTCAGTGAAGGAATTTGACTTGCGCAGATAACTCTACTCGTTTGATATGCTTGGGATCAGTAGATCTTTTGATGAGCTTTGAAGTGGTTGGTTGGCCCGTATGGTGTTGATCGGGATTGTCAGAAGAGGAGATCACATATGATATCCATAAACATGAACTTCTCAAGAACGAACATGGAACACACCAGCGTTTTCAAGAAAAGCTGGAGAGACCAGGACTGGAGAAAGTAAGTAGGTTCACAAAACGGGAGAATACCGGGTATAAGTGGAAACTCAAAAAAAGACACTGTTGGAATAGCGTGGTTCAGAGAAAGAGAAGACCAGAGGTGAAAGAGAAAGATAGAGGAAACTAGAATCCCAGCAGTACCGCTTAATACATCGCACTGAACTTGTGTGATTTGCGGGATTTTTCATCTCTGTTAGCGAGGTGCTAGGCGTGCGGGAAATTTAAAAATCTCTATCGTCTTTCTATTCTGCTCTTTGATCATACGAAATTATAAAAGCAATGTACGGCAATTTTTAAATTTCATTTTGTCTCTGTTCTTCTCACTGGCTGATGATAAGGTATTGTACTTAACTGATATAGTGAACAGTTGTTTGTCATTATAACTAATCCCGAATATTGACGATTACTGTTCAGAATAATTTTAAATTTACTAAAACCGATTTAGTAATTTAATGAAACAGCGTTTAGTACAAATTGAATACTATAGCGTCTTGTGCATTCAAGTTCCCATCTGCCGCAAGGTCAGATAACTGAGGCAGTATACGTTCTCTTTTCTAACGGTGAAAATTTGAACCTACGTCTTCGTGGCGTACTTCAAAGATCAAACTTATTCATTGATTACAGTAAAAGGCTTAACTCCTTGCGCCACCAGAAAGAACAAGAACATATGCTACCGTACCTTCTGCTTGTAAATGAGTCACACGTTATGCTGCATAACGTTTCTCGCTATGTCGCAAGAAATCTCTATCGAGAGAAAGGCGGTCTGTCTTCACCCTCAGAATTTATAATGACACTGGTTACAAACTATAGGACTCGTTCTTGTTGACTTCCATAATCGATTATAATATCACAGATTCTCTACTTCGCTAGTCAAATTACGCTTTGATCAGACCCACTATTTTTGCTGGTGCTGTCCTCTCCCAGCTAGGAAGTAAGCCGTATTGCTTATTGTGTTTTAATGACTTATTTGATTTTGATCGCGGCTCTGAAGAACGGGCAAAAACGTGACAGGGTCCCTCTCTCGCCATATCCATAGCCTATAAGCTCCTCTAACGATTCGTTCTTTCTAATGAGAAAATAAGTGACCGAAATTGCTGGAGATGTTTTTCGTCTCCAAGTCCGCGAAGGGTGGCTTTGCGGAAGAGGGTATGGGGGAGGGGGAGGGGTGAGATTACGTCTCGGCCCTGTTGGACCGCTTTCAAAATGAAATTTTGTGAAGATCTTTAGGGACTGTACGGCGGTTAAGAGATGCTCCTGCCCGAGAGACCGTTAAAAATGACGAAGTGTGTTGCGTTGGGAAGTGATTAAGCTCGCTAGAAAAAGCTGAGTTATGCGTTTCCGATGGCTTATTAATTGTCGTTTGATAGCCCTGGAAGACAAAACGCCGCTGGGAATCCCGTTTCTGATGTTACGTCCGTCCCTTTAATTCGATACCAATAGGAGGCGGTTTCTCGCCTCCCAGCCAACATCATTAACCTTGACACTAATGCGCACAAAGCGAATTATCATTTAATTTAGTTTTAACCATAACGATTTAGATGTGTTCTCGTTAGAAACCAATTGTAATCTGTTAAAGCGCTATGTAGCATTTCGTCATGTAACGTGCGAGGAAGACTCGAATAGTAATATAATTACACGGTGTACGAAACAACTCTTCTGCCCCATTCTAATTTAACACACGAAGAAGTCCCGAGAGTAACAGTGTAGGAACAGCACTGTCTTGTAACTTTAACTAGTTGGATTAAAAGACAATGCTGTTCTTTAGCAACTGGCTTGTTACTACATGCTAGTAAAGTAGTGGGCCACCGCCGGCTAGCTTGCTTGAGTCCTGATAGTGGTAGGAAATTGTGCAGACACTATTTTGCCAGCGACAGGAGAACAGACAGAGGCGTACGACAAACAATGGACAAATGTCCTGAATTAAATCACAAACCTGTCAACGATGCCTCAGAGTGTGAGGGCATATAACATTGTTGATGGTGACTGACCCGATGAATGGGGATATTAAACTGGATGGACTTCTCAATGGAAGAGTTACACCCTCTTCCATCGCCACTGACGAGACAACCAGTTAAATATCTGCCATACTGATCTATAAGGCGAGAACTCTAAGGGGAACAGAAGAATGGAACAAATACACTGCTGGAAATTGAAATAAGAACATCGTGAATTCATTGTCCCAGGAAGAGGAAACTTTATTGACACATTCCTGGGGTCAGATACATCACATGATCACACTGACAGAACCACAGGCACATAGACACAGGCAACAGAGCATGCACAATGTCGGCACTAGTACAGTGTATATCCACCTTTCGCAGCAATGCAGGCTGCTATTCTCCCATGGAGACGATCGTAGAGAAGCTGGATGTAGTCCTGTGGAACGGCTTGCCATGCCATTTCCACCTGGCGCCTCAGTTGGACCAGCGTTCGTGCTGGACGTACAGACCGCGTGAGACGACGCTTCATCCAGTCCCAAACATGCTCAATGGGGGACAGATCCGGAGATCTTGCTGGCCAGGGTAGTTGACTTACACCTTCTAGAGCACGTTGGGTGGCACGGGTACATGCGGACGTGCATTGTCCTGTTGGAACAGCAAGTTCCCTTGCCGGTCTAGGAATGGTAGAACGATGGGTTCGATGACGGTTTGGATGTACCGTGCACTATTCAGTGTCCCCTCGACGATCACCAGTGGTGTACGGCCAGTGTAGGAGATCGCTCCCCACACCATGATGCCGGGTGTTGGCCCTGTGTGCCTCGGTCGTATGCAGTCCTGATTGTGGCGCTCACCTGCACGGCGCCAAACACGCATACGACCATCATTGGCACCAAGGCAGAAGCGACTCTCATCGCTGAAGACGACACGTCTCCATTCGTCCCTCCATTCACGCCTGTCGCGACTCCACTGGAGGCGGGCTGCACGATGTTGGGGCGTGAGCGGAAGACGGCCTAACGGTGTGCGGGACCGTAGCCCAGCTTCATGGAGACGGTTGCGAATGGTCCTCGCCGATAGCCCAGGAGCAACAGTGTCCCTAATTTGCTGGGAAGTGGCGGTGCGGTCGCCTACGGCACTGCGTAGGATCCTACGGTGTTGGCGTGCATCCGTGCGTCGCTGCGGTCCGGTCCCAGGTCGACGGGCACGTGCACCTTCCGCCGACCACTGGCGACAACATCGATGTACTGTGGAGACCTCACGCCCCACGTGTTGAGCAATTCGGCGGTACGTCCACCCGGCCTCCCGCATGCCCACTATACGCCCTCGCTCAAAGTCCGTCAACTGCACATACGGTTCACGTCCACGCTGTCGCGGCCTGCTACCAGTGTTAAAGACTGCGATGGAGCTCCGTATGCCACGGCAAACTGGCTGACACTGACGGCGGCGGTGCACAAATGCTGCGCAGCTAGCGCCATTCGACGGCCAACACCGCGGTTCCTGGTGTGTCCGCTGTGCCGTGCCGTGCCGTGCTTGTACAGCCCTCTCGCAGTGTCCGGAGCAAGTATGGTGGGTCTGACACACCGGTGTCAATGTGTTCTTTTTTCCATTTCCAAGAGTGTATTAGTGTTTAATGTCTCGTTCACGTCGAGGAACCATTTAAGGGAGGTGTTTTATGAAAACCAAAGGAAGTATAGAAGAGGACGGCATGCAGGTATTTAAACACAGATTCTTTAGAAATCAATATCCGAACGACTGTAGACTGTGGTGTCAGAAGTCCGTGGATAACGATATGGTCATATACACACGGCGGAAATATTACTTACGTAGGATAGAAATGGCAGCGTATTGACAGAGCTGTCGTTTGTACTCGGGTGGTTCATGTGAAAAGGTTTCCCAAGTGATTATGGCTGCACGATGGGAATTAACAGACTTTGAAGGCGAGATGGTAGTGGGAGTTAGAAGCATGGGACATTCCATTTCGTAAATCGGTAGGGAATTCAATATTCCGAGATCCACAGTATCAAAAGTGGGGCGAGACTGAGAAATTTCGGGAATTACCTCACAATGGGCAACGCAGTGTCCGACGGCCTTCACTTAACAACCGACAGCAGCGGCGTTTGAGTAGTCAGTGCTGACAGACAAGCAACACTGCCTGAACTATCTGCGGAAATCAATGTGTGTTTTAATGGAGTCTGAACTGTCTCAAGTATGCTGCACTAGGTGACTCAGTCTCTGTTCACAATGTCGGACGTCTCTCCTCCATGCGGAAGTGTAGTGGAGTGAGCACTTTGTCTTCAGTTTCAGAGATGGGCTTTGAGTTCAGGGTGGCTTCATTATTTACGAGTACAGTCTGCAGCCCTTCCTTGTACATACTTGACAGTCAGAGTAATTTTCGGAGACATATTCAGGTTGAGCCGACCATTCTTTCCCAGAAACCTCCGCACCAAGCAGCTCGCGGAGCAATAAAGTTATGTCTTGTTGAGACAGGTGTGGTGTTTCTTATGAGCAGAGATGGCTGTCGATAGTTCCGCTACTTCTTTGTTGCCTGTGTGGTGCGTTGGGGCATTGTCTCTGTTGACGGTGTGTGGAATGTCACGTCTGCCAATAAATGTTTGTAGTCCAATAAGAATCGATTCACTGATGCCTTGTGGACTAGCTGTAGGCGAATGACTCTAGTCACAATGTCTTGCAATATCAACGCCTCTTTCATGGAAGGATCTGTACTGTGTTACCCGCTCGGCTAGTTATTTCTTGGCCGGTGACACGGCGCAATATTTTCCTCGCTTACCGCACGACGGGCTGTAGTGTTCTTAAGCCGAAACAAAGCTCTGAGAGCACTATTCTAACTTCAAGGTGATGTAATCGGATTTAAGTACGTAGGATGAAAAGCGTCATGAATAGGTGGCTTCTGTCCAGGGTAAGTGGATGTCGTTCTTCTGTAGTTAATTTAGCATAATGCAGACGACAACCTAGACGCAGCAAATCCTCATGCAAAAAGGGATAGAGGCTATTTTCGATCTATTGTAAAAGGGCGTGTTTTGTTTCAGAGCCTCGATTTCTTCAAAAAAGTATAGTTGTTGAACAACCTTGATGCAATAATGTCTACTTACAGCCATTTCTTCAGTCGTAAATTCACCGAGCTTATTCACTTCGTCTATGAGTTTTCTTTTCAGTCTGAGACAGACGATCCACAAGATCGTCCATACTTGGATAATGCCCCCACTGTGATGGCGATGTGTATCTTTGAATTTCCGTGACTCGGTTGCATATAAATGTTTTCCAAGTATTGGGATTACCCTCTAGCCAAGCAGGTGTCACCATGGAGTCAATCCATAGACTTTCTCTAATGACGTCTGAGTTGGTAGCCTTGAAACAGTATCGTAGAAGTCACATCCCCATTGGTGCTGCCGTCAGTTGGAGTCGTGGCAGTGTGGCCCTCTTCACAGTCGCTAGTTTGCTTTTGCTGTACGTCAGCTGGACCTGTCACACAGGATAGCACGATGTGCACGAACCTGAAGCATCACAAGAAAACATGGTGCAAGTGCTTCCCTCTTCGAAGTTTTTGATCCATCTTGGTACCTAAACATGTGCCAGGCTTGGAAAAGATGACATCTAAGTGTGTCACCGAGCGGCGAGATCCTGAGGCAAAATTTACCGCACCCTAGTCCAACTATCGAAGTATCTGGAAACAAATTTTCCCTTTTGTGGATGTTGCGGTTACTAACCTCAAGGGGAAATAAAAACTAGCGGTCGTATGTAGTAAACTACTTTACGTCGTTGGTGCTTCTGGTATTTTACCGATGGCTTCATGCTGATCCACACGAAATGTATCATCTACTGTATCCCACTGAACTCCCAATACATGCGAAGTACTCTGATCTTTCTTCCTCCTGATCAGTTGCTGGGAGCTCGTCGTCCATTTCGAGATCGGCAGCCTATTTGAGTCACGAATGAGGTGAGTTCATAGTACAGGGTTATCGCTCCATTTTCGCCTTCAGCACCTGCTGCAAAGTAACTCATGTAAGTATCAAGGTGTAATAAGGTACCTGCTGTAGGAAACTGCAATTGGTACGTGCCTCCCAATTCCATCAGTGCAGCTGGAAGTCGTTTAAATCGCTAAGCAGCTTTTCTTCACGTGTTGCTCGCTTCATTTTGTACGTGATTATGGTCGCCATACAAGAAAAAATCTCGCCAGATCTCTGTCGCCTGTATGGATAACTAATTGCAAAAAGGTATGGGTAATATCTGGGAAGACAGCAAAATGTTGCATTCGAAAATACTGCTGTTGCTTTGGGAAGAATGTTAGGCCCTGTTTCATTGACATCATTACGTGAGAAGACGCTTCGAATACGTTTCGCTACTCGCCCCTCCAATGTGTTCTTCTCGTCATAATTGGATGAGGTAAATGAAGGGTGTCAGCTGAATTATGTGGTGGCGCCAGTTCGGATGTAATTTGACATCTACGTCTTTCATGCGTTGTAAGTAGGCTATTTATGTTTTCTTATTGGCAACGTTACGTAGTGCTCTGTGTGCTAGTTTGCATTGTTGTCTGCCATTGTAGTGTTGGGCAGCGGCAGCTGGATGTGAACAGCGCACAGCGTTGCGCAGTTGGAGGTGAGCCGCCAGCAGTGGTGGATGTGGGGAGAGAGATGGCGGAGTTTTGTAATTTGTCATGAACTGCTATATATATATTATGACTATTAAGGTAAATACATTGTTTGTTCTCTATTAATATCTTTCATTTGCTAACTATCCCTATCAGTAGTTAGTGCCTTCTGTAGTTTGAATCTTTTATTTAGCTGGCAATAGCTGCGCTCGCTGTTTTGTGAGGTAAGCTATTTGTGAAAGGTATAGTTTAATGTTACTCAGGGCCATTCTTTTGCAGGGATCTTTGATAGTCAGATCGCGTTGCGCTAAATAATATTGTGTGTCAGGATAAGCACAGTCGTGTATACAATTTTTCTAAGGGGACGTTTCAGCGTCACTGAGGACGTCGTTCCTTTCCAGACACCTCAGCGAAACTGAGGAAGAGTTTTTCAGCATTATGGATGTCATTTGAAAGAACGGATTCAGATTTTCATGGGAGTCGGACTACTCTTTGCTGATCCTCAATAGACAAGGAAGTGTGTAATTTCTGAAATTCCTCATGAAGTACTGAATCATTGGTACTCATTGATCGGTCCTGAATATCACGTATTCCTATTATCTCTAAATCCCAGAAGTTCCAGAATGCGTTGTCAAGTGCTTGGGTAAATAGGAGGTTAATGTGGTGAACGACGGCTTAACTTATGGAAATCCTTGGGCGGCTTCCGCTACGGATATATATGAGTTCCGAAGATAGTAAAGCCAGTAATGGGGAAACGTTTATCAGTGCAGCGCATTTTCCAACAGTGATTGGCTCCAATTAGTAGTTCGATGGGAAGATCACCGTATCCCCCTTGATCGGAGAGTTGTTAGTTACTAATGTCTTGCCTTCTGAACTCTTGAGGTACTGATGGCTGTCTCGAAAGTGAGTGAAAACTCTCGAATGCGGTGTATGAAGCGCCAGCTTTGTTCCATTCGCTTCTCAGTGTCAAGCGGATCGGGCGACAAATTCAAATGGTTCTGAGCACTATGGGACTCAACATCTGAGGCCATCAGTCCCCTAGAACTTAGAACTACTTAAACCTAACTAACCTAAGGACATCACACACATCCACGCCCGAGGCAGGATTCGAACCTGCGACCATAGCAGCAGTGCGGCTCCGGACTGAAGCTCCTGGAACAGGCCGCGGCACGTACGTCACGAAGGTAGGCCAAGCTCGTTCAACCCAGCAGACAAACTGCTGTATACTCGTAACTAGTGTCTATGTACGAGGTGCATTCAAGTTCTAAGGCCTCTGATTTTTTTTCTCCGGACTGGAAAGAGATAGAAACATGCGCATTGTTTTAAAATGAGGCAGCAATCATTGTCAATACGTCCCAGAGATGGCAGCACCATACGGCAGGTGGAATTTTACCGCCAGCGGCGAGAATGACAACTGTTTTAAATACTTAAAATGGCGACGTTTTCCTTACTTGGACAGCGTGCAATCAATCGTTTTCTGAATTTGCGTGGTGTGAAACCAATTGAAATTCATCGACGGTTGAAGGAGACATGTGATGGAGTTATGGATGTGTCGAAAGTGCGTTCGTGGGTGCGACAGTTTAATGAAGGCAGAACATCGTGTGACAACAAACCGAAACAACCTCGGACTCGCACAAGCGGGTCTGACGACGTGATCGAGAAAGTGGAGAAAATTGTTTTGGGGGATCGCCGAATGACTGTTGAACTGATCGCCTCCAGAGTTGGCATTTCTGTGGGTTCTGTGCACACAATCCTGCATGACGACCTGAAAATGCGAAAAGTGTCATCCAGGTGGGTGCCACGAATGCTGACGGACGACCACATGGCTGCTTGTGTGGCATGTTGCCAAGCAATGTTGACGCGCAACGACAGCATGAATGGGACTTTCTTTTCGTCGGTTGTGACAATGGATGAGACGTTGGATGCCATTTTTCAATCCAGAAACAAAGCGCCAGTCAGCTCAATGGAAGCACACAGATTCACCGCTACCAAAAAAATTTCGGGTAACCGCCAGTGCTGAAAAAATGATGGTGTCCATGTTCTGGGACAGCGAGGACGTAATCCTTACCCATTGCGTTCCAAAGGGCACTACGGTAACAGGTGCGTCCTACGAAAATGTTTTGAAGAACAAATTCCTTCCTGCACTGCAACAAAAACGTCCGGGAAGGGCTGCGCGAGTGCTGTTTCACCAAGACAACGCACCCGCACATCGAGCTAACGTTACGCAACAGTTTCTTCGTGATAACAACTTTGAAGTGATTCCTCATGCTCCCTACTCACCTGACCTGGCTCCTAGTGACTTTTGGCTTTTTCCAACAATGAAAGACACTCTCCGTGGCCGCACATTCATCAGCCGTGCTGCTATTGCCTCAGCGATTTTCCAGTGGTCAAAACAGACTCCTAAAGAAGCCTTCGCCGCTGCCATGGAATCATGGCGTCAGCGTTGCGAAAAATGTGTACGTCTGCAGGGCGATTACGTCGAGAAGTAACGCCAATTTCATCGATTTCGGGTGAGTAGTTAATTAGAAAAAAATCGGAGGCCTTAGAACTTGAATGCACCTCGTACAATCGGGTATTGCGTCTACTACTGGAGTCCACTATTATTTCTTTCTGTTATTAATCCTACAATGATAGGGAATCCATAGGCCTACTAATAATTTGTTGCGTCTGTACTGGGGTACAATACAATTAAAATCATACCAAAATGATTATCAGTTGCATAAGACACCACATCATCTATGAAATGAGGACTGTTCGCAGAAGATACTAAATGCTATAAACAAGCCGTTTGCCATTCATGTCGAAAACTGGTTTTAAATCTTGTTGTACGACTAGTAATCAGCAAGACTTCATAATAGCGGATTCCAGTAGAAGATGCAATTCACATTAGTACGTACATACCCAGCTGCGAAGTAACAGGTGCAGAAACGCATTTTGCCCGTTGAGTTAAGCGACCGAGCGAGCTCAGGCCTACCTCCGTGACGTACGTGCCGCGGTCTGTCTTTCTCGTGGACCTCGGGCGACAGGAGTGTGACGTAATGGAGACTTGAAGCCCACATGAAAGACAGGCCGTTGCTTGTACGTGACAGTACGTGACACTGCAGGTCTTACGAGTGCCAGCAACCATTTCCAGCGGGGAGCAGTAATTACTGAAAGCTCACTTGCATGCATGCAAGCTGTCGATAGCGTACGACAAAGTTAAGGCCTTTAGTGGGTACCGTTTCATTTACATACTGATTTTCTGTGGGCCGCGCACGGAGCTGAGCGTTCGCGAAGTGTGGCCGACAAGCCGACTGGTGTGTCGTCACAAGTTCGTTGAATGTTTCTCATGGGCCCCGTGAAGACTGCCAGTGGGGAATTCGCAACGACTTCCCATTTTAAATTGTCGATCAGAGATCTGTTGATGAAGCTAGATTGGCTGCCACTATATAAAACGCATTGAGTATACTTACGCCTATGAGCCCCGTTACATACACACAGGCCGTTTGGAGGTAAGTAAAACCTAAACATCTGCATTCACATTTTATGCTGAACTGTGGTCAACTGGACTAACCGAAGAAGCAAAATGTTTCGAATTCCTGCTGACTGACTGTTGATGGCGTTTCTTGCAAAAGAAACAGAATGCTTTTCTTTTCTTTCTACAGTCTTTAACTATGTGCCCCTGGCTGAGGAAAGTAAGCATCTTGAACCGTGATTTATTTTCAAAGAATATTCTTAAGAATGTATTTTATTTACTAGCGATTCATCAAGAACATTAACACATTTAATCACACTATGTAAGCATGGAAGTAGTTGCCAGAGAGTAACCGATAAAATCATAACCAAATTCCTTTTAACAAATGGGAATTTTATTCACTTTAATAGTGCCTAAAAGCATTTTTTAAAGAAATAGATTTAAAATTATAATCAGAAAGCACCCTTAAATATCAAAGTCACAATTTATTGAGAAGCAGAAAGATACAAGTTTTGACTGTAAAGCCCATGAAATGCAATCTTATATAAAATTCTACAAGGTTGGCCAAACAGTAGTTAAGATGGTCTACAGTACACAGATACCGCCTTTCAAGATCATAGGCAATAATATCAAAGTTTCCAAAGATCAAAACATATTTCAGGTATTAGACCGTTACACTCCAAGCAATAAATTCGTTAACACACCAGATCCGACAAACATGAGAGAGGCAGCTACTAACGTACGGTAGATTGATAGGGAGATTACCGAACAACCCGAACCGCAGGTTGCTCTAACGCGCCCCTACTCCACAAGGGAAAAGCGGACCACCAAATTTGTAAACAATCACCTTCCCACAGGTGGGCAAACGGAGAAGAATGGTGGGACGACCCCAAAGCAAAACGGCTGGTGACCTCACCAAGAAAACAAGTAGAATTTAACAAGAGCAAATCAAACAGCATATCACCAATCACTTAACTTCTAATAAACTGCGATTTCTCGAGAAGACCTGGCGCAGCACCCCCAAATCGCTCTCCCGAACCCTTCCGCTGCCAGCCGCTTCAACGGACGCAGGAAGGCGCGCCGATCTCCCGTCTCACGGCGTCGCAGCTCGCACCGGCCAGACTGATGTCATGGGTTGACTCCTGTTGCTCTCGTGTCGACCGCGAAGTCACTACCCCTCGCTATACGCCGCGGCCCACTGGACTCACGTGGCGACCTCACAAGCGCCGACGCTCAAGGCGGACAAGTCATCTTGTGTCTTAGCGCGCGACCGACCAACCGATCGATCCAACCGCCAATGACCATTGCCTGAGCAAACTCGAGCAGACTGGCGGCCTAACGCGCAGACTCAGATGCAGGAACTAAGCCCCGACCGGGCGACCACTCGTTGAATTCTCTTACTGGCGGAGTGGGAAGACTCATTTTGCAGGCTTTAAAGGTTGATCCGAACGTCAGACAGACTCTAACTGCCTAACGAATGCGGACGAGAGACAGACTAGCAAGCTGGGGACGAGAGACTAACCCAGACTGACCGACTGGAGAGCTCATAGCACCCCTTAAATGCGCGTGAACAGGCAACCTTTCCCCTTTCCCACCAGAGGGAGACACCAAAGCTGCGATTGCTACAGCGGCGCCACCGCCTGAAACGGAGGGCGACTGCCTCACACTATGTGCTGCGGCGCGCTCTTCAAAACATCAGATTTTACCACGGCTCACATCTATTGCTGGATATCAAAATCTTGAGGTGGTCGTGAACATTTACCTTCTGGCAGTCTTGTGCCCACTGAGCACGCTGTTCACAGGACACAAATTAGTTTTCCTTGTTCTGTACGGACTTCCGCGCTGTACGTCCTGACTTAGATCGAACATGGTGGGTTGCTGTAGACGGTGCAACGTTAGTTAATCTTCAAGTTTCCCTACGAATCTTTTGAGGTAATGTCCCATCTACCTCGTCTGACTAGAATTCCATCAGTTTCAGTATGTTCCCTTCTGACAATTTTACGCTCTACGTGGAGATTATTGAGCACCAACAAACCTCTTCCGAGAAAGCGCGAAATATATTTAGAACTAAAACTCGACCGAGCGAGGTGGCGCAGTGGTTAGACACTGGACTCGCATTCGGGAGGACGACGGTTCAATCCCGGGTCCGGCCATCCTGATTTAGGTTTTCCGTGATTTCCCTAAATCACTCCAGGCAAATGCCGGGATGGTTCCTCTGAAAGGGCATGGCCGACTTCCTTCCCCATCCTTCGCTAATCCGATGAGACCGATGACCACGCTGTCTGGTCTCCTTCCCCAAACAACCAACCAACCAACTAAAACTCGATCAATAGCTTATAATTTCCTTCTAGCGTCTGTAGAGCCTGAATGTGGTTATTACATTCAATAAATGTTAAGAGATTCAGAGTGTCAGATGTTGCAGATGTGACGTCTTCCAGGCAGTTGAGATTGGATAATTCTATTTCCATCGCCATAATGTGTACCTAACATTTTCTTCGTTTGTTCACAAGCAGCTGCAGTTAGAGCAACGCCTTGCACCAAACTCTTAGGTTCCCACTCGAAGAAATATGTCTTTATTGCTAACTGACACGTTCGCATCTACATCGACAGAAGATTCCGACTGTACCCAGAAACGAGAACATTGTTCAAGTGTCACCGGAAAATGACTGTAACTTGATCGGTAGTAGCCGAACACTGTTACTGCACGCCTTCTTAGAAATAGCAGAAATCATTCCGTGGCGTCTGAAAGAGTCCCGCAAATACTACCTTCAGGATTGCCAGCTTCAACAGAGTTTATATGGTCTTGACATACTAAAACGTCGGATATCTGTTCTGTGTCGCCAAGGAACTCTTGGATAGCGTGGTCCAAGGTCATTAAACTAGCCAAAGTTTCCTATAATCGACTGCTAAAGTATTCTATCTCATTTTTTGGCGTGGAGTCGTCAAACGAATTTATTTGATAAATGAAGCGTTTAGCTTCGGAACCCTGAGTTCCTCGTCTACAACTTAGAAAGACAGTCAATTATTTCAGTATAAATAAACTGAAGGCCACATTGTGTAAAAGACTTAGCTCGTAGCGTGCGTTATACATTAAGCGTGAAGAAATTTAGCTGTGCAGTCGCTCGGAAACGATGTGTAAAGCCCTCAGGAACTATCGCACACATCAGAGGGATTTCGTAACATCCCGTCCGTGCTGTCTTTTCCCGTGCTTCGGCAACGTAAAATATATGGGAACAATTGTGAAGTATTTTGACATCAAGTAATATACCACTTTTATTTGTACAGAACGTATCTTGTAAGTTACATAATATGTGACATTAGCAAAGTAGAGCTGCAGTACAATTCAGAAACGTCGATTATCGTTTCTCCACGCTTGATCTGCCAAAAATCCTAAGCCATTATGTGGAGTGCAGTATAAGTTCTAACAGCAGATCGTCGCTATTGCGTGTTCACGGGTGTGGTCAACAAAAGGCTTCCCACTCTCTTTGCGATCTTCAAATAATAATAATAATAATAATAATAATAATAATAAAACAAATAAATAAATAAATAAAAGTCGAACTCGAAGTCTGTGCCATTAGCGTGAAAGTACTCTGCCGATCTTTTTTTATCTCATTTCATTCGTTATTGACCTTTGCAATTGTTCGGGAGGACGTCCTACGGGCCGGCTGGTGTAGCCGAGCGGTTCTAGGCTCTTCAGTCCGGAACCGCGCGACCGCTTCGGTCGCAGGTTCGAATCCTGCTTCGGGCATGGATGTGTGTGATGCCCTTAGGTTAGTTAGGTTTAAGTAGTTCTATGTTCTAGGGGACTTATGACCTCAGATGTTAAGTCCCATAGTGCTCAGAGCCATTTGAACCATTTTGAACGCCCTACGGCATCTACATCTACATGATTACTCTGCAATTCACATTTAAGTGCTTGGCAGAGGGTTCATCTCTCTACCATTCCACTCCCGAGCAGCGCGCGGGAAAAACGAACACCTAAACCTTTCTGTTCGAGCTGTACCTCGTCTCTTACCTTCCAAACTTCAGGACTTTCTGCGGAACTTGCAGTACTACCACTCCCGGAAGAAAAGATATTGCTGAGATATGGTCTTGCCAAAGCCTCGCGGATGTTTCCAGACCGAATTTTTTACTCTGCAGCGGAGTGCTACTTAACTGCTTATAATCAAAATTGGGGAAACTTATAACAGCCTTACACAAAAAATGTTGAAAGGTGTCGTGAAGCCTAACGTCCAGGAGAACAAAAAAAAATTTCCTCTGTTAGGAGACTCGTGGGGAGGACCAAATAACGCACAATTATGTGGCGAGTTTTTCAAGATGATGAAGGATTGCTATTGTGCAGTAATATAGAAATTTCTCCTAAACGCACTCCACTAGTGGAATCTTCTGAAGTCTGTTTTTGTCGTCAGGCAAAGAATTTGATCTAAAAGCTTCAAAACTGCTCTTGTCTCATCGAGAAAGAAAGGAAATCGGATCCCAAGAATACTGCATCAAAATAAACTCCAATATAATATCACCAGCTATCCTCGCCAGAGTTAGGCGAAGTTATGCGATATCCGTGGTTTGCTGCCAAACTGTGAGATGAGAAAGAACCTTTTACGAATGTAAAGTAATTTTTTTTATAGAAACTTTGAAACAACTTTTTACTTGTAAAAAATTCGGTGTGTATAATGTGTACCAAATGCTGAGAAAATTAGAGTTACCCCTTTTTTACGAGGAATATTACCCCAACATATGCAGATCATCGATTGAAGTAAGAGAAGAAATTCGATACGTTGCGCTGTTTCCGAGTTAATTATTACTGAAATTAGCCAAACAGGCCATTGCACTTGCAAATTCAAGTGGTTCGCCAGAGATGGTGTTGCCAAATTTGCTCTTCATTTTGTTTCGTGTAACTGAACAAGAGAGGAATACAAAAATTGTGTTCAAAATGGTTCAAATGGCTCTGTGGTCATCAGTCCCCTAGAACTTAGAACTACTTAAACCTAACTGACCTAAGGACATCACACACATCCATGCCCGAGGCAGGATTCGAACCTGCGACCGTAGCAATCGCGCGGTTCCGGACTGAGCGCCTAGAATCGCGAAACCACCGCGGCCGGCCAAAAATTGGGCATGAAACCACAGTAAGGATCGAACCCAAGGCAAACGCTGAGTAGTCTCGTGCACTATCATCAACGCTGTGAGAACAACTGGCACTAACAGCATCCGGCGGGCTGCTTGAATTTTCACGCGCAACGGCGAACTTCACTGCTAATTAATTCGGAAAAAGCACAACTTATCGAATCTTGTTCTAAAGAGTTATTTTGCAGCACAGCCTACCGTCTGACATCTTTAAAAGTTTCTTAGACTATTTCTCCCCACCCCATGTATTGAGCTATACGTCATCTTCACAGCCAGCGGTTCAGGTGAATAGCGATGAACATATGAGGAAACCCAGTCCGGCCTGTATGCTGAGTTAGCAAACACTTCCCATCGAAAATGCTGCAGGGGTGTCCTCATTGCACCTACATTTTGCGGAAGAGAATTGTCATGAAGAAGGAAATGTGTAACAGGTACATTATGGGTGGTTGCATGAAATCTGGCGAAACCTCACAACGGGCATCCATACTTGGTGGGAGACACTATTGTTCTAGGCATCTTTGCATACTCACTGTGTGCTCAGAACTGAAAAGAGCGATGTGACACGATCGACGGGCATTCTAGAGACACTGACTAACACAGCTGTTAAAAGCTTCACCTGATTTTCACTGTTATTTCAATTTCGCGTCTGAGCGGATCTTATTTTCCGAGTATCTGTCGTATCTGATGCCTCATCTGAATTAGCATGCTCAGCTTCAATACTAATTAATCTGAAAAATGTGGAAAGTATCGAATCTTTTTCATAACAATTATTCGTCAGCCCAACCTACCCTGCAGCACCATCACATTTGAGCATTGTATCGGTTGATATGCATGCTAATGAAATTATAGGAAAAAATGTTTATCGCATATGGCTCAACACCGTGGCCGTCAGATTACCGTTCTCTACTTTATTGCTGTGCCAACCGCTCCGTGGAATTCGCGCTAATATAAAATGCTCATGGTTCGTTCAAAAGGTTCAAATGGCTCTGAGCACTATGGGACTTAACTTCTGGGGTCATCAGTCCCCTAGAACTTAGAACTACTTAAACCTAACTAACCTAAGGACGTCACACACATCCATGCCCGAGGTAGGATTCGAACCTGCGACCGAAGCGGTCCCGCGGTTCCAGACTGTAGCGCGTAGAACCGCTCAGCCACCCTGGCCCCACTAATGGCTCGTCCGATCCAAGCGAAGACTCCTATTTTTCAAAATGCTTCGCCATATGGAGCTCTCAGATCTTTCGAGCTAACATCCCAAAGATGTTTGGGCTCACATGCGGTTCCCCTTCATCGAAATGTCTTGGCTCAAACTCGTCTAGGGGTTGAACAGCACGTGTTGCATTGCACGCCCTAAATTATACTCCTGTAACTCCTTTGGTTAAACTGCCTGGCTGATGACAAGTTCGTGAAATACAAAGTTAACATAACATATATTAACAGTAACAATAATATCGGGAACTAAATTAACGACCCATAAATGATGTAGGCCACACAGTTGCGGTTTGGTTAGAATAATGGTTATACAGAAAGCAAACTAATAGCGAAAGTGGTCATATGTAGAGTTACTGTTAGACTCGGGTGCATATCCATTTGACACAGTTCAATCATTCACAATCTCACCGCGAAATACAAGTTATCTAAGCGATAAGTTAGAGTTCACACCAGGCATGCGGCTGCTGACTGCTCAGAGAGTAAGTCCCGCTATACAAGTCGTTTCACTTCCTAGCTGCCTAAAGACCGACTGTCCGCTTTCGCGTCTTAATCCTAACTGTACCCTTTGGTGTCTCCGGTCGAACTGTCCGTTTTCGCGTCTGCACCAGCACTATCCCTCGGCCCGTCCCCGGCCACGTTTCCAGCGCGCCGAATATCCTCGCTCAACTGACTAGGGCAGTGTCCTTTCCTGAAGCTGTCCATCTGATTGGCTACGGCTTATTCTACATCTTTTTACATTTTAACATATTTCAATAATCAAAGCTTGACCACGTTCACGTTTTAAATAAAGTAACAATAATATCCATTGTTAAATTCTTCCACATAAAACCAATACAATTTCGTTCTTAACTTTGAATGTCACGGCCAGTAGCCTTGCATCAATGTGCTTTCCGATTAATAAAGAAAGAACAAAAGTAACTATTATGCGCTAAACGTAACAATAAATATTATATTACCTAATGATTCAATAAGGTCATCGTTCAGTGTGTTTTGTGAGGAGGAAATGATGATATGATGCTTAACTGAAAATACTGATAATTTAAATTTACTATATCTTTTAAACAAATAAAGTTACAGAGTTGATATTTACAACATTTATCATTTTAATTATGCTCTTCTATAGGAAATGTCGGTCGTTAAGATCGACCAAAGCGTTCAGACTTTAGCATTCAGGTCTTTGTTTCAAAACCTGTTAATTTCACCTTAACAGTGAATCCTGAATATTATAGATGTGATCAATATTCAAATTTTATTGGGATCACCATGAAAATTTATGGAGGATGGCAGATTAAAATGACTGTGGCTTCATTCCCTGCATTACTACAGAATTATATAGTTTTCACAAATATTTCCCTTTATGGCTGACTTAGGTCCGCCATACTTAACACTGCTATGTCTCCTTGGCCACAAACGGCTTCTACTGTGTTTCCCTATGACATATGTTCTCGTCTGTCTCACTCTCACACTAAGGCCCTTAGGCCTCAATAGACAACAGACGTCTGTGAGTTTCTCCATCCCGTGGTGAATCTGCGCCATTGGTGGCACTCGGTCTTGGACGACAGGGTTCTTTTGACAATTCCTGAAGGCTGACACTTTCGGTCATACAATTAAACCAGAGCGAAATGCTCGTTAACTCACAAAATTGCCGCATTCATTTCTGGCTGAGCCCTGCATTTACTATAAAAGTAAACGAAACTGATGATGACAAGAATGCACAGACCTTTTGTAAGCTGAAAGTGTTGTACACATCTTTGTACACAATGGTAAGGAGAGCTGGGCTACAGAGTGGGGCAGCAACTGTCGTCGTAGGAAAGTTGGACAGGAGAAGAAATTATTAGCGAACAACTTAACACAACAAACAGAAGATTTACTTAACTCGTATTTCTCCAAGTGAACGAAGGCTCATTACAAATAATGGAGCTAGAAACGAGTACAGCCATCACAATGGGGTATCGTCTCAGTTGTGCGACTGGATTCGTGATTTCCTGTCAGGAAGATCGCAGTTCGTTGTAATAGATGGCAAATCTTCGAGTAAAACTGAAGTGATATCAGGTGTTCCCCAGGGAAGCGTCCTGGGACCTCTGCTGTTCCTGATCTATATAAATGACCTGGGTGACAATCTGAGCAGTTCTATTAGGTTGTTCCCAGATGATGCTGTAATTTACCGTCTAGTAAGGTCATCCGAAAGCGATTTAGAAAAGATTGCTGTACGGTGTGGCAGGTGGCAGTTGACGCTAAATAACGAAAAGTGTCGGGTGATCCACATGAGTTCCAAAAGAAATCCGTTGGAATTCGATTACGCGATAAATAGTACAGTTCTTAAGGCTGTCAATGCAACTAAGTACCTGGGTGTAAAAATTACGAACAACTTCAGTTGGAAAGACCACGTAGATAATATTGTGGGGAAGGCGAGCCAAAGGTTGCGTTTCATTGTCAGGACACTTAGAAGATGCAACAAGTCCACTAAAGAGACTGCTTACACTACACTCGTCCGTCCACTGTTAGAATATTGCTGCACGGTGTGGGATTCTTACCAGGTGGGATTGACGGAGGATATCGAAAGGGTGCAAAAAAAGGCAGCTCGTTTTGTATTATCACGTAATAGGGGAGAGAGTGTGGCAGATATGATACGCGAGTTGGGATGGAAGTCATTAAAGCAAAGAGGTTTTTCGTCGCGGCGAGATCTATTTGCGAAATTTCAGTCACCAACTTTCTCTTCCGAATGCGAAAATATTTTGTTGAGCCCAACCTGCATAGATAGGAATGATCATCAAAATAAAACGAGAGAAATCAGAGCTCGAACAGAAAGGTTTAGGTGTTCGTTTTCCCGCGCGCTGTTCGGGAGTGGAATGGTAGGGAGATAGTGCGATTGTGGTTCGATGAACCCTCTGCCAAGCACTTAAATGTGAATTGCAGAGCAATCATGTAGATGTAGATGTAGAATGTAGGGGATGAGGCTCACTGTACTGAGCACGAATGAGGTGTCATAGTGAAGAGGCTCCAAGTGTGAGTGGGTGAGCGGCTGCTGCCGGCCGTCCCATATAGCAGTGGCAGAGGGCGCTCGTGGTACGGAGCCAGTGTAGGTGTCGCTCAGCGGGGGCGCACCATTGGGTCCGCCAGATCCCACGTGACCGCTTTTGGCGTCTGACGGAAACTTGCAGCTCTGTTGGCAACTTCACGACGCCTGTAGGATGGTATTGATACGTGATGTCACACAAAAAGTCCATGTGGCGCAGGGAAACGGGAAATTTCGAAATAACGCCATTTCCATGAATAAATTCATAAAACTAGTAATTTATTAACGAAAGTGAATGTATTCAGTATGTCTTTACAATCACAATGTCCAAAAGTGTCTCTTTACTTTTTAAAGATGACATCGGAAAGATGTGCTCCCATTCGGCGTTCACACTCTAACAGCCTGTTATGAAAACTCTGGAATGCGCGGTGTAGCAAATCTTGGGGAATGGCAGTGATTTCGTTTTCAATGTTCTTCTTCAGTTCATGGATTGTTACAGGGCGTGTACGGTTCACCTTGCCTTTAATATATCCCCACAGGAAGAAGTCGCACACACTAAGATCAGGGGATCTCGCAGGCCATGCAATGTCACCGTTACGTGTAATAATGCGTCTTCCAAACAATTGACGAACTGCTGCCATCGATTGTCGAGCAGTGTGTGACGTGGCTCCGTCCTGCTAAAACAACATGTTTTCGACGTTAAGATTAAGCTCGTACAGTCTCGGTGTAAAGAATGTTTGAAGCATTTCAACATATCGAGCGGATGTTACTGTCACTGCACTACCATCTTCACGTTCAAAAAAATAACGGCCGATAACACCATGACATGATACAGCACACCATATTGTGACAGTGGCGCTATGTAGTGGTCGCTGGTGAAACTCACAAGGGTTGTTCTGTGCCCAATAACGAAAATTCTGTTTGTTCACGAATCCGTTCAGGTGGAAATTGGCTTCGTCTGATATCCATAAGTTACCGAGGAAATTCGCGTCCTCGTTGATTTTAGCCGATATCTGGCTACTAAACTCCATACGTGACGCTGGGTCTCGTCCATGTAAGTGTTGCACAATCTGCAACTTATAGGGATGGAAGTGATGGAAGTCTAATTCGTGCAGTATTGTTTGTAAGCTTCGTCGCTTAATCCCTAGCGAAGATGCATGCTGTCGAACGGAGCGGCGAGGACTTCTCTCGATTGGAGCTCTTAGCAGCTGCAATGCTCTCTGGGGTACGTACCGTTGGAACGCCACCTGGAGGTTTCTTTTTTAAGGCAGATCCTGTTTCTTCAAAATTACGCACCCACGTTGTAATCGCATGCGCAGATGGGACACGCCCATGACGTCCAAGCTGGTAATGCTGTCGAAATGTTCTCTGTGCGGCAGTCGCACTATCACCATTTTTGTAAAACGCTCTCACAGCTACTGCACATTCCGCACCAGTCCAATTCTCCATGATTACTAAATGGCAATGCGTTCACATCAATTGTGCAAAGTTTCGAACATCTGCCGGCGCTACAGTGCTGCCAAATGTAACGTTCAAAATTTGCCGTTCCCCTGCGCCACCCTGTACTTTTCCTAGATTGAACCCAGTTTCTTTTTTTTTTTTTCTGCGTTCTACATACATTGGGACTCTTATGAGACATGAAGAACTGGTATTTCATAGCAACCGAATAACGAGTCAGTCAAAAAAGGTATCAGTAGTCATTTATGACTTGACACTCTAACCATGCTGCCAAAGCTTTGTGGGGTGGCCAAAGAGCTGTCGTTCCGTCTCTATTGATTTAATCGTCGACGGGACTTCAGACCTCCACTTCTTGTCGAGGATCAGCTCTGATCGCAAAGTGCTGCACTGCTCGAACCTGCCTAAGCGGCAATCGCTGCCGCGTATGCCTGCGAGGCCGTCTCGGGGCCCCGTCCGCTGCCTCGAAAGGTGTTCATTAACGGCTCGGCGGCGCCCGAGATGGATGCAGATCCTCCGGCTGCCGCCCACCACCCGTTCGAGCCGGCTGTCTGTCGAACGTCTCTCGCCGCCCACATTTATTTACAGATGGGCAGCGGGCGTGGCGCAGTGGAGCTCGGACAGCGGGAGGAGAGACAGGGAAGGGGGAGAGAAGGGAAGGCAGCCACTTCAATATAATTACGGCGGCCGGCGCTGATAGGCTTCCAGCGCGAGACGTGAAGCCGCGAGCGCTCGTGTAGGTGCGGGCGCTTCGTTAATTCCTGCAGTTGTTCCGTGCGCGCGCACTGATCGGAGCCGGCTAATTACAGGCAGCGCTCTGTTGTGACGTGTTGCGCCGGCTGAGTGGCAGCTCGCCGGCCGGGCACGCCTCGCGGCTGATGACGACCGTAGGGTTTGGGGAGGGGGAGGGGGATGGGGATGGGTCGGCTGATAGCCTGCCGGGCCCCGCCCAGCCCGGGCCAGCGGAAGAGGCCGAGCGGACGTCAGCAGCGCTCTCGCCGCCCCAGTCTTTTGTTCCGACCGGAAAAACACACTCAGTGGACGATGGTTTTCCATTCTGCTTTTACTTGACATAGTCAACGGGAGATACGCAGTCCCTAACTGTTTACATCTACATCTACATTTATACTCCGCAAGCCACCCAACGGTGTGTGGCGGAGGGCACTTTACGTGCCACTGTCATTACCTCCCTTTCCTGTTCCAGTCGCGTATGGTTCGCGGGAAGAACGACTGTCTGAGAGCCTCCGTGCGCGCTCGAATCTCTCTAATTTTACATTCGTCATCTCCTCGGGAGGTATAAGTAGGGGGAAGCAATATATTCGATACCTCATCCAGAAACGCACCCTCTCGAAACCTGGCGAGCAAGCTACACCGCGATGCATAGCACCTCTCTTGCAGAGTCGGCCACTTGAGTTTGCTAAACATCTCCGTAACGCTTTCACAGTTACCAAATAACCCTGTGACGAAACGCGCCGCTCTTCTTTGGATCTTCTCTATCTCCTCCGTCAACCGGATCTGGTACGGATTTCACACTGATGAGCAATACTCAAGTATAGGTCGAACGAGTGTTTTGTAAGCCACCTCCTTTATTGATGGACACTCTCCCAATGAATCTCAACCTGGTACCCGCCTTACCAACAATTAATTTTATGTGATCATTCCACTTCAAATCGTTCCGCACGCATAATCCCAGATATTTTACAGAAGTAACTGCTACCAGCGTTTGTTCCGCTATCATATAATCATACAATAAAGGATCCTTCTTTCTATGTATTCGCAATACATTACATTTATCTATGTTAAGCGTCAGTTGCCACTCCCAGCACCAAGTGCCTATCCGCTGCAGATCTTCCTGCATTTCGCTACAATTTTCTAATGCTGCAACTTCTCTGTATACTACAGCATCATCCGCGAAAAGCCGCATGGAACTTCCGACACTATCTACTAGGTCATTTATATATATATTGTGAAAATCAATGGTCCCATAACACTCCCCTGTGGCACACCAGAGGTTACCTTAACGTCTGTAGACGTCTATCCATTGATAACAACATGCTGTGTTCTGTTTGCTAAAAACTCTTCAATCCAGCCACACAGTTGGTCTGATATTCCGTAGGCTCTTACTTTGTTTATCAGGCGACAGTGCGGAACTGTGTCGAACGCATGTATTGCCTATAAGTGACATAAAATCGCTGTGCGGGTCAACAGGCCTTATCGCTACAGTCTCATTAAAATTACTTGATTGTTGACACTTCACGCCTTGGAGCTGGCTCCCTCGAGTCAGACCGCTCAAAGTCGTGCCTGAAACGTCCGCTGTTGCCAAGCTGCGATAGTAAATGGTCAGTTCACTTCCGTCTTCTTATCCGGCTTTGTCTCTTGATTTGTTTGGATCCCCAATCCTGGCTCTGGCCTTTGAATTTCGTATTTCATCACACATGACAACGTCACCAAACTCAACACGCACACATTCACACACACACACATTCACACACACACACACACACACACACACACACACAACTATGCTAACGACATAGACACGTTTCATAGACAGCGCTAACCAAACATTGCTGGATCGTTCCGCAAAAGTCGCGATTCATCATCACATACACGGTTACCACAATTACAGAGATTAGCTTTGTAGTATCACTGATCGATAACACCCTACAGGTGTGGAGAATGTGGCAACGGAATTGCATGCTTCCGTTAGACATCGATAGCGGTCGCACGGGATCTGTCAGACCCAATGATGCGCTCGCACTGAGCCAAGCCTCCAATGATTTCGTGCCTCGAGCGCGCTCTGCTGCCACAAAATTGGATGGCTGGCAGCATCCAGATGCTCTCTTACACTCGGAGCCTCATCGCCACAACACCTTTGTTCCTGCTTAATTCAGAGATCCTGAACTTAGCTGTTGTTGTTCGAACTGGACTCTATTTCTTGCTGAAGTATTTATAGTGCTCTTTCATACACTTGGAAACATACAAGTAAACCTATTGTTCGCTTTGTTCACTTGGTCGCCCATCATTTCTGCTCCTGTGCAGCTTTCCTACAACGACAGTTGCAGCACCACTCATTACCCCACCTCTCCTTACCTTTGGGCATGGAACCATATACAACAGGCTTATACTAAAAAGCTGCACATGACATTCCATGAAGCCGAACTTAGTGGGCTGCAGACCATTGTTCCGATTGCGTCACCAGTCATTAATAAACACCTTCTTTTCCGTGCGTACAAAGTCCAGGTGGTGCAGTCCCTCCAACTAGCGGATTACAGTGCTCGTTACGATTTTGGTATTGCCACGATGTATGAGATTGAGGAATATGATGACTATCTGCAATGTACCCTTTTCTCAGATGAGGCCGCAAGCCATTTGAAGGATGTTGACAACCGACATAAATCTTCGATCTGGGTGTCCGAGAATCCGCAAGCTGTGAAAACGTCGGAGACAGACAGCCCTAGCTGACTTGTGGTGCGCCCTTACGCACAGTAAAATAATAGGATCACTTTCTTCCATGATACGGCAGTCACAGCTCATAACTATCTAGATAAGTTGCAGTTATTTATTGTGTCACAGATCCAGAACATTCCGGACTTAACACTTCAAGAAGATAGAGAGCCCCTTCATTGGGGATTAGAGGAGGAGGAGGATATTAGTGTTTAACGTCCCGTCGACAACGAGGTCATTAGAGACGGAGCGCCAGCGCGGGTGAGTGAAGGATGGGGAAAGAAATCGGCCGTGCCCTTTCAAAGGAACCATCCCGGCATTTGCCTGAAGCGATTTAGGGAAATCACGGAAAACCTAAATCAGGATAACCGGAGACGGGATTGAACCGTCGTCCTCCCGAATGCGAGTCCAGTGTGCTAACCACTGCGCCACCTCGCTCGGTGGGGGGAATTAGACACTAGTGCCTATTTGAATGCAACTTTCCAGAAAGATGTATCGGGCGTTGTGGTCCCATCAACTGGCCTAAGCAGGCACCGAACGTAACACAACTGGATTTCTTCCTATGATGTTAAGCCAAGGACCAGGTTTACCAAACACCAGTGAAAGACATCGCAGCATTACGCAGAAGAATTAGTAACATCATAACATCTATCCCTTACGAAATATTGCCCAACACATAGGCAGAGTCGGAATACCGCCTGGATATCCTTTTGGCAACGAAAGGAGCACACGTCTAAATTTATTAATTGTGTGCATGTACCCAAAAACCTGAATATGTTATCGGCAGTTCAAGATGGAAGATACGTGTCGTATTTTCTGCCTTAGTAATAAGGGAAAGACTTCTGGGACACACGGTATTAGAGCTCATTATATGCACGTATGCAGAGTGAGATGACAATTAACATACTACGGTATTCTAAGGATATAAAACAAGAAACCAGTACATAATTTTCACTCATACCCGTATAACTGTGGAATAATGTTATTACAGAGTCGATGCGACGATCTCTTAGTCGTGGGCTATGTTACATTAAATTTCAAATATAAAATGGGGGAAATCCAAACTAAGTTTACATCCATTTGTGCTATGCTTAAGAAATTCCGCCATCCTCTGCCACGGAGTTTCAACGCCTTCAAATGTCATAAAAGACTCGGATTTCCTAAATCTATACGAAATGTCGTACATTAAAACAAAGAGAAATGCAATTAGTTGGATGAAAGTACAGATATTATACTACATTTCAAAACAGAGGAACAAAGTAAGGAAGAATATTCAATATATCTTAATACCGGAAAAATGTAAACTAGTAAAGAACAAAAGGCACAACAAAAACCATGCAAACTATCCAAAGAAGACAAGCAGATGGAAAGCTCTGTAGAGAAATATGAAAAATAAGAAAAAAAGTGAATGGAAGAGAAGGAGAAGAAGGATGTTTCTGCAACGTTAAAACCTAAAAAAAGCTAATTAATTAATTATTTATACACTGGAAATGATGTAACGAAGACATTATGAAGAAAGATTTGTTTTATGTGGAAAATGTGTAATGTCAAATAAATAATAATTGTTATGAAGAAAGGAAGTTTTCACTAATGAAGGATTAAAGTTGTTTTTTAAGAGGAAAAGTTAAGGAGATTTTCAGATTTCGTCTTCCTTTATTATAGACACACTAATAGCGGAAAACCCAAACCGACAATGAAACCGTTGGCATGAAGTCAAGCCTGTAAGTACAATGTGGAAGCCACAAATGAAAATAAAAAGGAGGAAAAAAATTCTCATCCAGATGTCTAGTACTCGATCCCTGGGCAGTCCTGGCGTTTTTTTTTTTCAAACCTGTAATGTCTTGAATGTCTGACAACGTTTTCAAATGTGAAAAATCTCAATTGCCCACGTTGTTTGGCGTCCACAGCGAACTGTACATCCCCCCCCCCCTATAAATAGATTGGTAAGTCAATTCAAATGTTGGATGAACGCTAAGGCACCCAGTTTTACAACGTCTAGTGAAGCACTGTCGTACTGAAACCAACCTTCGGGTTCGTGACAGCTTTACTTACTTATGCGACTGTACTGAAGAGACCTTGAAAAATATTCAGGTAACGTCGGAAGTGGAAGTATCACCCTCTGTGATCATATCTTTGACTGAACTATTACTATTCACAGTATCTGTTAATGGCATGCCGATAGCTATGTCATGGTTTCTGCAGGGGTATATTTCTATGCAGATGTCACGTCACAGAATATTGTTGAGAGATACTGGACGGTTTGTGTAAGGACTGACAACTGAACGTCCAACAATAGCAAATGTAATGCGACTTAACGGGTAATAAAATAAAACTACCGGTTACGTCCTCACCGTTCACTGGAATCGATCACAACCGCCAAAAATACAGAGGTAGCCATCTGGAGCATAAGGGAAGTCGAGTCATGGGGCAAGTAAGATCAATAATTGAAAGAATCGTAAAGAGCAAAAAGAGAGGGAAGAGCAATAGAGAGAAGCACATTCACTATTTAGAAATGGCACACTCTTCATGAATATCAGTAGTCGACAGTTACGTTTAACAACTGGAAGATCGCTTTTTTTTTTCACCAGTCTAGTTTGATGTCGTCCTTCATCCCCTGTTCTTAGTTTGCTATCATATCCTCCATGATACTGTGCCTGTCCATAGAGTTTTCTCCCTTTCACAACCCCATATTCTTAAGGCAGACGAAAGAACAGTAAGGAATATAGCTGACCTTCAGCGGTTTTATGCTGTAATTTTATAAATATACATATGTGACACATCGAATTCACCAACAGCTGTTCCCGACTGAGCAGATACGAACATACGTAAAGCAAAAAACGAGAAGGCAATGTTGTTAAGAAGATGATTGCGGTTACGTGAATTAAAACAGGGCTTAAGTGTGGAATGAGGATTTTATACTAGAGTTGAACATTTTCATTAAGTAGTAGTATCGCCCAGGAAGCGTAGCTCAGATTTGGTAGTGAGTGGAGGAATAATCTGTATCGGTAGGTGCGAAATTAGTAGTAGAAATACCATTACTACTTGTAATTGGAATCTGTTTGTCCTTTGTTAAAGGCCTCACAGTAAGTACCGAAGTCTACAAACAAGATGACGAGTAACACACACGGCTACCTAACTTGGATACTCCCATTTCTCGGGCTGAAATAGGTCTTCCGGAGGAAATACAAAACTAAAGATACGTGCGATGAGACAAAGAAAATCAAAACAAGGCGTTTCTGCCAGAGGATACCCCACATTGCGACAACCAGCAGCCGGCCGCGGTGGCCGAGCGGTTCTAGGCGCTTCATTCTGGTACCTCGCGACCGCTACGGTCGCAGGTTCGAATCCTGCCTCGGGCATGGATGTGTGTGATGTTTAGGTTTAAAACAGGTCTTCCGGAGGAAATACAAAACTAAAGATTCGTGCGATGAGACAAAGAAAAACAAAACAAGGCGTTTCTGCCAGAGGATACCCCACATTGCGACAACCAGCAGCCGGCCGCTGTGGCCGAGCGGTTCTAGGCGCTTCATTCTGGTACCTCGTGACCGCTACGGTCGCAGGTTCGAATCCTGCCTCGGGCATGGATGTGTGTGATGTTCTTAGGTTAGTTAGGTTTAAGTAGTTCTAAGTTCTAGGTGACTGATGACCTCAGATGTTAAGTCCCATAGTGCTCAGAGCCATGTGAACCATTTGACAATCAGCAAACAACTAATCTCTCATGATGTACCTGTACATAAAGAAACTTCATTTTGTGCCACTATTTCGTGGTTATTTTATTGAGAGTACTGCATTTTCTTTCAAGCTGCGTTATCACTACTAGGGTCTACCATGTTATCACTTGATGCAGTTCGTAGTGCTCCACACAGACTTCTTAGCCAGTACTCATGGCCACCATCATGCAGCGAAATTGCGCTATGCAGTCGAGGCCACCTCCACTGCTGCCGATGTACCAACACGTGGAGGTCGGGCTGTGTGGAGCTTTTTTCTCTGCACTTTAGTGTTAACTTATATTTACTGACAGTAATTACACTTTATTTAAAGATTGGACGTAGGAAATTATAAAATTATGGTACAATTTCAGAAGAGAATAAAAGATGACAGGAAAGAGTAGATACAGATATCCCTTCAGCAACACCACAAGGGGAAGGGGGCTTGATATTAAACTAAGAGTCCAGCGTCCACATGTGGTGCTACTCATTTTAGTATTAACCACATGAGCATCCCTCTTCGAGAAAACCCTTTTTGTTCTGTCCATGCGGATCTAATATATGTCGGCGTTGTTTCTTAGAGTGCTGTGTGAGTTGATGTTTCTTACATTACGTAACAACAACTACTACTATGTTAGTTACTGAATAAATTCTGCGTGACTTTGAAACAATAACCTGCCTTAATGTAATCTAATTAGGTTATATACTGTTCCTAGGTAGCTGTAGAAGAAATAACAAGCCACCAGAAACCTATTATTAATCTTGTAAAAACACCTTTGTAGAATAAAACTGGACTTTTTTGAGTAGTGGACCCATTAATTTTGTATAATTGCGTAACATGTACTATCTGTTTCTGCTGAGTATTTACACTGTTGGATTTTGCTCGCTTACTTCATATTAAATTTGTATGACGTACATGTTATTACATTTACAATGATGTGTTCATTTATGTAACTATTTAACAGTGTTGGGTACAAGTTTAACATGGATTCTAGAACAATAGCTACCCACGGACTATTCTAATTACTTCTACTTTTAAATTGATTCATTGATAACAAGATATAAATTGCAAACTTTGATTAATGTTAACGGAAGTAGTTGCGCATCTTTTACGTGTTTAGTGTTGTGTATGTTTTGTGTCTGTATGTTATGTCAGTTTTGTCATTGTTACTTGTTTCATCGTCAGTACTGGAGCTATTCGAGCTATCTATGTCAGCCTATCTTCGTCTTCTGCGTTTTCTGTATTGATGAGTCTCTTTGTATGTATCATGTTCTGCTTTTGAGATGTTGGCGATTTCGTCCAACTGCGTCCACGTACCTGGGTTTCTCAGTGCATCGTATAGTGTTGTTTCCGTTATGTTTTCCATGTTATTACGTATGAGCCTGTATCTAATGCATTTCAAAAGGAAGTGTCCTGCGTAACCAATTTCTCCAGATGTGCACCAATTGCTGTCTGAAAGCGAAGTGCGTGGGATAAGGGCCACGTCCAATCGCAAATTGAACCATGCCCCAGACGGGGTTGACATAGTGCAACCGTAACCGCTTCCTGAAATTGGGGAAAATTTCCTACACTGGGTAAGTTTGTAAGTAGGCTGTTTATGTTTTCTTATTGGCAACGTTACGTAGCGCTCTATATGAAAATCACTGGCTGTGCTGTGTGCAGTCTGTGGCTAGTTTGCATTGTTGTCTGCCATTGTAGTGTTAGGCAGCGGCAGCTGGATGTGAACAGCGCGTAGCGTTGCGCAGTTGGAGGTGAGCCGCCAGCAGTGGTGGATGTGAGGACAGAGATGGCGGAGTTTTGTATTTGTCATGAACTGCTATATATATTATGACTATTAAGGTAAATACATTGTTTGTTCTCTATTGATATCTTTCATTTGCTAACTATCCCTATCAGTAGTTAGTGCCTTCTGTAGTTTGAATCTTTTATTTAGCTGGCAATAGTGGCGCTCGCTGTATTGCAGTAGTTCGAGTAACGAAGATTTTTGTGAGATAAGTGATTTGTGAAAGGTATAGGTTAATGTTAGTCAGGGCCATTCTTTTGTAGGGATTATTGGAAGTCAGATTGCGTTGCGCTAAAAAATATTGTGTGTCACTTTAGTAAATGTTTGAGTACGTTCAGTTTTGCTCAGCTGTTTGAAAAGCAAATAGTGTAAGAGGTTTATCAGCACAGTCGTGTATAAATTTTTCTAAGGGGACGTTTCATATGGCATAGTCGTGTATAATTGTTCTAAGGGGATGTTTCATATGTCGACCCTTAGCCTAGGATACCTCACTGGAATCTTCTGATTTTTTCTTGTAGTTTGTGTATTTAGTGTAGCTTTTGTTTATTGCTAGCGCGTAATTATAGAGAGAATTTCCTTGGTAGTTGTGGTTTTTCATTGTTGCACAGTAAAGCAGTTGTGGCATGCATGTAGATTTGCACCAAGTATTTCGCAGCTGCAATTAACTAGATATTATTTTCAGTGCTATGTTAATGTGTTCTCTTATTTTTGCTCTTCAAATTGTGTTTTTCTGTGTTATCGTGTGAAATATTGTCACAATAATGGCGTGTGAAAAACGTAACACTAGGCTCCAAAGTAAACTGAGAAATGACAGTGAAGACGAAAGTAGTGTGTTAGCGCCACCATGTAATGAATTAACAAATGTTCAAAGTAGTAAATTGGTAACTGTACATAGGGAAATGGAGCGGGCTGCAAACAATGGTGTAGACAATGAAACAATTAGTGAACAGGGAAGCATTATCGATCGATCGGTCGGCAACAGCTCGCCTCAGGAATTCGAAATGACAGGACACAATCTTGCAAATACTGTAGATTCAGGTTTTGCGTCCTCACCCTTTTCTCAAATGAGTCAAGACACATTTTCTGCTTGTCAAAATGTGAATGCTGCCGGTGAAAACGCACTGCCAAAAAGCATAGAGAAACAGATTCCAGACACTAATACATTATTATTGCAATTAATGCAAAAAATGGAATAAAATCAGAAACAAACACAGCAACAGTTAGACACAATGGAACAACACCAGAAACAAACACAGCAACAGTTACACACAATGGAACAAAATCAGAGACAAACACAGCAAAAGCTTCAAAAGTTAGACACCACGCTTGAACAAACACGGGAAGATTTAACTACTGAGTTACATAACATTGAATCGAAATGTCAAAAAGTCTGTAATGACGTAAAAACACAAATTTGTGAGCATTTCCAACCTATTTTTTCGCGTCATGAAAATGCATTACAGAATCACGAAGCAGCCATAAAAGAACTGCAAACTATTGTTCATGAAAATCATGAGACCTTGCAAGCTAAAATGGACTTAGTTGCATCTACCGATTCGGTTACGCAACTTGCAAAAACTCAGGAAAACTTAAAGGACACAGTAGATACTCTGAAAATTGGTTCAGAAAGACACATGGAGGAAACTAGTTCATTATCAGAGAAAGTAGCCAAACTTTCGGATCAGGTCACTAACTTATCTACGAAGGTAGATGATAATCTGAATGACACAAAACCGGTAGTCTTTAATGACACAGAAGAGTGCGAACAAATTAGGAAACTGAAACAAAATCTGAATCAAATTAATACGCAACACCAAAGAGAAATCCGGGAAGTACAAGATCAGCTGACACAGGTAATACAAGAATTACGTATTTCAGAGGACACTCGCGCTCCAATACGGGAAGAGGGACATAGAAATACGGAACAGCCACAAAATAATAACACAGGGCATTTCGGAAGTTATGAAAGAAATTGGCAATGTGCACCGAATTTTGAGACGGAACCGCCGACACGACGTAACAATGACCGACATGCTACTCGCCGACACGATGATTTTGACTATAAGCTGTTCATTACTACACGTAAATTCAAAACGTTTAAGAATTCTACCAACGACATTCATCCACAAGCGTGGCTCCATCAGTTCTCTCATTGTTTTCCTCCCAACTGGTCATTGGAGCACAGGTTAGAATTTATGTATGGCTAC
The DNA here is from genome assembly GCF_023864275.1 of Schistocerca cancellata. NCBI lineage: Eukaryota > Metazoa > Arthropoda > Insecta > Orthoptera > Acrididae > Schistocerca > Schistocerca cancellata. The sequence goes on along the minus strand of NC_064634.1, from coordinate 73,926,953 downwards.
TTGGAGAATGAACCAGCTGTAAGAATGCGATCGGTCATTCACGATTGTCACAGTGAAGGAGAATTTTACCATGCGTTCCTCTCGGCACATTGGTCACAAGCTACACAAGACCGAGTAAAACATAGCATCATGATGATGAAACACTTTGAACAATCTGAATTTTCCAGTCTTGTTAAATATTTTGAAGACATGCTGCACAAGAATCAGTACCTGTCAAACCCATACAGCCCCTCAGAACTCATCCGCATTTGCTTAATCAAATTACCTGAACATTTATGGCATATTATTTTGGCAGGACGTTGCAAAGACGACATTGAAGCTTTTCAGGGACTCTTACAAGAATTAGAAATTGACACAGACAGTCGCGGGATGCGAAAACAGGAAAACAATCACTACAGGTCACATGCGTCACAATTCCGTGACGACAGAAACAATAAATGGCCACGACAAGCCTATTCTTACAACGTAAATCGTGACCAAAACAGACCCCACCCATATGACAACCACTGGCAGAGTAATAATAGTTACAGAGAAAGATCGCATTTTCGTAGTAATGACTATCACAGAGACAATCATAGAAACAGACAATTTGGCAACCAGAACTATTATTATCACGGGAGACAGAATAACCTCAGACGCAACGGTCCACTGTGCAGTGGTAATTCAGGAAGAAATTCTCCACCACATGACCGACAAACAAGAAACTATGTAAACTACCGACAAAACGACAGACGTGAATTTCATCAGAACTGGCGGGGTTCTAACAGAGCAGAGCCCTCTCGGCAAGGCGAATTTGTAGAAGGTAGGCCTCCTAATCCCAGTAAAGACGCGCGCCAACAAGGAAACAGACAATGAATCACACCGCAGGCAGCCACTTGCGCCCTCTGGCTCAGGGAAAAATAACATTGACGCTAACCTTGAGCAAAATTCCAGTATTCTTTACGGACGAATACCGCATGATAATTGCATTGAAGTTGAAACTCGCGTACTGAGAAGAGCAAAGGGTTACACCACTTCACATGTAAAACTGTTTATTGAAAGATAATCTGCTTTTAACTTTGTCTTTGCCATAAAACGTTTCACTTCACGTTATTAGTATGCTTTAGAAACTGTTACCATGCAACAATGTTTGAAGTTAAATATCCAGTCAAGAACCAAGAGAACTTATTTAAACCGAAATTACGAATGCGTTGTTATTGCGAACAGACGACACAGTGTAATTGTGTGTGTACATTCTTGCTTGTTAGTTGCACTATTAGAACATTTACCAGTACTGCTAATGAGATTTTAATGCAACATTTTGGTTTACTTGAAAAGACATTCTTTATTTGAAGTACTTTCTGTGAGATTAAAGATGACTTAGTATTTGGTTTCTTTGACAGCTACACGATTATACCACGATGCTAATAATGAGTGACACAATTTATATTATTGCTTTTGCGGTGTTTCTGTTTCATATCTGCACAGTTTTTCTGAATTCTTCTGGAAAGCAAAACATGTTTTATTAGTAACTTTTGTGGTATAGCTACAAGGAGACAGCCTTTTCCATAGCACAACAATACGTTACAGCACAGTACTTTCATCATCACAACAATAAGCGTAATAACTAAGATATCTCTACGCCAAGCATGTCACTTTTGTTTATCATGAGGTAAGTACATTGGCTTCTGCAGAACTTAGCTTTCAGAGGAAAATAACTACGACACTTCCACAGAGATTATCTTACAACAAGATGCACCTTTAGCACTACAGGACACGCATTTCAGTGATTAATTTTGTACTTAAAACATTTATTTTTAAAGATTTTTGAATTACAAAGAAAGTTTTCCGTGATACATTTCATTCCATTGCTGTAATCTGTAACACCTGAGGGTATAATTACAATAATCCTCAGGGGGGTACATGCTTACTTTGTGTACCATGTGTTTGGCAAGCACAAGGAGCCCTAGCTAATATGGTATTTGCTTATACAACTTTACACATCGGTACCATATTTCTCTAACACACAAATTACACACCTATCTGATCATTTAACTGAGAGATAAACATTTTTTTTACTACGTCAGTGACACATGTTTACGCAATTAAACAGTTGGATAACTTCACACTTATGAAATTGTATTCTGTCTGTACTTTGTGAACTGTTCATATTTTTTCGGACCCATTGTGATACTATGAGAGCTTTGAATGATGTATTTGGTATGAGATCATGATTTTTAAAGTACGTTTGAGGCAGATGACACTATTGAAATGAGCAGAGAATATTTTTTATGGTTTGAAATTATTGGAGGAAGCTACGGCGATTTTGAGATTTGACTGAGGTGTTATGATGTTATTTTTACGACGACGATGTGTATTATGCTGTTGAGGTATGTTTATGTCAATAAGATGATGCTACCATATATGAGGAATGTGATTACGTGTTTATATGTATATGAATAATGAATAGAAGTTAGGGACTCTTGACTTGTGAAAAAGGATGTTGGAAACCAAGAATCGTACTTTAAGAGTTATGAAATGTGTGTAAATGCGTGAATGTATCACAATGCCGACGAACATTTTTTGGGCACTGGCATATCAATAGCATTTGGTTTCTACACATTTGTAACCCAAATTCTTGACCTGTGAAATACAGTATTTTGATATGAGACTGTCACTGTAGCAAACTGGTGTCGTAAATATTTCGGTAAGAAAGCCAAGTGACCTTGACGCAATGCGTCTTGAGCGGCCAGCTGTGTGTCGCCTGGAAAAAAGCCATTAGTGCCTGTCGGAAGCACAGGTAGAAAAAAAAAAGGGAGGCTATTCTCCTCGCTATTCTCATTTCCTTGTTGTTGCATACTGTGGAGCTCGTAATTTATGATATTTACTGAAATGCCTAATGAAACGATGAGAAACATTTCACGGCTATTGTCTTGCTAGTTGAGAAAAATGCCATATGGCTTGCTTTATGTATTTATTTACACATTTTGCTTAATATCAAGTTTCTAGCTGCACTGCAGCATTGGTTAAAATAAAATTTAATATATGTACTAATATAGTTATTTTATGCCTACAGATCCAGTCAATAAGAAATTTATGATCTACTTCCAAGAAAACGAGGGCACATAAATAGACATTTTCCTTCACAGGAATTGCATAAATAATTTCTTTACGATTTGGTAACTTATCTGCTAGTGTAAGTTCACGTGATGCATCACTCTAGTATTAAGATGTGACATAGGTATTAGACATGACCATTTTGCTGTAATATTTTTTCTGCTTGAGCTATGTCATGTTTAGGTATAAGTTGCTACTGCTGTTTGCCAGGCATAGTGTTAGTGAATTTGACTTTGTGTTACTCTTCTAAGCTACTTTTACTACTGTTTTATTTTTCTTGTTGCTGCACATTGGCTCATATTAGTTGTAATGTTGCATTGCTTGGTAATTTAGATTTACTGTAGCTTGCTTTGCAATTTTCCATTTTTTTTGCATTGCTGTTTGTGTTAATTTGTTATATGCTGCTGCATTGCCTCGTCCCTTAGTTTAGCATTTGAGCTCAGTAGATTTAAGTTAGCTTAAGAGGGGTAGACTATATAAGAAACTAACTATGATGACTTGGAAGAAATGTATTGAGAAGCTATATGAAAATGGTTTGGGCAAAAAAAAAAGGATACTGTACAGTGGAGAAAAACTATTTTGACAGAGAATGTGAACAGAATACAGAAAGCAGACTTAGATAGGACTTTTTGGGAATAATGATGAACGAAGGGAGATCTCCATGCAAAATACTGCAGTAAAACAAACCCTGTCCTTTCCTTTTGTGTCATCCCTCTATATGTTTGTGTACCCTTGTGTATTTGTGTTTTTCCTGTCTTTATGTTTTTAGCTGATGAGAGCTATGTTGTAGAATTTTTCTATGTTATTTACTTTGTAAAAATGTTGAGACATTATTTATTCTGTTTTGTTTTAATGCTCATGTGTGAAGTTGATGTTTCGCAAGTTATTCTGATCTTTTATGTATGTACTTATGTCATAATTCCTGTAACACTGATGTATATGTTATTTCGATTCTTTTGTAAAGCCTGTATTACTACAAATGTTATCTGTATTGTTATGTTTTTAATGATGTATTTTGTACCTTTGTAATTGTATTCTCATGTTATAATATTGTAATTGACACCAGTTAATCAAATTAAGTAACTTGTAAGTTCCATTTCACTGCACACGTTTCTGTTGGTCATACTATATGGACAATATGTGAGAAGTTGGGACTGTTAGTGTTTGCACGTGTGTTAATAATTCAGCAAGGGACTGGATAACAGCATTGCTGGTTCTAAGGACAATTCCAAAAAACTTTGTGAGTGCACAAGTGGTGGTTTATGGACTTGCTATATTATCCACAAGACTCTTCAATGGTGATTGTGCACCTGCACAGTCGCAACAGATGGCTGCTGACCGTCTCTACAAGGACTACAGCGGGTCTACACCTATGATGACCCACCAGTAACATTATTTCTACAAGGACTACAGTGGGTCTACACCTTTGCTGACTCACCTATACCATACTCTCTATCAGGACTACAGTGGGCCTGTCCACAATTTCTACAAGGACTGCAGTGGGTCTACACCTCTGGTGGCCCACCAATACCACTCTCTACCACGACTACAGTGGGTCTGCTCTGTGATGACCTACCTACCAATATTCATCAACTTCGACTGACTCTGCTGTGGGTTTGCTCTGTTGTGGCCCATTACCTGTCAGCATGTGAAGAGTCAGCACTGTCTTTCTGTTGGAAGGACAACACTACTTCTTCAAGACTGCATGGACATCCATTACTTCCGTGTGCAATGTCTTTTACTGCTCAGACTTTGATAAAAGAAACTGCAATTTTACTGTGATGAACAATCTGGACTGTCTTTATGGACTGTGAGAAAATTTTAGCTTTTGACCAACATTGTATAAATAAGTGCGTGCATTTGATATCTTTGTTATTGTAATTATGAAAAATTTTTTCAAATCATTATTGGCCACTGCCCAAAAATATTTTGTAAAATTTTTTGTGGGGAGCATGGGGGCTATGTAAGTAGGCTGTTTATGTTTTCTTATTGGCAACGTTACGTAGCGCTCTATATGAAAATCACTGGCTGTGCTGTGTGCAGTCTGTGGCTAGTTTGCATTGTTGTCTGCCATTGTAGTGTTAGGCAGCGGCAGCTGGATGTGAACAGCGCGTAGCGTTGCGCAGTTGGAGGTGAGCCGCCAGCAGTGGTGGATGTGAGGAGAGAGATGGCGCAGTTTTGTAATTTGTCATGAACTGCTATATATATTATGACTATTAAGGTAAATACATTGTTTGTTCTCTATTGATATCTTTCATTTGCTAACTATCCCTGTCAGTAGTTAGTGCCTTCTGTAGTTTGAATCTTTTATTTAGCTGGCAATAGTGGCGCTCGCTGTATTGCAGTAGTTCGAGTAACGAAGATTTTTGTGGGGTAAGTGATTTGTGAAAGGTATAGGCTAATGTTAGTCAGGGCCATTCTTTTGTAGGGATTATTGGAAGTCAGATTGCGTTGCGCTAAAAAATATTGTGTGTCACTTTAGTGAATGTTTGAGTACGTTCAGTTTTGCTCAGCTGTTTGAAAAGCAAATAGTGTAAGAGGTTTATCAGCACAGTCGTGTATAAATTTTTCTAAGGGGACGTTTCATATGGCATAGTCGTGTATAATTGTTCTAAGGGGATGTTTCAAGTTTACTTGGCAGGAAAGTTTAGGGTATTTTTCGCTGGGGAGGTGCGCTACCAATCGGTGTGGGTCTCAACTTCCTGCTTGTCGTCAGATGGCGGACAGTGAGACTGAATAGCAGGGGCGACCGTCCCCAGTGGAGTCGAGCAGTTTCGAAGAAGCGGAGTTGCAGCCTGTTTTGTACTTTTATTGATCCTGGGGGTGAGGACCACCGAGCCACTGCTGCTGTCCGCAAAGTATAGCTGGGCATGATATTTTGTTTGTTCTGTATGGGCATCAAAGGACAGGCCGCCATGACGCCACCCGATCTCTCTGAGACAATCGGTTGCTTTCGGTCCAAAATTTTGCATACCCAATCCAGTGAGTCGCTTCCGCCATCGTTCTTGGCTGGCCAACATGTGGAACACTGCTCTATGCCAGCACAAACCTCTTGTTTGTTAATGTGCGTTTTGCAAGCCTAGATTGGGAAGTTTCTGCTGAATTCCCCTGTTCTTAAGTGAAGTAAGCGATATTCTCGTTCTTCACATTAGCAACAGCATTGAATCGCGACCTCCTTGCGGAACTTCTCCGAGTGATCGGCAATTGATGATTGTGAACGAAGATTCGGGGTCTTTCGTCTTCTGGCCACAGTCTGGTGATGATTTTAGTAAGATAGCTGATAGCTGACATGAGCGAATGTGTCACAGTTTCGGTAGCGAGATCCATAGTGATAGCAGGTTGCAACTTGTTCTGTTGAAAATATTCAAATGTGCTAAGAACAACACACACACACACACACACACACACACACACACACACACACATACACCCATGCGCGAGGGAGGACTCGAACCTCTGGCGGGAGAGACCGCGCAATCCGTGACATGGCGCCTCTAACCACGCGGCTTACTAGTTCTGCCAGACAACTTCTGTTCCCGATTTTATCATAATTTATTTGGTTCTTTGTCTCGTTTGATTTCGTGAGTTGCCCAGATGAGAAAACCATGTTGCGTTTCCTCCACACAGTCTTCTGTATTACTCTGTACCCCCCCCCCCCCTCACTGTAATTTCAGTTGAAATAAAAATCTATCTACCTACGTTTCTAGCATAGACTTAGAGAAAGCTTTTGACAAAGTTGATTGGAATACTCTCTTTCAAATTCCCAAGGTGGCAGGGGTAAAATACAGGGAGCGAAAGGCTATTTACAATTTGAACAGAAGACAGATGGCAGTTATAAGAGTCGAGGGGCACGAAAGGGAAGCAGTAGTTGGGAAGGGAGTGAGACAGGGTTGCAGCCTATCCCTGATGTTATTTAATCTGTATATTGAGCAAGCAATAAAGGAAACAAAAGAAAAGTTCGGAGATGATATTAAAATCCATGGAGAAGAAATAAAAACTTTGAGGTTGGCCGATGATATTGTAATTCTGTCAGAGACAGCAAAGGACCTGGAAGAGCAGCTGAACGGAATGGACAGTGTCTTGAAAGGAGGATATAAGATGAACATCAACAAAAGCAAAACGAGAATAATGGAATGTAGTCGAATAAAGTCGGGTGATGCTCAGGGAATTAGATTAGGAAATGAGACACTTAAAGTAGTAAAGGAGTTTTGCTATTTGGGGAGCAAAATAACTGATGATTGTCGAAGTAGAGAGGATATAAAATGTAGACTGGCAATGGCAAGGAAAGCGTTTCCGAAGAAGAGAAATTTGTTAACATCGAGTATAGATTTAAGTGTCAGGAAGTCATTTCTGAAAGTATTTGTATGGAGTGTAGCCATGTATGGAAGTGAAACATGGACGGTAAACAGTTTGGACAAGAAGAGAATAGAAGCTTTCGAAATGTGGTGCTACAGAAGAATGCTGAAGATTAGATGGGTAGATCACATAACTAATGAGGAGGTATCGAATAGAATTGGGGAGAAGAGGAGTTTGTGGCACAACTTGACAAGAAGAAGGGACCGGTTGATAGGACATATTCTGAGGCATCAAGGGATCACCAGTTTAGTATTGGAGGGCAGTGTGGAGGGTAAAAATCGTAGGGGGAGACTAAGAGATGAATACACTAAGAAGATTCAGAAGGATGTAGGTTGCAGTAGGTACTGGGAGATGAACAAGCTTGCACAGGATAGAGTAGCATGGAGAGCTGCATCAAACCAGTCTCAGGACTGAAGACCACAACAACAACAACAACAACAACAACAACTATTCAGCAGAGCAAGTAAAAACTGGTTGCACTCAGCCTTGACTTAGATTTCTAAATCCCTTAATTATCCTTCATCATTCCTATTGTTAGGCTACCCACAAATAACAAATATAACCTGGTACATACCGCAGTAATACATACCTCACTAAACCGAGACGTACCTCAGTTGTGTTTCTCAATGTGACGATGTGTCCATTGTGAACCGTCCCAAATATGACGATCAGTTACTTAAAGTTCAGAAAAGGTAACGAGCATTGCACTCGCTCTTCTATTATGACAATAACTTTGTTTATTAAGGGGGGGTAGGACGTCAAACGGGCAGACTTGGAGCAGAGGAGGCACCACAGGACATTTTAATTTCCACTGTCTATACTTTTACAAGTAAATTCATAAAACATTGTCAGCATGACCAGGAAGGATTCAGGATTCACACTCGTAGCAGTGGAAGTTCAAAAATATAACAGAATAATATTTTTACATGTGAAATTTCATAATTTTTTCACTTACTATTGGCTGCATTTGTTGCTAAAGTTACACTTTTATTCATAAGTAAGAGAGACTGTTCGATGAATTTTGCACAGCCTACAAACCATACTTACAGGTGTCTGAACCTCTAGAATCCTTTTAATTTATGAAAAAATGAATGAGCTGTTACGTTTTAAACTTAATGTTTAGAAAAAAATCAAATTTTGTAGTTAATTATCTCAATTTTTACCACAGTTCTTAATAGATTTGGAAAATTCTAGAGTTTCATACACCTGCAAGTATGGTTTGTATGCTGTGCAAAATTCATCAAAGACTCTCTCTTAGTTGTGAAGAAAAATTTACCTATATCAACAAATGCAGCCATCAGTAAGCGAAAAAATGATGAAATTTCATATCTAAAAAAAAATTATTTTGTTATGTTTTTGCACTTCCACTGCTATAAGTGTGAATCCTGAATCTTTCCTGGTCATGCTGACAAAGTTTTATGAATTTATTTGTCAAAGTATAGACAGCAGAAAATAAAATGTCCTGTGGTGCCTCTCCTGCTCCATGTCGGCCCGTTTGACGTCCTACCCCCCTTAAGCAGCGAGAGATATTGCAGTGGACCCTAAGTCTGAATCTATGCTTTGTGTTTTTTTCAAAACTATTTTAGGTAACGACGTTGCACAGTTCAGATCTAGCAGAAAGCAAGATTTCATAGACATATTTTGTCGTAACTCAGGTCGAGTACGCAATGTTCGCCTGAGTCAGATTTATAACCACAGCGACAAGCAAAAATACGTCGTTTCATTTCAATTGTTTCCTTGCTGTAACTACATTGCGTATCTTTAACACGACCTCTTACATTCCTTTCTCTAATGTTCCGGGGTAAAACTTCAAATACGTTTACCAAAACGGCAACTCTAAAACAACGCACTGGGATGGACTTATGGCTGAACGGCGACCTCGACCGCCACATGCGTGAAAAATGACTCTCCGTACCTTATACCCTGTAATTATTTGAATGATAGGGAGTTAATGAAAATTGATGAGCGCTGTCTAAACGCACAATTTTTTTTTTCTGGTATACCGAATAAATGATTCCAATGCTTCTTTTCAAGGGTGCCTTAAGCACTCTCATATGTAATGTTGTTTCTGGCTTTTAGCCCTGGGGACACTCGCAGCAGGCATACCAAACACACGCACATACACACACACACACACACACACACACACACACACACACACACACACACACACACGACGCTGTGAAGACGAAGCCACAAGCGCGCGCGTAATTCATCACTACAAATACAGTGCGGCTACATCCATCTCACGCCAGATGTTAATGAGCACCTTTCACGACCGGCTTCGGAAGGGAGAACAGTGACCGCTGCGAGCAGACCAGGGAAAGGCATCGCTTCGAGATTCCTAGCAACCGAGCAGACGTTTAGGCAAAACATTCAGCGGCAGGTCTATTTGAGGAACGCACCCATCCAACATCACCGTTTTTCCGAGTTACGAGACTTTGAGTTACCGTAAGTAGTAAATTCTCGCTGAGTTAAAAAAAAATGAAGAAAAATGTTTTGTCGTGTCTTCGTGCTTTGGCTATGTAGCACCGTTGCAGACTAATACACTCTGTCTACGGTCCACAATGAAAGGTGGCGGGAAGCTGGTTTCGAACGTGGAACACAGGTGGAGTAAAGGCGTCCCCTCATGTGTTCAGGGGAGCTGTTGGTTCAGTATTTGTTCACAATACTGCTACAACCTGTGACGCTGCAACTAAAGCCCGAGTCGGCCTATGCTGACACACGTACTGCGGGCGTTCAGTAACTAATGCAACACGGTTTTTTTTCTTTTTTTTTGGCTAATTTCAGTGGAAAAAGACGGTATTTCAGCCCCTAAAGTTTCAGTTCTGGTAGGGGACGGCACTATGCGTAGCCTTCAAAATGACAGTAAGCCGGCCAGTGTGCCCGAGCGGTTCTAGGCGCTTCAGTCTGAAACCGCGCGACCGCTACGGTCGCAGGTTCGAATCCTGCCTTGGGCATGGATGTGTGTGATGTCCTTAGGTTAGTTAGGTTTAAGTAGTTCTAAGTTCTAGGGGACTGATGACCTCAGATGTTAAGTCCCATAGTGCTCAGAGCCATTTGAACCATTTGACACCAGTAACGGAGGTGTATTCCAAGCAGAGAGCTGTCATTCAGTTTATTTTGGTGGAAAACCGAAGCACCTCAGATATTCATAGGCGCTTGCAGAATGTCTGTGGAGACCTGGCAGTGGACAAAATTACGGTAAGTCGTTGGGCAAGGTGTCTGTCACCGTCACGAAAAGCTGGCGCATGCCTGTCCGATCTCCCACGTACCATCCGGCCGCACACAGCTGTACTCCTGCAATGTTGGAAAGTGCGGACACTCTCTTTCGAGGTGACTGACGGATCACGATGAAACATCAGGGTGGTCAAGTGGACGTCTCTGTCGGTAGTGCTGACCAGCTCGTCCATCAATTGGGAAACACAAAGGTGTGTGAACACTGGGTTTATCATCACCTACTCACCTTCCGACTTCCCTGTGTTTGGCCCAATGAAAGATGCACTACGCGAAAAGCAGTACATGGATGATGGGGAGGTTACTTATGCAGGAAGAAAAAAAATGGCTCTGAGCATTATGGGACTTAACATCTATGGTCATCAGTCCCCTAGAACTTAGAACTACCTAAACCTAACTGCCCGCATCTCATGGTCGTGCGGTAGCGTTTTCGCTTCCCACTCCCGGGTTCCCGGGTTCGATTCCCGGTGGGGTCAGGGATTTTCTCTGCCTCGTGATGGCTGGGTGTTGTGTGCTGTCCTTAGGTTAGTTAGGTTTAAGTAGTTCTAAGTTCTAGGGGACTGATGACCACAGATGTTAAGTCCCATAGTGCTCAGAGCCATTTGAACCATTTTAAACCTAACTAACCTAAGGACATCACACAACACCCAGTCATCACGAGGCAGAGAAAATCCCTGACCCCGCCGGGAATCGAAACCGGGAACCCGGGCGTGGGAAGCGAGAACGCTACCGCACGACCACGAGTACGCAGGAAGACGCTGGTTCCACATCGACCAGTAGAGTGGAACGAAGCGGGCGTACAAGCCCTCCCTATAAGATGGCGTTAAGTCCGTCGCACTGAACGAGGATTTTGTTGAAAAATAGCATTTTGTAGCCAGAAGAGTGGGGAATAGTATAATGTATTTGAATCTTGAATAAAACCTACCTTCTTTCATAAAAAATATGTTGCGTTGCTTATTGAACGCCCCGAGTACATATTCTCTCGTATGAGGTGAAATACACTAATGGCCATTAAAATTGCTGCACCAAGAAGAAATGCAGATAATAAACGGGTATTCATTGGACAAATATATTATTCTAGAACTGACATGTGATCACATTTTCACGCAATTTAGCCGCATACATCCTGAGAAATCAGTACCCAGAACTACCACCTCTGGCCGTAATAACGGCCTTGATACGCCTGGGCATTGAGTCAAACAGAGCTTGGGTGGCGTGTACAGGTACAGCTGCCCATGCAGCTTCAACACGATACCACAGTTCATCAAGAGTAGTGACTGGCGTATTGTGACGAGCCAGTTGCTCGGCCACCATTGACCAGACGTTTTCAATTGGTGAGAGATCTGGAGAATGTGTTGCCCAGGGCAGCAGTCGAACGTTTCCTGTATCCAGAAAGGCCCGTACAGGACCTGCAACATGCGGGCGTGCATTATCCCGCTGAAATGTAGGATTTCGCAGGGATCGAATGAAGGGTAGAGCCACGCGTCGTAACGCATCTGAAATGTAACGTCCACTGTTCAAAGAGCGGTCAATGAGAAAAAGAGGTGACCGAGACGTGTAACCAATGCCACCCCATACCATCACGCCGGGTGATACGCCAGTACGGCGAAAACGAATACACGCTTCCAATGTGTGTTCACCGCGATGTCGCCAAACACGGATGCGACCATCATGATGCTGTAAACAGAACCTGGATTCATCCGAAAGAATGACGTTTTGCCATTCGTGCACCTAGGTTGGTCATTGAGTACAGCGTCGCAGGCGCTCCTGTCTCTGATGCAGCGTCAAGTGTAACCGCAGCCATGGTCTCCGAGCTGATAGCCCATGCTGCTGAAAACGTCGTCGAACTGTTCGTGCAGATGGTTGTTGTCTTGCAAACGTCCCCATCTGTTGACTCAGGGATCGAGACGTGGCTGTACGATCTTTTGCAGCCATGCGGGTAAGATGCCTGTCATCTCGACTGCTAGTGGTACGAGGCCGTTGGGATCCAGCACAGCGTTCCGTATTACCCTCCTGAACCCAACGATTCCGTATTCTGCTAACAGTCATTGGATCTCGACCAACGCGAGCAGCAATGTCGCCATACGATAAACCGCAATCGTGATAGGTTACAATCCGACCTTTATCCAAGTCGGAAACGTGATGGTACACATTTCTCCTCCTAACAGGAGGTATCACAACAATGTTTCACCAGGCAACGTCGGTCAACTGCTGTTTGTGTATGAGAAATCGGTTGGAAACTTTCCTCATGCCAGCACGTCGTGGGTGTCGCCAACGTTGTGTAAATGCTCTGACAAGCTAATCATTTGCATATCACTGCATCTTCGTCCTGTCGGTTAAATTTCGGGTCTGTAGTACATCATCTTCGTAGCGTAGCAATTTTAATGGCCAGTAGTGTAGTAAAGAAAGATGCAGCGTTTAATTAAAATCAAATTTACGTTCCTACTGATTTTTGATCTCCTTGTTACAACCAGCCCTTTCACGTACTTCTATTTTTTCTAAGAAGCTATTTTACTTCAGAGATGCTTAAATTCACATGCAGATCACCCCCCTCCCCCCCCCCCCCCCCCAAGAAAAAGAACAAGGCAAATCGGAGAGTACTCAGCCACACAAAGTCATAGCTGGATTCCTCACATATGCTAATAGTAACCCAGAATCTAATCTACGGTACTATCGTCGCGAGGGAACTTAGACATTTCTCCGAATCGGCGACACTGTTAGAATTCACTGAAAATTTTAACGGAGGATTGCTGATCACTTGCCACTTCGAGTTCATAAGAGTCTTGTCATCTGACACCCGTTTCCCTCGTTTGCACATCAGCGCGGTTGCTGCCAAACTTTCATTGCATATGGAGGCATTTACCACCTAGAGTCTCGTTAGGTGTTTGCTGTTCATTACCTTGGACAGGGAGAACGATAACGATGCCCTCTGTAAATCGCCATCGTTTAAACTCTAGCCGAGCAACTGTTTCGGGCAGCAAGCTGACTTCGACATCGCCATGTCATAAGAAGGTATCAGAACCACATCCCTCCATCACCTCGACCGAACTCTAATGAGTGCAGTGATATCTCCGGTTTATCTCGAAGGCTTTCCCCGAACAATAACTGCCGTACAGAGGTTAATTGAACTTCTGGATTAACGGATCATTGCCTTCGTAACTTTTACTTGTTTAGTTATTTCCTTTCTCTGTAAAAGTGTCTGTGTTTTCCTGATTATTTTGTGTAGGGAATTTTTGGCTGCACCATGCTTGTGTGGTGGCTGTTGCCGGCAATGTGAAAGGACGTAGTTATAATAGGGCCTATATGAATATTTTAGTGACTCTTCCACATTGTGCCTTGCAACCTCTGTCCATCTCCTCAGTTCCTTAATCAGTTTATAACTCCCTGCAAGAAGGGACGAATTCGATCGTCTTATGCACTCAAGACTGAGACCGGAATTCATAATTAATTTTCCCACTGAACAGAGCACAGGGCGGAGACACTTCCCTTCTCTCACTTGAATAAAGGCGCCCTCTGCCAAGTAAAACGCCATCCAACAATTACAGACCAACCCCGTCGTATTCTTCAAATGCTGCCAACTGTGTTGTTATGTTTACTCACTCGCTGATTGGGCTCCAACTAGACTGTGAAGTACTGTTACTGCCGCACCGCTGTTCAAAGGCGAGTTCAAATCCCAGCGCATAATAATACAGCCAACAGTATATGAAGATTACCCCTGGATCGGACGTAGCAGCATGAAATGGTGTTCAGTTACTAATTGACAGACTGTCCATGAGTTGTTGAGTGAAATCCGAAAAGTAGGTGCCGTGTCTGTAGGAGTGTCATGAACCTTTGTCAGCGTTGATTGCGGTTCTCTTCTGGAGGACTGGACTACATACTTGCACCAGCTCACTCCCTGCTCCCATCCGCCCCTCTCAATCTCTCTCTCTCTCTCTCTCTCTCTCTCTCTCTCTCTCCTCTTTCATCTTCGACAACATACTTTCGATTATAAGCCAAAGTACAAACTTCACCTCTCTTTCCGTACCGTCAAAATTCTGACGATATTCTCACACCCTCGACTACTTGTGTGGTGAGTATCTCGAACTATCTGCTTCGAGAATGGTAAATATGGTAGTGGTTACAAAATTCTCAATTTGTCAAACGAGACGACGGGTTCAGAGCACGTAGCACCGGTTCCTATTCTGAATTTGCTTGGTGTCGCTTCAGACCAGTGCTATGTTACCGCTTTTAAAGCGACTAGGGCGTTTGTTTCACCAATGGTCAATTTATTGAGCCACAACACTACTGCGATGACACTGCTACCTACAGAATAATACGAGCAGCAGGCTTGAAATTTTAAATATCACCTCTAAAAAATAAAGCGAAGAAATCAATTTGTGGTTCCTTTGAACATATACGGCGGCAGTTCTGTTATTCACTGAAATACCGGCAATAGGCCGTTTGAGGGACCGCAACAATACGGCGCAGCCCATTGATTCATATAGAGGCGAACTGAGTGGATTTCAGTGAATACCCGAACTGCACGCTTCTACCCGCAAAGGAACAAAAAAAAATGATTTAGTAACTTTATTTTTTCGTGCTGATAGTTAAAATTTTATGGTTACCCTTGTAACGAGGGTTTAAAAATACTGAATTCTGCTTGAGGATAAATAAAAGAAGGACAAAAGTGATGGTGACAAGCAAAAGCTAGATCACACATAACGGCCAAGGTAAGGAAGACATGATGCGCCACTCCATTAGACTTATACACAGCCATAGCTTCTATTCAGCTGTCACTGACTCGTTTATGGAAGGACAGAACAGGATACTTTTATTTTTATGAGGTAATTTCCGGTATAGTTCTATCTCTCTCGCCACATAGACTGTTGTTGGTACACGACATACAGAGGTTACTGAGAATTTCTTCGCCTCTTCTATCAGCGGACGGCCGTTCGTTGCTCTTCCACACCAGTGTCATCTGCAATGTTGCGAAACCTGATCCGGCCAATAAGGAGCATGGCAGCTCTAAGGCTTCTATGAAAGGCATTTTAGAATCACGAATTGCGGAAGACGTTTGTAAGGCCCCGTTTCCCTACGTTAGCTTCTTAAGCGGTAATGTCACCTCACATTTTCGGTTTGGAAATAAGCTACACAAAAAAGTGCTTTGTAGAGCAAAGGATCCTAACTTTTCTTTACTTTCTCCTTTATTGAGTACAGACAAGAATGTAGGATGAGACTGTATTGAAACCCTGTTCGTCTCTCTTTTCTTATTCTTCCCAAAGATTATTCGTTTCTGGAGCAGGAATAGGAAGAGAAGCATCATTGCTGCACGGAGTGCCCTCCGCCAGACACCGTAAGGTGGCTTACGTAGTGTCGATGTGGTAGATGTAACAGTCATAGAATATTGTGGGAGACGGTGGTAGTAGAGAAATATTTAAAAGCAGGTCTTTCTGGAGTCACATAAGAGAGAAATACGCTAACCGAAATAGGCAGTAGAGTTGTGATGCAATGAGACTTTGTACCATGAAATCATGTTAATTCTGTGTATGGGCAACACCTGACTCCATTATTTCTACCCATTTCTACTATTTAAAGGAATCGCTCTCATTCAAACAAAAGAACATTGTATAAAAATAGAATTTGACCTAATGCAAAAAAAAAAAAATGTTTTACTGTGAAAAAATTTATATTCCGAATTAGTTCTAACGAAGCGAAGCTCACATACATTAGCTGTAAAGAAAAATGTCTATGATAATGGTCTCTTTCGATTGCTGCAGTGAAATTTAGCGTGCTCTTCACTCATTGTCCTGAGACCGGCTAGAAATAATATGGTAGTCTCTGTTAGAGATCATATAGCTCATATTTTACTAAACAGTTTTTCAATATATTTCAGTCATGCAGAAGAAGGCGGCGCAAACACACACTGTTTTTAGTCTGCGAGAGAAGTACTTGTCCTGTGAAGCGGATGATTAATATTTGTCTGTGGACCTTCCCGTGAGAAATAGCACCGTGATTTCGTCAACATAGAAAAATATGATAATCAATTCAAGAAGACCAATTACTATTTGCTTTCACGATTGCAGAAAAATCACTGGAAGTAGTTACTTCTATAAAAATTTTGGAGTATGCATATAAGATTAATTGCGGGTAAGGCAAACGCTAGACTGATATTCTTTGGAAGAATCGTCGAGGGGTGTAGTCCGCCCACGAAAGGGGCAGCCTACGAACCGTTCATTCGACCAATACTTGAATATTGCTCGCCAGTCTGGGATCTGTACCAGATGAGATTGACAGAGGAAATAGAGAAGCTCCAAAGAAGGACAGAGATTTTTCTTGTAGATTCATGCAGAAGCGCCAAAGCGTCAGTGATATCCTCAGCCATCTACAGTGAGTGCCAAGCGCTGCAAAGAGATGTGTTCTTCATCACTATGTGGGTTAAAGTTCCAAGAACGTACATTCTTACAGGAGTGAACCAATATGTCGTATGCTCCTACATATATCTTGCGAAAACACCACGAAGGTATAATTATGGAGACTGAGGCTCACCAAGAGGCTTACCAATAATTATTATTCCCAAGGACCATTCACATCTGGAACAGGAACAGAGAGGGAAGCGTCATTGGTGCACGGAGTGCCCTCTGCCAGGCACCGTAAGGTGGCTTACGCAGTGTGGATGTGGTAGATGTAACAGTCATACAATATTGTGGGAGACGGTGGCAGTAGAGAAACATTTAAAAGCAGGTCCATCTGAGAACCTCATGACAGCAGATATTTTTATTCATCTATGACTTTCGTACAGACGTCTGCTACACAGGCGAAGTGGTACATTCAGACTATTGTAATTAATTTTATTAATATATGTATTTTTTGTTGGGTGGACGGTTAACTGTAAAGTGTTTTGCAAATAGAATTGGGGGACGTTTGCCAATGTGAAACTCTTGTAGTCTACTGTAAGTTCCGCGTCCCACAAAATTTTGCTGGGTTCCACCGAATTTAATTAAAAACGGGAAAATTCAATATAAGAACTG
The DNA here is from genome assembly GCF_023864275.1 of Schistocerca cancellata. NCBI lineage: Eukaryota > Metazoa > Arthropoda > Insecta > Orthoptera > Acrididae > Schistocerca > Schistocerca cancellata. The sequence goes on along the minus strand of NC_064634.1, from coordinate 73,909,257 downwards.
AATTACTCTCTGAATTGGTAAGCATTACTAAGGAGTTAACATTAATAAAAAGATCCAAATGAATAGATGGAATGAACCACAAGGGAACAATTTTACTACACATGATAAATCAAATAATCCAGATAAAGCAGGAACTTTAGCCTCAACAAAAATCTCGCAGTATAAGAACTGCCTTTTGCGCTTCAGAAACGCCAGGTTGGATGTATTAAAATAACTTTACAAAAGGGGAGGGTTTTTTTGAGAAACAGTCATCACATTTTAAGACAGTTTATTGAAATAAACTATCATATTAAGGATTTACAAAGTAATTCTGAACTATGATTTCGCCTGTTATTTAATTATTTAACCCACTTATACTATAATTATACTGAGTACTGGGGCATAATGCGGTGATAAGTAAAAAAGAAATTTTATGCGCGCATGGTAAAAGTCAGGTGTCGTAAGCACAGCACGCACTACCAGACAGCGCCGCAGGCGACGATAGTCGACAACCCACTCCAAAGACGGCGTGCAGCCCAGCGAAAGCCGCGACAGGAAGTTGCAGCTGTGGTGTCCCCAGAACTGTGGTAAGCGCCGCTACAGCGGAGCGGGCAGTTCCAAGTCAGCTCGACTACCGATAAGACCGTCAACTACTTGTGTACTTCGCGCCGCATCGTCTGGTTTCTGCGAATCCACAGCAATCCGTCTTCAGTGGACATTCTAGTCTTACAATAACTATGTACCATCCACACATAGCTTCTCGAATAGTAGTTGGACTTCAGGAACTGCTGCCTGAGCCGATGCCATGCACCTCACGATGATGTTTGTTGTTGTTGTGGTCTTCAGTCCTGAGACTGATTTGATGCAGCTCTCCATGCTACTCTATCCTGTGCAAGCTTCTTTATCTCCCAGTACCTACTGCAGCACACATCCTTCTGAATCTGCATGGTGTATTCATCTCTTGGTCTCCCTCTACGATTTTTACCCTCCACGCTGCCCTCCAATGCTAAATTTGTGTTCCCTTGATGCCTCAAAACATGTCCTACCAACCGATCCCTTCTTCTAGTCAAGTTGTGCCACAAACTTCTCTTCTCCCCAATCCTATTCAATACCTCCTCATTAGTTACGTGATCTACCCACCTTATCTTCAGCATTCTTCTGTAGCACCACATTTCGAAAGCTTCTATTCTCTTCTTGTCCATACAAGTTATCGTCCATGTTTCACTTCCATACATGGCTACACTCCATACAAATACTTTCAGAAACGACTTCCTGACACTTAAATCTATACCCGATGTTAACAAATTTCTCTTCTTCAGAAACGCGTTCCTTGCCATTGCCAGTCTACATTTTATATCCTCTCTACTTCGACCATCATCAGTTATTTTACTCCCTAAATAGCAAAACTCCTTTACTACTTTAAGTGCCTCATTTCCGAATCTAATTCCCTCAGCATCACCCGACTTAATTCGACTACATTCCATTATCCTTGTTTTACTTTTGTTGATGTTCATCTTATATCCTCCTTTCAAGACACTGTCCATTCCATTCAACTGTTCTTCCAAGTCCTTTGCTGTCTCTGACAGAATTACAATGTCATCGGCGAACCTCAAAGTTTTTACTTCTTCTCCATGAATGTTAATACCTACTCCGAATTTTTCTTTTGTTTCCTTTACTGCTTGCTCAATATACAGATTGAATAACATCGGGGATAGGCTACAACACTGTCTCATTCCTTTCCCAACCACTGCTTCCCTTTCATGCCCCTCGACTCTTATAACTGCCATCTGATTTCTGTACAAATTGTAAATAGCCTTTCGCTCCCTGTATTTTACCCTTGCCACCTTTAGAATGTGGAAGAGAGTATTCCAGTCAACATTGTCAAAAGCTTTCTCTTAGTCTACAAATGGTAGAAACGTAGGTTTGCCTTTTCTTAATCTTTCTTCTAAGATAAGTCGTAAGGTTAGTATTGCCTCACGTGTTCCAACATTTCTACGGAATCCAAACTGATCTTCCCCGAGGTCGGCTTCTACCAGTTTTTCCATTCGTCTGTAAAGAATTCGCGTTAGTAATTTGCAGCTGTGACTTATTAAACTGATAGTTCGGTAATTTTCACATCTGTCAACACCTGCTTTCTTTGGGATTGGAATTATTATATTCTTCTTGAAGTCTGAGGGTATTTCACCTGTCTCATACATCTTGCTCACCAGATGGTAGAGTTTTGTCAGGACTGGCTCTCCCAAGGCCGTCAGTAGTTCTAATGGAATGTTGTCTACTCCCGGGGCCTTGTTTCGACTCAGGTCTTTCAGTGCTCTGTCAAACTCTTCACGCAGTATCGTATCTCCCATTTCATCTTCATCTACATCCTCTTCCATTTCCATAATATTGTCCTCAAGTACATCGCCCTTGTATAAACCCTCTATATACTCCTTTCACCTTTCTGCCTTCCCTTCTTTGCTTAGAACTGGGTTGCCATCTGAGCTCTTGATATTCATACAAGTGGTTCTCTTCTCTCCAAAGGTCTCGTTATTTTCCTGTAGGCAGTATCTATCTTACTCCTAGTGAGACATTTGTCCTCTAGCCATCCCTGCTTAGCCATTTTGCACTTCCTGTCGATCTCATTTTTGATACGTTTGTATTCCTTTTTGCCTGCTTCATTTACTGGATTTTTATATTTTCTCCTTTCATCAATTAAATTCAATATTTCTTCTGTTACACAAGGATTTCTATTAGCCCTCGTCTTTTAACCTACTTGATCGTCTGCTGCTTTCACTACTTCATCCCTCAGAGCTACCCATTCTTCTTCTACTGTATTTCTTTCCCCCATTCCTGTCAATTGTTCCCTTATGCTCTCCCTGAAACTCTCTACAACCTCTCGTTCTTTCAGTTTATCCAGATCCCATCTCCTTAAATTCCCACCTTTTTGCAGTTGCTTCAGTTCCAATCTGCAGTTCATAACCAAGAGTTATGTAGATGTAGATATAGATGTAGATATAGATGTAAATTCATTTGGGGAAGAAAGAAGTCTATAGATGATCCTTAATGATAGATTGGAGAGATTATTTGGACTTCCGCTACATCATCCTGGAATTGTTAAATTGGCGCTTGAAGATACTTATTGTTGTTGTGGTCTTCAGTCCGAATACTGGTTTGATGGAGCTGCCCTTGCTACTCTCTCCTGTGCAAGCCTCTTCCAGTACCACAGTATCCTCCGCAAGCCCCTCTGCCTCCGAGTAACTACTGCAAACTACATATTTCTGAATCTGCTATTCGTCTCCCTCTAAAATTTTTATCCCCCATACTTCCCTCCAGTACTAAATTGGTGATACCTTGATGTCTGAGAATACGTCCTATGAATGGATCCCTTCTACCAATCAGGTTGTGCCACAAATTTCTTTGCTCCACAATTCTATTCAGTACCTCCTCATTAATTATATGATCTACCAACATACTCTTCAACCTTTTTCTCTAGCACTACTTTTCGAAAGCTTTTATTCTCTTCTTGTCTAAACTGTTTTTCGGCCTTTTTTACTTCCGCACATGCTTATACTCCTTACAAGTATTTTCAGAAAAGACTTCCTGACACTTGCATACATGGCTACCACGCTCCAAACGAATACTTTCAGAAAGGACTTCCTGATGTTGAAATCAATACTCAATATTAACAAATTTCTCTCCTTCAGAAATATTTTACTTTTCATTGCCAGTTTACATTTTATGTTGTCTCTCTTCATCTATCATCAGTTATTTTACTGCCCAAATAGCAACACGTATCTACTACTTTAAGCGTCTCATTTCCTAATCCATTTCCCTCAGCATCATCTCATTGAATTCAACCACAGTCCACTACCCTTTTTTGTTTTCGTTGATGTTCATCTTATATCTTCCCTGTCCATTTCATTCAAATGTTCTTACAAGTTCTTTGCTGCCTCTGACAGAAATCCATTGTCATCGGGAATCTTCAAAGCGTTTATCTTCTTAACTCTGAACTTTACTTCCTACTCCACATTTTTCTTTTGTTTCCCGTACCGCTTGCTCAATGTACAGATTGAACAACATTGGGGATGCGCTACAACCCCGTTTCACTCCTTTCTCAGCCACTACTTCCCTTTCATGCCCCCCCCCCTCCCCCCGAATCTTACAACTGTCGTCAGGTTTCTGTACAAGTTGTAAATAACCTAAGAATTTTTAGCAATTGCAGCCTCGTCAGCAACTGTAATAGACTAAGATATTGCAAGATCTGCCTCAGTTGCGCAAATTTTCTGGTCTTTACCCAGGTTTCGGCTAGAATAATCTAGCCTTCTTCAGAAGCATAAAATTTTATGCAAACATTCTGGCCGGTCTCTGAGCCTAAAATAAAGGTGTTGCTTTGCATAAAATATCGTAGGAGAACATGATTTGCAGTAAGCGAAGTTACTATCAAGAACTGCTTAAGGAATGCTAGAGTTAGGCCAAGCACGGACTATTAAGATTCTGAGCGTGAATGAAATGATTCTGAAGATAGGCCTGCCAATGGGGAATGGGTCATAATTGTTTCTCATGACACAAGCAAGCCGGTGTCCACATTGAAATACCACACAGGGAGTGGCAACGGTTTGACAATTATCGGAGAATACACGGGTGAGGGGATAGTTGAGGATCATTGCAACACATGCAAATATAGAAATGCTAACGAAGATGAAAACGAAATCTCAGACAACTGTACTGACGAGAAGGGAATGTTCTTTTCTAAGAAATTGTCCGCAGCTCGTGGTCGTGCGGTAGCGTTCTCGCTTCCCCCGCCCGGGTTCCCGGGTTCGATTCCCGGCGGGGTCAGGGATTTTCTCTGCCTCGTGATGACTGGGTGTTGTGTGCTGTCCTTAGGTTAGTTAGGTTTAAGTAGTTCTAAATTCTATGGGACTGATGACCATAGATGTTATGTCCCATAGTGCTCAGATCCATTTGAACAATTTTTTTTCTAAGAAATTAAGAAGCTTAAAATTCAGTAAAGGTTGTCTACAGATGTCTTGAATATGCAACAGATATTGATCAGTCAAGCTTTGTAGACATGTTCGGAGTACCACAACCGAAAAATATCCGAATCTAACAGATCGTTTTAAGTAAGCAAACAAAAAGGACACGAATTTGAAGACAATACTACGGATAGGAATGAGGTACAGAGTGAAGATGAGATGAGACGCATGATACTGTAAGAAGAAGACAGAAGTCGAGGCAAGGTACCTGTTGTCGATGACATTCCCGCAGTAAGTATTACAAAATAGTCACTTTGTGCTTGCAAAATACTGAAACGAATTATTTAGAGGAGAATGGAAAGACCTCGGGGAAGATCAGTTTCGATGTCACAGAAATTTAGGAACGTACGGGGAAATACTGACCCTACGACTCATCTTAACAGGCAGGCTGAACAAAAGCAGTGTAGGGGCACCGCGGAGGGGTGGGGGGAACGACACCCCTAATGTTTGGAGCTAGTTTTTGTGGTCTCAGTGATGAAAAATTTTTTTAGAAAAATTACGAACCTTTTATTCAAACATATTTGTAATATGATTTGCAAATGAGGGTAACATAAAATATTTCGTTTGTTATATTAATGAACTAAAAAAGTGCCTGTGAATCCGCTCCACCCCGCAGATGCGGCGGAATGCACCCCGTTTTTTTCTCTCTTTTTTTTAAATTCCTACGATGACACATCCCACAGATAAGCTGGGCTTCATAGTACTCACTGTCTATGTCAGTACACGACTTACGAGCCCGCTTCTGACATGCAATCCGACCCTCAGCTGAAGTGGAATATAATTGCTCCCAATATACGCATGCCACATATCCGTCATCTTCGGATGCTTAATTTTCTGTATAGTAAATTTCTTTTTTATGGGCTTCGTCTTCTTTGATTGAAGACCTTTGCCTTTCACTTTGTTCTCGAGCTGGAAGCCTGATCTTTGCTCTGTTCTGTTTAGCTACCAGGAATTTTTGACCGCTTCCTGCAGCAGGCTCTCGCGGGCAGATGATTTGCGAATAACGGTTTTACCTCTCTTTCTTGCCACTCGTTTCTGCCCAGACGTAACTATGGGTATTGGTGTAACATGTTCCGGGTTAAAAGTAGGGAAGCTTGACTCAGTGGAGTTATTGGTGGATGCAGGTTTTTCGTGGATCAGTTTAGTCTCTCCGTTTTCCGTACATAATGATACACCATCTGTAAATGAGAAAGGCAAAACATACAGCCAAACGAAGAATAAAAGGCGGTGAGGCGGAACGGACAATACCAGTAGACAATTCCACCTCAAATCGATATCTATGGGGAAGACATTCAGTAACCAATGTAAAAATCTTTAGGTGGACGAAAAGTTTGTTATGAAGAAAAAACTATGACAGACTCACGTTAGTTGGAAACGGTCCTTTAAGTTATAACAGAACAGTGAATTCGCTCACTTTTTTAGGCTGACTACGTTGCTTGCGCGCGACAACGGTAGCAGCCTTACTAAACCGTAACATACATTGGTTTGGCAAACTTTTATCAGTCTTAACTTTCTCCAGCGCCTCTAAAAGAAATTAGAGCACCGAGACCGTTCTGTACCGGTAGTGCATTCCGCCACGGTCTCCCCCACGTTTGTAGTTTTTGTAGATTTAGAGAAAGCTTTTGACAGAGAAAGTAAAACTAAAGTAATGGAATGTACTTGAATTTAATAAAGCAATGCTGAGGAAATTGGGCTGGGTAGTGAGACACTAAAAATAGCGGATGAGTTTTCTTACTTGAGTAGCAAAATAATTTGTGGTGGTCAAAGTAGATCGACCACAAGATACATATTGGTAACAGCATCTTTCCTGATAAAGAGGAATTAGTTTACTTTTAATACACACTTAAATGTTGAGGCTCCATTCTTGAATATAGATGTTTGGAGTGCAGTCCATAATGAAATGAATGAAACGTGGACAATCAACAATTGTGGCTCTGAGCGCTATGGGACTTAACATCTGAGGTCATCAGTCCCCTAGAACTTAGAACTACTTAAACCTAACTAACCTAAGGACATGACACACATCCATGCCAGAGGCAGGATTCGAACCTGCGACCGTAGCGGTCACGCGGTTCCAGACTGAAGCGCCTAGAACCGCTCGGCCATACCGGCCGGCCAACAATTGTGGCGAAAAGAGAACAGAAGGTTTTGAATTGTGGTGTTGTAGAAGACTGCTGAAAACCAAATGGGTAGATCGGATGGCTGATGTGGAGGTAGTGAACCGAATTAGAGCAATAAGTAATTTATGGCACAACTTGATTAAAAGAAGGCACCAGTTGAAAGGACGCATCCTCTGTATGTGACGGGGGTGGAGGAGGGGGTAGGGATAAATTGCATAGGGGGACGAAGGCTTAACTGCAATAAGCATGTTGAAGTGGTCGTGGATTGTCATAGTTACGCGAAGATGAAGAAGCTTACACAGGATACACTGGGTTAGAGAGCATATCAAACCATTCTTTGGAATGGAGATCATAACAACAAAAACTGGCTCGATAAAATGTTGACTCAGGCAATTTACAGCACAGTGAAAGATTCGAAGCGTGCACGCATCGTGTGTGGCTTCCGCCATCGGAGACGACGACGCTGGAGCCGCTATAACACGATCAGCGGCTGTCGGCTGGTTAATTGACCGCCTATCTCAGCCGGTCTCTGCGCTATACGTGTCTGATACGCACCCCGGGCCGCACTACTTGCTGTCCGCCCCTACGCGATCCCGCCCATCTGTCGCGAGTGGTTTTCCCTTCACGACCCTAGCCGTCACTGCCTTAATTTAAAACGATGATTGCAGTGGTGGCCTGAAGCGATGAATTGTAAAACACTCTTACACGAACTCAACTGTATGACGAGTTGATAGTACAGTCATATTTAGTTTCAGATGTAAGAAGCAATGGACAGGGACTTGAAACTTGAATCGTCATTCCTGACGCTTGTGAAGAATTGCTAGTTCATATTAAAGTGCTGGGAGATAATACACTCCTGGAAATGGAAAAAAGAGCACATTGACACCGGTGTGTCAGACCCACCATACTTGCTCCGGACACTGCGAGAGGGCTGTACAAGCAATGATCACACGCACGGCACAGCGGACACACCAGGAACCGCGGTGTTGGCCGTCGAATGGCGCTAGCTGCGCAGCATTTGTGCACCGCCGCCGTCAGTGTCAGCCAGTTTGCCGTGGCATACGGAGCTCCATCGCAGTCTTTAACACTGGTAGCATGCCGCGACAGCGTGGACGTGAACCGTATGTGCAGTTGACGGACTTTGAGCGAGGGCGTATAGTGGGCATGCGGGAGGCCGGGTGGACGTACCGCCGAATTGCTCAACACGTGGGGCGTGAGGTGTCCACAGTACATCGATGTTGTCGCCAGTGGTCGGCGGAAGGTGCACGTGCCCGTCGACCTGGGACCGGACCGCAGCGACGCACGGCTGCACGCCAAGACCGTAGGATCCTACGCAGTGCCGTAGGGGACCGCACCGCCACTTCCCAGCAAATTAGGGACACTGTTGCTCCTGGGGTATCGGCGAGGACCATTCGCAACCGTCTCCATGAAGCTGGGCTACGGTCCCGCACACCGTTAGGCCGTCTTCCGCTCACGCCCCAACATCGTGCAGCCCGCCTCCAGTGGTGTCGCGACAGGCGTGAATGGAGGGACGAATGGAGACGTGTCGTCTTCAGCGATGAGAGTCGCTTCTGCCTTGGTGCCAATGATGGTCGTATGCGTGTTTGGCGCCGTGCAGGTGAGCGCCACAATCAGGACTGCATACGACCGAGGCACACAGGGCCAACACCCGGCATCATGGTGTGGGGAGCGATCTCCTACACTGGCCGTACACCACTGGTGATCGTCGAGGGGACACTGAATAGTGCACGGTACATCCAAACCGTCATCGAACCCATCGTTCTACCATTCCTAGACCGGCAAGGGAACTTGCTGTTCCAACAGGACAATGCACGTCCGCATGTATCCCGTGCCACCCAACGTGCTCTAGAAGGTGTAAGTCAACTACCCTGGCCAGCAAGATCTCCGGATCTGTCCCCCATTGAGCATGTTTGGGACTGGATGAAGCGTCGTCTCACGCGGTCTGCACGTCCAGCACGAACGCTGGTCCAACTGAGGCGCCAGGTGGAAATGGCATGGCAAGCCGTTCCACAGGACTACATCCAGCATCTCTACGATCGTCTCCATGGGAGAATAGCAGCCTGCATTGCTGCGAAAGGTGGATATACCCTGTACTAGTGCCGACATTGTGCATGCTCTGTTGCCTGTGTCTATGTGCCTGTGGTTCTGTCAGTGTGATCATGTGATGTATCTGACCCCAGGAATGTGTCAATAAAGTTTCCCCTTCTTGGGACAATGAATTCATGGTGTTCTTATTTCAATTTCCAGGAGTGTAGGTACAACTACGCAGATGACAAAATCTCGAATCTATACAGACGCTGATGTCCTCCACCAAAGAACCATCGACATGTGCTAGAATGGCCTGAGGAGCATATATAAACTCAGGCTGATGACTTGGACACCAAATTCGCCGGTTCTGAACAGTTAGAATACATCTGGGACTCTATGTGGGTCCAGATTCGCACCCACGAATTAGCGAAAAAGGAATAAAACTACCTAGAAAAATGAGAGGCGTATTCCGAAAGTAAGGTCCGATCGGTTGTGGAATGGAAACCACAGTGAAAATCCGACAAAGCTTTGCATATATGTGTTGGACAGTGTCTCTAGTACGCCCGATGATCGCATCACGTCGCTCCTTTCAGGTCTGAGCGCACAGTGAGCACGTAAAGATGCCTCGAAAACTGTCTCACGCCAAGAACGAGTGCCTGTGACGTATGCAGCCCCCAGAACATAACTGTCTTACATTTCCTTCTACATAACTTCTCGGTCGCACCCTGCAGGGGCCATGAGGACGTCCCTCCGGTGTTTTTGATGGCAAGTGTTTGATCGCCCTCCATGCTGCCCGGATTTTGCTCCCTCTGATTTTCATCTCTGCTGACATGAACCGCTGGCTATTAAGTCAGTGTTTTGGTACAGCCAATGACCTGAAAATCAGCATAGAGAATCGGCGAAAAGTGCAGGCGGCTGCCTTCTGTGTGGAGGGTATTGGAAAATTAGTACAACGCTACAACAAAAGTCTCAGAAGGGATAGCGACTATGTAGAGACGGTGCTGGAAAGTGTGATTAGCTATTGCAAATAGAACACTTTTGATTTTCACTGTGGTTTCCACTTCGTGACCGATCGGACGTTACTTTCGGAATACGCCTCGTATAACCACATCAGTACTTGGTAACTTATCAAAAACATGAGGTAGAACCAATATCTCATGCTAGCTTCAATAGAAGACCAGTTGTTCTGAAACCAAGAGATCTGACGCTTTGTGGTATTGCACGTACTGCAACTACTGTAGACTCTCATGGATAGTATTGTGGAACACATTGCTTCCGTAATACGATTTTCAACACTACCGTCAGCTGTAATTTCATTATCAATCTATTGGTTGTTGTATAGACGATTGTGCCCAAGATAAGTGGATATTTATTTGCGCGATGCGAAATTACAAATGACGGTAGTATTGAAACTTTTAATTTTGCTGTCAGCTGTGGTCCTCTCCTCTTATTAACAAGGATGGGAGCGCCTTTGCTTCCGTTGTCCACTGGTTTCCTGAAGACTGTGTCTTGTCGTAAGTCGACGGTGCGGCTGCGGCGCATGTTGAACAGGTGCTTCTAGGAACTTTGTCAACCCATACCGCGGAGCATTAGGACGGAATACAGCGGAGCGCTCGAACGTAACATCCGCCATTATCTGTTATATACAGGGTATGGACAAAAATACGGAAGCAGCAGAAACACTTTGCATTCAAAACAGCTTCCAGTGGTCTCTGAATGGATAAACACAGACCTTGTATGGATTTCAACCGAACCTGATACCAACTGAGCCGTGTATCGACTCGTGCTACACCTTGTGTTTAAATTGCATTGGTTTTCCTTTTCTTCCCCTGACATGTTTGTTTGATATGTTGAAAAAAAAATTTGCCTGTAGTATGTTTGATGTTCAGCGGTCGCAGGCTCGAATCCTGCCTCGGGCATGGATGTGTGTGATGTCCTTAGGTTAGTTAGGTTTAAGTAGTTCTAAGTTCTAGGGGACTGAGACCTCAGATGTTAAGTCCCTTAGTGCTCAGAGCCATTTGAACCATTTGATGTTCAGCTTTTAGCTGATCTTATTTCCGCTGCTCCTTAATACATTGGATTTTGTTCGGTTTACTTTCAGTCCTTACTATTTGTTTGGCACACCGTTCCTTCCATTCAGAAAATCGTATTATTCCTCCTCATTTCACAGAGGACAGCAATGTCGTCACTAAATATTATTATTGACATCCTGAATTTTAATCCTAACTATGAACCTTATTTCATTTGTTTGATTCCATTCTGAACGTAGAGGATGAAAAGTGTCATGGGAGGCCTACACCCCTGGCTTATGTATATTTTAATCCGAGTACTTATAGCCCTCCATAGTATTGTTTCCTGCTGGTCGTGTACAGCTATTTCTCTGATGATTTTAAATGTATTCCATCACTTTACACTGTCGAACGCTCTTTCTAGGCCGACAAATCTTTTGGAAGTATCATCATTGTTACTGTCTTGGTTTCATTGTCAAGCGTAAAGACGGAGTTGCCTCTATGCTCCCTTTACTGTCTACCTTTAACAGATCATCTTTTTTTCCATTCCATTTCGTATTGTTCTGGGCAGCAACTTTGATGCACATAACGTAGACACTTACCCTCTAGGAAGATGTCACCGCTGTCAAGCGTGAAGGGATATAGGGCGACTACAGTAAAGCTCATCTACTCCACAGCAGTCACGGTTCCTTCCATTACTGCCACGGCTCTAATAGAAGCCCAGATCTCCACAGCGTAATACTGCCTACACTGGCCCGTGCCTGCTACGAGCAACCAACCGCCTGCATGACGGCGTATTCAGGCTCGACAATCGACCGGGTGTAACAACAAACGTCATATATCCGACCAGGCGGCATATTTCCATTGAACCACTGTCCAATGTTGATGAAACGCTTCCGCTGGAATCATAATCCACCACGTCTTTAAGGTGGTCTGCCGTGAATCCCCATGTTCAAAAATGTGAGTTGAATGGTGTGTTGTTTCAGATCACACTATTGCGCTTGCACCAGTACTGTGCTCAGTAGGGAGACCTGGTACAGGTCGCTCTCTATCCTTCTTCAAAGAGCAGGCAAATGTCCGTCCTCCACTTTCTGTGATGCGGTGTGGACGTCCAAAACGTTGTCGCCTGCACGTTGTTTCACAGCCTTTCAACCGATTTCCAGACGCGGGGCAATACCAGTCTGTCCTTCGTCAGTCTGTATTCCCATTTGCGGCCAGTATCGTCACTAGAATGATTTTTGGTGTCTGCTCCGCTTACATTCCTTCCTTAAGCCGTCGGCACACGAGCCGTGCATCCGAACGTTGAGCGTGCCGAGTTTCTGACGTCATAGCGTGGAATAGCACGTTCGGGAGTCTTTCCGAACGTGCAGAGCAATATCTGGCATGAGCATGCGGCTGAGCGTTGACCAATGAGACGGAACAATATGCACGCCGTCTCCCTTCAGTACAAAGTTGTGAGGCCCCATATTGGCGTTCATTTCAAGCCTATACGTGTATATGCCGTTTCTGAGCACCAGCAAATTGAGAATCACTGGAAAACCCGTTGTTAGTTGCGTGATTCGTTCCAATAAAATAACGAGAAACATCATATTCGTAGCAAAAGATTAATTGTAACTTGTGTATTATGATAGTAGGCTACAGTATTTGAAGGCAGCGACACACTGGAGATCCACCCAAAACGCATTGTTCTTGGAACAATTTCTTATAATTAAATTTCAATTAGTAATATAATTATCTAAGATTAACGTTTTTAGCAAGGGGTAACAAAATATGATTAAGTACAGGGGACGTGTTGTTAGTTACGCATAGTTAGTAGCCTCTCTGTCCGGTAATGAGTTTATGTTGGGGCGGTGGTTCGCGTCTTAACACTTCCAAGTTACTTTTTCTTAACATTCGCGTTTTTATTAGGTTCTGATACTTTATTATTAGTTTAATGTAAGTATATGCTACAATATTTGATGTTACGTAAATATAAGTTCACCTTTTTTTTGAGGGGTGACTTCGTTCGATTGGCTTAATCTACAGGACAGCTTGCGCTACTTGCTTAAGATTTTTCGCTCCTTTTTCTTTTACGCTTCGTAATTCACATGTTGTAAAGACTCTGCTACTGGGTAGGAAAGTGATTAAGTAAGACTGACCTTGAGGTTTTACTAAAATTTGGGAATGATGAAATAATGTTTATCTTATACGGAGAAGTATCCCAAATTTGTACCGCACTTTTTGTAATGGATCTTTAATGAGCTTTATCCTTATTGATTGGACATGGCACTTGCCTTTTTGTGGACGATGGGAGAAATGTGCGTTTTAATAGAGCTAATGTGAGAATCTTACGCGCCCCCATCGAGTAAAAACATCCCTCACCTGCCCCTGGAGTGTGTTGCGATCGCGTATACCACGCTGGGTCCCACGTACCGTATGCAGAAGTCGCATCGTTCCTGAGCGTTTAGCAGCACGTTGGCACGCTCAACGTTAACGTTCGACAGCACGGTCCGTGTGCCGACGACTTTAGCGTGTCACGCGCCCCTCACACCAACAAGCCGCATTCAGTCTCGCGGTCTGGAGTAGACATAATGTTTTGCACCACAAGTATATATTTACGGAAAACGTCTCGGAGTGGACTTTAAGGAACAGTCAACATTTATGGCATAGGAGAGGATGTGGTGGTAAACTTCAATTGAGTGACGCCTGAAGCCGCGAGTACAAAAAGCAGCAGGGACTGGCTGTTTGGCCTCCCCAGGCAGCTCTGTTGTCATGTCCGCGAGCTAATTTACTTTTAATTAAGCGATGAGTCGGTGAGCCGATCCACGCGGCGGCCACTGGGGCGCTCCCACGAGCTGCTGGGTGCGTGGGGCTGCGTCTGGGTGCGTGGGGATGCGTGTGGGCGCGTAAGGTTGTGTGTGGGTGCGTGCTCGCATGCCGGGGGGCGCCCGCGCTGCGCTATAGCTACTGTCAGGGCTGCCCGCCTGCGGTGCCGGTGGGTATCAGGGAAATCGCCCTGCTGCGTACTACCAGAGTGAAGGGAAAGCAGTGTTTACCTTCCTGGTTAAAGGCGCAGCGGCACACACAAAACGACGAGGCAAAACTTTAGGCGGCCATTATAAGTCTACAATTCGGAGGAAAGCGAATACTGCAGCATGTTAATACGACCGAACCATCAGTTTAATATTAAAATTTTCCACACTATCGTCGGCACCTTCAGTTAAAGCTTCCGGGCTGCGACGTTGTGACAGATGTACACTACTGGCCATTAAAATTGCTACACCACGAAGATGACGTTCTACAGACGCGAAATTTAACCGACAGGAAGAAGATGCTGTGATATGCAAATGATTAGTTTTTGAGAGCATTCACACAAGGTTGGCGCCGGTGGCGAGACCTACAACGTGCTGGCATGAGGAAAGTTTCCAACCGATTTCTCATACACAAACAGCAGTTGACCGGCGTTGCCTGGTGAATCGTTGTTGTGGTGCCTCGTGTAGGGAAGAGAAATGCGTACCATCACGTTTCCGATTTTGTTAAAGGTCGGATTGTAGCCTATCACGATTGCAGTTTATCGTATCACGACATTGCTGCTCGCGTTGGTCGACATCCAATGACTGTTAGCACAATATGGAATCGGTGGGTTCAGGAGGGTAATACGGAACGCCGTGCTGGATCCCAACGGCATCACGTCACTAGCGGTCGAGATTACAGGCATCTTATCCGCATGGCTGTAACGGATCGTGCAGCCACGTCTCGATCCCTGAGTCAACAGATGGGGACGTTTGCAAGGCAACAACCATCTGCACGAACAGTTCGACGACGTTTGCAGCAGCATGGACTATCAGATCGGAGACCATGGCTGCGGTTACCCTTGACGCTACATCACAGAGAGGAGCGCCTGCGATGGGGTACTCAACGACGAACCTGGGTGAACGAATGGCAAAACGTCATATTTTCAGATGAATCCAGGTTCTGTTTACAGCATCATGATGGTCGCATCCATGTTTGGCAACATCGCGGTGAACGCACATTGGAAGTGTGTATTCGTCATCGCCATACTGGCGTATCACCCGGCGTGATGGTATGGGGTGCCATTGGTTACACGTCTCGGTCACCTTTTGTTCGTATTGACGGCACTTTGAACAGTGGGCGTTGCATTTCAGATTTGTTACGACCCGTGACTGTGCCCTTCATTCGATCCCTGCGAAACCCTACATTTCAGCGGGATAATGCACGACCGCATGTTGCAGGTCCTGTACGGGCCTTTCTGGATACAGAAAATGTTCGACTGGTGCCTTGGCCAGCACAGTCTCCAGATCTCTCACCAACTGAAAACGTCTGGTCAATGGTGGCCGAGCAACTGGCTCGTCACAATACGCCAGTCACTACTCTTGTTGGATTGTGGTATCGTGTTGAAGCTGCATGGGCAGCTGTACCTGTACACGCCATGCCAGCTCTGTTTCACTCAATGCCCAGGCGTATCAAGGCCGTTATTACGGGCAGAGGTGGTTGTTCTGGGTACTGATTTCTCAGGAACTATGCACCCTAAGTGCGTGAAAATGTAACCACATATCAGTTCTAGCATAATATATTCGTCCAATGAATACCCGTTTATCATCTGCATTTCTTCCTGGTGTAGCAATGTTAATGGCCAGTAGTGTATAAAACTGCTTCCTAACGTTTCGTCTCCGAGTGCAGGAGACATTTTCCGCCGTAATACGGCTGCCTCGGAAGATGTCTCCCGCGCTTGGAGACGAAACGCTAGGAAGCAGTTTTGTACGTCGACGACGGCTTCTCAGGCCGGAAGTTTCAGCTGAAGAAGACGCCTTCCGTTAAAGCCTACACTGAATGGCTACCGTCAGCTGTTATTTCAGTATCAGTTTGTTGACGACCGTTTTCGAGGATGTACTTCATCAGGCCCTCTGAATATATAGCGACTGAATTTCTCCGAAAGCCATCAGTCAGAAAGTTTTACGTGAAAACAACCGGTATCAGCACCAGCCCTTGTTGTAAACAACCATGCGCGACGAGCCCGCTACTTCCGTTTGCGATCTCACCGGGCGTGGCTGTTTACTACAAGAGCTGATGCGAATACCGGTTATTTTCACGTTAGACTTTCTGAATGATGGCTTTCGGAAAAATTCAGTCGCTATATATTTAGAGGTCCCGATGACGACGAAGTGTATCGTCGAAACCAGTTGTCAATAAATTTATATTTAAATTACAGCTGACTGTAGTGTTGAAAATTGTAATATTCTTGTCGGCTATGCTCCTCTCCTCCTACTTAACAAGGACTGACATCACTTTGATAAGTCATGATTGCTAAATACTGACACGAATTGCTTACAGAAGAGTGGAAAAATCCAACTTCAGGAAGATTAGTTTAGGTTGCAAAGAACAAGCGAGGCGTTGCTGAGCCTACTACGTATCTTGATAGGTTGAAGAAAGGAAACCTAAGATTATACTAATAGTACCTTTAGATTCAGAGCCGGCCACAGTTCTAGGCGCTTCAGTCCGGAACCTCGCGACTGCTACGGTCGCAGGTTCGAATCCTGCCTCGGGCATGGATGTGTGTGGTGTCCTTGGGTTGGTTGGGTTTGGGTAGTTCTAAGTTCTACGGGACTGATGACCTCAGATGTTAAGTCCCATAGTGCTCAGAGACATTTGAACCATTTTTCTGACGTGCGTGATCCACACTGGCTCTACACCAGAAAACATGATTCACAGTACTACCAAATCAAGCTGACGCCTGTCGCACGAGACTGGTATGTCACGTCTATCATGCCGACAGATACACCCTCCTGGAACTGCACATGCATCCCTACTGAGTGTGTGTTGTTCATGCATTAAAAACAGCAGATGCTCCTCAGCGCCTCCAGTTTTGTGAGCGGCTGTTCACTGAGATAACAGTGAATGGCTTGGACATGGATCTGTTCCTTACGTCTGGTGTAGCCTGGTTTCACCAGTGTGGTTATGTCAGCTCACAGAATCACAGTTTCTGGGCAGCGGAGAATCGGCATAACTTCCACGAAACACCATTGCATGATCAGACGGTTGTGGTTTGGTGTGCAATGTCTGCACGCCGCATTATTGGTCCCATCTTCTTTCGTCACACACTGAATTCGGTGCGTCACATTACCAAACATTTTGAAACCATTTGAGGCAACGTTAACGGAGGAGGAAAAGACCTACAGTTACTTACAACAGGACGGAGTAACTGCCTTTACAGCCGGCCGAACCGTGGGGCACATTACCACAATATTTGCACTTGACAGAGTTGTTAGCAGAGGTCAGTCTGGTCAAGGCCCTAGCTGGCCAACCAGGTCACTTGATCTCTGAGTGTGATATTTCTTCGTGCAGGAACCCCTCAAGTCTAAGTTGTATCGCAACAACCCTCCTGTGGTGGGCAGGGGAGATGCGACAATTCATCCTCGTGCTCACAAAACCAGTCCTGGACGATACAAGCTTTGCGAACAGGGGCCCTGTCGTCTTGAAAGGCAGCATCACCATTGGTGAACAAACATTGTACCATGGGATGGATCTTATCAGCCAGAATGGATACATATTCGTTGGCACTAATGTGATCCACACTGGCTCTACACCAGAAAACATGATTCACAGTCCTACCAAATGAAGCTGACGCCTGTCGCACGAGACAGGCCATGTTTCACTGTTGGGACGGAAACTCGGCCAGAAGCTGAAAGCAGTTTGAAAGAAGACTCATCAGATCAAGTCACTTTCTTCTATTGCTTCGTAGTCTAGGTTTTATGGCTTCGGCACCACGTTTCCCTGTTACGGGAATTTGCACCAGTGAAGTGATGTTTTGGAATTCCATCTCGCCCTGTAATACCCAGTGTATGGAACTTTCTTCTTTTTGTTTTTGTACTGACAGGGATCGCGAGTGCTACATTCATTTCAGCAGTGCAGCTGCCTTCCACTTATTTTTCGTCACAGTTATCTTCTGTCACCGCCGGTCACGGTTACTCATTAGCGGATGACGTTTTTCCGCTCCCCTCGTGCGAGGTATAAAGCTTCGGTACGGTGCCTCTTGAAATACAAGATACTTTGGCTACATCAGTTACGGAAGCACACATCATACGAACACGATCAAATGCCCACATTCGAATTCATGTAGCTCCGACGTAATGCACTCACAAAGACAAAAAACACTGTACTGACCACAACTGTTACTTGAAACGTATTGTCCGCAGCTCGTGGTCGTGCGGTAGCGTTCTCGCTCCCCAGGCACGGATTCCCGGGTTCGATTCCCGGCGGGGTCAGGGATTTTCTCTGCCTCCTCAAGACTGGGTGTTGTGTGATGTCCTTAGGTTAGGTTTAAGTAGTTTTAAGTTCTAGGGAACTGATAACCATAGATGTTAAGTCCCATAGTGCTCAGAGCCATATTTTTTTGAAACGTATTGAGGATGTTTCATAGGAGCCGTTCGTCGTCAAATGCAACGACGCAACCAGCAAGTTTGGCTAGCATCCGCTTTTACGTTCAAGCATGCGTTTCTGGCGGTGTCCCGTGGTTTTGCCCAACCATTGTAGGTGCTGGCCACAATCCTCTTAGGACGGACAGGGGAAAGCAGAGCGTATCAGCTCCATATTAGACAGAGGCCCCTTCCACCGGAACAGCGGAAACACGCTCCGTCGTCCCTAACCGCGAAGAAGTTACAGGCTCCCAGGTACATGACATTTTCCTTGACTTCCGGAAGGCGTTCGATACATTTCCGCACTGTCGCCTGAAAAACAATTTAAGAGTCTACGGAACATCAGACCAGCTGTGTGGCTGGATTGAAGGGTTTTTAGCAAACAGAACACAGCATATTGTTCTCAATGGAGAGACGTCTACAGACGTTAAAGTAACCTCTGGCGTGCCACAGGGGAGTGTTATGGGACCATTGCTTTTCACGATATATATAAATGACCTAGTAGATAGTGTACGGAAGTTCCATGCGGCTTTTCGCGGATGATGCTGTAGTATACAGAGAAGTTGCAGCATTAGAAAATTGCTGCGAAACGCAGGAAGATCTGCAGCGGATAGGCACTTGGTGCAGGGAGTGGCAACTGACCCTTAACATAGACAAATGTAATGTATTGCGAATACACAGAAAGAAGGATCCTTTATTGTATGATTATATGATAGCGGAACAAACACTGGTAGCAGTTACTTCTGTAAAATATCTGGGAGTATGCGTGCGGAACGATTTGAAGTGGAATGATCATATAAAATTAATTGGTGATAAGGCGGGTACCCGGTTGAGATTCATTGGAAAATGTAGTCCATCAACAAAGGAGGTGGCTTACAAAACACTCGTTCGACCTATACTTGAGTATTGCTCATCAGTGTGGGATCCGTACCAGGTCGGGTTGACGGAGGAGATAGAGAAGATCCAAAGAAGAGCGGCGCGTTTCGTCACAGGGTTATTTGGGAAGCGTGACAGCGTTACGGAGATGTTTAACAAACTCATGTGGCAGATTCTGCGAGGGGCGCTCTACATCGCGGTGTAGCTTGCTGTCCAGGTTTCGATAGGGTGCGTTTCTGGGTGAGGTATCGAATATATCGCTTCCTCCTCCTTATACCTGCCGAGGAGATCACGAATATAAAATTAGAAAGATTCGAGAGCGCACGGAGGCTTTCCGGCAGTCGTTCTTCCCGCAAACAATGCGCGACTGGAACAGGAAAGGAAGGTAATGACAGTGGCACGTAAAGTGCCCTCCGCCACACACCACTGGGTGGCTTGCGGAGTATAAATGTAGATGTAGATGTAGAAGTAACCCACGGCATCGCCGGCAATGATGTGTTTCTATCTCCATTTAAAAGATATGTCTCGTTCAAACAGCCTTGATTACGGGAAGTTCAAGTGCTTCTTCTTAAATTGCTGCTAATGAACAGTTTTCAAAATCTCAAACTGCTTTGAGACTGTAAGATACTTCTTGACCTTGAAGTTATTTCCTTTCCCAGGAGCGGCAGCTGTGGAATCCTCACCGAGACATCGTAATGGTACCTCGCGTGTTTGCCGCCGATCAGCACCGCTTCTCGGCGATCGGAGAACCTCAAGCCGATGCTTTAATTGAACTCCGCAGCTGGCCGGCGCCTCCTTCCTGATTACACGTCTTGTAGCGATTCTCTCTGTGTTTTTATACGCCTTCTCCCGAATAACCAGTCGACTGTCGTGTTAAATGTCTTGTGTAATTCCCGAGCATTCTTACAGTGTAGAAATTTTTAAGCATTCTTTGTAGCTTTATGTTTCGATTGTCTTTGCATTAAACTTACAACAGTTATTGTTTCTGATGTTTTCTTTAAAGAAATGTTCTAGGAAATTAACTGTAAACATTTAGTGAAAATATAAATCGGGGAGTCTCATTTCAGTTTTCTGCCAATGATTGTTGGATGTCGCTTTTTAGATATTGTGCAACTATTGTTTCTAAATTGTATTTTTCTAGTGTTAATAAAGTAGGCTATTCTATAATTGGCGATAACACTGATTCCCGTTAGCATCTAAAAAAAATTGTGAATAAATGGAAATGCTTTGTGAAGGTTTTAATTTCATGATCTTTTCCGATTCTCGTAAAGCCTCACTCAAGAACGATGCCTCGAATCGTTTTGTTCAACTGCCGGTAGTAAATTTTATTATATCTATTGAGTCATTCACCCAAGCAAGGTTACGGCGATGAGGCCCTCACTTACAACTAACTAAGCATTTTATGTAACTTACATTACATATATTATAATAAGCATGTTATGATAGATTTCGAAATTAAAATATTACAACAATACAGATAAAAAAACACTAAGTTTATATTCATTCATGATAAATAGAAATTACCGGGAGATAGGTTTTAATTATGAGCACTAGCAGCAATGTGCTTGGGAGGAAGAAGTGGTCCTCGATCATTGAACTCCATTCCTTGAACTCCACACTCACAGCCATTGTGCTAGCTGGACTGTTGGTACTTGCGAGTGATTCTTTTCCGCAAATTTTATGCGATTTGTTTCAACCAGTCTCCTAAATCTTCGACGGCTTCCGTCCGTCAGTACCGCAGGCCTGCCTGTTCTTCGTTTAGCTGTACTTTTTCCGTCGTGTTTGCACTTCACAGTCACTCCACCAGCTGTCGACTTGGGCTGCAATAGAGGGGCTGAAAAGTCCCTGATGGGTTTATAATTCAGGTGACATCCCATGAATACAGTGAGTTCCCCTGACCGACCCATCCTGCTGTAGTGGCATCTCTACCGACTACACAACACGACCCTCCACTCCTATTACTCTCGTGACATCTAGTGGTGTATTCCGCATTACAAAGGGGTGTCCGCGATGTTATGATCAGATAGGGTAAGTGTACAAGCTTTATAAAGGCGAATATTTTGAAGGTAAATAAAACGATTGGTACTAAAAATAGTTCGTCTTTCGTTGTTTTATTTATTTTTTAATAAAAACTGTAAAGGCGGAATTGGCAGTGTGCATCGTCATGGCTTCGATTTTGAGAGGAGCGGCCTACCTCAGTCGAAGAATGACTAACGCCTGGGAACGTCATGTCAAAATGCTTTTTTTTTCTTTTTTTTTTACTCTTACAGCAAAATGGAGTACTTCCGCCAAATTACATAATGTATAGAATGTTGATCGCTCCTTGTAAGAGGCACGTGAACCATAATATGAAGTAGTTTTCAGAAATTACCACAACCTGTCGCCTTTTTTAAAGAAATATTGAAACGTCTCTGTGAAGTCGTTTCATAAGACGCTTGTCGAACTCGGTACAACTTATTCAATTTACTATCTGATTTTAGCTCAATTCATGAACTCTTCCAGAAGGACTGAGCACTCAAATAAGGCACATTGTATATTATATGTGTGTTTTAATGTGGGGTTTCGGTTTTGTTTTGTGTGAATCGCTGAGTTGGTCATCGTCTGCTTGGAGCAGACGGTGTTGCTTCTCGTTCGAAGGAGAGCACAGGATGACCGACTTAGGTTTCCAATACCTGAACAGAGAGGTTTACCCATCTTAGTCGAAGGCTGTGTCGAAGGACGTTTTTGTGTGTGAGGGTGGTGACGGAGGGCTACCCCTCTGGTAGCTTCCGCTGCACGGGGAGCTAGGTAATCTCGAAAGAGAAAGGGGCACTCTTCGGTGAACGCTTGGTGAGTACGGATCGTAGCTTTTAAGGGGGTTTCAGGTGATAGGAAGCAGGTTGAGTTAGGACTTCGTTATGTTTAACTGGTGAAATACTTAACAACTTCAGCTTAACTGAAGCGTGTGAAGCGAGTTATTTTTTAAATGATTTTTAATCTTATATTTTGTGGAAGTTGCTTTTGTCTTTGGGTATCAATTTTGTGCCACGTGTTTGGCAATAAATGGCTTTTCTGGTCCACCACAATAGGCTTTCTTTTAACAGTTTGCTTGTTTAATGAGCTATAATTTCTGCAAGAATATCTGTTCTATTGTGCGCTTTCTACAAAGCAGCACAACAGTTTGATTCGGAATGCACCACGTGCTCTAGTTCTGTCGTTTGCAAGCAGCAGACGCAGTTAGTATGTGGAATAACTGTCGCACAGCCTCGTGCATTGGTCAAACTTCTGTCCAGAGTAGTGCATGCGTAGAATCGTAATGCTAATCTCACTGAGGTATTTTTATGGTATGAATGCAAAGGAGATGGTAGTATCATTGTCTCCCACCCCAGTTTTCTGTGTTTCTTCTTGCTGTAGTTAGATTGTGCTCTGTTACATTCTCACGTAATTCTTACTTAAATATTTCTAGTCAGGCACCAGTTGTGTGTAGTTAGGATGTGCAGCCAAATACTTAGATACAATAAATAACCACCGTGAAAGAAAAATTCCGTGGTGTCGATCTTACCTCCTTACTCCGATTTCCAATCCTGAATTAATCAAGTTGCTTCATGCGCGACATGGAGGGTTATTTATCTGGCTGCTTAAAGAAATTTGCATACATGTAATTAAATTATTAAAGTAATTAAACTAATAATTTCCAGCTCCGTTTCTTTCTAAATGGTTAGACAAGGGCTTTGGCAGGTGGCGACCCTGAATTTCAGAATTTTTATCATTATTTGTGTGAGAGAAGCAGCTAGAAATGCGAGATAGCGTATATGGCTCGATGAGCAACGTCGTAAACTAGTAATACGTTACAATATGTTTCAGTAAATAATGATCGGTTTCGAGCTGCCTAGTAGCTCATCATCAGATGATACATATATACATTTAGTGCTTTTTTGTTGTAGCTTTGTGAAGATTGTTGTGTATCTGTAGCATGACAAAAAACGACAGGAAGTAAGAGCTACATGTAGTACAGTCCCACGAAATATTTACAGTATACGTTCTACTTAAAGATGTTACGTACAGTTAGTAGAGTCTGCAAATATATATTTGTTATATGAACCACTTTGGAAAAAGTTCTTCACGTTTTCGAATTGTTTATACCCGACGGTAACAGCCTTTGCACAGACACCAACTTCCACGATTTATAAATTGTAAACAAACCAAAGACTGTGGTTAAACTACAGGCTCAAAGATTTCGTGTTGAACAAAAAACGTTGATGGTTAACACACCATTAATGAAGGTTATATCTTACTTACAGGGAATATATATGTCAAGATAACTTAAATTATAAATTTTTTCCACACTCATGAAGGTTTTATCTTTTTACAGGTAATATAAATGCCAAATCAATTTATATTAGTGAAAAGTGATTTGGAAATTAATATGTGCAATTTGCTAGGTATATGAAACTAGATTTTTAGATGATATTTCTATTAAAAGTAAGAGTACTGGGGTTGGGACTATTTTTAACAGCTTTTCTTGCTTGATATCTTGATATATTGGCTGAACTGGGAATAAGGCATTTGAGATTAGCAGGTTAGTGGTTAATTTAATGTCAATGAGTAATGTGGGCATTTGATAGGGAGCTGTCAGGCTGTAGAGGTAGTCACTGTGTCTTGTCGCCCGTATACCTTACTAATAACCAGGACTTATTTTGATTTTCTATCAGATTTAGAAACAGAGCTTCGTTGTGGTCACCTATGAAAGAGTTAAAGAATACAAGGTAGAAGAAGGTGGCGTGATTCATAGAGGAAGGAAAAGAAGAGGAAGCATTATGGCAGGAGATAGAAGCATTGGCTCTGCTTTTGGATAGAGGGGAATTTGACCATATACCTCAATTTTGGAGAAACGCTAAGAGGATGGCAGGAGGAATTTGTTTAACTTTATCTTAAAAGTAGCAGGACTTCGAATAGCGCGAAGCGTGGATGATTGCTCGTTCCAGAGGCTGAGAACAGCGAGAAGTATTTGTTAATGTTTTGCTATGTGAATCGCCGCAGCTAGTATACTAGATAGGTGAGACCTTGCGTTTATAGTATGATTTCTTGAAGGATGTTTAATTCCTGAGGCGAGGTACTGATGTGCTTGAGCACTGCCGAGCTGGTGAAGTAGACATAGCATGTGGTGATCTCGTAACCTGTTCGGCCGCAACTACCCTTACTGGGTGTATGAAGCACTGATGTGATCATATCGGTGGAGGTTGCGGATGAAACGCATACAAGTATCTATTGTTAGCATTAATGGTCTTGTGTTTTCAGTTCTTGTACCATTTCGAATTACATCACAGCACTGGAGCTTAGGCAGAACGAGTGATTGCACGAGTTTGCGTTTCACGCCCTGTGGAAATACTTTCCGAAACTTGATAAATTCTTCTCGGGTTATCAGCCAAGTCGTCTTGTCGCATCCTCGCCAGAAGATGATGGGTACGAAACTCATTGAAACTTTGCCACAAGACGAGACCACCACCCGGCTGATAACCCGAGAAGAATTGATCAGTGGAATACGCCGAGAAAGACTGAAATCGCATACGTTCCGAAACTTTTTGGAGCTATGCCGAAGTCTTCAAGCATATGGTGACAGTATTCTTTGCCCAGTTTAACTGCTTATCCAAAATTACATCCAAGGTCTTCACTGCTTTCTGGTAGGGTATTGAGATGCTGTCAAACTGAATGGAAGGCAACTGATCACAGAAACTTTGACTTATTAATTTCCGATGGAATACTAAGATTACTTGCCACATTTTTGCTTTTAATTTAAGCCCCAGATTTTCCTCCTGTGTTACCAGTGACTACGGACCGTTATTTATCTGGGTAATTCAATATTTGTATCTTCATGTCTGGCCCTGAGGTAGACCTGGTGGTTGTCGGCAGAACCGATAAAACATCATTGACGCACACAAAGAAGACAAAAGGGCCCTAACACTTATCCTTGTGGCACACCCGAGAGAATGTTGCCAGGAAGATTTTTTACAACCACAGGCAACACTTTCCTGTCTTTTTCCAAGTAACTTTCAAACTAATTGAGGGAATTTTCTGCGAAATGTAGCTGTCGCATTTTTCAGACCACTATGTCAAAGTTGACAGCTTTGCTGCAATCTAGTAGGAGTCAATATTGTGACCTCACTATTGCCAAAGGCGTTTTCAGGTCATCGTTTACCTCGATTAGTGCAGTGTTTGTCCTACGGCGTTCAAACAGATAATACGAGATATACTTTGGTATCATTGCGTGTTCCGGTATTCAATCTCATTACAATGACCTTGTGGTCATTGTATGTGTCATTACACTATATATGCCTTCAGGACTGTTTGTCCCTAAAGGGTCCAATATATTATTGCAACCATTTGCCCTCAGTGTTGGCTCTTGAACAAATTGCTCAAAATAATTTTATAAGAAAGCACAGTATTTACTTCAGCCGTACGACCTTCAGAAAGCTCACAGTTCGAAATAGCTAATAGAAGTCACATAGAGAAACTGAAGTATATCTGAGTTTCCGCTGCTGTTCTTGATCTACATAAAAGACTTATGAAACAATCTGAGCAGCCATCAGAGGTTATTTGTAGATGATCCCGTCGGTTACCCTCTAGGAAAGTTACCATAAGATCGAAACGAATTACAAAATGATTTACACAAGATACTGCATCGTATAAAAAGTAGCAACTGACGCTGAACAATAAAGGACGTTGGTTAATCCACATGAGTATAAGAAAAATCTCGTTAAATATCTTCTACATAATAAGACTCGCAAATGTAACTGTTGCCGATTCATCTAAATATCTATGTATTACAACTACGAACAACTTAAATTGGAACCATCGTGGAAAAGGTGTGGAAAAGGCGAAGCAGAAACTGAATTTTATTGGAAAACACGTAGAAAGTGCATCTAATCTACTGAATCTAAATCTACAATATATCGAGGATACACTGAAGAGTCCACCATCTATAACTGTGCGACTATGGTAGGTGTTCGTAAAGAGACTCAAATTTCCCTTGAACCTTCCAAAAACTGTATCAAATGAGTCGGGCGGTCGGCAAATGAAACAATTTATTTAATTCAGTTGTCGAGTATAATTTCCAACCATGATAACTCACAGAGACTCTCTAGTTCAACTCCGCTGCAAGACAAAACACTTTTAGCAGCAGCAAACATGCCACCACCCACCGAATTTAGTCTACCTGTTAGGTCTTTGGCGATAACTTCGGCTGCACTTCTCTGTGGCTGTAGACATCTTTCAGCACGTATAACAATTTCTGACTTAGTGCTCTGTATGAGCGATCGGCGCTCTCGTTCTTTCTCAACACAGTTAGGAAAATTTAAACGTTGGAGACCGATGTCTTTTAGGTCTGCCGTGGTATTGTCTTTGAAATGCTCCACTTGAGTCTGTATCCCTGTTTGAATTCCTCTCACACCTTCCGAAATAGGCCAATCCATACAGCTTCCACTACCAGTGCAGATGCCTCCCTTGTGTAGTTGAGCCCTGATCTCTTAATCAGACCCCAACACCTCTCCACCCTATGACGCAAGTCAATGAATCTGCAGCCTTCACGGTCGCAGAATCGTACGAGCCTCTGATCCAAACACCCTATCTGGGTCTGTTCCAAAGTTCTGCAATGTGTCCTGTCAACGATGCAACTGAGAGTGAGCTACGCCTTCATCTTACAAACAAGACTGGCTGTCTCTCTCACTTCAGATAGCCGCCAAAAACTTGAGAAAATCTTTTCTGATCCAAAGCGACATTCATTGTAAATAACGACATGTACCACCACCTGCAGTTAACTGCACCGTGAGCTTTTCATGGCATCAGGAAGGGTCCGTGCCGCATCTGGCAATACTCTGCCCAGTAGGTATACTGAATGCCCACAGGATTTCTCACTTCCTTGGCGGCCATATCCCTAAGAGGCTCCATTACGATACTAACATTAGTGCTCCCAACTACCAATAATACCATCCTCCATGAATGCCCTTATAGGTAAAGATCCGTTTCTCGGGAAGTATTTCACTGCATGCCACACCTCGAAACGACCTCTCACTCGACCACTGGTGATGGTCAACTTCAATGAGGCACACCAGAGGACTGATCGGAGGCCGTGTGGGACGTGCTGGACGTCCATTGGTTCCCATCCCACAGAGACGCCTACTGGCAACAGCTTAAAACTGCGTGACCGAAGTCTGCACCGTCTGCAGCTATGAGTAGAAGGACTCCATTTGGGCTCGCATCCGAACACCACATTCACAATTCTTATCCATACATATTCTTCAACAGAGTTTTCTGCATTTCATCAGCTGTCGTCTCAACGAAGTAACTACTCTTGAGAGTCATAAAATAAACCATAATAAATTGATTCATTTGTTTGTACATACTTTTAGTATTCGCCAGTGTTAGCTCCGATGCGAAGATAGTAGTGAGATGGGCTAAAAGACAGCCGTATTAGGAGACTAATCAAAAGATTTGCACTGGGCAGTGAGCAACGTAGCAACCTGGGTGTCAGCTGTGAATAAACACCTACGATTCAACAAAATATGAAGAGTGTGTAAGGAATTGAGAAGTAATTCCAAAATCTCAGTTTCAGAAACTAGATGGCAGCACAAATTATTCGACCTCACCTAAACACTGGATGTCATTGTGACGATTCCCTTGGATTCCGCACTTTCTTTTCCAGCAACTTTTTTATTTTGACTTTGCGTAAGATGCCTTATGCGCAGCTAGAAAGCTTTCTTTAAATACGCGTACAAGGATGTGCTTTAGGTAGCCGTGTCTCGTTGGTTGCCACAAGGAACAGCTGATCGGACGGTTGATTCACCTGACAGAAAACATTGCAACTGATACGAGTCTGGCGTGATGGTGATGTCGCTTTAGGCAGCCAACTACATGACTTTAAAACCCCGCACTGCAGCCGAAGCAGAGTATATAAATTAGTGAATATCTCGTGGAAAACCATTATGATTCAGCTAAATCAAAATATCTGGCATAACAGAAACAAATGGGGATCGTTTTGTCGCAGGTCATTCACGAACGTATACAATGCTGTACTAATACGAAGCTGAAGCCTAAGGACTGTACAGGTTTGGAGCCTAACAATAATCATTGCTGACATACCACATCGTTCACACTTTCGCGTTGGCCGATCCGAGTACTCAGAGTGAACAACAGAATGTACTTAGACCCATAACTCAACAATAGTTTGGTCTCTAAGTACTATAAATGTTATTCTTTATATAATATTGTGGGGTTCAATTAAAAGTATTTTAAATCTCATATGGTCGTACGACATGGTGCGATGCCTAATAAACACAGTGGTGCAGAGATAGGACACGTAATTTGTTCGATAGTTTATTCGCATTCCAGTGAAAGCCATGTATTCTTGTATTTGCTTATAACGGGGTAAATATCTACTCCACAGAAAAAAAAATTGGGAATTTGTTAAGGGATATTTTATGAACATTTTGATACGTTTATGGGAACCGTGGCCTCCGGTAGCTCGATACGGAATATTTGTATTTCGTTTGATTTTTTACTCCCATTTTTCTTTTTATCTGTGTTGTTGTTGTGGTCTTCAGTCCTGAGACTGGTTTGATGCAGCTCTCCATGCTACTCTATCCTGTGCAAGCTTCTTCATCTCCCAGTACCTACAGCAACCTACATCCTTCTGAATTTGTTTAGTGTATTCATCTCTTGGTCTCCCTCTACGATTTTCACCCTCCACGCTGTCCTCAAATACTAAACTGGTAATCCCTTGATGCCTCAGAATATGCCCTACCAACCGATCCCTTCTTCTAGTCAAGTTGTGCCACAAACTTCTCTTCCCCCCAATCCTCTTCAACACCTCCTCATTATTTATGTGATCTACCCATCTAATCTTCAGCATTCTTCTGTAGCACCACATTTCGAAAGCTTCTATTCTCTTCTTGTCTAAACTATTTATCGTCCACGTTTCACTTCCATACATGGCTACCCTCCATACAAATACTTTCAGAAACGACTTCCTAACACTTAAATCAATACTCGATGTTAACAAATTTCTCTTCTTCAGAAACGCTTTCCTTGCCATTGCCAGTCTACATTTTATATCCTCTCTACTTCGACAATCATTAGTTATTTTGCTCCCCAAATAGCAAAACTCCTTTACTACTTTAAGTGTCTCATTTCCTAATCTAATTCCCTCAGCATCACCCGACTTAATTCAACTACATTCCATTATCCTCGTTTTGCTTTTGTTGATGTTCATCTTATGGACGCTGTCCATTCCGTTCAACTGCTCTTCCAAGCCCTTTGCTGTCTCTGACAGAATTACAATGTCATCGGCGAACCTCAAAGTTTTTATTTTTTCTCCATGGATTTTAATACCTACTCCGAATTTTTCTTTTGTTACCTTCACTGCTTGCTCAATATACAGATTGAATAACATCGGGGAAAGGCTACAACCCTGTCTCACTCCCTTTCCAACCGCTGCTTTCCTTTCATGTCCCTCGACTCTTATAACTGACATCTGGCTTCTGTACAAATTGTAAATAGCCTTTCGTTCCCTGTATTTTACCCCTGCCACCTTTAGAATTTGAAAGAGAGTATTCCAGCCAACATTGTCAAAAGCTTTCTCTAAGTCTACAAATGCTAGAAACATAGGTTTGCCTTTCCTTAATCTAGCTTTTAAGATAAGTCGTAGGGTCAGTACTGCCTCACGTGTTCCAACATTTCTACGGAATCCAATCTGATCTTCCCCTAGGTCAGCTTCTACTAGTTTTTCCATTCGTGTGTAAAGAATTCGCGTTAGTATTTTGCAGCTGTGACTTATTAAACTGATAGTTCGGTAATTTTCACATCTGTCAACACCTGCTTTCTTTGGGATTGGAATTATTGTATTCTTCTTGAAGTCTTAGGGTATTTCGCCTGTCTCATACATCTTGCTCACCAGATGGTAGAGTTTTGTCAGGACTGGCTC
The DNA here is from genome assembly GCF_023864275.1 of Schistocerca cancellata. Classification (NCBI taxonomy): domain Eukaryota; kingdom Metazoa; phylum Arthropoda; class Insecta; order Orthoptera; family Acrididae; genus Schistocerca; species Schistocerca cancellata. Next base: position 73,878,846 of record NC_064634.1, on the reverse strand, counting down.
TCCCAAGGCCGTCAGTAGTTCTAATGGAATGTTGTCTACTCCCGGGGCCTTGTTTCGACTCAGGTCTTTCAGTGCTTTGTCAAACTCTTCACGCAGTATCATATCTCCCATTTCATCTTCATCTACACATCTTCCATTTCCATAATATTGTCCTCAAGTACATCGCCCTTGCATAGACCCTCTATACACTCCTTCCACCTTCCTTATTAACAGAGATGGTGGATTTTGTTTAAATGCTGCTTGGAATCCGGCTCTGTCTCTCATCTAAAAACAGAGGGACAGAATTAGTACTACCTCACCTGTTGATTAGTCACTATCGATATTTCTGGTGTTGATCGTCTTTGTTTGTGTTGACACTTGTCCTGTGTGTGGTATCTTCCTTGTTTTTCCTCTGTGAATCGAGATATTAAATTTCCTTGCACATTTCTTCCTCCTTGCATTTCTGCTTTGAGAATGGCAGGGTGTGCTCCTGTCGAAATATCGGCGGTGTGGTCGACGACGTCACCCAGCAGCAAACACGTAAGCTGTTTGAACAGGTAAGACACTAACTGGTCTATCAACTTCATAAGAACGTGACTGACAGTTCATTCTTTTTATAAGAAACTACTACTGTGGCGGTAGATTCCCAAATATTAGCATAGGAAACTTACGTTTGGACCGCTCGTGAGCACCTGCTTCTGAAATCGTAATGGAATCGTTACAGCACGTTTCTCATTACGGAATAGTCTGCTTTTCTTCGTGACTGGTAAGTCTCCCCGTTCCTACAGCGGCCGTAATCTGCAATGCCGCAGAAGCTCGAGCAGTGGAGACCACGGGCGTATCGGCCCAGCCGGCCGCTGCCGCCACACGCCCGCAGAAATCCAGCAGGGGATTTCCGGCAGAGATTCTGACAAATCGCGGCCAACCACAAAAGAATCGCGTGGCGCCCCGTAATGGCGGCGCAGATCGCATTTTTTCCTTGCGAAAATTCTCCTCAGGCCCGACTTCAATCTCTCACTGCGCGCAGAGAGAAAGACTGCCCACCCTCCCCCGTTCCTCGCCCCTCGACCAGCCTTCTTCCCTACTTTCTCTCTTCCTCCCCTTTTTTTGCCATCGCTTCCCTCCCACTGTTTCCCTATATATAACCGACCTGCGAGGTGGCTGCCTGAGGCGAACTGACACACATCCCGCCGCCCGCATTTCCAAGCGGCGCGGGCGCGGAACTCCAAGCCGATAAAATATGAACAGGTGAGTCTTACGGGGAACCGCCGCCACTGAAGAGATCTGCGAAAGGTGCGCCGTATATATATATACAGCTATATATAGTACAAAAAAAAAAGGATGGGAGGAGGCAAAGCAAGAAAAATCTCCCTTCACGAGATTTTTTCCGCGGCCTCATCCCCCCGCTCCCCCGTGCCAAGCACTGTCCGTTCCAGGCTGGAATCCTGAGCCTTTCTCTTCGCCGTATCAATTCCTCCTTTCACACTTCGAACCCTTTTCATCCGGGCTTTATCCACGGGGACTCGGCACCGCACTGTGTGACAGCGCCCTGTCTGCGCGCGTGGGTGTGGCAGAGCCTCTGCCGTCTTTCACCGCCGCGAGGCCGCCGGCAGTTGTCACCATAAATCAAGGTGGCTGCTGCCTCGACGTGTGCGACTGCTGCCGCCCTGCCGCCCCTCCCCCTCTCCCCTACACCCACCCCCTCAACCGTACTCCACCCCGTGGTGCGTGGGAGTAGGCAGGGATGTGTGTTCGGGAGGGTCCGCACACTTGTCCGCATACGATGCCAGCAACAGACAGCCTCTTCCTGAAAGGTCCGAATCCACCCAGCTGCCTCTGCTGACCCAGCAACAGCCCGAATGAAAGACAAACAGATCGAATTTAGTTTACTTATTTGCACGTCCTATGGATAGTAACTCGCTAAGTTGAGGAACGAATTACTTTCTCAATTTTAGTACACGTCGGGGAAGATCACGTACGAATGTGTGAGGCAATACTGACCCTACGTTTCATCTTAGAGGACAGACAAAGGAAAGGCAAGCCAACGTTTATAGCATTTGTAGACTTAGAGAAAGCCTTTGACCTTGTTGACTGAAATACGTTTTTTGATTCAACAAATGGCTCTGAGCACTATGGGACTTAACAGCTATGGTCATCAGTCCCCTAGAACTTAGAATTACTTAAACCTAACTAACCTGGGGACAGCTCACAACACCCAGTCATCACGAGGCAGAGAAAATCCCTGACCCCGCCGGGAATCGAACCCGGGAACCCGGGCGTGGGAAGCGAGAACGCTACCGCACGACCACGAGCTGCGGACGACTTTTTTTGAAATTGTGATGGTAGCAGGGACAAAAACTGGGAGCGAAAGGCTATTTACAACTTGTAGAGAGACCATACGAATGCCGGACATTTGCCACGCCGGACGTTTGCCACACTTGCCCCTTCGCCAGGTAGCTTGAGCAGCGATCCCTCAGGTAAGGGACGCCCTTCCCCGCACTACCTCTGTCCGCTTTCAAACCGCCGTCTCCACATCTTACTCGATACAACCAGTACGTAAGGGACCTTCTTCTTCGACATCTTGGCCAAATACAGAGCTTCTTTTCCGAAATTGAAATATTTATAACTTTTGGGAAACGAAAGCAATACCGAGGACGATGTCAGTATGTAATTAGTTCTGCCAAGTATAAATATAGATTCCTCTGTCTGTACCGTAGCTTCCTTTCACGCTTACTGACTGCGATAGAAGCAGTGCATCGCCATGAGAGCAACAAGAAAGGAACGATGTAAAGAGAATGCGAATGTACGATAATCATTTCTTTTTGATCACTGCATTTGTGCCTACTTTAATTACTACAACTGCATACCCAAAAGACAATAGGGAAAGAAGAAATGGGTATGTGAATGTTTGAAAAGAAGAAAGACATACCCCATATTAATCTACTCTCTAAAAACATTAGTTAATGAAGTGTAGCGGCACAATGTTCAAAACAACTGAAAACACGTTCACTAAACAGAGATAAGAACATCTATGATTGACATGTCATCTAAAGTCGACTTACAATTTTAAAATGTTAGAAATAGGGAAATGAGGTAATACAGAATGCTACACTTGTCACGTACGTTGTTGTTCTACATTGCTTAGCTCTGGTATTTACAGGGTCACAGAGAAAGCATCTTAGGTTCTGGAGAGAAATGCCGTAATTGTAATTATCTGCACTACAACAGAAACAAGAAGGACAACTTAAGGAAAAATAATGTAAGCTCACAATCGACTTTGAAGCAGATAGTTTCCGTGACTTAGTATGGGCAGATGTTATATTCGACAACCGAAATAAATTAATAACTGGCTCCTTTTACCGACCCCCTGTCTCAGATGAAACAGTTGCTGAACAGTTCAAAGAAAACTTGAGTCTCATCACAAATAGGTACCCTATTCATACAATTATAGTTGGCAGTTACTTCAATCTACCTTCGTGGCAAATGTCCGGCGTGGCAACTGTCCGGACACCAAACCATACGGCTGTGCAGTTACAAGTGTCGAGGGCCATAAAGGGAAGCAGTGGTTGAGAAGGGAGTGAGACAAGATTGTAGCCTACCGCCGATTTTATTCAATGGTGCAAGCAGTGAAAGGAACGAAAGAAGTTTGGAGTAGGAATTAAAGTTCAGCGAAAAGAAAAAAAAATACCTTTGATGTTTGCAGGTGACAGTGTCATTCTATCGGAGACAGCAAAGGACTTAGAAGAGCAGTGGAACGGAACAGACAGTGTATTGAAAGGAGGATACAAGTTGAGCATAAACACAAGAGAAACAAGGATAACGGAATGTAGTCGAATTAAATCAGGTGAGGCTGAGGGAATTAGATTAGGAAACGAGATGTTTAAAGCAGCAGATGAGTTTTGTTTTTTGTACACAAAAATAACTGATGAAGACCGAAGCAGGGAGAATATAAAATGTAGACTGACAACAGCAAGAAAAGCGTTTCTGAAGAAGAGAAACTGGTTAAAATCGAGTAATAGATGTAAGTGTTAGGAAGTCTTTTCTGAAAGTTTTTGTGTGGAGTGTAAAAGCCACGTATGGAAGTGAAACGTGGATGACGAACAGTTTGCACAAGAAGAAATAGAAGCTTTTCAAGTGTGGTGCTACAGAAGAATGTTGAAGGGCAGGTGAGAAGATCGCGTAACTAATAAGGAGGCACCAAACAAAATTGTGGAGAAATGAAATTAGTGGCACAACCTCACTGGAATAAGGGATCGGTTGATACGGCACAATCTGAGATATAAATGGATCATCATCTTAGTACTGGAGAGAGGACAATGTGGGTTGTAAAAACCGTAGAGGGAGACTAAGAAATGAATACGGTAAGCAGATTCAGAAGGGTGTAGGTTGAAGAGGATATTTGGAGATGACGAGGCTTGCACAGGATAGAGTAACATCAAATCAGTGCGCCAAATCACTCTTCGGAATGAAGACCATAACAACGCAATATACTTTTTCAGTAAAATATATGCCAATGTGCTGACCATTTACATGATTCTCCGTGCATACATCTTCCGATACATGTTGGGACGACAGCTGTTAAGCCGCTGTCTCCAGGGACGTCAAAACGCACTTGGACGGGGCGTTGGCGGCGTTGCAGCGTGGCATTCCACGTTACACTTCAGTGAGGAAGATGAAATGAATAATTTGATACGTCAGATTTTTACTCGTGTAGAGGAACGTTGCTAATGATATGCGACGTCGTTTTTACCTCACAACCAGGACTGAAAAACCGCCATATGGTATTGGATTAAACTAAGTATTTGTTGAGTCTTTTTTATTATAGGCTGCTTGGTATGATTATAAGCTGTTTTAAAGCATCAGAAAATTGAGGATCTCTCGGAAACACGTCATTCTAGGTACGATTTGTTGCAATAAAGTGACATATAACTCCATATCGGTAGATAAAGGCTTACTATATTTGATATTTTTAGTATTATAACCTGTGTGCTGTGAAAGTATAGCGTTTCAGAGCTATGGCAAAATGATGTATCAAATGGTCGATACAATTTGTCGTAGTTAAATATCAAATAATGATAGTTGTAGGTACAATCTTTAAACATTGTATACCATGTACGTAGAGTAAGTCACTATGTTGAAGTGGTAGCTCATTTTACAGCGTCATGATAAGTGAAGTGAAAGGTAGCATGTTCCCGTCCACCTCCCTTCAAATATTTTTTTCACCTTTTGTTTTCTAGAATATTGTGCGCCTTTCTTATTAATTTAATATAATTATTACCTGTACTATTCGATGTTATTTATTACAAATTATGTATTTGTTGCAATTATTGTTCCAAAGGCAATGACTGGAATGTTCCCCAGTGGCGAGAAATCTTAACGTACCCTAACTGCCAGTTTCTGTCAGAAGGTACAGGGTGTTTCAAAAATGACCGGTATATTTGAAACGGCAATAAAAACTAAACGAGCAGCGATAGAAATACACCGTTTGTTTCAATATGCTTGGGACAACAGTACATTTTCAGGCGCACAAACTTTCGAAATTACAGTAGTTACAATTTTCAACAACAGATGGCGCTGCATGTGATGTGAAAGATATAGAAGACAACGCAGTCTGTGGGTGCGCCATTCTGTACGTCGTCTTTCTGCTGTAAGCGTGTGCTGTTCACAACGTGCAAGTGTGCTGTAGACAACATGGTTTATTCCTTAGAACAGAGGATTTTTCTGGTGTTGGAATTCCACCGCCTAGAACACAGTGTTGTTGCAACAAGACGAAGTTTTCAACGGAGGTTTAATGTAACCAAAGGACCGAAAAGCGATACAATAAAGGATCTGTTTGAAAAATTTCAACGGACTGGGAACGTGACGGATGAACGTGCTGGAAAGGTATGGCGACCGCGTACGGCAACCACAGAGGGCAACGCGCAGCTAGTGCAGCAGGTGATCCAACACCAGCCTCGGGTTTCCGTTCGCCGTGTTGCAGCTGCGGTCCAAATGACGCCAACGTCCACGTATCGTCTCATGCGCCAGAGTTTACACCTCTATCCATACAAAATTCAAACGCGGCAACCCCTCAGCGCCGCTACCATTGCTGCACGAGAGACATTCGCTAACGATATAGTGCACAGGATTGATGACGGCGGTATGCATGTGGGCAGCATTTGGTTTACTGACGAAGCTTATTTTTACCTGGACGGCTTCGTCAATAAACAGAACTGGCGCATGTGGGGAACCGAAAAGCCCCATGTTGCAGTCCCATCGTCCCTGCATCCTCAAAAAGTACTGGTCTGGGTCGCCATTTCTTCCAAAGGAATCATTGGCCCATTTTTCAGATCCGAAACGATTACTGCATCACGCTATCTGGACATTCTTCGTGAATTTGTGGCGGTACAAACTGCCTTAGACGACACTGCGAACACCTCGTGGTTTATGCAAGATGGTGCCCGGCCACATCGCACGGCCGACGTCTTTAATTTCCTGAATGAATATTTCGATGATCGTGTGATTGCTTTGGGCTATCCGAAACATACAGGAGGCGGCGTGGATTGGCCTCCCTATTCGCCAGACATGAACCCCTGTGACTTCTTTCTGTGGGGACACTTGAAAGACCAGGTGTACCGCCAGAATCCAGAAACAATTGTACAGCTGAAGCAGTACATCTCATCTGCATGTGAAGCCATTCCGCCACACACGTTGTCAAAGGTTTCGGGTAATTTCATTCAGAGACTACGCCATATTACTGCTACGTATGGTGGATATGTGGAAAATATCGTATTAGAGAGTTTCCCAGACCGCAGCGCCATCTGTTGTTGAAAATTGTAACTACTGTAATTTCGAAAGTTTGTCTGCCTGAAAATGTACTGTTGTCCCAAGCATATTGCAACAAACGGTGTATTTCTATCGCTGCTCGTTTAGTTTTTATTGCCGTTTCAAATTACCGGTCATTTTTGAAACACCCTGTAAGCAGAGGTTAAAAACTCGAAGTTTTTTCTATTATGATATATATATATATATATATATATATATATATATATATATATATATATATATATATATATATACCTGTCTCTTGGTTTTTGGACTGCCTCTTGTTTTTATGTTGTAAACATTTTTTTTTCAGTGATGGAGCGCAGCTTAGAAAGAATCTCCTCTTCCACTCAAATGAAACTACGAAACGAATTTCAACCTTGAATCCTATGTCATAAAGTACGTTATTTCAGAATGATAATAGTCAATGCAACATCGAGAATATTGATAATATGGATGCGTAAACCGACACTAGACACACTTCAACTATTTTAAGGTAAAACCGAAAATGGGATGAAGGTTCAACGGACCCAACGAATAACTTCTACTACGAGTAGTATGCGTGCCCGATCGTTGTACATTATTCGCTATTAAAGCCGTTGACGGGTTCAAAGTCTTATTTGCGATTTACTCCGTTTTTCCTCGACAGTCGATAACAGAGTGTGGCCGCGCGGTTTCAGGCACCATGTCACGGATTGCGCGGCCCCTCCCGCCGGAGGTTCGAGTCTTCCCTCGGGCATGGGTCTGTGTGTTGTTCTTAGCGTAAGTTAGTTTCAGTAGTGTGTAAGTTTAAGTACCGGTTACCTCAGCAGTACGGTCCCTTAGGAACACACACATTTGAATATCTTCTGGTAAACCTTCCGGGATGTAAGGTCGTGGTCCATGAAACTCTTCAGCTCCTAACGTTTCGTCCAGAGCTGCGCTGGACATCTTCAGAGGGGTGTTTCTCCTCCGGTGAGTCTTGCAGTCAGTCGGCAAGACTCACCGGGGGAGAAACACCCCTCTGAAGATGTCCAGCGCAGCTCTGGACGAAACATTAGGTGCTGAAGCGTTTCATGGACCACGACCTTACATCCCGGAAGGTTTACCAGAAGATATGTCATCCGGTCGTGAAAGCCTTCATACTATGAACACAAATTTGAACATTTGAAGATAACAGAGTTAACGCAGCTATTTTACCCGCATCCATTTCCGTAAAGAAATGTGCGATTTTCCTGCCAGATGCCTCAGACTGCCACGGGAGGGCGCTGAGGTCGCATATCACTCTCAGGACCACTTTCCACGAGATATAGGCAAGTCGTTTGAAACCGCGCAGGAACCACTATGGACACCACGTTTGGCTTGCTTCGCCATGAGAAGCGCAACAAACCTTGTGCGGACGGCTTTACTGTATCTTTACGTAGTAGGAAAGACGCCTTCAGCTCTTTTTGAAGGTATTATTTTACGCAGTCGATTTTGGAGTTACGTTACACAATCTTCAGGCCCTTCTGATACCAGGTGAGCGTGTGGATACTGGATAACTGTTTTTAGGCTACACAAATACTTACAGATACAGCTGTATATGATATGTCAACTACAGAAATATTTGTCCACGGCTGTTGTCCCATGATATATCGGATGATCGATGTAAGAAGTTTGGATGTGCCGCACTAGGCAATCGGACAAACGGGCGAATTCACAGCAAATAGGATGAAGCTCATCAAGGTCACAGTGGCGATCACCTTCAACTCAGAGGGTTCAGCACACAGATCATCGACATTTTTTACCCTCTATAAGACGTATAACGACGATTGTCCAGTATGTACATGATCACCTGTATCATAAAGGGGCGTTAGATAATGCAGTGTAACGCAGAATCGATTGCAAATAAAATAAGGCCCATAGATGAAGGTGATGGTGTCATCCTTTTTACACAATGATTTTTTAAAATTTTTTGCAGCCAATATCGCGAGGTATTTTTATTTTATTTCACAATGACCGGTTTCGACAGAATCTTGCTGTCGTCGTCGGGTCCTCGGAAAATTCTTAAACATGTATACATGCCACCACCACTATGAATACACTTTGCACTCATAGGAAACGACATCACATTGGTTTGTCAGACACATAAAAAATATGAATGGCACCAGCTGTGTGCACAGGAGTGGATGTACACGCAACGAAAGTGCTGTAGTGGCCCAAATAGATCACAAGGAAAACATGTGCAACGTATCTACGCATTTACAGGATTCTCTTAGTTGTCTACTTCTCTTTTAACATTGGGGCGATGGCCCCCTAGGTCTTCAGCCGAAGCGCTCAAGTTCATAATGAAATATAAGTCTAGTGTGTAGAATAATAACCATTACCTGTCAAAATTGAAGGTGATTTTATTTGGCAAACGACCAATTTCAGCTTGGTGCCCACTTTCAGGTGTTTACATTCATTTACATGTTTCCACATTCAGTGTTTGAGTTCACTGCTTAAATAAATAGCAAGTGATGTGATGGTAACCTTAACAGACACTTCCACACTAAATAACCACTTAGAAGCGTTTCAGTTGTGTGTATTTTTCCTTAATAACATTATTGGCTTTTTATGTAACAGTGAAATCCAACGCTGAACGTGAAGACCTGTAAATGAATGTAAACCACCGTCAGGGGTGCACAAAGCTGAAACCGGTGGTGTGTTAAATAACTTCTATCGTGGCCAGTAGCGGTTATTATCGTGGCTAGTAGCTGTTATTACTCTACACTCTACACCTTATAAAGGAACTGTTCATCTACATCCATTACGGATAAAGTTCACTGAGTACACTAACACAAAAAATCGGAACACCAAGAAGGTGTTGTGCGACTTAAACGTAAGTTGTTAGGTCTGTATCTAAGTCTGCAAAATGGCGTCCATTCAAATATCGTGCCAGTCGCGTAACAGTGGCGCTATTAGCACTAGTATGACTATGCAAATCAGATTTGCCTCAAATATACGCTGAAACGCCCGAGAGCGTTGCTTACCTTCGAGACTGGATCTTGTAGGTTGATGTTAGTCTAAAATGCCTTTAAGGCGACGGACATCTACGTCCACATTGACACCTACATGAATACTCTGCAAATCACATTTAAGCGCCTGGCAGGGGGTTCGTCGAACCACCTTCACAATAATTCTCTACTATGCCAATCTCGTACAGCGCGCGGAAAAAACAAACACCTAAGTTTTTCTGTGTGTGCTCTGATTTGCCTTATTTTATTGCGATGATCGTTTCTCCCTATGTACGTCGTCGTCAAGAAAATATTTTCGCATTCGGACGAGAAAGTTGGTGATTGAAATTACGTGAGAAGATTCCGCCGCAACGAACAAACGCCTTTGTTCCAATTATGTCCACCTCAAATCCGGTATCATTTCAGTGACACTTTCTCCCCTCTTTAGCAATAATACGAAACGTGCTGCCGTTTTTTGAACGTTCTCGATGTTCTCCGTCAATCTTATCTGGTATAGATCCCATAGGGCGCAGCAGAAGTCTAAAAGAGAACGGACAAGCCTAGTTATGCAGTCTCTTTAGCAGATGTGTTACATTTTCTAAGTGTCCTGCCAATAAAACGCAGTCTATGGTTAGCCTTCCCCACAACATTTTCTGCGTGTTCCTTCTACTTTAAGTTGTTCGTAATTGTAATTCCTAGGTGTTCAGTTGAATTTACGGTCTTTAAATTTGACTGATTTATCGTGTAACCGAAATTTAACGGCTTCCTTTGAGCACTCATATGGATGATCTCACCCTTTTCATTATTTATGCTCAATTAGCAATTTTCGCACCATACAGATCGTTTAGGAATTTGTTCTGATCTTCGGAGAACTTTACTAGTCGATAAACGACAGCATCTTCTGCAGATAACCTAAGACGACTGCTCAGATTGTCTTCTAAATCGTTTGTATAGCATAGCAAAGGTCCTGCAACACTTCGTTTGGCAACACCAGAAATCACATTTGTTTTACTCGATGATTTTCCATCAGTTACTATGAATTGCGACCTCTCTGACTGGAAAGCACGAATCCAGGCACAATTGAGACGATATTCCTCAAGCACGCAACTTCACTAAAATCCTCTTGTGTGGTACAGTGTCAAAAGCCTTCTGGAAACCTAGAAATACAGAATCAATTTGAAATCCCTTGTCAATAGCACTCAGCACGTCGCGTGAGTAAAGAGGTAATGGTGTTTCACAAGAACGATGTTTTCTAACTCTTGTTGACTGGTGACAATAGACCGTTCTCTTCGGGGTAACTCATAATGTCCGAACACAATATACGTTCTAAAACCGTCTTGGTTCAAATGACTCTGAGCACTATGGGACTCAACTGCTGTGGTCATAAGTCCCCTAGAACTTAGAACTACTTAAACCTAACTAACCTAAGGACATCACACACATCCATGCCCGAGGCAGGATTCGAACCTGCGACCGTAGCGGTCGTGCGGTTCCAGACTGTAGCGCCTTTAACCGCTCGGCCTCTCCGGCCGGCAAAACCGTTTTGCATATCGATTTTAATGATATGGGCCTGTAATTTAGTCGATTACTCCCACTATCTTTCTTGAATATTGGTGTGACCTGTGTAGCTTACCAGTGTTTGGGTACAGATCTTTCGTCGAGCGAACGGTCGTATATGACTGTTAAGTATAGAGCAATTGTATCAGCATATTCTGAATGGAACTTATTTGGTATACCGTCTGGATCAGAAGATTTGCTTTTACTAAGTGATTTAAGTTGATTCTCCACTCCGAGGATATTTACTTCTACGTCACTCGTTTTGGCTACTGTTCTTGATTCGAATTCTGGAATGTCTACTTCGTGTTCTTTGCTGATGGAATTTCTGAAGGCTGTGTTCAGTTACTCCGCTTTGGCAGCATTGTCGTCGAGAGTATTTCCATTGCTGGCGCGCAGAGAGGACCTGATTGTGTCTTGCCGCTAGCATACTTCACATACGACCAGAACCTCTTTAGATTTTCTGACAGGTTTCGAGACAATATTTACTTGTGGAAACAAAGACGCCATTATCAACTCCTCACTGAGTTTGAACGACGTCGTGTAATACTTCTACGGGAAGCTGGATGTTCCTTCTGCGATATTTCAGAAAGATTTGCAAGAATGTAGCCATCGGGCATGATTGGCGGCAGCGGTGGTCACGAGAAAGAACGGTAGCAAGAATACCGGGCTCCGGACGGCCAAGTGCACTACCTAGAGGGAAGACCGTCTTGTACGGCGTAGCCCTACGACGCACCATACTGCGTCTGCAGCAGCAATTTGAGCGGCAGCTGGCACCACTGTGACACAATGAACTGTTAACATCGGTTACTTCAATGACAGCTCCGAGCCAGTCGTTCTGCGGCATGCATTCCACTGATAAGACATGTCGCGTGGCCAGGGCCTCCCCTCGGATAGACCGGTCACCTGGTGCAAGTCTTTTTAGTTGGCGCCACTTCGGCGACTTGAGCCTCGATGGGAATGAGATGATGATGCTGATGAAGACAACGCAAAACTCAGTCCCTGAGAGGAAAAGATTTCCGACCCAGCCGGGAATCGAACCGGGCCCCTTGACAAGACAGTCCGTCACGCTGACCACTTTTTTAATCTCATTTTGTTCGTTCTGTTTGTTCGGGGCGGACGCTTGTTCAAGTTTACCTTTGATCCATTAACTCAAGTTGGTTCAAATGGCTCTAAGCACTATGGGACTTGACATCTGAGGTCATCAGTCCCCTAGACTTACAAGGGGAAGGCCTCACACACGGCCAACCGATTCAGCTCAAATTTGGCAGGTCGCTAGTGTACAACCTAAAACGAAGGTCTCTAAGATATTTTGGGTCAACACCCCCGCGTTTTTGAGAATATCGCCCCTAAAGGTTATGACGAGCAATCGACTCAAAATTGCAGGGATCGATAGATAATTGTAAGTAGAGAATTTTTCATCATCAGGTATGGGGTCCGCAAACGCAAAATTTTCCAGAAATCGAAGAAAGAAACTTTTACAAGTGCCGCTTCTGTACCCACATGGTAAACGTCTTTCGCCGATAGCGCTGATAGTGCAATGCCCAAGATAATTGGCTGGGAATCGGAAAACCCAGGTTCGAATCTCACAGAAACGTAGCGGATGTTATTGTTTCGGTTTGTATTTTTCCATATCTCAATTGACAGGGATAGGACGGTTAATAAGGTAAGTAAATCAATAAGGAATGATAATAATACTTACCTTATTAACCCTCCTATCCCTATTAATTAAGATGTGGAAAAATACAAAGAAAAAGAACAACATCCGCTAGGTTTCTTCGAGATTCAAACCCGGGTTCTCCGGTTCCCAGACAGTTACCTTGGCCGTTGCGCTATCGGTGCGGTCGGCGGAAGGCGTTTACCATGTGGGTACAGAAGCGGCAGTCGTAAAAGTTTCTTACCTCGATTTCTGGGAAAGTATGCATTTTCGGACCCTATACCGGATGATGAAAAATGCTATATTTACAATTATCTATCGATCCCGCCAATTTGGAGTCGATTGCTCGTCATAGCCTTTAGGGGCGATTTTCTCAAAATTGCGGGGTTGTTGACCCAAAAAATCTTAGATTCCTTCGTTTTAGGTTGTACACTAGCGACCTGCCAAATTTGAGCTGAATCGGTTGGTCGTTTCTGAGGGCTTCCCCTTGTTAGAACTACTTAAACCTAACTAACCTAAGGACACACACACACCCATTCCCGAGGCTGGATTCGAACCTGCGACCGTGCAGCAGCGCGGTTCCGGACTGAAGCTCCTAGAACTTCTCGGCCACACCGGCCGGTTCCATTAACTCAGTTTTTTATTACAGAACAGCTGAGCTACCGTGCCGGCAGCCACTCGGCTATCGAGGCACGCGTTCCACTGACCCTAGACCACCGCTACTTCAGTGTGTAAAGCGAGAGCTCATTATAGGGCAGAGTGGAGGTCTGTTATGCCTCGGAGCCAGTGATGGCCGTGTGTTGATAGGACACCTGGAGCTGTGGTCTGGGGTGTGATTTCGTGACATTAGGAACATTCTTGTGGTTATCCCACGCACCCTGTCTCCAAATCTGTACGTCCATCTGATTATTCGACCTGTTGTGCAGCCATTCACACACAGTATTCCAGGAGGTATTTTCCAACAGCATAACGCTCGCCCACATACGGTTATGGTAATGCAACAAGCTCTACAGGGTGTCGCCATGTTGCCTTCGCCTGCTCGGTCACTAGATCTATCTCCAGTAGAATACGTGTGGGATATCATCGGGAAACAATTCCAGCGTCATCCATTAACCCTCCCTGTAACGACTTAACAAGTGCAGCAGACGTAAGACTCCATCCCACAAATTGACAACCGGTACCTGTGCAACACAATGCACGCACGTTTGTATTCAACATTCTGGCGGCTACAACGGTTATTAATGTACCATCATTTCGCATTTGCAATGCTGTTATCTTGCAATGTTATTGACTTCAATATGTTACCTCGACAGACGTATTCCCGAAATTTCATTAGCCTACATTAATTAATATTTTGGTATTGCGATCTTTTTCTGATTGTGTAAGTCTGTCGATATAATTCTGCTTAGGTAAACAAATACTTTTAAGGGACTTGCTGGATCCTTATAGGCGACAGAATATTCAACAAGCTACATTTATTATATATAGATGGAGTGTTCGGGTGGCAACTTAAGTGTCTGGTGCGTGAAATGAAACGTAACAAGCCACCACGCAGCTCAAACCACCCTGAAACACTGCAGTGATTCCTGCACAGGGTGAGACAGTATTAAAGTGATGATAAACTATTTGTCCCTCGCTGTGCGGGAATCATGAAATGTGCAGGCAGACACCTGACGTCAATCCAGATTCGCCGAATACAAATTCATTTCGTAATACAGATAATTGTATTAATTTATGTTTTATTGTCATAACAATCGTAGGCTCCTAAACAAAGTCGGACACTGACGATGTAAGGTTATTTTACGGAGGTTACTGTTTCCATTGAATTGTCGCCAGTTGCATAATCGTGCAGTACTTAGTTAACATTGTACAAACTGAAATCACATCTACATCTAAATCTACGTGATTACTCTGCTATTCATAATAAAGTGCCTAGCAGTTGGTTCAATGAACCACCTTCATGCTGTCTCTCTACCGTTCCACTCTCGAACAGCACGCGGGAAAAACGAGCACTTAAATTTTTCTGTGCCAGCCCTGATTTCTCTTATTTTATCGTGATGATCATTTCTCCCTATGTAGGTGGGTGCCAACAGAATGTTTTCGCAATCGGAGGAGAAAACTGGTGATTGAAATTTCATGAGAAGATCCCGTCGCAACGAAAAAGGCCTTTGTTTTCATGATTGCCACTCCAATTCACGTATCATGTCTGTGACACTATCTCCCCTATTTCGCGATAATACAAAACGAGCTGCCCTTCTTTGTACTTTTTCGATGTCATCCGTCAGTCCCACCTGATACGGATCCCACACCGCACAGCAGCACTCCAGAATAGGGCGGACAAGCATGGTGTAAGCAGTCTCTTCGAAGCGTTCTGCCAATGAATCGCGGACTTTGCTTTTCTCTACCCACAATATTATCTATGTGATCGTTCCAATTTAGGTTATTTGTAATTGTAATCCCTAAGTATTTAGTTGAATTTACAGCCCTCCGATTTGTGTGACTTATCGTATAATCGAAATGTAGCTGATTTCTTTTAGTAGGCCTACTCATGTGAATAACTTCACACTTTTCTTTATTCAGGGTCAATTGCCACTTTTCGCACCATACATATATCTTACCTAAATCATTTTGCAAGTCGTTTTGATCATCTGATGACTTTATCAGACGGTAAATGACACCATCATCTGCAAACAATCTTAGATGTAAGTTGTTGGATGGATGGTCAATAAGAGACAGTTTCTGCAAATGTATTCTGAGGCGATATTTTTATGAAACTTTTCATCTCTCGTATGTATCACGGTTCGTGAGCAATAAACGCCGATAGAAGCTACCTGCCACTCACACCTATCAACGTTCGTAACTCCACATTTCAGGTCTGTGCCCTGGCGGGACGTAAGATTTAGGAAGGAGAAGTGTCAGCTGGCGTGGCGGTTGCTCAGCTTTGGAGTGGATGCGCGTCTCGACACGTCTGGCGAGTTTGAAGGTGCGCTCTTTTATGCCCGTCACACAGTGGCAGCGTCCCTACAATGGCTCGTTCCCCGCGCCTCGGTCCCCCTTCTGTCGAGAAAAACCGAAGAATGTTTGGAAGCGGCGTGTCGCTTTCATCGCTGACAGGATCGAGTTAAGGGCCGGGGCTACGCGATCGGTTTCTCGAGGAGGGTGGCTCCTCCCACGCACACATCACGTCTCCGATTCTCACCCGACTTCAACAGTGACATCTCGAGGCGGGCGACCGGCAGAGCAGTCGGGAGGAGAGCAAAGACGAAGACGAGGATAAAAAAAAAAGGGAAGTCCTCCTTAGGAGCTAAATCTTTCCCTCCGAGTTCCCCCGAAGGTTACCGTTCCTTTCAAAAATGCGTCTCCGCGCGCGGCCCAATGAAAGATATATAGTGAGCTACGTGCGGGAGGGATTCCCATAACGATTTTTATACATGTCTTTTAAAAAAAGATTTACGGCCGGGTGGTGGGACGTGGGGGGATCCCCGTACAGACACCCATATATAACCTGCTGCAAGGGGGATGGCGTCCATGTTTCTTGTTATGTCTCCGATGAAGGCGGCCGATACTGCGCGGCCCATTGTGATCGATAGCATTAGGCCAGGTGCCTTTCGGGACGGGGCAGCAGGAAAGAGGGCTTACCGAGGCGAAGGCCGCACTTGTTAAAGAGCGTGGGCGACTTAGACGGTGCTGCGGAAGCCCGCAGCCCGGAGTGTTAATCCTTAATTCGAGCTGTCTTATTTATAGCGCGCGGGCGCTCTGAAAGGAAATATCTCTTAAAGAGAAAATATGACCCGTTTTATCTGATGTAACTTTAACTGGATATTGGCGCGGCCGTCGGCGCCGGCTTTTGTCGCGCGCTGGGCCGATGTCCATCCAACCTGCTGCCGGCCGGACAATGCCCGCGGCCGCGCAGCTGGCGCTCCGCCGCTATTGTGTTCCACAAGTCTCGCTACTTGTACCACCCCTCCCCCACCACCCCATCCAGCCCCCCTTCTCCCTCTCTGGCCTAGCGGCAGCAACTGGCATCGATGACGTTATCAAGCGCGGACGCAGCTCAAGTTGGCCGCCGTCACCGCTCTGTCTGCTGCCACTGCAGCCCCTCTCACGTTGTCCACAGCATCGCTCCGACAGTGAAGATTGCACAACTTTTCCTGTGATACATTTCTCCTTCCTTCGTTTCTCTTTATTTGCCACGACCTGAAACTCTTCTTTGGACTATAAGGGACTGTGAAGAATAGGGGAGAGTGGGACACTCTGAACCATGGGGCACAATGAATCAGGTAGCATAATTTCAGTATAAGGTGGTAAATTATTTTTTCCTCTGTGCATATGTTGTCAGTACTGCTCTACCAAATGCCACTTGTTTTCTGCAGGATCTAGTTCCCGCCATTAGTGTTGTACCGGTGATATGTCAGCTTCGCGACAGTAAAGTAAGTTTTGGGGACATATGAGGGCAGTTCAATAAGTAATGCAACACATTTTTTTTCTGAAACAGGGGTTGTTTTATTCAGCATTGAAATTCACCAGGTTATACCCCAATCTTTTAGCTACACAATACTATTTTTCAACGTAATCTCCATTCAATGCTACGACCTTACGCCACCTTGAAATGAGGGCCTGTGTGCCTGCACGGTACCATTCCACTGGTCGATGTTGGAGCCAACGTCGTACTGCATCAATAACTTCTTCATCATCCGCGTAGTGCCTCCCACGGATTGCGTCCTTCATTGGGCCAAACATATTTCATCGCTTGTAACAATCTTTGACAAGAAATTGTCACCCTCAGCCACATGACGAGCAAGCAATTCCGCACAGATGGTTCTCCTTTGCTCTTTATGGTGTTCGGTTAGACAACGAGGGACCCAGCGGAAACAAACCTTTGAATATCCCAACTGGTGAACAATTGTGACAGCACTACCAACAGAGATGTCAAGTTGAGCACTGAGTTGTTTGATGGTGATCCGTCGATCATCTCGAACGAGTGTGTTCGCATGCTCCGCCATTGCAGGAGTCACAGCTGTGCACGGCCGGCCCGCACGCGGGAGATCAGACAGTCTGCTTGACCTTGCGGCGATGATGACACACGCTTTGCCTAACGACTCACCATGCTTTTGTCCACTGCCAGATCACTGTAGACATTCTGCAAGCGCCTATGAATATCTGAGATGCCCTGGTTTTCCGCCAAAAGAAACTCGATCACTGCCCGGTGTTTGCAACGCACATCCGTTACAGACGCCATTTTAACAGTTCCGTACAGCGCTGCCACCTGTCGGAAGTCAATGAAACTATACAGAGACGAAGCGGGAATGTTTGAAAATATTCCACATGGAATTTCCGGTTTTTTCAACCAAAATTGGCCGAGAAAAAAAAATGTGTTGCATTACTTATTGAACTGCCCTCGTAGATAGATTGAATTTTTTTCAATCCTTTGTCGCTAAATTTTAGAGAAAGTAAGTCATTGTAACAATATCAATACTGTATTTTAATGATATAGATCTTCGAATATTAACAATGTTCATACATAACCTCACATGAGCTTTGTTTGAAATATGTACTGTTGGGGCACATTGAATCAAGCTCTCCTGGGGCACAATGAGCCATGGTTCATTGTGCCCCAGGAATCTTTTAATTCTCCAATACAAGCACTCTGTACTTTGTTTCCTTAGCATGGGTAAAACGAATGTGTAGGAATTTAAGGCTTTTCAATCACAGACATTCAGCAGTCCTGTTTTATATTATCAGGTTTGAAGATGGTTCTTTCATACCACAGGAAGACGGACAGAGGTAAAACTGACCATCACGTTATACAAGAAGCTGTACTGGATGTTCTTAATAATGGCATGGCAGTTCACCAAGCAGCTAAATCTCATTTAATACCTTACCCAACTCTTCATTGATATGTTCAAGACATTAAATGTGGTCCCAGAGAAAGATTGACACCAAAAAATGACAATCGTAAGCTATTTTCTGTGGAGCAGGAGAAAGAATTAGGTAAAGGATGAAGCTTTTGTTCCAGATAGCAACATACTACTTTATCTACTCCCACGACCTGCTACTGATGGTCTGACAAAGAGACAAAAATCATATTTCAAATTTGGAATCAACTTCGAGTCCATTGATGTTCGGTAATTCCAAAATAAGTAACATGTTTGTGTGCCTACAGATTTAATTATATGATTCACACGTGGAATATATGTACACATTATGTTTAAAGTATATTTACACTTACTTTGTATGCTAAATAGGTTCTTTCAATGAACCTGTTTCAATGAACCACATGTGGGGCACAATGAACCATTTACCAAATTTTCTTCAAAGGCCTGCAGTTAAAAAACAATTAACGACAATGCAATCATATAAGGCCACTTGATACTTGAATGATTAAACTGCAACATCTGTAAATCACAACTCGGTAATAAAATTATTGGATGAGTAACACGAAGAAATATTTTTTATGGTTCAATGTGCCCCACTCTCTCCTATTTGCAGTAGGGT
This sequence comes from Schistocerca cancellata, assembly GCF_023864275.1. Taxonomy (NCBI): domain Eukaryota; kingdom Metazoa; phylum Arthropoda; class Insecta; order Orthoptera; family Acrididae; genus Schistocerca; species Schistocerca cancellata. Next base: position 73,859,403 of record NC_064634.1, on the reverse strand, counting down.
TTAAGAACATATACGGCACTCGAACATTATGAAGTACCTTGAAGAAAACTATTTATTGACATATAGTCAGATTCAGATAATATCGGTCTCGTGAAACACAACTAGCTCTTTATACTCATGAAGTAATAAGTGCTATCGACAGGGGATGTCAAACTGATTCCATATTTTTGATTTTCTGACGGCTGTCGACACCGTTCCTCACAAGCGTCTTCTAACCAAACTGCGGCGTCCGCCGCTCGTGGTCTCGCGGTAGCGTTCTCGCTTCCCGAGCACGGGGTCCCGGGTTCGATTCCCGGCGGGGTCAGGGATTTTCACCTGCCTCGAGATGACTGGGTGTCATCATCATCCAGGAAAGTGGCGAAATTGGACTGAGCAAAGATTGGGTAATTGTACGGGCGCTGATAACCACGCAGTTGAGCGCCCCACAAACCAAACATCATCATCAACCAAACTGCGTGCCTACGGAGTATCGCTTCAGTTGTGGGACTGGGTTCGTGATTTCCTGTCAGAAAGGTTACAATTCGTAGTAATAGACGGAAAGTCATCGAGTATAACAGAAGTAATATCCGGCGTTCCTCAAGGAAGTGCTAAAGGCCCTTTATTGTTCCTGATCTATATTAACGAAGTTGAAGACAATATCAGTAGCTGTCTTAAGATTGTTTGCAGATGATGCTGTCATTTACCGTCTTATAAAGTCATCAGATGATCAAAACGACTTGCAAAATGATTTAGGTAAGATATATGTATGGTGCGAAAAGTGAAAATTGACCCTGAGTAAAGAAAAGTGTGAAGTTATTCACATGAGTAGGCCTACGAAAAGAAATCAGCTACATTTCGATTGCACGATAAGTCACACAAATCTAAGGGCTGTAAATTCAACTAAATACTTAGGGATTACAATTACAAATAACCTAAATTGGAACGATCACATAGATAATACTGTGGGTAGAGCAAAGCATTCATTGGCAGAACGCTTAGAAGAGACTGCTTACACCACGCTTGTCCGCCCTATTCTGGAGTGCTGCTGTGCGGTGTGGGATCCGTATCAGGTGGGACTGACGGATGACATCGAAAAAGTACAAAGAAGGGCAGCTCGTTTTGTATTATCGCGAAATAGGGGAGATAGTGTCACAGACATGATACGTGAATTGGAGTGGCAATCATGAAAACAAAGGCCTTTTTCGTTGCGACGGGATCTTCTCATGAAATTTCAATCACCAGTTTTCTCCTCCGATTGCGAAAACATTCTGTTGGCACCCACCTACATAGGGAGAAATGATCATCACGATAAAATAAGAGAAATCAGGGCTGGCACAGAAAAATTTAAGTGCTCGTTTTTCCCGCGTGCTGTTCGAGAGTGGAACGGTAGAGAGACAGCATGAAGGTGGTTCATTGAACCATCTGCGAGGCAATTTATTGTGAATAGCAGAGTAATCACGTAGATGTAGATGTAGATATGATTTCAGTTTGTACGATGTTAAGTAAGTACTGCACGATTATGCAACTGGCGACAATTCAATGGAAACAGTAATCTCCGTAAAATAACCTTACATCGTCCGTGTCCGACTTTGTTTAGGAGCCTATGATTGTTATGACAATAAAACATAAATTAATACAATTATCTGTATTACGAAATGGATTTGTATTCGGTGAATCTGGATTGACGTCAGCTGTCTGCCTGCACATTTCGTGATTCCCGCACAGCGAGGGACAAATAGTTTATCATCACTTTAATACTGTCTCACCTTTGCAGTGTTTCAGGTTGGTTTGAGCTGCGTGGTGGCTTGTTATGTTTCATTTCACGCACCAGACACTTAAGTTGCCACCCGAACACTCCATCTATATATAATAAATGTAGCTTGCTGAATATTCTGTCGCCTTCAAGGATCCAGATAGTCCGTACCCTGAATCCGTGTGTCTTCTTCCACCAACTTGGCTCAGACTTAGCCTCCTTATAGGCTGCAGATAAAACTGCTGAAAATTAACGTCTCGTCCTTATTCACTCTACCACATAAATAAGAAGTGAGATTCAATTCAACTTCTTATATTACCTTCCAAATTACAACTCTATGCACGATGAATGAGGACAGCTACCGAATAGTATACTGTCTCTCCGTGCTACGTTCGTAACAGATCTGATATTCAATGCGATAACTGACAATTACAGTACATTTATTATGTTTGACGTTTCGCGTTCTTAGAGTTGAGGAAGCTCCTTCTTCCGCACCTCCCTCTCCATGACACTCGCGTCTCCACCTCAGCATGTAGGGTCGTCCAACCGCTACCCACCTCTGTACAGTCACTGGATCATTAGCTATGGTATCAGCAGCTACTATTTAAAACACCTCCCAACAGTGGGTTGCTCACTACTGATTGACTACTCTTGGTCACCGATATCTTTTCTCGGAGATGTCACGTGATACCTCTGATTCATGGAATGGGATGTGTCACTACATCAGGAAATGTGCGAACATAAGGATTGTGGACTTCACAACATCCAAAAAATTGGGTCGGTCCTGCAGACGTGCTCGGGTAGCCGAAGATGTTGAGGGGACCGCTCGTGATAAGCGGGAAATCCGGGTCGAGTCCCAGTCCGACACCAGTGTTCATTTGTCACAAACAAAATGCGAATTTGTTTCGTAATAGTCATCACAGATGCAACTGTCAGAACAGAATCTGTTCCCTCAGACATGCAAGCATGCTGACCATTACAGCTGAGGTAATTATTACGAAATGGATCCGCTGTTTGAGAATCTGGATTGTCGTCAGCTTTTTGTGAAAAATGAAACCTGATACCGGACCGGCATATGCATGTCTAAAGTACATTGCAATGTACAGGCACTGTATAAACACAAACATGGTAACCATTAACAGTTATCTTGAAACGTCCCCTTAGAACAATTGTTCACGACTGTGCTTAAACTGACACACAATATTTTTTAACGCAACGCAATCTGACTTTCAAAAATCCCTACAAAAGAATGGCCCTGACTAACATTAACCTATACGTTTCACAAATCACTTACCTCACCAAAAATCTTCCTTACTCGAACTACTGCAATACAGCGAGCGCCACTACTGCCAGCTAAATAAAAGATTCAAACTACGGAAGGCACTAACTACTGATAGTGATGGTTAGCAAATGAAAGATTTTAAGAGTCGCCATATGAAACGTCCCCTTAGAACAATTGTACACGACTGTGCTTAAACTGACACACAATATTTTTTAGCGCAACGCAATCTGACTTTCAAAAATCCCTACAAAAGAATGGCCCTGACTATCATTAACCTATACGTTTCACAAATCACTTACCTCACCAAAAATCTTCCTTACTCGAACTACTGCAATACAGCGAGCGCCACTACTGCCAGCTAAATAAAAGATTCAAACTACGGAAGGCACTAACTACTGATAGGGATAGTTAGCAAATGAAAGATTTTAATGGAGAACAAACAATGTATTTACCTTAATATCATCACAAGTCATAATATATGTAATTTCAAAACTCCGCCATCTCTCTCCTCACATCCACCACTGCTGGCGGCTCACCTCTAACTGCGCAACGCTACGCGCTGTTCACATCCAGCTGCCGCTGCCCAACACTACAATGGCAGACAACAACGCAAACTAGCCACAGACTGCACACAGCACAGCCAGTGATTTTCATATAGAGCGCTACGTAACGTTGCCAATAAGAAAACATAAACAGCCTACTTACATAAAGAAAACATAAACAGCCTTCTTACAATCTGTTATTTACTGTCGCGACGCGTCTTGAGGGCTGAAAGTTGTCTCCAATCTACACTCTTAGACGAAATGTCTAAGAAAATTAGGAAAGGAACAGATATAAATAAAAATAAGAGCAACAATCAGACAGACATCAGAACAGTATGCATTCAATACTTTGAAGCCATTTCACACAAAATTGCTAATGTATAGACACTAGATAACGCGAGAGTAGCGCTTTCCACCAACAATGAATTATGTAACAGACTGCCACACAACATAAAATCCAACAAAGACAAATTTTCCAACCCACTGCATGAAGCGACAGAACAGTATGTTGGTCAGACTGGATGAAGCTTCCGAACTATATTTAAAGAACATGTAAGTGCATTTAAATCTGCCATAGCTGCTCACATTAAATGTGTAAAACACACTCCGGCTTCAGGCCACAAGAGGCCCATCGGGACCATCCGACCGCCGTGTCATCGTCAGTTGAGAATGTGGATAGGCGAGGCGTGTGGTCAGCACACAGCTCTCCCGGTCGTTATGATGATTTTCTTTGACCGGAGCCGCTACTATTCGGTCGAGTAGCTCCTCAGTTGCCATCACGAGGCTGAGTGCACCCCGCAAAATGACAACAGCGCAAGGCGGCCTGGACGGTCACCCACCCAAGCGCCGGCCACGCCCGACAGCGCTTAACTTCGGTGATCTGACGGGAACCGGTGTATCCACTGGAAAGGCCATTGCCGCATTCATCTACATCTACATCTACATCTACATCCATACTCCGCAAGCCACCTGACGGTGTGCGGCGGAGGGTACCTTGAGTACCTCTATCGGTTCTCCCTTCTATTCCAGTCTCGTATTGTTCGCTGAAAGAAGGATTGTCGGTATGCCTCTGTGTGGGCTCTAATCTCTCTGATTTTATCCTCATGGTCTCTTCGCGAGATATACGTAGGAGGGAGCAATATGCTGCTTGACTCTTCGGTGAAGGTATGTTCTCGAAACTTTGACAAAAGCCCGTACCGATGTACTGAGCGTCTCTCCTGCAGAGTCTTCCACTGGAGTTTATCTATCATCTCCGTAACGCTTTCGCGATTACTAAATGATCCTGTAACGAAGCGCGCTGCTCTCCGTTGGATCTTCTCTATATCTTCTATCAACCCTATCTGGTACGGATCCCACACTGCTGAGCAGTATTCAAGCAGTGGGCGAACAAGTGTACTGTAACCTCCTTCCTTTGTTTTCGGATTGCATTTCCTTAGGATTCTTCCAATTAATCTCAGTCTGGCATCTGCTTTACCGACGATCAACATTATATGATCATTCCATTTTAAATCACTCCTAATGCGTACTCCCAGATAATTTATGGTATTAACTGCTTCTAGTTGCTGTCCTGCTATTTTGTAGCTAAATGATAAAGGATCTATCTTTCTGTGTATTCGCAGGACATTACACTTGTCTACATTGAGATTCAATTGCCATTCCCTGCACCATGCGTAAATTCGCTGCAGATCCTCCTGCATTTCAGTACAATTTTCCATTGTTACAACCTCACGATACATCACAGCATCATCTGCAAAAAGCCTCAGTGACCTTCCGATGTCATCCACCAGCTCATTTATGTATATTCTGAATAGCAACGGTCCAATGACACTCCCCTGCGGCACACCTGAAATCACTCTTACTTCGGAAGACTTCTTTCCATTGAGAATGACATGCTGCGTCCTGTTATCTAGGAACTCCTCAATCCAATCACACAATTGGTCTGATATTCCTAATGCTCTTACTTTGTTCATTAAACGACTGTGCATTAAATGTGCAGCTTCAACATTTTGTTGCTGTAGGACTAGCAAGCATTTTATTTTGTGAGGAGTTTATTACAAGTCTGTCACAGTTGCACTACATACACTTTGGCGGATAGTTTCGAACCGACTGGTTAATTCTCAAGCCTGACGCGATGAGGCTGCACTGAAAGTGACTGGTCTTAATAACAATCATATAAACTTGGCAATACATACATTACACTGTGGTGGTAGATAAATGTCACAAAATACAAATGCTCGCTATACAAGTCAGAAGCAAACCACACGTGTGCTACTGACTTAGCTTCTATAATGAGCATATGTATGTTGCTCATTCATCTACAGTCACAATGTGACGAATGTGCTGCCAAATTCAGATGTTTGTCATTGGGACCAGTCATTTTCAGTGCAGCCTCAGTACGTCCAATTGAGAATTAACTAGTCAGTTCGAATCTAGCCGTTACAGTACATGTACTGCATCTGTGACAGATCTGTAATAAACTCTCCACTCACAAGAATGATACAGAACATGCTTTTGACAACCTAAATAATAACCTAATAATACTTCACAAATCAAACAAAGGCAACAAACAGATCTTCTACGAAAAACCTGACATGAGGAAAACACACTCAATGGAAAAGCTGACAGAGTGTCAGTGAACTTTCTTAGAATCTTCTGAAGCGTACTAGACGATGCATTATCTGTTTTTGAGTGAGATAAATAATAAAAGAACTCTAGAATCACCAAATATCCGCCAGGGTAGCCCGAAATCAGCCAGTACGGTAGCTCAGCGTGTTCGGTCGGAGGGTTAGCTGCCCTCTGAAATAAAAAACCTGGGTGAATGGATCAACAACGAACTTCAACGGGTGTCACGGGACGTCCATCCTACCAAACGCAACGAACGTTAACGAACAAAATGAGATAAAAAATAAATAAATAAAGAAGTGCGCTTATGTGCTGCTTCCTGTACTCGGATAGGCGCGCCACCCCCAGATCGAATCTGCCTGGCGGATTAACGAGGAGGCCCGGTACGCCGGCCAGCCTGGATGTGGTTTTTAGCTGGTTTTCCACATCCCTCTAGCTAAATACCGGGCCGGTCCCCACGTTTCGTCTCAGTTACATGACTCGCAGACATATAAAAATGTTCGCACTATTTCGTGGCTTACACTAGACACACGTCTGGGGTACACTAATTCCGTCCCGGGGGGGTTCGGGGTGGTGGCAGGAAGGGCATCTGGCCACCCTCTACAACTACCACTGACAAATATGAAATAACACGGCCGACCCCGCGTGAAGCGGAACAAAGGCCGTCAGGAAAGAAGAAGAAGAATCACCAAATCATAGCATTAAAAAATAAATATATGCTGAAATATAAGGGTATAAGTAAAATACTAATGAATCTCTTATTACAAACAATATATGTATACATACTAATGTGATCTGTGTAAGGTAGCCTAGAAAACTGCTATTGTTTGGCAATTTCTGGGTTCACTAGCCTACAAAGTAGCTTACGCACTTTAACATGCATTCATTTAGCTGCTGCGTAAATAACAGTACGAAGTTAGTGATATATCTCAGAATCTTCACTTGGTGTAAATGGAAAAACAAAGCGTTTTCGTGCCTTCGTAAGTATGTATTATGTACTTTTATTTTCTCTGATATACTCCGTATCCTTTGTGCGTCCCAAAGGGCGTGTCTGGCGGGGCCTCCCCTCATATATTAATACCTACACATACATCAGCTGCGACATCTCCCTCCTATCTTCACAGTGATGCGTATTTTTAAAGGAGTTGCTCATTCTGAAACGATATTGTCAGATATCGGAGGAGAGCAAGAAGAAGACCGTCACCGCCTTTTCGTATCCGGGATTTTTCTTGAAACGATATTTCGTGTAGCCTATTTGATCATTGCCGTATCATATGCATAAGTAATTTCGCCTGGTCCACATCTGAAAAAAACTGTGGCAGCTACATTTATAACTCTTGTTGGAAAGAACCATTACATTACGTCATCTTATTTATGTCAATAAAACAAGTCTCTTCTTTTATTCGCTTAACTTTTCAGTTTTTCCTTACAATCTTTATCTTAGTTCTGGTTACAGCTAAGTCAAATTCAGTTCCGCCCTTGCAAGTGTTCATTACCTCCGGCGAGAAAGACTGTTGTCACCAAGTATTAAAAATGGTATCTTTTATCCTCACACCCTTGGAGAAGTAATATAAATTAATTGTTCCCTTAAGGATCGAGCATTTTCTCATCGGTTATAGATTGTCAGACTGTTTAGAGTAAAGCAGCCAGAAAAATAAAAGGCATTCGAGAGCAAATGAAGGATACGACTAACTGATACTGGCGGTTTTCAGACAACAGGCAATAATAAGAAGACTTTCTGACAGTTTTTAGAATTAGCGCTAGACATTGCCAACAACCAAAATTCGTGTCACGAGAACTCATGAAACTGTGAAAGAAGGAATAAATTTGATAAGCGAATAAAAGAAGATACTTGTTTTATTGACATAAATTAGATGGCTTAATGTAATGGTTCTTTCAAACAAGAGTTATAAATGTAGCTGTCACAGTTTTTTTCAGATGTGGAGCAGGTGAAATTACTTACGTATATGATATTGATCAAATAAGCTACACGAAATATCGTTTCAAGAAAAATCCGTGATATGAAAAGGCAGTGACGGAGTACTCCTTCTTCTCGCTCTCCTCCAATATCCGACAATATCGTTTCAGAGTGAGCAATTCCTTTAAAAATACTCGTCACAGTGAAGATAGGAGGGGGTGTCGCAGCTGATGCATGTGTGGGTATTAATATATGAGGGGAGGCCCGCCACACACGCCCTCTGGGACGCACAAACCAGATAACGCGACTCGATATACATAATGCAAACACCGCCTAATTGATATATCCTATTAATCTGGGACTCCTGTTTAACTAACGGCAGTAGTTTGCTGTAGAGCTGTCAAAGATTAAGGGGAGGGAGGAGGGAGGGAGAGGAACAAGGTGTTTCAGTTTCTTAAAAGTATTCAGTACGTAGTGACTCGGCTAACAGAAGAATACAGAATTTCCTTGTGAAATACTCACCCTTACTTCGCTTGGACTAGATTATACAGCAGGCCGAATTTTTCATGCTGCAGAAACTTGGAATATCAACACCGAAAGTATTTCGACATTAATTCTTACCATTTTCCGACTCCCCCAACCTCACCCCTCGTATTCTCCAGATATAGCACCCAGTGAGTGCCCACTGTTTCCTTGTAAGGAGAAACCATTACGTGACAGACATTTCCGGGAGGAAAAAATGGTTCAAATGGCTCTGAGCACTATGGGACTCAACATCTAAGGTCATCAGTCCCCTAGAACTTAGAAATACTTAAACCTAACTTAACCTAAAGAAATCACACACATCCGTGCCCGAGGGTGGATTCGAACCTGCGACCGTAGCGGTCGCGCGGCTCCAGACTGTAGCACCTAGAGCCACTCGGCCACTCCGGCCGGCTCCGGGAGGACAATGAGGTGATTTTCGATGAGGAGATTTGAAGCAGATTAGTGTTTAATGTCGCGTCGACAACGAGGTCATTAGAGGCGGAGCACAAGCTCGGATTGCGGGAGGATAGAGAAGGATATCAGCCGTGCCCTTACAAAGGGTTTATCCCGGCATTTGCCTTATGCGATCTAGGGAAAACACAGAAAAAACTAAATCTGGATGGCTGGACGCGAGTTTGAACTGTAGCGTGCTAACCACTGCACTACCTCGCTCGGTGTGATTTTCGAGACAAGAAAGTTTCCTCATCAGCCAAAACACAACCTAGGTCACCGAAAAATTTGTCGCACTGAAGAGTAAATTTCTAGAGAGAAACTCATCAGCTTTCAGGCCTACAACTTGATATTTTGAGGTGGCAATGAAAACTCTATGACTACTCTTCGTATCGCAATCCTTACCATTGATTAACATACTCGTATTTTTTAACATACTGCCGCGGTTTTAATCAATGCTATGCAATTCGCCCATTGTGTATATGCATTTTCAATGCCAACTTGCTCCTTTGCGTGAGTTTAAACGAGATTTTTTTAAATTCTCAGTTTCACATTTACATTGCTCAGTAACTCTAGATTATACATCAAAATTAATTTTCATTCTCCATTTGCGCCTACTGTCGTCAGGCGTCGGTTTAGCACTTTATGGTCCTCAGATGTTACAGAATCTATCAGTGGTATCTACAGAGATAGAAAACTCCCCTTGACATCATGCGAGTTAAAGAAAAGTTGCAGAATGGACAATGGCTGTCCTGATTAAATTATCAGTGGTAGTCAAATGGAGCACGGAAATATACGTACCAACCCTCACACAAGTACACTAGTAACGGGTAGCATGAACTACGAAAGGAAATAAGGGGCACTATAGTAGCCTGATTTATTGATAAAGAGATCAAAATGTTTAATCTAGTAAATCCAGAATACAATCAATTGTTAAGCAAACGAGGGACTGAAAACATGTACTAAAGCCTTCCACAAAGGTATGTACACATGATAAAACGATTTAAAAGTGGAAGAAGGAATGAGTTAAAGATAGGTCCCAGAAAAGCATGAACAAACCCCAGAATTCTCGCCTAAGCGCGTAGTGGGTGTTGCTAGCGCACTGTGAAAACTAGATCACAAAACACAGCTCTGGAGCAAGATAAATAAATCTGCGCTCACCTCATCTTGATGGGTAGAAATACACTACTGGCCATTAAAATTGCTACACCACGAAGATGACGTATTACAGACGCGAAATTTAACCAACAGGAAGAAGATGCTGTGATATGCAAATGATTAGCTTTTCAGAGCATGCACCCAAGGTTGGCGCCGGTGGCGACTCCTACAACGTGCTGACATTAGGAAAGCTTCCAATCGATTTCTCATACACAAACAGCAGTTGACCGGCGTTGCCTGCTGAAACATTGTTGTGATGCCTCGTGTAGGGAGGAGAAATGCGTACCATAACGTTTCCGACTTTGATAAAGGTTGGATTGTAGCCTATCGCGATTGCGGTTTACCGTATCGCGACATTGGTCGAGATCCAATGACTGTTAGCAGAATATGGAATCGGTGGGTTCAGGAGGGTAATACGGAACACCGTGCTGGATCCCAACGGCATCGTATCACTACCAATCGAGATGACAGGCATCTTATCCGCATGGCTGTAACGGATCGAGCAGCCACGTCTCGATCCCTGAGTCAACAGATGGGGACGTTTGCAAGACAACAACCATCTGCACCTACAGTTCGACGACGTTTGCAGCAGCATGGACTATCAGCTCGGAGACCGTGGCTGTGGTTATCCTTGACGCTGCATCAGGAGCTCCTGCGATGGTGTACTCAACGACGAACCTGGGTGCACGAATGGCAAAACCTCATTTTTTCGGATGAATCCAAGTACTGTTTACAGCATCATGATGGTCGCATACGTGTTTCATGACATCGCGGTGAACGCACATGGGAAGCGTGTATTCGTCATCGCTATACTGGCGTATCACCCGGCGTGATGGTATGGGGTGTAATTGGTTACACGTCTCGGTCACCTCTTGTTCGCATTGACGGCACTTTGAACACTGGACGTTAAATTTCAGATGTGTCACGACCCGTGGCTCTACCCTTCATTCGATCCCTGCTAAACCCTACATCTCAGCAGGATAATGCACGACCGCATGTTGGAGGTCCTGTACGGGCCTTTCTGGGTACAGACAATGTTCGACTGCTGCCCTGGCCAGCACGTTCGCCAGATCTCTCACCAATTGAAAACGTTTGGTTAATGGTGGGCGAGCAACTGGCTCGTCACAATACGCCAGTCTCTACTCTTGATTGGTTCAAATGTCTCTGAGCACTATGGGACTTAACATCTATGGTCATCAGTCCCCTAGAACTTAGAACTACTTAAACCTAACTAACCTAAGGACAGCACTACTCTTGATGAACTGTGGTATCGTGTTGAAGCTGAATGGGCAGCTGTACCTTTACACGCTATCCAAGCTGTGTTTGACTCAATGCCCAGGCGTATAAAGGCCGTTATTACGGCCAGAGGTGGTTTTTCTGGGTACTGATTTCCCACAATGTATGCACTCAAATTGCGTGAAAATGTAATCACATGTCAGTTCCAGTATAATATATTTGTCCAATGAATACCCGTTTATCATCTGCATTTCTTCTTGGTGCAGAAATTTTAATGGCCAGTAGTGTAATACCCATGCTTACCACTTTAATGATTTACATGAGCAAAAGATGGCCGCAATAATGGTTGAGAATTCCTAGTTCAGCCCTGACATCTGTGTTGTGCTTTAAGCTGGAGACCTCTCGTTCTGCAGCTGTATGATGCCCCTAAAAGAAGTTTTCGCTCCAGTGTCCGCACACCAAGTGCCTTCTACGACACACAGAGAAGAAGTGCCTTCTTATTCCCGTCTTCAAAACTAAGGTGGTACTGCCAGCTTCGGAATCTTGCCGGCCAGCTGCAAAAGAGCTTGTTAGTTTTGATCAATGATAATTAAATAAACTTGTAAATAAATTCCCTACTCTTAAGATTTTTTGATGGTTTACAAAAAAAGTAATTCCTCTCTTGAACTGAGGTAGAAGTTAAAAGATCTCCCCCACTATTTCTGGTTACAACCAATGAAAAGGTGCCCACGTACCCTTTTTTGGCAACTCTAACCCATTACAATAATATTTACTATGAGCCAAGTAGAAATCATTTTACTAAGTTTTGAACAAGCATCCTGTTTTCTCCTGGTTCAAAATGGCTGTGAGCACTATGGGACTTAACGTCTAAGGTCATCAGTCCCCTAGAACTTAGAAGTACTTAAACCTAACTAACCTAAGGACATCACACACATCCATGCCCGAGGCATGATTCGAACCTGCGACCGTAGCGGTCGCGCGCTTCGAGACTGTAGCACCTGGAACCGCTCAGTCACCCTGGCCGGCTGTTTTCTCCTGTCCTTCAGACCTTAGCTAAAACGAATTCTTCTCACTTCGCAAATAATTAAGCTTTAGGGCAAGCTGACCACCCTCGCTAATCGCTCACGCTGTGTTCAGTTGGCCGATTGCCCTTCCCTGTGTGTACCTGCCCCAGACTTTGGGCTTCAGCAGAAAATCATTTATGACTTGTGCTGGTCCCATAGAGCCTCTTGCCTATTGTCGGCCAGCTAAAAGCCACTGGTTGCAGTACATTACAAGACTCCTTCACCGTACCTAATTGAAAATAGATAAGAACTACACTGCTGGCCACCGTAAATGCAACACCAAGAAAGACAAGAGGTAGCACAACAAAATTTATTTTGTAGATTACATGTTGACCAAGTATCAAATGATTACGTTTACAGACGTCTGTGACATGTGGTTCCTGCCAGAATCAGTAGCCAGAGTAGCCGCCATTGTTGGAGATCACGGCTGCCACACGTCTCGGCATTGAGTCAAAGAGACGTTGGATGTGTTCCTGGGGTACAGCAGCCCAAGCAGCTTCCACACGTTGCCAAAGATCATCTGGTGTGGCAGCTGGGGATGTAATCTGGGTCACTCTTTGAGCAACTATGGACCACATGTTTTCTATCGGCGAAAGATCCGGAGAGCGAGCCTGCCAGGGAAGCTATTCAATCTCGTTAATGACGAAGAACCTTTGGACAATGCGTGCCACGTGTGGTCGCGCATTATCCTGTTGAAATATGGCTGTGGCTGAGCCCTGAAGGTAAGGAAGGACAACTGGCTCCAGCACCTCGGATATGTAGCGCCGGTTATTTAAAGTACCGGCAATGCGTACTAGAGGCGTGCGAGAGTAATATCCAATACCGCCCCATACCATAATACCCGGTGCAAGACCAGTGTGGCGGTGCATAATGCAGCTGTCCAGCATCCTCTCTCCACGGCGTCTCCACACTCGAATCCGACAATCGTGGTGCTGCAGACAGAAGCGTACCTCGTCAGTAAAGACAATGTCATTCCATTCTGCCGTCCACATCCGTCTGTCATCACACCATTGGCGATGGAGACGTCTGTGGTTCTGCGTCAATGGTAGACGAAGCAATGGACGTCTTGCGGACAGACCACTCTGCTGTAAACGGCGTCGAATGGTACGCGCAGACACTGTATGATGCGTTACAGACGCAATGTGCTGTGCTACGGTTCGGGATGTCACTGAGCGATCCGTCACTGCGATGCGCACAATTTGCCTATCAGCTCGTGCAGTGGTGCACCGAGGTGAATGCGATCGACCACGTCGGTCCGTCGTACCCTCCTGCATCCAACGGTCACATAACCGCATTACAGCTGTTTGGTTTCGTCCAACACGACTAGCGATTTCTCTGTATGATAATCCACAATCTCGGTAAGCCACTATCCTTCCTCTGTCGAACTCGGATACTTGATCAAAAGATGTTCGCTGTTGTCTACGAGGCATAACTGATCGTCTTGTGAAACAACCACAAGGTAAACACACGTGCCGAACGTACACTCGTCGAAATCGCCAAGCCTTAAATGGCGCTATGAGGTGGCGCCACAGGCGCGCGTGATGTGCGTCTGCGCTGAAATTCTAATCAGTTGCATATCTCATCGCTGCAAACTCATGGTGTAAATTTCACTTGATTCGGATGCTTCCTTCAGGGTGTTGCATTTACGGTGGCCAGCAGTGTACTTTGAATTTCAATAATCGTCCTTTTTTAATTGTTGGTTAGAGTTTTCATGCAGCATTGGTGATTTTACTTCATTTACTAGTTGAATATGCATACTGGAGTGTTAAAACATGTTACGGGACAGTCCTGAAAAAAAAACTGTAACGTTACACTTTCTATAAATTTTCCTCATCGTTTCTGCTTAGTATCTGACTTCCAATCTAAACGACCTTGGTCCCGGGTTCGAACCTCGCCACGAATTTGGTTTGGAATAAAAAGCATCAGCAATGGTGGCCCAAGGCTTCTGACATAAGACGTCACCGTCATTCTGCCGACCGTGTTGATAGAGAGGGTGGAGGAGCGCACAGAGATTCAAGGGACTGGGTTGGGAAGCTGCCACTGGAAGGCGAAATAATGGGCAAAGATCAACGGAATGAGAACGCAGAAAGCAGTGAAAACGACTGTATTAAAGACACGTAACGTGTATGTACATGACAAGTGTCTGAAATTGAAGATGTGTCATGACACTCTCTTCACTGGCAAAACATCCCGCACTAGTCCCCGATTCGGATCTTCGGGTGGGGACTGCAAAGGGAGAGTGACTGCGAGAAAGAGATTGTATAACCGACGAAAGGATGACATTCTACTAGGATGACATTCTGCTAGTCGAGGCTTGGAGTATGAGAAGTTTTAATGTGGTAGGGAATCTGGAAAATCTAAAAAGGGAAATATACAGGCTCAATCTAGATACAATGGGGGTCAGTAAAGTTAAATGGAAAGACGAGAAGGATTTCGGGTCAGATGAGTATAAGGTAATGTTGACAGTAGCAGATAATGGTATAACGAGAGTAGGATTCTTTATGAATAGGAGGGTAGGCCAGAGACATGGCTGGCTCTCAGAATCGACAGTAAACCAACACCGCCAACAATAGTCCAGGGGACGGCCGGAGTGGCCGAGTGGTTCTAGGCGTTACATTCTGAACCGCGCGACCGCTACGGTCGCAGGTTCGAATCCTGCCTCGGGCATGGATGTGTGTGATGTCCTTAGGTTAGTTAGGTTTAAGTAGTTCTAAGTTCTAGGGGACTGATGACCACAGCAGATAAATCCCATAGTGCTCAGAGCCATTTGAACCATTTGAACCATTTGATAGTTCAGATGTAGATGCCAACGTCGCAAACCGAAGATGGAGAGACAAAGAAAATATATGAGGATATCGAACAGGCAGTTCAGTACGTAAAGGGACATGAATATCTAAAAGTCATGGGAGTTTGGAATGCGGCTATAAGGGAAGGAGTAGAAGAAAGGGTTATAGGAGAATATGGACTTGGTACTAGGAATGAGAGGGAAGATTTATTGAGTTCTACAATAAATTCCAACTGGTAATAGTGAATACGCTGTTCAAGAATCACAAGAGGAGGAGGTATACATGGAAAAAACCGGGAGGTACGGGAAAATTCCAGTTAGAGTACATCTTGGTCAGGCAGAGATTCCGAAATCAGATACTGGATTGTAAACCGTACACAGAAACAGATAGAGACTCAGATCACAGGTGAAGAGTCAGATCTGATAAAGAGTCAGCTGAAATTTAAGAGACTAGGCTGGAAGAATCAATGAGCAAAGACGTGGGATACGAAAATACTCGGTAAATAAGCGTTACGCTTGAAGTTTTGTGAGGTTGTAGACACTGAGAATATATACATCTCAGAAGACAGTTCAGCTAGAGAGGAATGGACATCTCTGAAGAGAGCCATCACAGAAGTGGGAAATAAAAATATACTAAAACATAGTAAACATCTCGCAGCCCACGAACTGCAAATATTTAACCTCGTTTCTAGTGCCCCACCAGCTAAATAATAACAAGTATTAATCAACTGCAGAAGAAAACGAGAGACAACTATGTTTTAGCAATCCGATCAGACAAAGGAAATACTGTTGTCTTTATGAACAAATGTGATTATGTTAACAAAGTGGAACGTATCCTAAACCCCACCAACTTCCATCAGGTGCAGAAAGACCTCACACAATAGTGAATTTAAAAGTGTTATCGGTCTGTGTAAATATATAGTATTAGACTCTGATGCCAACTTCCTCACCAACATGAATCCTATAGCTCCATAACTTTATGGCTTCCCTAAGCTCCATAAAGATAATATCTCTATCCATCGTTTGGTGTCTTCAGCTCCATGTTGCAAATTAGACAGAAAGTTAAATGACCTGATGAAGATTAGAACCAAGTTTAAATCTAGTCATGATATCCTTAATTCAGTTGACTTAAAGAACATGTTATTAGACATGCACGTCCCCTCTAGGATCAAGTCAGTTTATTTTGATGTTAGCAGCTTATTCACCGTTCAGGAGTGGCTTAACAGTATCACAGACTTACTAGGTAAATCAGAGGTTAGCCCATTTGTCACAGAAGACGTAATTTTAGCTACAAAAACTTGTCTAACACAAAATTATTTCTCTTTCAGTGGCAGGATATATAAACAGCTGGATCGTCTGGCTATGGGTCCCCATCAGTTCAGTCCTGGAAACCATAATGGATAATTCTGAAACAGAGTTTTTGGAAAATAATCCACTCTCTTCCGTAATTGGGTACTGATTTAGGTACGCTGATGATGTGTTGTGTATATGGACAGGTACTGTCAGACAACTTCAAAAATTCCTTAAGCAAATAAATTCTAAACACAGTAATATAAAATTCATTATGGGTTTATGGGTAACTGCATGAATTATTTACATCTAACCACAGACACCAGTGACCACAGTCATACTTTCAGGACTAATAGGGAAACCTACCACCACAGATATTGTAATACCTGCCGATTCTCAACACCCAGTGACCCATAGATATGTTGCCTTTCATTCAATGATACATAACCTAACATACATTCCCATGAGAGAAGACAACTTCCAAACGGAGTTAAACGAAATCAAAAATATAGTATCAAACTATGGCTACCCTCCTACCTTAATGGACTCGATAATGCACAAAAAGCAGAATCAACAGGTGTACTCTCTTTTTCACCCTGTTTTTGGCCCACCACCTAAAGAAGACAATAAATGATACACAGTGTCACAGTTAGGAAAAAGTCTTACTGGATGTAGGCAGGAAGCTTAAATCCAGATATGTAAAAGCATATTTTGTGTTCACAACGATGATGGACACTTTTTGTCCAATGCTAAAGACAGTACTCCTACTTTGGGAAAGGTGGAATATATAAAATTACTAGTAATTGTGGAAAATTTTATATACGTCAGGCTGGCCAGGCTTTGTGTAACCGCTTGAAGGGACACCACAGCAGTTGGAAACTTAGAAAAGAAGACAAATTTTGCACACCACCTGCTTAAAGAAGGCCATAGTTACAAGGTGAAACATGAAGTATTACATCACATCCATAAAGGGAGGAAAATGAACTATTTTGAAATAATGGAAATAAATAAACTATGTCAATCAGCCCAACTTAGTAATGAATGACTAGACACAGTTATCTGATTCTCCACTTCTGTCTGCAGATACTACTCATAATCCCATCCAGGCCACATTGTAAATCACCCCTCTTACTCACATGCCATATTTCCTTTCATTTCAGTTACTATAACTTTTCTCGTTGCGTTACAAAATTTTACTTTGTATAATCACAGCTGCTTCACTCACCTGCTTAATATCAATATTATATCTTACCTGTTTGGAACACGTCACCAAACTTTATTGCTCACTTTGTTTCCTTCTATGAACAACTTTAATTGTTGTAATTTGTATATAGTTAGTTAATGTGTCACATATATTATCTCAGTTAAATAATCTTACATCGCATTTACACTGAAATAATTCCTCTTGTTTTATTCCTAAATCCAATATTGTATTTCATTTTTGGAAATGGAGATAGTCTATAGATGCACTAGTTTAAAATCTTTGATCCAACGATATCCCAAAGATTGCAAGAATCGACAAGTACGAGAATCATCGCACAATCAGCTTAACAGCTCATGCATAAAAGTTGGCAGGAATTATATACTGAAAAGTGGGAAAGAAAATTGAGGTTCTGTTAAATGACAATCGGTTTGGCTTTAGGAAAGGTAAAGGCATTAGAGAGACTGAGGTTGATAATGGAAGCTAGACTGAAGAAAAATAAAGACACGTTAATAGGATTTGTCGATCTGGAAAAAGAGTTAGGCAGTGTAAAATAGTGTAAGATGTTCGAAATTCTGAGAAAAACAGCAGTAATGTATAGAGAAAGATCAGTAATACAAAGATGTACAAAAACTAGTCATGAACAATGAGAATGGAAGACAAAGAAAGAAGTGCTCGAATTAAGCAGCGTTACGACAGGATTATACTCTTTCGCCCCTGCTGTTCAATCTACAGGGTTATTACAAATGATTGAAGCGATTTCACAGCTCTACAATAACTTTATTATTTGAGATATTTTCACAATGCTTTGCACACACATACAAAAACTCAAAAAGTTTTTTTAGGCATTCACAAATGTTCGATATGTGCCCCTTTAGTGATTCGGCAGACATCAAGCCAATAACCAAGTTCCTCCCACACTCGGCGCAGCATGTCCCCGTCCATGAGTTCGAAAGCATCGTTGATGCGAGCTCGCAGTTCTGGCACGTTTCTTGGTAGAGGAGGTTTAAACACTGAATCTTTCATATAACTCCACAGAAAGAAATCGCATGGGGTTCAGTCGGGAGAGCGTGGAGGCCATGACATGAATTGCTGATCATGATCTCCACCACGACCAATCCATCGGTTTTCCAATCTCCTATTTAAGAAATGCCGAACATCATGATGGAAGTGCGGTGGAGCACCATCCTGTTGAAAGATGAAGTCGGCGCTGTCGGTCTCCAGTTGTGGCATGAGCCAATTTTCCAGCATGTCCAGATACACGTGTCCTGTATCGTTTTTTTCGCAGAAGAAAAAGGGGCCGTAAACTTTAAACCGTGAGATTGCACAAAACACGTTAACTTTTGTTGAACTGCGAATTTGCTGCACGAATGCGTGAGGATTCTCTACCGCCCAGATTCGCACATTGTGTCTGTTCACTTCACCATTAAGAAAAAATGTTGCTAACATCACTAAAAACAAGTTTCGCGCTGAACGCATCCTCTTCCATGAGCTGTTGCAACCGCGCCGAAAATTCAAAGCTTTTGACTTTGTCATCGGGTGTCAGGGCTTGTAGCAATTGTCAACGGTAAGGCTTCTGCTTTAGCCTTTTCCGTAATATTTTCCAGACCGTCGGCTGTGGTACGTTTAGCTCCCTGCTTGCTTTATTCGTCGACTTCAGCGGGCTACGCGTGAAACTTGCCCGCACGCGTTCAACCGTTTCTTCGCTGTCTGCAGGCCGACCCGTTGATTTCCCATTACAGAGGCATCCAGAAGCTTTAAACTGCGCATACCATCGCCGAATGGAGTTAGCAGTTGGTGGTTCTTTGTTGAACTTCGTCCTGAAGTGTCGTTGCACTGTTATGACTGACTGATGTGAGTGCATACCAAGCACGACATACGCTTTCTCGGCTCCTATCGCCATTTTGTCTCACTGCGCTCTCGAACGCTCTGGCGGCAGAAACCTGAAGTGCGGCTTCAGCCGAACAAAATTTTATGAGTTTTTCTACGTATCTGTAGTGTGTCGTGACCATATGTCAATGACTGGAGCTACAGTGAATGTATGAAATCACTTCAATCATTTGTAATAGCCCTATATACACCGAAGAAACAGTTATGGGAATAAAAGAAAGTTTCAAGAGTGGGACTGAAATTCAAAGTGAAAGGATATCAATGATAAGAGTCGCTGGTGACGTTGCTATTCTCAGTGGAAGGGAAGAAGAACTGCACGATGTGTTGAACGGAATGGACAACCTGAATAGTATGATAAGCAGGAAGGACAAGACTAGCTTAGGGCATCTGAAATGTGCGCTGCACAAGAATGTTTAAGATTTTCTGCGGAAACCGTTGAAGGAGTTGTGTTGTTATTGCCGTCTTCAGTCCGAGGATAGGTTTGACGCAGCTCTCCAAGCTAGTGTACCCTATGAAACATTCAGAATTTCCAAAAACTACTGAAATTTACATCCATTTGAATATGTTTATTGTATTCATTCCGTGGCCTCCCTTTACAGTTTTTCCCCCACCCTACACACTTCCTTCCTTACCACATTGACCATTCCTTCATGCCCCAGGATGTATCCTATTAATCGATTCCTTCTTTTAGTCAAATTGGGCCAGAACTTCCATTTGCCCCCAAGACAGAATTGGTACTTCCACAATAGTTGCACGATCAACGCTTCTAATTTTCTGTGTCCTTCTGTAGCACCACATTTCAAAATCTGCTACTGTCTTCCTCACTGAACTTCTTATCGCTCTCGTTTCACTTCTGTACAAGGCCGCACTCCACACAAATACCATCACAGAGGGCTCCCAAACACGTAACTTTATATTAGATGTTTATTAATTCCTCTTTTTCAAGAATGCTACTCTCAGTCTGCATTTGACATCCTCTTTACTTCTAACTTTGTAATTTATTTTGTTGCTGTAATTTCAGAACTCATGTACTACTTTTAGTGTCTCATTTCCTCATCTAATTCCCTCAGTAACTCAGGATGGAACTCGACTGCTTGCCGTTGCTCCTGTTTTACTTTTTTTTCTTATAATATCTTTTGGAGACAGTATCCACTGCGTTCAACTACTCTTCCGAGTCCAAAGAATTACAGTGTCCAGTATCATCGGTGAACCTCAAAGATTTATTTCTTCTCCTTGAAATTAAATTCGGTTTACAAATTTCTCCTTTGATTCCTGTACCCTTTGTTCAGTGTACAGACTGAATGACATCGGGGTAGGCTACAGCCCTGCCTCACTCTCTTTTCGGCTATGGCATTCCTTTCATGCTCTCCTACACTGATAACTGCAGTCATGTTTCTGAATAAGTTGTAGATAACCTTTCAGACCCTATGTTCCATACCTGCTGCCATCAAAATTTCAAAAGCTCTCTCTAAATCTAGAGAAGGTATAGACGTAGGTATGCGTTTATTAAAACCGGTTTTCTAAGATATCACGTTGTGTCAGTATCACCTCGCAGTATCCTACTTTTCTCTGGAATCAAAAGTGAGCTTTCTTGAGGTCTGCTTCTACTATTATCTGCATTCTTCTATAAATACGGGTAATTTGTTACAGTATTTTTCGTCTGTGACTGTGTGTATTATTCATACCTATCAGGAACAGTGTTCATTGGTATTGGAACTGTTACTTTCTTCGCTAATTTTGAAGGTAAGTTGTATGTAAGATAATTAGTATTTGGTAACACTTGAAGGGATGGGTACAATAACCATGTAAGCCACGTTTACATTATTTGGAATAAAATATAAAAACTATCCACGAACTGGAAAACATTTAATCGTTCTTGTCTTTTCCCAGGTTTTATTTAGGCCATCAGCTCACCGTAATAGTTTATTACATAACCAAAGAAAGATCTCTTATGATATTTATTGAATTAAAAAGATTGGGACCGAGAGAGGTGGCACTGGGCTCGCTTTCAGGAGGAGGACAGTTCAAATCTGCCTCTGGTCATCCTGATTTAGAACCTCCTAAGTTCCGTAAATCGGTCCAAGAAAATGCCTTAATGGTTCCTTTGAAGAGATTGGATGAGTTTCTTTACCACCACTGTAACAATGCAAGCTTGTACTCCGTTTCTAATGACCTCAATGTCGATGGAAGGTTAAACGCTAATCTCCCTTTCCTTAAGAAATGTGAAGCTGTCTTTCTCTTGCACCAAAAATGTTTGTTTTTTTGAATAAAAAAAGGGTTAAATCAGATTAATACTTGTTCCATAGCTCATGAGTACGACGCTTCGTAATGATGTGGAATGTGTCTGTTTAATAAAAAGTTTATTTACATGCCATAATTCAAGTGCGTTTATTTTATTAGTTGTAAGATTACTAATTAATACGTAAAAGTCCATCTTCTGCACAGGAGTTGTCATTCAGAAATTCTTTGAATTAGTTTTTAAATATCGATTGGATATCTGTCAGACTTTGGATGCAGTTTGGTAAGTGATGAAAGATTTTTGTGGCAGCTTAATTCACCCCTTTCTATACGAAAATTGGATTTAACCCACGGTACTGAAGATCAGCCTTTCCCCTAGTGTTGAAGCTATGCACATCGCTATTGCTTTTCAACTGGGGTGGGTTATTTATAAGAAATTTCATAAGTGAATATATACGTATTGTAAAGCTACTGTGAATACTCCTAGTTCCCTAAATACGTATCTGCAAGATGATCTTGGCTGGGTTCGCGCTGTTATTCCGATTGGGCACTTTTGTGCAATGAATATTTTTTTTCCTTAGTGATAAATTACCCAAAATATGTCCGCAGCTCGTCGTCTTGCGGTAGCGTTCTCGCTTCCGGCTCTCGGGGTCCCGGGCTCGATTCTCGACGGGGTCAGGGATTTTCTCAGCCACGTGATGACTGGGTGTTGTGTGTTCTTCATCATCATTTCATCATCATTGACTCGCAAGTCGCCGAAGTGGCGTCAACTTAAAAGAACTTGCAATACGGCAGCCAAAATTCCCCGCATGGTGCCTCCCAGCCAACAATGCCATACGATCATTTCATTTCATTTCACTCCAAAATATGAAGTCATAGAAAAGCAGTGAATGGAAATAGGCATAGTAAGCTAATTTAGTT
This sequence comes from Schistocerca cancellata, assembly GCF_023864275.1. Lineage (NCBI taxonomy): Eukaryota > Metazoa > Arthropoda > Insecta > Orthoptera > Acrididae > Schistocerca > Schistocerca cancellata. The sequence goes on along the minus strand of NC_064634.1, from coordinate 73,836,549 downwards.
AAATGTTTATTGCTAAAATTTTCAATAACCCTAATAGCATGAGTCGTTGGTCTCAAACGTTATAGCATATCATCAATGTGTTCCTCTCAATATATATATATATATATATATATATATATATATATATATATATATACACAAAATTAGCATTATTTATTTATTTATTTTAAGCGCATGGAAACACACTTCTGTTTGTTGGCCCACACAAAATTTCTTAGTTTCTAAATTTTTCACACTATGGTAACTTTTAACATAAATCGCAACTCATCCTTTTTCCATATTGTCTCTGCTTAAATGTGCTGAAAGTTTATATCGACTTTCATTTCCGTTTTCCATACCTGTGACCATGTGATGTTCAGACAGGCATAGTACATCCATTGCATTATCTGTTTCTAAATCTTCCAAATAGACAAGAAATTCATCTACTTTGTTTTTAATCCCCTGACGTTGTGATGCAATATACTAACATTGGTTTTCACTGTGCTTTGATAAGAATCTTGTGATTAAAATTTTTAGTACCTGCCTCTGTGAGCTTCTCATTATTGTTGCTTCCTTTCAATGTTGTATTACCTGACACTGATCTTAGCCTTAGAAAGTGGTACGTCCATGAGTTTCTGAGACACTTCCTTTAAGGAATTTGCTGTCAATCGAGCCAATTTACCCTTCACTTTCCTACTGATATGCAGGCCATATCTAGTGAAACCATGTACCAATATCATTAACAGGAAGCAAACCCTTGTCTGATACAGTAGCCACTCAGAGTTGTTGATTCAACTACATATTGACCCTCCTCATAAATCTGTTCAACTGGAGCCGATCTTACTGAATATGATGTCAAATAAATAAAAAGGTATCTAAAGGAACCATTATCAGCACCTCACTGGCTACTGCATATTAAGAGAAGTCTGGGAATTACAAAAACCATGCGTACCCTGATAAAAGTCTTAGTTGTGAAATGTTAGTAGGGAGTTTATTATTCTTTTCCATCTAATGAAGTGGACATGAACTACATAACAGAACTTTCACTCCAGAGAAACTAAAACTTCTAATATGTGAATCAGCTAGAGCTTCAACATTATGTTAAAGATGTTGGGACAGTTTCAATGTCCTCCCATAAAACCAGATGGTGAGGTAGCACAGTGCATCTAATGCTTACGCAGGAGTTCAGCTCTGTTCTTTGTGACACTGTGTAAGCCACAGAACAAGCATATACGCAAACAAGAAATGTTCTGTTGAAATATATAGCCTTTCACTTATTCAACGCCCAAGAGAGATATCAGTAATTATCGACATAATTCAGTGTTGACATCATTTTCTAAAAATTTTTGAGAAGGTGATGTATTATAGAATAATATCTCACCTGAGCAACGATAATATCTTCAGCAGGTCACACTTTGGAATTGACAAGTGCTGCTCTTCGGAGAATAGTATGGCTCTGAGAACTATGGGACTTAACATCTGTGGTCATCAGTTCCCTAGAACTTAGAACTACTTAAAGCTAACTAACCTAAGGACATCACACACATCCATGACCGAGGCAGGATTCGAACCTGCGACCGTAGCAGTCCTGCGGTTCCGGACTGAGCGCCTAGAACCGCTAGACCACCGCGGCCGGCTTCGGAGAATAGCAAGTAAGCAAGTAAGTGTTCACTCACCAAATTTACAGGTATTAATTAATAAAATAGCGCAGACTGGTTTTTTTTGCGATCTATCTAAGGCATTTGAGTGTATGAATCACAGTATTCTTCTAGATATACTGAAGTTTTTTGGGATTGATGGTGTAGCCAGTTAACGGATAACTTCATATCTAACCAATAGAATGGAAAGTTGTACTTACTAAGTCAACATACATAGGCTGGGGACATTATTTTGACAGGAGAGAAATCACTTGTAGTGTTTCCCAAGGTTCCATCTTAGGACCACCATCATTCCTCATTACATAAATGATGTTCTGCCTAATATACAAAAAGGGGAATTAATTCTTTTTGCAGATCAGTCCAAACATAAAAACAGAAACTGAAGAAATGGTGAACAATGTTCTTAGATGTATCATTGACTGGTCTCACCCTCAATTTTAAAAAGACACAAAACATTCAGTTCTGCACATCTAGCGGTACAACATCAATGACAAGTGTAGCACATAGTGAGGAAATGGTAAATGACTGGAACCTACATTAGTCCTAGATGTCACAATCGATGAGAATTTAAACTGGACAAAGCACGTTTTGGAACACCTAAAACAACTTAGTTCAGCCACATACACACTGTGAATCATTCCGAATATTGGGGAGAGACAATTCATTAAGTTGATATATTTTGCATATTTTCATTCAATAATGCCATATTGAATGATGTTCTGAGGTAATTCAGCTTTCAGAAAGGAAGTTCTCGTTGCTCAAAAAACGTGCTGTAAGAATTGTATGTGGTGCTCACCCACGATCATCTTTGAGGAGCCAGAAACTCCTCATGAAGTTTATTATAAATAATCGATTGGAGTTTAAAAGGGACAATGATGTATGAGATTACAATACGAGAAGGGGAAATGACATTTATTACAGCATATTAAGGTTGTGTTTAGCACAAAAAGAGGTGCACAATGCTGCAACTAAAAGTTTGGTAACTTAACCACTGACATAAAATGACCAACAGACAGCAAAGAAATATTTGAAAACTCACTTAGAAAGGTTTCCTTGACCACTTTTTCTGTTTTGTAGAAGAATTTCTATTACTATAATATGTAAAGGATGGGTAGAAATTACCAACTCACATCTGTATATTTAAAAATAAATAAACAAATAAACTAAATGTTGAGCACATAGCCACATTTACACATTATTTTGTTATTTGAATGTAAAACGACTCGTTCTACATAGTTGCAATGTATCATGGAAATGATCCTTGGAACATGAAACTAACTATCGAAGAATGGAAGTGGAATATTGTTTATGAAGTTCTGTATAAAGTAAATTTAATAAAATAAATAAATGTTTGTTATTTAAGTATATTATTCTGTACATAGAAACGTCATTGGGGAAACGATTGCGTTGTTCTGCTCCTTTAACATACCAGAATCGAATTACAGTTCCATACAGAGACAAGCCCCAGACGTGTCTGATTATTAACCCTAACAACCATGGTATTTTAAGTCCATTCCCTGCGTTATTCTGAATTGGTCCCTCAGATAAGTCTCACTCTTCTACTATATGATCCAGCAACAATCAAACTAGGTAACTGCAAAAACTTATTTTCGGGCAGAAGTGGACATACATTATTGCACTAAAATGTACGATGAGATAAGAGAAATTATTCAGATACTGAAGGGAGACAAAAATTTAATAGTCATTTGGGACTAGAATTCGATAGTAGGAAAAGGAAGAGAAGGAAAAGTAGTGGGTGAATATGGAATGGGGGAAGGTATGAAAGAGGAAGCATATAGATTACATAATGGTGAAATATAGATTTAGGAACCATGTTTTAAATTGTAAGACATTTTAGGGGTAGATGTGGACTCTGTAAATTAAAACTGAAGAAACTGCAAAAAGGTGGGAATTTAAGGAAATGGGACTAGTATAAACCGAAAGAACCAGAGGGGTAGAGAGTTTCAGAGGGAGCATTAAGGAACAATTGACAAATATGGGGGAAAGAAAAACAGTAGAAAAAGAATGGGTAGCTTTGAGAGAAGAAATAGTGAAGGCAGCAGAGGATCAAGTAGGTGAAAAGACGAGGGTAAGTAGAAGTCCTTGGGTACCAGAAGAGATAGTGAATTGAATTGATGAAAGGAGAAAATATTAAAATGCATAAACGAAACAGGCAAAAATGAGTACAAAGGTCTCAAAAATGAGATCGACAGGAAGTGGAAAGTGGTTAAGCGGGGATGACTAGAGGAAAAATGTAAGGGTGTAGAGGCATATATCACTAGATACTGCCTACAGCAATATTAAAGAGACCTTTGGAGTAAAGAATATCAAGAGCTCAGAATGAAAACCAGTTCTAAGCAAAGAAGGGAAAACAGAAAGGTTGAAGGAGTATATTGAGAGTTTATACAAGGGCGATGTACTTGAGGGCAATATTATGGAAATGGAAGAGGACGTAGATGAAGATGAAATGGGAAACATGATACTGCGTGAAGAGTTTGACAGAGTACTGAAAGACCTAAGAAAAAACAAGGGCCGAGAGTAGACAACATTCCGTTAGAGCTACTGATAGCATTGGGAGAGCCAGCCATGACAACTCTTCCACCTGGTGAGCAAGATGTACAAGACAGGGGAAATACCTTCAGACTTCAAGAAGAATATAATTATTCCAATCGCAAAGATAGCAGGTGTTGACAGGTGTGAAAATTACCGAACTATAAGTTTAATAAGTCAAGGCTGCAAAATACTAACACGAATTCCTTACAGACGAATCGAAAAACTGGTGGCCAGTCGGGGTGGTCGAGCGGTTCTAGGCGTTACAGTCTGGAACCACGCGACCGCTACGGTCGCAGGTTCGAATCCTCCCTCGAGCATAGATGTGTGTGATGTCCTTAGGTTAGTTAGGTTTAAGTAGTTCTAAGTTCTAGGGGACTGATGACCTAAGAAGTTAGGTCCCATAGTGCTCCGAGCCATTTGAACCATTTGAAAAACTGGTAGAAGCCGACCTCGGCGAAGATCAGTTTGGATTCCGTAGAAATGTTGGAACACGTGAGGCGATACTGACCCTACGACTTATCTTAGAAGATAGATTAAGGAAAGGTAAACCTACGTCTCTAGCATTTCTAGACTTACAGAAAGCTGTTGACAATATTGACTGGAATATTCTCTTTCAAATTCTAAAGGTGGCAGAGGTAACATGCTGGGAACGAAAGGCTATTTACAATTTGCACAGAAACCAGATAGCAGTTATACGAGTCGAAGGGCATGAAAGATAAGCAGTGGTTGGGAAGGGAGTGAGACAGCGTTGTAGCCTCTCCCCGCTGTTATTCAATCTCTATATTGAGCAAGCAGTAAAGGAAACAAAAGAAAAATTTTGAGTTGGAATTAAAATCCACGGAGAAGAAATAAAAACTGTGAAGTTTGCCAACGACATTGTAATTCTGTCAGAGACAGCAAAGGACCTAGAGATGCAGTTGAAAGGAATGAACATTGTCTTGAAAGGAGAATAAAAGATGAACATCAACAAAAGCAAAATAAGGATAATGGAATGTAGTCGAATTAAGTCGGGTGATGCTGAGGGAATTAGATTAGGATATGAGACACTTAAAGTAGCAGAGGAGTTTTGCTATTTGGGGAGGAAAATAACTGATGATGGTCGAAGTAGAGAGGATATAAAATGTAGATTGGCAATGACAGGAAAAGCATTTCTGAAGAAGAGAAATTTGTTAACATCGAGTATAGATTTAAGTGTCGGGAAGTTTTTCCCGAAAGTTTTAGTATGGAGTGAAGCCGTGTATGGGAGTGAAACGTGGACGAAAAATAGTTTAGACAAGAAGAGAATATAGGCTTTCGAAATGTCGTGCTACAGAAGAATGCTGAAGATTAGATGGATAGATCACATAACTAATGAGGAAGAACTGAACAGTAGCCGGCCGGGGTGGCCTCGCGGTTCTAGGCGCTACAGTCGCAGGTTCGAATCCTTCCTCGGACATGGATGTGTGTGATGTCCTTAGGTTAGTTAGGTTTAAATAGTTCTAAGTTCTAGGGGACTGATGACCTCAGCAGTTAAGTCCCATAGTGCTCAAAGCCAATTTAACCATTTTTGAACTGAACAGAATTCTGGAGGAGAGGTTTGTGGCACAACTTGACTAGAAGAAGGATTCGGTTGATAGGACATGTTCTCAGGCATCAAGGGATCACCAATTTAGTATTGGAGGGTAGCGTGGAAGGTAAAAATCTTAGGGGGAGACCAAGAGATGAATGCACTAAGCAGAGTCAGAAGGATGTAGGTTGCAGTAGGTACTTGGAGATGAAGAAATTTGCACAGGATAGAGAGCTGCATCAAAAGTCTCTGGTCTGAAGACCACACATGTACCTTCAATTGCAGAGGGAGACCAGTGGTTGGGCTACAGTGCGCAGGTTCAATTGGATGTGAGCTGCTGTGATTAAGCTGTGCTGAAGAGAGTTTCACAGAGTAGAGAATACCAAACCAATAAAAATATACTATTTTTGCCAGGAAATGGGAAGGGGGAGCATCCTTTCCGAAACGTCGCCCACATTATCTCATGCGGCAAGAAATCCGTCAATATTTTATTGCGCTGTCACGGCGCAAAAACCTTTGCAGACATAAATCAATTTAAATCACTTTTCTGAGTGAAGACGGTACCAAGGCAACTACTTCGAACTGAATCTGAGAAAGGGTAATAGATCGTCCATGAGGAGAGATTCTGTATGAGAGGACAAACTCATGTTACGTTATTAATGAATAAGACGCGAAGCTCTGCAGAAATGGTGGAGCGACGGAGGACAAGGTGGTCCGTTAGACGCGTGGCAGCTCCTTGCGTGTATCAGGTGCCGGGGATAATGGTCCGGGCCACGTCCACGGCAGCTGGTGGCATTATCGCTCAACGCGAATGGGGGCGTACTTCAGCCGCACTGCAGCATTATCGTTGAGTTAAGATGCAATCACATCCGGAAATGATTTATCGCGGAGAGCGTCCACCATAGAGGGTATCACGTGACCCTATCTTAATTATAAGCAGAGCGCAGGGTGGCGGGCCGCGCATGCGCACTGCACTGACGGAACGCTGATGCATGATGGGTAGCGGCGCACCTGCAGCCGGCGCCGCCGCCGACGCCGCCGCCTCGACGTCGCCGACGCCGACGCTGCACTCACGATTTATGACGTCATTCTGGTGCGCACAGATGGATGGCGGCCGAGATAGGAGCGGAGGAGCGGCGCGTTGGCCGCTGACTGGCCCTGATTGAAATTATTCGCGCCCCTGCCCGCCGGCGCGTGTAATTGGCGCGCCGAACGGCGGGGAGCGCGCGCGGCCTGCGGTGCGCGGAATTGCGCGCTGCTCGCGAGCATCGAAGGGCCGACTGCACTAATAGCGGGGACGTCAGATACGGTAGTGAATTATTCACTACGCCTGATACAGGACGATAACAAGGACCAGAAGTCATCTTTCACTCTGCGGCGGAGTATGCGCTGTTATTGTAACTTCCTGACGGGTTAAAGCTGTGTGCTCGACCGGGACTGGGACACAGAACCTCGCCTTACGCAGGAAATGCTCGTACAGACTGAGATATCCAGGCACAACTCACAGCTTGGCTTCCGCCAGCACCTCTCTTCTATACTCCAAACTACTGGAAACAATTCAGTTGTCTGTGGCTGAGCCATTTTTCTGCAGTGTCCTGCTTTGCATGAGGCGTAGCCCTAGTCTTGAGAGGTATGTGGTGTAACTCGTCTGAACTTCGGAACATAGGAGGAAGGTGCTGGGGGATATGTGAGGGCAGGTCGTGGGTTCGTGCTTAGGTAGCTCAGAAAGGCAGGACTTCGGATCCGATTCTTGGTCCAGTACACTGTTTAAAATTGTCAGGAAGTTTAGATAACATCCACATGATCAAGTTCTAGTCGCTGTAGTGCAACATTTCAGTGCCCAAGACTGCAGTGTCATAGATGATGTGGTCGGACCGGAATGGAGCGGAACTTAAACATATACGCATGGGCACTATCAGATCAAAAATACCCCAACAACAGTTACTGGACATTAATAAAGTGTGTATCGACCCTTCACCTTTATGACGGTTTGTACACTGCAGGGAACACTTTCAACTACATGAATGAATGTCTGTGGAAAAATCGCAGTCCATTCTTCCTCAGGGGCGCTGGGGTTTGGAGTTGGATGCAACGCATTCCGAAAGGTGCTCCGTTTACCTCAAGTCGATATTCTTGGCAGGTCAGTCCATCTCATGAATGATATTGTCCACGAACCATTCGCCAACAGATGCTGCTTTACGGCATCATCTCCAAATTGTTCTTCTATTGTATGCAATACACGATGGTTCAAATGGCTCTGAGCACTATGCGACTTAACATGTGAGGTCACCAGTCCCCTAGAACTTAGAACTACCTGAACCTAACTAACCTAAGGACATCACACACGTCCATGCCCGAGGCAGGATTCGAAGCTGCGACCGTGGCAATCGCGCGGTTCTGGACTGAAGCGCTTAGAACCGCTCGGCCACCGCGGCCGGCTGCAATACACGATGATGTAAATTGTGTTCGTATCCTTTAGCATACAGAGTTTCCTTAACCACAACGTGGGGACCATAACCTAATCACGAGAAACACTCTGATACAATAACATCGCTTCCTGCCTAATTTGCACATGATGGCAGATAACGTTCTCCATGAATTCGCCAAACAAAAACACCTCCGTCGGATTGTTACAGGGCGTATCGTCATTTCTCACTCAGAATGACTTCCTTCCAGTCGCCCACTGTCTTGCGGCGTCTCTCTTTAAACAATCTCAAGCGTCGCTTTGCATTTACATAAATACGTAGCTTGTGAGGAACTGCTTGACCATTGTAATCTACTCCTTTTAGCTTCCTACTCAAATTCATTGCCCTAGCTGGACTGCTGGGAGCACGTTTGGTTGCTCCCACTGGATTCGTGCTATTTTTTACGAACATCTTCCGCATTAACAATTTGTCCATTATATTTGGACTGTTGAGCTCCGTGGCCGTGGATAATGATATTTCATTGTAAAAATACAGCAACCAGCCACTTTTTAATGCGTTTTATTTATGCCAATATGCATTTCGGGTTTGCACCCATCTTCAGCTGGCAAATTACATGGATCTTCAGTTACTACAGTAGTACAATCTCGACAGCAGTTTGGATGCTGCAGCAGGCATTCTCCTCTCCTTGTTTTTTCTTGGCTTTTCTTCTTTCTTGCAACAACACAAACACTTTTTATCACATATTTTACACAGGCGCACTGCGTTATCCATGTCGACAACATGGCGGATAACGCAGTGCGCCTGTGTAAAATATGTGATAAAAAGTGTTTGTGTTGTTGCAAGAAAGAAGAAAAGCCAAGAAAAAACAAGGAGAGGAGAATGCCTGCTGCAGCATCCAAACTGCTGTCGAGATTGTACCACTGTAGAAACTCAAGATACATGTAATTTGCCAGCTGAAGACGGGTGCAAACCCGAAATGCATATTGGCATAAATAAAATGCATTAAAAAGTGGCTGGTTGCTGTATTTTTATAATGAAATATCTTCCGCATTGCTCCACTTTCCTCGCCAGTCTGTACGTGAGCTTTGTTTTGTCTTGGTGTAGCTCTGGTTGTTCCTTTGTTTTCAGCTTCACAGCCAGATCGCCAACAGTGAACATGGAACGCTTTAGCAGTTTTGAAACTTCCCTGAAGTACCTGTTGCTCGGGTGACGACCAATGACTAGCCCAGTTTCGAATCACTGCGCTCTGCTAACCGAACCATCCTGCTCCTCTACTGACAATACAGTACTCCCCACCTCCTTTTACACTGTTGGGTGTGCCTCTCGTGCTGTCTAGATGTCGATTCCACATTGCATACAGCTGTCGAGATACTTTTGGTAAGCCGCGCGGGATTAGCCGAGCGGTCTAGGGCGCTGCAGTCATGGATTGTGCGGCTGGTCCCGGCGGAGGTTCGATTCGTCCCTCGGGTATGGGTGTGCGTGTTTGTCCTTAGGATAATTTAGGTTAAGTAGTGTGTAAGCTTAGGGACTGATGACCTTAGCAGTTAAGTCCCATAAGATTTCACACACATTTGAACATTTTTGAACATACTTTTTGTAAGATAGCGTAGATTGTAAATATAAATTTTGTAAAATACTTGGAAGGGGATCATATGAGTAATAGCAGCTTGTATGCGGCTGAGCGAGCTTCATTAACTACTTAATACTTCCATAACTGTTGATGGAGTGATATAAATGAGGACGCAAAGTGAGGGGACTAGATGCAGCATGCGGCGGGAGTGTAGACACGATGCCTGAAAAGTCTGTTGCAGACAGATGCGTAAAGAAAATGGCAGCACGTCGCGCGTTAGCCGATTTATATTGTGATACGATAATGAGCGCAAGCTTCATGGGGATTGCTCGAGAATTCGAGTTTTCGAGGTGAACAGTGATTGCAGTTCAGATATGGTAGAAAGAGTGTTTACGCACACGTAACCGACTCAGAGGTCGACCACAAGTGTTTGACGGAGTGACCTCACGTTGACTCCGCAATGCCACACGGTGCGATTGAGGATCTACAGTGAGCCAGATCGCCGCCGATTTGAATGTTAAGGGTCAGAAACTCATTTCCGATAAGACTATCAGCATCCGCTTTGCAGTGTCTGTGCGGCTGGTCCCGGCTGAGGTTCGAGTCCTCCCTCGGGCATGGGTGTGTGTCTTTGTCCATAGGATAATTTAGGTTAAGTACTGTGTAATCTTAGGGACTGATGACCTTCGTAGTTAAGTCCCATAAGATTTCACGAAAATTTAACATTTTTTGCAGCGACTGTCGGTATCATATCCAGTGCTTTCCCGTGTCGTTTGACCACTGACAAGGCGATGCCACGACATTGAAGTCACGGATTTACTTCTATCTTTGTTCACCTTCAGTAGGCCATTAAAAGAACATAATTCCAAGCAGTAAGATGGACTGCTCTAACAATGCCGAGAAAATCGCGAAGGAAGATTTACACGTCTATTATGTAACGGATGTATCTGTACGTTCAAATGGCTCTGAGCACTATGGGACTTAACTACTGTGGTCATCAGTCCCCTACAACTACTTAAACCTAACTAACCTAAGGACATCACACACATCCATGCCCGAGGCAGGATTCGAACCTGCGACCGTAGCAGCAGCGCGGCTCCGGACTGGAGCGCCTAGAACCGCTCGGCCACCGCGGCCGGCTATCTGTACGTACGTGTTGGAAGTAGGCATTAGGAGTGATTTTAAATGGAATGACCTACGTAATTAATCGTCGGTAAAGGAGATGTCAGACTGAGATTCATTGGAAGAATCCTAAGGAAATGCAGTCCGAAAACAAAGGAAGTAGGTTACAGTACGCTTGTTCGCCCACTGCTCACCAGTGTGGGATCCGTACCAGATAGGGTTGATAGAAGAGACAGAGATGATCCAACGGAGAGCAGAGCGCTTCATTACGGGATCATTTAGTAATCTCGAAAGCGTTACGAAGATGTTAGATAAACTCCAGTGGAAGACTCTGAAAGAGAGACGCTCAGTAGCTCGGTACGGGCTTTTGTTGAAGTTTCTAGAACATACCTTCACCGAGGAGTCAAGCAGTATATTCCTCCCTCCTACGTATATCTCGCGAAGAGACCATGAGGATAAAATCAGAGAGATTAGAGCCCACACAGAGGCTTTCTTTCCACGTACAGTACGAGACTGGAATAGAAGGGAGAACCGATAGAGGTACTCAAGGTACTCCCCGCCACACACTGTCAGGTAGCTTGTGGAGTATGGATGTAGATGCAGATGTTTGAGTTCATCGTAGTCAAGTGGTGAAGTTGGCACGGTACCTCAGCGTGTTCGGTCAGAGGGCTCGCTGCCCTCTGTAATAAAAAAAAGTGAGTGAAAGGGTGAACTTGAACGGGTGTCTTATAACGTCCACCTCTACCAAATGCAATGAACGATAACGAACAAAATAATCAACTTAAAAAAAAGTTGTTAGACTTTGAGCTTCGTAAGACGAATATGTAATGAGCCTACGGCCCGATTCCCTCTCAGACTTAATTTTTAGTCTATATTATTTCGTCATTAGTTATATTATTTAATTTGTATGACATTTTGGAGGTAATACAATTAAAAGAAACTACGTGTACTTACTTGAAATTTTAGTGAATTTCATGTTAATTGACTGCTTACTATCTTTAATTAAATTCAGTTATTAGAACAAACATACGAGGGCAGTTCAATAAGTAATGCAACACATTTTTTTTCTCGGCCAATTTTGGTTGAAAAAACCGGAAATTTCTTGTGGAATATTTTGAAACATTCTCGCTTCGTCTCGTATAGTTTCATTGACTTCCGACAGGTGGCAGCGCTGTACGGAGCTGTTAAAATGGCGTCTGTAACGGATGTGCGTTGCAAACAACGGGCAGTGATCGAATTTCTTTTGGCGGAAAACCAGAGCATCTCAGATATTCATAAGCGCTTGCAGAATGTCTAAGGTGATCTGGCAGTGGACAAAAGCACGGTGAGTCGTTGAGCAAAGCGTGTGTCATCATCGCCGCAAGGTCAAGCAAGACTGTCTGATCTCCCGCGTGCGGGCAGGCCGTGCACAGCTGTGACTCCTGCAACGGCGGAGAGTGCGAACACACTCGTTCGAGATGATCGACGGATCACCATCAAACAACTCAGTGCTCAACTTGACATCTCTGTTGGTAGTGCTGTCACAGTTGTTCACCAGTTGGGATATTCAAAGGTTTATTCCCGCTGGGTCCCTCGTTGTCTAACCGAACACCATAAAGAGCAAAGGAGAACCATCTGTGCGGAATTGCTTGCTCGTCATGTGGCTGAGGGTGACAATTTCTTGTCAATGATTGTTACAGGCGATGAAACATGGGTTCATCACTTCGAACCTGAAACAAAACGGCAATCAATGGAGTGGCGCCACACCCACTCCCCTACCAAGAAAAAGTTTAAATCCATACCCTCAGCCGGTAAAGTCATGGTTACAGTCTTCTGGGACGCTGAAGGGGTTATTCTGTTCGATGTCCTTTCCCATGGTCAAACGATCAACTCTGAAGTGTATTGTGCTACTCTTCAGAAATTGAAGAAACGACTTCAGCGTGTTCGTAGGCACAAAAATCAGAACGAACTTCTCCTTCTTCATGACAACGCAAGACCTCACACAAGTCTTCGCACCCGAGAGGAGCTCACAAAACTTCAGTAGACTGTTCTTCCTCATGCACCCTACAGCCCCGATCTCGCACCGTCGGATTTCCATATGTTTGGCCCAATGAAGGACGCAATCCGTGGGAGGCACTACGCGGATGATGATGAAGTTATTGATGCAGTACGACGTTGGCTCCGATATCGACCAGTGGAATGGTACCGTGCAGGCATACAGGCCCTCATTTCAAGGTGGCGTAAGGCCGTAGCATTGAATGGAGATTACGTTGAAAAATAGTGTTGTGTGGCTAAAAGATTGGGGAATAACCTGGTGTATTTCAATGCTGAATAAAACAACCCCTGTTTCAGAAAACAATGTGTTGCATTACTTATTGAACTGCCCTCGTATTTATAGCTATAGAAAAGTAAATGAAGAAACTCATAAGTTTTCCTGAAAATGTATGCCTGTCGAGATTTGCGAAATCCCGTATACATACAATCTGCTGAGCTACTTTGGAACTACTTTGCATCTCGACGCTTCGAGCTGCAGACACAGAGGCAGGCCCCATTTGGCAGTTAACCTGTGTAACGGTGAGACGTTGCTAACGTACCGCGAACGAACAGTGTAAGTTCAAATTTTTTTGAATATCACAGAATTTACAATAGCACCAGAAAAATGAAGGTTTGAGCGGGAATCGAACCGTCGCCTCATACACGTTCGTCTTACGCAGCTCAAAAGCTGACCACTTTTTTAATCTCATTTTGTTCTTTACTGATCGTTGCATTTGTTGGGCGGGGACGTCCCATGAGATCCGTTGAAGTTCGTCGTCGATCCAATCACTGAGTTTTTTATTACAGAGGGCAGCTAACTCTCTGACCAAACACGCTGAGCTACCGTTCTGGTTACCGCGTGACCACCATGAACTCTAACGTCCGGCACCTAAGGACAGACCCATCAGCTACATAATAGACGCGTAAAACTTCTCTTGCGATTTGCTCGGAATTACCAGAATAGTGCACCTTACTACTTGTACATTATACTGTTTTAAAGGTGTACAAATTTTGAAGTACAGTTGTGATCCCAACGTCGTGGACTCCCCTTACGAGTGGTGTGTAAAAGCATAAGAATATTTTTCCTCTTCGAATACTCTTTGTCGTCTGCTTATTATAATTCCAATCTTGGATTAAAATGTTTATTTTAAGCGGGTAATTAATTTCTGTCAGAGATGAGCATCTTCTAATCAAGAAAAATATAACCACTTAGGGGTAGCCTAACTTACAAAAGCACTCCAAAATATACAAACGTAAAGTAGAAAACACTATAAACAACTCTACAACACATCCATACGTAATTAGAATCTGTTGTATTATATGTATCAGACCATTACATGTGATGGTGCAGCGAAAAATCATTACCAATTTCTGTTTCGTCAAAAAAATGGAATTGTGGTCTGTAAAGAGCAATACTGAAGCGGACGTAGTACTGCACGTGTAGGAACACACAGTTACACCTCCATACAGAGGCAAGAAATACGTCTCTATCCAAGTCCGCCGGATGCTGCCGCTGCATGGTAGTTTATATGATTTCAAAGCAGTACAGTCCTTATACTCAAGTGTATAAAAACTTAGTTCTCATTTTATAAAACGATATGTAGAAGATAGAAGATGATGATGATTTATGGTGGAGGGCGGTAAACAGCAAGGCCATCAACGAGAAGATGAAAGAGAAATGTTTTACTCTCACGATATACGAGGGTTATTCCAAAAGTAAGGTCCGATCGGTCGCGAAATGGAAACGACTATGAAAATCCGATAAAGCTTTGCACAGATGTGTTGGGTAGTGTCTCTAGTATAACCCCAGTTAGCATCACGTCGCTCTTCTCATTTCTGAGCTCGCAGTGAGTGCGTAAAGATGTCTAGAAAATAGTGTCTGCCGCCAAGTACGAGGGCCTGGTGAGAAATTTCGCCTGAAGCTATGCAGCCAACATTACATAACTGTCGTGCTGTTTCGTCTTCACGACAATTCTCAGCCGCATTCTGCAGGGGCAATGAAGATGCTCCTGCATCGTTTTCAAATGGAAATGTTAGATTACCCACAATACAGTCCGCAATTGTCTCCCCCTGAGTTTCATCTCTGGTCACATGAACCGCTGTCTTTGAAGACAACATTTTGACACAGACAACGAGGTGTAGGCCAGCGTGGAGAATTGGCGGAAAGCACTGGCGGCTGCCTTCTATGATGAGGCTATTGAAAAGTTGGTACAACGCTATGACAAACGTCTAAGTCAGAACGGCGACTACGTAGAGAAGTAGCTGAAAGGTGTAGCTAATTGTTACAAGTAAAACATTTCTGATGTTCACTGTGGTTTCAATTTGGCAATCAATCGGACCTTACTTTTGGAATAACCCTCGTACAATAAAATTCATTTGAAAAGTATTCTTCATTAAAACAAACAACTGTTTTAGAAGATTTGCGAGCCAAACATTTGAAATGTCATGAGCAGTAATGTTGTACAGTAACTTTGGATTCCTGATTCGATATATGCGTTACTATATCTTTGTAGACTGTGTATTTTATAGCATCTGTTTCAACATATTGATACTTTATAATTTGACTGTTCTTATCGATGATGTGTGGCAGTGATGCTACGGTGTTCAATGACATTTTCATTTCATATTACTGTTGTGCCTGTGGTTTATTGCGACCTCTCGTCTGGCAAGCGTGTTGCTTTTGCACATTGTCCACATTCGATTATGTTTTAACTAGTGGGCTGTAACTTTTTATGTAATGAAATTGTTTCGATTGTGTAAAGAGATGAAGTAATATTCTAACATATGTGTACGTTCCTATCAAGCATAATTTCCCATTAAATTACGTACCACAATCTTATTTGACGAAGCCGAGGTGGTTAATGAATTTTTACTCCACCATCACATGTAATGGCGTGATACGTATGACACAAACACCTTTCTACTTAGTTATGGATGTGTTGTACAGTTGTTTATGCTGTTTTCTGCTATACATTCGTATAGCGAGGAGTGCATTTGTGAGTTAGGCTGTCTCTAAGTGCTTATATTTTTCTTACTTCTGAAGATAGTATCACCGACAGAAATTAATTACCTGATGACAAATAAATGTTTTGATCAGAGACAGGAATTATAATAAAGCAAATGTTTTCATGAATTACTGAAAACTTGTGAGCATGTCACAACTTGAAAACTCTTTGTCGTAGTTAGCTCTGTTTAATCGAGTGTTTGGCAGAGTTCTATTTATTTAAAGCACATGGAAGTCGTATTCAAAAATAGAAGATTTTTAAGGGGGGGGGGGGGTAGGACATCAAACGGGCCCACTTGGAGCAGGAGATGCACAACAGGACATTTTAATTTCCACTGTCTATACTTTTACAAATAAACTCATAAAACTTTGTCAGCGTGACCGGGAAGGATTAAGAATTCACAATCACAGCAGTAGAAGTTCAAAACCATAAAAAATATTTATTTTTACATATGAAATTTCATCATTTTTTTTCTTACTATTTGCTGCATTTGTTGCTATAGGTACACTTTTCTTCATAAGTAGGAGAAATTCTTCGAAGAATTTTGCACAGCATACAAACCATACTTACAGGTCTATGAAATTCTAGAATTTATTTAATTTTTCAAAAATGAATGAGCTGTTACATTTTAAACTTCATGTTTAGAAAAAAACTCATGTTTTATAGTTAATTATCTCAAATTTTACAAGTTTTTAATAGATTTTGAAACTTCTAGAGTTTCATACACCTGTAAGTATGGTTTGTATGCTGTGCAAAATTCATCGAAGAATCTATCTTACTTATGAAGAAAAGTGTACCTAAATCAACAAAAGCAGCCGATAGTAAGTGAACAGAATAGGCCTCCGGTATGTTCTGCCAGTCGTAAAAGGCGACGAAAAGAACAAACCACTAATAGGGCTGACCCCCCTTTTAGTGTGATTAGTTGGTTCAGGACAGAACTAAAGCAGCCTCGGACAAGCGCCGTCATGGTCGGGGACGACGTTTGAACCCTATTCCCACCCACAATGGTAACGACACTGCTAGCCACACGGAAAATGATTTAAATCCAAATAGAGGTGTTTTGCAGGATATGCTTCCTGCAACCACTCAGAAGGAAAACAAAGACAGAGGATGAGATGGTCAGATGAAGTTAACCGACACCTCATGTACTGTTATTACCAAGCAACAAACTTAGGAACCAACACAACTGGATACAGATCACACGTCTACACAACATTTATTACCAGATACCCAGAATTAAAATTTTTAACAGAACAACGACTAGCTGATCAGATCCGTGTAATAATCAAAAATAACAGGATACCCCAGTCAGAATTAGAAAACATCAAACAACAAGTACAACAAATACTGGAACAAAATAATGTGCAATCAGAAGAAGAAGAAAACATAGTAATGGACTCAAACATCCCAGAGCAAACAAACAAAGACCAACACGCATCAATTAAACAATCAGAGGAAAACGAAATCTTAAGACAGCCACCAGAACAAGCACAAATAGAACACGAAGTGACACACATGTTAGATATAGAAGAAATATTTCAGCTGACATATATAGAATACAAAGACACAAATACAGACATTAGACCATTCTTGCATAGAACACCAAATAACCCACAAGTCAAAACAACAATAACAACTATCAACACAATCATACACAACAAAATAAATGAAAATACAACTATGGAAGAGTTACAACTACTGGTTTATATAGGAGCACTCACTACACTAAATATACACACAAGGCGGAGATCAGAACCAACCAACACACAGTAGAAACCCACAAAGCCAGCATGGCAACACAGGCTACAGATCAGAATAGAAAAACTGAGAAAAGACATCGGACAGCTAACACAATTTACAAGAAATGAAATATCAGACAAAAAACGAAAAAGGTTAGGTAAAATCTCACAACAAGAAGCGATAGAGCAATTAGATGAAAAGAAGCAGAAATTACAAGCATTGGCCAAACGACTTACCAAACGACTTAGAAGATACAAAAAAAGTGAAAATAGAAGGAAACAAAACCAAACATTCAACACAAACCAAAAGAAATTTTACCAGACAATAGATAACACATACATTAAAATAGACAATCCACCAAGCAAAACAGAAATGGAACACTTCTGGAGCAACATATGGTGAAACCCAGTACAACATAACAGGCATGTGTGGTGGATACAAGCAGAAACAGACACATACAAGATGATACCACAAATGCATGAAGTGATAATTTTGCAACATGAAGTCACCCGAGCAATTAATTCTACTCACAATTGGAAAGCCCCAGGAAAAGATAAAATAGCAAATTTCTGGCTAAAGAAGTTCACCTCATACATTCACATCTAACTAAAATATTTAACAGCTACATTGCAGACCCATACACATTCCCTGATACACTTACACATGGAATAACTTATCTGAAACCTAAAGTTCAAGCAGACACACGAAACCCAGCTAAATATCGCCCCATAACATGTCTACCAACAATATACAAAATATTAACTTCAGTCATTACACAGAAATTAATGACACATACAACACAGAACAAAATTATAAATGAAGAACAAAAAGGCTGTTGCAAAGGAGCACAAGGATGTAAAGAGCAACTGATAATAGATGCAGAGGTGACATATCAAGCTAAAACTAAACAAAGGTCGCTAGACAACGCATACATTGATTACCAAAAAGCTTTTGATAGTGTACCCCACTCATGGTTACTACAAATACTGGAAATATACAAAGTAGGTCCTAAATTGATACAGTTCCTAAACATAGTAATGAAAAATTGGAAAACCACACTTAATATCAAAACAAATTCAAATAATATCACATCACAGCCAATACAGATTAAGCGTGGAATATACCAAGGAGACTCATTAAGTCCTTTCTGGTTCTGCCTTGCTCTGAACCCACTATCTAACATGCTAAATAATACAAATTATGGATACAATATTACTGGAACATACCAACACAAAATCACACATTTGCTATACATGGATGATCTAAAACTACTGGCAGCAACAAATCAACAACTCGACTAATTACTAAAGATAACAGAAGTATTCAGCAATCACATAAATATGGCTTTTGGAACAGACAAATGTAAGAAAAATAGCATAGTCAAGGGAAAACACACTAAACGAGAAGATTACATATTGGATAACCACAGCGACTGCATAGAAACGATGGAAAAAACAGATGCCTATAAATATCTAGGATACAGACAAAAAAATAGGAATAGATAATACAAATATTAAAGAAGAACTAAAAGAAAAATATAGACAAAGACTAACAAAAATACTGAAAACAGAATTGACAGTAAGAAACAAGACAAAAGCTATAAATACTTACGCTATACCAATATTGACCTACTCATTTGGAGTAGTGAAATGGAGTAACACAGACCTAGAAGCACTCAATACACTTACGCGATCACAATGCCACAAATATAGAATACATCACATACATTCAGCAACCAAAAGATTCACATTAAGCAGAAAGGAAGGAGGAAGGGGATTTATCGACATAAAAAAAACCTACATTATGGACAGGTAGACAATTTAAGAAAATTCTTTATAGAACGAGCAGAAACTAGCAAAATACACAAAGCAATCACTCATATAAATACATCGGCTACACCACTGAAATTTCATAACCACTTCTACAACCCTTTAGATCACATAACATCAACAGATACGAAGAAAGTAAATTGGAAAAAGAAAACACTACATGGCAAGCACCCGTATTATCTAACACAGCCACACATCGATCAAGTCGCATCCAATAAATGGCTAAGAAAAGGCAATATATACAGTGAGACAGAAGGATTCATGATTACAATAAACACCAGATATTACAGCAAGCATATTATTAAAGATCCCAATACCACAACAAATAAGTGCAGACTTTGCAAACAACAAATAGAAACAGTAGATCACATCACAAGCGGATGTACAATACTAGCAAATACAGAATACCCCAGAATACATGGAAATGTAGCAAAAATAATACATCAACAACTTGCCATACAACATAAACTAATAAATGTTCCCACATACAAGTATGCACCACAAAATGTACTGGAGAATGATGAATACAAATTATACTGGAACAGAATCATTATAACAGATAAAACAACACCACATAACAAACCTGCACCATACTTACCAATAAAAAGAAGAAATTAACACAACTAATCGAAATATCCATACCTAATACAACAAAAATACATCCAACTGGCTGAGGAAGTCAAGGACATGTGGTATCAGGATAAAGTTGACATTATACCAATTATACTATCAGCTACAGGAGTCATACCGCACAATATCCACCAGTACATCAACGCAATACAGCTACATCCAAACTTATATATACAACTACAGAAATCTGTAATTATTGTTACATGTTCAATTACCCGAAAGTTCCTAAATGCTATGTAACATATACCGTACAGTTAAAAGGAAGTCACGCTTGATCAAGGCCCGCGTCACTTTCCATTTTTAACCAGACATAACGTCTGAGAAAGGAAAGAAATAATAATAGTACAGTTTAGGGCCTACAGCAGTGTAGTAGCCATTACATAGTTACTGTTGTGCTCAGTTCATATTTTGTTGCGAACGAATAATGAACCAGATTCTTATTACAGCAAGTAAATCTAAGCTAAACTGAACTCCGTCCGAACAGGCCTCAAAAGGCCCAACGATACTGGCCGACCGCCGTGTCATCCTAAACTTACTGGCGTCACTGAATGCGGATATGGAATGCCATATGATTGGCACACCGTCCTCCCGTAGTTTTCCTCTCAGTTTTAGTGACCAGACCTGCCACTTTTCAATCACGAACCTCCTCAATTTGCCTCACAGGGGCTGAGCGCACTCCGCTTGCCGACAGCGCTCGGCAGACCACACGGTCACCCATCCAAGTGCTAGCTCAACTGGGTTCTGATGGAAATCGGTGTTACCAATGTGGCAAGGCCGTTGTCTATTACATCAACTACTTGCAGAAACCCGATCAGCGACGCTGTAGAATAACAGGGAGGCCTATGGAATGTCACGACTGGCTGCCCACACCATAGTCACGTTTCACTGGTGGGGTGTAAACTCGGCTAGAAGTTGAAAACAGCGTGAAACAACACTCACCCGACCAAACGACATTCTTCCATTACTCTACAGCGCAGCTGTATGGATGTGGCACAACGTTTTCTTGTCACGAGCATTTGGACAACTGACGAGTGGCTATGGAAGTCCATCTCGCCCAGCATTTCCTTACTGCCTTCTTGTGCTTTTGGTGCTAACGTGATAATCGAGTACGACATTCAGTTCTACAGTGACTTTTGCAGCTGTCGTCCCCTTATTGTTCATGACAATCCTCCTCAGTGACCATCTGTCACGATCACTCAACAAACAATTTCGTCCGCTTTGTCATCTAGCGGATGACGTTTCTCGTGTTTCCCTGTATGTAGTATAAATCGCGGATACGGTGCCTCTTGAAACATCAGTCACTTCGACTACTTCACTTACAGAGGCACGCACCTTGCGGCTGCCAACAGTTTGTCCATGTTCCAATTCACTCAGCTCTGACACAAGCCACTCACAACTACACAGGACGCTGTTCTGACTGCGACAGACACTTGCAACGTGCTGAGGATATTTCGTGGGTGTAGTTCGCAGTCAAACACAACAGTGCAAGCTGCAGGGTTGGCCATCGTCTGCATTTATGTTCAAAGAAATATTTCTCGAAGTGTTTCCACACTTTTATCCAATCCCTGTATGTAATCACTATTACAGGCTCACGAAACAGCGGTAATAGTACTGGTATTTTAAAAATAATTTAGTTTCGTGACGGAAACATAACTGAACCCTTTTGTTTTTAGCTCTCAGAAAATAATATTTTACCCCTCAGATGATACAGTGCTTAAGTACGTTACTACGCCAGTCAAAAAGCACACAAAGCAGCGAAGCGTGATGTAGTTCTGCTTTTTTGATATGTCATTAGGATCAGTTACACTGGTGTAAATTCCAGTTTACAGATTCGAAAAACTTCTGCTTCCTGAGTAATACGCAAAAAACTCCGAAATTTTTGGACTTCTCCTAGTTGTTTCACGATATTAGTCGTTAACCACATTTTAAAGGACGTTAAATATGCAACAGTTTACGTCCAAACGCAGCTCTTCATGTCCAGTAGTTTCTGAGATACGAAACTTCAAATTATGGCCATTTTTACCAAAAACGAAAATTGTAAGTTTTGCTCTTATTTCGGGCTGGATATCGGGATAACCGCCCATTTGCGAGAAAAGTCATGAGATAAAAATATGGCATTTCAGTCTTTTGATCGCTATTTTTTATTTTCAATGACCGGTTTCAGGCTAGCTGCCCATCTTCAGATCATATATTGCAGTTACAGAGTAACTTGTCACTACAGAACTATCGGTTCTCTGTCATAACAGATGACCGGTCATTGAAAATAAAAAATAGCGATCAAAAGACTGAAATGAAATATTTTTATTTAATGAACGATCACGGAAATCCCATTAAGACGATCATGTCTAGTTTTGATAAAGTCATGAGAATTAAGTTAGAGTAATTTTATTTGAATTCATGTAAGCACAAAATGTCAGAATAACAAAACGTTAGAAAATTGAATTCTTGAAGAAATGGGCATAAACACTTCCAATAACAAACTGTAGACATTCAACGAAAGGAAAACCCATGACATCATGTTCAAAGGTTGGACTGTATGTTTACATGAATTACATTTACAAAAATTGAAATTTCTTGCATAGACAAATAAAGCAAGTCCTCGCTTCTTTATATTGTTGTAATGTTGCCCTGTTTATCACAAATGGTGTACATGATAAACCTCTTAAGAGTTGATACGGTTTTGGGAAATTTCTTCCAGAATATCAGAAGAACACGTCGACATGAGACCACTACAAATCATACGAGACACTACTGATGTGAGGAAACTTTATAACTGTTTCGGTATCCGTCCTCCATTTCCCTCTACACACAAAATGCTATCCAGCACCAGTGGAATTTTGGGAGGTACTGAAATAAATTGCCATCTAGCTAAAAAAAAAAAAGTGACTGGCAGCTCGTTTTGGAAGATAACTTTCAAAAGTTGAAGAACTAACTTTGGCTATAGTCACCAGCTCCATTAAGTGTATTCCAAGCCTGTTGGCGTTTATCCACTCGCCATGTTCCAAAGGATATGCATCACTAGGCAGTCGGACAGTGAACTGACAGATCATTTTAAGTTCGAACTGTCCCCTTATCCACTAGCATTGTAAAACGAAGTGGGGATGCGTAAGGGGGCAAAGTCTGTTTGCTGCGCCTGCTTCATTACAACTTACCAAGATATCCTTCTTGGAGCCAGAACTTTTGTAGGGTTGGGTGGTGGAAGCCATCAACACGAGGCTATCTGCCACTGAAACGACTCGATCAGGGCAATCGTTGCTGCCTACATCACCTACACGTTAACCATATCTCGCAGGAACGTCTCAGAGGTGTTTGATGGATACTTTGAAGAGTGTTAAAAATGCAGAACCACTACGGCGTTACTCTGTCCTTACTTGCAACGAAATTGTGTTCTGCCAACGATCCTGATAAAAGAAGCCTTATTGACCAGCTGTGCTGTGCGGTTGGACACGGGGGCATTGAAATTAAGATAGCAACGGATCATACGAGAACGTGATCATGCTGGGAGAGGATTTGTACTTACTCGTTCTCCTCTGTGGCTTGGGGCCGACCGTATAAAATGAAACGGCAGAGGGGAGTCAAGCGGCAATGTTTTCCACCGCTTCTTTAGGTAAATGGGAAACAGAATTCCTCCCGGATCTGGACTTTCCCTTCTCGCATTCAGTGGATGCGCCACCACTTCCGCCATTTTCTGGCAATGAGAAACAAAACTGTGAAGTGTTTCCAAAGGGACAGGTACCTGACTGACCTGGTTACGGCGTTTCTCTTCCCAGATGCGAGTCCCGTAATTATAGCCGAGACTGGAGAGAAGTTTCTGGTCGCTGTGTATGGAGGGCGGCACATCCATCGATTCCGCCCCTTCGTCAAATCAGCAGGCAGTGCGAAGGTGGACCTGGCACGTTTATTTCAACGAAAGAAGTTGCTTCCGTCCATTGTTCTCACTCATACCAACAAGTAAAAAATGGATTGGTGCGGCGAAGGATGCCACCGTGTGAGGTTCATCGAAGAGCTCCCTTGGTCTACTATCCATAACAACATTATGTGAACCAGCCCCACTTGTCAAATCACTCTCATGTAAGTGCAAGATGGAATGCAGGAGGTTTTGCAGCTGCTCGAGTCCTTCGTGCATTCATTACTCTGGCACGACTTGCCACAACTTCGTTACGAGTCTGATTTACGACGTTGAAGACGACGCCGACGATCTGACGACCCTGATGATCTTACTCCTTCGGACGAGCAGCCCGAAATGGACACAATGCCCCAGAAACTTCCTTCTCTCCTGGAATACAATTGCGGACAACTAGGACCCTCGAGGAAACAAAACATCGAGAGTTTCCAGTTATAGAACTGTGTGAGCGTTTAATAACATAGGGCTAACTGCAGTTCAAGATACGCCTGCGTTCGATATGTAATGCAACACATTTTATCTAGGCCAGTTTCGACTGAAAAAAAAAACCGGAATTTGTTGTGGGACATACTGAAATTTTCCTGCTTCAGCCACTATAGTTTCATGAAGTTTCAATAGGTGGCGGCGCTGTACTTAGCATTCAAAATGGAGTGTCTGACGGAGGAAGGTTGCAAACAGGGGGCTGTCACTGAGTATCTTTTGGCGGGAAACATGAGCATCGAACATATTTGTAGGCGACTGCAGGATGTCTGCTGATTCCTAGAAGTGAACAACAGCACGGTGAGTCGTTAGGGGGAGGCGTCCGTCATCACGACAACGACGTTGCGCAAACCTACCCGATCTCCCGCGTACCGGCCGGTCGCACACAGCTGTGGCCCTGCAGTGTTGGAACGTGCGGACACTCTCACTCGCCGCCACAAAAATGCTAACGAGCTGCTCCTTCTCCATGACAACGCAAGGCACCACATAAGCCTGCGCATCGGACAGGAGCGCACAAAACTTCATTGGGATGTTCTTCCACGTACAATGTACAACCCGGATGTCGCAACATCCCACTTCCATCCGTTTGGCCCAATGAAGGATGCACTCCGTAGGAAGCAGTTCGTGGATGATGGGGAGGTTACTGACGCAGAGAGACGATGGCTCCGACGTCGATCAGTACAGTGGTACCACGCGGGAAGCCAGGTCCTTCCTGTAAAGTGGCGTAAGGCTGTCTCATCGAACGGAGATTACATTGAAAAACAACGTTTTGTAGCCTGAACAGTGGGGAATAATTTGGTGTTTTGAGACCCTGAATAGAACCAATCTGTTGCTACAAAAAAAGTTTGTTCCATAACCTATTGAATGTCCCTCGTACTTTTATACCTTTAAACACGATGGTATGACTTTTTCTTTCGCTGAATGCCCAAAGTTTACTGTATTATTAATTAGCGTTTTGGCTCGTTTCTTCGAGAATTCAGTTTTCTGAAATTTTGATTTTGAACAGTCTCAAGAGAACTATTGCGCTTGGAGAATTCATTTTGTACTTAAAAGAAAAAAAAACACTAAAATTTACTACAACTTCAATTCTCATGACTTTTCCCGATGGATGAGGGGTTATAACGACGTCCAGTCAGAAAAAGAGCCAAATAGGAAATGTTTATTTTTGGAAAAAAATGGCCGATTTTTGTAGTGCCACACCTCGAAAACTACTGGATGTGTACAGCTGTGGTTGGATTTACATTGTTGAAAATTTAATGTGCTTTAAAATTTTAGTATCCGCTAATCTCAGAAAATCCATAGTTTATGAGTTACACCGCAACAACTAAGTAAGGTCCAAAAATTTCGCAGTTTTTCACGTACTACGCAGGAAGCACAGGCTATTCGAAGCAGCAAACGTGGGTTCACACTACCCTAACTGATCCTAACAATATACAGGATGACAGTTATTGAACTGCATGAAAAAAATGTAAATTAGTTACGAACTACGGCGTGCAAATACTTTATTCAACAAGTAAACGTCGCTACAGATACTCGGATTTAGGTTATGACATGCTCGTATATCTGCCATCGTTGGCGATGATGTGGCGCAGACGAATAGTGGTATTCAATCACCCTCTGAAGTGTCAGAACAGCGATGCTGTCGATGACCTGAAAAACTGTTTTCAGCTCAGCAATAGTTTTGGGGTTATTGCTGCACACCTTATCTTTAATATAGCCCCACCAAAACGAGTCGCATGTGTTCAGATTGAAACGTCTCCTTAGAACAATTTATACAAGACTGTGCTTAAACTGACACACAATGTTTTTAGCGCAACGCGATCTGACTATCAAAGATCCCTGCAAAAGAATGGCCCTGAGTAACTTTAACCTATACCTTTCACAACTCACTTACCTCACAAAAATCTTCGTTACTCGAACTACTGCAATACAGCGAGCGCCACTATTGCCAGCTAAATAAAAGATTCAAACTACAGAAGGCACTAACTACTGATAGGGATAGTTAGCAAATGAAAGATTTTAATAGAGAACAAACAATGTATTTACCTTAATAGTCATAATATATATAGCAGTTCATGACAAATTACAAAACTCCGCCATCTCTCTCCCCACATCCACCACTGCTGGCGGCTCACCTCCCACTGCGCAACGCTACGCGCTGTTCACATCCAGCTGCCGCTGCCCAACACTACAATGGCAGACAACAATGCAAACTAGCCACAGACTTCGCACAGCACAGCCAGTGATTTTCGTACAGAGCGCTACGTAACGTTGCCAATAAGAAAACATAAACAGCCTACTTACAGATGGTATGACTTTTTCTTTCGCTGAATGCCCAAAGTTTACTGTATTATTAATTAGCGTTTTGGCTCATTTCTTCGAGAATTCAGTTGACTGAAATTTTGATTCTGAACAGTCTCAAGAGAACTAATGCGCTTGGAGAATTCATTTTGTACTTAAAAGAAGAAAAACACTAAAATTTACTACAACTTAAATTCTCATGACTTTTCCCGATGGACGATGGGTTATAACGACGTCCAGCCAGAGACAAGAGCCAAATAGAAAATGTTCATTTTTGGAAAAAAATGGCCGATTTTTGTAGTGCCACACCTCGAAAACCACTGGATGTGTACAGCTGTGGTTGGATTTACATTTTTTTTAAATTTTACAGTGTTTAAAATTTTAGTATCCGCTAATCTCAGAAAATCCATAGTTTATGAGTTACACCGCAACAACTAAGTAAGGTCCAAAAATTTCGCAGTTTTTCACGTACTACGCAGGAAGCACAGGCTATTCGAAGCAGCAAACGTGGGTTCACACTACCCTAACTGATTCTAACAATATACAGGATGACAGTTATTGAACTGCATGAAAAAAATGTAAATTAGTTACGAACTACGGCGTGCAAATACTTTATTCAACAAGTAAACGTCACTACAGATACTCGGATTTAGGTTATGACATGCTCGTATATCTGCCATCGTTGGCAATGATGTGGCGCAGACGAATAGCGGTATTCAATCACCCTCTGAAGTGTCAGAACAGCGATGCTGTCGATGACCTGAAAAACTGTTTTCAGCTCAGCAATGGTTTTGGGGTTATTGCTGCACACCTTATCTTTAATATAGCCCCACCAAAACGAGTCGCATGTGTCAGATCCAGAGGTTATGGCGGCCCATCGAGGCCCATACCGACGGCCGGAGCGGCCGTGCGGTTCTAGGCGCTACAGTCTGGAGCCGAGCGACCGCTACGGTCGCAGGTTCGAATCCTGCCTCGGGCATGGATGTGTGTGATGTCCTTAGGTTAGTTAGGTTTAATTACTTCTAGGCGACTGATGACCTCAGAAGTTAGGTCGCATAGTACTCAGAGCCATTTGAACCATTTTTTGAGGCCCATACCAGTGGTCTCTGGGTACCCCAGAGGCAGAATGCACTCCCCACGGTGCTCCTCCAGGACAAAGAAACCTCTCCGGCTTAGATGGGGTCCAGCTCTGTTTTGCGTGAACCACCTCTTGTCGAAATCAGGGTCACTTTGGATAAAGGGGATGAAATCATCTCCCAAAACCTTCATGTACCGTTCGTTGGTCACTGTGCCATCAAGGAATATCACACCGATTATTGCGTGACTGGACATTGCACACCACACACTTTGAGGATGAAGAGACTTCTCGACCACGAAATGAGGATTCTCAGTACCCCAGATGCACCAATTTTGCTAATTGACCAAGTCATCCAAATGAAAGTAGGCTTCGTAGCTAAACCAAACCATATTAATTCCCATCATGTCCCACGGCCAACTGTGCAGTTTGAACGTTCTAACGCAAACGGTTCAGAAGTTGATTTTATTTAATATACAGGGTGATTCAAAAAGAATACTTTAGGAATTTAAAACTCTGCAACGACAAAAGGCAGAGCTAAGCACTATCTGTCGGCGAATTAAGGGAGCTATAAAGTTTCATTTAGTTGTACATTTGTTCGCTTGAGGCGCTGTTGACTAGGTGTCAGCGTCAGTTGATGCTAAGATGGCGACCGCTCAACAGAAAGCTTTTTGTGTTATTGAGTACGGCAGAAGTGAATCGACGACAGTTGTTCTGCGTGCATTTCGAACGAACGAACGAAGTACGGTGTTAAACCTCCTGATAGGTGGTGTATTAAACGTTGGTATAAACAGTTTACAGAGAATGGGTGTTTGTGCAAAGGGAAAAGTTCTGGACGGCCGAGAACGAGTGATGAAAATGTAGCACGCATCCAGCAAGCATTTGTTCGCAGCCCAGGAAAATCGACTCGCAGAGCTAGCAGAGAGCTGCAAATTCCACAGTCAACTGTATGGAGAGTCCTACGAATATGAAACCTGAACGTCAACTACCCGAGGCGATGGATCGGCCGCCAGGCAGCCCGTGACAGAGCACTTCATCACTGGCCTCCAAGAAGCCCTGATCTTACCCCCTGCGATTTTTTCTTATGGGGGTATGTTAAGGATATGGTGTTTCGGCCACCTCTTCCAGCCACCATTGATGATTTGAAACGAGAAATAACAGCAGCTATCCAAACTGTTACGCCTGATATGCTACAGAGAGTGTGGAACGAGTTGGAGTATCGGGTTGATATTGCTCGAGTGTCTGGAGGGGGCCATATTGAACATCTCTGAACTTGTTTTTGAGTGAAAAAAAACCTTTTTGAATACTCTTTGTAATGATGTATAACAGAAGGTTATATTATGTTTCTTTCATTAAATACACATTTTTAAAGTTGTGGTATTCTTTTTGAATCACCCTGTACTTCAATAATTGTCTCCCTCGATAAAAAATAACAAGATCTACGTCACGCTTCGCGATTTTAATGTTTAATTCGACTGGCCTAGACAAGAAAAGCAGCATAGCTTAATAACGAAAAGCGATCGTTTCTGTAACGCATT
The DNA here is from genome assembly GCF_023864275.1 of Schistocerca cancellata. Taxonomy (NCBI): domain Eukaryota; kingdom Metazoa; phylum Arthropoda; class Insecta; order Orthoptera; family Acrididae; genus Schistocerca; species Schistocerca cancellata. The sequence continues at coordinate 73,807,183 of NC_064634.1, read as the reverse complement.
CAGTGTCGGCTGTCCCTGAGAGAAAGCGTGACGTGAGGGAAGCGGGACTTGGGTTCACAGTGCACGCCGAGCCGCAGACGTCAGCAGCGATCACTGTGGCGGTTATTCCGGCCGCGCGACTGGCCCTGTCGCTTCCTGCCCCGCCCTTTCATTTAGCGATTTTTTCCCCCTCTCATCCCTGTACTTTTTTCTCCCGTTGGCCACACCACTCCCCGCGATCTGCCTCAGCCGGGAGGGCTGTTTTCCTTTGTTTTTCCCGCCGGTGACATCTGTATTTGGGCTGTCTGGCGCGGCCTTTGATGTATAGGACGAGCCACGCACAGTAGATACGGCCCGCGAGATGCCGGCGAGCAACCGCACGCAGATAAACACGGAAAAAAAGAGGAGGAAACAGCGGGGATGAACGTGTGTCTGTAAGGGTGGCGTGGGTGTGAAGGGGTGGACGGCGGAAGGAAAGGATAAGTGTATATATATATACGTAGTTAGAAAAAAAAAGGGAAAAGACAGCAACACGAGGTAGGAGAGCGAAACAATAAAGGAGCCAGCCCAAGTGCAGATAAGGCAAAGGAGCAGCCCCGTGGCGTGTCCGCTATTATTTTCGTGTTTTTGTAAATACGGCACCCTCACCTTTATCCTGGGAGCTCGGTTTCCATCTCGCGGGACGCCCGTCACGATTTACATAAAAATAAAGACGCGGCGCGATGCGACGCCACTGTGGCGCGGCGCTAGAGTCCGCGGTCTGGGGTGCGCGACGTGGGCAGCGGGGGTGGTGGGCGGCCGGGAAGGGGTTGTCTGTTGGCGCTAGTTTATTGCTGCGACGGGGCTGACATTCTTCTCCTGATTTACAGAGTCCTCAACTGACCTTCCTCCCGCCTCTCCCATTCGCTTTTCTTTCGCCTCTCGGGTGACCAGTGTCTTCCATTATAGATTTTTATTTCTTTATTGGCATTTAGCTGAACAGGTAAGAGCTAAAAAGTGATAACGACAACTGCAGGTAAGAAATTATCTTCCGAATGGAATGCAACTTGTGAACGCTGTAAGTAGGATGTTTATATTTTCTTATTGGCAACGTTACGTAGCGCTCTGTATGAAAATCACTGGCTGTGCTGTGTACAGTCTGTGGCTAGTTAGCATTGTTGTCTGCCATTGTAGTGTTGGGCAGCTGGATGTGAACAGCGCGTAGCGTTGCGCAGTTGGAGGTGAGCCGCCAGCAGTGGTGGATGTGGGGAGAGAGATGGCGGAGTTTTGTAATTTGTCATGAACTGCTATATATATTATGACTATTAAGGTAAATACATTGTTTGTTCTCTATTAATATATTTCATTTGCTAACTATCCCTATCAGTAGTTAGTGCCTTCAGTAGTTTGAATCTTTTATTTAGCTGGCAGTAGTGGCGCTCGCTGCATTGCAGTAGTTCGAGTTACGAAGATTTTGGTGAGGTAAGTGATTTGTGAAAGGTACAGGTTAATGTTAGTCAGGGCCATTCCTTTATAGGGATTTCTGAAAGTCAGATTGCGTTGCGCTAAAAAATATTGTGTGTCAGTTTAAGCACAGCCTTGTACAAATGTTCAAAAGGGGACGTTTCATATGGCGACCCTGCCTTTTCAAATCATTATTGGCCACTGGCCAAAACAATTTGTAAAATTTTTTGTGGGGAGCATGGGGGCTATGTAAGTAGGCTGTTTATATTTTCTTATTGGCAACGTTACGTAGCGCTCTGTATGAAAATCACTGGCTGTGCTGTGTGCAGCCTGTGGCTAGTTTGCATTGTTGTCTGCCATTGTAGTGTTGGGCAGCGGCAGCTGGATGTGAACAGCGCGTAGCGTTGCGCAGTTGGAGGTGAGCCGCCAGCAGTGGTGGATGTGGGGAGAGAGATGGCGGAGTTTTGTAATTTGTCATGAACTGCTATATATATTATGACTATTAAGGTAAATACATTGTTTGTTCTCTATTAATATCTTTCATTTGCTAACTATCCCTATCAGTAGTTAGTGCCTTCCGTAGTTTGGATCTTTTATTTAGCTGGCAGTAGTGGCGCTCGCTGCATTGCAGTAGTTCGAGTAACGAAGATGTTTGTGAGGTAAGTGATTTGTGAAAGGTACAGGTTAATGTTAGTCAGGGCCATTCCTTTGTAGGGATTTCTGAAAGTCAGATTGCGTTGCGCTAAAAAATATTGTGTGTCAGTTTAAGCACAGTCTTGTATAAATGTTCAAAAGGGGACGTTTCAACGCTTCGACTCTACTAGCACAACTTTAGAACTTCATCTCCCGTATGTAAAAGTGTTAGGTAGCAAGTATTTAAATATCACAAGCATATTTTTTTTAAAAAAGGAGAAATAATACAAGGAGAGTAGGAACGACAATTAACGTGCAAGTATAGAAGCTAACTGCTCCCCGGAGGCCATGGGTTTAACAAACTGACATTTTACTGTAATTAAGGATTTACAACAAAAAATCAGAACATTATGCAAATGAAATCAGTATACACATTATCCACAAGCGCTTACACAACACCGACAGCGGCCACCCCTTATGCAGGTAGCACAGGAACAGAATGAAATTTTCACTTTGCAGCGGAGTGTGCACTGCAATATACTTTCTTCCAGAAGAATCTTGCAAGATTCGCAGGAGAGCTTCTGTGAAGTATGGAAGGCAGGAGACGATGTACTGGCGGTAGTGAAGCTGTGAAGACGGGTCGTGAGTCGTGCTTGGGTAGCTCATTTGGCGCCGGCCTCACTGTATTCCATCAGAGGGTTAGTTGTCCTCTGTAATAAAAAAACTGAGTAAACGGACCAACGACGAATTTGAACAGTGTCATGGGATGTCCGCTCCGAACAGATGCAACGAACAATAATGAAAAAAATGAAATCAGGAAAAAAAAGGTCGTTAGAGCACTTGCCCGTGAAATTTAAAGGTCCCGAGTTCGAGTCTCGGTCCGGCACAGTGTTTTTATCTGCCGGGAAGTTTTAACATTGGAACAATCTTAAAACAGCAATTAGTCTAAACAGAAATAAGATACCATTTACACTCGTGCACACACAAAAATTACGTAAATGGAGGTAACGCTCGAGTGAACTTTATGACTTTTAGTTTATTTTACCAACTGACTCAAAACTAAAAAAAAGAGGGTAAACTACTTTGACCAGTGTTTATCAAAATAACTGAAGTACGTAACCGACACAAAGTTCAAAACGGAAAACTGTACTCTTAAAGATGAGCACACAGAAAAATTTCGCTTAAAACCTTAAATACCGAATAATAGATCTGAAATTTCATAGCTGAAAATTACAGTGCTTTTGTTTTCAGGCAATTTACAAGAACACAGAGAACGCCTCTTTAAGAAGTGTAGCCAAATTAAAAAACTAAGCTCTCGCTATCTAACCAGTCGGCGCTACAGGCGCCGCTGAATGTTATTAGTAAACAGACATCACACATTTCTTCCCGTGAGATTACAAGAAAGAATGCTCACCATAAAATCCAGTTACGCAAGAACTCCTTGGTTTTGGTTCGTACCTAACTTTCCATCCAGCACGAAGCCAGGTGGAAATTTTTATGAGAGGCTCAGCACTCCTTCCGTGCCCCGGCGGTCATGTCATCAAACAACCCTTTACGAAGGCGCACCCACTCGTCTGGAATCTAGTGTTTACTTCCACCCATGCTCTGATGCACACTTCGAGCCAAATCACAAATCTGTTTTACTGCGAAGAGCACACTGCAACCCGTCGATGTTATTTCACCGGCATGACTCTTATATCGTTGGTTATATCGGGAGCTCATCCCACAAGGTGAGCTGACAGTCAAAGATCCGACTGCCGACGAAATTCCTGCAACCTCACACATGCGAGCGGAAAGCCAATTGCCACGGGAAGTCCTCTTCCACCGCTCTTGAAAGCTTAACGCAGCCCCTCCCGCCACCTAATGGCGAGACAGAAGACAAGCGACTGTGGTAAGCTCTCTGGAATCGATACAGATCGTCTCAACTTGTAGAGTGCCACAAGGATTGATACTTGGACCACTCTTATTTCTGACCTACATAAATGACCTTCGAATGGCGTAAAAGGGTAGTTCCAAAGTTTAATGACTCACGGGAATACCAGCCAAGGTTCCAATCACAACCCTGGCAGATACTGCTCCGGTGATAGCTGAACAGACCAACAAGTTGTTAACAACTAACGCTTCAAGTCTCATCTCACAAACACTCATATTTATGCGATTTCAGACAAGCGATAATGACCTTTGAACAACACAAGATAGACCTCAGTGGTTATACGCTGAATGAAAATTCTGTAAAATTCATTGGGATCCAGCTGGATGACAAATTAAAATGGTGTCAGTTCATGCATAAACCGAGCACGAACTCACGTCAGTTTGTTATGCTCTTAGAAGTGTTATTGTCCTGACTTTATAACACTAACGGCTACTACTAAATTAGCAACATACCGATAATGTTACGCCTATGCAAGGATCTTAATTTAAATGTGATCGTGCGTGTAATTCTTAAGGTGTCGAAATGTTTTCATTTCTCTAAAGATTACATATGAAGGAGGCAGTAGCAGAACAAACGGGAATCGAACCAAGGCTGTATTAGTAATCAGGTAAGCTGTAATAACGTAAAAGGAACCGGTCGCCAGCTTAATTTATCGAAGCAGTATCGAGTACTAGCACAGTTCATAAAGGAAGGTACTATTGGGATTGACTGTACTTGATACATAAATTATGTTTTCCTATAAGATATCAAAGAGCAGTGCAATTCATGAAGCGAAATAACAGTAGTCTGGTATGAGGAACACAGATGGAATATTAACTGTTTTTGCAAACAACTGGCGATCAGTAACACTTACTATATGTGTATTAAAGCAGAAAGCTGATGATTATAATAGATAAATAATTTCAAATGTGGAGAAATGTTAACTTGGACAATAGGTTCTTTCTTCAGTTTAATTAGTGGGAAATATTGTCCTTGAAATGGCTCTCAGGTAATTACATTCTCTGTTCTTATTATTATTTGTGTTCTCAAGGCTCGTTCACATCTTCATACTATTTTGCTCAAATGGAACCTGTACTAACCTACATCCAGTATACTTTGAACAGTTGTAACCAGTTGCTTACTACAGCGCACAGAAGTTAGATATCTGGCAAGTGCACTTTATTAATAGTGCAATTGTAACATGAAATTTAAATCTTGTTAGCATGGGGACCCAGACAGCAATCTATCACTAGGCTTAAATCAAGGCTGAACATTTTAGTCACAACACAACATGAGAGAAATTATCAACTATATACACAAGAAATTATAAACACTGTTGCTCCCAAACTAGCTCAATAATTAATTCTTATGGTGGCCCTTCATAGTCTACTAGCCAGTAACTATTACAAACAACCACAGTATTTGCAGATAACTGTAATAATGTGCTGAGATCTCAATAAGAACATTCTTTAAGCTGAGTACTTTAAATCTTCTCTTGGCAATTGTACTTTGGTGAAACTTCAATTATCATTTTTGGATAAATACGTGGAATACTTAAAAACTTAGGGTCATTGAGTAATTATGAAATTTATTACTCCACAAAGATTATCAACTGTAGTGAAAGTTTACTGAAATGACTTTTCAGCTCAATAAAATAGGGGCCGGCCGCTGTGGTCTAGCGGTTCTAGGCGCTCAGTCCGGATCCGCGCGACTGCTATGGTCGCAGGTTCGAATCCTGCCTCGGGCATGGATGCGTGTGATGTCCTTAGGTTAGTTAGGTTTAATTAGTTCTAAGTTCTAGGCGACTGATGACCTCAGACGTTAAGTCGCATAGTACTCAGAGCCATTTGAGCCAATAAAATAGGATTCTAGGAAATAGTTTTGCTCTTGGGATAGGATCCTGTCCAAGTAAATGACTAAGGATAAGATACGAGTGCTCAACACAAAGTTCACATAACTTATTATTGAAACAGAAATTGCATAACTCGTCTATGCAATTAAACAATACTCTACTGATAATTTGAGATGAATTTGGAGGCAGTGTTGATCTCCTGTGGCTGTTTAAAAAAAGGTGGCAAAAGCATCCTAGGCTCTTGCTGTGTAAAACGCTCTGAAAATTCTCTTCTTAGAGTCTGATTTTCGTAGTATAGAACTAACCAGTATCAGCCATCAACAATGTCAAATTAATTCCACATCCGAGGCTACGTTATACAGTCTTCCTGTTCTCCTTGCCTCGTTCAGTCCACAAGATGCGAACACCTTGCCAGTTAGCCACCGACTGACTCTTGCCCCAATGGAGCCTTACAGTTCGACCGTCAGATCCACCTTATCTATTCCCGCCTAGCCAGTTTCGTCACGGAGCGCCTTCAAGTTTTGCGCGATTACAATCCTACTTTCCCAATGCATGAACCAGTATTACAAGTAATGGCTTTACATTTCCATTATTTTGCAGTGTATTACTTTTGAAATTACATCGGTAGATTAATTAACATATAGTATCATAAATAATGAATAAAACATTTACGTACATGTTACATCAAAGAGCATGGTTGTACAAAAATCACATTAAGTGAAAACAGGCCGAGAAATTAGATAAGACAATTATAGGTAGTATCGATAATAGCTTTATAGTCTGAAGACGGGGTCCTTGGATTATTCTGCACTGTTTCGCTCCCTGGTAGCTCCTGGAATTATCATTTGCGGCAGTGCACAAAAAAAAAAAAACATATTTTGGGAGAAGCCAGCAGCAACAACACTATGTAAAGTAGATAACAGTGCAACTTGTAACTTCCAGGCAGATTACTACCGTGTGCCGGAGCAGAACTCGGGCCGGGAAGCTCTGCCTTTTACGGGCAAGTGCTCTACCGCCTGAGCTATGTTTTGACGTGCCCTGCGATTCGCCTTCATAGTTTTACATCCGCAGTACCTCATTCCATACCTTTCAAACTCCACAGAAGTTCTCCTGCACAACTTAAGGACGTAGCACTCCTGGAAGAGCACTTTGCCTCCAAAGGCAAAGATTTCACGTTCGAGTCCCGGTCTGGGAAGATGATGATGTTTGGTTTGTGGGGCGCTCAACTGCGTGGTTATCAGCGCCCGTACAATTACCCAATCTTTGCTCAGTCCAATTTCGCCACTGTCCTGGATGATGATGAAATGATGAGGACAACACAAACACCCAGTCATCTCGAGGCAGGTGAAAATCCCTGACCCCGCCGGGAATCGAACCCGGGACCCCGTGCTCGGGAAGCGAGAACGCTACCGCGAGACCACGAGCGGCGGACGTAGAGTCCCGGTCTGGCGCACAGTTTTAATCTTCCAGGAATTTTGAAATCGCTACTAACTCCACTGCAGACTGAAAATTCATTCTGGGAACACTCCCTCAGGCTGCATGGCTAAGCCATACCTCAGCAATATTCTTTCTTCCAGTAGTGCTAGTCCCGCAAGGTTTGCAGAAGAACGTCCGTGAAGGCAGTAAATGAGGTACAGCTAGAAATAGAGCTTCGAACACAGGTCGTGAGTCGTGCCTGTGTAGCTCAGCCTGTAGAGACTTTGCTGGCGAAATGCAAAGGTTCCAGGTTCGAGGCCAGGCGTGGCAGGAAGTTTAAGATCAGTGCTCACTCTCTTGCAGAGGAAAAATGCATCCTGGACCTGTACGTCTTAAAGAAGCGCTTTTAAGGATCTTAGAATTCTTACAATCACTTCCCAGTACATTTACTCCTTAGTAGTTTTTGTCAAAATTAGTGTCAACGGTCACAACACCAGACACAAGAAAACTGCCATGTGGTTTTTGCTCCCTTTTCCATGGTTCATTATGGAGCTACGTACTCTGGTCGTAAGATATTCAACAAGTACCCAGCTAACATACTGCAAGAACCCCTAAATTTCTACAATTTCAAAAGAAAATTAAAAACATACATCAGCCGTTCTTTCTACAAATTATGAGTATCTAAATACAAGGATTGAATACTTCTTTTAGCTGCGCAACAAGCAGAAGTGTTATCACAAAGCTTATCATAGAGCTATGTTAGTTGGCAGAGACAGACCATGCGAAACTTACTTTCGTCCGTAATTTTTGCACACGAGTAAAATCGTCCTGATGATTTAATGACTTCTGAAGCTCGTGTATGAAAATCTCAATTTCTTCCAACATTGTCGGGAGGTGTTCCTTTGGGTCATAGTGTAGTATTTCCAAATGCGTGTCAATGGTTGCAGCTAATGCTTCGATGTTAGACATGCACAAAATGCTGTTTGAGTATTGTGCACTGAAGCGCGCTCTACTTTTTCCACCCTCGTCCCCCTCACCCCTCAATCCACAAACACCTCTCTCATACACAGACCAGAGATGCATAACACAGTATTCTGATGTGTAGTTCCGATAGAAAAACGAGGGTTTGCCGACGCAAATGGTTCAAATAGCTCTGAGCACTATGGGATTTAACATCTGAGGTCATCAGTCCCCTAGAACTTAGAACTACTTAAACTTAACTAACCTAATGACATCACACATATCCATGCCCGAGGCAGGATTCGAACCTGCGACCGTAGCGGTCGCGCGGTTCCGGACTGAAGTGCCTAGAACCGCTCGGCCACAACGGCCGGCTGCCGACGCGACTACACAGATAAATTCGACGGTTATTTACAATAGTTTTCTACATTTTATATAACAATAGGCAATGCGCATTCAGTTTTATTTTGTTTTTAGATCTGAAGATGGCCCAGCGGTATAGAAACTAGCCAAACAGTAAAACTTGAGCATCTGGGATTAACAAGAAACGATAGGCTTACATAATTTTTTTAATAAAATTAGCTATAATCTCCCTTTTCCGACAAAGGTTTTTAGGAGGTTTCTCACGGTTATCAAGTCCATGCTGGAACTGGATATCTCCTCCCAAATATTGCCAGTTGGGAGCCCCTCTGTATCACTCACAGTCTGCCGGGATATCTACCCTCAGGAGTAACGAATGGAAGATGAGCGAAAATTTAAAACAAATTATATTTACAAGAACAGAAAGTTGATCAGATGTCGTTCAAAAATAAGGAAGGAGAAACCCTGGCGTTTAACGTACAGAACTTGATGGAGAAGGAGCATGTAACCTCCCTCTTTTTAATCGGCCTGTCCTGCCTGCGATATAAAATATGACCGTGGATCGCGTGTATGCCTAATGGATTTTTTCTAATTGTATAAGGCTATCTTTCCCGAAGAAGTAATACCGATGAGTAGGAGGAAAGTGTACAACCGACCCTTCTGATGGAAAGTCTACTAAAAATAAAAAGTAATTAAATCGAAGAGGGCTACAATTTGGAAAATGAAAGTTATTTTGTGCATTCACTCACGAACAACACTGGACAGAAAGGGGTACCACTGATCATGAATCCAAGAGTTACACTAATGAACAAAAAGAAAGTAATTAACGGTCGTCAGCCCACTAGGGCAATCTACATCCAAAATCCTGCACAACACTGACGTGGCAACTAAAAGTTGGCATTAAATTTTAAAAGGCAATCGAGTAATGATTTGAAAATATGCAATTAAACTGTATGTTAGTACTGAACTTCGTTACGTGAACAATGACTTTCAGTGACCTCAGCATAACGTCATCAAAGAAATTTAGAAAAAAAAAGAAGCACTTTTTACTTCGCCGTTACTTATTTTGCAAACTGGATTTCATATTATTGTCTGAACAACTGAGCCTTTTTTACTGGCTTGAACAGAATTAAATAATAGAATACGTACCAAACCAACAGCCATGTGCTCCAAGCTATATGTAAAGTAAATAAAACTTCCGCCCTCTTAATTTGTGCATTTCTTTAGATTTGAATTTTTTTCAGTGATTGATTCTCAAACTTGAAAAAATGAAATTGCTTTACTTTAGTCATATAATGAAACCTCTGTAGTACAACAGTTAACTGAAAGTAGAATGAGGCTAAAATTCTTAAAAGATATATTATTCATTAATAAACTGGCTGTAACTATTCAATTTGTTTCATGTGACACCCAGTTAGCATATTAGGAAAAAAAGGAACAAGGATCCTGCTTGGTAACAATGTCTGGGGGCAAAGAGGACACAATCGCCCTGAGTTAAACTGTTTTTTTTTTATTTAAATAAATCTTATCAATCAATCACATTCAGCTGTGCTGCTGGGTTAGCCGTTAATACTTTCTACCAATGAACAGTCTTACTTTAGTGCTGTGCATACGACGAAACTCGGAGCCGACGACGAAACTGTTGCTGGAACTGCTGCTTTTGTTGAAGACGGTAGCATATTGTGGAACCACGGCTAATTATAGGGACGGTCAATCGTAATTAATACAGCCTCTTCCACCCGTCCTCTGTCCGTACTCCTGCTCTAGACATCTGGCCGGCGCGCGTTCATGATGCCGCCGAAAATGGTACTCTCTACTGCGAGAGCGTTGACACCACACTTCCGCACTCTACAAGCGCTGGAACCCGTCTCTCTCTCTCCGCGCGCTCTGCGCAGCAACTCCCTACCCAAAGATTTTACAAGGCACAAGCACTGCAATTATCGTTGCTAGTCGATGCAATCTACAATTCCTTTGCCTTTTTCCCAGAGCTTATAAGAAAAATGGCTCTGAGCACTATGCGACTTAACTTCTGAGGTCATCAGTCGCCTAGATCTTAGAACTAATTAAACCTAACTAACCTAAGGACATCACACACATCCATGCCCGAGGCAGGATTCGAACCTGCGACCGTAGCGGTCGCTCGGCTCCAGACTGTAGCGCCCAGAGCTTATAAGTTTCACAGTAAAACACAGATAAATACAATGAAAGGTCAACAAATTTCGACCTAAATGTTCACATACAGTGAAGCAATGTCATTACCTATTAAAAGAAAACATTTAAATTACAAATATTTACATACAATTTAAAAAATGTTATCTATCGGTAGCAGGTGCCATGCATCCTCCATTTTCGGTGTTACAAGCAGTAGTTCTGCTGGCGAATGATGAAGTCGTTTCAAATGAACCATCCAAGCATTTCCATTAGCGATTTAGTGAAAACACGGAAAAACGTTGAACGGCTGTCCTCCCAGATACAAGTCGAATGCCTCGTCACTGCATCACCTACCTCGGTGAAAAAAACTTGGAGCCTACTTTTGGAAGAACATACTTCCAAAACGACTGTTTTCTATTTTTTTTTTTTTTCAGAGACAACACGCTGCTTTTGTTCTCTAATGTTGCTTCCAAATCACTTCACTACACTATCTTAAAATTTAAGTCGTCGCATTTTTGTGAACAGTCCAAAGCTGACGATATGAAATTCTTCACTGAAGTCTCGGGTCAGTATGCTTTCCTTATGATAGTCTGTGCAAAAGCCGGTATGGCGAATTTATGGTCATCGTTTGGCCCCATTAGAGTAGTGTTTGCGCTATGGTGGTTACGGATACCGGACTGATACACTGAAGGAAAAAAGTCGCAACCCGAAGAAACAGTTGTGCGAGGTAAACGGAAGTTGGATGGCGTGTGTCTACATCTGAAAGATGATGTCTGTTCAAATTTATCACCAGTCCCGTAAGTGAGGCTCCAGTAGCGACACTATGAGGACGAAAATCAGGTTTGCTTTGAATACACCCCCTAAGGGTCTTAAGAGTTGGTTGCCTTTGAGATTGGACAAGGTAAGTTTATGTTACCCAAGAATGCTTTTAAGGTGACAAAGACGCCATTATGAACACCTCACTCAGTTTGAACGAGGTCATGTAGTACGGTTATGCGAAACTGGACGTTGCTTCTACGACAACGCAGAAAATCTTGGCTTGAGTGTAGCCACTGTACAGTCGTCACAGGAATGTACGGTCGCGAGAATACCGGGCTCCCGACGGCGACATGGCACTACGGAGAAGGAAGACCATCGTGTTCGGTATATGGCTCTGGCGCATCGTACTGCATATGCAGCAGGAGTTGGTACCACAGTGACACAACAAACTGTTACAAATCGGTTACTTCAAGGACAGCTCCGAACCACACGCCATGTAGCGTGGACTCGGCCAACCCCAATGTACCACGATTTGACACTTCAACTGGTGTCAAGCGAGAGCTTACTGGAGGGCAAGGTGGAAATCTGTTATGTTTTCTGATGAAAGGTAGGTCTCTCTCGGTACCACTGATGGCCGTCGTTAGAAGGAGGCCAGCTAAGGGCCTGCAAAAAGCCTGTCGATGTGCTAGACACACTAATCCTACTTCCAAAACTATGATCTGGGGTCGATTTCGTGGGACAGCAGGAGCCCTGTCATGGTTATCCAACGCAATCGTACTGTAAAATTATGCGTCAAATCTGGTGATTCGACTTGTTGTGCTGCCATTGATGAACAGCATTCCAGGTGGTGTTTTCCAACAGAATAATGGTCGCCCATGTACCCCTGTTGAAATCCAACATTCTCTACAGAGTGTCGACTTTTTGCCTTGAACTGCTGGTTCACTAGATCTGTCTCCAGTCGAGCACATATGGGACATCATCGGACGACAACTCAAGCGGCGTCATCCACAAACAGTATTAAGCGCTCTTGTAGTGACCGACCAACTGCAATAGTCATGGACCTTCTAACAACCCTACCACAACAAAGGTCAAAAATTAATTATGATTGTAGTGTTGCTCACGCTGCTAAATATTGCATTTTCGGGCAACAACAAAGTTATATTATGTGGCAGGTGCCATTAGAGCACAGTTAATAAAGTAATTTCATGAAATAGTGGATAAACTAGGCAATCATCTTTTCGTGTTTCCCACGCTGGTCTCGTTGTGAACTCATGGCTCAATCGTCGAAAATCTAGGTAGTGATGATTCTAAGCTCAGATGCAAAGAGGCCTAGGTGTTATTCTACGATATTCAAAAGTTTTATACATGTGTTTCATAAACCAACTTTTGCAAGTTAGCACAATGTTGATGTAAAAAAGTAATCAGCACTCCGAATTCAAGTTACACTTCTTTTTTATTACTTTTGTTGCAACATCACTTCACAATATAAAACATACTTGAAAATATCTTCCTTACTTTTAAAGTTCACATTTCATAAACTGACTACAATTTGCGTCTTTTTAACATGACGACCAAAGCTTGACTCTCTAATAACCGCTTATGCGCCCAAAAATCAGAGTTACAAGTACGTCAAAGATCATAGTGACAAAAGAAAGAATACATAAGAATAATATCATTGCAATATACATATCGATGTATCGAAGTACCTCTACATTAATGTAATCAAATCTGAATGTTGTCACAGAAATATGTTAACTATTTTACAGAAACACAGTAGACTATTGCTGGTATCGAGAGGTTGAGGTGAGATGCCGTAATGGTTACGTTATTCAAGTACCATTACAACCTCCATCCCACAAACTGACACCAAGCACACTGGCGACACAATGCATGCACATTTTCACGCTTGCATTCAACGTTCTGGCGGTTACATCGGTTATTAATTCCACAGCAGTTCACATTTTCAGTATCTTATTTCGAGCTTACATTAACCTGTGATCTGGCAGTGCTACTCAGTTAAATGTGCTACCTACAAAGATGTATTCAAGAAATTTTATTACTCTACATTAATTATTTGTTGGTGATGCGTTTTTTTCTCTCAGTATATCTGTCATACGGGAAACGGCCTTGCCGCACTGGATACACCGGTTCCCGTGAGACCACCGAAGTTAAGCGCTGCCGGGCGTGGTCGCCACTTGGATGGGTGACCATCCAGGCCGCCATGCGCTGTTGCCATTTTTCGGGGTGCACTCAGCCTCGTGATGCCAATGGAGGAGCTACTCGACCGAACAGTAGCGGCTTCGGTCAAGAATACCATCATAACGACCGGGAGAGCGGTGTGCTGACCCCATGTCTCTCCTATCCGCATCCTCCACAGAGGATGACACGGCGGTCGGATGGTCCCGGTAGGCCACTAGTGACCTGAAGACGGAGTGATATCTGGCATATAAAATCAATTTCAGCAATTCAGCTTGCAATGTAATGTACATTTCAATGCTTTGACACAGCAGGTTGTAAGACGTGTATATTTCTATTGTCTATTGTCAAATCACAATTTATGCAAGGTGCTTTTATTTTGAAACTTCCTGGCAGATTAAAACTGTGTGCCCGACCGAGACTCGAACTCGGGACCTTTGCCTTTCGCGGGCAAGTGCTCTACCAACTGAGCTACCGAAGCACGACTCACGCCCGGTACTCACAGCTTTACTTCTGCCAGTATCTCGTCTCCTACCTTCCAAACTTTACAGAAGCTCTCCTGCGAACCTTGCAGAAAGGCAAAGGTCCCGAGTTCGAGTCTCGGTCGGGCACACAGTTTTAATCTGCCAGGAAGTTTCATATCAGCGCACACTCCGCTGCAGAGTGAAAATCTCATTCTGCTTTTATTTTATTAATAGGATTAAGTAGGAATAATTAATATTTGTCATGTTAGAAATAATTGTGGTAGCAGGGAAGGTCTGCACCAAGGTATTGTTGATATAACTATAAAAAGAGCGGGAGAAACCGCGTACGGATAAATTTTAAGAAAAGAGCGGGAAAGACCGCGCATTGATACATTTTGTAATGGTAGCGGGATTGTCTGCGCCGGAAAGCATTGTTGGCAGGAGAGACCGCACTTTAGTGTTCGTAGGATGTCAGTAGTAAGCGAGAAGTTAAGCGAGTCGTTGGCAGGTCTGAAGCGAGAGGTTGAGAGGAGCGGTGCGCCTGCCAGCCACCAGCTGTGATTTACAAGAGATTATAAACGGATGTACAGAGACATCAGCTAACTATTATCATAAGAGGAACTAATATTTTTGAATTAATTTTTTGAGAAACCCAGGACTACTGAAGGTATGTTTGCGCATTGGTAGTTGTAAGTTTATTGTAAAACGTAAGTGTCAGACGTTGTAGCCGTGCGGGTCTAGGCGCTTCAGTCTGGAATCGCGTAACTGCTACGGTCGCAGGTCCGAATCCTGCCTCGGGCATGGACGTGTGTGATGTCCTTAGGTTAGTTAGGTTTAATTACTTATAAGTTCTAGGCGACTGATGACCTCAGAAGTTAAGTCGCATAGTGCTCAGAGCCATTTTTTAAAAAGGTAAGTCCCATTTGAACGTTTGTAAAATCATTTCATTCAGAATATAATTAACTTTTGCCAGCAATATTGCATTTCTAATTATAATCCATCCGAAAAACCATCAACGTAAAACTTTGCAAAATTTTATTGTTGTCAAGAAAAAGTTTAACTATGAATTACGTAACTTCAGTCAAATTAATTAAAGAATAACGTCAGCTTTGCTATTAAAGAATAACGTCAGCTTTGGTAATAAATACAGCCACTTATTATGAAAGCCCACCAGCAGCTAAGAGAACCAGAGTAAGTATATTCATGTCGCAGTTCGATGTAGCAGTCAGATGGCGAGCCAGCAACAGTAAAAAAAAGGTAAGGAACAGTTTTGGGTTATAACAGATAACGAGTGAGGGCCACGACGAC
This sequence comes from Schistocerca cancellata, assembly GCF_023864275.1. Lineage (NCBI taxonomy): Eukaryota > Metazoa > Arthropoda > Insecta > Orthoptera > Acrididae > Schistocerca > Schistocerca cancellata. Next base: position 73,791,750 of record NC_064634.1, on the reverse strand, counting down.
GACACATTCTATGTTTCGTCGAAATAATCAGAAAATCACTTTTAATAACCAGCAATTAAATTTGTATGCGAAAATTGAGAAAGAGAATAAATTTCAAAGGGAAGATTTCATTTGTTATTATTAAGCAAGAGATAGAAATCCTAAGGAAAGGTTTCATAGTTTATTGTAAAAGGAAGGTTATCATTAAGAAAAGAGGTATAGAGGAGACGGGAAGGTTTCAAGTTAAAATGGGGTACGGGCGTAGACGAACCAAACACGTACTCGAGACATGCTGCAGTGTTGTTAAGAAATATCCACTAGGTTTTAAAGCCATGTTGCTCAGAGCGTTGCCGAAGCAGCGAAATTTCGGGTTGTAATTCGCAGCCGCTTTTAGGCATCGCCTCTCCACAGCCCAGCAAGTCGAGCGACCCGATGGGAACTGCTGCGGCTGGCGACCTCCTCGTTTTAATGAAGCGCGCTGCGTGGGTGATGCGGGGAGGGGAGGGGGCGGGGGGGGGGGGAGGAGTCCAGTTCGCCATAACGCGCCTCAATAAAGCCGTCGTTTTTCCAGCGGCGCCCCTCGCCGGGGTCCCGGTCCACCCCCGTGACCGGCCGTGCGTGGCCGACCCGCTTTCAACTAATACGCCCTCAAGGGGGCGGGAGCTTACGGCCGTTTGGCTAACGGCACCGGCGTGCGAATGACCTCCCAAGGAATGGTTAATATTCTCAAAAATACTTCGGATTCCTGACCCGAACCTCCCCACCAGATATATCGCCATAATTCCGCCGACCAGTGCTTCCCTCGGCACACACAGCCGCCGGCGCTTCGACCGCACATATAAATACGTCCATTTGCGCCGTTATTCACACACTAAAACGCGACACCGCAGTTGATGAGAATCGAGAGAGGACGGGAGTGCGGGGGGGGGAGGGGGGAGGGAGAAAGGGGACGGCAAAGGGCTGCGCGCCGAAGGGAAGACGAGGAGCGAGAGCGCTCTGAACTGCGCGCAGTCTTCAGATGAAAATATGGAAATGAAGTTTTAAGCCCGTGGCAATAGCGCGGTGCCCAGCTATGCGCCTATAGCGGCCGCCCGGAGCCAGTAACGGCCCTGCGCCCTTGTCGGCCGCTATATTGCATTCTCCTCCAGATATATCACTCCGCGCGCCCAGCGACGCAACTGTCCCATTCCGTTCGTCTGGGCGCCGGCCAACTGCGCTCCCTACACTGAAGGAGACATCGCGACTGTTCTCATGGCATTAGATCCCTCCTCGTCAACACGCGTCGACAGTCCTCTTCGTTTTTAAACAAGAAAAAGTAGGTCTTCTTCCAGAAGCAGTGTAGCGTAGGTCGCTGCAGGAGCAAAGCGTTCCTAGGGCCAGGAAAAAATTTCAGACCATTCTCCTTTTCCAGAAAGGTCTTAAAACAGATCCACAGAACTATAGGCCGACAACGCTGTATTCAGTACGTTGCAGAATTCTTGAACACGTCTTACGCCCATATTATGACATTCCTCGAGATCGGAAACCTCCTTTGTAGAAACCCAAAGGGATTCAGCAAACGTCAGTCTTGTTGAACCCACCTTACTCTGTCTGATAATTATGACATCATTGCAGTGCATGATTTTATTCTACATAATATGACGCAGTAAGTGGAATATATTGGAGCAAGGTTCGCTGCACATGGTCTTGCGGTAGGGTTCTCGTTTCCCGCACGGGGTCCCGTGTTCGATTCCCGGCGGGGTCGAGGATTTTCTCTGCCTCCAGATGACTGGATGTTGTGTGTCTTTCATCATCATTTAATCCTTATTCACTAGCAACTCGCCGTAGTGGCGTTACTTGACTGTTGTCGGCAAAAGTAGCAAGAGTGTGTTTTATCTTTTGTTTCTTCTAATATTTGATCTCTAGTTTTTAAGAGGTAAGACGTTTCGTATTATGTTAAAATACAAGTTTTTGTTGTTATGCCTGTCTCTGTACATTAACACTCACGATTATATAGGTATTATTTCTCTCAAAGCCGGTCGGTGTGGCCGTGCGGTTCTAGGCGCTTCAATCTGGAACCGCGTGACCGCTACGGTCGCAGGTTGGAATCCTGCCTCGGGCATGGATGTGTGTGATGTCCTTAGGTTAGTTAGGTTTAAGTAGTTCTAAGTTCTAGGGGACTGATGACCAAAAATGTTAAGTCCCATAGTGCTCTGAGCCATTTGAACCCTTTTTTTCGAATCGTCAGTTAGGTAATTGAAGGAAGCGAGCGGGTAAAAGAATTTAGAGGGACACCAAGGCTCGACAACAGTACACATGTTGAAACGGGTTTAGGCTGCAGTACTTTTGAATGGATAAAGAGGCGAGCGCTTGCGCAGGATACACCACCGTGGAGAGGCGTATCAAACCAGTCTTCGGAGTGAAGGCCGTATGACCATGGAATCCATTTAACTGATCAGAATAAATCATGTTTATGATAATCCCTTCTCAGTAGGTACTTTGTGCGTGTGACTGCTTTAGGCGTTTATATGTAGTCTTTCAGGACCCAGTTCAAATCTCCCTGCATCACTGACACTATAAATGAATATAAGGTTTTCTATACTGAACAGCCTATTAATGTGGTTAATACATCTACATCTACATCTACATCTACATACATACTCCACAATCCACCATACGGTGCGTGGCGGAGGGTACGTCGTACCACAACTAGCATCTTCTCTCCCTGTTCCACTCCAAAACAGAACGAGGGAAAAATGACTGCCTATATGCCTCTGTACGAGCCCTAATCTCTATTATCTTATCTTTGTGGTCTTTCCGCGAAATGTAAGTTGGCAGCAGTAAAATTGTACTGCAGTCAGCCTCAAATGCTGGTTCTCTAAATTTCCTCAGTAGCGATTCACGAAAAGAATGCCTCCTTTCCTCTAGAGACTCCCACCCGAGTTCCTCAAGCATTTCCGTAACACTCGCGTGATGATCAAACCTACCAGTAACAAATCTAGCAGCCCGCCTCCGAATTGCTTCTATGTCCTCCCTCAATCCGACCTGACAGGGATCCCAAACGCTCGAGCAGTACTCAAGAATAGGTCGCACCAGCGTTCTATAAGCGGTCTCCTTTACAGATGAACCACATCTTCCCAAAATTCTACCAATGAACCGAAGACGACCATCCGCCTTCCCCACAACTGCCATTACATGCTTGTCACACTTCATATCGCTCTGCAATGTTACGCCCAAATATTTAATCGAGGTGACTGTGTCAAGCGCTACAGTACTAATGGAGTATTCAAACGTTACAGGATTCTTTTTCCTATTCACCTGCATTAATTTACATTTATCTATATTTAGAGTTAGCTGCCATTCTTTACACCAATCACAAATCCTGTCCAAGTCATCTTGTATCCTCCTACAGTCACTCAACGACGACACCTTCCCGTACACCACAGCATCATCAGCGAATAGCCGCACATTGCTATCCACCCTATCCAAAAGATGATTTATGTAGATAGAAAACAACAGCGGACCTACCACATTTCCCTGGGGCACTCCAGATGATACCTTCACCTCCGATGAACACTCACCATCGAGGACAACGTACTGGGTTCTATTACTTAAGATGTCTTCGAGCCACTCACATACTTGGGAACCAATCCCATATGGTCGTACCTTAGTTAGGAGTCTGCAGTGGGGCACCGAGTCAAACGCTTTCCGGGATTCAAGGAATATGGCATCCGTCTGATACCCTTCATCCATGGTTCGCAAGATATCATGTGAAAGAAGGGCAAGTTGCGTTTCGCAGGAGCGATGCTTTCTAAACCCGAGCTGATGCATGGACAGTAACTTCTCTGTCTCAAGGAAATTCATTATATTCGAACTGAGAATATGTTCGAGAATCCTGCAACAAACCGATGTTAAGGATATTGGCCTGTAATTTTGAGGATCCGTCCTTCTACCCTTCTTATATATAGGTGTCACCTGCGCTTTTTTCCAGTCGCTCGGGACTTTACGTTGGGCAAGAGATTCGCGATAAATGCAAGCTAAGTAAGGAGCCAATGCAGTAGAGTACTCTCTGTAAAACCGAATTGGAATCCCATCAGGTCCTGGCGACTTATTTATTTTCAACCCATTCAGCTGCTTCACAACCCCAGGTATATCTATCACTATGTCCTCCATACGGGAATCCGTCCGAGACTCAAGCGGCGGTATGTTTGTACGATCCTCCTGCGTGAAAGATTTCTCAAATGCTAAATTTAAAATTTCAGCTTTCGTTTTGCTGTCTTCCGTTGCCAGGCCAGGCTGATTAGTGAGTGACAGGATGGAAGCCTTCGACCCGCTTACCGATTTTACGTTAAGACCAGAATTTCATTGGGTTTTCAGCAAGATCTTTTGCTGAGGTATGATGGTGGTAGTGTTGAATGCTTCGCGCATCGCTCTTTTTACAGCAGCACGAATCTCTACTAACTTTTGCCTGTCCTCATTCTTCCGATCTTTTTTGTAACGCGAGTGCAACTGTCTTTGTTTCCTGAGCATTCTCCGAATTTCGCTGTTAAACCACGGTGGGTCTTTTCCGTCCGTAACCCACTTTTTCGGCACATACTTGTCCAATGCGTGATTTACAACGTGTTTAAAATTTGCCCACAGAGGTCTGAATGTTGAGCGTGGTTAGTGAATAACCTGAGTGGCAGAAAGTCACGGGAAGGACAGTCTCGTTTGCAGAGGTTCGGTGTATGACGTCAAAATCTTGCACCTCATGCAGCGTATAGTCTGAGTACAGTCACGATATCTGAGCCGTCTGTTATACACTGAAGCGCCAAAGAAACTGGTAAAGGCATGCATATTCAAATACGGAGACATGTAAACAGGCAGAATACGGCCCTGCGGTCGGCAACGCCTATACAGGGTTACCCATTGACAGTGACCAGGCCAAATATCTCACGAAATAAACGTCAAACCAAAAAATTACAAAGAACGAAACTCGTCTAGCTTGAAGGGGGAAACCAGATGGCGCTATGGTTGGCCCGCTAGATGGTGCTGCCGTAGGTCAAACGGATATCAACTGCGTTTTTTTAAATAGGAACTCCCGTTTTTTATTACATATTCGTGTAGTACGTAAAGAAGTATGAATGTTTTAGTTGGACCACTTTTTTCGCTTTGTGACAGATGGCGCTGTAATATTCACAAACGTAGAAGTACGTGGTATCACGTAACATTCACAGTATTTGCTTCGTGATACATTAGTCGTGTTAAAAAGGACCGTTTACCAATTGCGGAAAAGGTCGATATCGTGTTGATGCATGGCTATTGTGATCAAAATGCCCAACGCGTGTGTGCTATGTGTGCTCCTCGGTATCCTGGACGACATCATCCAAGTATCCGGACCGTTCGACGGATAGTTACGTTATTTAAGGAAACTGGAAGTGTGCAGCCACATGTGAAACGTCAACGACGACCTGCAACAAATGATGACGCGCAAGTAGGTGTTTTAGCTGCTGTTGCGGCTAATCCGCACATCAGTAGCAGACAAATTGGGCGAGAATCGGGAATCTCAAAAACGTCGGTGTTGAGAATGCTACATCTACATCTATTGCACGCGTACCATATTTATATGCACCAGGAAGTGCACGGCGACGACTTTGAACGTCGTGTACAGTTCTACCACTGGGCAAAAGAGAAATTAAGGGGCGATGACAGATTTTTTGCACGCATTCTATTTAGCGACGAAGCGTCATTCACCAGCAGCGATAACGTAAACCGGCATAATACGCACTATTGGGCAACGGAAAATCCACGATGTCTGCGGCAAGTAGAACATCAGCGACCTTTGGCGGGTTAATGTATGGTGCGGCATTATGGGAGGAAGGATAACTGGCCCCCATTTTATCGATGGCGATCTAAATTGTGCAATCTATGCTGATTTCCTACGTATTGTTCTACCGATGTTACTACTAGACGTTTTAATGCATCACAGAATGGCTATGTACTTCCAACATGATGGATGTCCGGCACATAGCACGCGTGCGGTTGAAATGGTACTGAATAGCATATTTCATGATAGGTGGACTGATCGCAGAAGCACCATACCATGGCCCGCACGTTCACCGGATCTGACGTCCCTGGACTTGTTTCTGTGGGGAAAGTTGAAGGATATTTGCTATCGTGGTCCACCGACAACGCCTAACTACATGCGTCAGCACATTGTCAATGCATGTGCGAACATTACGGAAGGCGAACTACTCGCTGTTGAGAGGAATGTCGTTACACGTATTGCCAAATTGCATTGAGGTTGGCGGACATCATTTTGAGCATTTATTGCATTAATGTAGTATTTACAGGTAATCACGCTCTAACAGCATGCGTTCTCAGAAACGATAAGTTCACAAAGGTACATGTATCACATTGGAACAACCGAAATAAAATGTTCAAACGTACCTACGTTCTGTAATTTAATTTAAAAAACCTACCTGTTACCAACTGTTCGTCTAAAACTGTGAGGCATATGTTTGTGACTGTTACAGCGCCATCTATAAAGCGATAAAAGTGGTCCAACTAAAACATTCATATTTCTTTACGTACTACACGGATATGTAGTAAAAAATGGGGGTTCCTATTAAAAAAAAACCAGTTCATATCCGTTTGACCTATGTCAGCGCCATCTAGCGGGCCAACCATTGCGCCATCTGGTTTCCCCCTTCAAGCTACACAAGTTTCGTTCTTTGTAGTTTTTTCGTTTGACGCTTGTTTCGTGAGATATTTGGCCCGGTCACGATCAATGGACCACCCTGTATAAGATAACAAGTGCCTGGCGCAGTTGTTAGATCGTTTGCTGCTACAATGGCAGGTTATCAACGTGGTGTTATAGTCGGAACGAGCGCTGAGACACGGCATCTCCGAGGCAGGGATGAAGAAGGGATTTTCTAGCACGATAATTCCACGAGTGTACCGTGAATATCAGGAATCTTATAAAACATCAAATCTCCGACATCGCTGCGTTCAGAAAGAGATTCTGCAATAATGGGACCAACGACAACTGAAGAGAATCGTTCGACCCGACGGAAGTGCTACCCTTCCGCAAATTGCTGCGGATTTCCATGCTGGGCCATCAACAAGTGTCAACGTGTGAACCATTCAACTAAACATCAATGATATGGGCTTCCGGAGCCGAAGACCCATTCGTGTGCCCTTGATGAGTTCACGAGACAAAGCTTTTATGTCTCGCCTGGGCCGATCAACACAGACATTGGGCTGTTGATGACTGGAAACATGTTGCCTGGTCGGACGAGTCTCGTTTCAAATTACGCGATAAATCTGTCAAATCTAAAGGCCGTAAATTCAACTAAATACCCAGGATTTACAATTACGAACAACTTAAATTGGAAGGAACACACAGAAAATGTTGTGGGGAAGGCTAACCAAAGACTGCGTTTTATTGGCAGGACACTTAGAAAATTTAACACATCTACTAAGGAGACTGCCTACACTACGCTTGTACGTCCTCCTTTAGAATACTGCTGCACGGTGTGGGATCCTTACCAGATAGGTCTGACAGAGTATATCGAAAAAGTTCAGAGAAAGGCAGCAATTTTTCTACTATCGCGAAATATGGCAGAGGGTGTCACAGAAATGATACAGGATTTGGGCTGGGCATCATTAAGAGAAAGGCGTTTTACGTTGCGAAGGAATCTTCTCACAAAATTCCAATCACCAACTTTCTCCTCCGAACACGAAAATATTTTGTTGACACCTACCTGCATAGGGAGAAACGGTCACCATGATAAAATAAGGAAAATCAGAGCTCGTACGGAAAGATATAGGTGTTAGTTCTTTCCTCGCGCTATACGAGATTGGAAATTAGAGAATTGGCACCTAAATGTGATTTGCAGAGTATACATGTAGATGTAGATGCAGATGTGTATCGAGCGGATGGACGTGTACGGGTATGGAGCCAACCTCATGAATCCATGGATCCTGCATGTCAGCAGGGAACTCTTCAAGCTGATGGAAGCTCTGTAAAGGTTTGGGACGTGTGCAGTTGGAGGATATGAGCCCCGTCATACGTCTATATACGATTCTGGGGGGTGACACTTACGTATGCATCCTGTCTGATCATCTTCATACACTCATGTCCATTGTGCATTCCGACGCATTTCGGCAATTCCAGCAGGACAGTGCGACGCCTCACATGTCCAGAATTGCTACAGAGTGGCTCCAGGAACACTCTTCTGAGTTTAAATACTTCCGCTGGTCACCCAACTCACCAAACATGAACATTATTGAGCATATGTGGGATGCCTCTGCACGTGCTGCAGGATTCATTGTGTCAATGCCCTCCAACACTACTTCAGCCATTAGTCGAATCCATGTCACGTCGTGTTGTGGTAATTCTGCGTGCTCACGGAGGTGCTACACGATATTTGGCAGATGTACCAGTTTCTTTGGCTCTAGAGGGTAGATACAGTAGGAACATGGCAGCACGTTGCGAGTTTCCAGACAAGAGGATAATAAATGCTTTTGAGATGTAATGTTACAGAGCTGATAGTTAGTTGGCACATCGGATGGCAGAAGAGATACTGAATGGATTAGAGGAAACAGCGGCTTTGTGGTCCAATGTAACTAGAATAAGGGACAGGGATATAGTATTCAATGTCTGACATCGACTTCCGGAGGGAGGTAAGACTCTAAAGGGATGTCAACACATCAGTGCAGCAAGTAGGTCCAAATGGATGTAGGCTGTAGCACTTTTGCTGAGATAAAGAAACTTGTACTGCATAGACTAGTCTAGTAAGCTGTACCGTAACGGTGTTGCAAATGAGGACTACCACAGTAACAATAACTATAACATGGAAAGCTGTTATAAAATGTAGATGTTGAACTTTCCTGTTCCTGAAAGTTTAAGCGTTAATTTTTAAATGTTTATTTGCGCAACAAACTTTTTTTCATGATAATATCTAACTGTTGTGAAATGTTAGTGAGTCTCCGACATGCCACATGCCGTAGTGGTAGTTGAAACATCTGAGTCTTTATCTTGAGAAAGAGTTCCGATGTGTCCTCACACTGAAGAAGCTATCTGCTACATATGCGTATGATATGCGCTGTGTTATATTGTGAGGATAGTGAACTCTGCTTTAGGGCATAGATATTTTCCTTTTGTTGGATCGCAGGTAAATGATTAAACGAAATAAGAGACTTAAAATATAACTATCTACACTCCTGGAAATTGAAATAAGAACACCGTGAATTTATTGTCCCAGGAAGGGGAAACTTTATTGACACATTCCTGGGGTCAGATACATCACATGATCACACTGACAGAACCACAGGCACATAGACACAGGCAACAGAGCATGCACAATGTCGGCACTAGTACAATGTATATCCACCTTTCGCAGCAATGCAGGCTGCTATTCTCCCATGGAGACGATCGTAGAGATGCTGGATGTAGTCCTGTGGAACGGCTTGCCATGCCATTTCCACCTGGCGCCTCAGTTGGACCAGCGTTCGTGCTGGACGTGCAGACCGCGTGAGACGACGCTTCACCCAGTCCCAAACCTGCTCAATGGGGGACAGATCCGGAGATCTTGCTGGCCAGGGTAGTTGACTTACACCTTCTAGAGCACGTTGGGTGGCATGGGATACATGCGGACGTGCATTGTCCTGTTGGAACAGCAAGTTCCCTTGCCGGTCTAGGAATGGTAGAACGATGGGTTCGATGACGGTTTGGATGTACCGTGCACTATTCAGTGTCCCCTCAACGATCACCAGTGGTGTACGGCAAGTGTAGGAGGTCGCTCCCCACACCATGATGCCGGGTGTTGGCCCTGTGTGCCTCGGTCGTATGCAGTCCTGATTGTGGCGCTCACCTACACGGCGCCAAACACGCATACGACCATCATTGGCACCAAGGCAGAAGCGACTCTCATCGCTGAAGACGACACGTCTCCATTCGTCCCTCCATTGACGCCTGTCGCGACACCACTGGAGGCGGGCTGCACGATGTTGGGGCGTGAGCGGAAGACGGCCTAACGGTGTGCGGGACCGTAGCCCAGCTTCATGGAGACGGTTGCGAATGGTCCTCGCCGATACCCCAGGAGCAACAGTGTCCCTAATTTGCTGGGAAGTGGCGGTGCGGTCCCCTACGGCACTGCGTAGGATCCTACGGTCTTGGCGTGCATTCGTGCGTCACTGATGTCCGGTCCCAGGTCGACGGGCACGTGCACCTTCCGCCGACCACTGGCGACAACATCGATGTACTGTGGAGACCTCACGCCCCACGTGTTGAGCAATTCGGCGGTACGTCCACCCGGCCTCCCGCATGCCCACTATACGCCCTCGCTCAAAGTCCGTCAACTGCACATACGGTTCACGTCCACGCTGTCGCGGCATGCTACCAGTGTTAAAGACTGCGATGGAGCTCCGTAAGCCACGGCAAACTAGCTGACACTGACGGCGGCGGTGCACAAATGCTGCGCAGCTAGCGCCATTCGACGGCCAACACCGCGGTTCCTGGTGTGTCCGCTGTGCCGTGCGTGTGATCATTGCTTGTACAGCCCTCTCGCAGTGTCCAGAGCAATTATGGTGGGTCTGACACACCGGTGTCAATGTGTTCTTTTTTCCATTTCCAGGAGTGTATTTCTACCCAGTTTTGCGGCACCAACTGTTACCATATGGTCTTACAACTGATTGCACCAAATTTTTCAGTATCTCAACACTTTGTTACAAGTAATACTTGTTCGACAATTTTCTTATTCAGTCGTCACACCTGTCCGTGCCTTTTGGCCACTCAGTATAGAATCTATGCAGTGAATTAAAAAGAGCCTAATAAATTGCTTATATTAAGTAGAAAAGATATTGTAATAAAATATGAATGAAAAGAACATACTTACTGAACTGGGTGTACGTTGTTGTGCGTCCTTACACATAATTTTAGCTCCGTAAAGGTTTTCCTTTGACTTTAACTTTCCGACTTAATGGCAGTTAATCTTCCTATTGTTTGCGAAAATTGCATTACCAAGAAGAAGACATGTGGTTACAACTGAATTTATTCCACCGATTAGTGAGACGATTATATGTAAACGGTCAGAATTACAAAACTGAAACTTGAAACGATAGAATTCAGTACTTTGGGAAGCTGCCACGTGCTTCAGTGAGAGCCTGTAGACGTCGTAGCCTGGCATTACAGACAAGCAGGACATGCCGCCGGAGAACAAATTGCCACACCGTTTGTAGGCGCGTCCACAAACCGTCGACAGTGGTTGCAGAAGGACCAGAACGAACAGTCACGTTTGGTAAGCGGCACATCAGACATACGTGCAGCCCGGGGAAGCAATGGTGTCCTTTGTTCCTCCAGAAAGGCTTGTACGTTCCTCGCCATATGTGGTCGGGCATTGTTCAGATGGTTCAAATGGCTCTGAGCACTATGGGACTTAACTTCTGAGGTCATCAGTCCCCTAGAACTTAGAACTACTTAAACCTAACTAACCTAAGGACATCACACACATCCATGCCAGAGGCAGGATTCGAACCTGCGACAGCAGCGGTCGCGCGGTTCCAGACTGTAGCGCCTAGAACCGCTCGGCCACTCCGGCCAGCTCGAGCATTGTTCTGCTGAAATCTGATATGTGAGCTGCCTGCTTGCGGGTCATTGTCTATTTAGATTGCCCTCGTTATTTAAGAGGTCACACTGCACTCTGTATCCAGTGGCGGCCCAAACCATAACCCTGGACATTTGTCAGCTCTGCCGCTAAAAAATGCGGTCTGCCCGATTTCGTTCGAAACGTTACCGTATAACACATGTGCAGTCATCACTGCAGAGGAGTCAAAGCTATACTCGTCGGAAAACACTACATTTTACCATTCAGCACGCCAGTAACAGCGTTCATGTTTCTATTCACACGTCATGGAACATTGGAAGCTCCTTGCCAGTGGAAACCAACGCAATGGCTAGTGTGCCGCGAATCCAGCTCTTAGCAGACGGTGTCAGAGCCTCAACATGGACATGTTCACACCGGTTTCAGTGCCAATACTGGGGACAAACTGTTCTGTCGGTAACGGACACGTGGAAAACGTGGCAGTCGTCCAGCGCTGTGGTCACTTTGCGAGGTCCAGTATCCACTCGTCGCTGTGTATAAACCTCTTCTATCTACTGGTTCTACACATGCATCACTGTCGCAGTAGTAGCACTGCAGGACCCGTAAAGTCGCGACACGACAATCCCGTTCCCCAGAGACCAATCAATCTGACCCATTAGATCACACTGACATACTGATATGGCATCCTTCGACGTCAAGGGAGCATAGCGGCAATTATTTGCACGTTTCCACATCATTTGAAGGCTTTGCACGACTTAACACTGATCTCCCAGTCACACAAGAGAGGGCGCTACTGGACCAACCTCCCTGCAATCTTCATCACTTATTTGGTTCTACTGTTATACACATCCTCTGATTTTAGACTGGTTCAGATAGATTCCTTCTGAGTGTTGAGATTTTCACCAGCGGCTTTGCCGCACTGGAAACACCGATTCTCGTCAGATCACCAAACTTAAGCACTGTTATGCTTAGCTAGCACATGGATGGGTGACCGTCCGCGACAGCTGAGCGCTGTTTAGAATGGGGTGCACTCAACCCTTGTGAGGTCAATTGAGGAGCTACTTGACTGAGAACTAGTGACTCCGGTCGCTAAAGCTGACAACGGCTGGGCCATTGGAGTGCTGACGACATGCCTCTCCATATCCGTATCCAGTGACGCCTATCGCCTGAGGATGACGCGGCGGTCGGTCGGCACCATAGGGCCCCTGGAGACCTGTTCCGATGGAGTTTAGTTTAGTTGCAATTTTCACAAACGGTACTGTGCTTAATAAACTGTTGAGAGAAAATAATTTATACACGTTTCTATGCAGTGCAGATTGACGTGAAATTGTAGCTGCGCGCGGAATTATTGTAGCGACCTGCCCGCCTGATTAATGGGTGGCGTGCAGGAAGGGCGGTCTTCACAATGGCGCGACATATTGTCGTCCTCCCCGGACGTGCCCCACGCTGAGTTGCGGCCGGTCGCGCTGTGACGTACGAGCGGCCAAATCGGAGCGCGCGCTATTGGGCGGCGCACAGTTGATTTGCCAGCGACAGTTATTGGGGCCGACTGCGAGGAGCGCCGCGGTCAGAAATTGACAGGAAACAAGTTGGTTCGGCGTGCCGTGCCCGCCCGCTGATGACGTAGCACTCGCGGAAAGCTTAATGTGGCGGGGAAATTTGTGCTCGGTCGGTCTGTCATCCGTGTCCACTCCCCGAGCGCTGATTGTCCCCGTTGACGGTTTCGAACGCCTTTTTCTGGGCGGAACTGATGCAATGTGTATGCTCACTGCACGAGGGTAGTTTGAAAATTTTCCGGAATGGAATAGAAAGAAACGTGTTACCTCAGAGAAACGTTTTAATTTTCAGTGTAGTCTGTGTGGCAACCAGCCGTACCTCAGTCCACGTATTGTCAACATGGCAGCGACTCTTGTGTACGGACGCGCATTGTCGTGATGAAAAATGACTTTCGTCCATGCCAAACCTGGCCTTTTCTTGTGTATATTTTTCTATACTTGGTTCTGGAGGGCAGCGTAGTATTGTCTTGTAATTGTTTGACTAGTGGGTGCATAATGTGTCAGCAGAATCTCTTTCTGATCGCAGAAAACTTAGGCCGCGACTGTACTGCATTTACTATCTTTGGTTGTGATTCAGTTCGTTTCCACTGCTTTGACTTTTTTTTCTTAGGGTACAGCATTGGACCAAAGATTCATCTGTGATTACAAACCGGCGCAAAGAATTTTGTTGTTTACTCTGAAAATGAGTCAAATATTGTTGGGACATTTCCATTCTGACGCGTTTTTCATCCTGCGTTAAGAGTCGCACCCAGCTAGCACATAATTTCTCATGCACAGTTTCCACCGGTACGACGCAAAATACCCACTCAGATGACGTACCTACAGCTTCAGCAATTTCTCGCACTTGCAGTTGGCGACAATCTGACTGTTTATGCATTTTTACTATAGTTTCTGTGGTGTTGACACTTTCTTCCATGCCACAGCTATCTATTTTTTCCCTGGCCGAACACTAAGCGGATCAGCTATACCGATGAAATTTAAACTAGTTTGTCCACTTGGCAACAGATGAATATGAAGGAGCAGACTCCTCCAGCGTGTTATGAAAACTGGCATGAATTTTCTTCGCTTTAATATCTTTCTGTACGGAGCACTTAATCAATACTCGAACCTCTATTTTTTTCCATTTTCACAAATCACTGTAAGTGAACATCAACAGAGAGACATCCATGCCACAGATCTATCGTCTCGTGGTTACTAATAAAGAATGAACAGTTATTACGCAGGTACTTCGTTAGGTTAGTGCTGAAGTCGGGTGGCAATTCTGCGCAATTTTCGAAGTGTGCTAATAACTCTCACGAAGCGTCATGGTCAGGTTGCTACTGTTCGTGTATTACTTTTAAGTGAGGTCGCAAATTTAATCATGAGTATCGAATTTATTTTGATAGAAGTGGGTCGGTGGCACAGTAGGAAAGCGGCAGACTACGGATCCAGTAGACCTGAATTCGATCTGTGATCTGTCATAGGCATACAATCTCCACTTCTTTCATTTCCGGCAATATTTCCTAACGTGGACAACACCGAGTTGCTTCGCGGTTCGTGGACCAAGTTAAACTGTAGGTGCCACTATAACTGGCTGGATGAGTCAGCTCAAAGGTCGGAGGAAGGTAATAGCGAACTACCTCCAATAGAAAAAAATGGTTCAAATGGCTCTGAGCACTATGGGACTTAACATCTATGGTCATCAGTCCCCTAGAACTTAGAACTACTTAAACCTAACTAACCTAAGGACAGCACACAACACCCAGCCATCACGAGGCAGAGAAAATCCCTGACCCCGCCGGGAATCGAACCCGGGAACCCGGGCGTGGGAAGCGAGAACGCTACCGCACGACCACGAGATGCGGGCACCTCCAATAGAATCAAGTCTATTGAAGCACTGTGCTATCAAGCTACGATGAGCTGTAATGGTAAGTTTATCACCAATCTCAAGTTCCCGTTTCGTTCTATTGATATACAGGGTGACTAAATAATCCATTAACATTTGATAATCCCTTAATTTACGGAATAATGCAGGTAGAGAGGGAAAATTTGACACACATGCCTAAAATGAAATGAGGTTTCATTGAAACAATAAATGAGTGCAAGAAACTGCCAGCAGATGGTTCTGCACAGGAACAGATCAGTGACGCCGCATGAGAATCGTGTTAAAATATCGGCTGTGGTGAGAGAGGCGTGAGATGTGCCAGAAACTGCGGTACGTTGACTTACGAGGGGCGACAATAAAGTAATGAGACTGATGTGAAAAAAATGTTGCTTACCATTTTAGACAAGTTTAGTGTTGTCTCCATCAAAGTAGTTCCCTTCTAATTGCACACACTTTTTCCAGCGCTTCTGCCATTGATGGTAACATTTCTGGAACTCATTTCTGTAACATCCTCCGAGATCCTCGTCACAGCTTTTTGGACATCTTGTGTTATTTGAAAATGGTGTCCCTTGACAGCCGTTTTGACTCTTGGAAAGATAAAAAAAGTCGCACGGAGCGATATCTGGTGAATAAGGTGGCTGTGGTAGCGCTGAAATTTGTTTTGAGGTTAAAAATTGCTGTAGTGACAGAGCAGTATGGGATGGCGCATTATCGCGATGCAGAATCCAATCTTTCTCATACCAAGATCTTCAGTTATTATTAGATGAACTGTTTCTCGATTGATGTTCAGTTCTTCTGCAATCATTTTCACGGATAGTCTTCGGTCAGATCACACGAGTTCACGGACCTTGGCCAAGTTGACATCCGTCTGTGAGGTTCATGGTCGTCCACTGCCGTCTTCATCTGCAGCATTCGTTCTGCATTCACTAAACATTATATGCCAATGAAAAACTTGGTATCTTGACATAACCTCCTCTCCAAAAGCCTTCTGAAGCTTACCGTAAGTTGTCGTCGTGTTCTCGCCCAAATTAACGCAAAAAGAAGTGGTATACTGTTGCACAATATTATGTGGTTCCATTTCCGTGACGAGAGACACAAACACGTGTTAACTTATTACAGCACAACTCACAACTGAGCAGTTGCATCGATGTGCCACTTGGACTAGAAGCAGCTTATAGGTCAAGGTCAAAGATATTGTGCCTACGCAAGCCTGCAGGGTTGCCACATCTTGCAAAGAAAATCC
This sequence comes from Schistocerca cancellata, assembly GCF_023864275.1. Lineage (NCBI taxonomy): Eukaryota > Metazoa > Arthropoda > Insecta > Orthoptera > Acrididae > Schistocerca > Schistocerca cancellata. Next base: position 73,775,544 of record NC_064634.1, on the reverse strand, counting down.
GTCTCATTACTTTATTGTCACACCTCGTAATCAGAAAAGACATTGCTGGTGATGCTTCACAATCGGAATGGAGAATCTGCTACTGCAGCTTTACTATCCTGTCGCCATAAGAAGAGTATCGAATGTGTTATGGTCCTTGACAAGTGTCACTGTGAAGAAAGTGATCAGAAAGTTTTTCTTGTCTACACTACTAACTCTGCAAGTTTGTCGGGAGAGCTCTGATTCATCCTGTATTTGACAATTCATAGGGAAGTACTTACAATTTCAGGGTGCGTAAAATCATATGTCACAAATTTTAGGGATTTGTTGTTAGTAACAAAACATTACCAAAACTTCAAAGGAACGTAGGTCCAAAAATCCTTTGTAAGGGAGATAGCAAAGGAGAAATGATACAATTAGAAAACCACTTAATTTACAAAAGTTGCTCGAAAAGACACCTCTTGCTTTCATGCAACCACTGAGTCTCCATTCCATATATTGTGGAGAAATGATAATGTTTTCTGTAAAATTTCGTTTATGATACGCTCCATCAGAACATCCACATTGGGTTGGATGTCGAATACACCAAGGATTTTAAATGTTTCCAAAAACAAAAATCCATTGGATTCAAATCTCGCCATCGGGCAGGGCATGAAAAGGGCCCCCCTCCCTACCCCCCCCCCCCCCCACGATCTATTCATCTGTCCAGAAATTAATGGAGATACTGACGAAATGTCAATACAAAGTGTGGTGGAGCTCCACAGTGTGCAAACCATTTTCAGTTGGTGACATCTACAGGTACATCAGGAAGTAAATGTTGTAATTCATTTCTGAGAAACTCAGGTTACATTGTCCAGTAAGATGTTGCGGAAAGAAGTAGGGGGAATGAGATGGTCATAAATGATTACATCCCACACGCTGAGGCTGAACCACTGTTGTTTTAAGTCTTGTCGCACTTCATGAGGCTTTTCATAAGCCCAGATATAACTGTTAAGATAGTTGAAGATCCGTTACGGGCAAAGTCAGCCTTATTAGTGAATAAGATGGTACATGCAATGAACTGCAGAAACATACACTCCTGGAAATTGAAATAAGAACACCGTGAATTCATTGTCCCAGGAAGGGGAAACTTTATTGACACATTCCTGGGGTCAGATACATCACATGATCACACTGACAGAACCACAGGCACATAGACACAGGCAACAGAGCATGCACAATGTCGGCACTAGTACAGTGTATATCCACCTTTCGCAGCAATGCAGGCTGCTATTCTCCCATGGAGACGATCGTAGATATGCTGGATGTAGTCCTGTGGAACGGCTTGCCATGCCATTTCCACCTGGCGCCTCAGTTGGACCAGTGTTCGTGCTGGACGTGCAGACTGCGTGAGACGACGCTTCATCCAGTCCCAAACATGCTCAATGGGGGACAGATCCGGAGATCTTGCTGGCCAGGGTGTTGACTTACACCTTCTAGAGCACGTTGGGTGGCACGGGATACATGCGGACGTGCATTGTCCTGTTGGAACAGCAAGTTCCCATGCCGGTCTAGGAATGGTAGAACGATGGGTTCGATGACGGTTTGGATGTACCGTGCACTATTCAGTGTCCCCTCGACGATCACCAGTGGTGTACGGCCAGTGTAGGAGATCGCTCTCCACACCATGATGCCGGGTGTTGGCCCTGTGTGCCTCGGTGGTATGCAGTCCTGATTGTGGCGCTCACCTGCACGGCGCCAAACACGCATACGACCATCATTGGCACCAAGGCAGAAGCGACTCTCATCGCTGAAGACGACACGTCTCCATTCGTCCCTCCATTCACGCCTGTCGCGACACCACTGGAGGCGGGCTGCACGATGGTGGGGCGTGAGCGGAAGACGGCCTAACGGTGTGCGGGACCGTAGCCCAGCTTCATGGAGACGGTTGCGAATGGTCCTCGCCGATACCCCAGGAGCAACAGTGTCCCTAATTTGCTGGGAAGTGGCGGTGCGATCCCCTCGGCACTGCGTAGGATCCTACGGTCTTGGCGTGCATCCGTGCGTCGCTGCGGTCCGGTCCCAGGTCGACGGGCACGTGCACCTTCCGCCGACCACTGGCGACAACGTCGATGTACTGTGGAGACATCACGCCCCACGTGTTGAGCACTTCGGCGGTACGTCCACCCGGCCTCCCGCATGCCCACTATACGCCCTCGCTCAAAGTCCGTCAACTGCACATACGGTTCACGTCCACGCTGTCGCGGCATGCTACCAGTGTTAAAGACTGCGATGGAGCTCCGTATGCCACGGCAAACTGGCTGACACTGACGGCGGCGATGCACAAATGCTGCGCAGCTAGCGCCATTCGACGGCCAACACCGCGGTTCCTGGTGTGTCCGCTGTGCCGTGCGTGTGATCATTGCTTGTACAGCCCTCTCGCAGTGTCCGGAGCAAGTATGGTGGGTCTGACACACCGGTGTCAATGTGTTCTTTTTTCCATTTCCAGGAGTGTAGAACATTGCCCTAACATCATTGACAGAAACCTATTCTTGGCTCAAAATCTGCCTCATTTAATCCTTTCACCCGTTGAAGGTGGTACAGGTACAGAAGATTTTCATGCAGAATGCTCCAGAACTTCATTTGCTTAAGTTCTTACATTCTCGGAGTTCTCCTTCTCACAGCCGACAGAGTTTCATTCATAACAGAAGAATCCATTTTTCAAGCTCTGGCGTTCGTAAATTGCGTGGTCTTCAGCATCTGGAACTCTGTTCTTGAGCCTTTGTCTCACAGGCGTTCGTGGGGTTGCGCAGACGTTCTCGCTCAAGGTAACTGTCTTCCACGGCAATGTTCAGCATAAAGATGTGCTGCATCCGCATTCCCAACTGCTGGGCTGTGCAAATGGTGCATATGCGTCATTTCAGACGCTGGATACATCGTTGTGATGGTAGCTATTCTAAAACACAACAAATGACAATCAGATAAAACAAAAGCCATGACTAACTGTAAACAAGAAATTGAATAAAAGTGCACATCTGAGATAAATTACACAACCGGTAGTCGCTACAGAGAATTCCTCTCAGTCTTCCGCAACGAGGACTTTCAGCCTTACGTTAATACGAATTTTTTTGTAATTTTTTGATCTTAAGAACAAATCCTTAAAGTTTTTAACATTTGCTTTTATACACCCTGTTTAGTCATTGTCTATTAGATAGCAAATTCATCCAAAAAATATTTCTGTTCGCATTCATGCTTATTGTGACTTCAGAAAACGAATTGTACTGTACTTAGTGTCGTTCTGCAACATCATGCGTCCATCAGCACCATTGAAGAAGCTGCTCAACAGCTCACCACGGATTCCGCAAATGAAATAAGACGTGAAACTTGCCGAGCTTTCATGAAATCTCACCCACAAAGGAACAATATATCTGTAACACAGAGGCGACACTAAGTAAGATACCAAGATGATGGCTCCTCCAGCTGATAAAAATAATGCTGCTTCTTTACAACAAGCGACAATCAGATAAAACAAAAGCCATGACTAACTGTAAACAAGAAATTGAATAAAAGTGCACATCTGAGATAAATTACACAACCGGTAGTCGCTACAGAGAATTCCTCTCACTCTTCCGCAACGAGGACTTTCGGCCCTATGTTAATACGAATTTTTTGTAATTTTTTGATTTTATGAACAAATCCTTAAAGTTTTTAACATTTGCTTTTATACACCCTGTTTAGTCATTGTCTATTAGATAGAAAATTCATCCAAAAAATATTTCTGTTCGCATTCATGCTCATTGTGACTTCAGAAAACGAATTGTACTGTACTTAGTGTCGTTCTGCAACATCACGCATCCATCAGCACCATTGAAGAAGCTGCTCAACAGCTCACCACGGATTCCGCAAATGAAATAAGACGTGAAACTTGCCGAGCTTTCATGAAATCTCACCCACAAAGGAACAATATATCTGTAACACAGAGGCGACACTAAGTAAGATACCAAGATGATGGCTCTTCCAGCTGATAAAAATAATGCTGCTGCTTTACTGTCCCATTACGACTCACAAGATAAAATGTGCAGTTTGCTGACTGATACCACATACCGAGAGATTAGTAAAGACTTCATTATACAGGTATTAAGAACGACTGCCTCGTTTCTGAAGGCGCCCCGCTTTCCGCGAGAAGTTGTGCGAAGATTGAAACCAAGGGGCGCAGTTCCTTATGTGCCCAACAGTGAGTAACGTTAGCTCTCCGAACGATGTGTCTAGTTATTCAAAAAGATTTCGGGCTTGCAGCCGGTCGTCGTTAGCTTCCATCCACGATATTTCGACTGGACAACTGCCTCAGGTGAGCCATCTAAGACTGACGAAGACGCCCGTTCCGTAATACAACGTGATTCAAAAAGAATACCACAACTTTAGGAATTTAAAACTCTGCAACGACAAAAGGCAGAGCTAAGCGCTATCTGTCAGCGAATTAAGGGAGCTATAAAGTTTCATTTAGTTGCAAATTTGTTCGCTTGAGGCGCTGTTGACTAGGCGTCAGCGTCAGTTGATGCTAAGATGGCGACCGCTCAACAGAAAGCTTTTTGTGTTATTGAGTACGGCAGAAGTGAATCGACGACAGTTGTTCAGCGTGCATTTCGAACGAACGAACGAAGTACGGTGTTAAACCTCCTGATAGGTGGTGTATTAAACGTTGGTATAAACAGTTTACAGAGAATGGGTGTTTGTGCAAAGGGAAAAGTTCTGGACGGCCGAGAACGAGTGATGAAAATGTAGCACGCATCCAGCAAGCATTTGTTCGCAGCCCAGGAAAATCGACTCGCAGAGCTAGCAGAGAGCTGCAAATTCCACAATCAACTGTATGGAGAGTCCTACGAAAAAGGTTAGTTATGAAACCTTATCGTCTGAAATTGGTTCAAGCACTGTCTGCAGCTGATAAGATTAAAAGAATCGATTTCTGTGATTTTATCCTTGCTCAAATGGAAACAGATGAATCTTTCGTTTCAAAGATTGTGTTTAGTGATGAAGCAACTTTCCACACTAACGGGAAAGTCAACCGTCACAATGTCTGTATATGGGGCACTGAGAATCCGCGGGAAACAACTCAGTATGAACGTGACTCGCCTAAGGTGAACGTTTTCTGTGCCATTTCAGCCAATAAAGTTTTTGGTCCCTTTTTCTTCGAAGGTGCAACTGTAACTGGACTACAGTATCTGGAGATGTTAGAGAATTGGCTGTTCCCTCAGCTCGAACAAGAAGCACAACAATTCATATTTCAGCAGGATGGAGCGCCACCACATTGGCACTTATCTGTCCGTAACTACCTGAACGTCAACTACCCGAGGCGATGGATCGGCCGCCAGGCAGCCCGTGACAGAGCACTTCATCACTGGCCTCCAAGAAGCCCTGATCTTACCCCCTGCGATTTTTTCTTATGGGGGTATGTTAAGGATATGGTGTTTCGGCCACCTCTCCCAGCCACCATTGATGATTTGAAACGAGAAATAACAGCAGCTATCCAAACTGTTACGCCTGATATGCAACAGAGAGTGTGGAACGAGTTGGAGTATCGGGTTGATATTGCTCGAGTGTCTGGAGGGGGCCATATTGAACATCTCTGAACTTGTTTTTGAGTGAAAAAAAACCTTTTTAAATACTCTTTGTGATGATGTATAACAGAAGGTTATATTATGTTTCTTTCATTAAATACACATTTTTAAAGTTGTGGTATTCTTTTTGAATCACCCTGTATATAGCGGGCAGCGAGTATTCCGCGCATGCGTCAAAATCATATGGAGAGACGAACCACACCGCCCGCCAGCAGCGCCCTCGCTGGTGGAACTGCAGAACTCAGCTGTCTTCGGCGTTGTCAATTGCCGCGGCCATCGGAGTACTCTGACGTCATCGTCTGGAGCAGATCTTAGATATGACGGCGTTCCACGCATTATCTAGCTGGTAGCCAATGTCACGGTTGATAAGATTGTCTGTCATGCGAATTTCCACCGATTCTTTTATGACGGAGTCCCAAAAGGATGTTGCTGTGGCCAAAATTGTTGTCTTGTCATACTCCATTGAGTGTCCAGTGGAAATGAAATGCTCAGCAGTTGCAGACTTGCTAGGTTGCAAAAGGCGAGTACAGCGCTGATGTTCAGTGCGACGTTCTTCTACTGTTCGCAATGTTTGTCCTATATATGACGTGCCACACTGACAACGTGTTTTATAAATTCCCGCCTTCCGCAATACCAGTTCGTCTTTCACTGATCCCGGCAGGTCGGAAATCTTAGATGGTGGACGGAAAATTACTTTCACTTAGAAACCGTGGAGTATTCTTGCAATTTTGAATGAAATGTTGCCAACAAAGGGAAGAAAAGCTTAAGATTTAGTAGGTGTGCTCTCTTCTTTCTCCACTCCCTGTTTCTTTGGCTTAATTGCAAGTGCCTTGCTAATTTGCCGGGTAGAATAACCATTCTCTTTGAAAACCCTTTTCAGATGGGCAAGCTCTTCAGGCAAACTATCTGCATCTGACACTACATGAGCTCTGGGTACAAGTGTTTTAAGTACACTCATTGTTTGCGATGAGTGATGGCAGCTGGACGAATTTAAATACAAATCAGTATGTGTGGGTTTTCGATAAACCGAATGCCCCAGGGAGCCATCACTCTTTCGTCTAACTAGCACATCCAAGGAAGGGAGGCAACCATTTTTCTCTAATTCCATGGTAAACCGAATGTTCTCATGAATGGAGTTGAGGTGATTTAAAAACTCCCTTGATTTTTCTTCTCCATGAGGCCACACTACGAAAGTGTCATCCACGTACCTCCAAACAGTAGTTGGTTTGAGGGCTGCTGATTCAAGTGCTCTCTCCTCAAAATCCTCCATAAAAAGGTTGGCCACCAAGGGAGACAAGGGGCTACCCATGGCGACGCTGTCAATCTGTTCAAAATATTCTTGATTGAACATAAAATATGTTGAGGAGAGAGCGTGGCGAAACAAAGCAGTGATTCTCACCTGAAACTTATTGCCAATCGGTTTCAAGGAGTCTGCAAGAGGTACTTTTGTAAAAAGAGACACCACGTCAAAACTAACTAAAAGATCAGAAGTACTTAGGCGGAGAGCCCCCAGTCTATTGATAAAATCGGCCGAGTTATGTATGTGATGTGGACATTTTCCCACAAATGGCCTCAGCAAGGATGCAAGATGTTTGGCTAAACCGTAAGTGGGGGCCCCAGTATTGCTCACTATTGGCCGTAAGGGTAGTCCGTCTTTATGTACCTTGGGAAGGCCATACAGTCTTGGAGGTACGCTGCCATATTTCACATATGTGTCTAGTATTTGGCCTCGTTATTAAGCCCTCTGGTAGGAAAATGTGCTCATCACATACGCAACTTCGCGGACTTCAGTGGCAAGCTAAAATCATTGAAACTGAACAGTTCTGATCTTTTAATCAGCTTCGATGAGGTGACTTTATTCACAAAGGATTTGCTTTCAAAATCCTTATCACTTACTGGTAGAAGGTTTGATAAAGATATATATGTTTGACACTCTGTCAATTGTTGGGGGCAATCTGAAGTTATATTACTTGTAAAAACCGGTTCGCCGATATCGCTTGTAAATCATTTTTATTGATTATCGATTTCGACAGATCTGTGCTATCATCATAGGATCTTGTAACATGTTAACACAATGTCATGATCTTTACAAACTTGCAAATCACATAGTGATGTTTGTAAAATGACACAACATCACTATGTGGTTCACAAATTTGTAAAGATCATGAACTTCTGTTAATATGTTACAAGATGCCATTATGCCAGCACAGGTCTGTCAAAACAGGTAATCAATTAAATGATTTACAAGCGATCTTGGGGAACCTGGTTTTTACGAACAGTGTTTTGTTAAAGAGATTTTAGCTTTATTCAAATGTATAAAGACCTCAACATACTTTTTATTTTAAACGGTTTTTTTGAAGAGGCTGATGGTGTCGCCATGGGTATTTCATTGTCGTCCTTGGTGGCCAATTTATTTATTGAGGACTTCGAGAAAAAGGCGCTGGAACCTGATTTATTGTGAAAGTATGTTGACGACAAGTTTTTAGTGCGGCCCCAAGGGAAAGATCAACTACAAGAGTGTTTAAACCATTTGTACTCCATCCATACACAAATACACTTTGCAGTGGAAATGGAAATAGAGGGATACCCTCCATTTTTGGATGTTTTGGTTCGACGTAAAGATGATGGCACCTTGGAACATATACTATATCGGAAACCGACGTACACAGATACATTTACGTGCAAATAGCTGCCACCGTCCTTCGCAGACGACGATTGTCCTCAGAACTTTAGTTCGCAGATCACAGATCTTTTCAAGACGAAAGCAGTCTACAGGACGATCTCCTACACTTAAAGAGTGTTTTAGAAGACAATGGATTTGGTCCACAGAAAACACGTAAGGCGCTACGAAGGAAACTAAAGGTGGCGATAAGGAATGCAGAACAGGACACGAAAAGTTTCAAATCCATGACTTTCCTGCCATATATGGGAACCCGACAATCAAAAACAGGACGGATTCTCAGCAAGCACAAAGTGACTTATTGTCCTCCACCGAAGAGACAGCATTTTTGGGTTCCGTTAAGGATTATTTGATGTTGCGGAAGGCCGGGATTTCCAAGATCCCCAGCGAGTGTGGCCTCTCATATATCGGACAGATGATTCGTACATCCATGAAAGATGTACAGAACAACATAGTTACATCAGCCTCTTACAGCCAAAGAAATCGGCTGGGGCAGAACACTGTAGTGATACTCGTCACACTACATTCTATGAAATAGTCGGAGTTTTAGCGTATACATACAGGGTTATTACAAATGATTGAAGCGCTTTCACAGCTCTACAATAACTTTATTATTTGAGATATTTTCACAATGCTTTGCACACACATACAAAAACTCAAAAAGTTTTTTTAGGCATTCACAAATGTTCGATATGTGCCCCTTTAGTGATTCGGCAGACATCAAGCCGATAATCAAGTTCCTCCCACACTCGGCGCAGCATGTCCCCATCAATGAGTTCGAAAGCATCATTGATGCGAGCTCGCAGTTCTGGCACGATTCTTGGTAGAGGAGGTTTAAACACTGAATCTTTCACATAACCCCACAGAAAGAAATCACATGGGGTTAAGTCGGGAGAGCGTGGAGGCCATGACATGAATTGCTGATCATGATCTCCACCACGACCGATCCACCGGTTTTCCAATCTCCTGTTTAAGAAATGCCGAACACCATGATGGAAGTGCGGTGGAGCACTATCCTGTTGAAAGATGAAGTCGGCGCTGTCGGTCTCCAGTTGTGGGATGAGCCAATTTTCCAGCATGTCCAGATACACGTGTCCTGCAACGTTTTTTTCGCAGAAGAAAAAGGGGCCGTAAACTTTAAACCGTGAGACTGCACAAAACACGTTAACTTTTGGTGAATTGCGAATTTGCTGCACGAATGCGTGAGGATTCTCTACCGCCCAGATTCGCACATTGTGTCTGTTCACTTCACCATTAAGAAAAAATGTTGCTTCATCACTGAAAACAAGTTTCGCACTGAATGCATCCTCTTCCATGAGCTGTTGCAACCGCGCCGACAATTCAAAGCGTTTGACTTTGTCATCGGGTGTCAGGGCTTGTAGCAATTGTAAACGGTAAGGCTTCTGCTTTAGCCTTTTCCGTAAGATTTTCCAAACCGTCGGCTGTGGTACTTTTAGCTCCCTGCTTGCTTTATTCGTCGACTTCCGAGGGCTACGCGTGAAACTTGCCCGCACGCGTTCAACCGTTTCTTCGCTCACTGCAGGCCGACCCGTTGATTTCCCCTTACAGAGGCATCCAGAAGCTTTAAACTGCGCATACCATCGCCGAATGGAGTTAGCAGTTGGTGGATCTTTGTTGAACTTCGTCCTGAAGTGTCGTTGCACTGTTATGACTGACTGATGTGAGTGCATTTCAAGCACGACATACGCTTTCTCGGCTCCTGTCGCCATTTTGGCTAACTGCGCTCTCGAGCGCTCTGGCGGCAGAAACCTGAAGTGCGGCTTCAGCCGAACAAAACTTTATGAGTTTTTCTACGTATCTGTAGTGTGTCGTGACCATATGTCAATGAATGGAGCTACAGTGAATTAATGAAATCGCTTCAGTCATTTGCAATAGCCCTGTAGTCTTCCTGGGACTCGGTGGTGAAAGAGGAAATTGAAATTCTCTTGGCGACGAATTTGGTTAATAGACATAGCTGCTTCGCCTTGGGTAAGTCATGGAATCCGGCGCTTTCTGTAAGAAACATACGAAGATGTCGGACAGCGCAGCTCAGAGTGACACATCAACATCCCAGCCTTGATCGACTGCCCAGCCACAGATATAATTCATGCGCAATGTACTTCTTAGCCGCTAATGAACATCTCTGGTGCCCTGTGTATCTATGGCCGCACACACAGTGGCGCAGTCCGCGAGTGTAATGGAACGCAGTGAGTGCCGGAGCGTCCGTCTTTCGGCTCACTCTGAAGATAGTTCAGTTACATGCAGCCGGAATATTAGAAGAATCAGCTTAATTCATGCGGCTGCACACCCGAAGTTTAGTGGAGCACTTTTTAAACAGTTATCTATTCAGGTCACGCGAGCACCGTTGTTAGTCTAAAACACTTGAGCCATTATATTTCCAAAAGTAACTGCCTTAATAATTTGTTAATACCCTTCCCAACGAATTCATTAATTAATAAACTTCATATTATCGCTCTTCCACTTAGGTTAGTGTGTGGTATGAGACCTTTCCTGAAATCTTGGTTATAGGCACAGTGTAGGGTAGCCCGAGATCATGGTTAGATTGGAAGATGATAGTTTGGTTGGTGAGTTCGCGAAGCAATCGAATTTGAATGCTAAGTAATGGTTGGGGTAACAAATTGACTTGTTCCTTAGCCCAACCTATACGTTCGCGATATATTTAAAGCAAGTTTCATCAAAAAATTAAAACCGCAAAGTAAATTCAGAACACCTGTATTTTGATGCAAAATTTGACATGTATCGTACATAAACTACGAAAAGTGGAAGGGAGGGCCCTCTACGTAGCTTTTACCTCCGCTTCTTACCTTTCGTAGAACCTTACTTTTACCCAATCGAGAAAACGATACAACAGCAGGTAGGTATTACAGTAGCTTACAAGAAGCCGACTAGAGCTAACAAACTTTTCGGTTGTTTCTGTCAAAAAAATGTGTGTGAAATCTTATGGGACTTATCTGCTAACGTCATCAGTCCCTAAGCTTACACACTACTTAACCTAAATTATCCTAAGGACAAACACACACACCCATGCCCGAGGGAAGACTCGAACCTCCGCCGGGACCAGCCGCACAGTCTACATCTACATCTACATCTACATCTACATCCATACTCCGCAAGCCACCTGACGGTGTGTGGCGGAGGGTACCTTGAGTACCTCTATCGGTTCTCCCTTCTATTCCAGTCTCGTATTGTTCGTGGAAAGAAGGATTGTCGGAATGCCTCTAATCTCTCTGATTTTATCCTCATGGTCTCTTCGCGAGATGTACGTAGGAGGGAGCAATATACTGCTTGACTCTTCGGTGAAGGTATGTTCTCGAAACTTTAACAAAAGCCCGTACCGAGCTACTGAGCGTCTCTCCTGCAAAGTCTTCCACTGGAGTTTATCTATCATCTCCGTAACGCTTTCGCGATTACTAAATGATCCTGTAACGAAGCGCGCTGCTCTCCGTTGAATCTTCTCTATATCTTCTATCGACCCTATCTGGTACGGATCCCACACTGCTAAGCAGTATTCAAGCAGTGGGCGAACAAGCGTACTGTAACCTACTTCCTTTGTTTTCGGATTGCATTTCCTTAGGATTCTTCCAACGAATCTCAGTCTGGCATCTGCTTTACCGACGATCAATATTATATGATCATTCCATTTTAAATCACTCCTAAACCGTACTCCCAGATAATTTATGGTATTAACTGCTTCCAGTTGCTGACCTGCTATTTTGTAGCTAAATGATAAAGGATCTATCTTTCTGTGTATTCGCAGCAGATTATACTTGTCTACATTGAGATTCAATTGCCATTCCCTGCACCATGCGTCAATTCGCTGCAGATCCTCCTGCATTTCAGTACAATTTTCCATTGTTACAACCTCTCAATACACCACAGCATCATCTGCAAAATGGCTCAGTAAACGTCCGATGTCGTCCACCTGGTCATTTATGTATATTGTGAATAGCAACGGTCCTATGACACTCCCCTGCGGCACACCTGAAATCACTCTTACTACGGAAGACCTCTCTCCATTGAGAATAACATGCTGCTTCCTGTTATCGAGGAACTCCTCAATCCAATCACTCAATTGGTCTGTTAGTGCATTGTCCACGACTGCAGCGGCCTAGACCGCTCGGCTAATCCCGCACGGCCGTTTCTGTCATCTGCTCCGAATGGACTGACTGGATGACAGAAATTACATCAGTTGTGCAACGGGTGCTAACAAAGGAAATGGCACACTTAAAAGACTTCTGCATGTCGGTTCTGCCAAAATCATTGGAAAATTAGTACTGGAGAAGGCTGAACTGATAATAGTTTTTCAGATTAACTCCGGTTTTATTTGCTCTTTCTGAATACGCACAATAACAGGAAGCACACAGTAACATGATTTACAAACACAAAACAAGAAACGGAAATGTAATCAGTGACATCAGGATGATTTAACTGCGCCGTAAATCTAAACTACTGGCCATTAAAATTGCTACACCAAGAAGAAATGCAGATGATAAACGGGTATTCACTGGACAAATATATTATACTAGAACTAACATGTGATTACATTTTCACACAATGTGGCTGCATAGATCCTGAGAAATCAATACCCAGAACCATCACCTCTGGCCGAAATAACGGCCTTGATACGCCTGGGCATTGAGTCAAACAGAGCTTGGATGGGGTGTACAGGTACAGCTGCCCATGCAGCTTCTACACGATACCACAGTTCATCAAGAGTAGTGACTTGCGTATTGTGACAAGCCAGTTGCTCGGCCACCATTTACCAGACGTTTTCAATTGGTGAGACATTTGGAGAATGTGCTGACCAGGGCAGCAGTCGAACATTTTCTGTATCCAGAAAGGCACGTACAGGACATGCAACATGCGGTCGTGCATTATCATGCTGAAACATAGGGTTTCGCAGGGATCGAATGAAGGGTAGAGCCACGGGTCGTAACACATCTGAAATGTAACGTCCACTGTTCAATGCGCCGTCAATGCTAACAAGAGGTGACCGAGACGTGTAACCAATGGCACCCCATACCATCACTCCAGGTGATAAGCCAGTATGGCGATGACGAATACACGCTTCCAATGTGCGTTCACCGCGATGTCGCCAAACACGGATGCGAACATCATGATGCTGTAAACAGATCCTGGATTCATCCGAAAAAATGACGTTTTGCCATTCGTGCACCCAGGTTCGTCGTTGAGTACACTATCGCAGGCGCTCCTGTCTGTGATGCAGCGTCAAGGGTAAACGCAGCCGTGATCTCCGAGCTGATAGCCCATGCTGCTGCAAAAGTCTTCGAACTGTTCGTGCAGATGGTTGTTGTCTTGCAAACGTCCACATCTGTTGACTCAGGGATCGAGACGTGGCTGTACGATCCGTTACAGCCATGCGGATGAGATGCCTATCATCTCGACTGCTAGTGATACGAAGCCGTTGGGATCCAGCACAGCATTCCGTATTACCCTCCTGAATCCACCGATTCCATATTCTGCTAACAGTCATTGGTTCTCGACCATCGTGATCAGCAATGTCGCGATACGATAAACAACATCGCGATAGGCTACAATCCGACTTTTATCAAAGTCGGAAACGTTAAGGTACGCATTTCTCCTCCTTACACGAGGCATCACAACACCAGGCAACTCCGGTCAACTGCTGTTTGTGTATGAGAAACCGGTTGGAAACTTTCCTCAGGTCAGCAGTTGTAGGTGTCGCCACCGGCGCCATTCTTTTGTGAATGCTCTGAAAAGCTAATCATTTGCATACCACAGCATCTTCTTCCTGTCGGTTAAATGTGACGTTTGTAGCACATCATCTCCGTGGTGTGGCAATTTTAATGGCCAGTAGTGTATGAGATGTACACATTCAGATAAAAAATGAGTACGATTTCCAAAAATTCGATGATTTGTTCAAGAGAAAGCGGTTCACAAAATATGCAAGTGTGTAGCACGTTGGTCCACTTATCGCCTTTATGCAAACAATTTTCCGGCTTGTCATTAATTGCTAGAGTAGCTGTATGTCCTCCTGAGGGATATCGTGTCAGATTCTTCCAACTGGCGCGCTACATCCAGAAAATCCCGAGCTGCTTGCAGTGGCCTGCCCACAATACTCAGAAGGTTCTAAACTGGGGAGAGATCCGGCGACCCTGCTGGCCAAAGTAGCACGAAGACAAGCAGTAGAAATTCTAGATATGTGCGGGCGGGCATTATCTCGCTGAAATGTAAGCCCTGGATGCCTTGCAATGAAGGCAGCAAAACAGATCGCAAAACATCGTTGACCAACTGCTGTGCTGTAAGGGTGCCACAGACGATAATCAAAGGGCTCCTTCTATGAAATACTAGTGAACAGGGGTCGACAAGAAGTTCGTGAACTTAGACCACTTAGCCGGCCGGTGTGGCCGTGCGGTTAAAGGCGCTTCAGTCTGGAACCGCGTGACCGCTACGGTCGCAGGTTCGAATCCTGCCTCGGACATGGATGCGTGTGATGTCCTTAGGTTAGTTAGGTTTAATTAGTTCTAAGTTCTAGGCGACTGATGACCTCAGAAGTTAAGTCGCATAGTGCTCAGAGCCATCTGAACCATTTGAACCTTACACCACTTATTGCCCAAACCGCCCGTTTCTCCTTTTAGAATGGGAAGAGTTACCCCAAAACACAATACCACATTAGCAAAGTAGACTAATTTTCATGTCGAATGATCACTCACTTCATATGCCGTTCAAATAGTAAAAAAGATAGCATTAAGTCTTTGAACAAGATCCTGAACGTATGCTTTCCACGGCAATTTACTATCCATCTGAACACTTAGAAATATATGAACTGTTCAGATTCACTAATCATATGCCCATTCTGTGAAATCAAAACGTCAGGTTTTGTTGAATTGTGTGTTAGGAACCGTAAAAACTGCGTCCTACTGTGATTTAGCATTAGTTTATTTTCTACAAGCCATGAAATTAGGTTATGAACTGCACTATTTGAAATCTAGCCAACGTGTCACACAATATCCTTTTCTACCAAGCTAGTGTCATCAGCTAACGGAAATACTAGAGGGCATATCATTTATATAAATAAGGAACAGGAGTAGCCCCAACACTGATCCCGGGGTACCCCCCACTTGACTGTACTCCACTCAGGCCCCACATCACAGCCATTCTCAACATTACAAGACCTTTTGCTGTCTATTGCTAAGGTAAGAGGTGAAACAATTGTGAGCTAGTCCCCATATTCCGTAATGGTCTAACTTCTGGAGCAATATTTTGTGATCAACACAATCAAATGTCTTAGTTAAGTAAAAAAAATGCCTAGCGTTCGAAACCCATCCAGTACGTCCCAGAGAACAGAAAATATAGCATTTTCATTTGGTAAACGACTTCTAAAGCCGAATTGTACATTTGAGAGTAAATCGTGTGATATAAAACGATCGGTTATCCTTACATGCACAGCCTTCTCAATAACTTTAGCAAACGCTGATGGCACAGAAATAGGTCTAAAATTTTCTACATTATCCCTTACTCCCTTTTTATAAAGCGGCTTTACTACTGGATACTTTAATCGCTCAGGAAACTAACCATTCCTAAAGGAAAAAGTACAAATATGGCTAAATATAGGGCTAACATGTGCAGCACAGTACTTTAATATTCTGCTAGGCACTCCATCATAACCATGATAGACTAAGGTCTTCAGTGATTTAGTTATTGACTCAATGTCCCTCTCGTCCGTATCACAGAGAAGTATATCAGACATCAATCTCGGAAAGGCAGTTGCCAAGAAAGTTATATGATTCCCTGTAGAAACTAAATTTTTATTTAATCCACCAGTAATTCTCAGTAAATGATTGTTAAACACTGTACATATATTTATCAGTAACAGAAATATTTTTACTTCGAACTGAGTTTATATCGTCGACCTTGTGCTGTTGCCCGCATCTCGTGGTCGTGCGGTAGCGTTCTCGCTTCCCACGCCCGGATTCCCGGGTTCGATTCCGGCGGGGTCAGGGATTTTCTCTGCCTCGTGATGGCTGGGTGTTGTGCGCTGTCCTTAGGTTAGTTAGGTTTAAGTAGTTCTAAGTTCTAGGGGACTTATGACCACAGCAGTTGAGTCCCATAGTGCTCAGAGCCATTTGAACCTTGTGCTGTTGATGGGACACTTCCTTCACAACTGACCGTATGGTTTTAATTTTATGCTGTGAATTAGCTATTCTATTTGCATACCAAAACTCTCTTTTCCTTCTTAATAACGTTTTAAGCACCTTACAATACTGTTTGTAATGGGCTACTGTAGCTTGCCTGTGAGCACTTCTTACATTCTGATATAATTCCCGTTTTGTTCTACATGATATCCTGATCCCACTAGTCAGCCACCTGGGCTGCCTATTACTGCTAGTACAACGTTTAGAACGTTCTAATGGAAAGCAGCTCTCAAAGACCATGAGAAATGTGTTAAGGAAAGCATTATATTCATCCTCCATATTTTCGGCTGTATAAACATCCTGCCACTCTTTTTCCTTGACAAGGTTTAAAAAACTCTCTATTGCTGTTGGATTAACTTTCCTACACAGTTTATAAATAAATGTGACATTTGTTTGAGTACTAAAGCTTTTTAGTGTACTGTTCATTTGTCTAAAGCCACGCTGGTATAAAAAAATTGTTCAAATGTCTCTGAGCACTACGGGACTTAACATCTGAGGTCATCAGTCGCCTAGAACTTAGAACTACTTAAACCTAACTAACCTATGGACATCACACACATCCATGCCCGAGGCAGGATTCGAACCTGCGACCGTAGCGGTCGCGCGGTTCCAGACTGACGCGCCTAGAACCACTCGGCCACAACGGCCGGCTCACGCTGGTACAGTGTGAAACACCTTACCTGGTGCTACTAACATTATGTACAGTACTTGGAAATTAATGATGCTCAAAGATCAAAGAGAATGTCCTGAAGAAAGGTAAAGGGGGTGGACATAATGATGGGGGTCATAGCCGTCTTTGTGAATCAGAGATTGTGACATCATTTAAATACAATTTCTTGTTATTTCATAGGAACATAGAACGGTATTTTATAAGCCTCTCTGGCCAATGACAGAAATATACAGAGCGTTTCACAATCTGAGGCTGGCATCAAAGCATTTGATAGTCTCAAAAAAGAGCTGAACCCTCACGTTAACTAAGAACATGGACGCTGACAGATCGAAACTAAACCTGAATATACCCTGGTGTGGAAACTAAAACACTTCCACCTGTATTAGCAGTACAAGTGTGCATCCTTCAATCTCACCTGATACTATCTCTATAAAGATACCGCAATGCAGATAGGAAGCACAAACGATTTAAAGAGAGACAGCAGCCTCTCAGACTCTACCAAACTCTAACATAAAACCGTCAGGATTATACACGATATCATCTGTAAGATAGTCTACCTGTCTAAGGTGCAGATCAAGGTAAACAAGAAAAGCGATGGGTATCGCATAACTACTAAGAAACGGGAATTACAACTCGCAATATTTTCAGTTGAACTTCGGTCACACAGCGAGTATAGCATGTGCGTGTGTTGTACAGCGGAATGAATGGATGATTAAATTGGAATGTTTTATGGTTTCATACGGAACTGCCACCTCTCGCTGCAACAACGGGTCTAACCCAGCTCGTATCCAATCGAACTCAACTTGGGTAATAGTACAGACTCGTCACTCCATATGTGATATGAGGCTTGCCCTGCGTATATGCTGTTTGAAGGGTTCTCGGGAGTCCAGCCGGAGCATCAGCACAACCTGATGATGACGGCCATTCGACGACCGTATCCGGCTGGACACCCGAGAACCCTTTAAACATCATTCCATGTTACTTCAACAGTAAACTGTTTGAAGCTCGCTGTTGACGAGACGTCGAAGATAGGACTCATCCGCTGGTGTAGAGATGTGAGAAATATAATGGGTGCTGTTCAAGTTACTGGATATGGGAACCAGAGATGATCCTGTTGTGAACCGAATGGCACGCCACACCATCACGCCAAGGGGTGGACCTGTATGACAACGAAAAACGCAATTTGACAACGTAAGTTCTATTCGGAATCTCCACACGCGGATACGTACATTAAAATGCTGTAAGCTGAACGGGAACGTATCTGAAAAAAAAAAAACCGACTCATTGCCACTCCTGTGAGGAGCATGCCCTTAGCCTAGTCACAGTAAGCAGCCATTTGATGTCATTTTGAAGGACTATACGTGAACCCCTTCATGAGATGTTATTTGTCTCTGGCGCCTCAATTTACGGCGCAGTCAGTAAATTTACTTGGGTATAACAAGTGTGATCAGCTGAACGCGTTCATATCAGCCGCAGTTTACATACACTGGAACAAAATAGTGTATCTGGAAAGACCAAGTCGATTTTATTCCGATGGCGGCATTTGCCACACTGGGGGATAATAGATGTACTGATAAAGGTTTCAGCGTCGTCCGTCAACAGATAGCGTAGTGCCATAGCTACCATAGCGCCATCTGTGTCAGCCGCTCAATAAGGAGTCCTCAGAACCAGAAGGTTCAATGTGGTACAGAAGTGTGAAGCAAGCAGGCAACCATTCCACGCAGATGCACTCGTGCTTTCTACGGCCAACGGAGCGAACTTGAAAGGGGTCAAAGTGTGGCCTTTCGAGTGGCGGGATGATCCTTTCCGAGAATTGCCACGCAAGTTGGATGTGCTGCGTGAGATGTGCAACGATATTGATATCAGTCGTCACGTGAACGTTCTCACACGTGTAGACGACGTTCTGTACGTCCACGCAGCACAGACGCCCGCTAATGTAATGTAAGGGTTGTTGTTGTTGTTGTGGTCTTCAGTCCTGAGACTGGTTTGATGCAGCTCTCCATGCTACTCTATCCTGTGCAAGCTTCTTCATCTCCCAGTACCTACTGCAACCTACATCCTTCTGAATCTGCTTAGTGTATTCATCTCTTGGTCTCCCCCTACGATTTTTACCCTCCACGCTGCCCTCCAATACCAAATTGGTGATCCCTTGATGCCTCAGAACATGTGCTACCAACCGATCCCTTCTTCTGGTCAAGTTGTGCCACAAACTTCTCTTCTCCCCAATCCTATTCAGTACTTCCTCATTAGTTATGTGATCTACCCATCTAATCTTCAGCATTCTTCTGTAGCACCACATTTCGAAAGCTTCTATTCTCTTCTTGTCCAAACTATTTACCGTCCATGTTTCACTTCCATACATGGCTACACTCCATACAAATACTTTCAGAAATGACTTCCTGACACTTAAATCTATACTCGTTGTTAACAAATGTCTCTTCTTCAGAAACGGTTTCCTTGCCATTGCTAGTCTACATTTTATATCCTCTCTACTTCGACCATCATCAGTTATTTTGCTCCCCAAATAGCAAAATTCCTTTACTACTTTAAGTGTGTTCCTCCTGCCACCGAACTTCACTAATTCCCACTATATCTAACTTTAACCTATCCATTTCCCTTTTTAAATTTTCTAACCTACCTGCCCGATTAAGGGATCTGACATTCCACGCTCCGATCCGTAGAACGCCAGTTTTCTTTCTCCTGATAACGACATCCTCTTGAGTAGTCCCCGCCCGGAGATCCGAATGGGGGACTATTTTACCTCCGGAATATTTTACCCAAGAGGACGCCATCATCATTTAATCATACAGTAAAGCTGCATGCCCTCGGGAAAAATTACGGCCGTAGTTTCCTCTTGCTTTCAGCCGTTCGCAGTACCAGCACAGCAAGGCCGTTTTGGTTATTGTTACAAGGCCAGATCAGTCAATCATCCAGACTGTTGCCCTTGCAACTACTGAAAAGGCTGCTGCCCCTCTTCAGGAACCGCACGTTTGTCTGGCCTCTCAACAGATACCCCTCCGTTGCGGTTGTACCTACGGTACGGCTATCTGTATCGCTGAGGCACGCAAGCCTCCCCACCAACGGCAAGGTCCATGGTTCATGGGGGGGAATGTAAGGGTAGCAGTGGCAAATCGTACAGCTACCACAGCACAGATAAGAGGGCACACGTGTAGCCCGTTTTCCACTAGCGGCACAGTATCGGCACGCACGGCTTGACTGGTGCTGTCAGAGCGTCAAATGCTAGATGTAATAGCGGACCGTGGTCTTCAGTGATGAAAGCAGATTGTGCCTGTATGCAAGTGAAGGGCGTTTGCTCTCACGACGTAGCCCTGGTGACTCATAGAGTGCCTTCGTCCAAGACACGCTGGCCTTATGATCAGTACACCTTCGGCGTTTCTGCAAGGTCGCTCGGTACGTTCAGAATGTTGTTAGACCCTTTCTTTTGCCGTCCTTGCAACAGGAAGGTAATGTGTTGTTCCAATAGGATAATGCTCGCCCAGATACAGCCCGTGAAACTCAAGGTGCGCTGCAAGACGTGCAACTTCCCTGGCCCGCACTATCGGCGGACCTGTCGCTAGTCGAGCACGTGTGGTATATGATGGGACTAGACGTGGCTCGTGCGACTCTTGAACCAGAAACACTTACAGAAGTGCTTGACCACATCGAGTAGGCGTGGCATAACGTATCCGAGGACAGTATTCTTCACCTGCACTATGGACTGTATGCCAGAGTCAGCGCCTGGTACGTCTGCCCGTGGAGGCTACACCACATACCAATATGCAGCATTATCGATACCTGGTACATTAGAACCGCTTGTGCTATTGATGTGTAAATTTTCATATACTCCATATGCACTGTTGCATCAGTAAATCTTGAATGAATTGGAACCTGCTAAAGGGGGTGTGTACATTTTGTTCCGGCAGTGTATTTTTCATATTTACAAGTAAACTTCTCTGCCAACTGTCTAATTCAGTTCCACTTGTGGGAACTGTTAAGTTTGGCGACTTCTCTGAGTCCCACACTCATGTTTACAGTGCCTCAGTGCCGTATTTCACTGTACCTGACCGTTCTTTTCCCTCCTGGAAGAATAAATTAAATGACTGTATGTGTGCAGTTAGGAATTCTATGTGCATAACCCTGGAAGTTTGAGTAGTCTGATACTGTGACTGTATTGTCAGTGCAGCAGATACTTGGTGGACAACAAAGAAGTTTCTGTTTGTTTTGGACCAAACATTTGTGTAGGTTCACACAATACAGTAGGCCTGCTCTCTGGTCACTTCCATTGGAAGGATAAACCCCGGTTTTGTATGGCTAGCTCGTCACGGTCGGCTGGGTGTTTGTTAAGATCAATTCCTCGTAAGGGTTTCTCCTCGATAGTTTACCTAATGTTTGAATTGTGTAATTTTCAGTCTACCTGAAGCCGTAACGCCTTTCTCCTACACCTTTACAGTCTATTAGTTCGTGTGAGGAATTTTATTTTAAAGTCGCGAGTGCAGAACGCTTTGAAGTTTACGTGATTTCGTAGGCTACTGTTTGATTGATCTAGTCACTTCAAGATGTGGAGATATGCTGAATGGGCAATGTTTCACTGCGATCAGCTTCTGATCTTTCTAAACGCGAGTGTGGGTGGATTATATGACACCAATATCATTCTGCCACAGATTTTTCAATATATTTGACCGTTTCTTTCTGTACATCCATTTGCTCGGTACTTGCGTTGTTCATTACTACCATGTGTTAGTGCTCATGTTTAAGAGCTTTCAGGTTTCACATCTTGTTGTTCAGTACTTACCTTTGATCGAAAGAAACCACCACGTTTACATGTACTGGTTTAAAAGCCTTTTTGCTGTAGCTTCCGTGAACTTCCTCTTACACTGTATTTTTAAAATAAGTTTCTCAGTTCATGTTTTGACCTTTGTTAGTGTGTTTCAACGGTAACTTTACATACCCATTCCGCGTGTTAAAATCGAGGGAGCAGCCTCTCTTTGCTAGCCATGTGTGGCCATCATGGAGAGCTTTGTTCTTTTCTTTTCTCCTATATGTAAACCTATGTAACTGCATTTTGGTGTAGCGTTAAACCATCCTTCGATTTTTTCCGCTCCATAAACCACGAGCTTACCAGCGGACTCAGACCAAAGGTTTACAATTTATCAAGTGCGGGCCTTAATTTGTATTAGCCATAAACAATCCTCAGAATTTATTAGGTTCGTAAGTGTTTTTATTTAATTTATGCTCACTTTTCTCCGTAATTACATTCAGGCTTTCCATAAGTGGGGAATTCATTCCACGCACAATCCTCCTCTGATGCAAGGCATATCCCACAGCACTTTCTTGCGCAATAATTGCATACGTGCCATTGTCTTTCATGAATTGTGAATTATGTAAAGTAGCCCAAGGTTAAATAGGTTGGGTCTTACATTCCTGAATCGACAGCCTTAACTACCAAACCAGAGCGAAGGCTATTCAGGCTGCAGGCACAGCTTTATGTAATATTGCAACCTTCTACACATAGCATTGCAACTGTTCAGTTTTCTCAAAACCACAACTCTATCATTGTCAGCAAGTGCAGTTAAAAATAATGTCATCTAAATGTACTACTTTTCTTATCAATATTATTGTGACTGACTTTTTTGCGCTAGTTCGCAACTAATATCCCTATATTTGCTCAATTCAGTTTATACTAAGTAGATATGATGTAAATACAACCTGAAAACGAATCTGTATTCATTGAAAGATATTTACATTTAAATTACAGTTCTCATGTGCTATAAGAGCATGTACATAAACTTGGACCTTATACCGAAACAGTTTATTGTCTTCTGCTGTCAGACAGTGTCAGGTTTCCCTCAGGTTGCCAAATTTCTCCTTGGTTAGCTTCATAGCTTGCTCGATGCGGAGCTTGAATAGCTTCAATGATAAGCTGCAATAACCACTCTTTCCTTTCCATGTTGTTCGCCTGCTATAACTACTGTCTGGTTTCTGGACAAGCTGTAAATAATCTTTTTCTGCTTGTTTTTTTATCCCTGCTCCCGTCAGAATTTCAAAGAGTGTTCTCGGGTCAATACGGTCAAAAGTTTTTCACTAAATCTGCAGATGCTCCGAATGTAAGTTTGGCGTTCTTCGTTGTGCCTTCTACAATAAATCGTAGAGTCAATATTGCCTCACGTGTTCTTGTATTTCTCTGGAACCGAAGCTCATCCACCCCGAGATCGCCTTGTACCGGTTTCTCTAATCTTCCGTATCTAATTATTATCAGTATTTTGTAACCACGGCATTAAACTGATAGACAACTGACAACAGCCTTCTGGGTTTCATACAAACGCGTATTAGTGCACCATGTGGTAAAAGAGTTGTTTGTAGATTTTAACATTATTTAAATTTTTTGAGTAGATATTTTATTTGGATCTTTTCTCCTTAAACACCATAATGCTTAATTATACTAACATGTTCGAAATCCTATTACAATATTATGTGCTATATTTATACATACCAATTCAAGTGCAACATCTGCTCTGTTCTTGTATTTAGATGACAGACTAAAAGGTAAATAAGTAAACAATAAATAAGCATCATCAATCCGAAGGTTGGTTTGAACAGCACAGTTGCTGGTCATGGTCCAGTTACGATTGGCATGGCTTCTCCAGCCATTAGTGGGACCTACGGTTTAATGAGGATTGCCCATAATAGAGCTACTTTGCGTTTTTTGCGTTAACAAACTGCTGTGTCCTCCAAAGAAACAAGACAAGATGCTAGAAAGGCATGGCAATCTTCCACAAAAAGACTATGAATTCTTATTGTTTTATTTTCTTTGAGTATTTATTTACCCTTATCAGATTAAGGCTTTCAGGCCCTCTCTTATACCGGGCCAGGGTTTTACATATAGAGCAAGTGTCTTCATTTTAGTTATTTCTTGACCATAGTATTATTGCACCAGAGAGTCAGTGCTCATCTGTCAGCCATCGAGATTCAGTACGCAATCGGGGCTGACAGTATACGCACAATTTCCCTTAAAGCATTGAGAATGGAATGAGTTTTCCTCAGTCATCGCTGTACTTATTTCCTGTAACGTCACTGCCTGTTTCGAAAACGATCAAGTGCAATAATCTCTTTGTTGTGTAGTGCTTAAGAAATGGCAAAATATAATATGATAAATAATAATGAAACAATATTAATAGAATTAAAAATTATTTGAAAGAGGATATGAATGTATCTAATGGTAATGTGAATGACAGTACTGACAAAGATTTAATAACACTAATAGTGGCGGTGTAACTACTATTGCTGTTGCCACTGCTAATACTAATGATAGTAATTAGTATATTTATAGGTGAATAGAAATGATTTTTTCTGACACAACGAGTTCTGAGAGGCAGAAATTTAGGTGCACTACTCCATCTAAGGGCACTAGGAAACGAATATCTTCTGGTTGCGAAGAAAAGTGCTCAGCTGTAATGGGGTGAAGGGTGCGTGCAGGGACAAAAGCCCTGTTACGACTCCAAGAGGGAGAGCATGGGATGGGTGATTCCAGAGATGTGCAGAAATTTACTGCACTTCTTCGACGTGGCTGGTCACGCATTCCGCAACTTCCAAAAGGTCGATGAAGGGCCCACTAGTTCCCCTACCTCAGCGGTTCCAAAACTGCCAATTTTTGTCGGTTTAGAAGTAAGGAGCCCAGCAACCAAGTGCTGCACAAATTTATATCTGTCGAAACTATGGTAACTGTTTGGCTGTTATTTTCCAGTCCTTTCAAGTTCCTACGTGCACCGTTGCTGAAACGCAGCCATTTTTAAAATGCTGTTTTTAAGCTAACAGAACAATTCAAGCTTGGTACACTCTTCCATATCTGCCATATCTTAGTTTACATATTTTGTCACGCACAGTTTTGCTGTAGATGCATAGTTGCCTTTGGTTTTCTCGTCAGTTTTTGGTGCTTAGCTAAATCCAAATGAAGAGTTAAAACTCTTTGCAAGGGAAACAGACTCATTGAATGACATATTGACAAAAATGCATGGCGGAGTCGAAAGGCTCCTGCCTAGTGCAATGTGCATGTCAGTCACAAATATCAACAGTTAAAATGCATAATTAAGAGTAGTAACCAATATTGTAGGGCTCTGTCGTAAGACTTTTAAATTAAAAGACACGTGACGGATTCGGCTGACATTTATTATGGCACATACGTGGCTAGTGACGTGCGCCAATTCCAGTTATTATTATTAATACGAATCGTATGGAAATATACACGTCACTTCAGAAACAAAAATAAAACATGTACATAATTTACAGATTTAAAGATATAATGTTGTGACTTGGCAAGACAGCCAAGCCACTAGGAGAGGAAGCCGAAAGGCACGCGTTTAAGCTCACGCAGGCTGGCGTGAGGTCTGGAACAGTTAAGGGAATTTATAATAGCAAAGAACGTAGCTTCTAGAATACTTAACTTTAATTCATAATTGGTGAACATCGGTCTGACGGTACATGCATCACAAGACAAATAGCAAATGATAATGGCGCCTTGCTAGGTCGTAGCAAATGACGTAGCTGAAGGCTATGCTAACTATCGTCTCGGCAAATGAGAGCGTAATTTGTCAGTGAACCATCGCTAGCAAAGTCGGCTGTACAACTGCGGCGAGTGTTAGGACGCCTCTCTAGACCTGCCGTGTGGCGGCGCTCGGTCTGCAATCATTGATAGTGGCGACACGCGGGTCCGACGTATACTAGCGGACCACGGCCGATTTAAAGGCTACCACCTAGCAAGTGTCGTGTCTGGCGGTGACACCACACATAATATTTCTATTACTAATGACATCTGCTTTAGTGTCCAAGAAGCCCGAGGTGCTTCCAGGACACTCTTCGAAAACAGGTCTGACTGTCTTGAAAAGCCACAGGTGAGCTCCGCACTGGTAACCTTTCTCCAGCTACGTAACAGGTCATCGCATCTCCCACCATTATTTCGGTTCATACTGGTGTAATCCACGTTTTGCGCGGCTTAGAAAATTACCGTGATTTGATGTTAACTTGGAGAAAGTTATGAATCCATGGTGGAGTGTTATAATAACATCATTTTTGGGTCAAAGTTTCAGGGAGATTGAAATTCGGAATAGCAGGTATATCCTCCATTTACAGCTGCTGGATGTTACACATTTTCTTATACTCACTCAGAAGGATATAAAAAAATGGTTCAAAGGGCTCTGAACCTTATGAGACTTAACATCTGAGGTCATCAGTCCCCTAGAACTTAGAATACTTAAACCTAAGTAACCTAAGGACATCACACACATCCATGCCCGAGGCAGGATTCGAACCGGCGACCGTAGCGGTCACGCGGATCGAGACTGAAGGACCTTGAGCCACTCGGCCATAGCGGCCGAATAAGCATATCCTTTCTTCCGTTGTGGTTCAGAGCACGTTACCAGATTAGTGGCCGGCTGGAGTGGCCGAGCGGTTCTAGGCTCAAAAGTCTGGAACCGCGCGACCGCTACGGTCGCAGGTTCGAATCCTGCCTCAGGCATGGATGTGTTATTGTCCTTAGTTTAGTTAGGTTTAAGTAGTTCTAAGTTCTAGGCGACTGATGACCTCAGATTTTAAGTCCCATAGTGCTCAGACCCATTTGAACCATTTTGAACCAGATTACTGTAGTGGAATCCATTCTACCAGTGACAAGCCGTACTGTTTCGGTTACTGGCTTCGTGTGGCTACTTTTTATCCAAACAGGGGAGCAATATTCTGTTGGTGAATAGCCAGAGCCAAAGACCGATGATCTTAATGTAGAAGCTCCAGAACACGATGCTAAACCACGTAAATTTTGCAGAATATTTTTTCTTGATCTCAATTTAGCTGCAGTCTTTGTTAGAAGCTGTTTAAATAACAGAGTTGCGTCACGCATAACCCCAACGTACCGTGGACCAGACCATCAACTTCGGAATCAGTACAAGGTAGGCAAGGATACTTCTCAGGTGACACCACGTGGATTCAGTTTTGTAAGGGTTCGTTTGAAGTACACATTTACTGAAATATTGGGCCATTAGACAGCCATAAAAATGCAACACCCTCAAGAACAAGGTCATTGATAAGTCAGGTGACAGGTAGGTTGAAGTGTATGATAACAGATTCAGACCACATGAAACACACATGTCACGGGGTGCTTAAACAGCCGCATTGGTACATCTGGCCGCAACGCAGGCGTGTATTCTCACATGCGAACGATCATAAAGATGTCGAATGGGATCCTGCGATACACTGTCCCAAGCATCTTGCGCCTTTGGTTGCAATTCGGCAATGGTTTTTGTAAGCCCTGGAGGACGAGTAAGTTTCCGCTATATCATATCCCTTATGTGTTCTATTTCCGAGAGATCTGGTGATCTTGCTGGCCAGGGTAGTTGTTGTACACCACAAAGAGGCAGTTGCGTCGCAGCTGCCGTATGTGGACATGCACTGTCCTGCTGAAAAAGCACATCATGTTCCTGTCGAAGAAATGACAGTAGCACGGGGATAACAGCCTATGCAATGTAGAGGGAAATGGTTTCTTTACCCTGCAGAAACATAAATTGTGATTATGAGTTGCAAATGATGCCACACCCCCTTCCCCCCCTCAAGCACATACATGAAGCCTGGGATGGAACTTGTTTGTCCTGGGCAAATGCACTGTAGAATGGCAGCTCACAAAGACGTACGGGTGTATGTCCATCACTCACATACAGACAGAACTTGCTCTCGTTGCTGAATACGACAAAGTGTCATTAAACACTCTAGTCAATTCTTTCACGACACCAAAGTAGCCATGCTTTTCGGTGTTCTAGTGTAAGTTGTAGACTGACCAGAGGCACAGGTGATCTCAACAGGGCTGCACGCAGGCCGTTCCCAGTGGTTCCTGGTGACACAGCAGGTGCCTGAATTTCGTCCCTCGATGATGTGCTGTAGGCCATCACTGCTTGCACAATGCGTCTATAACGACGTGCTGAGAGCATGGTCTATAGGTGTGGGAATGTTCCACAGACCAATATTGAAAGCGACGACACAATGGTGATACACTGTGCCCAACTTGGGCAGCAGTCGTTCGATACGCTCATCCAGCTTCCCGAAGGCCTCACTGCGCCCCCTTCAAATGGTTGAAGCTGTTCAACTTGTTGGTGGGAGGTAGTTGTATCCACAGGGAATACTGCAA
This sequence comes from Schistocerca cancellata, assembly GCF_023864275.1. Taxonomy (NCBI): domain Eukaryota; kingdom Metazoa; phylum Arthropoda; class Insecta; order Orthoptera; family Acrididae; genus Schistocerca; species Schistocerca cancellata. Next base: position 73,747,262 of record NC_064634.1, on the reverse strand, counting down.
ACATTTTTCACCTTTAAACTCAGCACAGCTGCTACCTGTAGAGTCAAAACAGATGGTGTACTGACGAGTCTACTCATCACTATCTGACAGTCGATTACCATGACAAATGAAGCACTAACATTACAACCCTTCAGTGTGCATATATTATAAACCTTGGCGCCACTGAAAGCAGGCCCTGAACATGTCACATTTTTTCTGGAATTTACACTGGTGCCTTATTAGTATATCTTTATTGATCTCGAGTTGTTTGCTCTGTATTTCTGTCACCCAGTCATCAGCATTGTCAAAATTCCAAGACTGCAGTAAGAACCTAAATAATAGCGGAGCTAGGACTGAGTCTTGAGGTAGGTCGTTGTTAATGGTCTTTTGGTCACGAATGACATTGCCAATGATTACCTCAAGTCTTCAGCCTGTGCTATTCTTATACATCCTATTACTGCGAGTAACTGCTAAATAACATCCTTCCTCCACACTACTACGATACGGCTTACTGACATATTGCAGAGAGTGGCCAAGAGAAAATCATAGATCAGCTACTGCTTGCGCAGCTCGTTTATTGGCGGCAAGCACAGCTTTGACAAATTGCGGTGTTCCGGCTTTGAGGACCAGTTCCACGCTGCATAAAGATGTATTAGCCATCACAGCTGCCAAGGAGGTAATCCGAGAACTGGAGCGTCATACCGCGTTCGCATATGCTCTCTCTCTCTCTCTCTCTCTCTCTCTCTCTCTCTCTCTCTCTCTCTCACACACACACACACAAACTGAAAAGCCAAAACTTTATGACCGCTGCCTATCGTGAAGTTGGATGCCGCCTGGTGGCTTTGTGGGCACGCGACGCGGTGACAAAAGTATGTGAGCGGAGCAGACACGTACGGGGGATCACCCTAGCGAAGATATGAGCTGCAAATGGGAAAATCCATTCTGATAAGCGACTTTATTATTATTATGTAGAGCCTATGAACGAGTATTTCGAAAACGGCGAAGCTGCTCGAATGTTCACGTGCTACTATCGTGAGCATATTCGGAAAGACAAAGAAGGACAGTGAAACTACCACTAGCCGCTAAAAGGTAGGACGCCCACGATTCCTCACAGAACGTGTGGTTCGGAGTCTTATATGCTCTGTAAAATGGGATAGATAGTCATCCGTGGCATATCTGCCGAAAGGGCACATAGATGGAGCACGCATACAAGCTACGGAGCACACCGTACATCGTACATTGTTGGACATGGAGCTCCACAGCAGAACACCTCTACGAGTTCACATGATGGGGCGGTAAAAATAAAGAAGTGCGGTTGAAGCGTGTTCTCACGAAATGTGCATATACAAATGTTGGTTAAAAATGTTATTGCAAAATTTTGGCTCTCAGGGGATGATTTCCACATTTGGTGCATTAGTACACTTCCGCACCCGTGTGCATATGTTATAGTTTTTGAAGTAATTATTCACTCAGACATAAGTACAGTTTATGCTAGGGAACAAGAATTAGGCGATTATTATACTAAAATCAATTTTTCACGACACAGTTCAATCACTATTTACTGGCCTTGTTCTTTTCTTTCACGCAAAGAAATTAGCACTGGTGAGACGGTTTACAGTTTTTCTTTGATAATAATTTGACTCCGAGTCCCCAATAGTACTAATGTAGGCTGCTATAAACGAAATTTATCAAATAATACGATCAGAACCACAAGTCCCACTGTCCTCTTTGTTCTAACAGTTTTGGCGCGAAATCACAGTTCGCCACATGTTCACTTACGACGATGTGTACCTCGTAAATCGTACTCAAACAAATAATCATAGCACTTCCTGTTCACCAAATATATGCTTGCACACTTGCACTATTAAACAATACTCTTTCTCGAAATAAATAGGCGTGAAAAACAATTCTCAAACGGCCACATGGGCCGCCCTCAAGTGGGGCTTGCTCGCCACCTACCCTCCAAAATGACTGCCCAACGACTGACCCCTGACCAAGACGGCCGCTCGCTTATATAGGCTCGGATGTCCAACCCCCTGGTTATTTAAGTACCAGTCTCACCAGTTAAGGTTACAAATTTTGATACATACATCCCTCGACAGAAATAAGTACACCATCGGAACCGCGCTAACAAAGTACATCTTATTTACTATGTTACATTAATTTCTGGGATTATTCTATCACCCGTAAATCAAGGTTTAGTTTTTGCAAAATTTCGCCACTTAGCGCAGCTTTGTTTGTTGACATCTGTGCTGCATAGTTTTAACATAGAACTGCATGTAGCACCGTTTTTAGACGTAATCTATAGTAGCTCAAAATCTTCATATCTATAATAATGAATTAATTATTGGCGATAAATGTTAATAATAATTTGCAAACAATGAAAACTATTGCAAGTTACATGTATAGTATAATTTAATTAGTTTAAAATACGTGTGACGCCACCCAAAATATTATATAATTCCGTTCTTTAAGACGTGAATTTTCTATTGAATTTTATGAACAATTTTCCCTCGAACTTTGTTTACGGCTCTTTACGGGCTTAATTATACATGAATCTTAACATATGACTACGGCATTCGATCCGCTATGACGAGACGTTTTTAATGAGTGCTTGCTCATCCATGTAAGTTGTTATTTACTATTTTTATTAATCTTTTAGTATTCGTGATATTAACCGATTTTTAGGTTACTATAACTTTTGCGTCTCGTCACTTGAAATAAAGACCGATCTTTCAGAAGGTGCATATTGCTGACCACAAGCCACTGCCGCATCGCTCTTCACCGTAAGTTACATAGTTTTCGCGTAATGCGCGAAAAACCAAACAATGCCCCAAGCTGCGGACCACGTGGCCGCCCGGCGACCGTTGCAAAATATCGCGCGGGCGCGCCTAACGCTTCCGCGAATCGCTCACCATGTAGCGCGCTCGATCTCCAGAAAGCAGTCCTTGCATATTAGAAATATTCATCTAGTAACGGGGGTTTATACCGTCACAATGTTGACTCAACGACATTGTCAGTTTCGACTGTAGTGGGCACGGGGTCATCGTGATTCGACCGTCGATCAGTGGAAACGTGTCGATTCTTCGGGTGAATTGTACAGGGCTATTACAAATGATTGAAGCGATTTCATAAATTCACTGTAGCTCCATTCATTGACATATGGTCACGACACACTACAGATACGTAGAAAAACTCATAAAGTTTTGTTCGGCTAAAGCCACACTTCAGGTTTCTGCTGGCAGAGCGCTCGAGAGCGCAGTGAGACAAAATGACGACAGGAGCCGAGTAAGCGTACGTCGTGCTTGATATGCACTCACATCAGTCAGTCATAACAGTGCAACGACACTTCAGGACGAAGTTCAACAAATATCCACCAACTGCTAACTCCATTCGGCGATGGTATGCGCAGTTTAGAGCTTCTGGATGCCTCTGTAAGGGGAAATCAACGGGTCCGCCTGCAGTGAGCGAAGAAACGGTTGAACGCGTGCGGACAAGTTTCACGCGTAGCCCGCGGAAGTCGACGAATAAAGCAAGCAGGGTGCTAAACGTACCACAGCCGACGGTTAGGAAAATCTTACGGAAAAGGCTAAAGCAGAAGCCTTACCGTTTACAATTGCTACAAGCCCTGACACCCGATGACAAAGTCAAACGCTTTGAATTTTCGGCGCGGTTGCAACAGCTCATGGAAGAGGATGCGTTGAGTGCGAAACTTGTTTTCAGTGATGAAGCAACATTTTTTCTTAATGGTGAAGTGAACAGACACAATGTGCGAATCTGGGCGGTAGAGAATCCTCACGCATTCGTGCAGCAAATTCGCAATTCACCAAAAGTTAACGTGTTTTGTGCAATCTCACGGTTTAAAGTTTACGGCCCCTTTTTCTTCTGCGAAAAAAACGTTACAGGACACGTGTATGTGGACATGCTGGAAAATTGGCTCATGCCACAACTGGAGACCGACAGCGCCGACTTCACCTTTCAACAGGATGGTGCTCCACCGCACTTCCATCATGATGTTCGGCATTTCTTAAACAGGAGATTGGAAAACCGATGGATCGGTCGTGGTGGAGATCATGATCAGCAATTCATGTCATGGCCTCCACGCTCTCCCGACTTAACCCCATGCGATTTCTTTCTGTGGGGTTATGTGAAAGATTCAGTTTTTAAACCTCCTCTACCGAGAAACGTGCCAGAACTGCGAGCTCGCATCAACGATGCTTTCGAACTCATTGACGGGGACATGCTGCGCCGAGTGTGGGAGGAACTTGATTATCGGCTTGATGTCTGCCGAATCACTAAAGGGGCACATATCGAACATTTGTGAATGCCTAAAAAAACTTTTTGAGTTTTTGTATGTGTGTGCAAAGCATTGTGAAAATATCTCAAATAATAAAGTTATTGTAGAGCTGTGAAATCGCTTCAATCATTTGTAATAACCCTGTATTATTGCTACACTAGGGCGATGGTCGTCCTCACAAACGCCGTCATCAAGGTAAAGGCAACTTGAAATTCGCTGCGCGCCACACACTCAGGATAGTGGGAGCAGTATTATTCTATGGCAGACGTTCTCCTATCCTTGCTTGGGACCTCTGGTAGTAATTGAAGATGCAAGATGGCCTACTCGACGGCGATGTCATCTTTTGGCAGTATAACTGTCCGTGTCTCGGAGCCAGATCCGTTCTACAGTTGTTTGAGGAGCATTATAGTGAACTGACGTTGATGTCTCGACGACCAAATTCGCCTGATGTACATCCTATGGAATCCATATGAGTCGCTATCGGGCACCATCACAGCATACACAAATAAGTGGCCCGTTATTTACGAGAATTACGTGATCTGTGGGTAGACGTCTAATGCCACGTACCTCAGCAAACCTTGTAAGTAGGCTGTTTAGGTTCTTATATTGGTAACGCCGCCACCACGTATCGCTCTCTGTATGAAAATCACTGGCTGTGCTGTGTGCAGTCTGTGGCTAGTTTGCATTGTTGTCTGCCATTGTAGTGTTGGGCAGCTGGACGTGAACAGCGCGTAGCGTTGCGCAGTTGGAGGCGAGCCGCCAGCAGTGGTGGATGTGGGGAGAGAGATGGCGGAGTTTTGAAATTTGTAAGACTGGATGTCATGAACTGCTATAAATATTATGACTATTAAGGTAAATACATTGTTTGTTCTCTATTAAAATCTTTCATTTGCTAACTATGCCTATCAGTAGTTAGTGCCTTCAGTAGTTTGAATCTTTTATTTAGCTGGCAGTAGTGGCGCTCGCCGTATTGCAGTAGTTCGAGTAACCAAGATTTTTGTGAGGTAAGCGATTTGTGAAACGCGTAGGTTAATGTTAGTCAGGGCCATTCTTTTGTAGGGATTTCTGAAAGTCAGATTGCGTTGCGCTAAAAATATTGTGTGTCAGTTTAAGCACAGTCTTGTATGATTGTTCTAAGGGGATGTTTCAACCTACCAACAAACTGTCGGATCTCTTATAAACAGAGTCAGTGATTTATTTCGTTCCAAAGACGGACAAAGAAGCTATTAAGGACTGGGTCATAATGTTTTGGCTCATCGGTGCATATGCACACAGAGTGCGATAAGGAAATAATACTACGGTACAAAGCGAAAGGCAACCAGCACGGCCATATCTGATGACGTCACTCGAGGAGCGCAGCAAGAGGCGACCCCATCTCAGGGAGGGTCAGAGGCGGGGCCTTTTTAATCCGAGCCTTCCGATACAGCGGCGACCGGGGGAGCAGCGCATAATTACGGCGACGTCGATGGCGCTCGGAGCACCACGGATGAGCCGAGCGGCCGATGATCACTGCTCAGCCGCGGGGGAGCGCGCCGCCACTTGCTGACAACTGACGACGAAGAAGCGATTCGACATCGGCAGATTGCCCCGTCGGCGTGCCATCAGTGCCCCCCCCCCCCCCTCCCCCGCGTGTGTGTGTGTCTGCGCGCACGCCGGCCGCGTATTGTAGCGATCTGTCGCGCAACCAATCCGCATTGAATCGCAGTGGGAGGGACCGTCCCGCTCGGCTGATAGCGCCGGCGTGCCGCGCCGCGCCGCGCCACGGCGACGCGTCCCGTATTGATGAAATGTTTTGCCCGCCGCAGCCGTCGCTAGATTGCTGCCGCCGCCGCTGCTGCTGCTGCTGCTACTGCTCGCGGAGCGTGCTGCTCCGGGGGACAGGTGTTTAGTAATCTCCGGTTGTTTATGCCATTGTCTGCGCCAATCAGCTTCAACGTCGCCGGTTTTTATGTATTTTTCTGTAATTCCTTGCCTGAATGGAAACTTCAAAAAGGCCTTTTGTTTTTAGGGAATTCTCATCTTTCAAAACGCATGACGTGCAGTTCAAAATAATTATTTCCGGGACTCCCTCTCGCTCTCCATCCCTGTCCCTCCGCGTCGTCCTGTCTCACTGCCTCACTCTCTAGCGCTGTGCCATCTCCTCTCTCTCTCTCTCTTTCTCTCTAACCCACTCCCTGCCCTCATTCTTCCCCACCACCCTTTCCCTCTCGCTCTTCCTCTACTGTTTTTCCTCTTTCTTTTTTTTTTCATCCCTCCAGTGAGCGGAGCAGAAGAGTCCCAAGTACTGTGTGCAATAACGTTTTTGCAATCGCGGGTGCCTGACGGAACAAACGGTTCAGCGGGAATTTATAGGGCAACGCTATCGCTAATGAGAAAGTAACTCTCGGGGTATGTTCAATAATACACGGCGGGCCCTGTGTGCGGCGCGCAATCATCGGGGAAGGAAGGTATGCGCCGCTAAAATCCTCCGGTGCCTCGGTTTGCGCTCGCGGCGCAGTGGAGTCGGCCTTCCGAAGCGCCCCGTGGGTGTCCGACGCACAACTCGAGGGCGCGCTTCACCCTTTGGTCATCTGAGGCACCAGGACACGCTCTGAAACAATGAATGCCCCCGATCACAATAATTATTTAATTTTTTTGTTCAGCGGGAAAGGAGAACCTCAGACTTGCAATATTGTAATGTAGGTGCTGAGAGATTCTTAATTAGCCGGCTGGAGTGGCCGAGCGGTTCTAAGCGCTACAGTCTGGAACCGCGCGACCGCTACGGTCGCAGGTTCGAATCCTGCCTCGGGCATGGATGTGTGTGATGTCCTTAGGTTTAGCTAGTTCTAAGTTCTAGGGCAGTGATGACCTCAGAAGTTAAGTCCCATAGTGCTCAGAGCCATTTTTAGATTTTTCATTAATGGCACTGTGGCTCGCTCGTAACGTCTAACTACAGAGCTGAAAGTATCTGTCACTTTTCGTTTATTTCACCTCTGGCAACGTTTGTGTTATGTTCGTCAAGTAGGTCTGAAACATAAGTAGGTGGTTGGAAGAGAGCTCCTTACTACTGAAGGTAGTTGCTTCTACGAGGTGGTTTTATTGCATGCAGCAATTACACAGCCTCGTTACAGGGTCAAAGAGAGTTAGCCGGGAGACCAAAAATAAACAGGGTGATTCAGTTGCCACTACTGAGGTCTTTACATGCAACCCGCACTGCATCTGTATCAGGAACGGTATTCAGACAGGCGACAGACTCTTAATCGATGGGCTACCGTTAGCAAACGGAATCATACTGTAAAAAATATAAATGAGGACTGGCGGTGAGTTACACAGTATTTTTGGACCAAGATATATCTTACTTCTGCCATACTCATCCATATGTCTCCAATCTTTCAAAATCATAATCGTATTGGTTTTGCATGTCTCTGCAAGTTTGTTCCGTTTATAGTACTTGATCTTCCGCAAATGGGTCTAAAACGTTGCCTTATAAAGTGTGTGTAACGATCGGAAACAACAAAATCTACAAGAGATATCAAAATGGGAACTAAGGAATTAACAACTTCCCAGCACATGATCCAATGAAAATATAAATATATGACTCGCCACATCATTGTGCTAAAGCAGATTCATAAACAAAATTTGTACCATAGGTCTAAGATGTCTTTGCATACTTTCCCAGTTATTCTGCTGAAGTTTGACAATGTGCTCCACATCACCAGACTCCAGAGCGAACTGGCCACCAACATAGTTCTGTCATGTGGGGTTGAATACAATGACATTGGCAAGGGGAGCTGAATCACAATATGTTTGGAGGGTGTCTCAGGGAATGAAAGGAATGAACATTCCAAGCAAAAAGGTCTGGTAAACATGGGTTCTAATGTGTGCTACCGACGAAAGATGGTGGTGCCACACCACAGTCGGCAATGCGCATTAATGCCACACACGTTACTGATGTCTCGCTGCAGACCGCAACGGCGAATGGCACAGGCTGAAGAAGACACATCCCCTCTCTCAGCACAGCAGTGCCCTCACACAGAGGTCAATATAGGCTCAAAATGGCTCTGAGCACTACGGGACTTACCTTCTGAGGTCAAGAGTCCCCTAGAACTTAGAACTACTTAAACCTAACTAACCTAAGGACATCACACACATCCATGCCCGAGGCAGGATTCGAACCTGCGACCGTAGCGGTCTCGCGGATCCAGACTGTAGCGCCTAGAACGGCTCGGCCACCCCGGCCGGTGGTCAATATAGGGCCGAGCTTGGAAGCAAGCTGACCAGTTCATCGCGTCAGTTGAATCATTCAACGTAGTCGAGTAGGACTAACGTGTCAGTAAAGTCTCAGACGGAAATGTATTTCGTGAGTGTTAATCACTGTACTTCAAGAGAACGTTTGTTATTTAGTGTATCAAGCTATGCTTCAATAGTCAGTGACAGTTGTAAATTATCAAACTCTCCTGTGGCAACGCGGTTCTAGGCGCTACAGCCTGGAGCCGGGTGACCGCTACGGTCGCAGGTTCGAATGCTGCCTCGGGCATGGATGTGTGTGATGTCCTTAGTTTAGTTAGGTTTAATTAGTTATAAGTTCTAGGCGACTGATGACCTCAGAAGTTAAGTCGCATAGTGCTCAGAGCCATTTTCCTGTGGCAACGCGTTCTATCAACTCAAGTAAATCTATTTATCATTCACGTAATAAAGTAAAACAATTTTTCGTATGTTGTATATCGATTTACGATTTCCCAGAACAATCAAAGAATCCACAGTTACGGCTGAACAATTCTAGTTTTGTCTGGTTAAAATTCGTCCTCATATTAAGGCTTGCTTATGACACCAGAAGACTTGTTTCAGTGACGATTTGCGCTGTACTGTCGTGCATGGTACCAATATCTTAAAAAAAGACGCTTTCGAAAGAGCGATTTTTGAGGGGGTCATATCTTGATCACAGAGATAACGGCTGAAGTGTTTTGGACAGCCCTTAGCCAGCGACCATTTGTACACCTATCGGAAGAACCGGCGTACCGTAGCTATTCTACAATATGTGGTCAACATTTAAACATTACACACTTCCTCCGGCCCAGCCAACTTGAGCAGATCGGTTGGTTCTTTTGCATTAGGTGTGGTCTAGGGTGGGCCTTAAGCAGCTTGTAAAAGCACCATTTGTTCATGGTCGGTTCCTAAGAAAACCCCGAAAAATCATAATTTTTGAGTACCAAAAGTACCATTTATGGGAGTGGCCACATAAATCATTTTTGTCCATACAGGGGTTTTGGAGTCATTGCATGTGTTCAGAGATCACCAAGTTATATTTTTAGTCGCCATTTTTCACCAATGAAACTTTATGACCCGGTGTTTCTGTACATCGAACAGTCAACACCTATGCAGGCTGTCTTGACCTGGGAATTATTGAATGGTGCCACATGGCGGTCTAGGAGGCTTACAAAAAACTGTTATGTTATACGAAAGTCTTTGTACTTACAAGTCAGACATCGCATTTTCTTCGTGTAATGTAGGCGTAGCCTAAAAATGTTGCGTACTTTAATGTAAAATAGTACAAAGTGGTTTTGCGTTGGATGGGAGGCGATTTTGTGTTAACCTTATGTTATGCGTACTTTATCTTTGTTTATGTGTATCAAAATGTGTAAAAGTGTCGAAGTATATAAATAAACCGTTACAGCTTTACTGTCCTACAGAATTGTTTATATGTACAGGTAAACAGCACACAGTGCTAAAATAGGATAAGAAGCGAGCCAGCTGTGAGGGCACAAAATAGGCGAACATGCTCCTCTTTAAAATACTCTGATAGAAAAGTTGGGAACCAACTGCCTCAAACTTCATTCCGATTTCCTCACCAAAAATTTTGGCATGCGAACATATTCTCGCTCTTACGTGATGAAAGAGAGTAGCAGAGAGACAAGGATTGTAGAAGACGGACGAGACATTGTCAGTGCGGAAGAAAGAGAGACGTAAAAGTGATGGTGGGAGAGAGCATGTGGCAGTGAAAGGGAAAGAGAGGTGGATAAAGATAACAGCAACAGGAATCAAAGAGAGAGGAAATGTTGATAGTCAGTGATAGACATTGTCAGTAAAAGAGAAAGAGAGATCGATGGAAAATAGTAGCAGTGGGAGAATGACAAGAAGAGTTGGTAGAAATGAAACAGAGAGATGAGTGGTGACCATACATAGACTTGGGGGTCTATTCCACACCCCAGATCGGTGAATTTGAACACGAAAACATTTTTCCACTTTCCTGTGTACCTACGTGTTCCAAGTTTTCCTGTATAGAAGTGAAAACACCGAGCAAACCATGCCAAGACATTTTTGGAGAGGAGGCTTTGGTGGTTAAAGAGAAAGACAGCAGTGCCAGCGAAAGAGAAAGAGACAGTGGCGCTGGGAGAGAAAAAAAATGGGACAGAGACAATAACAGCGAGACAGAGAAACAGTGAAAGTGAGAGAGAAGGAGACAATGGTAGGGAAGAGCTAGAGAAAGGGATGAAGACAGTGACAGATATGAGAAATTTCCAATGGGAGGAAAAGGAGAGTGTTAGAGAGACAGTGACAGGGAAATGCTGAATATAAAAGCTTCACAAAGAGAGACGAGGGGAAACGGATTTAGAATGTTCTGTGTTACAATGTTCGCATGCCCAGGTTTCTTGGTGAGATAGGAGAAATGAGGTTTGAAGCAGCTGGTTCCACAGTTTTCTGTCTTCTGAAGAGCAGAATATTCGCCTCTTTTGTGCTCCAACAGGACCATTGTTCAGTTGGTTCTCTTATATGTGTGTTAGTCAAAGTTATATTGCAGCGATAGTAGTGCAGTTCCTTCGTCTCATCTATTTAGAACGTAAATATATTCAAAATATTCAAAAAGCAAGTACAACACACAGGTCACTTCACTCACAACTTGATTTCTGGCTCTAGATTGAAGCCTATAAGGAATTTTAATTTCATTTCTTTATTTACTCTACATTATAGTCTGTTGCCTAGTTTTCTACAGTAGGCTGAATGTCCTGTCTAGAATAATATTTCTACATTCATTTTAAGTTAAATAATAATAACGGTACAGTTAAAAATACATCTAAATATTACTAATGCTCTTACTACTCCATCTGACCATACATATTACAATCAAAACATCTGCTAATGTCTCTCTACAGTATCATTATTTCAACTGCTATTAGGATGTATGAACACAGAAAAAGTGTATGTACTTAACCATGTTATTAGCAGAAGTTGCTTACAGTTACTCGGTAGCATACAAGTGCGCAATTCTGTAACGAATCGGTAAGAAATCGGTTAGACAATGAATTAACTTCGAATAAATCTTTCCATCCTACATTGTTGGCGAATTCCTCCAAGCCAGCAAACAGTTTTCAAAACACGAGGGATAACCTTGAAAGGAATTTTTTACTGTATACAACGCAAAATGAATTGGTGTGCTGATAAGGCAAATTCCTAGCATTACGCAGACAATGTTTTTGACACACCAGCAAGATTAAAATTCCTCAGCTGAACAAGATACCCCCTAATTTACACGCCTTGGGTTTTCACGGAGACGCGCCCTTTCTTCGAGACATCCTCTCTCTCTCTGCCTCCCCCCCAACCTCTGTCATCTCTTGACCCTTTCCACACGGCGTTCACGCCGTGGCGAAACACTTATTTATTATGTCTTATAAATCTGCCACCTCCCCTCCCAATATTAGTTTACAATGTCGTCGTGCCGGCTGGGGGCATAATTAAGGCGATAGCAAGCTGGCGAATCCAGAGCGGGTGACGAGCGAATGGGGGGAAGTGGAGGAGGCGGTGGGGGCGGCAGTCTTTCACGTGGCCCAGTCCTGAAGGCGGCCGCCACCCGCAAGTTTTGGGGTTAATTGCAACAGGAGCCCGCTTCGCTCGCCAGCCCTTCTTTTCAAGGTAGCGGAGTGCCGGAAGACTTCGGGCGACAAACTATGTCAGCACGTGGAGCGAGAATTCAAATAATATGTTTTCACGCTTCGCGCTGAAAGTAGGTACTTATAAAACTCGAAAAAGTTTTATATAGAATAACGGAGTTACTTCAAAGTGTGATAAACTTCTAAAAATTGTGTTTAACGGGATTACTGTTAGTGAGCACGATTCTACTAACAGTTTTGATCAAACTTTTAGTCATACATATTAGAAGTGCGTCTTAACAGCCTCCTGATCATCCAGTGCGTCAGATGTACCAGATTTTCGAAGATATTCCTTCCCATCCCTTGCTTTCAGTGTCAAGTACTCCCTCTAAGTAGATGCACCTGTTTTTCGCAAAGCGCCATATGGTGAAATTTTTACGAAATTGTACAAATTTTCCTCAAAGCGCGAAATTATTCACCTTAAAGCAAAATCGGGAAATAATCGACGAAATAATATAGAATCACATCATTTGAAGTTAAAGCCGGAAATTTTATTCGAGTTATGGCAATCGAATCCACAACACTTCTGTATACTGTATATCGATAACCTATATCGCATCGAGTATTGCCAACTTCATATCCTGCACGGGGAAGTAAGACATTCAACAACGTCTGGCGCATTCTTCGATCTGGCCGCGTATTCCGTGATGGAAATTGTTGCTGATTGCCAGTGCATCCAGTCTTATATTTTATGATTTTTTTTGTGCTGCAGTTTATTAATATGGTAGTGACAGTGTTTCCTCGAGAAAAAGAATTTCCATCAAAAGGTTTTTATGTGTTTGACAAAACTAGAAATATACTTATGTGCAAATACTGCAGTCTGCGAATTGAGTGACAGAGAAAGTAAATACGTCTAAACCGTATTAATAACAGTTCTTCGGATGAGAACAAGGAGAAGGCGGCAACGACGACTGGTGTGGAAGGGCACGTTACTGTCACAGACCTTGGTGCAAATGAACGAACGAAAACCGGTAAGGAGGAATTCATTTTATCATGAATTGAAATTTTCATCATGCCTAATATTTCACTGGAAAAAGTTGACCATCGGAAGTTGAGAAAGTGGATTAATAAATACATATCAAGTTGGTGTGGAAGGGCACGTTACTGTCACAGACCTTGGTGCAAATGAACGAACGAAAACCGGTAAGGAGGAATTCATTTTATCATGAATTGAAATTTTCATCATGCCTAATATTTCACTGGAAAAAGTTGACCATCGGAAGTTGAGAAAGTGGATTAATAAATACATATCAAGTTTGTGTAACATTGCGCATTTTTGGAGATGAATAAATATAAGTTTAACTTATACTGGTGCTGATTTGACTGCGAGACTTCTGATCATTATTTCTCCTAGTGTAACTGAAGCTAGAGAGATGTTGTTTTGTGTAACGAAATGCACCTGATAGGGAAGATAATGCCTCCATACTTGCCTAGAATCCACAATCCTGTCTCAAAAACTATTCTTACACTTTTATAGTAAGACACAAACTGAGACCTTGTGAATCAGCAAAATTTGCACTTTTTTGTGCTGCCAACAATCACACGGCAACAATTTTGAATTGTAGAGACAGAGTGACCCACCCTACCTAGCCAAATTGTTACGCGCCATGTCTTTATAATGTTTACAGCATGAAGTCGTTGGATGTTGTATTGAAGGTGGGAACCCTCTATTTACATGTGCGCAAATCAACCGCGACGACGTGCGATCGCAATGTTGGCAATCAGAAGCCTCGCAATCGAACCAATTCTCATGTTTTTCCGTATATCACTTACTAAATTTAAATGGAAATTACAATCGAATTCTATATGCTTTCCCTAATCAGTAAGTTAATTACTGTTCTACTATTAGGCATGGCAAGATATGAAGACTAGTGAACTGAAACTATTGAAGACAATGCAATCGCAGGCGCAATACATGCGGCACAAATGAAGATGTAATATCCACAGGAACGTTTTCAAATCTAATTCAGTACCCCGTGAAAAATTAGTACCTGCGTAGTTCGCTTATGCAATGGTATTTTGGCTAAGGTAATTCATGCTGGATCCCTCATCATATTAAAGAAAAAAGAAATTAATAATTTAATTTCTTAAATTGTGTTAAATAGTCCTCTTATATTAGGTCCATTGACATTATTAAGTTTCTGGAGACATGAACTCATTTGGAAGACGGCAGGAAGGTTCTGGACCTCGAATCATCAAACAGAAGGAATAAAGATTAAAAGAAGCTGTAAAAGATGACAGTTTCAATTCCTTGTGACGAAATAAAGGACACAAAAAATGGCGGTGTGTGTTCATGGTTCTGATAAAAATACTTAGCCGTAGCGATAGTACAGTTCAGAAGTTGTTCTTTGGGGAGAGAAAGTTGCTGCAAATATAAGTGCAACAGAATGTTCACAAGCAATTATGAGTGTAATTCACACACTTGAAATTCAGTACCGAAATGTAGTTCGCATTCAGCACGTTGCATGGGAAAGTGCATAAATGCAATTAGGGTTTTAGTTTCACAAAGTTTATTACACTCGCAGTGATGGGCTCATATATTATCTTTGGTGGATAGTGTGTGCCGTGGAACATGGTGATTGTGTTGTCAAAGCAAAACACGTGTTTCTTAATACCTGGAAGAGTACGCACCACACGTTCAATTCTTAAATCAGAAATATGAAGGTGAAGCCACATAAGCTAAACTTGTTCCTATTCCTTTCATCATCAGGAGCAACTCGTAGTTTAGAAGTGTCGAGCACCTTGGAGAATATCTCAGTGATTCACTGAAACTGTTGAAGATGAGACCGTTGCTGTGATTAGATTAGATGAGATTGTTTTCGTTCCATAGACCCAAAAAATGAGATGATTTTCGTGGGCATGGAACATGTCAGAAAGTATAACATAAAAACATAAAACATTTGAATATGATACTTACTACCCTGATCATTTGTCAGGAGATTATCGAAATAGGTGAAGACAATGCGGTAAACTGGAACAGTTAGTATTTACAGAATTAACACGCTCTCAGAATGAAACATTGTTATGCACTATTAATAAATTTATCGTACAAAAAATACCTAACCTCGACTGTTGTGACCAAGTGCTGTCAAAACTGAAATCTAACACTTTTGACCAAGTGCTGTCAAAACTGAAATCTAACACACATTTTCACTTAAGATGGCTTAACAGTCTCTGTTAAGATATTCATTTATAGTGTAGAAGGAATTGCCTATCAAAAAGTCTTTCAAACTCTGCTTAAACTGTGGTTTATAGGAAACCAAGTTTTTAATGGTTGCTGGCAATTCATTGAAAATGAGTGTTCCTGAATATTGGACCCCTTTTTGGATAAAGGTAGCTAATTTTAGGGCTTTATGTAGATTGTTCTTATTCGTAGTATTGATACTATGTATTGAGCAGTTGGTTGGAAATAAGGATATATTACTTGAAACAAATTTCATTAAGGAAGAAATATACTGAGAAGTTGTGGTTAGAATACCAAGTTCGTTGAATTTACACTACAAATGAATCTTATCACGCGCTTTGGCACCCTAAAAACTTTTGCTCAGTTTGAGGAGTTACCCCAGAATATGGTCCCATACGACATAATGGAATGAAAGTAAGCAAAGTACACAAGTTTTTTTTATATTTATATCTCCTACATCTGACATCATTCTCACTATAAATATAGACTTGTTTAGGCGCTTAAATAGTTCTGTGGTATGCCCTTCCCAACTGCATTTATTACTGAGTTGTAATCCCAGAAATTTAGCACTGTCAACCTCTTCGATGTGCATGCCTTCATATTTTATACACATACTGGAAGGAAATCTCTTACAGGTTCTGAACTGCATAATGTGGTTCTTCTCAAAGTTTAATGACAGTGAATCAGCTTTAAACCATTTGTTAATGTCAGCAAAAATTTGATTAGCAGCTATTTCTAAATCTATACTTGACTTGATACTTATTGCAATGTTTTGTATCATCTGCAAACTAGACAAACTTAGCACCTGGCAATGTAACAGCCGAGAGGTCATTAATGTACACAAGAAAAAGCAGTGGACCCAAGATGGAACCTTGAGGAACACCACATGTAATTAATTTCCAATCAGATGAAAACTGACTGCTTACTGTACAGGTATTTTGCAACGACACCCTTTGTTTACTGTTTGATAGATAAGGCTCAACCATCTTACAGCATTACCAGTGATGCCATAATATTTTAATTTACTTAAGAGAATGCTGTGGTTCACACAGTCAAAGGCTTTTGACGGGTCACAGAAAATGCCAGTAGCCTCTAATTTATTATCTAATGAATTAAGTACATTCTCAATGTAAGTGTAAATAACCTTTAAGAAACCCAAACTGTGACTTGGACAATATATTACTTGCAGTCAGATGTTTATGGACACACTTGAACACAACCTTTTGAAATGTTTTTGAGAAAGCTGGCAAAAGTGAATTTGGTCGATAGTTTCATGGTATCTCTTTATCCCCCTTCTTGTAAAGAGACTTCAGCATATTTTAACCAGTCTGCAAATGTTCTGCTGATAAGAAATTGATTACACAAATAACTTAAGATAGAACTCAACACACATGAGGTCTCATTGATTAATTGCGTTGATATGTTATCACACCCACTGAAATACGTAGATTTTATGATGGATACTACTTATTTGGGAGATGTGAGTGTCACTTCCTTTGTACTGAACTTATTTTTAAAGACTGGTCTCAGATACTCCATTGCACTGTGCACCAAACCTGATAAACCCAAGCTGTCAGTAACAGAAATGAAGTACCTGTTTAAGAGCTTTGCAACACTACATGCATTTGTTACCAAAGTCTCATTGATTTTGAGAGCTATCTGTCTCTCTTCCCTGTCATCCCCATCTCTCGCTGTCTTCACTATATCCCATACAGTTTTTATTTTGTTGCCTGATGTAATTATCTTTTTCTTATAATAAAGCTGATTCGATTTCCCGATTACTTGCTTCAATATTTTGTAGCATTCTTTGTAATGCATTACAATTGTAGCATCAGAACTGTTCCTAGGTGGTAGATGCAGTCTCCTTTTTGTGCCACATATTATCTTTATTTCTTGAGGAATCCGTGGTTTACTTAATGACTTCTCTTTGATTTGAGTTACCCTTAGAGGAAAACAATTTTCAAAAGAGGAGATAATTTTATTAATGAATGCTTTGTATTTTTCATTTGGATCAGATGTAATTAATGAATGCTTTGTATTTTCCACTTTAGTCAGTTGTTGTTGTTGTGGTCTTCAGTCCTGAGACTGGTTTGATGCAGCTCTCCATGCTACTCTATCCTGTGCAAGCTTCTTCATCTCCCAGTACCTACTGCAACCTACATCCTTCTGAATCTGCTTAGTGTATTCATCTCTTGGTCTCCCTCTACGATTTTTACCCTCCACGCTGCCCTCCAATGCTAAATTTGTGATCCCTTGATGCCTCAAAACATGTCCTACCAACCGATCCCTTCTTCTAGTCAAGTTGTGCCACAAACTTCTCTTCTCCCCAATCCTATTCAATACCTCCTCATTAGTTACGTGATCTACCCACCTTATCTTCAGCATTCTTCTGTAGCACCACATTTCGAAAGCTTCTATTCTCTTCTTGTCCATACTAGTTATCGTCCATGTTTCACTTCCATACATGGCTACACTCTATACAAATACTTTCAGAAACGACTTCCTGACACTTAAATCTATACTCGATGTTAACAAATTTCTCTTCTACAGAAACGATTTCCTTGCCATTGCCAGTCTACATTTTATATCCTCTCTACTTCGACCATCATCAGTTATTTTACTCCCTAAATAGCAAAACTCCTTCACTACTTTAACTGTCTCATTTCCTAATCTAATTCCCTCAGCATCACCCGACTTAATTAGGCTACATTCCATTATCCTTGTTTTACTTTTGTTGATGTTCATCTTATATCCTCCTTTCAAGACACTGTCCATTCCATTCAACTGTTCTTCCAAGTCCTTTGCTGTCTCTGACAGAATTACAATGTCATCGGCGAACCTCAATGTTTTTACTTCTTCTCCATGAATTTTAATACTTACTCCGAATTTTTCTTTTGTTTCCTTTACTGCTTGCTCAATATACACATTGAATAACATCGGGGATAGGCTACAACCCTGTCTCACTCCTTTCCCAACCACTGCTTTCCTTTCATGCCTCTCGACTCTTATAACTGCCATCTGGTTTCTGTACAAATTGTAAATAGCCTTTCGCTCCCTGTATTTTACCCTTGCCACCTTTAGAATGTGGAAGAGAGTATTCCAGTCAACATTGTCAAAAGCTTTCTCTAAGTCTACAAATGCTGGAAACGTAGGTTTGCCTTTTCTTAATCTTTCTTCTAAGATAAGTCGTAAGGTTAGTATTGCCTCACGTGTTCCAACATTTCTACGGAATCCAAACTGATCTTCCCCGAGGTCCGCTTCTACCAGTTTTTCCATTCGTCTGTAAAGAATTCGCGTTAGTATTTTGCAGCCGTGACTTATTAAACTGATAGTTCGGTAATTTTCACATCTGTCGACACCTGCTTTCTTTGGGATTGGAATTATTATATTCTTCTTGAAGTCTGATGGTATTTCACCTGTCTCATACATCTTGTTCACCAGATGGTAGAGTTTTGTCAGGACTGGCTCTCCCAAGGCCGTCAGTAGTTCTAATGGAATGTTGTCTACTCCCGGGGCCTTGTTTCGACTCAGGTCTTTCAGTGCTCTGTCAAACTCTTCACGCAGTATCGTATCTCCCATTTCATCTTCATCTACATCCTTTTCAATTTCCATAATATTGTTCTCAAGTACATCGCCCTTGTATAAACCCTCTATATACTCCTTCCACCTTTCTGCCTTCCCTTCTTTGCTTAGTACTGGGTTGCCATCTGAGCTCTTGATATTCATACAAATGGTTCTCTTCTCTCCAAAGGTCTCTTTAATTTTCCTGTAGGCAGTGTCTATCTTACCCCTAGTGAGACAAGCCTCTACATCCTTACATTTGTCCTCTAGCCATCCCTGCTTAGCCATTTTGCACTTCCTGTCGATCTCATTTTTGAGACGTTTGTATTCCTTTTTGCCTGCTTCATTTACTGCATTTTTATATTTTCTCCTTTCATCAATTAAATTCAATATTTCTTCTGTTACCCAAGGATTTCTATTAGCCCTCGTCTTTTTACCTACTTGATCGTCTGCTGCTTTCACTACTTCATCCCTCAGAGCTACCCATTCTTCTTCTACTGTATTTCTTTCCCCCATCCCTGTCAATTGTTCCCTTATGCTCTCCCTGAAACTCTCTACAACCTCTCGTTCTTTCAGTTTATCCAGGTCCCATCTCCTTAAATTCCCACCGTTTTGCAGTTTCTTCAGTTTCAATCTGCAGTTCATAACCAAGAGATTGTGGTCAGAGTCCACATCTGCCCCTGGAAATGTCTTACAATTTAAAACCTCTGTCTTGCCATTATATAATCTATCTGATACCTTTTAGTATCTCCAGGATTCTTCCAGGTATACAGCCTTCTTTTATGATTCT
The DNA here is from genome assembly GCF_023864275.1 of Schistocerca cancellata. Lineage (NCBI taxonomy): Eukaryota > Metazoa > Arthropoda > Insecta > Orthoptera > Acrididae > Schistocerca > Schistocerca cancellata. The sequence goes on along the minus strand of NC_064634.1, from coordinate 73,727,547 downwards.
TGAACCAAGTGTTAGCTATGATTAAGTTATGGTCTGTGCAAAATTCTACAAGGCGGCTTCCTCTTTCATTTCTTCCCCCCAATCCATATTCACCTACTATGTTTCCTTCTCTCCCTTTTCCTACTGACGAATTCCAGTCACCCATGACTATTAAATTTTCGTCTCCCTTCACTACCTGAATAATTTGTTTTATCTCGTCATACATTTCATCAATTTCTTCATCATCTGCAGAGCTAGTTGGTATATAAACTTGTACTACTGTAGCAGGCATGGGCTTTGTGTCTATCTTGGCCACAATAATGCGTTCACTATGCTGTTTGTAGTAGCTAACCCGCACTCCTATTTTTTTATTCATTATTAATCCTACTCCTGCATTACCTCTATTTGATTTTGTATTCAAAAGCCTGTAATCACCTGACCAAAAGTCTTGTTCCTCCTGCCACCGAACTTCACTAATTCCCACTATATCTAACTTTAACCTATCCATTTCCCTTTTTAAATTTTCTAACCTACCTGCCCGGTTAAGGGATCTGACATTCCACGCTCCGATCCGTAGAACGTCAGTTTTCTTTCTCCTGATAACGACGTCCTCCTGAGTAGTCCCCGCCCGGAGATCCGAATGGGGGACTATTTTACCTCCGGAATATTTTACCCAAGAGGACGCCATCATCATTTAATCATACAGTAAAGCTGCATGTCCTCGGAAAAAATTACGGCTGTAGTTTCCCCTTGCTTTCAGCCGTTCGCAGTACCAGCACAGCAAGGCCGTTTTGGTTATTGTTACAAGGCCAGATCAGTCAATCATCCAGACTGTTGCCCCTGCAACTACTGAAAAGGCTGCTGCCCCTCTTCAGGAACCACATGTTTGTCTGGCCTCTCAACAGATACCCCTCCGTTGTGGTTGCACCTATGGTACGGCCATCTGTATCGCTGAGGCACGAAAGCCTCCCCACCAACGGCAAGGTCCATGGTTCATGGGGGGACTTGAGTCAGAAGTGTTGTAAACATCTATCCAGCTCATATCTTTGAGCAGTTTCCTGAATTTCTCAATTTTTGAGTTATTTATTACCCTGCTGCAGTCAGATTTCATAGATTTTTTATTCTGACAAGTTTCAACATTTAATACAAGATCTGCATGTCATGATCAGGTAGCCCATTTAATATTGGTTTTGTGATATGACTTTTTCGCTAGATTTGTCTACAAAGATATTATCAATAGCGGTCTTGGAGCATTTACATATCATAGGTGTAAAGTCCACACTAAGAACTATAGTGAATGATAGTGTTACTGATTGCAACAACTGTTCACTGACAATAAATCCACATTAAAATCACCAGCAACCACTATTTCCTTTTTTTATGGGACAGCAGAGTTTCTATATTCTTTATGAAGATGTTAAAATTTCCTGAAGGTGATCTGTATATACTTACTATTATAAAGGACCTATTATGAAATACTACTTCTGTTGCACAACTTATAAGTGCTGATCTTAGAAAATTGATTAATATCAATATTCTTGAAGTCAAAATATTTTCTGACAACTGTGGCAACTCCTCTTTTCTACATACTCTCTTTAGGGAGGTAAGAACGTAACTTGAATCCTCTAACATTTGACATATCTTTACCACCGGTCACATGATGTTCAGAGAAGCAGATTATATCATCCGGTTTGCTCAACTCTAATTCTTCGACACAAATAAGCAACTCTTTAAGCTTACCCCTTAGTCCTCGAATATTCTGATGCAATAAGGATAACTGATTTTGTGCACTGGCTGAATTACAACTGGATAAACATTATTTTCCTGTCAGTTTTTGAGTATCTTTAGTTTCAATCTACTTTCAACCAAATTCTCACATCGACTCGTGCCCGTATTTAACTAATTTTGGATTCGCATTTGCTTCGCTTTACTCCAAAACTTGTTCAGGAAACTGCTTCCAGACATTTCGTAGGTAGTGAACGTATCACTGTGTACATTCGGCCACGACTGCGGTTCACCTTCCAAATGTCTTTTCACAAATTTTATCTTCGCCTCGTCGGACATTCCCCTTATAAAACCATCCCTGCATGCTGCTAGAAAGTTTACTGGGTGATATTTCCCGTCGTCTCCAAAACATTTGACCGTTCCCGAGTTCATCCACGAAACGCTGAGCACTGCAGAGGTTTGATGTGCAGCTAAAGAATTCAACTCGCTTTTTATTTCATTGATTTCCTTTTTAACTTCATCATTTTTAATTTTAATGCCGGATTCCTCTTTCCCTATTCGAACGGATACGTTGCCAATAGCCTCTGTCGTGTCAGCCATTAGAGCATCTTGCCTACTCATACAATTTCTTAGGTTGCCTCCCAGATCTGTCTGCAACTTCTCCACGTTATCACTGAAATTTTTCTCCTTATGATCTACCTCAGAGTCAAGCATCCCAACTTCTTCAGAAATTTTGCCCATTTCATCCCGAATGGTTTTTAATTTTCCGTATATCAATTCCGCGATTCCACTAGCAATTTTACCTACTTCGTCTATCACAACCGAATCAGTTTTTAAATTTACGTCACTCATATCGGTTTTAACAGAATCAATTTTGGATCCCAATCCTCTTATCATTTGCATTAATTGCGACTTCATGTCTCCCCCAAATTCATCTCCATTGCCTGATTTCGGTTTATTTGCCATACTAAATTCACCGCCGATCACGCTCTCCCGCTGCAACTTCGGGCTAAGCGGCTCGCTAGTATTTTCCAACCGACACAAACTGGCCGACTGCTTAATGTCAGCGACGTCTGTTATTGGCGACTGAACTACCGAATCATACATAATTTCGCGATCAGCGCAGGTACTTAGCTTTGTCGTGCTGTATCTTTCTGCCATGGTACTGCTGCCGATGCTGCAGTTGAAGCCGACGCTGAAGATCTTTCAGCCCCTTCTGTGGTTATGCAATCGCCTCTGCGCGGTGAATCGCCGTTGCAGATGCCGCTGCTGGCTGGAGCCACGTGCTTTCGATATTGCCTCTTCTTCCGAATTACCTTTTTTATCACTCCTGACCGCTGCTGAGACTCGGTGCACACAACAGTTGCAAAATTCATAGCTCAGAGCCCCCACGCAAACTGCTTGAACTGCCACAGACTTGGGACCTAGATCAGAGAATGTCGTTAACTGTAATAATTACAACAGTAATTTCATAACTACACTCCTGGAAATGGAAAAAAGAACACATTGACACCGGTGTGTCAGACCCACCATACTTGCTCCGGACACTGCGAGAGGGCTGTACAAGCAATGATCACACGCACGGCACAGCGGACACACCAGGAACCGCGGTGTTGGCCGTCGAATGGCGCTAGCTGCGCAGCATTTGTGCACCGCCGCCGTCAGTGTCAGCCAGTTTGCCGTGGCATACGGAGCTCCATCGCAGTCTATAACACTGGTAGCATGCCGCGACAGCGTGGACGTGAACCGTATGTGCAGTTGACGGACTTTGAGCGAGGGCGTATAGTGGGCATGCGGGAGGCCGGGTGGACGTACCGCCGAATTGCTCAACACGTGGGGCGTGAGGTCTCCACAGTACATCGATGTTGTCGCCAGTGGTCGGCGGAAGGTGCACGTGCCCGTCGACCTGGCACCGGACCGCAGCGACGCACGGATGCACGCCAAGACCGTAGGATCCTACGCAGTGCCGTAGGGGACCGCACCGCCACTTCCCAGCAAATTAGGGACACTGTTGCTCCTGGGGTATCGGCGAGGACCATTCGCAACCGTCTCCATGAAGCTGGGCTACGGTCCCGCACACCGTTAGGCCGTCTTCCGCTCACGCCCCAACATCGTGCAGCCCGCCTCCAGTGGTGTCGCGACAGGCGTGAATGGAGGGACGAATGGAGACGTGTCGTCTTCAGCGATGAGAGTCGCTTCTGCCTTGGTGCCAATGATGGTCGTATGCGTGTTTGGCGCCGTGCAGGTGAGCGCCACAATCAGGACTGCATACGACCGCAGCACACAGGGCCAACACCCGGCATCATGGTGTGGGGAGCGATCTCCTACACTTGCCGTACACCACTGGTGATCGTCGAGGGGACACTGAATAGTGCACGGTACATCCAAACCGTCATCGAACCCATCGTTCTACCATTCCTAGACCGGCAAGGGAACTTGCTGTTCCAACAGGACAATGCACGTCCGCATGTATCCCGTGCCACCCAACGTGCTCTAGAAGGTGTAAGTCAACTACCCTGGCCAGCAAGATCTCCGGATCTGTCCCCCATTGAGCATGTCTGGGACTGGATGAAGCGTCGTCTCACGCGGTCTGCACGTCCAGCACGAACGCTGGTCCAACTGAGGCGCCAGGTGGAAATGGCATGGCAAGCCGTTCCACAGGACTACATCCAGCATCTCTTCGATCGTCTCCATGGGAGAATAGCAGCCTGCATTGCTGCGAAAGGTGGATATACACTGTACTAATGCCGACATTGTGCATGCTCTGTTGCCTGTGTCTATGTGCCTGTGGTTCTGTCAGTGTGATCATGTGATGTATCTGACCCCAGGAATGTGTCAATAAAGTTTCCCCTTCCTGGGACAATGAATTCACGGTGTTCTTATTTCTATTTCCAGGAGTGTATTAAAGAAACCTAATATTCAGTTCTGAACCGATCTAACATTTAACTTTTGCGAGAAGTCCTGTCTATCGAAGTTCAGACAATACCTTTGGAAACACTTTACAGAATTCAAATCCAATTCTAAGCTTTCCAGATTTAATATTCCGCAACCAACACTTTCCAAAATCCAATTCTGTTCCAACACTTTGCAAGATTGTTATCCCACAACTAACAATTTCCAAATTCCTATCCCGGACGGGCCCCCAATTGCGAGCTAACATCCTGAAGCTGTTCGGGCTAACATGAGGTTTCCCTTCATCGAAATATCTTGGCTAAAACTCGTCTAGGGGTTGAACCGCATGTGTCGCCATTAATTGCCCTAAATGAGACACTTGCGCCCCTTTGGTTAAATTGTCTAGCAGATGGCAAGTTTGCCAAATACAAAGTTAATATAACATACAATAACAGTAATAATAATAACGGGGACTAAATTAACGACCCATAAATTATGTAGGCCACTCTGTTGCGATTTTGTTAGAATAATGTTTAACCAGAAAGCAAACTAGTAGCGAAAGTGGTCGTATTTACTGTTACTGTTACACTGGGGCGCATATCCATTTGACACAGTTGGATCATTCACAGTCTCATCGTGAATAATAAGTTCAATACTCCACCTCGTTAACACGAGAGTGAAATACGCGAGTTCACACCGAGCGGGCGGGTGCTCGCCTCTCAGAGACTAAGTCCCACGATACCACACAACGCGAAATTTTCTAAGTCGTTTCACTTCCTAGCTACCTAAAGACCGACTGCCCGCTTTCGCGTCTCAGTGCGAACTGTTCACTTCTGGTGTCTCGAGCCGAACTGTCCGCTTTCGCGTCTGCATCAGCACTGTCCCTCTGCCTGTCCCCAGCCGCGTTTCACGCGCGCCGAATATCCTCGCTCAACTGACTAGAGCAGTTCCCTTCCCTGAAGCCATCCACCTGGTTGGCTACAGCTTATTCTACATTATTTTACATTTTAACATATTTAAATAATCAAAGCTTGATCACTTTCACGTTCTAAATGAAGTAGCAATAATTTCCATTCATAAAAAACGTTAAATTCTTTTACATAAAACCAATACAATATCCTTCTTAGCTTTGAATGCCATGGCCAGTAACCTTGCACCAATGTCCTTTCTGATAAATAAATAAAGGACAGAAGTAACTATTATGCACTACACTTTACAACAAATATTCTATTACCCAAAGATTCAATAAGCTGTCATGCTGTCATCGTTAAATGTGTTTTGTGTGGAGGAAATGATGATCTGGCGCTTAACTGAAGATACTGATAATTTACGTTTAATATATCTTTTAAACAATAAATAAAGTTACAGAGTTGATATTTACAACGTTTGTTATTTTAATGATGAACTTCTATATGAAATGTCGATCGTTAGATCGACCAAAGCGTTCAGAATTTAGCATTCACGTCTTTGTTACAAAAATTGTTAATTTCACTGTAACAGTAAATCGTAAAGTATTATAGATATGATCAATATTCAAGTTTTATTTGGATCACCATGAAAATTTATGGAGAATGGGAGATTAAAATTACTGTCGCTCGATTCCCTGCATTACTACAGAATTAAATAGTTTTCACAAATGTTTCCCTTTGTGGCCGACCTTTGGTCGGCCATATTTAATACTGCTACGTCTCCGTGGCCACAAACGACTTCTACTGGGTTTCCCTATGACGTAGGTTTTCGCCTGTCTCACTCACACAATACGGTACTTAGGCCTCAATAGACAATAGGCATCTGTGAGTTTCCCCATCTCGTGGTGAATCTGCGCCATTTGTGGCACCCAGTCCTGGACAACAGGTTTCGTTTCACAATTCCTCAAGACTGACTCTTTCGGCCATGTACTAAAATGAGAGCGAAATGCTCGTTAACTCACAACTTACAGTGTAGTACACCACAATGTAAACAAATCGTTGTCCAAAATTCGCGCTGATGAAATATTTTCTTTTTCCAGAAAATACGCAAAAAAGTGAAACCTTCAGTTGATAGCTTACAATAGGTATTAATTTACTTATTTGTGACGCAATAATGCCTAAATTAATTGTTGTTACATAATTAAACACTTATCTTTACAGGAGCTTTGTATGTTCACCACTCGTCAACAGAAGATGCTAGTGTTGTGACTTGGCAATACAGCCAAGCCACTATGAGGAAGCCGAAAGGCACGCGTTAAGCTCACGCAGGCAGGCGTGGGGTCTGGAACAGTTAAGGGAATTTATAGTAGCAAAAACGTAAGTAACTACTGGAATACTTAACTTTAATTTATAATTGGTGAGCATCGGTCTGACGGTACATGCATCACAAGATAAATAGCAATGATAATGGTGCCTTGCTAGGTCGTAGCAAATGACGTAGCTGAAGGCTATGCTAACTATCGTCTCGGCAAATGAGAGCGTAATTTGTCAGTGAACCATCGCTAGCAAAGTCGGCTGTACAACTGGGGCGAGTGCTAGGACGTCTCTCTAGACCTGCCGTGTGGCGGCGCTCGGTCTGCAATCACTGACACTGGCGACACGCGGGTCCGAAGTATAATAACGGACCGCGGCCGATTTAAAGGCTACCACCTAGCAAGTGTGGTGTCTGGCGGTGACACCACAGCTAGTATACCAATATGCTATTTTAAAGCCTTGTCCTCCAAAGAAGTAAAACAAAATTCAGTGCCTAACCATTTTTCTTGCTGAGCATTACTCAAAATATTGAAATCTACTGCTGACATTAGAGAGCCCCAAGAGACCATTAATTCATGTTCTAGAATCGAAGCTTAGTGGCCTTTGAAAAAGCTTTAAAGTACTAGAGATGCATATTTTTTTCGAGACAACCTCGGATAAACTTTATAAAGTGCTGGAGAAAATGCAAGTGCATTTAACTTCTCTGTTGGAATCTGGAGGTAGAGGAAACCTGATAAAAGTGAACCACTTAAGTGAGTGTGACAAAGGGAAGCTGGTCATTTCTTCTATCGGTAAATCGTTTGGTTCAAGAAATGTAATGAAAGATGATTTAGACAGTTTTGAAATCTCTCAGCTAATGAAGCAAATTCCAGTACTACAAGAACTTCCATCATCAGAATATCTTGAACCATACATATAGTTTAGGGATTTAGTTGGTAGTTCTTGTAGAGAAAGCTAAATGTTGATGTGATTGCTGTTCTTCTTTCCCTGAAATCAGAGTAGGGGCATTTTGTGGAAGCTGTAATAAAGGCTTTGTGTATCCCATTCAGTAAAGTTCGTAGTGAAAGGAGGTTTTCAGCATATCGTAATAAAATGTCTGATAGGAGAACGGCTTTGAGTCCCAGTAATATGGAAGTAACAGTAACCCTGTCTTTCTTAAACTTGCTTTTAGATTATGTACACGGGCTAAGCCCTACTTTTTAAAGTGGCAGGATAAGTGTTTTTCATTCATTCTAGCTTTGATGTATGTGTTTTCATCAGAAGTATAATTTGCATGAGTTCTGAGTTTCTGTAAGAATAAAAGACATAACACTGCTAATATGCTATCAGTCTGTTGTGTTTTCTGCTGAAAACTGTGCCTGTCTCGGTGCCCTTGACCACAGTCTGCTGGTTAGAAGGAGGCCTGCAAACAACTAGTCTTCGTGCTAGACACAATGGACCTACATTTGGAGTTATAGTCTGTGGTGCGATTACGAATGACAGCAGGAGCAATCTCGTGGTTATTCCACGCATCCTGACTGCAAATTTGTACGCCAATCTGTTACTCTACCACTCATGAACAGCATTCCAGGGGTATTTTCCAATAGGAGTGTCGACATGATGTCTTGACCTGCTCGATCATCAGGTCTGTCTCCAATTGAGCTTTTATTGCCGAACAGTTGAAATAAAATTTAGTGAAGTTACTGACGAAATGACAAAAAATAACGAAAAACATACCGAAATAGGATTTTAAAAATGACGAAATGAGGTAAAAATTTTCACCACAAGCAGGTGCCTCTACCCATAAATGGAACAGGTACTATTAGCAACATTTTGAGGACAATGTGCAAACGCAGTGCCCAGATGCGATTATAATATTCCATGATCGGTCGAAAGTGTGTTGTCAACCACCTGTTTGTAGTGTCTTGTTGGGTCTGCTGAACTTGAAGTAGGAAGACCATACCTCCTCCTTGAACACGTCAGAGATTTCTGAGACCTCAGGTAGGTGAACGACCGAAGCGGTGCACTATAGATGACCGCACTAGTACTCATGAGATCGGCAGTTCCAATTCCTGTCCAGCGATCCGGATCTATTTAGGGAGATGTTAAGGGAAACGCATTTGAAGTGACGTCTTCAGTGTCAATCCTAGCAGAATCTTACCGAATCACTTCTCATAATATTTGAAAGAAATGAAATTTCGTCAAACGGTCAAATGGCTCTGAGCACTATGGGACTTAACATCTGAGGTCACCAGTCCCCTAGAACTTAGATCTAATTAAACGTAACTAACCTAATGCCATTACACACATCCATGCCCAAGCCAGGATTCGAATCTGAGACCGTAGCAGTCACGCGGACTAAATCGCCTAGAACGGCTCGGCCACCGTGGCCGGCGAAATTTGGTCACATATAAGCACTACAACCCTCCGGATTAAAAATTAAGCTTAAGGTGAGAACTACTGCTTCCCTAACTGTAGGCACTGCACCAGCAATCACTTACATTGTCATATGATCTTGTACCACATTTCGTCAGTCTCAAACTATACCATCGGTGACTTTGCTAACGTCTGCTTCCTTATCTGGGTCCTTCACAAAGTGAGCGATCTTGGGGGGAAGTAATGACCGTTCATTGGTTCCTGGACACGTTGAAGTTAATTGTGGCCAATGCTCAGTCTAGTTCTATGGCAGTATTTCGTACTTCGATATATATTTCGTATGGCTAATAGAATACAGCAGTAAGTAAGTAATAACACAAACAACGTATAAAAACAATGAATGGTCAATATGTTAAAGGCAACAAACAATTATTAGATCTAAAAAAGGAAGTAAAACACAAAATACACAAAAATACATAGAAATTATAGTAATAGTATCTAGTAATAGGTTTTTCAGAAGGAAAAGAGTAGACCAGACTCATGGTTGTATGTCCAATTCCCTCAGCCAGCCAGAAGCATCTCCCTCCAGGAGGTGCAGCTCCTGCATTGTGCCAGGGAATCTCCTCGTAGGGCAGTCCATTGCGATATGATGTAGAGTTTGTGGATTCCCACAGTCGCAGTTGGGTGAGTCAGTCTGTCCCCATTTGTGCTTCCAGTAATTACATCTACCATAGCCTGTTCGGATACGATTTAAAGTTGTCCAAGATTTTCTGGGAAGACCGAAGCCCTCGGGCCGTACGGTTGGGTCCGAAACTAAGTTAAGGTGATCAGCGTTAAACATATCCCATTCCCGACGCCAGGCTTCGTCGATATCATAATTTTCCTCGATCAGCTGTTGTCCTAATCTCCATGATGGCTTACGGGACTTGAGCCTGTGGCTGGGACTCTTGCAGTCTTCGTGTAAGGGTAGGTCACGGTTGTTAGCGCACTTTTGCCATTCCCTTTTCAGTGCAGATCTTCGCTTTAGGTGAGGTGGGGCTATGTTAGCCAGTACCGGGAGCCATTGGTGGGGCGTCGGTTTAATAGTGCCTGAGATGAGCCTCATGGTGTCGTTTAGCTGGGTGTCCACCGTTGCTGTATGACTGCTGTTTAGCCAGACCGGAGCGCAGTATTCAGCCACCGAATATACTAGTGCAATGTAGACTAGCGTCCCCGTGGTGCACCCTGGGCAACGTGATTTTTATCACGGCTAAATAGTCTACAAATCTGGCTGCTGGACCTGTGAGGATTTCCCAGCTTTACAGAATCAGCACAGACATGAACGTACTTCGATAACAGTGAACGTTGATTAGCAGTGGTGTTCGTACGCTTGGATAGTTCGCGCGCAGAGCAGGGTTGGCTTCTCGGTACGTTCCTTACGGTGCACGGAAGGCGTTTCTTTAGGCGCTAAGCACGCTTTAGCCGTTTGCGGCCAGTCCGTGGCGTTTGAAAACTTTACACCTATTACTACAGCACTGCGGAGTCTTACACCTGCAGTGTAATTAATTGATTTTTCCACTCGTAACACACTTGCCTCCAGATCGGATGCCTAATGACACATCATCGTCGTGAAATTTCGTCGTCTTCTCCCTTCAAACGTTTATTAGAAGCAGTTAACTAATGTAATAGGTGTTCCTTCTCAGCGGGCTTATGGGCCCTGCAGATTTTACACTCTGACAACATTTCTCCGGAAAATATGACCCATGAAACTGAACTTCAGATAGAAAGTTCGTGAGATTATTGAGACAATAGGGACCTTCTACAAGCACATGCACAATCTACAGAGTAGATGATGAGCAGACAGTTTGTAGTCTCTAGGAAAGAAACACTAGAACAAAGACATTTGACTGATGATTTTTGAGAATAGAAGTGGGAAAAAGTATATCACAAGCTGAAGTACTTGTGGCATCGTTTGTCTGTACACAAGTGAGGGATAGCCTTTTTCTATTTTGGGGCCAGCGTGACTGTTCCTGTCTGCCTGGCGTATCGCTAGGCAAGGCATACTCAGAATATGAACTAGGCTTCAAAATCTGAATCAGTCATCAGAGTGACACAGTGCATAATATTCTCCGTTTTTTAAGTATTATGTAACACTGCAATTTACCTTTCCTGCACACAAGCACTTTATTAATGACGTCGTAACCTTGAAACTAATTGTGAGTAAATAAAGAAAGAAATGAATTTGAGCTGTGGAAGAGTGGTTTCTCGTTATTGTAGTGCAGCTGTCTGTAAATTCCTATTGTGTGACACGACGATGCAAGTAGTTGCCTATACTAGAACAAACTTTACCCTGGTCCTTTCATGAAGTATACAGATTAATGCTCAAACTATACAGAACATTCAGTTGCACAGTGGAATTCTGAAATGGCTAGTTTTTGGCTGTATGCTCTACGAAACATCTGAGTACGGATTTAGAACACCGAAATGGGTCACTTGTATATAAATAACCTAACTGTGGCTGTTGGCTATTTAGTTTCACTGTGTGGGCAACAAAATAACGCAAGATGATCGAAGTAGAAAGGACATAAAATGCTGACTGGCAAGCAAAGTTTTTCTGGACAAGAGAAACCTGTTAATAGCTAATAAAAATGTAAATGTTACGGACTCTTTTCTGAATATATTTGTCCGAAGTGTAGCACTGTACACAAGTGAAACATGGACCGCAAAGTAAGAGATCGAAATGTGGTGCTGCAAGAGAATGATGTTGATTAGATGCACCGATCGAATAACTAATGAAGATTTACTGAACCGAAATGAGGAGAAAGAAATTTGTGGGATAGCTGGACTAAAATTAGGGATCGGTCCAAGGAATAGGTCCTGGGGCGCTGAGGAATAGCCAGGTTGGTTATGAAGGAGGTGTAGCGGGTAACAGAGAGAGGGCAGAGGTTAACTACAGTAAACAGGGTCCCTATGAAGAAAATGGTTCTCAGCGATCAGCTTTCCGTAATTTTGATAGTGAATTTTGATAACTTAAACTCAAAAGAATCCGTTTTACTTCCAAAGTTAACGAAAGTTACCACTTCAGATTTTAGTAACAGCTCCAAAGGAACATACAGCAAGAAATATTCTATAATTCGTAAATAAGTAAGGAAAAGGCTGTCATATTGTTCAGTTACAACTGTATGAGCAAAAATAAGCTCGCATTTGGTCACGAGTAAGCCGTAATACGACGTCTTACAACGCAGTTTACGTAGCTGACAGGTGTCAGATTCAAAGTTCCCATCTATAGCGTGGATTGCAACAGCGGACGAGCCGTCTAGCTGTGATTGGTCGGCGCTCGGAATTTAATGGCGGAAGCCACAACTTAAGCGGGATACCACCTGCCACAACGAAGCACGTAAATAGTCCCGATAAAAACATAGCACACATTCATAAAAACACATCCCTCCAAAAGATACGTTAAGACACGTGCAACAACAACCACAATAAGATAAATAAATAAGAGAGTGGTAGTAAATAGCGATGGCTACGGTTAATTGTAGATCAATAATGTCAACATAGACAGAAGACGCACTTCACTGAAATTACATTTATTTCTAAGTAAAGAAAATATTGCGGAAAGCTTGTGACAGAACTGAAAGAAATTACTTTTGAAACTGCACGAAATGCTTTCGTCTTTGCAGGGGAATAGCGCTTTGCATTGCAGCTTACCTTTCTGTAGGCCATGCGTTGTGACGTCAGCGACAGCTCGTTGGTGTTGGCAGCGTAATTATGGTGACTCCATCAGCCATAAACTGCCATAGTCACATCCTCGCACTCCGTATAATTCTCCAGGCAATAATGTTATCCTTCGTCGAGTTCCTCTTGTATCAGTTCCCCAGGATGGGCTTAATCTATGCTGCTTAAAATACAGTTCCATATGTGCACGACAATAACGTCTCTCATACATGCGGCCGGCCGAGCGGTTCTAGGCGCTTCAGTCTGGAACCGCGCGACCGCTACGGTCGCAGGTTCGAATCCTACCCCGGGCATGGATGTGTGTGATGTCCTTAGGTTAGTTAGGTTTAAGTAGTTCTAGGGGACTTATGACCTCAGATGTTGAGTCCCATAGTGCTCAGAGCCATTTGAACCATTTTTTTTTCTTATACATGCGATTCCGTTATCAGCGTTCCTTCCACAGTTTTAAAACAGTTTCGCTTTGACTAGCCCATCGAGATACCACGTTCCATCCGCTTTTAGCAATCGTCATCGCGAATTTTGGCGAAACACTGTACTACACGTAAAAAACAATCTGGAAGTCTTGATGTTTTAACGCCCGCAGCAACTCATTAAATTGCACTCAAGATAATAAACTGAAAGTACATTAGTTCGTGCAACTAAGTTATAAGTAAACTGGTCTGTTCTGGCAACAACAATATTATCACTATTAATTCGTGTGTACATTGTCACGGCCGTTTACAGTGCTCCACGAAGCTCACAGTAGTCACGCAGTCCAATACTTCGTTTCATAACGTCCAAGGTACAATTTGGTTGTAAATTTGCCCGAAAAATAAGAAGGCGGCCATAAGTTTTCTTGTATTTCTGTCTAGGACGATTATACAAGACATGCTCGTACGCCACGCAATCGCCCTAGTCACAACTGACAGTCACTGTCTGACTGCAACAATAGTTTTCGCTCTCGCAACAATGCTGAAGACTACATTTATTTTCACACGATGCGTTTCACGAAAGCATTACAAAGAACATCAAACATGAACGGAATCTTCTGAAACTTAATTAAAAGAGATGACGTATCAATATAAATAAAGCAAGAAATAGTTGCATTTCACACTGAAGAATAAAACAAAAAAAATTTGTAGCCCATCAGAATAATATGTACAGAATAATTTAAGTAAAAGGAAAGAAAGAAAAAAAATTTTCTTTCGCAGTTCGCAATATCTTCACAATGCCCTGAGATGAAAAGGCTTGCACAGCAAACCAGTCTGGTCTTTTTTTTTTTTTTTTTTGAGTCATCAGATTAGTGACTGACTTGAAGCAGCCCATCACAAATTCCTCTCCTGCGTCAACATCTTCATCTCATAGTACCACTTGCAGCCTACGTCCTCAATTATTTGCTGAATGTATTCCAGTCTCTGTCTTCCTCTACGCTTTTACCGTCTACAGCACCATCTAGAAAGAGGGAAGTTATTCACTGATGTCTTAACTGATGTCCTGTCATCCTAACCCCTCGTCTATTCAGCGTTTTCCACATATTACTTTTCTCTCTGATTCTGTGCATAACCTCCTGATTTCTTACGTTATCAGTCCACCTTTTTTTCGCCATTCGTCAGTAGCACCATACCTCAAATGCTTCGGTTCTCTTCAGTTCCGGTTTTCCCACAGTCCATGTTTCACTACCATATAATGCTGTCAAATTAAGGCCTATATTTGATATTAGTAGAATTATCTCGGCCATGAATGCCCTTTTTGCCGGTACTAGTCTGCTTTTGATGTCCTCTTTGCTCCATCTGCAACAGGTTATTTTGCTGCCTAGGTAGTAGCATTTTTTAACTTAATCTACTTTGTGATCACCAATCCTGATGTTAAGTATCTCACTGTTCTCATTTCCACTACTTCTCATTTCTTTCGTCTTTCTTCGATTTACTCTCAAGCCATATTCTGTACCCATTACACTGTTCATTCCATTCACAGATCCTTTAATTCTTCTTCACTTCCACTAAGGACAGCAATGTCATCAGCAAATCGTATCATTGATATCATTTCAACTCGAATTTTAATTCCACTCCTGAACCTTTCTTTTATTTCCATCATTGCTTCTTCGATGTACAGATTGAACAATAGGGGCTAAAGACTACATCCCTGTCTTACACCCTTTTTGATGAGAGCACTTCGTTCTTGGTCATCTACTCGTATTATTCCCTCTTGGCTGTTGTGAATGTTGTATATTACCTGTCTCTCCCTGTAGCTTACCACTATTTTCGTCAAAATTTCGAATATCTTGCGCCATTTTACATTGTCGAACGCTTTCTCCAGGTCGACAAATCTCATGAACGTCTCCTGATTTTTCTTTAATCTTGCTTCCATTATCAACCGCTACGTCAGAATTGCTTCTCTGGTGCCCTTACCTTTGCTAGAGCCAAACTGATCGTCATCTAACACATCCTCAATTTACTTTTCCTTTCTTCCTTGTATCATTCTTGTCGGCAGCTTGGATGATATTTTTCTGAATGTGAAATAGTATAACGCTAAACGCATATATTCTATACACCAACGTGAATGGTCGTTCTCTGGCTCAAAAAAACAAGAAGTCGAATAAGATTGCGCAGTCATGCATTAGTTATGACACTGGGCTCATAATTGGGGGAAGGGTTTTCAAATATTAAATAGCTTTGTGTATTTTGCGGTTTACCTAATCCAACAAGGCTCCCTCGGTAAAATCACCTACCAGATCTATAACAGGCTTGTTTAACTAAACTGGTCTGTAATGGTGTCAAAAATGTCAATTATTTCCAGGGTGGCTTTCATTCAGTCTTCGGGCGCACTTTCTCTTGTGTTTCGGTAGATGCTCGTAAATTCGTTTTAGCAGTTGTAACCTCCCCACGTAAAATAGTTCACCGCATCCTCTCAACAGAAAATGTTAACATAAATAATATTCACGTTAAGTGTAACCTCCCCACAAAAAAATAACAAAATAAATAAATATTATGGATAGTGATTCTAATTTTGGTGTAACCTCACAGAACAAAATTGGTTCCCATTTAATGTAAGCTCGAAACAGAAAAATTCCTAAACCTCGTAATAAAAAATAAATTCAGTAACCTGGTAGAATTTGGACGACAGCAGCGCTGCGTCATGGCCCTGTAAGATCATTCTGAATAAAAAAGGAAAAATTCTTCCCTCAATAAAAACGGCGAATATATCTGCTCTTAAATAAAAATTTTCCGGGACAGCTCTGTACAATGCTGGCCGATAGATTTGTCGATTTTGAAAGGAAGCAACTGATTTTTCTTTTGTAACAATAGGAATGATCATGGATTGAAGAAATTAGTAAATTCTTTAAATTGAAATGAATGTTTTTTTTAAATTACTTTATATCACGAGGATTACTATTAGGACATTTTTAAAAGATTTACATGGGACCTTACATAACATTACTAGATATGCGCGAGGCTGCTTTTTACCTTATACAATAATACTCAGGCTCCGGCATCGCTGCACCGCGACCGGCCCAGCCAACATGATACACCAGACCCAGGCGACTGCTCGCTAACAACAACTTACTGCAACTGCTACACAGTTCGTACTGCAGTCGACACTGCTCTTTGGTCTCAGATTCTCTTATAGCTTACATATCGCAGGCAGCACATACCTCTTACATAACCCTCCACTGGGGGGGGCGGGGGGGGGGGGGCAAAAATTTGGCAGCGATGGTGAGTCAATTGGACTTGCCATGAGCAACAAATTTTTCTAAAATGTACTTAATTAACTAAGTTGACAGTCACAGAGTATATACATATATATAAGTACAGAACATAAAATGAAACAGAGTGCACATGCACTGAGTACAGAACATATCAAGAAATCACAAAATATATACGCAATTTTTCTTAATTAACTAAGTTTACAGTCACAGTGTATATACATATATATAAGTACAGAACATAAAATGAAATATAGTGCACATGCACTGAGTACAGAACATATCAAGAAATCACGAAATATATACGCAATGAGTACAAATCATATTAACAAATGACATAAAGTGCATACGCACTGTAGTACAGAACATATCAAGCAATGACAAAATGTATACGCAATGAGTACAAAACATATTAAGAAATGACATAAAGTGCATACACACTGTAGTATTTTTTTACTATTTTGCTAGAACTAGGATAGGAAAGGGAAGGATTGAATCATGGTTGTAGCACATTAGGTTGCACGTAGCTGCACTGAAAGTCCATATCTTTCTACAGAAGCACAACACCAAGTAAGACAATCTGAAGTTCTCTTCCCTGAAGTATTAATCAGTGTAGCCAAGACACTGAAATGTCGTATTAATATTCCATGTTATCATTTTGGTAGTACATTAGGTACACCAAACAGTGGAACCATAATAACATCTCCATTGTTCAAGGTGGAGGACACCATGAAGTGTCAACACCACACTCATTCACCAACGTAGAATTAGTGCAGAAACCAAATATAGTGCTCGATGATCATAAGGATAGACAGGACAAACGTATATTGCAGTAATTTCTGGTAATTAGGTTAGAAGGTGAAGGACATTAAGTCTCATGCTAGTCATCATTGAGAATTACACTAGTGTATCAATCGATTTGACTAATTGTTGGCACTCATTGCCTAGTTACTGAACACTTCTGTACTATGTATGAAGTACTACAGAATAATGTTCATAAATCATCTGATTACAGTGAACATTGGCACTCATTGGCCAGTTACAAACCATTTTTATACATTATTTAAAAGTGATCATTCAAAGCAAGAGTTAATTAATGGCATACCATTTACATAATTCATCTAGTTATAGTAATCATTGGCACTCATTGGCCAGTTACAAACCATCAGAAGTCATCATTCAAAACAGGAGCTAACGAATGGCATAGTATTAACATAATTCACCTAATTATAGTAATCATTGGCACTCATTCGCCAGTTACTAAACGTATAGCAAGTATTCAATGTTACAAAACATTTTTCATCATTCAAGTGACATATGACATATTTAAAATAATTATTGGCACTCTTTGGCCAGTGACTAAACATATAGCAAGTACTGAATATTACAAAACATTTTTCATCATTCAAGTGACATACGATATATTTAAAATGATTATTGGCACTCATTGGCCAGTGACAAACCATTAGAAGTCATCATTCAAAATGAGAGTTAATTATTGGCATAGCATTTATAGAGTATAACAAAAATATTATTTAGAGAAATTATTGGCATAGCATTTATGCATTATTACAAAATACTCAGAACTCATCATTCAAGTGACATAGGACATAGTGAAAATGTAACATACTGTAACTATTATTCAAGGTCTGTGGTTAGAAAACATCATTCAGTATTACTCAGAACTCTCTTAAACTGGTAGCATTATTTGGGACTGGTAATACATTTTTTTGGTGGTAACAATGCATAATTAATTGCTGGGGCATGAAAATATTTGCTTTTGACTTATTGCTACAAATGAGGATAGGTAACGTCATTCGTCATGAGTCAGCTGTAGCAAGGTTATGAAACAAGTGGAGTATATGTGATCACATTCATGAATGACACACACAAATGGGGGAAAAAATGCAAGTACTAGAACAGGTTTAATGACTAACTGCTTATAGCACATTAATTTCATGAATAGCTTCTCCTAGAAAAAATACAAAATGGATTATTAAGCTGAAAGAAGAAACGTATATTATGCTGAAAAGTAGTGAACTTCGAATTAACAGGTAATGAAATGTGTACTCAATATGTATGTACTCTAGCTGTCCTTTCCAAAACATTCAGTCATTATACCATGCGATATAAGACATACTGTCAAAACGAACTGCAACAAATACTTAAATAACTACATAGCATTTCTTAACTAACAGTGAATATATAAACCTCATCATTATTCTCATCTGCAAAGAAAAACTTAAAAGTGGTGCGTTAAGTGGGCATATAAAATTTATCACCATCATCACCTGCAAAGAAAAACTTCATTATTCATATTAGCATATTCTTCATATAACTATTTATCATCATTCATCATTACTATCATCACCTGCAAAGAAAAACTTCATCATTCATATTACCATATTCTTCATCACTATTCATCATCCGCAAAAAGACACTTCACTATTTATTATTCATATTACCATTTACTTCATATAACTATTCATAGTATAGAGTTTCTTATTTCTAGCATATTTCATCACTAAAACTAAGATGTGTAGTTCTGTCTGACAGCCTGCATCAATCGCCTCATATTCTGAAAGAAAAAATTATTGAAGACTGCTATCATACGATATGTATAGTATATTCTTGTTAATGCTTGTTAATTCTGGTCCATTTACTCTTCATGACGAAGTATTGCATCTTCCTTCGTTCATTCCGAAGGTGAAATTCCCATTTCATAGTAATCCACTGTGGTTTGTTTAATTTATTTGTTTTACACGCAATTGCTTTCTGAAAATAATGAACAATGATTAATGTCTTGCATTTAAATCATATACCCATTAAATAAAAACTGGTTTCTAGTGATGTAATTAAGCATACAGCATAGCATGACAGAAAACGTACTATGTCAAAAACATAGACAGTGTTCAGGTGCAAAAAAAAAAAAAAAAATGTACACAGAGTATCATAATGTAGTACCAAAAAAAAAAAAATGTAAAATAGTCACGATGTTGAGATATGATAAGACAAAATGTCAAAGTCAACTGGTGTTTGTTACATCTTAAACATTTCGTAGTGCATACAAACAAACAGGAAAACAATCATACATACTTGAAAAATGGAAAATGTACACGGTCTGATGTGTAACGACAAGAAAAGCGACCTGCTAACCTTACCTTGCCAGGCACTTGCCAAATAAAAATATGATAATCATCAGTAAGTAGTCACATAAATATAATTGCATAAGTGGTCATATAAGAATCAAGAAATGGCATTACAGTGTGATAAATCATAAACTATGTTCATTCAATAAAGGGTTTAATATTGGAGACATGGTGATTGCCTTTACTTTTTCTGGTTCTCAGAGTTTCGACGTGTACTACATTGGGGTGAGGAATGCTGCGAATTCGATATGGACGCCGGCCACGGTGGTCTAGCGGTTCTGGCGCTGCAGTCCGGAACCGCGGGACTGCTACGGTCGCAGGTTCGAATCCTGCCTCGGGCATGGGTGTGTGTGATGTCCTTAGTTAGGTTTAATTAGTTCTAAGTTCTAGGGGACTTATGACCTAAGATGTTGAGTCCCATAGTGCTCAGAGCCATTTTCGATATGGACCTGCGTATAGAAGCTCAAATTTACTACATCTACTCATTCCTCTGTTGGATAGATAGTGTGTACGTACTAATAGCTTCTGTCCAATGTGAAAGTCACGGTGTGTACAAACCTGTTTTTGCTGTCTTCTCCGGCGCTCTGCGGCACGTTTGATGTTGTTCAGCGCAATGTCAATTATTTCATGGTGTCGTAGTCGACGAGATGTAGGAAAGGATACTAATTCTTTAATTTTGTTAGGTGGTTCAACATTTTTCAGTATAACAGTCGGAGATAGCATAGTAGATTCATTTGGTTTGGAGTTAATTACATCCTGGAATGACAGTATGTGTGTATCCCAATCAATATGTTTTTTCTGGCAGTATATTCTACACAGTTTACCAATTTCTCTCATTAGTCGTTCACAAGGGTTCGAAGAAGCGTGGTACCTGGATATATAGATCGGAGAAACGTTTCTAGCTCGTAACATACGTGTCCACATAGGAGATCGAAACAGTGATCCATTGTCGGAAATTACTTTCAATACATTCCCTGTGAACCATCCTTTTTCTTAACAATATGGAGTGGGTTTATGTACGGACTAACTGCTGGTTCAATAATTCCTTGGTCAAGCATAGCTTGCAATTCTTTCTTAACTTGATCTCTGTGAATATACGGAATGGGATAATGTTTGGCTTTAAACGTGTCGTGCTGTTTAACTTGAAATTCATACATAAATCCGGACGTAGTACCAGGGACGTTGTCAAAAACTGGAGCTTACTGTAAAAGAATTTTGCGTAATTGCGTGCGTTCGTCGTCTGTATTTGCACTGCTGTGTTTAACTTTATCAGAAATAATTTGCATAACGTCATAGTCGCCTTCGTCTGGAGTATTATAGTTATGTATGTACGTATCTGTGAACAAAGTGGAATGACAGTCTATGTTACGCGATGCGGAAATGACCTCTGTACGATTAATTGTTTGTTCTTCTGCAGATAAAGAGTGCTGAAATTCTAAAGCCACTTGTACATTTTCATCCTTTAACATTAAATAGCAGTTTTGAAAGTCAATAATTGCGTCGTGTTGTACCAGAAAATTCGTACCTAAAATAACGTCTGTTGTCAATAAGGGAACAATCCAAAAATTTGAGTGAAATATATGACCTGCAATACAAAATGATAAATGTGTCTGTAATTTTACACCTACTCCTTTACCAGATACTGCTCCTTCTACTTTAGTTTTGCCTAATGGTAACGTAGGATAGGTATTCTCTTTGTTACATTCGTTGAAAGTTTCCTCATTTATAACTGACATAGGTGATCCAGAATCGATTACTGCTGAAAATTTAGATGATCCAATCTTTACTTCAATGAAAGGGTGTGAATTGGTTTTTTGAGTAACTGGTTTTTCCTGCAAAAGAGTGTCTCGGATGTCGTCAAAAGTAATAACATTTTCGTGAACAAGATTCTGCGTATCTGAAGTATTGTTAGCGTTGCTGGAAGATGCAACCTGTACTGTATCTAGTCAAATTCTATCTGACGTGCTATTATTTTTCGCGAGGATGCTGTGGCATTTCCACTATTTGTACTGTTCTGTTATTTCTTCCTGACGTATTGCGTTCAGGATGATATCTACTGTCTGGTTCATTCATGGTAATATGTTGTTGCGGATGATTTTGCTGCTGATAAGACCGACTGTTATTAAACGTACGCTGAAAATTGTGCTCATTACTTTTACGTCTGCCATGATAATCATTGCTATACGGCGCGTTGCGATACGAGTTAAAATGATGTGTTTTCTGTACGTAGTTATTTCTTTGTTGCTGTGTGTTACTATTTGGTGGAGCCGACGCTATACGCGTAGGCGGCGAAACATTAAAGCTTGATTGACCTTGTAGACTGCATTGTTGGTTAGGTATGCTAACCGGTTGGTTTTGTTGCTGTTGTGGAGAAAAGCCTCTATTGTTACCAAAATGCGTTTGCGACTGCTGAAAATTATACACATACTGATGATTAAATTTTTGTCTGGTATTAAAGTTCTCGTGGTTGTCATTTCTGGAGGTTTAATGAAAACTGTCACTTTCGGTAAAACTCGTCATATCAGATTTTCTTTACTCCTTAATCCTAGATAGATCGATAGTTGAAGAGCTGTTTTGATAGATATAAAGGATAGTAGAAGAGAAGGCAGCAGTGCAGAAAACTAAAGATGAAATAGCACTACTACGGCTCGGGGGCCTGTGCACGCTACAGCACATATTCATCGAAGTGTAATGAATCCATGCAGCAGCGCTGCTCAGTCGCTGTTAGAGTACTACTTATTCTTCGTGTTTTAAAGTCCCTGTTAATAAATACTGTAGAACAAATGTGACACTTCACTAATTGGGGACCGCTTAACTGAGTATGTGCGTAAAATTCCACTTAAAAAGTAATTTTATTTGTAACGGGAAACAAACCGACGCTTTCCGTTAACGCTGGGTGTCGCATGAAAGGCGTTATACACTTTTACTGCGTTAATGGAAAGCAAAGTCTCACGCTGCTATTACAACAGACAGACTACTCTGAACTGTGCATTTTATGCAGACGACGTCAGTTTTAACAGAGAAACAGAATGAACTGCAGAAAGGAAGCTACTTTCTCGTCAAAATGGCCGATGTCTGCAGTATGACTAAAAACACAAAGAAAACCAAGACAATGACTTTTACAGGAAATAACCCCATATGAACAAAAATAGTGGTCAGCAGTACAACAATAAGACTGGTCAGTCAAACAAAATATCTGTAATGTGATATCTCGTAAAAGTATGACAAAGAAAGTAAGTAAATTTGGAAACATATGTTGGACTATTAACAGGTACTTTACAAACAAAATGCATAAAATTACACGAACAAAGATTTATAAAGTAATGCCCGGTTCCAAACTACTCTATGGCAATGGGCAGTGAGTTGTGGGTCACTACAGATTACAAGTGAGTAAGATCCAGAAAGCTAAAATGGGATTTCTAAGGGTTGCCAAATGCTGACCATGGTAGACTGATTAGACGTTATTTAACGGAAGAAACAAAACTGAAGAGAACAGAGAATAGCGAACTGTGTTAAACGATCTTAAAAATTTAGAAATTATAGTCTGATAGACTGAAGAAATTTGCGGAGGTTACTAAAGGGATGGGTACCCTAGCAGGCAAAGGCCTAATACTTGACGTGCAGAAGAACCATCACATTTTATCTGTAGCAGACTGACCCGACAGCCAATCCACTATGACTTGTAGCCGAATAGCACGCGTTAAGCTCACGCAGACTGGCGTGAGGTCTGTAACAGTTAAGGGACTTGATAGTAGCAAATAAAGTACGTAGTTGAAGTAATACTTAACTTTATTCCGTAATTGGTGAACATCGGTCTGACGGTACAGGCTTTATAATCTCAATATAAACTGGTAATGGCGCCTTGCTAGGTCGTAGCAATTGACGTAGCTGAAGGCTATGCTGACTATCGTCTCGGCAAATGAGAGCGTATTTGTCAGTGTAGCTTCGCTAGCATAGTCGGCTGTCCAAGTGGGGCGAGTGCCAGGAAGTCTCTCTAGACCTGCCGTGTGGCGGCGCTCGGTCTGCAATCACTGACAGTGGCGACACGCGGGTCCGACGTATACTAGTGGACCGCGGCCGATTTAAAGGCTACCACCTAGCAAGTGTGGTGTCTGGCGGTGACACCACATTATCAGTAGTATATCGAATTACTCCTAATACTTCTGAGCATTTGTAGTGTGGCTGCATTGTGTGTGTCTTGCTCCGTCTTTGGTTTCCATCTCGCATTCCGTTTTACACACACACACACACACACACACACAAACACAACACAGCCGGAGAGGGAGAGATGAGCTACTGACTTCCTTCGCCTGCCACCTCGCCACTGCGTCTTGTACATATAATATGGAGAAACTCCGTTGGCGCCGAAGTTTGGTATCCTCCTGTTTCTACAAATTAGCACTGAAAACTGTTGAAGCGTGCCAACGCGCTCCGGAAGGCAGCAGCTTCGGCAGCGCGGCAGGGTAGCCGAGAAGTCCGCATCCCGCGCCGAGATCTGCTCTCTCCCCACCCTGCTCCACCCTACAAATATCCTCTTCTCTACCAAAGATTATTGATGATCCAAGCGGCGAGTCGCGGGGAAATGCTTTCGCCCAGGTGCGAGAGCAATGTGGAAGGTAACAAGCGAGGAGCGCCGACTCGTCTTCCGCGCCTCTGGCGGCAGCTCCGGTAACAACTCACGGAACCGCGCGCTCTCCCCAGCCGCATTGTTTGATTTCCCTTTAAGAAGAGGCGCTGGATGGAACTGAACTGGAGTCTTCCTCGCTCCTCCCTCCCCGCTTCGCCACCGCTTCCTCGCAACTGGCTCCACTACATCGCCGCCTTGTTTGATTCGCGATTCGCCTTAACGATCTTCCTTAAACCGTAGTAGACATCTTAATTAACGCCCGAATGATTTAATTACTCCCCGGTTTCCCTTACTTGCCGCTGCCTTCCTCTCGCGAGCCGGCGAGTAGGCAGCCAAGTTGGCTGTTATGTATACAGCGCTCTCGGCTGCTCTCCCCCCCCCCCCCCCCCCCCACACTAGCACACTTGCGCTCTCTAACACAGCACGGCGTGAATCGCTCAAACTCTGGCGACTACGAGAATCGACTTGAGTCTAACGAGTGCGTGGCGACCATTAGTCAGCGACGGGCGCATTGTCCTCCTCGTCAGACAGGTGTCCCCCCATCTCATTGTACACCAAACAAGTTAAATCAGCGCACAGAGTAAAGTAGTATAAAATTAGCAATTATCTTTAAGCATCCAAAGTCGGAAGCTGCGTGCCTATGAGGTATCGTCTCAGTTGTGCGACTGGATTCGTGATTTCCTGTCAGGAAGGTCGCAGTTCGTAGTAATAGACGGCAAATCATCGAGTAAAACTGAAGTGATATCAGGTGTTCCCCAGGGAAGCGTCCTGGAGCCTCTGCTATTCCTGAACTATATAAATGACGTGGGTGACAATCTGAGCAGTTCTCTTAGGTTGTTCGCAGATGATGCTGTAATTTACCGTCTAGTAAGGTCATCCGAAGACCAGTATCAGTTACAAAGCGATTTAGAAAAGATTGCTGTATGGTGTGGCAGGTGGCAGTTGACACTATATAATCAAAAGTGTGAGGTGATCCACATGAGTTCCGAAAGAAATCCGTTGGAATTCGATTACTCGATAAATAGTACAATTCTCAAGGCTGTCAGTTCAACTAAGTACCTGGGTCTTAAAATTACGAACAACTTCAGTTGGAAAGACCACATAGATAATATTGGGGGGAAGGCGAGCCAAAGGTTGCGTTTCATTGGCAGGACACTTAGAAGATGCAACAAGTCCACTACAGAGACAGCTTACGCTACACTCGTTCGTCCTCTGTTAGAATATTGCTGCGCGGTGTGGGATCCGTACGAGGTGGGATTGACGAAGGACATCGAAAGGGTGCAAAAAAGGCAGCTCGTTTTGTATTATCATGTAATAGGGGAGAGAGTGTGGCAGATATGACACGCGAGTTGGGATGGAAGTCATTAAAGCAAACACGTTTTTCGTCGCGGTGAGATCTATTTACGAAATTTCAGTCACCAACTTTCTCTTCCGAATGCGAAAATATTTTGTTGAGCCCAACCTACATAGGTAGGAATGCTCACCAAAATAAAATAAGAGAAATCAGAGCTCGAACAGAAAGGTTTAGGTGTTCGTTTTTCCCCCGCGCTGTATGGGAGTGGAATGGTAGAGAGATAGTATGATTGTGGTTCGATGAACCCTCTGCCAAGCACTTAAATGTGAATTCCAGAGTAATCATGTAGATGTAAATGTAGAATTAAACTTTGCAGTGAATATAAGAACCCTATTTTCCCTCCCTGTTTTCTAAATCTCGTACGCTGCTGCACCTACGTCTACACGTTACACCAACCCTATCCTACACATACTGCATAATCATTCCCTACGAAACTTGAGCCGTCTCCGTCTCCCAAACAACGGACTCCATATTACCTGAGTGATCTTGTTACTGACATTAGTAACATAAATTATGTTGTAAACGGAGTGCTCTGTAACATTAAATATTTAAATATGCCCAAATCAATTACATAGCTGTTTTATGACAACATTATGGTGGTTAAAATCCGTCATCAAGTGGACTGCCAAGAAAGATTAGAGAAGGGACGTTCTGCGCCGTAAATTCTCCAATTTCATCTCTGCGAGACTAGTTATCCAAATGAAACTACCGTATCTCCCACATGGGAACGAGAATGTGGTAGCGAAAGGAATATTGGGAAAAAAATTCGTAAGGAAGTAGTGGAAAACATTTCGAGAAAATATAAAAATCGTTTGGTATACTGTATAATGTGGAATTAGCTGTACTAATGGATGAGCTGCCTGGGATATTGTAGCAGACGACTATTAAATTATGGATCTGGATAGAACGCAAGATTCTACTGGAATTTTTAACAAAATGGGTATTTGTGATTATTTAACATCAAACCACGGCTTCTTTGTGCAAGAAGACCACCAAGGAAACAGCAATGATATTGTGAAAGATGATAATAGACAGTTTAACGTTGATTAGCGCTAACCGTAGAACAACAACATCTAACAAATTTATTTGCCGAATCATAGTCCACGATTGAACAAAGGTATTGGTAACCATCGCACCGATTTCATAAAGTTTGCCTCATATGTGTTTGAGAGAATTTTTAAATCATCCTTGGCTTAAGAACGTGGTACCATTTGTTACTACGGACTAGGTGCGGTGTTTGATCCTATGGGTGAATGTCCACGTGTATTATACACCAAAGAACAGTTTTTACAATGTACTCCACTGCACTATGTAACAGTCACTTCTGTGTGATGTAAAATATCATATAACTTAAAGAACAGTTACTATATAGTGTTTTAGGTGTTTTAGGAATGGTCTACTGGAGGAAAAAGAATACACATAAGTTTGTAAGTAGGCTGTTTAGGTTTTTATGTTGGTAACGCCACGTAGCGCTCTATATGAAAATCACTGACTGTGCTGTGTGCAGTCTGTGGCTGGTTGGCATTGTTGGAATATTCGCTATTGTAGTGTTGGGCAGTTGGATGTGAACAGCGCGTAGCGTTGGGCAGTTGGAGGTGAGCCGCTAGCAGTGGTGGATGTGGGGAGAGAGATGGCGGACTTTTGAGAGGGGATGATCTGGACGTGTGTCAACCACAGACAGTAAATTTGTAACACTGGCTGTCATGAACTGATATATATGCTATGACTTTTGAACACTATTAAGGTAAATACATTGTTTGTTCTCTATCAAAATCTTTCATTTGCTAAGTATGCCTATCAGTAGTTAGTGCGTTCAGTAGTTAGAATCTTTTACGTGCGGTCTTAATGACAACGCGTCGATGGACGAATAACGTCATTACCGCCTGGTGCTCACTTCGATGTCTGAAGCCAGCCACGGGTGCTGCATCCGTATCTGGCACTCAGAGAGGGCAGGCGGGAGCCGGCAGGTAGCCGAGATAAGGCTGGGCGGGGCAGCTCCGGGGCGGGCCGTCCTGTTTGTTTTATGACTGCTTATGGTTGCTGCTGCTGCAGCTGAGCGCGAACCGCTGCAGCTTCTGAGAGCCGACTGGCTGCCGCGGGTCCCAGGACGCTGACGACAGCCGTGAAGGGGACGATTTCTTTTATTTCCTATCCCCTTCGTTTTTACTGGAATGCAGCCTGGGTCCAACAAGCTTAAGTACTAATACACCTATCGCACATGCCGTTTACAGAAATTATAGTGAGAAACATGAGACCCGTACGCGATAATACAATAGTTCCTCTTAATGCTCGAGTTCATGTTTTGCAAGATAATAATCTTTTATTTAGCTGGCAGTATTGGCGCTCGCTGTATTGCAGTAGTCCGAGTAACGAACATTTTTGTAAGGTAAGTGATTCATGAAAGGTATAGGTTATTGTTAGTCAGGGCCATTCTTTTGTAGGGACTCTTGAAAGTCAGACTGCGTTGCGTTAAAAATATTGTGTGTCAGTTTAGTGTTGATCAGAATAGGTAAAGAGAGAAATGTCTGAGTACGTTCAGTTCTTGGTTCAAATGGCTCTGAGCACTATGGGACCAATCCCAAAGAAAGCAGGTGTTGAAAGATGTGAAAATTACCGAACAATCAGTGTAATAAGCCACAGCTGCAAAATACTAACGCTAATTCTTTACAGACGAATGAAAAGACTGGTAGAAGCTGACCTCGGGGAAGATCAGTTTGGATTCCGTAGAAATGTTGGAACACGTGATTGAATACTGACCCTACGACTTATCTTAGATTAAGGAAAGGCAAACCTACTTTCTAGTATTCGTAGACTTAGAGTAAGCTTTTTACAATGTTGACTGGAATACTCTCTTTAAAATTCTGAAGGTGGCAGGGGTAAAATACAGGGAGCGAAAGGCTATTTACAAGTTGTACAGAAACCAGATGGAAGTTATAAGAGTCGAGGGACATGAAAGGGAAGCTGTAGTTGGGAATTGAGTGAGACAGGCTTGTAGCCTCTCCCCTATGCTTTGCAATCTGTATATTGAGCAAGCAGTAAAGTAAACGAAAGAAAAGTTCGGAGTAGGTACTAAAATCCATGGAGAAGAAATAAAAACTTTGAGGTTCGTCGATGACATTGTAATTCTGTCAGAGACAGCAAAGGACTTGGAAGAGCAGTTGAACGGAATGGACAGTGTCTTGAAAGGAGGGTATAAGATGAACATCAACAAAAGCAAAACGAGGATAATGGAATGTAGTCGAATTAAGTCGGGTGATGCTGCGGGAATTGGATTAGGAAATGAGACACTTAAAGTAGTAAAGGAGTTTCGCTATTTGGGGAGCAAAATAACTGATGATGATCGAAGTAGAGAGGATATAAAATGTAGACTGGCAATGGCAAGGAAAGCGTTTCTGAAGAAGAGAAATTTGTTAACATCGAGTATTGATTTAAGTGTCAGAAAGTCGTTTCTGAAAGTATTTGTATGGAGTGTAGCCATGTATGGAAGTGAAACATGGTCGATATATAGTTTAGACAAGAAGAGAATAGAAGCTTTCGAAATGTGGTGCTACAGAAGAATGCTGAAGATAAGGTGGGTAGATCACGTAACTAATGAGGAGGTATTGAATAGGATTGGGGAGAAGAGAAGTTTGTGGCACAACTTGACTAGAAGAAGGGATCGGTTGGTGAGGCATCAAGGGATCACCAATTTAGTACTGGAGGGCAGCGTGGAGGGTAAAAATCGTAGAGGGAGACCAAGAGATGAATACACTAAGCAGATTCAGAAGGATGTAGGCTGCAGTAGGTACTGGGAGATGAAGAGGCTTGCACAGGATAGAGTAGCGTCTTCGTATGTGTGCTTACCAAGTGCAAATTCTGCAACATCTGACGCTGAACGACAAACCACGTCGACAACAATTGACTGCGGAAATGCTGCAGCACATTGATATGGATGTCAGCTTCCTGGAAAAATGTTTACTCTCAGATGAGGCAACCTTTCATCTATCAGTAAGGGTTGATAGGCATAATGTTCGGATGAACAGTGTGACAATCATGGCGTGTGTTAAGCGTAATACTACGCTGCGAAATAAACTGAGAAATGACAGTGAAGACGAGCGTAGCGTGTTACAACCACCTTGTAACGAAGTGACAAATATTGAAGACAATAATTTGATAACTGTGCATAGGCATATGGACCAGGCAGTAAACAACGGTGTAGGAAGTGAAACAATTAGTGAACAGGGAACTACTATCGATGGATCGGTCGGTAACTGTTCGCTTCAGGAATGCGAAATAACAGAACCAAATCTTGCAAATACCGTAGATTCAGGTTTTGTGTCATTACATATTTCTCAGTTAAGTCAAGACGTACTCTCTGCTTTTCAAAATACGAATATTTGTGATGCAAATGCACTGACGAAAAGCACAAAGGAACATGTTTCAGTTGCTAATGCATTGTTTTGCAATTAATTCAAAATATGGAACAAAATCAGAAACAAACACAGCAATAGCTTCAAAAGCTAGACTCAGTGGAACAAAATCTTCAAAAGTTAGACACAACGGAACAAAATCTTCATAACTTAGACACAATGGAACAAAATCTTCGAAACTTAGGCACAACGCTTAAACAAACATGAAGATTTAACTGCTGAGCTACTTAAAATCGAATCAAAATATCAAAAGATTTCTGAAGATGTAAAAACACATATTTGTGACAATTTTCAGTCTATGAAAACGCATTACAGAATCATGAAGCGTCAGTAGTTCCAATGGAATTTTGTCTACTCCGGGGGCCTTGTTTCGACTCTGGTCTTTCAGTGCTCTGTCAAACTCTTCACGCAGTATCGTATCTCCCATTTCATCTTCATCTACATCCTCTTCCATTTCCATAATATTGTCCTCAAGTACATCGCCCTTGTATAGACCCTCTATATATTGCTTCCACCTTTCTGGTTTCCCCTCTTTGCTTAGAACTGGGTTTCCATCTGAGTTCTTGATGTTCATACAAGTGGTTCTCTTATCTCCAAAGGTCTCTTTAATTTTCCTGTAGGCAGTATCTATCTTACCCCTAGTGAGATAAGCCTCTAAATCCTTACATTTGTCCTCTAGCCATCCCTGCTTAGCCATTTTGCACTTCCTGTCGATCTCATTTTTGAGACGTTTGTATTCCTTTTTGCCTGCTTCATTTACTGCATTTTTATATTTTCTCCTTTCATCAATTAAATTCAGTATTTCTTCTGTTACCCAAGGATTTCTACTAGCCCTCGTCTTTTTACCTACTTGATCCTCTGCTGCCTTCACTACTTCATCCCTCAAAGCTACCCATTCTTCTTCTACTGTATTACTTCATTCCTGTCAATTGTTCCCTTATGCTCTCCCTGAAGCTCTGTACAACCTCTGGTTCTTTCAGTTTATCCAGGTCCCATCTCCTTAATTTCCCACCTATTTGCAGTTTCTTCAGTTTTAATCTACAGGTCATAACCAATAGATTGTGGTCAGAGTCCGCATCTGCCCCTGGAAATGTCTTACAATTTAAAACCTGGTTCCTAAATCTCTGTCTTACCATTATATGATCTATCTGATACCTTTTATTATCTCCAGGTTTCTTTCATGTATACAACCGTCTTTCATGATTCTTAAACCAAGTGTTAGCAATGATTAACGTGTGCTCTGTGCAAAATTCTACCAGGCGGCTTTCTCTTTCATTTCTTAGCCCCAATCCATATTCACCTACTACGTTTCCTTCTCTCCCTTTTCCTACACTCGAATTCCAGTCACCCATGACTATTAAATTTTCGTCTCCCTTCACTATCTGAATAATTTCTTTTATTTCATCATACATTTCTTCAATTTCTTCGTCATCTGCAGAGCTAGTTGGCATATAAACTTGTACTACTGTAGTAGGCGTGGGCTTCGTATCTATCTTGGCCACAATAATGCGTTCACTATGCTGTTTGTAGTAGCTTACCCGCATTCCTATTTTCCTATTCATTATTAAACCTACTCCTGCATTACCCCTATTTGATTTTGTGTTTATAACTCTATAGTCACCTGACCAGAAGTCTTGTTCCTCCTGCCACCGAACTTCACTAATTCCCACTATATCTAACTTTAACCTATCCATTTCCCTTTTTAAATTTTCTAACCTACCTGCCCGATTAAGGGATCTGACATTCCATGCTCCGATCCGTAGAACGCCAGTTTTCTTTCTCCTGATAACGACATCCTCTTGAGTAGTCCCCGCCCGGAGATCCGAATGGGGGACTATTTTACCTCCGGAATATTTTACCCAAGAGGACGCCATCATCATTTAATCATACAGTAAAGTAATAACAATGGGTATTTCGGGAATTTATGAAAGGAGTTGGCAAGGGCCAGCGAGCCTTGAGATGAAACCGCCGACACGACGTAACAATGTCCTTAGCTACTCGCCGTCACGATGATTTCGACTATAAACTCTTCCTCATAACTCGTAAATTCAAATCATTCAAGAATTCTGGTAATGACATACATCCACAAGCATGGATCATTAATTTTCTCGTTGTTTTCCTCCTAACTGGTCATTAGAGCATAGGTTAGAATTCATGTGTGGCTATATAGAGAATGAACCAGGTGTAAGAATACGATCGGTTATTCGTGACTGTCACAGTGAAGGAGATTTTTATCATGCCTTCCTTTCTGCGTATTGGACTCAGGCTACTCAAGATCAAGAATATTATAATGATGAAACATTTCGAACAGTCTGAATTTTCCAGCCCTGTAAAATATTTTGAAGATATGTTGCACAAGAGTCAGTATTTGTCAAACCTGTGCAGCTCCTCGGAACTCATCCGCATTTGCTTAATTTAATTGCCCGGACACTTAAGGCATATTATTTTATCTGGACGTTGTGAAGATGACATCGAAGCTTTTCAGGGACTATTGCAAGAATTAGAAATCGACGCAGACAGTCGCGTGGTGCGAAAACAGGAAAACAATTACAGGTCACGTCCATCACAATTCCGTGATGACAGAAATAATAATCGGACACGACAAGGCTATTCTTATAATGCAAATTGTGATCAACAGACGCCACTTGTATAACAACCATTTGCAGAATAATAATAGTTTCAGAGAAAGATCACATTTCCGTGGCAATGACTATGACAAAGATAACCTAGAAACAGACAGTACGGGAACCAGAACAACCGGCGCGCTGGACAAACGCCGAAATTGTTTAAACAGACACTCAAGGATATCGGTGTGCCGTAGTTTTGTACACTAGTAATATCGCACATGAAAATAATGTTTTTCAGCGTTAGTATTTCAGAGCAATAATTCCCAGATAACAGGACCATGTGCTTTTCATTAACACGTAGTTTTTATCTCTATCAAATCCTTGAATTCTTTCGAAATTCGCTTCGTCACATCATGATAGGACGTTTCAACCTTTCTCTGACTTTCAGCTTTTTTTTCAAAATCAGATAATTTCTTCACATAAATTTCACTGGTTGATTAAAATTCCATAATAAATACAACTGAAAATATCTTCGCATTTGTTAAAAAACGTAGTAGTTATCCATAGAATGTTCGTTATTCTCCCTTAAGGGGCTCCGGAACGCCCTATACTTGCAATGTTAAAATAACGCTTATAAATTACATCTTTCCTCACAAAGTATTTGAGGTAGTAAGTTGAACTTTTTACAGATTATTTATTGGAATATGGGCTACAACTTAACACAGGCATTTTACAAAATTTTAGTTCAGTTATTAAAGATGATTTTTTTTCAATTGTAATGAAAATTCACAACATTTTTTTGCAATTTTTTATTTATATATTCAGAAATATACAGATTTTTGGAAAAAGGCTGTGTTAAATTATGCAGAAGGTACTGTGTAACATTTACTGAAAGTTTGAAACAAATATGTTTGGAAGATCCTTAGAAAACATGTAATTAGTATGAGAAAATAAAAGTTTTGGGAATCGAGCGACAAAGATTGGATTAACTTTTTAGTGCATTCCAGGTCCATAGGATGGATTATCTTCATCCTCTGCAAACTCCTCCTCCAGCTTCCTCTTGTTCCTCCTCCTGTTTACTCTTGCTTGTATTTCTAGACTCTTTACAGCCCTGTCTGCAGCCCGAAGGCGTTCCTTGTCTAAAGCAAGCATCGCTCGTACCATGTTAGAACCTATCTTCATTGGCAAATTTCTAAATACCTTGCACCTTACAATGTTGCCATCATTGAAAGTCGCAACAGCATCGTACACACCAAAGTGAAGTGTTTCTGTTCCAACAAATACAGTCTTGGGGATTCTCGACCATATAACACTATTTACACTTTCATTGGGGTTTTGAGTTTTTCCGTGAATACACTTTTTCAACAGTTCAGGTGCTGCTAAGTCTCTGAAAATAGGTTAGCACAACACATACTTTATCTCACATCACTAAAATGTACCTGATGAACACGGACGTTAATAATAACACCATTTGACAGCAGTTTAACAGCGCCACAGTGGGTCACGCCCATGTAGAACACATTTCGAAAAAAAATTTAAAAATAGTTGTAGTCTTCGGAATTGAATAAATTATATATCTATTAAAAGGTAATAGTCTGCAGATTCAGAAAACGCAAAAAAGTATAAATTGAACTTTTCATGATTTTGAGCCTTTCCGGAGCCCCTTAAAGCCATTATCTTGGTTTATGCACACCAGTAATATACAGTGGCTGATGTATACTAAATTGCTTTTAGTCAAACGGCCGTCTGTAATACACTGAAGAGCCAAAGAAACTGGTACACCTGCCCAATATAGTGTAGGGCTCCCGCGAGCACGCAGAACTCCAGCAATGCGACGTGGCATGGACTCGACTAATGTCTGAAGTAGGGCTGGAGGGAACTGACACCATGAATTCTGCAGGGCTGTCCATTAATCAGTATGAGTTCCAGAGGATAGAGGTCTCTTCTGAATAACCCTTTGCAAGGCATCCCAGATATGCTCAATAATGTTGGGAGTTCTGTGGTCAGCGCAAGTGTTTAAACTCAGAGGAGTGTTCCTGGAGCCACTCTGTGATGTGGGAACTGCCCAAGTCCGTCGGAATGCGTAATGGACATGAATGCACGCAGGTGATCAGACGAGATACTTACGTATGTGCCACCTGTCAGAGTCGTATCTAGTCGTATCACTCCGACTGCATGCACCCTACACCATTACAGAGCCTCCACCAGCTTGAAAAATCCGCAGATGATGTGCAGCGTCCATCGATTCATAATGTTGCCTCCATAGCCGAACACATCCATCCGCTCGATACAATTTGAAACGAGAATCGTCCAACCAGACAACATGTTTCCAGTGTTGACCATGCGTAAGGCTTTGTGTCGTGCAGACATCAAGGGTACACGAAAGCCCATATCTATGACGTTTTGTTGAATGGTTCTCACGCTGACACTTTTTGACGGCCCAGCGTTGAAATCTGCAGCAGTTTGAGGAAGGGTTGCACTTTTGTCACGCTGAACGATTCTCTTCAGTCGTCGTTGGCCCCTTCTTGCAGGATCTTTTTGCGGTCGCAGCGATGTCAGACATTTGATGTTTTACCGGATTCGTGATATCCACGGTGCACTCGTGAAATGGTCGTGCGGGAAAATCCTCACTTCATCGCTACATCGAAAATTCTGTGTGCCATCGCTCGTTCAAACACTCAAATGGTTCAAATGGCTCTGAGCACTATGGGACTTAACATCTATGGTCATCAGTCCCCTAGAACTTAGAACCACTTAAACCTAACTAACCTAAGGACATCACACAACACCCAGTCATCACGAGGCAGAGAAAATCCCTGACCCCGCCGGGAATCGAACCCGGGAACCCGGGCGTGGGAAGCGAGAACGCTACCGCACGACCACGAGCTGCGGACTCAAACACTCATAAATCCTGATAACCTACCACTGTAGCAGCAGTAACAACTGCGCTAGACACTTGTCTTACATAGGCGTTGCCGGCCGCAGCGCCGATTCTGCCTGTTTACATATCTCTGTATTTGAATACGCATGCCTAGACCAGTTTCTTTGGCTCTTCAGTGTTACTTACGTGACGACGAGACGCTAAACACTTATCTCCTTCTCCTTCGTCCTTTAAATCGTAACACAAAAGTAAACTTCATTCGAGAGCGGCCAGGAGGGGAATTACTGCATTTTGAGCACACGTAAGAGATTTATTGCTCATTCATTTATTTCACCGTAAAATCACGGCCACCGCATTCTTGTTTCGGTGGAAGACCGCGTCGACCACTTGGATATTGTATACATCGACGTGACAAACCCGCTCCGAGAGAAGTACACAATCCGATCACGTCTCCAGACATCGCTATATTTCGCGAGATTACCCATTAGATGTCAGGAGAGGGGGACCCATCATCATAAAAGGAGGTGGGGAGTGCTGTCAGTAGACAAGCAGTAACAGAAGAACGCGTCTTTCAGCAGAGCTCAAAGACTTCGATGATGATGATGTTTGATTCATGGGTCGTTCAATTGTGCGGTCATCAGCGCTCGTACAAAGTCCCAATTTTTACACAGCGCAGTTTTTACACAATCCATCAAAGACTTCGAACGTGTACTTCTCATCGCATGTAACCTGTATCACAAGTCCATCAGGGACGTATCAACCTTTCTAAAACCGCCCATGTCGACTTTTGGTGATCTGGTTGTGAGCTGGAAACGCATGGAACAACCACTGTTAAAGCAAGACCAGGCGAACCTCACTTACTGACTGAAAGGGACCGTCGAAAATTGGAGAGGGTGATTTAAAAATCCCGCGTGGGTTCCACACTGCCACCTGCTATCCAGCTAGGACAATGGCGCTGTGTAGGAAATTAAAAATAATGGGTTAAAGTGGTCGAGCATCTCCCCATGATCCACAAATCTCTGTAGATACTTCCTAGCGACACTTCAGGTGGTACAAAGACCAATTAATAGGACAGTGGATGACTGGAAACGAATAATATGGAGTGATGCAGCAAGCTATAACTTGTGGCAATCTATGAAAGGGTTTGGCTTTGGTGACTGCGTTCAGAACGTTAACTGCAATCATGTGTAGTTGCAATAGTGAGGTACATAGGATGTGGCGTTAGGGTATGAGAGTGTTTATCGTGGTTAAGGGAAAAATTTTGGAAATTTATGGTACGGTGTTATGCGACAAAAAAAAAGGTTCAAATGGCTCTGAGCACTATGCGACTTAACTTCTGAGGTCATCTGTCGCCTAGAACTTAGAGCTAACTAACCTAAGGACATCACACACATCCATGCCCGTGGCAGGATTCGAATCTGCGACCGTAGCGGTCGCCCGGTTCCAGACTGTCTTATGCGACCAAACTGCTGAGGTCAGCGATCCCTAGGCTTAAACACTACTTAATCCAACTTAAACTAACTTACGCTAAAGACAACACACACACCCATGCCAGAGAGTGGACTCGAACCTCCGACGGGGAGAGCCACTCAGACCATGACAAGACGCCTGAGACCGCGCGTCTGCCCCGCGTGGCTGTGGTTATGACGTCGTCCCGTTACTTCGCTTAAGAAAACCATAAATGGGGAACCATGTAAACACATTTTACATCTTTGTTTACTGCGTACAGCAGAGGAGTAGTTTGGAGACCATCACTGCATCAGAATGACAATGCACCCTGCCATAAAGCATCATTTGCGAGGCAGTGGTTTGTGATTAACAACGAACAAACAAACAACGTCGGATAAGGCCTTGAAGGCCCAACGGTATCGACCTGTCGCCATGTCATCCTCAGGCCTGAGATGTCACCAGATGCAGATACAGAGGGGCGTGAGGTCAGCACACTGGCCTCCCGGCCACTGTCAGTTTTCGTGACTGGTGGCCCTACTTCTCTATCAAATAGCTGCTCAATTGGCCTCATAAGGGCTGAGTGCACCCTGATTGCCAACAGCTCTCGGCAGACCCGGACGGTGACCCATCCAAGTGCTAGCCAAGCCCGACAGTACTTAACATCGGTGGTGTGGATAATAACATTCCTGCAGTGGACTGGACAGCCCGGAGTCATTATATGAGTTCAGTGGAGCACCTACGGGATGCATTAGAATGCCGACTTCTCGAGATCCCAACACCTGTCTGGAAGTGTTCCCAGCAGAGCTTATCACTGAAAAAGATGAAGGGTGGACGCACGCTACATTATGTCCGTTAATAGCTATCCGGATAGTTTTTATCAACACTCACCACATCTCCAAGATGTGAATCTAACAAGTAAAAGCAAACAAAACAGTTTGTAGTTTGCGTTAAACAAAATGTTATTATAATACACTCATTAGATTAACTATTTATCATAAATCGTTTAGGAAGCAAAGTTCACTGAGTTACTGTGCAACTTACGTATTCCTACAACCTAGGAGTTGTACAGTGTTGCAGTTGTTATAAGAAAAAGTAAAAAAGTGTGTTGGAACTTTTGTCAAAACCTGTATTGAAATACATGAAACATATGGCAGCTTGATGAGCATCACTCACTCTTCAGGAACGACTATGTCACATTGCAGCGAAGTAGTGCGATGTTTTGCAGATTCCTGGCAGATAACAATAATGGTGTGCCATAACCGTGCTTTTCACGACTATGCTGTTATCAACGAACTAACGAGGGGGGGTGGGGGGGGGGTCTGGCAAGCAGTTTTAATCTCCCAAGATGTTTAATCACTCATTACTGACTACTCACAAGCTTAATATCAGTTCCGAACACTTAAAAAAAATTCCGGTAGGTGTAATCATACAGTCTTACATTTAAAGCTGAGGTTTAAAAATGGACGCTATGGTCCGAAACTAATCCCCGAAAAGGAATGACTGTAATCGCAACCGTGAAGGACATTCGAAAATAAATAATAAAATATCATACCCAAGGTGCTGGTCGTATCCTCCACTATGTTGGGACTTCATACACCTGACACTTTCCCCACACATCCAGATACTACAGTAACCATAGTGGGTGTATTATGGAATTTGTCCATTAGGGTACTTTCAGTCACAGAAGAAAAGTTCCGGAGTTCGTACTGTGATTATCAATATAGATCTGACCTCTAGTGAAACCTTACGCTATTCCTTGGAAAGCCATCTGTAGGCCATACCTCAAAAACACCACCATCATTGAGGCTGTGTGTAAGTAACGCACTTCGTATCTCCATAAATCAATAATATTAATAAATAATATTAATCTGAGCACCGCCTATGTTCGAATTCAACGTCCAATAACCACTCATAGACACTGACAGCACTAGCAGTGAAGGGCACGAAAGGCATGTTGGGGGGGGGGGGGGGGCGACGCGGAAAATAGTACACTCGTTGTCGTAATGCGAAACGTAGGGACTTTTTCTGACGTACGAAGGGCATCATCATTGGAGTTTGGACCAGGGATGGAGGCATTTTCGAAACGGGTGTGACTGTAGACTGTCCGGCACCACCGTGTTTAAAGTATGCCGTGCAGGGAGAAATGGCGCTATTTATAAAAACTGCACCGAGGCAACTGTAGTGCACCACAGGCCACAAATGACAGGCGTGAAAGACGGCTGCGGAGACGTGTACGGACTAATAGACGTGCAGTTGTTGAGCAACTGACCGCCCAGATGAATCAAGGGGCTATCAACAGTGTTTTCTCAACAACCGTTCAACGAACGTCGCTGCCTATGGGCCTCTGCACCAGGCCCCTGGCTCATGCACCAATGCTTGCTGTTGTCCATCGGCCGCGAAGGTTGGTATTCGCACGCCATCGCTGCGGCTGGACGTCGACTGAATGGCGACAGATGTTCCAACGGACAGATGGCCTTTGGCGTGTATGACGTGAAACGTCTGAAAACAAACACCCTACAGTGAACGTCGGAAGGGTCGAGGCAGGAGGGCATTCCATTACTGATATCGTCATTCTGCCAGGGATCAACACAACTATGCATCATTCTGCCAGGGATCAACACAACTATGCATCTATCCTCGGGGACGGTCTCCACACCTACATGCAGTTTGTTTCTCCTCAGCACTATGTCATTTACCAGCAGGACAATGCACCGTATCACACAGGTCGCAGTATACGCGCGTGGTTCGAAGAGCGCAAAAATGGGTCTATCGTAGTCTCTTGGCTACCAGACTCTCCGGATTTAAACGCAGTCGAGAAACTATGGTATCATCTCGATCGGACAGTTCGCGCCATGGATTCTCAACCGATAAAGCTAACGCAGTTGGCCACAGCGTTCGAAACGGGATGTCTCCACATCCCCGTCGGTACCCGCAATGACGTCACTGACTCTCTTGCTGCGCGTATCGCACTGGTCAGCGCTGCAAAAGGTGGCCATCCAGGCACAGGTTGTCGCTTTAATGTGACTCGACAGTGCACACTGCCATGACGTACGTCAGCGGTGGGCCACGACACGACGCCATGAGCGCCTGGTACCTGTTCTACAACCTGCTACAGCATTCCGAAGCGACTCTTGTGCACTTCTAATGTGGTGACTAACGTCTGGTGCGGTGAACTTATTTATGCATCAAAATCTTCCATGTATATTACTTCCTCCTTACTCCTCGTGAATCTGTTGTTGTAAGTTCTATTCTGAGACGAAGATGATGGGATAGTAGAGGAATTCTCCGCATTAAACCAGTCACAAACTGAGTATTCTACGTGTCGCCCTACGCTACGACACGACGCCATGAGCGCCTGGTACCTGTTCTACAACCTGCTACAGCATCCCGATGCCACTACTGTACACTTCTAATGTGGTGACTAACGTCTGGTGCGGTGAACTTATTTATGCATCAAAATCTTCCATGTATATTATTTCCTTCTTACTCCTCGTGAATCTGTTGTTGTAAGTTCTATTCTGAGACGAAGATGATGGCATAGTAGAGGAATTCTCCGCATTAAACCAGTCACAAACTGAGTATTCTACGTGTCGCCCTCCGCTACGACACTACGCCATGAGCGCCTGGTACCTGTTCTACAACCTGCTACAGCATCCCGAAGCCACTATTGTACACTTCTAATGTGGTGACTAACGTCTGGTGCGGTGAACTTATTTATGCATCAAAATCTTCCATGTATATTATTTCCTCCTTACTCCTCGTGAATCTGTTGTTGTAAGTTCTATTCTGAGACGAAGATGATGGCATAGTAGAGGAATTCTCCGCATTAAACCAGTCACAAACTGAGTATTCTACGTGTCGCCCTCCGCTACGACACGACGCCATGAGCGCCTGGTACCTGTTCTACAACCTGCTACAGCATTCCGAAGCGACTCTTGTGCACTTCTAATGTGGTGACTAACGTCTGGTGTGGTGAACTTATTTATGCATCAAAATCTTCCATGTATATTATTTCCTCCTTACTCCTCGTGAATCTGTTGTTGTAAGTTCTATTCTGAGACGAAGATGATGGCATAGTAGAGGAATTCTCCGCATTAAACCAGTCACAAACTGAGTATTCTACGTGTCGCCCTCCGCTACGACACGACGCCATGAGCGCCTGGTACCTGTTCTACAACCTGCTACAGCATCCCGAAGCCACTATTGTACACTTCTAATGTGGTGACTAACGTCTGGTGTGGTGAACTTATTTATGCATCAAAATCTTCCATGTATATTATTTCCTCCTTACTCCTCGTGAATCTGTTGTTGTAAGTTCTATTCTGAGACGAAGATGATGGCATAGTAGAGGAATTCTCCGCATTAAACCAGTCACAAACTGAGTATTCTACGTGTCGCCCTCCGCTACGACACGACGCCATGAGCGCCTGGTACCTGTTCTACAACCTGCTAAAGCATCCCGAAGCCACTATTGTACACTTCTAATGTGGTGACTAACGTCTGGTGCGGTGAACTTATTTATGCATCAAAATCTTCCATTTATATTATTTCCTCCTTACTCCTCGTGAATCTGTTGTTGTAAGTTCTATTCTGAGACGAAGATGATGGCATAGTAGAGGAATACTCCGCATTAAACCAGTCACAAACTGAGTATTCTACGTGTCGCCCTCCGCTACGACACGACGCCATGAGCGCCTGGTACCTGTTCTACAACCTGCTACAGCATCCCGAAGCCACTATTGTACACTTCTAATGTGGTGACTAACGTCTGGTGCGGTGAACTTATTTATGCATCAAAATCTTCCATGTATATTATTTCCTCCTTACTCCTCGTGAATCTGTTGTTGTAAGTTCTATTCTGAGACGAAGATGATGGCATAGTAGAGGAATTCTCCGCATTAAACCAGTCACAAACTGAGTATTCTACGTGTCGCCCTCCGCTACGACACGACGCCATGAGCGCCTGGTACCTGTTCTACAACCTGCTACAGCATCCCGAAGCGACTCTTGTGCACTTCTAATGTGGTGACTAACGTCTGGTGCGGTGAACTTATTTATGCATCAAAATCTTCCATGTATATTATTTCCTCCTTACTCCTCGTGAATCTGTTGTTGTAAGTTCTATTCTGAGACGAAGATGATGGCATAGTAGAGGAATTCTCCGCAT
Source organism: Schistocerca cancellata (assembly GCF_023864275.1). Lineage (NCBI taxonomy): Eukaryota > Metazoa > Arthropoda > Insecta > Orthoptera > Acrididae > Schistocerca > Schistocerca cancellata. Next base: position 73,685,372 of record NC_064634.1, on the reverse strand, counting down.
TAAACCAGTCACAAACTGAGTATTCTACGTGTCGCCCTCCGCTACGACACGACGCCATGAGCGCCTGGTACCTGTTCTACAACCTGCTACAGCATCCCGAAGCCACTATTGTACACTTCTAATGTGGTGACTAACGTCTGGTGTGGTGAACTTATTTATGCATCAAAATCTTCCATGTATATTATTTCCTCCTTACTCCTCGTGAATGTGTTGTTGTAAGTTCTATTCTGAGACGAAGATGATGGCATAGTAGAGGAATTCTCCGCATTAAACCAGTCACAAACTGAGTATTCTACGTGTCGCCCTCCGCTACGACACGACGCCATGAGCGCCTGGTACCTGTTCTACAACCTGCTACAGCATCCCGAAGCCACTATTGTACACTTCTAATGTGGTGACTAACGTCTGGTGCGGTGAACTTATTTATGCATCAAAATCTTCCATGTATATTATTTCCTCCTTACTCCTCGTGAATCTGTTGTTGTAAGTTCTATTCTGAGACGAAGATGATGGCATAGTAGAGGAATACTCCGCATTAAACCAGTCACAAACTGAGTATTCTACGTGTCGCCCTCCGCTACGACACGACGCCATGAGCGCCTGGTACCTGTTCTACAACCTGCTACAGCATCCCGAAGCCACTATTGTACACTTCTAATGTGGTGACTAACGTCTGGTGCGGTGAACTTATTTATGCATCAAAATCTTCCATGTATATTATTTCCATCTTACTCCTCATGAATCTGTTGTTGTAAGTTCTATTCTGAGACGAAGATGATGGGATAGTAGAGGAATTCTCCGCATTAAACCAGTCACAAACTGAGTATTCTACGTGTCGCCCTACGCTACGACACGACGCCATGAGCGCCTGGTACCTGTTCTACAACCTGCTACAGCATCCGAAGCCACTATTGTGCACTTCTAATGTGGTGACTAACGTCTGGTGCGGTGAACTTACTTATCCATCAAAATCTTCCATGTATATTATTTCCTCCTTACTCCTCGTGAATCTGTTGTTGTAAGTTCTATTCTGAGACGAAGATGATGGGATAGTAGAGGAATACTCCGCATTAAACCAGTCACAAACTGATTATTCTACGTGTCGCCCTCCGCTACGACACGACGCCATGAGCGCCTGGTACCTGTTCTACAACCTGCTACAGCATCCCGAAGCCACTATTGTACACTTCTAATGTGGTGACTAACGTCTGGTGCGGTGAACTTATTTATGCATCAAAATGTTCCATGTATATTATTTCCTCCTTACTCCTCGTGAATCTGTTGTTGTAAGTTCTATTCTGAGACGAAGATGATGGCATAGTAGAGGAATTCTCCACATTAAACCAGTCACAAACTGAGTATTCTACGTGTCGCCCTCCGCTACGACACGACGCCATGAGCGCCTGGTACCTGTTCTACAACCTGCTACATCATCCCGAAGCCACTATTGTGCACTTCTAATGTGGTGACTAACGTCTGGTGCGGTGAACTTATTTATGCATCAAAATCTTCCATGTATATTATTTCCTCCTTACTCCTCGTGAATCTGTTGTTGTAAGTTCTATTCTGAGACGAAGATGATGGCATAGTAGAGGAATTCTCCGCATTAAACCAGTCACAAACTGAGTATTCTACGTGTCGCCCTCCGCTACGACACGACGCCATGAGCGCCTGGTACCTGTTCTACAACCTGCTACAGCATCCCGAAGCCACTATTGTACACTTCTAATGTGGTGACTAACGTCTGGTGCGGTGAACTTATTTATCCATCAAAATCTTCCATGTATATTATTTCCTCCTTACTCCTCGTGAATCTGTTGTTGTAAGTTCTATTCTGAGACGAAGATGATGGCATAGTAGAGGAATTCTCCGCATTAAACCAGTCACAAACTGAGTATTCTACGTGTCGCCCTCCACTACGACACGACGCCATGAGCGCCTGGTACCTGTTCTACAACCTGCTACAGCATCCCGAAGCCACTATTCTACACTTCTAATGTGGTGACTAACGTCTGGTGCGGTGAACTTATTTATGCATCAAAATCTTCCATGTATATTATTTCCTCCTTACTCCTTGTGTATCTGTTGTTGTAAGTTCTATTCTGAGACGAAGATGATGGGATAGTAAAGGAATTCTCCGCATTAAACCAGTCACAAACTGAGTATTCTACGTTTCGCCCTCTGCTACGACACGACGCCATGAGCGCCTGGTACCTGTTCTACAACCTGCTACAGCATCCCGAAGCCACTATTGTACACTTCTAATGTGGTGACTAACGTCTGGTGCGGTGAACTTACTTATGCATCAAAATCTTCCATGTATTTTATTTCCTCCTTACTCCTTGTGAATCTGTTGTTGTAAGTTCTATTCTGAGACGAAGATGATGGGATAGTAAAAGAATTCTCCGCATTAAACCAGTCACAAACTGAGTATTCTACGTTTCGCCCTCTACTACGACACGACGCCATGAGCGCCTGGTACCTGTTCTACAACCTGCTACAGCATCCCGAAGCCACTATTGTACACTTCTAATGTGGTGACTAACGTCTGGTGCGGTGAACTTATTTATGCATCAAAATGTTCCATGTATATTATTTCCTCCTTACTCCTCGTGAATCTGTTGTTGTAAGTTCTATTCTGAGACGAAGATGATGGCATAGTAGAGGAATTCTCCGCATTAAACCAGTCACAAACTGAGTATTCTACGTGTCGCCCTCCGCTACGACACGACGCCATGAGCGCCTGGTACCTGTTCTACAACCTGCTACAGCATCCCGAAGCCACTATTGTACACTTCTAATGTGGTGACTAACGTCTGGTGCGGTGAACTTATTTATGCATCAAAATCTTCCATGTATTTTATTTCCTCCTTACTCCTTGTGAATCTGTTGTTGTAAGTTCTATTCTGAGACGAAGATGATGGGATAGTAAAAGAATTCTCCGCATTAAACCAGTCACAAACTGAGTATTCTACGTTTCGCCCTCTACTACGACACGACGCCATGAGCGCCTGGTACCTGTTCTACAACCTGCTACAGCATCCCGAAGCCACTATTGTACACTTCTAATGTGGTGACTAACGTCTGGTGCGGTGAACTTATTTATGCATCAAAATCTTCCATGTATATTATTTCCTCCTTACTCCTCGTGAATCTGTTGTTGTAAGTTCTATTCTGAGACGAAGATGATGGCATAGTAGAGGAATTCTCCGCATTAAACCAGTCACAAACTGAGTATTCTACGTGTCGCCCTCCGCTACGACACGACGCCATGAGCGCCTGGTACCTGTTCTACAACCTGCTACAGCATCCCGAAGCCACTATTGTACACTTCTAATGTGGTGACTAACGTCTGGTGCGGTGAACTTATTTATGCATCAAAATCTTCCATGTATATTATTTCCTCCTTACTCCTCGTGAATCTGTTGTTGTAAGTTGTATTCTGAGACGAAGGTGATGGCATAGTAGAGGAATTCTCCGCATTAAACCAGTCACAAACTGAGTATTCTACGTGTCGCCCTCCGCTACGACACGACGCCATGAGCGCCTGGTACCTGATCTACAACCTGCTACAGCATCCCAAAGCCACTATTGTACACTTCTAATGTGGTGACTAACGTCTGGTGCGGTGAACTTATTTATCCATCAAAATCTTCCATGTATATTATTTCCTCCTTACTCCTCATGAATCTGTTGTTGTAAGTTCTATTCTGAGACGAAGATGATGGCATAGTAGAGGAATTCTCCGCATTAAACCAGTCACAAACTGAGTATTCTACGTGTCGCCCTCCGCTACGACACTACGCCATGAGCGCCTGGTACCTGTTCTACAACCTGCTACAGCATCCCGATGCCACTATTGTACACTTCTAATGTGGTGACTAACGTCTGGTGCGGTGAACTTATTTATGCATCAAAATCTTCCATGTATATTATTTCCTCCTTACTCCTCGTGAATCTGTTGTTGTAAGTTGTATTCTGAGACGAAGGTGATGGCATAGTAGAGGAATTCTCCGCGTTAAACCAGTCACAAACTGAGTATTCTACGTGTCGCCCTCCGCTACGACACGACGCCATGAGCGCCTGGTACCTGATCTACAACCTGCTACAGCATCCCAAAGCCACTATTGTACACTTCTAATGTGGTGACTAACGTCTGGTGCGGTGAACTTATTTATCCATCAAAATCTTCCATGTATATTATTTCCTCCTTACTCCTCATGAATCTGTTGTTGTAAGTTCTATTCTGAGACGAAGATGATGGCATAGTAGAGGAATTCTCCGCATTAAACCAGTCACAAACTGAGTATTCTACGTGTCGCCCTCCGCTACGACACTACGCCATGAGCGCCTGGTACCTGTTCTACAACCTGCTACAGCATCCCGATGCCACTATTGTACACTTCTAATGTGGTGACTAACGTCTGGTGCGGTGAACTTATTTATGCATCAAAATCTTCCATGTATATTATTTCCTCCTTACTCCTCGTGAATCTGTTGTTGTAAGTTCTATTCTGAGACGAAGATGATGGCATAGTAGAGGAATTCTTCGCATTAAACCAGTCACAAACTGAGTATTCTACGTGTCGCCCTCCGCTACGACACGACGCCATGAGCGCCTGGTACCTGTTCTACAACCTGCTACAGCATCCCGAAGCCACTATTGTACACTTCTAATGTGGTGACTAACGTCTGGTGCGGTGAACTTATTTATGCATCAAAATCTTCCATGTATATTATTTCCTCCTTACTCCTCGTGAATCTGTTGTTGTAAGTTCTATTCTGAGACGAAGATGATGGCATAGTAGAGGAATTCTCCGCATTAAACCAGTCACAAACTGAGTATTCTACGTGTCGCACTCCGCTACGACACGACGCCATGAGCGCCTGGTACCTGATCTACAACCTGCTACAGCATCCCGAAGCCACTATTGTACACTTCTAATGTGGTGACTAACGGTTGGTGCGGTGAACTTATTTATGCATCAAAATCTTCCATGTATATTATTTCCTCCTTACTCCTCGTGAATCTGTTGTTGTAAGTTCTATTCTGAGACGAAGATGATGGCATAGTAGAGGAATTCTCCGCATTAAACCAGTCACAAACTGAGTATTCTACGTGTCGCCCTCCGCTACGACACGACGCCATGAGCGCCTGGTACCTGTTCTACAACCTGCTACAGCATCCCGAAGCCACTATTGTAGACTTCTAATGTGGTGACTAACGTCTGGTGCGGTGAACTTATTTATGCATCAAAATCTTCCATGTATATTATTTCCTCCTTACTCCTTGTGAATCTGTTGTTGTAAGTTCTATTCTGAGACGAAGATGATGGGATAGTAAAGGAATTCTCCGCATTAAACCAGTCACAAACTGAGTATTCTACGTTTCGCCCTCTGCTACGACACGACGCCATGAGCGCCTGGTACCTGTTCTACAACCTGCTGCAGCATCCCGAAGCCACTATTGTACACTTCTAATGTGGTGACTAACGTCTGGTGCGGTGAACTTATTTATCCATCAAAATCTTCCATGTATATTATTTCCTCCTTACTCCTCGTGAATCTGTTGTTGTAAGTTCTATTCTGAGACGAAGATGATGGCATAGTAGAGGAATTCTCCGCATTAAACCAGTCACAAACTGAGTATTCTACGTGTCGCCCTCCGCTACGACACGACGCCATGAGCGCCTGGTACCTGTTCTACAACCTGCTACAGCATCCCGAAGCCATTATTGTACACTTCTAATGTGGTGACTAACGTCTGGTGTGGTGAACTTATTTATGCATCAAAATCTTCCATGTATATTATTTCCTCCTTACTCCTCGTGAAACTGTTGTTGTAAGTTCTATTCTGAGACGAAGATGATGGCATAGTAGAGGAATTCTCCGCATTAAACCAGTCACAAACTGAGTATTCTACGCGTCGCCCTCCGCTACGACACGACGCCATGAGCGCCTGGTACCTGTTCTACAACCTGCTACAGCATCCCGAAGCCACTATTGTACACTTCTAATGTGGTGACTAACGTCTGGTGCGGTGAAGTTATTTATCCATCAAAATCTTCCATGTATATTATTTCCTCCTTACTCCTCGTGAATCTGTTGTTGTAAGTTCTATTCTGAGACGAAGATGATGGCATAGTAGAGGAATTCTCCGCATTAAACCAGTCACAAACTGAGTATTCTACGTGTCGCCCTCCGCTACGACACGACGCCCTGAGCCCCTGGTACCTGTTCTACAACCTGCTACAGCATCCCGAAGCCACTATTGTACACTTCTAATGTGGTGACTAACGTCTGGTGCGGTGAACTTATTTATCCATCAAAATCTTCCATGTATATTATTTCCTCCTTACTCCTCGTGAATCTGTTGTTGTAAGTTCTATTCTGAGACGAAGATGATGGCATAGTAGAGGAATTCTCCGCATTAAACCAGTCACAAACTGAGTATTCTACGTGTCGCCCTCCGCTACGACACGACGCCATGAGCGCCTGGTACCTGTTCTACAACCTGCTACAGCATCCCGAAGCCACTATTGTACACTTCTAATGTGGTGACTAACGTCTGGTGTGGTGAACTTATTTATGCATCAAAATCTTCCATGTATATTATTTCCTCCTTACTCCTCGTGAAACTGTTGTTGTAAGTTCTATTCTGAGACGAAGATGATGGCATAGTAGAGGAATTCTCTTCATTAAGCAAGTCACAAACTGAGTATTCTACGTGCCGCCCTCCGCCCCCCGCCCCCCTCCTCCAAGACCTCTAAAAAATGTCTCTTGCCTCTTCTTACAGTTGACGGTGACTTTATTCCCTGTACACAATTGTTGCCGTGTAAACTCTGTGCCGTGTGCTCCTGGGATTTGATTGTTCCGGTGTTGTGTGGCCGATCTCTTTCGATTCACTTTGCGTTGCTCGGGTTGGTGCGCTCCCCTGGGATTCCGTGCGGGAAGCCGAAAGGGAGTCTCGGGCAGACAGAGAGACGAGTGGGCCTGGGCGGAGCGACGCCGGAAGACCGCGGAAGTCGCGTCGGCAAGTGGTGTGTGAGTGTGGCAGCTGCACTGGGGCCGGCCGAGCAGCCGAACTGGAGGTGCTGCAGTGACTCGCTGTCGTCCGTTCTGTTTACGAGTTCGACCTTCCTCACGCTGTGACTACGGGCTGATGTTATTCTGGCCATTACCTTATTAGTGCCATTTGGATTAATATTGTTAATTGTGAGCTGTTAGTGTTATGTGTCGACAGAAGTGCCGACACAGTGTTATTTAGAAGGGCCGAATAGGCCCGCTAAGCTCACCCAGAATATCGTGAAGTCTGAAACAGGATGCTCAATGAATGCTAATAAGAAAAGTACGTTGCTTTGGGAATACTTAACTTTAATCCATCCTTTTGGTATACATCGTTTATGGTGAATACAAGTAAGACTCTCTCCAGATATGGTTAACTGCGCCTTGCTAGGTCGTAGCTATGGACTTAGCTGAAGGCTATTCTAACTGTCTCTCGGCAAATGAGAGGAAGGCTTCGTACGTCTAGTCGCTAGCAATGTCGTCCGTACAACTGGGGCGAGTGCTAGTCCGTCTTTCTAGACCTGCCATGTGGTGGCGCTAGGTCTGCAAGTACTGACAGTGGCGACACGCGGGTCCGACATGTACTAATGGACCGCGGCCGATTTAAAGCTACCACCTAGCAAGTGTGGTGTCTGGCGGTGACACCACAGTTAGTTTGGTGCATCTTCATCTGCTGGAGTTACAGCGAGACTTCTTTCTGTCGTATTTTGTATTGCGCTGCTGAGCAGTGAGTGTCGCGTGTCGAAATACTGACTTGTGTCCTGGTTGATTTACGTATGGACTGGAGTGCCTATGTGGGCGTGTTTGCTTGAATTGTTGATGAAGTTTTTCACAATGCACCATACTTGAGGGTCTTTAAATTGCATTTCAGTTTGTTACTGAACTTATGTCAGTTAAGGGACGCCCAAATTTTCACGCTAGTCAAGTAAATTTTAAGTCTACTGTGACACCACTGTTTACCTGTTGGATTAAAATTAATTCAGTCTTAACCGCAGCTAGGAATAATTCAAGGCTAATTATAAGGGCCGTGTGTGTTTGTTTTTTTGTCCTTTTCTCTTACTCACTACTGTTGAGTGTTAACCTGTTTTGGAACCCCCTTTGACGTCATTTCACGCTGTGGTTTTAGAAAGAGTTCTGTGGGTACTCTTGTTAACGGCTCCTGTTGCAACGGGGTTTCTGGCCCACACATCTATCGAACTCCAGGGGTTTAGTGCCAATCGCCAACAGCGCGGTAACGTATTATCAATCATTTTTGAATCACTGTCTGGCCTACGACTATTGATGAATTTCTGTGGTAAAATTCAAATGGAGGCACTGTCTTGTTAACTTGTCTGAACTGAATGTGCTTGCCTTGTAAAACAGTTCATTACTGATTCTGGGTAGTTTAATCAGTGGTACGGGACTCGTTATTCTGGACCAGACTGTACTTGGCATTAATTTCATTGTCTTGGTAAATTGGTGTGCTACGTAAGATTATAACGCAAGTGCCATTGTGGGTAATATTTACCATTTAACTATATGAGTTGGTTCTGTGAATCATTGTAGCACGCAAGTTCACGTAAAACAGTGCTATAATGGGAAGATATTGCTATACATCTGTGATATTATTTCCTGTAAGCCATTGTGCCCATTAGGTTATGTAAGGCTTAAATACAGTGACCAGTTTGGTAATTTTCTGTGTTTCGTAATAACATTTTACAAGCATTAAAATTTTTGGGAAAAGTTTAAATCTCATATTTGCAGATTGTTTGATGTTAGATAACTTGTTGATGATTCATGTTAAATCAGCTGATGTACATTTAAACTGAACAAGTTATATATCAATGTGTTGTTACCAGTACCTTGCAGGAATTTTCTTGCGTAATAAATTAAATTTTATATTCTATCCTCAATTTGTTGCTCAGCCTAGCACTCCAGCAGCCCCTGTGTCCTGCTCCCAACCATATCAAAATCCTTTTTTGTAGAAGGTGGGTACTTCAATATCCATACTATAACATTTATAAAGCAGTTACTCTAAAAAAGCTTTTCCCCACGACGAGCCACTAAATACGTAGCGGGGCAACGGAGATGGTGTGGGGCGCTGTAGCAACCCGTGCTTGTGGACTGAAGCGGCGGCGTTTCCCCTGTGGCAGCGCCCGGTCCGATATCTGCACGATCGGCGGCCGCCGCCGCGGGAGGTCTGGGGTTCGCTTCCCCGCGCGGGCAGCGGCCGCCGCATTACTCGTGTCGTTATCGTGGGCGTGCCTGGTCGCTACACCGGCGAGCTACCGCGCCGCTGCCCGCCGTATGTCGCGTCGTGCGATCAATACTGACCGTATTCTACCAGCAGGAAACGGCACCAGCCGAGCATAATTTCTCCAAATATATCTCGGATGCGGGTAGACTAGTGCCCTCCTCTTTTTAAAATGTTAACATATTTATTGTATCGTTCTTCGTTCTCCCTCCCTAATTTTTTTTAATATCAGCATCTATCTGCTACAAACCACTGCTACTCACGAATTTTCTGAATTTAAGGTTCAGCTTACACGTCGACATTTCAGAACCCCCTTGCCATTGTGGGAGTTTGTCCATTGCCAAAAAACATATTTATATTCCGTCAGCCTGGAGGGGAATTAAACTCATAAATGTTTTCAAGCGTATATCACATGGGCTACGTTAGAAGCTTGTCGTTTGACTAGAAATCTAATAAAAATATAATTTTTTCCTTTCTTGGTATGTTATCTGTTGTAAAAATATCTAGTTTTGATAAAAAATTGGAACAGTTCAAACCATACAGATTACAAACATGTATGTGTGTGTGTGCCTGTATACCACATCTCCTCCTAAAACACTGGACTGATTTAAACCGAGCTGGGTACAGTTGACATCAATAGCCTCTTCCCTTCTTTCCTCCCCCTTCCATCTTGCATTTACGTATTATGTGGATACTGTCTGCAAAATGTGTTGCGAATACAATTAGCAGCAAAGAAGTAATGAATTCAAACGTTATGCACAATGCGGCACTTTTTACGCATTGCAGTGCTTATGACGTCATTTCTCCTGGACTGTGATAGGTTGGTCTTTCTTACTCCGACAGCGGTTTTTGGTTGTGTGTGTGTGTGTGTGTGTGTGTGTGTGTGTCTGTTTATGAGCGAGAGGGGGAGAGGAAGCATCATTAATTATTTATTTTGGTTACGTTTCACATTCCTATTTCGTATTGTTTTTGTGGGGTAACAAGTTCACTGAGTCACTGCTTGTATTCATTTGGTCATTAATTAATTTCTTTTTCACTGCAAGGGCTCTTTGTATAAAACTAATATGTGCAAAGAGCCCTTGCAATGAATAAGAAAGTAATTAAAGACCTGATCAATGTGTGTAGTAACTCACTGATCATGTTAGCCATAAAAACAGCAACAAACAGGAATGTGAAACAGAAACAGAATAAATAATTAATGAAGCTTCCTCTCCCCCTCTTCTCTCTCTCTCTCTCTCTCTCTCTCTCTCTCTCTCTCTCTCTCACACACACACACACACACACACACAGACACACACACACACACACACACTAACACAAAATATTCTCTCACTTAAAGAATAACACATCCACAAAAAATCACTCTCACAACGAATGACACATTCATACAAATAAAAATATATACACGCACAAAACAAATGAAAAATTTCAAACCACATACACTAAACAGACTAAAGACGGAAGATTAACACACATCCACAGTTGGCAACACTACACACTGTAAAGATATACATGTTACCACGCAGCGAAAAGTGCAAGCGATGTACTGTAACAAACGTTAGTGAGAAAACACCGGAAATCGCCCAGCTGTAGTATGGAGACCGAATGAACACATATCCAGAGCCCCACACTGGAAATCGTTAAGTAACACCTGAAGATAATTTAACCTCACGAAACTTGTGCTATAAAAGTTGTTTCTAATCTGAAGAACAAGAAAAAACACGAGAAAACGTAACATACTTACATACCTGTAACGATACATATTGAATTTATTATATAAAAGCAAACATGAATCACAGGCTACTGAAGATGCTGCAAAAATAAAAGAAGCGAAACACGCAGGGCAAAAAACAAACTGCCTTCCGGTTAGTTGCAAAGACGGAAAAATATCCATTAAGTCCTGTAGCTCCTTAGCACCAAGACCACGGCATTTTGCTGCATACATCTTATTAACGACTCTTACATATAATGCGATGGGTATAACCTTCTGAAGGTCCCAGTCAGGAACATTGCTTTAATCTGCCAGGAAGATTCATGTTAGCGGACACTCTGTTGCAGAGTGAAAGTTCATTACATTATAAACATTTGTTATTTACTTAGGATGGGAGATAATATCGCCATTCAACCACCACATTTAGGTATTACGTGGCATCCATAATAGCTTAAGGCAAAAGCTGGAATACCTCCTTTGAAAATAACACTGCCGATTTCTCCAGTCAGAACTATAGTCACTTTGTTGCCCACATGTCACAAGTTAAACACTAATATTTCTTCTGTTCTTCTTAATTAATTGCACAACATCCCCTCAAGAAACATCATAAATGAACGACAGCTTTAACTTAACGCACTCCAGACCTCAAGGCTTGGGACGGATCTATGAGTCTTAGACGAATGCACTCCTACACGAAAACGACAAGGCACTTGCGTGGAGGCAGAATTGCTTTTATCGCCGAAGTCCATGGAGGGCTATTTCATCTTCCAAGTGATCCTCTCACGGCTCCGTAACAGCCGTGCAAATCGATGCTGTGGTGTGAATGGAAAACAGGCTAGAGATACGTGTGCCCGTAGTCCCACTGCTAACAACCGGTTCGCAACCGATCGTGTTGACATGCCTATTCTCATAAGCTCTCTTAACCTTTGGTGTGGCAGCTGTACGACCTGCCACGCTGTCCTGAAATTGCGACGATCCTGGAAGGTGTCTGTGCAGCATGGACGCGCAGAAACTAGTCTATCGGTCTAAGAATGTTCTCGTGACAACTGATACTAGCATCGTTGCACAGCTGACGCGGCATGTCCAAGTAGTGGAGCATTTTTCAGAAAGGACCAAACCGCCAGTTGGCAGGCTACAGTTTGAACCATTTCAAACTCTCTCATTTGGCTGAGCTAAGCACGAGTGCGTCTCCGTAGCATGGTTACTTGCTTGCTCCACGCGTCTACACCACACTGAGCCTTCTGTTTGTGAGCATTCCCTATTAAAGGGCACAAACAGATGGTGATCTGGTAGCTATGCCACTACGCTGTCTGTCGGTGGACGATGCTGAAACCATTATCAGAGCATCTGCTATCTCCCAGATGGAATATGCCGTCATCGGATCCAAACTGACGTCGTCTTTCCAGGTGTACTAATTTTTCTCCGGCAGTGTGGATTCAGACGTATTCTGTGCGGCTGAGATCGGGTGCTGTAGGGTACCTGGGTGTTAGTCGAAGCATGAGTGTATGCTGACAGCCCTATGAACATGGCGGCTGTCACGTTGAATGACGAGAGTAGCAACAGCATACATGCCGAGACAGTAGAAGACATGGAAACACTTGCTCACCGATGATACGTACATACACATCATAAAAATGTATGTATGTGCATTTCCTCCGAAACCACTTGTATTCAACGGAACTATGTACACATGTCACTTACTACATGGACAGAAGCACGAGGGGGTAAGAACCACCTACTTATCATGTGGGGAGGCGGGGTGGCGGGGTGAGAAAGTAGTGTGAACTGCGACGCACAAATAGCTAGAATTTGTTCATTCAGTATTTGAAAATCAGAAAACTTGGTGATTTTCAACAAACTTTACAAATACACTCCTGGAAATTGAAATAAGAACACCGTGAATTCATTGTCCCAGGAAGGGGAAACTTTATTGACACATTCCTGGGGTCAGATACATCACATGATCACACTGACAGAACCACAGGCACATAGACACAGGCAACAGAGCATGCACAATGTCGGCACTAGTACAGTGTATATCCACCTTTCGCAGCAATGCAGGCTGCTATTCTCCCATGGAGACGATCGTAGAGATGCTGGATGTAGTCCTGTGGAACGGCTTGCCATGCCATTTCCACCTGGCGCCTCAGTTGGACCAGCGTTCGTGCTGGACGTGCAGACCGCGTGAGACGACGCTTCATCCAGTCCCAAACATGCTCAATGGGGGACAGATCCGGAGATCTTGCTGGCCAGGGTAGTTGACTTATACCTTCTAGAGCACGTTGGGTGGCACGGGATACATGCGGACGTGCATTGTCCTGTTGGAACAGCAAGTTCCCTTGCCGGTCTAGGAATGGTAGAGCGATGGGTTCGATGACGGTTTGGATGTACCGTGCACTATTCAGTGTCCCCTCGACGATCACCAGTGGTGTACGGCCAGTGTAGAAGATCGCTCCCCACACCATGATGCCGGGTGTTGGCCCTGTGTGCCTCGGTCGTATGCAGTCCTGATTGTGGCGCTCACCTGCACGGCGCCAAATACGCATACGACCATCATTGGCACCAAGGCAGAAGCGACTCTCATCGCTGAAGACGACACGTCTCCATTCGTCCCTCCATTCACGCCTGTCGCGACACCACTGGAGGCGGGCTGCACGATGTTGGGGCGTGAGCGGAAGACGGCCTAACGGTGTGCGGGACCGTAGCCCAGCTTCATGGAGACGGTTGCGAATGGTCCTCGCCGATACCCCAGGAGCAACAGTGTCCCTAATTTGCTGGGAAGTGGCGGTGCGGTCTCCTACGGCACTGCGTAGGGTCCTACGGTCTTGGCGTGCATGCGTGCGTCGCTGCGGTCCGGTCCCAGGTCGACGGGCACGTGCACCTTCCGCCGACCACTGGCGACAACATCGATGTACTGTGGAGACCTCACGCCCCACGTGTTGAGCAATTCGGCGGTACGTCCACTCGGCCTCCCGTATGCCCACTATACGCCCTCGCTCAAAGTCCGTCAACTGCACATACGGTTCACGTCCACGCTGTCGCGGCATGCTACCAGTGTTAAAGACTGCGATGGAGCTCCGTATGCCACGGCAAACTGGCTGACACTGACGGCGGCGGTGTACAAATGCTGCGCAGCTAGCGCCATTCGACGGCCAACACCGCGGTTCCTGGTGTGTCCGCTGTGCCGTGCGTGTGATCATTGCTTGTACAGCTCTCTCGCAGTGTCCGGAGCAAGTATGGTGGGTCTGACACACCGGTGTCAATGTGTTCTTTTTTCCATTTCCAGGAGTGTAATTTTAAATCTGCCCCTCCCCGACCCCACATACAAAATGATGAAAGGAAAAAAAAATACTTATTTGCTTACTACATTTTCTCTGTGCATGCAGTGAACCCGCCGCAACAAGCACGACGTTTTAGTCCAACACTTTTTTATCGCTAACATTATTCGCGACGCATTTTGCAGAAAGTATTCGCATTACCACTGAGTGTACCTACGAAATTACGACGACGTGCTGAAAAGTAATGCCTAGGAATTTTTAAAGAGGAAACTCTTAAAGCCTTTTCAATAAGACAAACTTTATTGAAATTTTACATCTTTATTCTTCATGTCAACATATGTGTTGCTAAAAAAATGGTTCAAATGGCTCTGAGCACTATGGGACTCAACATCTTAGGTCATAAGTCCCCTAGAACTTAGAACTACTTAAACCTAACTAACCTAAGGACATCACACACACCCATGCCCGAGGCAGGACTCGAACCTGCGACCGTAGCAGTCCCACGGGTCCGGACTGCAGCGCCAGAACCGCTAGACCACCGCGGCCGGCTATGTGTTGCTAACTATAGTCCCTCTGGCAACGAATGCATTGGTTCAACGAGAGACCAGTTTGTTTATACTGTCACTGTAGAATGTCTGACTTTGTTAACGGAGCCACAACCTCACTTCTGCATGCAGATCTTCACCACTATCAAAGTGAAATCGTAGAAGACGTTCTTTAAGCTTTGGAAACAGGTGAAAATCGGGAAAATCTTGACTGTAGGGAGAATGATGGATGACGGTGAATCCATTGTCTTGCTGAAGGGGAGGATGCTTCATGATGTATGAAGTTTTCTGTGCTTAGAAACTCGTTTCGGCACGCTATTTCCCAAGCACCCACATAGTTACGTTACACATCGCCATGTTACCCGCTACAGTTCCGAGCTCTTTAACGGCATGACATGTAATACCTTAGCCGATATTGAAAACAGAATGTAGAATTCGGAGTCATTCATTTTCAGAACGCCCTCCTGTATCATTGTACGACACTTAGTACACGAGATATAAAGTCATAGGAACTGAGATGCGTGAAAAAATGCCACATCATGAATGACGTTATAATTTATTACTTCTCGAGTACTAACTCTTTTCGCAACACTCTTTGCAGAGAGTATCCGCATATACCGCTGAATGTGCTTGCAAAATTATCACTGTACACATGTATTTCAGGAGATTTGAAATCGTAAACATCGAGATGCATGAAAAACTGCCTCATCATGTATGACATTTTAGTTTATTACTTATTTGTTTCTCTCTTCAAATCACTGTACAGAATTCACATTTCACGTTGAAGATACCTGAAAAATTATAACATTATAAGACACGTAATTTAGGAGATTTGGCTTCATAAATATTTACCTATGTGTGAAGGAAATTGCTGGCAGAAATTCGCTAGAGATACTGGTGAAATACATGTAGAAACACATGGGCGAAGAGAGGGTGGAGGAAATGATGGGCATAGGGAGAGGAGAGGAGGAGATGGACAGGTGAAAGGAGTAGATGGGTAGGCGTGGGGGAGATGGGCACAGAGCGGCGGGGGAGGTATGAGATGAACATAGGAAGGATGGGACGAGGATATGAACAAAGACGGGAGGAGGAGTTGGAGAGAGAGAGGTTCAGATGCAGATGGAAGGTGGATGTGGAGAAGAACAAACATAAGACTGGATACATACGTACGTGGGCAATGCCAGATACTCAACTGGTACATCTACATCTATGTATATACTCCGCAATCCACGGTACGGTGCGTGGCAGAGAGTACCCTGTACCACTACTAGCCATTCAATTTTTCCTGTTCCACTCTTAAATAGAGCGAGAAAAACGACAGTCTATATGCCTCTGAAGGAGTACTAATTTCTCGTATCTTCGTGGTCCTTAGGCGAAATACACTAAGTGATCAAAAGTATCCGGGCACCTGGCTGAAACTGACTTACAAGTACTTGGCGCCCTCCATCAGTAATGATGGAATTCAGTATGGTATTGGACCACCCTTAGCCTTTATGACAGCTTTCACTCTGATAGGCATAGACACGTTCAATCAGGTGCTGGAAGGTTTCTTGGGGAATTGATGACCATTGTTCACAGAGTGCTCCACTGAGGAGAGGTATCGATGACACTCGGTGAGGCCTGGCACGAAGTCGGCGTTCCAAAACATCCGAAAGGTGTTCTATAGGATTCAGGTGAGGACTCTGTGCAGGCCAGTCCATTACAGGGATGTTATTGTCGTGTAACCACTCCGCCACAGGCCATGCATTATGAACGGGTGCTCATTCGTGTTGTAAGATGCAATCGCCATCACCGATTGCTCTTCAACAGTGGGAAGCAAGAAGGTCCTTAAAACATCAATGTAGGCCTGTGCTGTGATAGTGCCACGCAAAACAACAAGGGGTGCAAGCCCCCTACATAAAAAACACGAGCACACTATAACACCACTGCCACCGAATTTTACTGTTGGCACTACACAAGCTGGTAGATGACGTTCACCGGGAATTCGCCATACTCACACTCTGCCATCGGATCGCCATATTGTATACCGTGACTCGTCACTCCACACAACGTTTTTCCACTGTTCAATCGTCCAATGTTTACGGTCTTTACAACAATGAAGCGTCGTTTGGCATTTACCGGCGTGATGTGTGGCTTATGAGCAGCCACTCGACCAAGAAATCCCAGTTTTCTCATCTCCCGCCTAACTGTCATAGTACTTGCAGTGGATCCTGATGCAGTTTGGAATTAGTGTGTGATGGTCTGGATAGATGTCTGTGTACTAAACATTACGACCCTCTTCAACTGTCGGCGGTCTCTATCAGTCAACAGACGAGGTCGTCCTGTACGCTTTTGTGCTATGCATGTCCCTTCACGTTTCCACTTCACTATCGCATCGGAAACATTGGACCTAGGGATGTTCAGGAGTGTGGAAATCTAGCGTACAGACGTATGACGGAAGTGATACCTGACCATGTTCAAAGTTCGTGAGTTCCGCGGAGCGCTCCATTTTGGTCTCTCACGATGTCCAATGACTACTGAGGTCGCTGATTTGTAGTACCTGGCAGTAGGTGGCAGCACAATGCACCTAATATGAAAAACATATGTTTTTGGGGGTGTCAGGACACTTTTGATCACATAGTGTATTTGTTGGTGGCAGCAGAATCGTTCTGAAATCAACTTCAGATGCCGGTTATCTAAATTTTCTCAGTTGTGTTCCTTGAGTGGAACGTCGCCTTCCCTCAAGGGCTTCCAATTTCAGTTCCCGAAGAATCTCCGCAATACATGCATGTTTTTCGATCCTAACCGTAGCAAATCTAACATCCTCCTCTGAATTGCTTTGAGGTCTTCCATTAATCCGACCTGGTGCGGATCCCAAACACTCGAGCAGTACCCAAGAATAGGTCTCACTAGCGTTCTATATGCAGTCCGGTTTACCGATGTACCATACTTTCCGAAAATTCTCCCAGTAAAATGAAGTCGACCACTCATCTTCCCTACCACAAACATAACATGCTCGTTACATTTCATATAGCTTTGCGACGATACGCAAAGGTATTTAAACGACGTGACTGTATCAAACAGGACACTGCTAATTCTGTATCGAAAAATTGTGGGTCTGTTTTCCTACTCATCCGCATTTTTCTACATTTACAGCCAGTTTCCAATCAACACATTAATTAAAATTTTGTCTGAGTCATCTTGTATCTTACTGAAATCACTCAATGAGGAAACCTTCCCTTGCACCACAGCATCATCAGCAAACAACCTCTGATTGCTATCATTCCTGTCCGCCACATCATTTTTATACAGAGAACAGTAATGATCCTGCCACACTTCCCTAGAGCACCCCTGACGATACTCTTCTCTCTGATGAACATTCGCCGTAGTGGACCACATACTGGGTTCTTTTACCTAAGAAGTCTTTTAGCCACTAACATATCTGAGAACTGAAACTTCCTGGCAGATTAAAACTGTGTGCCCGACCGAGACTCGAACTCGGGACCTTTGCCTTTCGCGGGCAAGTGCTCTACCATATGAGCTACCGAAGCACGACTCACGCCCGGTCTCACAGCTTTACTTCTGCCAGTATCTCGTCTCCTACCTTCCAAACTTTACAGAAGCTCTCCTGCGAAATATCTGGAAATATCTGAGAACTATTCCAGCTGCTCGTATCTTCGTTAAAAGTCTTTGGTGGGGCGCAGTGTCAAACGCTTTCCGGAAATCTAGAAATACGGAATACGGAATTCATCCACAGGGCAAGCTCAGTTTCGCACGAACGATGTTTTCTAAAACGGTGAGTATGTTCAAGAATTAGGCAGCAAAAGATTGTTAAAGATGTTGGTCTGTAACGTTATGGGTCCGTTCTTTTACCTTTCTTCTTTATGTGAGTCACCTACGCTTTTTTCCAGTCGCTTGGGAATTTTCCCTTGATGAGGGATTCGCGATAAGAACACTGAAATAATCATTCTGGTACGCGACCACGATAACCAAAATGAGAGGGTCCAAACCGTGTAGCGAGAAACATCCACGAAATATCTCAGAATCACGTCCAGCCTGAACTACACCATAGAAGAACTTGCAGGATAAACACCACTTGAGCTGTCTGTGCCCCTGACACTTAATTTAAAAAAAAGGCAATATGCCTTCTCAATGGACCGCATTACACCTCTCCAGGCAGCTGCAGTCCTCTGTCGATGTTGCTTGGCCCCGTGAAGACGGGGAACTTTATTTGCCGCTGTGGGCAGTGGCCTTTCTTCAATGTACCCGGCACCAAACGTCCTGGAACTGCTTCTTGAGTTTGTCTGAGGTTCTTTGCTTCTTAAACATTTTTATGAAGGTGCTGTATCGAATTATGTGCCCAATTTCTTTAGCTTTCCCTCTTTGTATTATGTTAATAAATGGCACATTAACTCTTTTTAGGATCAGTTCATTGGATTATATTTCAACCTACGATGTTTTTGTGGCTCTACACCACACACACACATGTTTATTACGTGTAATTTTTCTTTTCTTGTACTTCAGAGCCCATTCTTCACAACCATTCTCCAAATAAATGTCTTGATGAATACCTTTCTTTCTTCCTTTCATTTCGGTTTTATTAATTAAGGTTGTTGTTGTTATTAAATTACTCTATTGCTGAAGGTATATTTAGTCATAGCAATTCGTAATATCTGTTTTATTTCTGTTGCAAATAATTTAATTAAACGGGGAAGGAAGGCGCTCGGATATTATCAAGTCAGTTATAAAAAATGCCACCAGAGACATGTTAGGAATGCGGAATTCGGAACCGAAAACTTTGGATTATCCTAGAAATATTGGAACACATAGAAAAGAAGGAGCAGACTAAAAGAAAAAAGCCCTTATTGATGTAATGTAAACAGAAACAAGATAACAACAGTGTAACATTTAAAGAAAGAAAAATATCGGGAGAAATTAGCAAAGAAACAGAAATTAATTTTAGATATAGGAAGCAGGATGAAGTTCACGCAAAGATTAAACTGTTTGCAACTCAGGCAGAGAACCAAGAGGAACACAGTCACAGATAAAAATGGGAAGTTACAATTTGACGTTGAAGATGTATATGGCAGACGGAAAGACATTATAGGAGATCTGTACAGAGGTGCTGAAACTGAAAGTTTAGGTGAGTATATTGAACACGCGAAACTAATTGGCGAAAACAATAAATGACTGCCAGTAGCAAAAGAAGAGTTCTGCTTTGCATTAAATAGATTAAAATCATATAAAGGGAGGTTTATGGATGAGATCCCTGCAGAGCTCCTACAAACCAGTAGAGCGATAACATAAAAAATAAATAGTTTACTGTTTTATCCAAATGTTATGATGAGGGTACCATACCACCCGATTTCACAAAATGAAGAAGTACTGCATTATCCAAGAGGGCATAAGCCAAGGACTGTACAAATTATACAAGTACATCACTAGCTCTCCTGTCACATGCGTCAAAAAACTGCTATCAGTAGTTAAAGGGAGAAATGAAGAACAAAACTAGCAAATCGTCAATTTGACTCCAGATGAAGAAAAGGAACGAGAGTAGCAGTACGCCTAATATTAAAAAACATTTTACAAATAAACCGTACAATCTGTTTATAAAACTGTTTGGTATGGTTGATTGGATGTAATTATTTAAAGCATTGCCCAAACACAACTTGGGCAGGAGATTGGGTATATACAAAAGTTAAAATACTGAACTGGATATTGGTTGTAGTAAGAAATAAGCAAAAATGAGAGGTGGAGTAATTCAGGACTGCCGTTTGCCATCTTGTTTATGTAGTATGATTATCAGAGAGGAAAAACAACAGAGAAATAATGACTGGAATTGAAGTTAATGGTATTCATATTCACTTTGTTTGCCGATGACATTGCGATAGTCGAAGACTCAGCGAAAGGAATAAATAAAATTCTTAGGTCTCAAATGTAGAGATACCAAAAATAAAAAAAAGAAGTCTGAAGTCATAGTTATACACAAAGAAGGAGTTTAAGGTGGTTGTTGTGGTCTTTAGTACGAAGAACGGTTTGATGCACCTCTCCCAGCTACTCTATCCTGTGCAAACCTCTTCATTTCTGAGTAACTACTGCTTACAGTTTTCATCTCTCGGTCTCCCTCTACTATTTTAACCGTCCATATTCCTCCCCAGTGCTAAATTCGTAATCCCTTGATTTCTCAGAATGTGCCCTATCACCCTATTCCTTCTTTTAGTGAATATGTGAGACAAATTTCCTTTCTTCCCAGTTCTATTCAGTACCTCCTCATTAGTTACGTGATCCACAAATCTAATCTTCAACATTTCTTCTGCAGCAATTATCTTCTTGTCTAAACTGTTTATAGTTCATTTCCACACATGGCTACACTCCATACAAATACTTTCATGAATAGCTAATCCTTCGATCTACATTCGACGGTAACAAATTTCTCTGCTTCTGATACTCTTTTTGTACCGTTGGCAGTCTACATTTTATATCCTCTTTCCTTCGTAAAGTAATTTTACTGCCCAAATAGCAAAATTCATCCACTACTTTAAGTGTCTCGTTTCCCAGTCTAATTAGCTCAGCATCACCTGATTTAATTCGACTACATCAGACTTTCAAAGAGAGTATTCTCTGAGTCAACAAATACTATACACGAAGGCTTGCCTTTCCTTAACCCATGTTCTAAGATAAGTCGTATGGTCTCGCTTGTACCCACATTTCTCCGGAATCCAAACTGTTCTTACCCGAGATCGCCATTCCTGTAAGGGTTTCGAGTTAGTATTTCGCAATCATGATTTATTAAGCTGATGGTTCAGTAATATTCACATCTGTCAGTAACTGCCTTCTTTGGAACTGGAATGATTACATTCTTCTTGAAGTCTGAGGGAATTTCGTCTGTCTTATAAATGTTGTGTACCAGATGGAGGAGTTTTGTCATCTCTGCCTGTTCCGAGATTATCAGTAGGTCTGACGGAGTGTCGTCTACTCCCGGGGCTTTGATTCGACTTAGGTCTTTCTGTGAGCTATCAAATTCTTGTTGCTGTGTCATGTCTCCCATCTCATCTTCATCAACGTCTTGTTCCTGTGCCTTCAATATCATCTCCGTCGTAAAGAACCTCTGTATATTTCTTCCACCTTTCAGCTTTCCCTTCTTTGTTTAGAACTGGTTTTCCATCTGAGTCATTGATATTGATACAGCTGCTTCTGTTTTTCCCAAAGGCCTCTTTAATTTTCCTAAAGGCAGTATTTATCTTTTCCTTCGTGATACATGTTTCTAAATCCTTACATTTATCCTCTATCCATTCCAGATTAGCCATTTGTAATTCCTATCAATCTCATTTTTTGGACATTTGTATTCCTATCGCCTGTTTCATTTGCTGCATTTTTAATGTTTTCTCCTTTCATCAATTAAATTCAGTATCTCCTACGTTATCCACGGATTTCCGCTATGTCTTGTCTTTCTACTTGTTTGATCCTCATGTGCCTCCACTAGTTCATATCTGAAAGGTGGAGGTAGGACTGTCACAAACATAGGCAGTGACCAGCCCGCGGATGTAATAGAATTTCAGTGGTATTCCGGTAATATGGTGAAGGAAAACCATACATATTTCATGGAAATTGGAGAAGAGAGGCACTGCTTTCCAAAATAAAGATGAACCTTTTACTGAATAACGACATCAGTTTTGGCACTTAGAAAAAATCTGTAAGAACCTTTATGTTGTTTCTCTTGACATACAGTTGTTAAACCTGAACATTAGCAAATCAAGAGGTAGTTAGCCTCGAAAATGCGGAAAGAGAAGAGAATTACTAGAACTATGTGGAATGGCGGAAAAGTGAAAGATATACTCGTAGTTCTACAGGAAATAGGAGAGAAGAAATAGCTACTGAAAGTTATTAGCCAACACAATGAAAAACTCACTAGGCATTTAATTGGAAATGATATTCTTTTAAAAAACATTTACGATGTCAAGAAGGGGGAAACGAAGGAACGACAGAGAAAATCCTAGAACGCGATTTTCACTCTGCAGCGGAGTGTGCGCTGATATGAAACTTCCTGGCAGATTAAAACCGTGTGCCGGACCGATACTCGAACTCGGGACCTTTGCCTTTCGCAGGCAAGTGCTCTACCACCTGAACTACCAAAGTACGACTCACGGCCCATCCTCACAGGTCTCGAGTTCGAGTCTCGGTCCGGCACACAGTTTTAATCTGCCAGGAAGTTTCAGAGAAAATCCTATTAAAAAAAATATGGTCATTGAGATGGGATGATCTTCATATACGAAGATAAGAGAACTGCTGTAGGGACGAAGCTGTGGATGGAGGGACAAGGCTCAGCCTTTGAAGGAAGAAGACTTCTCTGTAGTCATCTATTATTGTACTTCTTGTTCGTGGCAACCCACTTACCTGTAGAAATCTGATGTTAAAAGGAAGATGCTAAGATTCTATGTACTATTATAAATAGTACAATCACCAATAAATTTAAGTTTCATAGCATTACCCCTACCGTGCTTAAATATTGATGCGGAGTCCTCTTTCGACAATTTATACATATACGTCTAGTGCGAACACACATTGGTTTATCAATAAACAGATCGTCGTTTGGTCGGCCCTCTTGGCAGCCCATGACTGGTTTATCAAGAAAGTGCGATATGCAGTTACACCCCTGGGTGGGAAATTCTACAGACTAGTGACCAGTGAACGTAGCGCTGAATAAATTGGAACAATGGCGTCGGAAAGCCATGCTTGGCCGACGTCAACAGAAACATCCGTAAGTGCAAAATCGACACGTCCACCACGAGAAACTGATAGCCCACGTAGAACATCGATCATTTTGGCGGGATGAACATTCATATTACAATCGGTATCAACGTCTACAACTGTTTCGTAGATCGTAGGACGCCAGCGATAGCCGTCCGTTGTGTCCGAGCGGTTCTACGCGCATCAGTCCGGAACCGCGCTGCTGCTACGGCCGCAGGTTCGAATGTTGCCTCGCGCATGGATGTGTGTTACGTCCTTAGGTTAGTTAGGTTTAAGTAGCTCTAAGTCTAGGGGACTGATGACCTCAGATGTTAAGTCCCATAGTGCTCAGAGCCATTTGAACCATCTGAACGCCAGCGATAAAGACGATGCGTTCAGCGAGAGGCATCTTACCGACTGACTAACGTCTTACCAGGAACATCACTTATATAAAATGAAGAAATAAGATGACGTCAGACACTGATAATGGACAGATGACTGTATCAATATTTATAAGAGGTATTGCTATGAAACTTAAATTAATTGGTGAATGTACTATTTATAATAGTATACAGAACGCTAGTGTCAGACGAGTTCAGTTCGCGTACTTCGCGACGCAGCTGCTCAAGGCTGCAACAAATGGTTCAAATGGCACTGAGCACTATGGGACTTAACTTCTGAGGTCATCAGTCCCCTAGAACTTAGAACTACTTAAACCTAAGTAAGCTAAGGACATCACACACATCCATGCCCGAGGCAGTATTCGAACCTACAACCGTAGCGGTCGCGCGGTTCCAGACTGTAGCGCCTAGAACCGCTCGGCCACTCCGGCCGGCTGGCTGCAACAGTTTTGTCCTGAAACCAGGAGTCCGTGTTTGTTTATAAGAGTTTTTGACCCGGAGCGATTATCTGTGTTGCGTAAAATCGTGTTCACGTGTGAGTCTGTGGGAATGCGGTCTACACGCCCGCAACAGCGGAAGGCGACAAGGTGTATCGGCCACGGATCGGCGACGGCGGACCGGGTGTTCGAACAACTTTTTTGCCTCCAGATAAGCATCGGGCTGTTCGGTGGCTTATACATCTCGGCGGGAGTGTAGTCTGTAAGTTTTCCCCGGGAGAGAGGAGGCAGGAAGGCGGAGGAGGGAGGGGGGGGGGACAGGAGTGGCGTCGTAACAGGAACGAATATCGCGGTGCCACGGTACAGCTCAGCTCCCGAACCCAGAAAGGCCTCGCAGCAGGGCGCCAATTACAAGGGGGGAATCTGGCGGTCGTGCAGACAGCATCAGATGGCCGCGGTGGGATATTGTTCGGGAACGCGGCGGCCGAACGGGAGATCGGAATGGCGATCGTCCCACAATGCGCGCGGCGAGGTGAGGAAAGCCGGCGGCGTCACAACACAGTGGCCGGCCGGGGGCAGCGCCGCGCGACGCGAGGCAGGTCGCGTCCGGCGGGCTGCGCCCGGGCTCGTATCGGCTCCGTGACCTGTAATTAAACAGGCGATGCGATCCCCTCTCTTCTGGAGCCGGCGACAGGCGTCGCTGGAGCTTCCAGGAGGAGGCGTGGGCCGGACGGACAGACGAACCGACAGCGAAAAAAGAACCGCGCAGACCGCTCTGCTGCGGGGAGAACTTATTTTCCATTTGAAATGAGTTAGAAGATGGTAAAGAATCCTTCCTTTATTATTAAGTTCTTGTCCTCTTTTTTCCCAACTGCCTGTCCCTCCTTCCTCGGCGCCATTCCTGCTCGCGTCCGACTTTGCCCCTTCATCTCGGGGCACGGTGGCGGAGCAGGCGTATCCGAGGAGGCGGCGGCGGGGTATATAATACACATTTTCGAATGCGTTTCGTTTGACAGGTTGACAGCGGCCGGGTGTGCGGCAGGTGGGAGTGCTGGTGTTTCACAGTCGTCCCGATTGCTCCCCCGCAGCGAACCCGTGAGTTGCGCCCGTTGTCTCGGCTGTGGGGGGCGGGGGGATAAATTGAAGCGGCGGCGGGACCGCCTCCTTGCCCGTCCGCTGTGACAGCCGCCGCGCCGGCCGGGATCAATTTCACGGCGCTGATCGCACGCTGCAGATAGCCGCCGCCGGCCGCGCTCTGCAGGACTTGCGGTGGCGGCCCAGCCTCTGGCTGCCGGGGCGGGAGCGGGGGCGGGGGCGGCGGCGGGCGTCCGCCGGAATTCCAATGGCCGTGGCACCACTCCTGCTTCCAGCCTATTGCCCTACAAGTATCTATATATATATATTTTTTTTTTTTTATAGAGAACGAGAGCTGTTCTACACGTTGTTGTTGTGGTCTTCAGTCCTGAGTCCCGTTTGATGCAGCTCTCCATGCTACTCTATCCTGCGCAAGCTTCTTCATCTCCCAGTAACTACTGCAACCTACATCCTTCTGAATCTGCCTAGTGTATTCATCTCTTGGTCTCCCTCTACGATTTTTACCCTCCACTCTGCCCTCCAGTACTATATTGGTGATTCCTTGATGCCTCAGAACATGTCCTACCAACCGGTCCCTTCTTCTTGTCAAGTTGTGCCACAAATTTCTCTTCTCCCTAATTCAATTCAGTACCTCCTCATTAGTTATGTGATCTACCCATCTAATCTTCAGCAATCTTCTGTAGCACTACATTTCGAAAGCTAGTATTCTCTTTTTGCCCAAACTATTTATCGTCCACGTTTCACTTTCATACATTGCCACACCCCATTCAAATACTTTCAGAAACGACTTCCTGACACTTAAATCAATACTCGATGCTAACAAATTTCTCTTCTTCAGAAACGCTTTCCTTGCCATTGCCACTCTACATTTTATAACCTCTCTACTTCGACCATCATCAGTTATTTTGCTCCCCAAATAGCAAAATTCATTTACCATTTGTAGCGTCTCATTTCCTAATCTAATACTGTCAGCATCACCCGACTTAATTCGACTACATTCCATTATCCTCGGTTTGCTTTTGTTGATGTTCATCTTATACTCTCCTTTTAAGACACTGTCCATTCCGTTCAGCTGCTCGTTCAAGTCCTCTGCTGTCTCTGACAGAATTACAATGTGATCGGCGAACCTCAAAGTTTTTATTTCTTCTCCATGGATTTTAATACCTACTCCGAACTTTTCTTTTGCTTCCTTTACTGCTTACTCAATATAGAGATTGAATAGCATCGGGGAGAGGCTACAACCCTGTCTCACTCCCTCCCCAACCACTGCTTCCTTTTCATTTCCTTCGAATCTTATTACTGCCATCTGGTTTCTGTACAAATTTTAAATAGCCTTTCAGTCCCTGTATTTTACCCCTGCGACCTTCAGAATTTGAAAGAGAGTATCCCAGTCAACATTGACAAAAGCTTTCTCTAGGTCTGCAAATGCTAGAAATTTATGTCTGCCTTTCCTTAATCTATTTTCTAAGATAAGTCGTAGGGTCAGTATTGCCTCACGTGTTCCAGCATTTCTGCGGAATCCAAACTGGTCTTCCCCGCGGTCGGCTTCTACCAGATTTTCCATTCGTCTGTAAAGAATTCGTGTTAGTATTTTGCAGCCGTGGCTTATTAAACTGATAGTTCGGTAAGTACCAAATCAGTCAAAACCTGCTTCCATTGGCGTTGGAATTATTATATTCTTCTTGTAGTCTGAGGGTACTTCGCCCGTCTCATACATCTTGCTCATCATACGGTTGTGTTTTGTCAGGGCTGGCTCTCCCAAGCCTATCAGTAGTTCTAATGGAATGTTGTCTACTCCCGGGGCCTTCTTTCGGCTTAGGTCTTTCACGCAGTATCACATTTCCCATTTCATCTTCATCTTCATCCTCCTCCATTTCCATAATATCGTCCTCAACCAGATCAACCTTGTACATACCCCCTATATACTCCTTCCACCTTTCTGCTTTCCCTTCCTTGCTTGGGACTTGGTTTCCATCTGAGCTCTTGATATTCATACAAGTGGTTCTCTTTTCTCCA
This sequence comes from Schistocerca cancellata, assembly GCF_023864275.1. Lineage (NCBI taxonomy): Eukaryota > Metazoa > Arthropoda > Insecta > Orthoptera > Acrididae > Schistocerca > Schistocerca cancellata. The sequence continues at coordinate 73,657,885 of NC_064634.1, read as the reverse complement.
AAAGTCTCTTTAATTTTCCTGTAGGCAGTATCTATCTTACCCCTAGTCAGATATGCCACTACATCCTTACATTTGTCCTCTAGCCATCCCTGCTCAACCATTTTGCACTTCTGTCGATCTCATTTTTGAGACGTTTGTATTCCTTTTTGCCTGCTTCGTTTACTGCATTTTTATATTTTCTCCTTTCATCAATTAAATTCAGTATCTCTTCTGTTACCCAAGGATTTCTACTGGCCCTCGTCTTTTTACCTACCTGACCCTCTGCTGACTTCACTATTTCATCCCTCAAAACTACACATTCTTCTTCTACTGTATTTCTTTCCCAAACTCTTCTCAATTGTTCCCTAATGCACTCCCTGAAACTCTCTACAACCTCTGGTTCTGTCAGTTTATCCAGGTCCCATCTCCTTACATTCCCAACATTTTGCAGTTTCTTCAGTTTTAATTTACAGTTCATAACCAATAGATTGTGGTCAGAGTCCACATCTGCCCCTGGAAATGTCTTACAATCTAAAACCTGGTTCCTAAATCTCTGTCTTACCATTGTATAATCTATCTAAAAGCTTCGGTACCTCCAGGCCTCTTCCATGTATACAGCCTTCTTTTATGATTCTTGAACCAAGTGTTAGCCATGATTAAGTTATGCTCTGTGCAAAATTCTACCAGGCGGCCTCCTCTTTCATTACTTAGCCCCATTCCATGTTCACATACTACGTTCCCTTCTCTTCCTTTTCCTACTATCGAATTCCAGTCACCCATGACTATTAAATTTTCGTCTCCCTTCACTATCTGAATAATTTCTTTTATCTCGTCATACATCTCATCAATCTCTTCCTCATCTGCGGAGCTAGTTGGCATATAAACTTTTAGTAGGGGTGGGCTTCGTTGGTCACAATAATACGTTCACTATGCTGTTTGTAGCAGCTTATCCGCAATCCTATTTTTTATTCGTTATTATACCTACTCCTGCATTAGCCCAATTTGATCTTGTTTTTATAACCATGTATTCGCCTGACCAGAAGTTTTGTTCTTCCTGCCACCGGACTTCACTAATTCCCACTATATCTAACTTTAACCCATCCATTTCGATTTTTAAATTTTCTAACCTACCTGCCAGATTAAGGGATCTGACACTGCACGCTCCGATCCATAGAACGCCAGTTTTCTTTCTCCTGATAACGATGTCCTCCTGGTATACATGGTGAATTGATGTGCGGTTTTCACAGAATGGATTGATCCTACTGTTAGCCAATCAACATATTGTAATACAAAGGGCGTACAAAAAGTTTTACACAGTCGTCTCTAATTTTTTTATTTTTTGCAAGAGAAGAATGAAATTTTTTGTGAACATACTTGGAATGTTTAGCTGTACATTGAGCCTACTCAATGTGGCCTCCATCAGTTGTGACGCATCTGGCTCAACGTTCTTTCCATGATGTAAATGTACTTTCGTAAAGTTCTGGGGATTGACTTTTACACCATCGCTTGGCACACGAAATAAGGTCTTTCTATCAAATGTTTTACCGCTCAGGTGGGCCTTCAGACGACCAAAGAATTAAAAATCAGACGGAGCCAAGTCCGGACTGTAGGGAGGATGAGGAACAATTTTCCAACCCAATTTCCTGATTTTCTCCTGCGTCATAAGGGCTGTGTGGGGTTTGGCATTGTCATGGTTTAGTCTGATGAGCTGACGCTGAAGCCGTGGTCTGTGGGTCTTGAAGGCACGTCGCAGCTTGTCCAGTGACAGCGTGTCGTCACACATCTGTCATTTTAGATGATTTGATCAATGGTCTCCATATTGACACCACTCACTGCCGTCGATGGTCTACCGCATCGTGGATTGTCCAGTAGAGAGAAATCACCTTCTTTAAACCTCTGCAACCACCGCTGGATACTGCTGTGATCCACTGTGTCTTCCCCATAAACAGGGAGCAACTTCCTGTAAATCGACGTGGCAGAGTCATCGCCGGTCTTGAAGAGGAACTCCATCACCGACCGTTGTAGAAACCTGACATCTACTTCACGGTACATTATGGCTCACCTGTAAATAAAAGAAAATACATTTATACACCAACTTATAGCTAAACGTTCAAGTATATTCACAAAAAATTTCATTCTCCTCCTGCAAAAAATAAAAACAATTAGAGACGAAGTTTATGTGTCCCCATAAAATACGCTTCTTAAGTATTACAAAGTAATACTTAATAAGTGCATTTTCTGTGGACATACAAACTTTATAAGTGGAACTGTGCTTATTGGCATTAACAGTCTAAAAGTAGGGTAAATTATAATGTCAGTGGTGTTTGTTGCACGACTCTAATGCAAATCGTTTACGAGATATCGTACTTCGAAAATTTCCCACAGCGACACTTGTGCAATACCTGTGGTAACACACACTGGAGAACAAGACAAGTGCTTGAAATACACTCCTGGAAATTGAAATAAGAACACCGTGAATTCATTGTCCCAGGAAGGGGAAACTTTATTGACACATTCCTGGGGTCAGATACATCACATGATCACACTGACAGAACCACAGGCACATAGACACAGGCAACAGAGCATGCACAATGTCGGCACTAGTACAGTGTATATCCACCTTTCGCAGCAATGCAGGCTGCTATTCTCCCATGGAGACGATCGTAGAGATGCTGGATGTAGTCCTGTGGAACGGCTTGCCATGCCATTTCCACATGGCGCCTCAGTTGGACCAGCGTTCGTGCTGGACGTGCAGACCGCGTGAGACGACGCTTCATCCAGTCCCAAACATGCTCAATGGGGGACAGATCCGGAGATCTTGCTGGCCAGGGTAGTTGACTTACACCTTCTAGAGCACGTTGGGTGGCACGGGATACATGCGGACGTGCATTGTCCTGTTGGAACAGCAAGTTCCCTTGCCGGTCTAGGAATGGTAGAACGATGGGTTCGATGACGGTTTGGATGTACCGTGCACTATTCAGTGTCCCCTCGACGATCACCAGTGGTGTACGGCCAGTGTAGGAGATCGCTCCCCACACCATGATGCCGGGTGTTGGCCCTGTGTGCCTCGGTCGTATGCAGTCCTGATTGTGGCGCTCACCTGCACGGCGCCAAACACGCATACGACCATCATTGGCACTAAGGCAGAAGCGACTCTCATCGCTGAAGACGACACGTCTCCATTCGTCCCTCCATTCACGCCTGTCGCGACACCACTGGAGGCGGGCTGCACGATGTTGGGGCGTGAGCGGAAGACGGCCTAACGGTGTGCGGGACCGTAGCCCAGCTTCATGGAGACGGTTACGAATGGTCCTCGCCGAGACCCCAGGAGCAACAGTGTCCCTAATTTGCTGGGAAGTGGCGGTGCGGTCCCCTACGGCACTGCGTAGGATCCTACGGTCTTGGCGTGCATCCGTGCGTCGCTGCGGTCCGGTCCCAGGTCGACGGGCACGTGCACCTTCCGCCGACGACTGGCGACAACATCGATGTACTGTGGAGACCTCACGCCCCACGTGTTGAGCAATTCGGCGGTACGTCCACCCGGCCTCCCGCATGCCCACTATACGCCCTCGCTCAAAGTCCGTCAACTGCACATACGGTTCACGTCCACGCTGTCGCGGCATGCTACCAGTGTTAAAGACTGCGATGGAGCTCCGTATGCCACGGCAAACTGGCTGACACTGACGGCGGCGGTGCACAAATGCTGCGCAGCTAGCGCCATTCGACGGCTAACACCGCGGTTCCTGGTGTGTCCGCTGTGCCGTGCGTGTGATCATTGCTTGTACAGCCCTCTCGCAGTGTCCGGAGCAAGTATGGTGGGTCTGACACACCGGTGTCAATGTGTTCTTTTTTCCATTTCCAGGAGTGTAGTTATGTGGATTCTGACCAGTAACGAGACAATTGAGCATTACAGGTTGTGTTCAAAATGACCACCGGCAGCAGCAATACACGCTTCTGGTCTGGTATGGAACGACTGCTGCACACGTGCTAGCATTTCAGCGGAGATGTCCGAGCAGACTGCATTTACACGTCGTTGTATATTATCGGGTGTAGACGGTATGTCTTTGTAGACAGCGTGTTTCAGCTTTCCCCACAGAAAAAAAAGTCTACAGGCGTCAAATCCGGGGAAGGGACCGGCCAAGGTAAATATCCTCTGCATCCAATCCAACGATTTGTAAACCGTGAAGACATGCCCTAGTACTTCGTGTACTAGGGGCTGGACAGCAATCATAATAGTACCACCGGTTCTTTCTAGTCTGCAAATTAATGTCTTCTAGCGTCCGTGGAAGATGATCTGTTAGGAGGCTGCAATCTTTGTACGCGTTCAGTGTTCCTTGCATGAATCACGGGCCTATGAGCTAATGGTTCACTATCCAACTTCACACGTCTGCACTCCATGTACGCTGACATTCTGTCTAATGATGCTAACGGGGATTGTCAGCAGACCAGTAATGCATGTTTCCGCGGATTACCTGGGCATGATTGGTAAATGTGGCTTCATCACGTGATACATCTGCAGTAGCCTGTCTTAATGCCCATGTACTGAATTTAACACGATTCTCATAATTGTTTCCATGCAACTCTTGATGGAGGGAGAAACGTGATAGGGATGGAACATATGTCGATGGATAATGCGTAGGATGCTTGTCTGACTCACACCGCTTCCTCGTGCGATTGCGAGTTAGTTAATGTGAGGATCAACTCCAACAGCAGCAAGAACGTTGGTTTCCCTCTCTTCTGCTGCCACATGTTTCCTTCCGTTAAGTTATGTAGGGTTTACTACCACTTTCACCAGACTGATTCAAGAGGCTGATAAACAACTGGCGAGATGGTTAACGTCTCTTGGGATATCTTGTCGCATACGCCTCACAAGAGAGAATTGCATTCTTCTTGCACTTTCAATACACGATGCGTATGTCGGTTTTTTCAGCATTGGTAAGTCCCATCGTCCAGTCACCTACTGCTTGGACTATCACACACTAACTGAATAGCAAGCTACAGTGCACTAAAGGACCACATAAGCGCACTGTAAGAAAACATGACAACGGCGCACCTAGCAAATATGCACGTTGAATGGCAGAAAGAAGTGTAAGTGTGGAAGCTTTAGGAAATATGTTTATTCGTAAATAACTCTCACTATTATACTTCTACAAACACAGCTGACATTCTAGTTTGCCGTACGTTTTGTTTGTTATGTCAAAAAGACGCTTTGTAAGTATTATTACAATCAGTTTATTGCTTAACAGTATGAGCCCCTGACTACAAAGCATTTTGTCGAAGTCACACATCAATAGAACTTTCCATTTCCGCAATATTCGCGGTGCAAAGTTTACGTGATTTACCTTGTATAGTAAACCTTAAAATATATACGTAGCTTCTTGCTCTTCTCAAGCAATCATCATGCTTAATTACCAAGCAGATGCGTTAAATACTAAAGGAGAAGCTCATTTTTGGGCTTTAAATAGACTCAAATTGCTGGCAACAGTGGTAAGAGCACTCCCTATGAATAGATTGAATTATCTGGGTAATTTCATTGAAGATGCAAACATTTGTTGATAATTTAACAGGGGTGCTGAATATACAATGTAACTTTATGCAAGTCATTCGAAAGTTATAACTTTGAGTAGATACACACGATCATTAACAAACCGCGAACAACTGTGAATAATAAAGTTTCAGTCCTGGTGTGCCACAGGTTAACAGATTACTTGAAAAAGACTCCAATAAATAATACAATAACTGATTCAATTGCTCTTATAATGTCGGACAAAAGTTAAAAGATAAAATCATAAAATAAAGGACAACGTAAAATAAAACCTAAAAAAAAACGCACGTGGGTTTTCGTTTCTTGACGTCAAAGTACGGTCGTTACCATACAGCCTGAGATAAATAATTTTGTCACATGATGACGTTCGGTTGCCTGAAACTGGAGTCAATAAAGGTTTATTTTATCAGCGACTCTTGATGTTCTTAAAAACCACATATAATGCAATGCTTTCTTAGATTCGTTAATTTAGATTAGTAGTTGCGAAACTAATAGAGACTAAGATAGAAACACTGTAGATAAATCAAAGATTGAAATACTTATCGGAAACGAAGAAAGATATAAAATAAAACACCAGCTGTAGAAGAAATATGCAACCTCTGCAGAGTAAAATTCCGAGGTAACAAACAGTGTGATGTAAGACAAACTGAACAGTCCAGCGATAAGAAAAACAATTGATGAGACTTTCGTACTCTGAATACGCAACAGTATTCAGCAAAAAGGTTCCGTAAACAATTCTGAGATGTATTTCGTAGGTTTCAATTACCGACCTTAACTAATAGCCCAAAGAAGCGAAGTTTCTGTTCTGTTCACGAAAGGTAGACTGTTTTCTATCGCAGGGAAAAACATGACAACTGTGTCAATAATGAATTTCTATTTATCACTCTGCCAACGCAAAGACAATCCAAGGATTACAATTTTCTGACAACAAAGAATTAGGTTCAGAAGCGGTTCCCTTCATATGTGGAAGCTGCTTAGCTCCTAAATCGAAGAATTAATTTATAGCAAGGACAGATGTGACTGTTAAATAAAAACCCGTTTTTCCCTGTGCGTGTACGTGCGTTTTCAGTCTAGCACATCTCTAGAACCGGGCAATACTAAAAAATATAATATACTGAACAGATATCGACGAATCATTGTGAGTAAATGTAGAAAAAGGGAGGAATAAACTAAGTGGAGCTTAATAAAAAAGTAGGTTACTTCTTTCTACTTTTCTTGTATTTTACATTTAACGGGAAAGGAAGTTGCATCAGTCAAATATAAAGCACATGGGATGATGAGAGAAGACATATTAAATCAGGGCTATTCGAGAAGTAAGTTCCGACCAGTCGTGAAATGGAAACTACTTTGAGAACCAAAAAGGATTTATTTGCCACAGTTACTACTCTGCACAGTCGCCATTCCGACATAAACAATTGACGTAGCTTTGTACCAATTCTCCAATTCCCTCCTCACAGAAGGCAGCTGCTTGTACTTTCCACCAGTTCTCTGCGCTGATGTACAGCTCGTGGTCTGTGCCAAAATGGCATCTTCATAGCCATCGGTCTATATGTGCAGTGACGAAACTCAGAATGAGCCAATTACCGGCTTTCCATCGAAAACACTGCTGGAGCATCTTCATCGCCCCTGTAGAGTGTGGTCAGGAATTGTCACGAAGAAGGAAACGTATGACATTTATGTTGTGCGGGCTGCATGACATCAGGTGAAATCTCACACCAGGCCCTCAAAGGTGCGCCCGAAACTATTTTCTAGCCAATTTTTGTGCTCACTGTGAACTGAAAAGAACGACGTGGCCCAATCGACGGGCCTGCTAGAGACACTGCCGAAAATATCGGCGCAAAGTTTCATAAGATTTTCACTGTGGTTTCCATTTCGCATCCAGTCACACCTTCCTTTCCTTGCCCAACAAATATTGCAGTACTTCCTCGCCGTTCATAATTTCATCTGTCACCGCAGATGGTACCGAACTCCGCAGCTGTGGTACACGTAAATATACTGTCAGATGTGGTGCGAAAATATTGTACTACCTTCGCGTCGTAACATAACCCAGCGAATCGAGACTTCTTTAATTCGTAACAGAGGAAACGGCAGTACATTCACTGTACCGAAACATTCTTATCGCATTACAGCATTTCGCCCTTTCGTAACTTCGTTAAGAGGCATCCTTTGGCAATTCTTTATTCATGCGCGCCTAACGCGTAACACGATAACCCCGGGTGACTCCCTTTTATTTCTGTCGCAGTCTTCTCGCTCTCCTACCCACATTGCCTTATTTAATTTCGGCCACAGACCGCCTGCTACAAGTATACGTGACGCAAAATTGTAACTACAAATTTAATTCGATTTCTTGCACCTCTTTGAGTCGGAGCTAGCCTTTCAGTTTGAATATCGCAGCGCGCTCGCATTTCCTCTCATTTTGTCCACGGCGCCGGGGCATTCTCTTTAATTCAATTTGGAGTATCCAAGACGGATTATTTTTCAGAACTGCGTGTCAGCTCCCTGGGCCTGACAGATGCTGAGTGTTTGCGTGTGTGGGCACGTGTGTGCGTGTGTTTTAGGGGAGATGGGGGAGGCGAGGGGATTCCTGCGGCCTCCACACGTATATTTTTCTCTTGTAGTGCGGAGAATATTGTAGTGGCTTGGCCCCGTGTTCCTCTTGTCCTGTCACATACTCACACACAAAGGCGCCAGCGCTCGACATACGCACCGCGCATGTTTCAAGCCGTCGGGACGTCGCATTTACTTGTGCCACCCCGAGCTATTCGTCAGCATTAATTAGTCATTAGGGCCCTCTCGCAGCGGACGACCCAAAATGCGAAAGACTAAAGGCACCTGGGAATAATTATAATTATAATGAAATCGTGTACATCATATCTCCTCTTTCGCCATCCATCTGCAGCCTCTCGCTCTATTTTCGTTCCTCAAACAAACTCGCAATTATTTGGTCTCCTCTCATTTTAGCTACTATTTGTTACGTCATTTTCACCTGCTTCCTCTTCCGTTGACGAAGCAGAGCTTTTGTCAGTTCTTTCCCCCGATATTATTGACACCACCACTTAGATGCTATTTCTTTGGTACTTAGGTTATGACGTACTGAAATATATCTATAGTTACGGGGGGACATATGGGTTGGGAGGAAGGAGAGCTATGTGGACATAGCACAGTGGAGGCTAAATGAAACATATCTATGTAATGTGGGGAGGGAGCGGGGCAGAATGAGTTAAATGAAACAAGATTGTCAGAAGTAGGGTTCGCCAGTTATGCAAAACACCGTTTTTTCAAGTTCCCAAACACGTTTCAGCACCTCTGTGCCATCATCAGTGGGTTTCTGTTTTATTTCAGCATTCTCATGAGGTGTTGTGAAGCACACTTAAATACACTCCTGAAAATTGAAATAAGAACACCGTGAATTCATTGTCCCAGGAAGCGGAAACTTTATTGACACATTCCTGGGGTCAGATACATCACATGATCACACTGACAGAAACACAGGCACATAGACACAGGCAACAGAGCATGCACAATGTCGGCACTAGTACAGTGTATATCCAACTTTCCCAGCAATGCAGGCTGCTATTCTCCCATGGAGACGATCGTAGAGATGCTGGATGTAGTCCTGTGGAACGGCTTGCCATGCCATTTCCACCTGGCGCCTCAGTTGGACCAGCGTTCGTGCTGGACGTGCAGACCGTGTGAGACGACGCTTCATCCAGTCCCAAACATGCTCAATGGGGGACAGATCCGGAGATCTTGCTGGCCAGGGTAGTTGACTTACACCTTCTAGAGCACGTTGGGTGGCACGGGATACATGCGGACGTGCATTGTCCTGTTGGAACAGCAAGTTCCCTTGCCGGTCTAGGAATGGTAGAACGATGGGTTCGATGACGGTTTGGATGTACCGTGCACTCTTCAGTGTCCCCTCGACGATCACCAGTGGTGTATGGCCAGTGTAGGAGATCGCTCCCCACACCATGATGCCGGGTGTTGGCCCTGTGTGCCTCGGTCGTATGCAGTCCTGATTGTGGCGCTCACCTGCACGGCGCCAAACACGCATACGACCATCATTGGCACCAAGGCAGAAGCGACTCTCATCGCTGAAGACGACACGTCTCCATTCGTCCCTCCATTCACGCCTGTCGCGACACCACTGGAGGCGGGCTGCACGATGTTGGGGCGTGAGCGGAAGACGGCCTAACGGTGTGCGGGACCGTAGCCCAGCTTCATGGAGACGGTTGCGAATGGTCCTCGCCAATACCCCAGGAGCAACAGTGTCCCTAATTTGCTGGGAAGTGGCGGTGCGGTCCCCTACGGCACTGCGTAGGATCCTACGGTCTTGGCGTGCGTCCGTGCGTCGCTGCGGTCCGGTCCCAGGTCGACGGGCACGTGCACCTTCCGCCGACCACTGGCGACAACATCGATGTACTGTGGAGACCTCACGCCCCACGTGTTGAGCAATTCGGCGGTACGTCCACCCGGCCTCCCGCATGCCCACTATACGCCCTCGCTCAAAGTCCGTCAACTGCACATACGGTTCACGTCCACGCTGTCGCGGCATGCTACCAGTGTTAAAGACTGCGATGGAGCTCCGTATGCCACGGCAAACTGGCTGACACTGACGGCGGCGGTGCACAAATGCTGCGCAGCTAGCGCCATTCGACGGCCAACACCGCGGTTCCTGGTGTGTCCGCTGTGTCGTGCGTGTGATCATTGCTTGTACAGCCCTCTCGCAGTGTCCGGAGCAAGTATGGTGGGTCTGACACACCGGTGTCAATGTGTTCTTTTTTCCATTTCCAGGAGTGTATGTATACGTAGGACAGACATGTAGAAACTTCAGAACCAGATATTCGGAACATCACAGTGCTTTAAAAAGCAACAGCTCCCATAGTATATTTGCTGATCGCCCAATAGCCTACAGTCACCACCCAACTACAATAGAAACAGAATTAAGAATGCTAAAACCCAGCCACAGCCTATACAACAAACGAACCACTGAAGAAAACGTCCGCATAAAAAAGTTAATAGCGAAAGGAAAACAGGTCATAAATGAACACACTGACATGATCAAGGAAAGAAACGAAAAATTGTCTATGCGTTTCTCTCTTACCTGTGTCACCGCTAAAGGTGGTCACTTATCTTGCAAACAGAAATGAATTATACATGCTTTCGAGACGCGACGGATAGTCAGATGCGGAAACGGCAAGTACTCTGAACTGTTTATGGAAATACCATGGTGTACTTCGGCTTCCACAAAGAATAACCTCTGAGGAAGCTGCGAAGCTTCACGGGCCACTGAAGTACTGTGTGAATCTAGAGTATCAAGCCTCGCCTAGCACTGAGTACAAAAATGCGTGGCTTATGAGGACAGCTCAACCATTGTACCCTCCCTCCTCCTCCTCCCCCCACCCTCTCTTCGCACAGTAGCTGTTCTAGCTGCACTGCTGGTAACGCTTTGGAACTCACGAGAGATTTTTTCCGCAGATTTCACGCAACTTAATACCAACACCCTCCGTCGGTGCATGAGATCTGGCCGGTCTTGGTTTAGCTGTGATTGTTCCTTCATGTCTCCAGAATCACAATACTAACAGTCGACATAGGCAGCTTCAGCAGGGTTGAAATATCTCCGATTTATTAGCGAGGTGACATCCAGTAACTAGTCCACGTTCGAAGTTACGCTACTGGCCATTAAAATTGCTACACCACGAAGATGACGTGCTACAGAAGCGAAATTCAACCGACAGGAAGAAGATGCTATGATATGCAAATTATTAGCTTTTCAGAGCATTCACACACGGTTGGAGCCGGTGGCGATACCTGCAACATGCTGACATGAGGAAAGTTTCGAACCGATTTCTCATACATAAACAGCAGTTGACCGGCGTTGCCTGGCGAAACGTTGTTGTGATGCCTCGTGTAAGGAGGGGAAATGCGTACCATCACGTTTCCGACTTTGATAACGTCGGATTGTAGCCTATCTGGATTGCGGTTTATCGTATCGTGACATTGCTGCTCGCGTTTTGCATTACACAGGGGAGTCCGAATTCCTTTGATTAGATAGTGCATAAGCACTTGTGATTTAGTTGCTTGTAGTTCATTTCAATTGATAAAAACCGCAACATCAATGGAAATACAACACAACTACAGTTGCCTCTTGTACCAAGTGGTTTGTTTCCAGTTCATTTAGTTACTGTGGCTGCTGAAAATGATGAGTACTGTGGGAACTAGAAAAATGTCATCATCATGTTCATCAGCAATATGATATCTGTAACTGGGTAAAGGTCTCTGATATGCTTTTCAAAGCATTACTTACCTTAGCAATACGTTTTCTAATGTCATCCACCCACCCACCAATGAATCACACTTTGGAATTTTCTCATCGTTTGGTATCCAGAGAAGAACTTCCTTGGCTCATTTGCCGTGCAATTCTTTGGCTACATATGCAGCCTACATATTCTTCACTTTCATTACGTTGGTAACCATGCTCCTCACTCAAGCTTTTTCGAAGCACGATGTTACTTTTGTTGTCTTATCTCTCCTTATATCTTTTAGATACTCCCTGAGAAATCCTCAGTTTTCAAATTTTTTTCTGATAGGAATCCCGGTCTCACTACTATATGTCTGAACTGATAATACACATCGGTTATAAGCTATCCTTTTCAATCACTTTTTAAACTTAGTTTTTTATTTGTTTTTACTCAAGGCAGCCACACCAGTTTTCCTCGTATTTACTTTTTGTCTGTCACTCCTGTAGTTGCATTCTACAGCCATAAATACGAAAATTAAGTGTCTGGTTCTATGACTTCGTTTTTTCATTAGTGTAATCTTCTATTCACTGTGTTGACTATAAGTTATTTTAGTCACTTTAATTAACATAGTGGCTTGTTTTCAAACCATTGGCTCCCTCTGATAGTTGTGGAAGTTCATCTGTACTATTGGCAACCAGTAAAACATTGTCAAAAACACCGAAGATTGTTAGCACGTGTTAGTGCTCCGTTTCCCCAGTTCAGGGAGTTGAGAGCGACTTCTTGCTCTTGAAGTTGTTTGCAATACTTTTGGTGACAGGGAATCTCTTTACCTGCCTCCTCTTTGTATTCATAATTCTGCATTACGCTGACTGAAGCTGTAGGTAACATTGCCGTATATATTTTTCAACAGACACTTTGATTCAATGACTTGTTTCTCGAGGTTCAGTGTAGATTTTATTAAATCGGAGGCAGAAGCTTTCTCGAAGCCTAGGTCTTCAGCTTCCTTTGGATGGAAACGAAGTTTTTCCCGAGGCTACAGAGAAATTCCTGCGGGCACCACCTGCATTGTGACACTCCGGTACGGTCACCTGGAACATGACGACAGGTTGTTGTTCCTGACGAAGGCTGTGGACATAATCATCGAAAGCTTGAATATTTATACGAACTTGACGCTGATGTTAGTAGCTTCCAAGTGGAGCATTTTTCTCATCAACTTCTAAGGTAATTTTGATCCTTTGCTTCACTGAACACTTTTTTTTTTTTGCCGTGCTGGTGACAGTTTCAGTGAATATGTTGTAGATCATGGAACTGAAGCTGACAGGGATGTGGAACTTCTCTATAAACTTCCTGTCTCCTTTTAGCCTACTTCACATGAAACAAATATAATATTTGACTCTTCTCTTTCCAGTGCAATAACTCTCCTTTCAATGCAATATCAGATTTTCTTTTACATCTGCTTTCGTTTTGAAAGGAACTGAACAAGGAAACTGGGACGTAAAACAGTAATGTGCGTTGTAAGGCAATTAATAGCGAAACTGACAAGTCGTACTATAAGCGAGTAAATGAAAAAAATATTCCAGTAAACAATGACCCCGCTAACGAGCTGTTTGCGAGAAAATTAGGATTTGTAGTTACGGCCCATCACATAAAATAGTGTTCTAGTCAGAACAAATGTATTTGGAATAGAAACTTTTTCATTAAATCACCATGCAATTGGGCTCAGATTTCACCTATGAATGTGATGTATCGGGACATTTTGCCGCTGATGTAAGACAACATCTAGCGAGCCATTACGGTCCAAGATGGATAGGTAGCTTGCCCTCCGAGGTCACTCGAACCCAGTTTTCTAGGTTCATCTCGTAAATGAAGTGTAGAGCACTTTCACTGCTACGAATGAAGAACTGACGTTGAGAATTGTTTGTGAAGATCAGGAGGTGTTTGAAGGAATTAGTAACTCACAACAGAGACGAGTGTAGTAGTACTATATCCAAATATGAGGGCGGCACTTGAAACATCTCCAGTAACTGATTCGAAAGTTCGGAAAATAGTATTTTACTCGTATGCAGGTAACGGACGAAATGAGCCCAATCAAAGGCAGAATTAAAAGTTTCCAGGTCTGATATATTTGTGCTAATCAGGACAATATTTGATACTGAAGTCAGTGGAGGTTGGCAACCCGATTTATCTCGCAAACAGCCCATATGCGAACCCACATATATCGGAAAGATTTTACTTGTAACACTTGTACAATTTGACCTGTATCATTGCTGGTACTGAATTATGATACAAACTGTATAGGCGCATGAGGAGGAGCTGTGCATCTCGCTCTGTCTGACAGATGTACTATTTCGGTAACATAGAGCGGATTTTTTTTTATTTCCCAGGGATGCCAGATATTGTAGAAAGGAAGCAAATTGCCACATCGCAGCCAGAGCTACGAGGGTAATTGCATTACCTAACCGGAGGACAAGAGTGTTTCCGCGGCCCTTCCCCTCATTCGATCTCCACACAAGAGCGCGTGTGTGTGTACGGTAAGTGATATGCGGGCATAGGGGGAGCTTGCGGCAGACCACTGGAGTCCGGCTAACCAACGATGACGCCTCCCCGCCCCCAGGGAACCGCGGCCGTTCATTAGAACGGAAAGAGAGCAGATCTGTACCCGGAGCACACGCCGCAGCGTCGCTGGAGCCTCCAGCTGGCCGGGGCGCCGCGCCACACACGAGCAGAGGCGTCCGCCGGCGCCGGCCACTCGTAATTTGGAGGCGGGACGTCTCCCCGAGTTTCCCACCTGCCACGCCGAGCTTCCCGCAGGGGCCAGGCACCCCCTGGACAGCCTGCCAACGACGCAGACAAAAAGTCGCCAGTCCTCCTAATGTTTTACGGCGGCAGTAAACTCACCGGAGGCTTCAATATCAGTCCCAGCTGAATGACAAACACGAACCTCCCACGTAGGGGAAAATAAACGCAAGGACCTGTCCGCTAAGCAGAGGCAAACGGGAAACATTGTCCTGCTGGTATAATCTGTGACCTTCCAAAACTGGGCAACCACAAAATTCTAGTTGTTCAACCTACATGGCCTGACAAAGAAGAAAAAACACACACACTGAGGAGGAGAAGGGAATGGGGTGACACTTCACTGGTTAAGAGGCTACATGATGTTATTTCCGGGATCACAAAATCGAATAAAATTTACGAAGAAGTTGGCACTAAGAGTCCACTTACTAAATAGCCCACCTAGCCTGGATGCTTGCACTGATTTCGGAGGGAAGAGCGTCATTAAAGTCTTAGTACGGTCTCCTGAGGCAAGCTGGCCCACAACTGTGTTATCTGGTCCTTGATATCCTGGGTATCTGGGACGGAGTTCCACACACGTGTGAAAAAGCGTTGTCCTGTTGAAGGCATGGGACTGCTATACTATTACAACGGAGGTAACACTCGAGGTAGCAATACGAACGTGACGCACCGTCAGTTAGTTTCCATACGTTCCATGGATCATTTTCCACGATAAATCATAATGATGTGGAACGAGGCATTATACATTTACACCGCAATTAATTTCATCATATGGTTGCATTCTGAACATTTCTTTTTACAAAAAGAAAAGACGGTATACAAACGTGAGTTAGTGATTCCTGCCCACCATCTTTTACACTGTGTAACTGTAGACATTCTTCTACTGAATGTAAGGAGTTGGCAAGGATATACTTCCTCAGTTTGTTTTCAAATTTTACTTTGTCTTCTGTCAGATATTTTACATCACTGGGTAAGTGATTAAAAATTTTTGTTGCCGGCTTTTGCATCCCTCTTTCTTGCTAAGAACAACCGTAATGTGGAATAATAAATGTAGTTTTGTCTTCTGTTATGGTAATTATGTGCATCATTAGTGGATTATTTGCAAAAAACTTTATGAGAGAATAAATATACCGCGAAACAATAGTCAGAATACCCTATTCCTTAAACATGTGTTTGCAGTGTGATTGTGGATGAGCATCACATATTATTTTCACTGCACGTTTTTGAGAAACGAAGACTTATTTCATATGGTATTATTCAATCAAAATTTGCAAAATATGCCAACATTACGATTTATTTCTCCCCAAGATTTGCAATGATTCTAAGTGGAAATGTGGCTGAACGAAGTTGCTTCAGAAGTTCCAGAATGTGCTTTTTTTCAGTATACATTCACATCGATATGGATTCCTAAAAATTTTAAAGTTTCACCCTATTTATTATTTAGGGTTTTGGAACATATACTGTATTTGAACATTATCGAAGAAAACAATTTATTGAGACGTAGTCAGCACGGATTCAGAAAATATCGTTCTTGCGAAACACAACTAGCCCTTTATACTCATGAAGTAATGAATGCTATGGACAGGGGATGTCAAATTGATTCCATATTTTTAGATTTCCAGAAGGCTTTCGACATCGTTCCTCACAAGCGTCATCCAACCAAACTGCGTGCCTATGGAATATCGCCTCAGTTGTGCGACTGGATTCTTGATTTCCTGTCAGAAAGGTCACAGTTCGTTGAGTAAAACAGAAATAATATACGGCGCTCCCCAAGGAAGTGTTACAGGCCTTCTATTGTTCCTGATCTATATTAACGACATAGGAGACAATCTCAGTAGCCGTCTTAGATTGTTTGCAGATGATGCTTTCATTTACCGTCTTATTAAGTCATCTTATGACCAAAACGAATTGCAAAATGATTTAGATAAGATATCTGTATGGTGCGAAAAGTGGCAGTTGACCCTGAATAAACAGAAGGGTGAAGTTATTCACATGAGTAATAATAGAAATCAGCTGCATTTCGATTACGCGATAAGTCACACAAATCTGAAGGCTGTAAATTCAACTAAATACTTAGGGATTACAATTACAAATTCCCTAAATTGGAACGATCACATAGCTAAGGTTGTGGGTAGAGCCAACCAAAGATTGCGATTCATTGGCAGAACGCTTATAAGGTGTAACAGTTCTACTAAAGAGAGTGCTTACACCATGCTTGTCAGCCCTATTCTGGAGTACTAACGTGCGGTGTAGGATCCGCATCAGATGGGACTGACGGACGACATCGAGAAAGTAGAAAGAAGGGCAGCTTGCTTTCTATTATCACGAAATAGGGGAGAGAGTGCCACAGACATGATACGTGAATGGGAGCGGCAATCATTAAATCAAAGGCGTTTTTCGTTGGGTCGGGATCATCTCATGAAATTTCAATCACCAATTATCTCCTCCGATTGCGAAAACATTCTGTTGGCACCAACCTACATAGCGAGCAATGATCATCACGATAAAATAAGAGAAAACAGGGCTCGCACAGAGAGACAACTTGAAGGTGGTTCATTGAATCCTGTGCCAGGCACTTTATTGTGAGTAGCAGAGTAATCACGTAAATGTAGATGTAGATGTTCTCATCATGTGTTACACGGATGTACTGTGCAAAGCTGAATAAAACTCAGGATGGGACAATTCGTTGAAAACCTGTCAATGATACTTTTAAGAACTTTGTTTACCATTTCTCCTGTTTCTGTATGTATGCCTGGCTTGATTCCAAAAGGATTGTCATCTGAAGTAAAGGACTAATTCTGATTGTTGTTGTTTGACGGAAGATCGTTTAAATATTAGAGGTATACTAGGAGAGCTAAGGTTGAGCCTTAGGCAACCTCATATGTGATTCCTCTCCAGTCAGAATTGAGTCATTCCTTTGGTTATATATGGCATCACCCATTATTTTGCTATACCATCGATCTCATAAAACTTCAATGTATATAGGAGAATACTCTGACTGACACAGCCAAATGCCTTATTTAGGTTTTCAGAAAATACCAACAGGTGCCATCCAAGAGCTCACTCAGCCACTATCACCGGACAAACACACCTGCGCGCTTTCCATGCAGTGGAAGAACGGAAGCAATATCCAGGTCAGCCCCATAAACGCCGACTATGATTCCCGGGGTAGAGCAGAAACGCGTCTCATCGCTGAACGCAATGCGACGCCATTGATCAGAAGTCCACACTTCTCTGTTACACCGTTACACTCTAAACGCAGACCTTTCTTTTGTAGTGCTAACGACAGCGTAGGCATGGGACGGTAACTGCGTTGTCAGCTGCTTCCAGCTTCGAGTACAACTAATAGTACGGTATGACAGAACGCTGCAGTGACTCCATCACTTCTTCTCGGATGGTAGGGGCAGACGCGAAGGGCATCACCTGATATCCTTCCCGTGTGGCGGTCAGACGTGCTCGATTGGATCCTTGATGACGAGTATGCCTGTCCTCATATTATATTCCTATGCAGTTCAAGGTCGGGCCACTGTCAGATCCAAACGAGTCACAACTCTGGATAACGCAGGCCAGTGGGTGACATATCCGCATTCTTCACAGTGAACACTAATATCTGACGCTCCTCCTGCATTACTTATACGATATCGGGCCCGATAATAACAGTAAACACGAACGGCACTGACACACACTGGTACGGACTATTGAAAGTCGAATCATTCACATACCTGGCTGTGGTGTGGTGTGTACGTCTACGAAGCTCCACTGACATCCGACCTCGCCTTCTGCGAGCTTCAATTTTCATGTGAGGCAGCGTAAAACGTAACAGCTTTAATGACGTCCCTCTTTCGTGGGAGGAGTCTTACCTTCACAAGAGAAAGCAGAAGATCTGTTTGCCAAACTTTCTAACAGGCATGAAAATAATCTCAGAATGGGAGGTTCTTCAAAAATTTAGATAAATAATCGTCGAGTAACTTGAAAGGAGAGTTCAAGAAAAACATTAAATGTTTGATAATGGGACAACGAAACTAATAAATGGTCCACACTTACCCTAAGGATACATATTTCAGATGACATTTGAACTGACCTACAATGAGCAACACGTGTATGCGTGTCAATATTTATTGAGAGTGACTGTTATGAACGCTTTTATTCAGACCTCTTAAGCCGTTGAAGAAATACCTCCATGACAAAACTGAAAACCTTAATGGAACTTTAAATTCAATCGTCCGAATTGGACGGCCTGAAAATATGCTTGCGACGCTTGACAGAACAGTTTAAGAAACGTGAATTCCCAATGAAAAAACTGAGAAAGGTATTTACACATTTCGTTCGTATTTATGTCGGTTGTACGTGGACAGAAACTACAAAGTATCTCTATGTACGTCTGTATTCAATTTCTAATCCATTTTAAAATATTTTCCTCATTGCCTAGTTTGTTAAAATCTCTGTTAGTAAAACGATGACCGTTCTACAAGCATGCAAAGAGTCAATGTTTGGTGAGGTACTCAATTGCAAACTACACGTTACAACAGACGAAACGAAGTTGATTTAATTTACACTCCTGGAAATTGAAATAAGAACACCGTGAATTCATTGTCCCAGGAAGGGGAAACTTTATTGACACATTCCTGGGGTCAGATACATCACATGATCACACTGACAGAACCACAGGCACATAGACACAGGCAACAGAGCATGCACAATGTCGGCACTAGTACAGTGTATATCCACCTTTCGCAGCAATGCAGGCTGCTATTCTCCCATGGAGACGATCGTAGAGATGCTGGATGTAGTCCTGTGGAACGGCTTGCCATGCCATTTCCACCTGGCGCCTCAGTTGGACCAGCGTTCGTGCTGGACGTGCAGACCGCGTGAGACGACGCTTCATCCAGTCCCAAACATGCTCAATGGGGGACAGATCCGGAGATCTTGCTGGCCAGGGTAGTTGACTTACACCTTCTAGAGCACGTTGGGTGGCACGGGATACATGCGGACGTGCATTGTCCTGTTGGAACAGCAAGTTCCCTTGCCGGTCTAGGAATGGTAGAACGATGGGTTCGATGACGGTTTGGATGTACCGTGCACTATTCAGTGTCCCCTCGACGATCACCAGTGGTGTACGGCCAGTGTAGGAGATCGCTCCCCACACCATGATGCCGGGTGTTGGCCCTTTGTGCCTTGGTCGTATGCAGTCCTGATTGTGGCGCTCACCTGCACGGCGCCAAACACGCATACGACCATCATTGGCACCAAGGCAGAAGCGACTCTCATCGCTGAAGACGACACGTCTCCATTCGTCCCTCCATTCACGCCTGTCGCGACACCACTGGAGGCGGGCTGCACGATGTTGGGGCGTGAGCGGAAGACGGCCTAACGGTGTGCGGGACCGTAGCCCAGCTTCATGGATACGGTTGCGAATGGTCCTCGCCGATACCCCAGGAGCAACAGTGTCCCTAATTTGCTGGGAAGTGGCGGTGCGGTCCCCTACGGCACTGCGTAGGATCCTACGGTCTTGGCATGCATCTGTGCGTCGCTGCGGTCCGGTCCCAGGTCGACGGGCACGTGCACCTTCCGCCGACCACTGGCGACAACATCGATGTACTGTGGAGACCTCACGCCCCACGTGTTGAGCAATTCGGCGGTACGTCCACCCGGCCTCCCGCATGCCCACTATACGCCCTCGCTCAAAGTCCGTCAACTGCACATACGGTTCACGTCCTCGCTGTCGCGGCATGCTACCAGTGTTAAAGACTGCGATGGAGCTCCGTATGCCACGGCAAACTGGCTGACACTGACGGCGGCGGTGCACAAATGCTGCGCAGCTAGCGCCATTCGACGGCCAACACCGCGGTTCCTGGTGTGTCCGCTGTGCCGTGCGTGTGATCATTGCTTGTACAGCCTACAGCCCTCTCGCAGTGTCCGGAGCAAGTATGGTGGGTCTGACACACCGGTGTCAATGTGTTCTTTTTTCCATTTCCAGGAGTGTATTAAATTGGTGGGTGAAGTCTTTTGGGACAACACGTGAATTAACATCAAGGACTCAAGTTTATACATTCTCACTTTCACGATATGTTTACCTACTATATGTTTATGGTTAACAATATATTTCGGGTGGCAGAAAAAGACGAGGGTTTCACTGAATCTATAAAAGTCAGTATCAGTCGTTCCAAACCTTGTGTTGCAATTTTTCAAGGTAAAGTAATACTTATTTGTACTTAAATAACGTAGTATTATGCAGTGTGGTCATGGACTCATCACAAGTGTTTGGTGATCTGTTACGTTTTCTCAAGAGACTACCTACTCCTTGTAAACTGATCTCCCAAGGCCTTCGCCTCCTCGAACAGAGTGACAATGTCATCGGCAATATTTAAAATTTTATGTTCCTTCTCCCTCAACTTTAATTTCTTTTCCCAGTTTTCGCTTCATTCAAATAAGTATATAGGTGGAAATAGTATCGTAATCGAAGACTTTGCAAAACTTCTCTGTTGTTGTAATGGGATCAAAGTCGATTGAATGTGCTTCTAAGGAAAGCAAAATGTTGCAATAAAATTACAGTCACCTAGTAGAATGGTTTACGAGGTGAAAAAACGTGTCAGAACTGATTCTCTCAAGGTTGAACAGAGTGAGCTCATGTAAAGGACTTACAAACGGGTATGTTTCCCAAAGCTGCAGAAAAATGTTTTATTTATCAGCCATTACAAAGTATTAGATAAAAGCTAAATTATTTACTCGATTGTTCAGTAGAACTTGTTAAATGTAATATGGTTGAAGAACCCACTTTCGGAAATATTATGCATTTGGTTTCGGGAAATCCTGAGATAAATACTCTCTATCTACTTTGACATTTACAAACCTTTATTTAACTGTGGAAAATAAACATTTATTTCAGTGCCCCATATTCCACTTCCGAAGTCTTGCGTTTTGGGAAATAAAAGTACCTAAAGTAGCGGTAAACAAGTTTGGAGTAAAAGCTAGTTCAAGTATAAACAGCTCTGGAGCTCACATTAATTCAGTCTAGCTGTAAATTTATCACGATCACAATCACTTAATACTTCGTTCCACCTTGAATTTGACCTTTTCAACTGCCTGTCTCCAGTAGCTACATAGGGAATTGTGATCTCAGTTTTCTGAAGTCTTACTCTGCGGGAAAAAAAAAATTAGCATCTCACAGCTCATAAGTTCATTTTCTGGCAATCCTTTTTGGACAGTTAGATTTAAAGTTCTGTAAAGATTTTGAGTTGTGCTATGGACGTATTTCTTCGACGGTTTGAGAGATCTGAATAATAGTGTCCATAACAGGCACTTCCCATAAATATTCACAGGCACATACATGTTCGAAATGCTAACATCAAATGAAGATACTACGATCACAAAGGTATTCTACGGCAGTTGTCTGTACAGAAAATGGGCGTTGAAGACCCTGCTGTTCTACGTCCAGAAAACCTCTCAACGTCATAATCATCATCGTCGTTATATCATCAGTATGTACTATTGCACACCTTGCTGCGAGCGTCTCCCTGGTAACCGACGTAGCTCACATTCCTTAAAAATACCTTCATTATACATCATACTGCATGGAGAGAACTCAACGGCATATACTATTAACAATAAATAAAACAGCGTCAGGCTGCAATTATAGTGTTACAAGATTTGTCGCATGATAGATTTCGAGAGTTCCCGTCTCATCTTCAGGTGTATCTTAATACGCATCCGAAGATGAGAAATGAAGTCTCGAAATTGTTCATATAATAAAACTTGTAACAAAATAAATGTAACGTGAGGCAATTTCGTTTATTGTTATTACTTTTTAAAAACAACCAACACTACAGACGGCTGAGTATCACCAGTGTTCACTTCAGAGATCTTCACCGGTAGTACGAAATTAATGTGTGAATATTACTGGAAGATGTAAAAGAAAAGGATAAGAGCTTACTGATGATTTAAATATCTGTACTAAGTAAAACGTAACTTTTATAATCGGAGAGAGACAGTGAAATGCTTGCTTTACTGTCAGTTATCACAAAGAGTGCGGAAAACATGAAAGAAAAAGAAAACCTAGACAATACGTTAATCCTACATATCGCAAAATTTCGATTTTGCAGAAGCGAGCGTGGCATTTGCAGTAATCGCTATTATAAAAATATTAAATATTCATCGTCTGTAGATAGCATCTACATTAGATAAAAATCGAACTGAGAAGAAGGAATTAGAAGAAACAGACTTTTTAAAACCTAATTCCACACTTTGAGGCTTTATTTTTAGGAACAGATGAGAAGAAAAGAATCATACATTAACAGGTACCAGGCATGGCTCTGATGTAGTAGGAGATTCGGATAGCAAGAAAGAAACTAGCCAACGATAAGTCACCTGGCTATGACACCCGGACAGCTGAGTTTCTTACGTGTGGTGGAGAATATCTAGTTAGATGCATATAAGACCTGATCTCCAATACATGTACACAAAAGTCATCCCAGATGACTGGAATATTGATGTACAAGAAAGGGGAAGTCCTGGAATACACAAACCATAAGGGAATTACATTATTCAATACCCCACATAAAATATTCTCCTCTCTGCTTTGTACCTGCGTAAAATGTTTTGGAGAAAAATCAATTAGGAGCTGTTACGCATGCTTTAGATCTGGCAAATCAGCTAGTGACCATATCCACCCTGAGTCAGATATTACAAAAAACAACGGAATACAATACAGAAACACATGATATATTTGTTGATTTTAGAGCAGCATATGGCACCATAAAAAGAAATAAGCTTATCGAAGCGAATGAATGCAGTAGGTAGACTACAACGTTTAATGAGCTTCATGAGTTTGACTATGGGAAAAGTAGTATGTAAATTATGCATGGAAGTAAATTTAACACCAGGTTTTGAAACTAATTGTGGACTGAGGCAAGCAGTTGCACTCTCATGTATGCTTTTTAACATAGCTCTAGAGAAGGTAATAAGGATAGTTCAAATCAACACAACAGGTACAAAACACAATAGAATGGTGCAGGTTCTGCCTTATGCAGATGATATGGATATTATTGCAAGAACATAACTAGCTGATAAAGAAACACGTAGGGCACTGGTGGCTGCAGCAGTAGAAATGGGACTGGAAGTGTAAACCAATAATCCCAGATACATGCGAATAATACGACCAGAACTAAATACAACGTTAAAAATGGACCAGGTGCTAATAGAACCTGTTAACGAATTTGTCTATCTGAGAACATCACAGAATGATATTAGTATGGAAATAAAGCGGCACAGCTATTATGAGCTGAACTCACAAAGTAAATCCAGAAATCTGTTCACAAGAACAAAGTGTCAACTGTATAAAACCTTAATACGTCCAGTATTAGCATTTGACTCAGAAACCTGGACACTGACACAACAATGTGAAGAACTGAATAGGCTGTTTTGAACTAAAGGTGTTAAACAAAATCTGTGGGGCGACTAATGAAAACGGAGCGAGGTGTAGACAATGCAGTTTATAGCTTTACGGATTATATAAAGACCTTGAAATCATGAAGTTCATTAAAAGAAACGGTCTGAAACGAGTCGGCCATGTTTTTTCATGGAACATCAGACCCAAACTAAAATAGCACTTCTGAAAAGTAGACTGACAGGAAGAAACAGGGCAAGACCATGATTTCGGTATTTGGATGATATACAAGAAGATTTAAAAATTATTGGTGTAAGAGGACGGAGACGCAAGACGCTGGACAGGGATGAACGAAATTATTTCCTAGAGCAGGCTAAAGCTCATCAAGAACTGTAGATCCAGGAAGAAGAAGAGACAAAAATGGAAGAGCTCCTATCGAAGAATGAAAAATTATCATGTCAGTAAAGTTTCCATATTGCAAGAAGAATTTGTCATGTAAAAGTCTTTGATAGAGTACTGAAAGCAAGCTATGGGTTGACATTGATAATAGAGGAAGCTGAAAACGTGTTGGATACTGAAAAAACTTTCATGATAATATCGACATTAGTCTCAAATATGGTTGACAGAAAATTGTTGCAGTATCTGTTACACAGGTATCCGACCACCAATTTTATCTGCTATTATACACGAAAGACAACATCTGCGAATGGTCGAGGTCACTTGCACAGTTCCATTCCGTCAATTACATGTGCAACAATGAAGTAACAGTTTTAGGATGTGCGTTATAGCGACCTGTTTGTGAGGTACAGGTGGTAATGGATGGAAATAATTTTCAGTTCGAGTCGAGACTACGGGTTTTTGTGTTCTTTCATTGTACCGTTGCTAATTGATTGTTAATGAACACGTTAAATAATTTTTCAAGTTCGTATTCGTAACTTGAAGAGTTTATTGAACACAAATTCGAGATATTTGACAGAAATACATAGAATGAAGGAAAGTTATGAAGGATACAAGGCTGAAAGTTTGAAAATCTATGGTCGTACCGAACCATGGATCGTTATTATAAAGGACGAAATTAGAACAGAGATCAGGAAAGGCGCTTTCTACAGTCGGTTTATGTGTAATAGGAAAGGCAGAATGTAAAGCCAACCATTCAACACCTACAGGCTAAACAATGAAATTGTCTAGTAGCATCGAAGTTTTCATGTAGAGCTGATGAATGATACATATTTGGGAAGATTAACGCTCAGTCAACAGTCCAGGAGGTTCAGAGAAGTGAATAGATCGAAGTTCTGTGAACGACCAACGGTGAATGAAGTCTGAAGCTTATAACAGCTCGAGAAAACGAATACTGAAATAAATGGTGGTTACGGCACAGCTTAGGATCGAACTTCAGACAATTTACAGCAACAATGTGCCACCAGAAGCCAGACTGTTGACATCATCTGAGGCAACTAGTCATTTTTTGCGGAAGGTTCCCAAAAAAACAACTTTACAGACATTTGAGCGTGCAAACGCAGTCAACCCAGGGAGCCTATGTGAATCGTACCATTATTCCAGAGCACAGTAAAAATGGTATCGCTTGTTGGCACCTGCATATTGCTCCTACATTTATGAATAGTTAGTTAGTTAGTTAATTAATTTCATGTTGCATGGGTCAATTGAGAGGTATATCACAGTGATATGGAACGAGTCATTTACACATGGCAGCTTAATGTTTAAATATGGCTACATGCTGAACATTTATGAAGTTCCTTTTTTCTCTCTACAGAAGTGAGTTTGTAATTTATGCCCACCACCTTTTGATCGTACATTACTGGACATTCTTCTATAGAATGGAGTTGTCAAGGAGAAACTTTTTTAATTCATTTTCTAATTTTATTTTGCTAGGTGTCATGTATTTTACGTCATTGGCTAAGTTATCAAAAATTTATGTTGCAGCACTTTGCACCAAAAGGAACCTCAATGTGAATTAATGTATGTCATTTTTGTTCCTGGTATTGTAATTACGTACACGATTGTTCGTTTTGAACTGCAGTAGATTATTGTATTGGTATTGTATTTACCTACACGATTGTTCGTTTTGAACTGCAGTATAAGGTATCAGATAGATTATATAATGGTAAGACAGAGATTTAGGAACCAGGTTTTAAATTGTAAGACATTTCCAGGGGCAGATGTGGACTCTGACCACAATCTATTGGTTATGACCTGTAGATTAAAACTTGAAGAAACTGCAAAAAGGTGGGAATTTAAGGAGATGGGACCTGGATAAACTGAAAGAACCAGAGGTTGTACAGAGTTTCAGGGAGAGCATAAGGGAACAATTGACAGGAATGGGGGAAAGAAATACAGTAGAAGAGGAATGGGTAGCTTTGAGGGATGAAGTAGTGAAGGCAGCAGAGGATCAAGTAGGTAAAAAGACGAGGGCTAGTAGAAATCCTTGGGTAACAGAAGAAATATTGAATTTAATTGATGAAAGGAGAAAATATAAAAATGCAGTAAATGAAGCAGGCAAAAAGGAATACAAACGTCTCAAAAATGAGATCGACAGGAAGTGCAAAATGGCTAAGCAGGGATGGCTAGAGGTC
This sequence comes from Schistocerca cancellata, assembly GCF_023864275.1. Lineage (NCBI taxonomy): Eukaryota > Metazoa > Arthropoda > Insecta > Orthoptera > Acrididae > Schistocerca > Schistocerca cancellata. Next base: position 73,631,353 of record NC_064634.1, on the reverse strand, counting down.
AAATGTAAGGATGTAGAGGCTTATCTCACTAGGGGTAAGATAGATACTGCCTACAGGAAAATTAAAGAGACCTTTGGAGATAAGAGAACCACTTGTATGAACATCAAGAGCTCAGATGGAAACCCAGTTCTAAGCAAAGAAGGGAAAGCAGAAAGGTGGAAGGAGTATATAGAGGGTCTATACAAGGGCGATGTACTTGAGGACAATATTATGGAAATGGAAGAGGATGTAGATGAAGATGAAATGGGAGATACGATACTGCGTGAAGAGTTTGACAGAGCACTGAAAGACCTGAGTCGAAACAAGGCCCCCGGAGTAGACAACATTCCATTGGAACTACTGACGGCCTTGGGAGAGCCAGTCCTGACAAAACTCTACCATCTGGTGAGCAAGATGTATGAAACAGGTGAAATACCCTCAGACTTCAAGAAGAATATAATAATTCCAATCCCAAAGAAAGCAGGTGTTGATAGATGTGAAAATTACCGAACAATCAGTTTAATAAGCCACAGCTGCAAAATACTAACACGAATTATTTACAGACGAATGGAAAAACTAGTAGAAACCGACCTCGGGGAAGATCAGTTTGGATTCCGTAGAATTGTTGGAAGACGTGAGGCAATACTGACCCTACGACTTATCTTAGAAGAAAGATTAAGGAAAGGCAAACCTACGTTTCTAGCATTTGTAGACTTAGAGAAAGCTTTTGACAATGTTGACTGGAATACTCTCTTTCAAATTCTAAAGGTGGCAGGGGTAAAATACAGGGAGCGAAAGGCTATTTACAATTTGTACAGAAACCAGATGGCAGTTATAAGGGTCGAAGAGTATGAAAGGGAAGCAGTGGTTGGGAAGGGAGTAAGACAGGGTTGTAGCCTCTCCACGATGTTAATCAATCTGTATATTGAGCAAGCAGTGAAGGAAACAAAAGAAAAATTCGGAGTAGGTATTAAAATCCATGGAGAAGAAATAAAAACTTTGACGTTCGCCGATGACATTGTAATTCTGGCAGAGACAGCAAAGGACTTGGAAGAGCAGTTTAACGGAATGGATGGTGTCTTGAAGCTAGGATATAAGATGAACATCAACAAAAGCAAAACGAGGATAATGGAATGTAGTCGAATTAAGTCGGGTGAGGTTGAGGGTATTACATTAGGAAATGAGACTCTTAAAGAAGTAAAGGAGTTTTGCTATTTGGGGAGCAAAATAACTGATGATGGTCGAAGTAGAGAGGATATAAAATGTAGACTGGCAATGGCAAGGAAAGTGTTTCTGAAGAAGAGAAATTTGTTAACATCGAGTATAGATTTAAGTGTCAGGAAGTCATTTCTGAAAATATTTGTATGGAGTGTAGCCATGTATGGAAGTGAAACATGGACAGTAAATAGTTTGGACAAGAAGAGAATAGAAACTTTCGAAATGTGGTGCTACAGAAGAATGCTGAAGATTAGATGGGTGGATCGCGTAACTAATGAGGAAGTATTGAATAGAATTGGGGAGAAGAGAAGTTTGTGGCACAACTTGACCAGAAGAAGGGATCGGTTGGTAGGACATTTTCTGAGGCATCAAGGGATCACCAGTTTAGTATTGGAGGGCAGCGTGGAGGGTAAAAATCGTAGGGGGAGACCAAGAGATGAATACACTAAGCAGATTCAGAAGGATGTGGGTTGCAGTGGGTACTGGGAGATGAAGAAGCTAGCACAGGATAGAGTAGCATGGAGAGCTGCATCAAACCAGTCTCAGGACTGAAGACCACAACAACAACAACAACAACAACATATTATTTTCAACGACCTTCATGAGGGAATACATATGCTGTGAAGCAGCAGTCAGAATGCACCAAATATTGCTCTAATAGCACATTTCTGTGCAATGAATACTTTTTTCCTTAAAAATGAGTTACCCCAGAACATTATTTCATATGACATTATCGAATAAAAATCTACAAAATTGTCAGTGTACTAATATGTCTCTTCCCAAGTTTGCAATGATCGTAAGCGCCATTGTGGCTAAACGAGGTTGTTTTAGGAGTTAAAAGGTGTGCATTTTCTAGTTTAAATTCTTATCAGTATCGGTATATAAGAATTAAATATTTGTGTTGGAAAAATCTATTAATTTCTCTTCTCCATGGACCACACTATGAAAATGTCAGCAACATACCTGCAAAACGAGCAGATTTTATGGCTGCTATAAGGCGTCTTTCTTCAGAGTCCTCTATGAATATCTTGGCAACTAGTTCCTTTCATGAGAATACTCAATTAACAACGGAAACTGTTCTCCATGTCTGGAGGGTATGATAGTATGGAAAAATGGAGGCTACCTTAGACCACCTTTTGTTTGCAACCTCATTCCCATCAATCATCTCCACATTACCCGAGGAGAATCCAGCAAGTCAGGTAAAAGATAATACCACACCGAGAGCTTCAGCGGGATTCTCGTATGCCGAGTAAGATATGCTCGACAGTAACGGCGACTAAAAACTGACTACAATCTTATGTTGGCCCACAAGTGCTAGGTCGAAAATTGGTAGGTTTTAAACCACTTGACGTAGCTGGAAGTCTGACGGAACTTTATCAGTAAATCTGAAATTCCAATCGATAGTAATCTTAGTCACGGTAAAGCCTTACCTAAAATGTAAAAAATCTGTGTTGGTTAACTCTTCCACCGATATTAATAGTTCTGAGACAGTGTCGTCTATTCCAGGTGCCTTACTGGCATAGGTCTTTCAGTTTTCACAGAACTGAAAATTTTGAAAATTCTAAATTGATTGCAGATATATTGATAACCATGTACATCATAGTGTTTCACTGTGGATGAATTGCTCACTTCAACATGTATACTTTATTTTTACATTTTGAAACGCTTGATTAATGTATATAAGATTTCTGTTGCTAAGGTAACACTGTTTTTGCATGCGGGGCAGTCATAGGGGTAATTACGAAGAAATAGCAAATTATATATCAAAATAAATTTATATCTTTATTTTTTTTATTATTTTACTCACTTGAAAAGCAGATTTCCAGAAGACCGTCGCTGTAACATTACCGGCTGCGAATGCGGCTTTGAATTATTTCTTTTGAGGAGACGTCGTGTGACCCTGCTCCAAGGATTGCCGTTTTGCGTCCGGTTCGAAGTGATGAACTCATGTTTCATCGCCTGTGACGATTTTCGACAAAAAATTGTCGTGATCTGCCTTGTAACGTGCAAGCAATTCTGCACTGATGGTCCTTCGTTACTCTGCATGGTGATGAACCCAGCGGGCACATACCTTTGAGTGCCCATTCTGGTGTACGAGAGCGTCAGCACTAGAAAAAGAGGCGTCGTGTTGAGCAGCGAGGTGTTTGACTGTGATCCGTCGATCACCTCACATGAGAGTGTCCGCACGTTCCAACACTACAGGAGTCGCAGCTGTGTGCGGTCGGCTGGCGCAGGGGAGATCGGGCAGGTTTCCACAACATTGCTGCGGTAATTACAGATGCCTTGCCAACAGGCCCACGGTGCTTTACTTTGCTGACTGGTTTCCGTAGACATTCTGCAAATATCTATGAACATATCCGATGGTAAACGGTAAACTTGTAGTTTCAGTAGATGTTAATCACATTCATGGTACTATTTGTAACCTTATAGGTCAGGCAGCCTCAGCTAAAGAAAATGGTTCAAATGGCTCTGAGCACAATATACATGGCTCTGGTAGATGGCTCTGGTAGATATCCAAATAGACGACAGAGGGATAGAGAAACAAAATCGCTCAAAAGAGGAAAGGCCTCTGGACCTGATGGGATACCGGTTCAATTTTACACAGAGTACGCGAAGGAACTTGCCCCCCTTCTTGCAGCGGTGTACCGTAAGTCCCTAGAAGAGCGTAGCGTTCCAAAGGATTGGAAAAGGGCACAGGTCATCCCCGTTTTCAAGAAGGGACGTCGAACAGATGTGCAGAACTATAGACCTATATTTCTAACGTCGATCAGTTGTAGAATTTTAGAACACGTATTGTGTTCGAGTATAATGACTTTTCTGGAGACTAGAAATCTACTCTGTAGGAATCAGCATGGGTTTCGGAAAAGACGGTCATGTGAAACCCAGCTCGCGCTATTCGTCCACGAGACTCAGATGGCCATAGACACGGGTTCACAGGTAGATGCCGTGTTTCTTGACTTCCGCAAGGCGTTCGATACAGTTCCCCACAGTCGTTTAATGAACAAAGTAAGAGCATATGGACTATCAGACCAATTGTATGATTGGATTGAGCAGTTCCTAGATAACAGAACGCAGCATGTTATTCTCAATGGAGAGAAGTCTTCCGAAGTAAGAGTGATTTCAGGTGTGCCGCAGGGGAGTGTCATAGGACCGTTGCTATTCACAATATACATAAATGACCTGGTGGATGACATTGGAAGTTCACTGAGGCTTTTTGCAGATGATGCTGTAGTATATCGAGAGGTTGTAACAATGGAAAATTGTACTGAAATGCAGGAGGATCTGCAGCGAATTGACGCATGGTGCAGGGAATGGCAATTGAATCTCAATGTAGACAAGTGTAATGTGCTGCGAATACACAGAAAGATAGATCCTTTATCATTTAGCTACAAAATAGCAGGTCACCAACTGGAAGCAGTTAATACCACAAATTATCTGGGAGTACGCATTAGGAGTGATTTAAAATGGAATGATCATATAATGTTGATCGTCGGTAAAGCAGATGCCAGAATGAGATTCACTGGAAGAATCCTAAGGAAATGCAATCCGAATACAAAGGAAGTAGGTTACAGTACGCTTGTTCGCCCACTGCTTGAAGACTGCTCAGTAGTGTGGGATCCGTACCAGATAGGGCTGATAGAAGAGATAGAGAGAATCCAACGGAGAGCAGCGCGCTTCGTTACAGGATCATTTAGTAATCGCGAAAGCATTACGGAGATGATAGATAAACTCCAGTGGAAGACTCTGCAGGAGAGACGCTCAGTAGCTCGGTACGGGCTTTTGTCAAAGTTTCTAGAACATACCTTCACCGAAGAGTCAAGCAGTATATTGCTCCCTCCTACGTATATCTCGCGAAGAGACCATGAGGATAAAATCAGAGAGATTAGAGCCCACACAGAGGCATACCGACAATCCTTCTTTCCACGAACAATACGAGACTGGAATAGAAGGGAGAACCGATAGAGGTACTCAAGGTACCCTCCGCCACACACCGTCAGGTGGCTTGCGGAGTATGGATGTAGATGTAGATGTAGATAGCACTATGGGACTTAACTTCTGAGGTCATCAGTCCCCTAGAACTTAGAACTTCTTAAACCTAACTAAGGACATCACACACATCGATGCCCGAGGCAGGATTCGAACCTGCGACCGTAGTTATCGCGCATCTCCAGACTGTAGCACCTAGAACCGCACGCCCACTCTGACCGGACAGCTAAGGAACTTGTGCTTAATGTAAAGGACAATCTAACAGTTTAAAATTAGAGATAATAAATCAATCTATGCTCAACTGAGTGACAGTCCAAATCCGCAATAACTGTTTATTGTAGTTGCACTGGATCACCCGTATCATACTCTGGAGGTATATTTATAGGTCATATAAAACTAATACTTCATGTGGCACGATTTCCAAGGCGCAAGTGCGCATAAAAACATGTCGCTCCTCGGTAAAACCTTGGTTGAAACGGCAGATGGGCATCCGATCCAAACCGTGCATGTCAGTAAAATATCTCCAAAAATTTGTCAAAAGACGAGTCCGGACAGCACATGACAACCAAGTATGATCGGACGAAACCATCGTGAAAATCCGCCGGGGAAGCAAAGGATTAAAAGTTACACTACCCTTGGGAGGCGTCAACATATTAAAATACACTACTGGAAATTGAAATAAGAACACCGTGAATTCATTGTCCCAGGAAGGGGAAACTTTATTGACACATTCCTGGGGTCAGATACATCACATGATCACACTGACAGAACCACAGGCACATAGACACAGGCAACAGAGCATTCACAATGTCGGCACTAGTACAGTGTATACCCACCTTTCGCAGCAATGCAGGCTGCTATTCTCCCATGGAGACGATCGTAGAGATGCTGGATGTAGTCCTGTGGAACGGCTTGCCATGCCATTTCCACCTGGCGCCTCAGTTGGACCAGCGTTCGTGCTGGACGTGCAGACCGCGTGAGACGACGCTTCATCCAGTCCCAAACATGCTCAATGGGGGACAGATCCGGAGATCTTGCTGGCCAGGGTAGTTGACTTACACCTTCTAGAGCACGTTGGGTGGCACGGGATACATGCGGACGTGCATTGTCCTGTTGGAACAGCAAGTTCCCTTGCCGGTCTTGGAATGGTAGAACGATGGGTTCGATGACGGTTTGGATGTACCGTGCACTATTCAGTGTCCCCTCGACGATCACCAGTGGTGTACGGCCAGTGTAGGAGATCGCTCCCCACACCATGATGCCGGGTGTTGGCCCTGTGTGCCTCGATCGTATACAGTCCTGATTGTGGCGCTCACCTGCACGGCGCCAAACACGCATACGACCATCATTGGCACCAAGGCAGAAGCGACTCTCATCGCTGAAGACGACACGTCTCCATTCGTCCCTCCATTCACGCCTGTCGCGACACCACTGGAGGCGGGCTGCACGATGTTGGGGCGTGAGCGGAAGACGGCCTAACGGTGTGCGGGACCGTAGCCCAGCTTCATGGAGACGGTTGCGAATGGTCGTCGCCGATACCCCAGGAGCAACAGTGTCCCTAATTTGCTGGGAAGTGGCGGTGCGGTCCCCTACGGCACTGCGTAGGATCCTACGGTCTTGGCGTGCATCCGTGCGTCGCTGCGGTCCGGTCCCAGGTCGACGGGCACGTGCACCTTCCGCCGACCACTGGCGACAACATCGATGTACTGTGGAGACCTCACGCCCCACGTGTTGAGCAATTCGGCGGTACATCCACCCGGCCTCCCGCATGCCCACTATACGCCCTCGCTCAAAGTCCGTCAACTGCACATACGGTTCACGTCCACGCTGTCGCGGCATGCTACCAGTGTTAAAGACTGCGATGGAGCTCCGTATGCCACGGCAAACTGGCTGACACTGACGGCGGCGGTGCACAAATGCTGCGCAGCTAGCGCCATTCGACGGCCAACACCGCGGTTCCTGGTGAGTCCGCTGTGCCGTGCGTGTGATCATTGCTTGTACAGCCCTCTCGCAGTGTCCGGAGCAAGTATGGTGGGTCTGACACACCGGTGTCAATGTGTTCTTTTTTCCATTTCCAGGAGTGTATATTGACAGGCGCCAAAAAGAACTGCGCATTACAGCGCAACTATGAAACGTCCCACTAGGAAAATTATACATGACTGTATTTAAACTGACACACAATATTTTTAGCGCAACGCAATCTGACTTTCAAAAATCCCTACAAAAGAATGGCCCTGACTAATATTAACCTATACCTTTCACAAATCACTTACCTCACAAAAATCTTCGTTACTCGAACTACTGAAATACAGCGAGCGCCACTACTGCCAGCTAAATAAAAGATTCAAACTACTGAAGGCACTAACTACTGATAGGCATAGTTAGCAAATGAAAGATTTTAATATTAACAGAGAACGCCGGCCGCGGTGGTCTAGCGGTTCTAGGCGCTCAGTCCGGAACCGCGCGACTGCTACGGTCGCAGGTTCGAATCCTGCCTCGGGCATGGATATGTGTGATGTCCTTAGCTTAGTTAGGTTTAAGTAGTTCTACGTTCTAGGGGACTGATGACCACAGATGTTAAGTCCCATAGTGCTCAGAGCCATTTGAGCCATTAATAGAGGACAAACAATGTATTTACCTTAATAGTCGTAATATATATAGCAGTATATGACATCCATTCTTACAAATGTACTGTTTCTGATGGACACACGTCCAGATCATCCACTCAAAAATGCGGCATCTCACTTCCCCAAATCCACCACTGCTGGCGGCTCACCTCCAACTGCGCCACGCTACGCGCTGTTAACACCCAGCCGCCCAACACTACAATGGCAGACAACAATGCAAACTAGCCACAGACTGCACACAGCACAGCCAGTGATTTTCATACAGAGCGCTACGTGGCGTTACCAATATAAGAACCTAAACAGCCTACTTACGCCTATAGTTTAGTACATTGACGACTTCCAAGGATTGTGTGACTTTTAATTCTTTGTTTCCGTTACGGATTTTGACGATGGTTTCGTCACATCAAACGTGGATTGTCATGTGCAGTCCGGGCTCGTCTTTTGACAGTGTTTTTCAGATAATTTACTGGTCATGCATGGTTGGAATCGGATGCCCACCTGCCTTTTCATAGAAGGTTTTACCAAGGAGTGACATTTTTTTATGCGCTCTTGGACCTTGGAAATAGTTTAACATGTAGTGTTGGTTTCCTATGATCTGAAGATATACCTCCAGGGTATAAAACCGGTCGTCCTACAGTTTAAACACAATAAACAGATATTGCGGATTTGGACTGTCAGTTTAATATAGACTATTTTAAGATATTCTATTTTAAATTGTTCCAGTGTCCTTTGTACACATTTAAGGTACAGGCTAACAAAAAATGTAGCATTTAAAGTACATTTAAAGTACATCTACATCTACATCTACATCTACTCTGCTATTCACTATAAAGTGCCTGGCAGAGGGTTCAATGAACCATCTTCAAGATGTCTCTCTACCGCTCCACTCTCGAACGGCACGCTGGAAAAACGAGCAATTAAATTTTTCTGTGCGGCCCTGATTTCTCTTATTTTATCGTGATGATCATTGCTCCCTATGTAGGTGGGTGCCAACAGAATGTTGTCGCAATAAGAGGAAGAAACTGCTGGGATAAATTTCATGAGAAGATCCCGTCTCAACCAAATACGCCTTTGTTTTAATGATTGCCACTGCAACTCACGTATCATGTCTGTGGCACCAGCTCCCCTATTTCGCGATAATACGAAACGAGCCGCCATTCTTTGTGCTTTTTCAGAGTCATCCGTCAGTCCCACCCCATGCGGATCCAAAACCGCGCAGCAGTACTCCATATGGCGGACACGCGCGGTGTAAGCAGTCTCTTTAGTAGACCTGTTCTGTTGCACCTCCTAAGTGTTCTGCCAATGATCGCAGTCTTTGGTTTGTTCTACCCAGTAAATTTAATGTTGCCATGCATGAGGACTGTACGTCACAATCCTGATAGTAATGACAGTAAAGCCATCGGCAGACGGACCGTGCTGTCGAACGTTAACGTTGAGCGTGCCAAGTTCAACGTGCTGCTGAACGCTCAGGAACAATGGGCCCCGACGTGGTATACGCGATCACAACGCAGTCCAGCGGCAGTTGCGGGATGTTCCTAGTTCGTAAATCACACTGTTTACTCAACGCGCACGCGTAAAATTCCCACGTTAGCTCTATTAAAACGCACATTTCCTCCATCGTCTACGAAAAGTAAAGTACCATGTCCAATCAGTAAGGATACAGGCTTATAAAAGTGCCATTACAAATAGTGCGGTACAAATTTGGAATACATCTCCGCATAAGATAAACATTATTTCATCATTCCTACATTTTAGTAAAACCCCAAGGTCAGTCTTACTTGATCACTGTTCCTCCCCAGTTGCAGAATATTTGCAACATGTGACTTACGAAGCGTAAAAGAAAAAGGAGCAAAATATGTTTATACAAGTAGCGCAAGCTGTCCAGAAGATTAACTCATTCTAAAAAAGTCACCCCTCAAAGAAAAGATGAACTTATATTTCATAACATCAAATATTATAGTATATAGTTATATTAAACCTAATAAAAACGGGAATGTTAGAAAAAAAGACGCGAACCACAGTCTCAACAAATAAGTCAATACAAATCAATAACGCTACGCATTACACCGAACCAGCAACACAGCCATAATATCTGTTCATAGTATATTAGCCGTTGCTGAAAACCTCAATCGTAGATTTGTTACTAATTGCGATATAATTATAACAAATTGTACCAAGAACAATGGGATTTGGGTGGATCTTCAGTGTGCCGTTGCTTCAGATAGCCTACTCTCACAATGCGCAAGTTACAATAATTCTTTTCCCACGAATATGATGTTTCTCATTATTGTATTGGAACGAATCACACAGTTAACAACGGGCTTTCCAGTGATTCTCAATTTGCTGGTGCTCAGAAACTGAAGAGAGACGGTACGCGTATGAAGCGGGTGGCGTTGTGCCATCTCATTGGTTAACGCTCAGATCCACGCTCCGAATATCTGACATGCTAGATATTGCTCTGCACCTTCGGAAAGACTCCCGAACGTGCTGTTCCACGCTGTTGTTGTTGTGGTCTTCAGTCCTGTGACTGGTTTTATGCAGCTCTCCATGCTACCCTATCCTGTGCAAGTTTCTTCATCTCCCAGTACTTACTGCAACCTACATCCTTCTGAATCTGCTTAGTGTATTCATCTCTTGGTCTCCCTCTACGATTTTTACCCTCCACGCTGCCCTCCAATGCTAAATTTGTGATCCCTTGACGCCTCAGAACATGTCCTACCAACCGGTCCCTTCTTCTTGTCAAGTTGTGCCACAAACTCCTCTTCTCCCCAATTCTATTCAATACCTCCTCATTAGTTATGTGATCTACCCATCTAATCTTCAGCATTCTTCTGTAGCACCGCATTTCGAAAGCTTCTATTCTCTTCTTGTCTAAACTATTTATCGTCCACGTTTCACTTCCATACATGGCTACACTCCATACAAATACTATCAGAAACGACTTCCTGACACATCTATACTCGATGTTAGCAAATTTCTCTTCTTCAGAAACGCTTTCCTTGCCATTGCCAGCCTACATTTTATATCCTCTCTACTCCGACCATCATCAGTTACTTTGCTCCCCAAATAGCAAAACACCTTTACTACTTTAAGTGTCTTATTTCCTAATCTAATACCCTCAACATCACTCGACTTAATTCGACTACATTCCATTATTCTCGTTTTGCTTTTGTTGATGTTCATCTTATACCCTCCTTTTAAGACACTGTCCATTCCGTTCAACTGCTCTTCCAAGTCGTTTACAATGTCATCGGCGAACCTCAAAGTTTTTGTTTCTTCTCCATGGATTTTAATACCTACTCCGAATTTTTCTTTTGTTTCCTTTACTGCTTGCTCAATATACAGATTGAATAACATCGGGGAGAGGCTACAACCCTGTCTCACTCCCTTCCCAACCACTGCTCCCCTTTCATGTCCCACGACTCTTATAACTGCCATCTGGTTTCTGTGCAAATTGTAAATAGCCTTTCGCTCCCTGTATTTTACCCCTGCCACCTTTAGAATTTGAAAGAAAGTATTCCAGACAACATTGTCAAAAGCTAAGTCTACAAATGCTAGAAACGTAGGTTTGCCTTTCCTTAATCTATCTTCTAAGATAAGTCGTAAGGTCAGTATTGCCTCACGTGTTCCCATATTTCTACGGAATCCAAACTGATCTTCCCCGAGGTCGGCTTCTGCCAGTTTTTTTATTCGTCTGTAAAGAATTCGCGTTGGTATTTTGCAGCTGTGACTTATTAAACTGATAGTTCGGTAATTTTCACATCTGTCGACACCTGCTTTCTTTGGGATTGGAGTTATTATATTCTTCTTGAAGTCTGAGGGTATTTCGCCTGTCTCATACATCTTGCTCACCAGATGGTAGAGTTTTGTCAGGACTGGTTCTCCCAAGGCCGTCAGTAGTTCCAATGGAATGCTGTCTACTCCCGGGGCCTTGTTTCGACTCAGGTCTTTCAGTGCTCTGTCAAACTCTTCACGCAGTATCGTATCTCCCATTTCATCTTCATCTACATTCTCTTCCATTTCCATAATATTGTCCTCAATTGTTCCACGCCATGACGTCAGACACTTGGCACGCTCAACGCTCAACGTTGGGATGCACGGTCCGTGTGCCGACGGCTTAAGGAAAGAGTTCCGTAGCGGCGGAGTCACATTGGTGGATGATGCCGTTCACAAGTCGGATGGCGTCTGAAGCCAAGTTATTCGGCTACCTCACCGGCCACTCCCTCCACCTCTTCTCCGAATAAGTCGTCACCGAAGTGTCCCTCCCCCTCGCGCCGAGTTAACGGCCGGTGCGCTCCGCGGAGACGCGGCCGCGTGCCCCGCCGTACGTCTTTGCAGCGTCGGCTCGGCTCCGTATCGGCATCGGGATCTCCCACCGGCGTTCCGTCCCGGCGGCAAAGAATTGCCTGACGCGCGCGCGCCCGGTCCCCGCCGTCCGTCAGCGCACGCGAGGAAAATATGAAGGAACGGCCGTCTCCGCTTCCCTTCCCTTCCCTTTCCTATCCGCCTGCCACTCCCCAGGTGTGCGGCTCGTTGCGCGCCGTTCGCGGCCACGGCGTATGAAGGATGGCGGCGGCTCGGAGGCGCGTACGCCCGCGCTCGGGTATCAGCTCGGGCCGCAGTTAACAACGTCATATTCGGCCCGCGCGGCGGCTGATGGCCGCAGTAAATACTGGCCGCTGATTCCATCAGGGCGGCGCGGTGCGCGCAGCTCGCGGACGCTCGTAAAAACGTCGCCGGTGTAATTGTCGGCGCCGCGGCGCGCGCGTGACAGAGGGCAGCCTGCTGCTCCTCCCAGAGGGAGGCCGGCAGTGGCGGCGTGGGCTACCGGCCGTGAACTCGCCGCTTTCATCGCCCCACCTGCCGTCGGCACCAGGTCGTGATTGAACCGACCGTAGCTCTTGCCCAGTATTTTGGCAGTACGTGGTCCTTTCCCGTCAATATTCAGCCATTTGGCATTATTGGAAGATAAAGGCCGTCTCCTCTTTCTTCCGTGTGGTTTGGTTAACAGTCTGGAACGGAGAAGTGGTGAGAGGAACAGGAGCAATAACAATTATCTCGAGAAGTATCCAGAGCAGATGTTAGATCAAGAGCTGTGGTCAGCAGTCGGAGGATTGATGGACAGTTCGAAGGCTGTGACCGTCATAAACACTTGGTGAAGGGACATTCTTCCACAATCACCTTTGCCGGCCGCAGTGGCCGAGCGGTTCTAGGCGCTACAGTCTGGAACCGTGCGACCACTACGGTCGCCGGTTCGAATCCTGACTCGGGTATGGATGTGTGTGATGAGCTTAGGTTGGTTAGGTTTAAGTAGTTCTAAGTTCTAGGGGACTGATGACCTCAGCAGTTAAGTCCCATAGTGCTCAGAGCCATTTGAACCACAATCACCTTTCCTAACTTCTGTTATTATTCTTCCTAAAAATATGGTTATGGCTTATATCTCGAGTTTTCAAAATTTTGTTAGTTTCATAAATGTTTACTATCTTTTGTTTCTCTATCTTAAATTCAAGAATCTTGTTTATTTTCGAAAAATTTTGTCTAATTTATAGTATGTCTTCATAAATTCGTATCTTCTGCTCATATATCGGTAATTATAAGATTTCCGTTTCTTAATTATTGTTAAGTATTTCAAGCTCCAGTGTTACTAAACCTTATTAAAAGTAAGAAATAACAAGTACTTTTCATATTCTGCAGATATACCGGGTGATCAAAAAGTCAGTATAAATTTGAAAACTTAATAAACCACGGAATAATGTAGATAGAGAGGTAAAAATTGACACACATGCTTGGAATGATATGGGGTTTTATTAGAACAAAAAAATACCTCATATTGCTACACGCGTGAAAGATCTCTTGCGCGCGTCGTTTAGTGATGATCGTGTGCTCAGCCGCCACTTTCGTCATGCTTGGCATCCCAGGTCCCCAGAACTCAGTCCGTCCGATTATGGGCTTTGGGGTTACCTGAAGTCGCAAGTGTATCGTGATCGACTGACATCTCTAGAGATGCTGAAAGACAACATCCGACGCCAATGCCTCACCATAACTCCGGACATGCTTTACAGTGCTGTTCACAACATTATTCCTCCACTACAGCTATTGTTGAGGAATGATGGTGGACATATTGAACATTTCCTGTAAAGAACATCATCTTTGCTTTGTCTTACTTTGTTACGCTAGTTATTACTGTTCTGATCAGATGAAGCGCCATCTGTCAGACATTTTTTTAACGTTTGTAATTTTTTGGTTCTAATCAAACCCCATGTCATTCCAAGCATGTGTTTCAATTGGTACATCTACATTATTCTTGTGATTTATTCAGTTTTCAAATTTATACTGACTTTTTGATCACCCGGTACAATTTCGTATTATGAAAGTAGGACCTTTTCTTAGTAACAAGGTGACAAGTCATTTAAATGGCAGCAAATCAATAAATAACAATATTAAGTATCAACCTGGTTAGCCACCTACTGCTATACAGCCCATTTGACAGCTCCCACTGAAGATGTAACACAGAGGACGAACGAGCAACGAATTCAGAGATGGTAGATACGAGCGCATCAAGTACCCAGCCCACCAAGTTTCGGGATGATGGGAAATAGAACTGTTTGGAGCTGTACGCTTTGTAATGAAATACACCATGTACTGCATATTTCAGTGCAGTTTGGTACGCTCAAATGTCGCCAGATAAAATCTGCAGACGCATATGTAAACACTTCAGATGAATATATGACTAAGCTATTAGAGTTACACAGGGTAGTCAGCCACCGATGGGTTTCATGCAACCCGCAATGCCTACAAAAACCATACACAATACACTATGTGATCAATAGTATCCGGAAACCTGGCTGAGAATGACTTACAAGTTCGTGGCGCCCTCCATCGGTAATGCTGGAATTCAGTATGGTCTCGGCTCGCCCTTAGCCTTGATCACAGCTTCCACTCTCGCAGGCGTACGTTCAGTCAGGTGCTGGAGGGTTTCTTGGGGAATGCAGCCCATTCTTCACGGAGTGCTGAATTGAGGAGAGGTATCGTTGTTGGTCGGTGAGGCCTGGCACGAAGTCGGCGTTCCAAAACATCCTAAAGGTGTTCTATAGGATTCAGGTCAGAGCTCTGTGCAGGCCAGTCCATTGCAGGGATGTTATTGTCGTGTAAACACAGACCGTGCATTATGAACGGGTGGTCGATCGTTTTGAAATAAGCAATCGCCATCCCCGAATTGCTCTTCAACAGTGGGAAGCAAGGTGCTTAAAACATCAATGTAGGCCTGTACTGTGATAGTGCCCTGCAAACAAAAGGGTTGCAAGCCCCCTCCATGAAAGGCACGAGCACACCGTAACACCACCGCCTCCGAATTTTAC
Source organism: Schistocerca cancellata (assembly GCF_023864275.1). NCBI lineage: Eukaryota > Metazoa > Arthropoda > Insecta > Orthoptera > Acrididae > Schistocerca > Schistocerca cancellata. The sequence goes on along the minus strand of NC_064634.1, from coordinate 73,616,184 downwards.
TGTTGGCAGTATACACGCAGGCAGATGAAATTCACCGGGCATTCGCCATATCCGCACCCTGTCACCGGATCGCCACAATGTGTACCGTGTTTCGTCACTCCACACAACGTTTTTCCACTATTCAATCGTCCAAGTTTACGCTCCTTTAACAAAACGAGGCGTCGTTTGGCATTTACCGGCGTGATGTGTGGCTTATGAGCAACCGATCGACCGTGAAATCCAAGTTTTCTCACCTCCTGCCTAACTGCCTACTTGCAGTGGATCCTGATGCAGTCTGGAATTCCTGTGTGATGGTCTGTATAGACGTCTGCCTATTACACATTACGACCCTCTTCAACTGTCGGCGGTCCCTGTCAGTCAACAGACGAGATCGGCCTGCACGCTTTTGTGCTTCACGTGTCCCTTCACGTTTCCACATCATATCGGAAACAGTGCCCTAGGGAAGTTTAGGAATGTAGAAATCTCGGGTACAGACGTATGACACAACTGACACCCAATCACCTGAACACGTTCGAAGACCGTGAGTTCCGCGGAGCGCCCCATTCCGCTCTCTCATGATGTCTAATGACTACTGAGGTCGCTGATATGGAGTACCTGGCAGTAGATGGCAGCACAATGCAGCTAATACGAAGAACGTATGTTTTTGGGGGTGTCCGGACACGTTTGATCACATAGTGTATTTTCACATTTTCTTGTTGCTACATGCAAACTTTTAGTTCTACAGAAAAAATAAACATGATCTTTATGTGGTTTAATGTAACTTGATTTTGTAATAAGATGAGTTTTTGCCGAAGGCCATGTTTTTGGAGTTATTCCAGAGAGTATACCGTATTTGAAGGTATTACGCTTTGCATAAGACCAGTCAGTATGGGGAGCTGTATAATTGTCATCCGCCGCGATAGTCATGTGTGTCATAGCGCCGCTTCCGGAACGGGGAGATGCATTGGCCGCAGATCGAATACGTCCAACGGTTTAACGACGATGCTCGTTGTGCTGTACTAGCCTGGACGTGATTTTTAGGCGGTATGTTTTATGTGATTAGGTGAATACCGCACTGTTAGCCAAGTACCGTTTCAGTTACAAGATTCGCAAAAATTAAGGAAACTTCTGCTCATTTCCAAACGAGTGACACTACTCACAGACAATTGGGATAAATAAACTCTACCACAGGTGGTAATAGTTGGCGACAGGAAGGGCATCCTGCCAGCCCTTAAATTAACTATGTTACATCCATTCATAAGCAAGCCGAACCTGCGCCTATGTAGGACATACGGACAAGAAAAAAAGAAAGAGAATTTACTGACAGGTAGTAATTACAACCATGTTTGAGGCCACCTGTGTACAAAAAATATAATATCTTGAGAAGCAATTTAACTGTAAATGATACTTGATTTACTTATATGGGGCTGAGGGGTAAGCTGTGCTGTGGAGGAAGCTGATGGCTCGATAGCGGCATAGCGATTGACTAACTGAACGAAGAGAAGTACTTCGAGAAAGAAATTAGTTTGTTTTCGAACTCCAAAACGAGTTTCAAAATCTGGATGTCCGCCAGTACGTTGTGGGCTTGACTTCAGATCTCTGAGATTCCTGATGGTAGTGTGAAACTGAAAACTGAAGACGAGTACCTTCCTCACTAAAATGAAAACTGGCATAGTTGAAAGTACAAGTTTTCCGATACAACATTATCATCCTGACATGAAATCACGAGTTACGAATTATTCAGATAATAACCCGTTTTGTGGTGGGTGAGTTTAATGTTACAGCATCCCACAATGTCTATGTCACATTGTGCAGTGTATTTTCAAGTCTCCCAGGAAGTATTATTTATCCGGCATATAGACATCACAGTAGTGGAAGTACATATTCATTTCACACACGGCTATCGATCAGAGCAATTTTATTTAGTGTATCCTGTACCAAACAAATCACAGAATTAGAAGCAAAATTAATGTGTTGTTAGTGCACTACACCGCTCAGTCAAAACATTATGACCACCTTTCAAATAGCATTCTCTCCCGCTCTTCAAACAGATTCCGCTTGGCATGCGTTCTACATCTCCTTGATAGTATTCCAGAAATGTGTGGTAGCAGATGTCTACGCACAGGTCAAGCAATTCCCGCAAATTATGGGTTGGTGCCAGAATGAGATTTTCACTCTGCAGCGGAGTGTGCGCTGATATGAAACTTCCTGGCAGATTAATACTGTGTGTCCGACCGAGACTCGAACTCGGGACCTTTGCCTTTCGCGGGCAAGTGCTCTACCATCTGAGCTAACCGAAGCACGATTCACGCCCGGTACTCACAGCTTTACTTCTGCCAGTACCTCGTCTCCTACCTTCCAAACTTTACAGAAGCTCTCCTGCGAACCTTGCAGAACTAGCACTCCTGAAAGAAAGGATAGTGCGGAGACATGGCTTAGCCGCAGCCTGGGGGATGTTTCCAGAATGAGATTTTCACTCTGCAGCGGAGTGTGCGCTGATATGAAACTTCCTGGCAAATTAAAACTGTGTGCCCGACCGAGACTCGAACTCGGGACCTTTGCCTTTCGCGGGCAAGTGCTCTACCATCTGAGCTAACCGAAGCACGACTCACGCCCGGTACTCACAGCTTTACTTCTGCCAGTACCTCGTCTCCTACCTTCCAAACTTTACAGAAGCTCTCCTGCGAACCTTGCAGGACTAGCACTCCTGAAAGAAAGGATATTGCGGAGACATGGCTTAGCCAGAGCCTGGGGGATGTTTCCAGAATGAGATTTTCACTCTGCAGTGGAGTGTGCGCTGATATGAAACTTCCTGGCAGATTAAAACTGTGTGCCCGACCGAGACTCGAACTCGCGACCTTTGCCTTTCGCGGGCAAGTGCTCTACCATCTGAGCTAACCGAAGGACGACTCACGCCCGGTACTCACAGCTTTACTTCTGCCAGTACCTCAGGAGTGCTAGTTCTGCAAGGTTCGCAGGAGAGGTTCTGTAAAGTTTGTAAGGTAGGAGACGAGGTACTGGCAGAAGTAAAGCTGTGAGTACCGGGCGTGAGTCGTGCTTCGGTTAGCTCAGATGGTAGAGCACTTGCCCGCGAAAGGCAAAGGTCCCGAGTTCGAGTCTCGGTCGCGCACACAGTTTTAATCTGCCAGGAAGTTTTATGGGTTGGTGGTTTACGGGCACGCAGCTGGTGTCTGATGTGTGTTCCAGAGGATAAAGATCAGGCGCATTTGCTGGCCAAGACATTAATGTGAATTCACTACAATGCCCCTAAAACGACTGTAGCACGATTCTGACCTTGCAAAACGGGCGACTGCTCTCTCGAAATTTCTATACTAAACCTCTCCACGATACCCAACGCCTCTCTTGTAGCTTCTGCCACTGGAGTTTGTTGAGCCCATCTGTAACGCTCTCGGGCCAACCAAACGAACCAGTGTTGAGTCGCTCCTCTCTTGGCTGGATCGTATCTACCTCTCCTATCAGCCGTAGCTGGTAAGGATTCCAGATAGATGAACAATATTCAAGAATCGCTAAAACAAGCGCCTTCTATGCAATGTCCTTCTTGGGTGACTTACATTTGCTTACGATTCTTCCTATGAATCTCAGTCTGGCGTCTGCTTTTTCTACTGTTTGCTTTATGTAGTCATTCCATTTAAGATCATTCTGGGTTGTTACTTATGGATATTTTATGGCAGTATCCAACAATTTTTTGTCGATAGTGTAGTGACGCAGTAATGGATTTTTTCCTAAGTATGCGCATTATGTTACATTTATTTACGTTCAAAGTAAACCGCCAGACCCTGCAATATTCATCAATCCCGTGCAGGTCATTTTGCAAGTTGGTACTGTCTGCTGGCGTCGCTACTGTCTTACAGAGAACCGCATCATCTGCGAACAATCTCAAAGACCTTACGACGCTTTCTACTAGATCATTTACGAGCGTTGTAAACAGTAAAGGCCCATTCGTGTAGAATCCGTGTAAGAAAGACTCCTGCTCCATGTCTGACAATAGAATTACGTGAAATGATGAACAATAGGGATACTGCTCATACATGAGTCAAAGTGAATCTTAAACCCGAACGTTACGAAGAGCACAAAAACTTACAAAATCAAGCAATACGCCACCGACGAACCTGTGGAAGAAGCTGTGTAGCTTCGGTGTTGGAAAACCAAAATCAGAAACTGCGTTTCAGGTCTCAGACGATGAAATGAAAGAATTTATCTTAGCTGCAGTCAACCCCTGTGGGCCAAGGAACTGTCGCCTACAAGAATTCCCTTTGTATAAACCTAAGCGAGACATTTTTCACATAAAACACGTAACAGTAAATACAACAAAAGAGCAATAATGAGAATCTTTTCCGAGGCGACTGGCAACGTCAGTATTAGCATAACCATGATAAAGAATGTCGTCGGTAGCTAAATACCTTCTAACAGACTTGCAGAACGAACCTACTGCCAGCAACGTACATTTCGCGTAGGGACCACGAATATAAGATACGAGAAATTAGGGCACATACGAAAGCCTGTAGACAGTCGTTTTTCCTTCGCTCTGTCTTCGAGTGGAACAGGAAAGAAAACGACTAGTTACGGTAAAGCATACCCTCCATCACACGCCGTACGGTAGCTTGCGGAATATCTATGTAGATGCAGATGTAGATGTATTTAATTTTTCTTCCGTGAATGGAATATACCCCACTCCATGCAAAAGAAGCAAAGTTCGCTCTATCCCTAAAACAGAAAACTCGCGATCGCCGTGTGATTACCGACGAATCAGCATATTACCTGCTGTTTTCAAGCCCCGGAATATTTTGTTTACAACCAAATTACTGAATGCTCGTGCGAATTCAACTTCTTTGACAAAATTTCGTAAACACCATACTACAAAGAGTGCACTAATTAGGGTAACCAATGAGCAGAACTATGCCATGGACATACGGGAAACCACAATTTTGATACCATTAGAGTCCAAAAAAAAGTTTTTGATGCTGTCAGCTTTGACATACTGCTCAGAAAAAAGTGACAGCTAAATTTATGAGATAGTGCGCTGAAGTGATTTGAAAGCTACTTGAAGCCCGCACGGCAAAATGTTTGCTGGAAATGAAATATCCTCTTGGAAACATGTACTCTCAGGAGTGCCACAAGGGTCCGCCTTAGGCCCTCTTTTGTTTCCCCTATATGTCAAAGACATTTCATCGGTTTTATCTTCCTGTAAATGTAATTTCTATGCCGAACATCTCGAGATCTACCTACGTACCACACCAGAAGATATAAATATTGCGATTACCCAGATGAATTACGATTCGTGTTCAGTGGTAACATAGTTGGAAAACATGGGGCTTGCCGCGCGGAGTGGCCGCTCGGTTAGAGGTGCCATGTCACTGACTGGGCGGTCCCTCCCGCCGCAGGTTCGAGTCCTCCCTCGGGCAAGGGTGTGTGTGTGTTGTTCTTAGCATAAGTTAGTTTAAATAGTGTGTAAGTCTAGGGACCGATGACCTCAGCAGTTTGGTCCCTTAGAAATTCAAACACATTTGAACATGGGGCTTAATCTGAAGGCAAAAAAAAAAAATGCAAGTAATCTTACTATCCCATCAGAAATTAACAAGTCCAGAATTCCGTCGTCAGTTAATTCCCATTCAACTTGACTGCATCCCAATACCATTTCAGAAAGCAGTGAATAACGTACGTATAACTTTGGATGAGGATATAAACCGTGCAGAGAATACTGTCTCCATGTGCCGGAATACTTCCGCTTGCCTTTACGAACTCAACAAATTTCAGAATACCTCTCCACAGGGTGTGAAACGTAAACATATGCGATCACCCGTTCTACCTAAGTTCAACTACTGTTATGTAATTGAAAATGGTACAAATAGTGAAAACACACGGCGGCCACAGCTAACTACGAATGCTTGAGTGCGTTACGTGTGCAACGTTAGTTGATATGACCATGTCAGTGCCTCATACTCGCAGTTAAGGTGGTTGCGGCCAGACAAGTTACGGGGCTGCCACACGCTACGTCCACTGCCTCGGCTCCCCGTGCGCAAGCATCCCAGAACCCACCTTCAGAGTTTAAATATCTTTCATGCCATCGTAACATAAATACGAAGTCTCACCTACCTAGGAGACCGATGACTTCGTTGTTTGGCCCACTCCCCCCAAATCAACCAACCAACCAATCACCTACCTATTATCCTATCTATGGCCATCCATAAACCAGCAACAAAAGATTCGCCAGCTTCTTTGCTGTCATTGCTGCCGCCAGTGGAATAAGCTTCCCTGCCTTTTTCACACAATTCAGTGCCCTGTTGGTTTTAAATAAAAGTTGGAGCACTTCCTTCAGTTATCCTCATAGCTCTTCCTGAAAATTAATGTACCGGGTGATCAAAAAGTCAGTATAAATTTGAAAACTGAATAAATCACGGAATAATGGAGATACAGAGGTACAAATTGACTCACATGCTTGGAATGACATGGGGCTTTATTAGAACCAAAAAAATACAAAGCTTGAAAAAATGTCCGACAGATGGCGCTTCCTCGGATCTGAATACCAATAATTGGTCAAATGGTTCAAATGGTTCTGAGCACTGTGGGACTTAACTGCTGAGGTCATCAGTCCCCTAGAACTTAGAACTACTTATACCTAACTAACCTAAGGACATCACACACAACCATGCCCGAGGCAGGATTCGAACCTGCGACCGTAGCGGTCGCGCAGTTCCAGACTGTAGCGCCTAGAACCGCTCGGCCACCCCGGGCGGCTAGCAATAATTAGCACAACAAAGTAAGACAAAGCGAAGATGATGTTCTTTACAGGAAATGCTCGATATGTCCACCATCATTCCCGAACAATAGCTGTAGTCGAGGAATAATGTTGTGAACAGCACTGTAAAGCACGTCCGCAGTTGTGGTGAGGCATTGGCGTCTGATGTTGTCTTTCAGCATCCCTAGAGATGTCGGTCGATCACGATACACTTGCGACGTCAGGTAACACCAAAGCCAATAATCGCACGAACTGAGGTCTGGGGACCTGGGAGGCCAAGCATGACGAAAGTGGCGGCTGATCACACGATCATCAGCAAACGACGCGCGCAAGAGAACTTTCATGCGTGTAGCAATATGTGGTGGAGCGCCATCCTGCATAAACATCGTACGAACCAGCAGGTGTTTATCAGCGAGGCTGGGAATGATGCGATTCTGTAACATATCGGCGTACCTCTCACCCGTCACGTTAGCAGTCACTGACGTTTTGCTGTCCAGCGCCATCTGTCGGACATTGTGAACTTTTTTTGTGGTTCTAATAAAACCCCATGTCATTCCAAGCATGTGTGTCAATTGTTACCTCTCTATCTACATTATTCCGTGGTTTATTAAGTTTTCACATTTATACTGACTTTTTGATCACTCTGTCTCTTTTGCTTTCTCTATGAGTCGCTCTATCTTCTTTCATCTTATATTGCTTAACTATTGTTTTATTACATTCATCTTCTCCTCTCCCCCCCCCCCCACCTTTCTCCAGGCCCTTTGCTGCTACCATTCGTAATTATAAACCTTCCTTACTGTCTTCACTGATTATTGTTTGCTTTTAACAGGTACGAACATATGTTGTATGTAAGTTTTTTTTTTGTCTGTGTTATTGTAACTTTTACTTTCTAAATCCAGTATAACATGTTTACTGTAGTGTGCAATGTAAAACATACAGAACGCTGGTTTGATGTAAGAGAGGACGTGATTCCTTAATCTTTCCAGGTTAAATAAACGGCGGCCGGGGTGGCCAAGCGGTTCTAGGCGCTACAGTCTGGAACCGCGCGACCGCTACGGTCTCAGGTTCGAATCCTGCCTCTGGCATGGATGTGTGTGATGTCCTTAGGTTAGTTAGGTTTAAGTAGTTCCAAGTTCTAGGGGACTGATGACCTTAGAAGTTAAGTCCCATAGTGCCCAGAGCAATTAAATAAACCAATCAATAAAATAAACTAACTGAGTAGTGTGTAGTGTCTGAAGATGAAACCCACGCGAGTGAGAGAAGGCCTCTTGAGAGCTAACTAAGCTACGCTTTTAGCACACAAGCTGGCTGTCCATACAGCGCCGTGTGGGCAGCTAAGAGATATCGATCTGGCCCCAGCACAGAAGACGACCTCTTGATTGGTGGCTCACGCACGTTTTATCATCCTCGGGGAATACTGCTCTCAGAGCGACGTACCCGTTTCGCGAGTAACGCCGCACACAAGGCCAGTTCCGGGAACTGCCCTCCGAGAGAACAAGGAGGTAGCGGATAATAAAGGCAGACGATGGAGGGAAAAGGAGAACACCGAAAGAAAGAGGCGCAAGAAAATCGTATCTTAGTTGGCATTGCAAAGCCGTGTGCCGGCCCGAGCTGACGCGCGCCGCGATGGCGGCAGTCAGATTCCGCTGTCGGCGGCCGCTCTTTGATATCAATCCGGACGGCAGGACGCGGCTTTACGAGCGTCCTGGCTGCTCCCAGCCTACAACATCACCGTCCCTTACCCCTTTATTATTTTCCGCGACCCGACGTGTGCATCATCGCTGGACAGTCGTCACACAACAACTGCCCCCCCCTTTCCCCCTCACAGAAGTGTACTCCTCGTTACGTTCGCCCCGAACAGGCCCGAATATTTAATTCCACACACGATTTTCTCCGAGTGTCGGCGATGCGGAGATGTCGGCCTCGGCGCCCATAAATATGGCCGCCCCGTCCAGGGGAGATACCGGCAGACGGCAGACGGCAGACCGCAGCTCCGGCCGCCGCCATATGTCTGCCCGCCGCCTGCATCTGTTATTCCAATGACTGAGCGCCGCTGTCCGCGAGACTCCGGCAGACTCGGCTCGCTTTCCGCTTTTCTGACGAAATCTTTCAAAAAAATTTCTCCGTGAAATCTTTGCACACGCACGCACTATCTCTCAGTCATCCAATCGCCACATGTGGTCAATTTTTTTTGAGTACTTGCTGTTTGTAACAAAGCACAAAACCTCTCATTTAAGTTTTCTTTATCTCTGTTGCTCGACAACGTTCGATTGTTACATTAATTTATATACTTATTCCTACTGCAACCATCTACAGAGTATTTCTGAAAGAGCGTGCAAAAATGTAACAGAATATAGAGAATGCTCCACTGAAGAATTTGAGGTACGGAACCTGGAGTCGGAGAAGCCAGCTTGAGCAGATGTGGAAGTAAACTAGTCGAACGGTTTGTCTAGCATTACTGTTTTCCAGCTTGTTTAAACCTACACTGAAGAGCCAAAGGAACTGGTGCATCTGCCTCATATCGTGTAGGGCCCCGCGAATACGCAGATGTGCCGTAACACGACGTGGCATTGACGCGACTAATGTCTGACGTAGTGCTGGAGGGAACGGGCACCATGAATCCTGCAGGGCTGTCCACAGATCCGTAAGTGTACGAAAGGGAAGCCATGGTTGGGAAGGGAGTGAGACAGGTAGTAAAGAAAACAAAAGAAAAATTCTGAGTAGGTATTAAAATCCATGGAGAAGAAATAAAAACTGTGAGGTTCGCCGATGACATCGTAATTCTGTCAGAGACAGCAAAGGACTTGGAAGAGCAGTTGAACGGAATGGACAGTGTATTGAAAGGAAGATATAAGATGAACAAAAGCAAAACAAGGATAATGGAATGTAGTCGAATTAAGTCAGGTGATGCTGAGGGTATTAGATTAGGAAATGAGACGCTTAAAGTAGTCAAGGAGGTTTGCTACTTGGGGACCAAAATAACTGATGCTGGTCGAAGTAGAGAGGATATACAATGTAGACTGGCAATGGCAAGGAAAGCGTTTCTGAAGAAGAAAAATTTGTTAACATCGAGTCAGGAAGTGTCAGGAACTCGTTTCTGAGAGTATTTGTATGGAGTGTAGCCATGTATGGAAGTGAAACATGGACGATAAATAGTTTGGACAAGAAGAGAATAGAAGCTTTCGAAATGTGGTGCTACAGAAGAATGCTGAAGATTAGATGGGTAGATCACATAACTAATGAGGAGGTATTGAATAGAATTGGGGAGAAGAGGAGTTTGTGGCACAACTTGACAAGAAGAAGGGACCGGTTGGTAGGACATGTTCTGAGGCATCAGGGGATAACAAATTTACCATTGGAGAGCAGCGTGGAGGGTAAAAATCGTAGAGGGAGACCAAGAGATGAATACACTAAGCAGATTCTGAAGGTTGTAGGTTGCAGTAAGTACTGGGAGATGAAGAAGCTTGCACAGGATAGAGTAGCATGGAGAGCTGCATCAAACCAGTCTCAGGACTGAAGACCACAACAACAACAACAACATTTGTATGTGTTTGCTATTGGATTATTATTTGACTACCGTGACATGTGTGGTATGAAGTACTTGAGAGTGTGCGTGAAGTACTGTTCCTACGTTATGACGCCAGTAACTATTCTTACCTAAGACTGCTTACGAGTATAAAGTTCAGTCTCAATTTAATTATTATTATTCCTGTGAGAAAGTGGGAGCCGTTGGTTCTTTTCATTAATCAAAACTTTAAAACATATTTTGCAAATTTTCCACTATCTACTGTCAATTAACAACTATTTTACGTAATAAAAGTGTATAAAGATAACCGAACTTTGTTTCAAATCGTCATTGCCAAAGTACTGAGCAGTGGCGCTTCGGTTATAACTTCATCTACTACTCTCGGTTTTGCATTATTCTTCGGAGTAGATGACTTTTCACCACAAATTAGAGACTTTTTGTACACGGTCATACAGAAAAGTCTAATTAGCCGGAGAGGTAGGAGGGTTATGCTATGTCCCATTTCTTGTGCGCCGACTATAACACCACGTTCAGACTCACTTAAATCTTGATAACCTGCCATTGTAGCAGCGGTACGCCGTTTTCTGCCTGTTTCCATACCTCTGTATTTTAATACGCACGCGTATACCAGTTTATTTGGCGCTTCAGTGTAACACGCGTACAAGTTTACCCGTACTTTGCTGTTTATTTACATGTAGATTCTTTATTTCCAGCCAGGAAACTAGGACGATCCTCAGTGCCAGGTAGTTATGATGCAGGTATTGTTTAATTTATTTGTCCATAAGGTGGCCCTGTTGTATCGTATTTACATTGTCCCATGGTAGAATGACAGACCTAATTATTACTCTTTGCTACTCAGAGACGTACAGTACAATACAATGGAGCAGTACAGGTACAGTATTTCGTGGTGTCTGTATTGGAAGGGGAGGTCCTATTCCATCGCCTGCGAGGTCACCTGACCTGAATCCACTTGATAATTTCCTACGTGATATCCAAAATCACTTGTGTGTGAGACCCCATTGGATACGGTGATGGAATTAGTTTCCAGAATTGTAGCTGCTTATGATGTGATTCGAAACGTATCAGGGATATTGGTCAGGGTGCGTCAGAATTTTGTCATGCTTGCAGTGAGTTTGATGGCCGCCAGTGTCAGCACATTTTTAAGATACAGTACATATGGTATTCTCATTGTGTCAATGATGGTATTTGCAGTTGACTAATGTAAATAAAAAAGTAAGCAGTAGTGTGATTTTACTCCTATTGTCTCCTTAAGCTGGCTTCTCCGAACCCAGGTTCCCCATCCCAAACTGTTCAGTGGAGCATCCTCCATGTCCCGTTAAATTTTTGCACGCTCTTACGGAAACACCCTGTATATCAAAATGGATGAAAGGTGCTACACAGCATAAGTTTGGGTTTCCCAGTTTATTTTCTAGTGGTACTCTTTTACGTCTTCTATATAACGAAGAACCTACAAACTAGAACCGCTTAGTTGCCATTCACAAAGTAGCCCAAGAAATTAAGTGATAATTTGAGGTAGTTTCAAATAAGTACGACTCATACAACTATACTTGATGGTGGATTCAGTCTACCCTCGATATGTTGACGAAAATACATGTTTAAAGTCGGTGCTAGACATAATACACTCCTGGAAATGGAAAAAAGAACACATTGACACCGGTGTGTCAGACCCACCATACTTGCTCCGGACACTGCGAGAGGCCTGTACAAGCAATGATCACACGCACGGCACAGAGGACACACCAGGAACCGCGGTGTTGGCCGTCGAATGGCGCTAGCTGCACAGCATTTGTGCACCGCCGCCGTCAGTGTCAGCCAGTTTGCCGTGGCATACGGAGTTCCATCGCAGTCTTTAACACTGGTAGCATGCCGCGACAGCGTGGACGTGAACCGTATGTGCAGTTGACGGACTTTGAGCGAGGGCGTATAGTGGGCATGCGGGAGGCCGGGTGGACGTAGCGCCGAATTGCTCAACACGTGGGGCGTGAGGTCTCCACAGTACATCGATGTTGTCGCCAGTGGTCGGCGGAAGGTGCACGTGCCCGTCGACCTGGGGCCGGACCGCAGCGACGCACGGATGCACGCCAAGACCGTAGGATCCTACGCAGTGCCGTAGGGGACCACACCGCCACTTCCCAGCAAATTAGGGACACTGTTGCTGCTGGGGTATCGGCGAGGACCATTCGCAACCGTCTCCATGAAGCTGGGCTACGGTCCCGCACACCGTTAGGCCGTCTTCCGCTCACGCCCCAACATCGTGCAGCCCGCCTCCAGTGGTGTCGCAACAGGCGTGAATGGAGGGACGAATGGAGACGTGTCGTCTTCAGCGATGAGAGTCGCTTCTGCCTTGGTGCCAATGATGGTCGTATGCGTGTTTGGCGCCGTGCAGGTGTGCGCCACAATCAGGTCTGCATACGACCCAGGCACACAGGGCCAACACCCAGCATCATGGTGTGGGGAGCGATCTCCTACACTGGCCGTACACCACTGGTGATCGTCGAGGGGATACTGAATAGTGCACGGTACATCCAAACCGTCATCGAACCCATCGTTCTACCATTCCTAGACCGGCAAGGGAACTTGCTGTTCCAACAGGACAATGCACGTCCGCATGTATCCCGTGCCACCCAACGTGCTCTAGAAGGTGTAAGTCAACTACCCTGGCCAGCAAGATCTCCGGATCTGTCCCCCATTGAGCATGTTTGGGACTGGATGAAGCGTCGTCTCACGCGGTCTGCACGTCCAGCACGGACGCTGGTCCAACTGAGGCGCCAGGTGGAAATGGCATGGCAAGCCGTTCCACAGGACTACATCCAGCATCTCTACGATCGTCTCCATGGGAGAATAGCAGCCTGCATTGCTGCGAAAGGTGGATATACACTGTACTAGTGCCGACATTGTGCATGCTCTGTTGCCTGTGTCTATGTGCCTGTGGCTCTGTCAGTGTGATCATGTGATGTATCTGACCCCAGGAATGTGTCAATAAAGTTTCCCCTTCCTGGGACAATGAATTCACGGTGTTCTTATTTCAATTTCCAGGAGTGTACATTGTCCTAAATCCTACTAAATGACTTCTGCAAAAATTACTGTGAACAGTTTGCTTAGATGCTCACTCGAACTGCAAATAGTTGCGAAAACATACTTGACCTATTGGTAACAAATAATTCCGAGCAAAGAGGGAGCATTGATTGGGTCGTTGATTTGGGCGAGGAGACCAAACAGCGATGTCATCGGTCCCTTAGGGGAAGTATGGGAAGGAAGTCGGCCGTGCCCTCCGAAAGGAACCATCCAGGAGTTTCACTGAAGCGATTTAGGAAAATCACGGAAAACCTAAGCCAGGATGGCCGGACGCGGGTTTGAACAGTCGTCCTCCCTCAGTGTGTTGACCACTGCGGAACCTCGCTCGGTTAGGGAAGACTATGACGGATACCGGGATTAGTGACCACAATGTCGTTGAAGCGGGACTGAGTACCGTAACATATAAACCCACCAAGAATAAATGCGAAATATATCTGTTTAACAAACCAGATATGAATTCCTAGGACACTCACTTCATTCCTTCCGAACTAACTGTGTAAGCGTAGATTCAAAGAAATAATACCAACAGCTGGAAAGATCTATACAAAAAAATTAATAAGAGCCCGGAACTGACACACCCTGTTGCAGAAGTCCCGAGAAAACCATATCAAATTTGAAGGAACCCAAAATCATCAGGGATGACGAAGATTTACAGCAGCTGAAAATTAGTGAGAACTTCTATGCGAGGTGCTTTAAATAGTTTCCACAGCAGAACTCTGCAATGAAATCTGGCACAAATCCAGAGAGAATCTGGTTGTATGCAAAGCGTTATGTTAGTACACCTGCGAAAAGGCCAAATCAGTATGTTCACTGCACGATAGAGATTGTAACTTACCAATGACAGTGCCATTTAAGTCGAGTTATGAAAGATGGTTTTCCGAAATTCTTTCAAGAAACAAGATGAAGTAAATATTCAAGAATTCGGGTCAAGAACATTTGCCAACATCAGTAACTTAGAAGCAGATATCCTCGGTGTAGCAAAGCAGGTTAAATGTTCTTGGTAAAAGCAAGTCCTGTGGTCCAGATTGTATGCGAATTACATTCTTTTCAGAGCATGCTGACATAATAGCTCCGTAATTAACGATCATGTACATACGCCCGCTGAACAGAAAATCTGTACCTTAACACTGGAAACTTGCACGGATTCCATACTCAAGAAAGGAAGTGGGAGTAATTCCTTGAATTACAGACCCATGTCACTGACGTAGATTTGCTGTAGGATTCTGAAACACATACCGTGTTCGAGGGTTATGAACTACTTCGAGGAAAACGATCTGTTGCGAAAAATAATTAGATCTCTTTATTCTCACTAAATAATAACTGCTGTCGACAGGGGATCTCCAACTGATTCCATATTTGTACATGTTCAAAAGACTTGATACAGTTCCTCACCAGCAGCTTCTAATCAAACTACCTGTTGAATATCGTTTCAGTTGTGTGACTTGATTCGTGCTTTTCTGGCAGAAAGGTTACCGTTCGTAATAATTGGCGGAAAGACATCGAGTGAAACGGAAGCTGTGTCTGGCGTTCTCGAAGGAAGTATTATAGGCCCCCTGCAGTTTCTAATCTATATAAATGATTTAGGAGAATGTGAGCACCATCTTGCATTATTTGCAGATGATGCTGTCATTTATCTAATAAAGTCATCGGAAGATCAAAACCAATTGTAAAGTGTCTTAGACAAGATAACTGTATGATGTGCAAAACGACAGTTGAACCTTAGCACGGAAAAGTATGAGGTTGTCGACATGAGTACTATAAGGAACCCACTAAATTTCTATTTCACGATAAATCACACAAGTATAAAGGCTGTCAATGCAACTAAACACCTAGATATTATCATTATGAACAATTTCAATTGGAACGATCACATATATATTCTTGTGGGAAAGGCGAACGGAAGACAGTGATTTTTTGGAAGATCACTCAGAACATGCAGCACATCTACTGAAGAGTCGGCCAAAACTACGTATTCCTTCCTCTGATAGAAGAATGCTGTGCGTTATGGGATCCTTACTAGATGGAACTGGCGTAGGACATCGAAAAAGTTCAAATAAAGGTAGTTTGTTTCCTATGAAATAGGGGGAGAGTGTCACAGGTACGATTTGTGAGTTCGGGTGCAGTTATTGAAAGGGGGGCGTTTTTTTGTTGCGGTGAGATATTTTTAAAGAATTTCAAGCTCTAGAGTTCGCCTCCGAATGCGAAAATATATTGTCGGCGTCCACCTGCATAGAAACAGATGATAATTGTAGCAAAATAAGAGAAATCGCAACTCGCACGAGAATATTTAATTGCCAGTTTTTTCCGCGCGCCTTTCGAGAGTGGAATAGGGGAAAATCAACAAAAGAGGCACCATATTTATGAAAACTAGCCAGATATGTGCCTACGCTGATGACATTGCTATAGTAGGAAGAAATACCAATACACTCCTAGAACCATACCGGGCAATGGAAACAGAAGCCTTAAAAATTGGCCTCATAGTAAATGTAAACAAAACAAAATATATGGTAATGTCACAATCTGAGGCCAGAAGAACCCCTAAAAACCTAAACATCAATGGGAAATGCTTCAATGGAGTGTCCTCTTTTAACTACTTGGGAGCCCTAATAACAAATGATAACAATATTGGAAAGGCTATAAGGGAAAGAATACAAGCGGGAAACAGAGCTTACTTTGCAAATATGCAGCTTTTCAAAAGTAGCCTTGTTACAAGAAAAACTAAATTGCTAATATATAATTCCCTAGTCCACCCAGTTATCACATACGG
Source organism: Schistocerca cancellata (assembly GCF_023864275.1). Taxonomy (NCBI): domain Eukaryota; kingdom Metazoa; phylum Arthropoda; class Insecta; order Orthoptera; family Acrididae; genus Schistocerca; species Schistocerca cancellata. The sequence goes on along the minus strand of NC_064634.1, from coordinate 73,600,059 downwards.
CTCAGAGGTATGGACGTTGACAGAACACGATAAAAATGCTCTAAGAAGCATTGAGCGGAAAATACTACGCAAAATCTATGGGGCAATAAGGGAGGAAGAAGGCTGGAGAATACGCTACAATGCCGAATTACAAGAGCTAATACAAGGCAGGGACATAGTAAAATTTGTGAAATCACAGCGAATACGATGGCTAGGACACTTGGAGAGAATGGCAGAGGATAGAATTCCAAAGAAAATGATGAAAGGTATGATCCATTCAGTTAGGCGAAAAGGGAGACCTAGAAGAAGATGGATCGATGAGGTAATAATGGATATCAGCAGTATGGGAGTCCGGGGGTGGAAAAGAGCAGCAAATAACCGAGAAGTGTGGAGGAAGATTGTTGAAGAAGCCAAGGCTCACCAAGGGCTGTAGAGCTACTGAAGAAGAAGAAGAGAAGAGAATAATAGGGGAGAAATATTCTGAGCGTGGTTCGATGAACCCTCTGGTAGATACTTAAGTGTGAACTGCAACGTCGTCATGTAGATGTAGCTGTAGGTGATTTTTGTGATACGAAGCTTCCTTTTTTCTTTTTATCGTCTTCGATTGGGTCCTCGACGAATTCCTCTTTTGTACCAGACCCAATCTCAGAGTGCCACCTACACTTGTATTAATGAGAAAATATTATTTTCTCGCAACACTTCACTGACGTGGGGTACTATTTGCTATACACTAGGAATTAAGATTGCTTCAGTAATTCTCATTATTCTTAAGGACTACATTTCGTTAAAAATCAGATAGCTTATGAGCGTACCGTGTGCAACGGAAGAGAGGAAGTCAAGTAGGTTTTCCCTTGTTCTGAATATGTGCAGATGCGATGAGAAAGCTAAATGTATTAGGCCATTCAGTAACAATTTTGGATTACTTTTCTGATCTATTTTTTAAGTTTTTAATATTTTAAGCCTTCTTTAAGTCCTCTCTATTCTGAGTGCAATATTTCAGTTTCTATTGAATGTTTCTGGTTACTTTCCCAACAATGCTGTGCAAAGGTGGAGACTGTATTCTTGCAGTTTACAGTATCTATTGTGTGCCTTCAATCTTGTTCAGACAGACGTAACTGCTTTTTTTGGGAAGTTATCATGTGGCTTATCAGAATCTTCGGTGTTCTTCTTCCTTCGTAATGTGCTGTCACTGAAGGTGCGCTGGTAATCACTGTTTTTAGCTACTGTTCTGATAAGAAATAGTCCCTGATCAAAAATGGTGTGCACAAAGTGAAATGCAGCGAGTTTATGTGGAACTTGATACTCTGAGATAAGTGGCACGAAGAATTCTGCGATTATGTCCTTCCCGCATATACTACACTGGTAGCTTCCCATCTGTAAGTATCCTAATGTCGGGAAAGTTGATGGCCACAGCCCCCGTTTTCATTCTCATTCTTAATACCTCCAAGCATTACAGAAATTTCAGTAACACGAGGCTGTCTGCACACTATACTGTATCATCTTTGGTTCCCTGCGCACTGTACTGTATCATCTTTGCATCGACTAGCAAACAGAAATCAGTCGTGCCATTCTCACTGTGTAGAGTACACTCCTCACGAAATATGAAGTCTGATTAGGCAATGCACGATGATGTTTGGTTTGTGGGGCGCTCAACTGCACGGTCATCGGCACCCGTATAAATTCCCAATCTCTACACAGTCCAATCTAGCCACTTTCACGACTGATGATGGAATGATGAGGACAACTCAAACACCCAGTCCCCCGGCAAAGAAAGTACCCCTTCAGGCTGGGAATCGAAACCGGGAGCTCGTGACCCAGAGGTAGCAACACTAGCGACTAGACCACGAGCTGCGGTCCAAGAGCGCGAAGATCTTGTAATTGTGTCTGTGCACTTTACTGCTGACCGTATGCTGCGCAACATCACAAATGTAACCAATGAAACTCAACCGAGACAAGTGTAAAATTAAGTGAACCGTTCGTTATATCACAAGTAATCCCCATAACTGTTTATACATTCATCCCATTGCGAGACAAGATGGTCAATGAAGTCGTGGAAAAATGGTTTTGCGGTTGCCTTCTGAACCATGGTTGTACCCAGGCCTGCGCGTATTCGTCCAGAGCAAATAGCACGCCACGAGTGTCTTTCTTCAGAGCTTCGAAAATTTCCAAATTGCATGGTGTGATCATTTTGAGCTGGAGAAAAAGGACCAGATCTGACAATGGAAGCATGTGGATTTACCTCCACTGACACACTCTAAAACCGGGCACACCTGCTCCGAGCAACTCATGATGACATTTTTCTTTGATTACAAGGGCCCGCTGCTCATTAACTTTCTGGAATACGGCGCCACAATTAACGCATAGCGTTACGTGGACACTTTACAAAAAATTAAGAAGACCATCAAGTTCAAACGCCGAGGAATGTTGACGGACGACATAATTCTGTTGCAGGATAATTGCCACCCACAGTTGCCAAGGTTGTTTCAAGCATGGGGCAGAAGGTTCCTTGGGAAACCCTTACACATCATGTATACATTCCCGATATGTCCATATCATATTTCCGTATTTTGGGAGCCTTGAAGAGAGACTTTCGTAGTCATATGTTTTCTTCGGACAGAGAGGTCGCCGGCCGGAGTGACCGAGCGGTTCTAGGTGCTACAGTCTGGAACCGCGCGACCGCTACGGTCGCAGGTTCGAAGCCTGCCTCGGGCATTGATCTGTGTGATGTCCTTAGGTTAGTTAGGTTTAAGTAGTTCTAAGTTTTAGGGGACTGATGACCTGAGAAGTTAAGTCCCATAGTGCTTAGAGCCATTTGAACCATTTGAATGGAGAGGTCCACGCCTGGGTACAACCATGGTTCCGTAGCCAGTCGCAAACATTTATCCATGAAGGCATTGGCCATCTTCTCTCACAATGATACAAATGTAGTAAAAGTTATGGCGATTATTTTGAAATAATGAAGAGTTTACTCACGTTTTTTTCATCTAGATCGCTTTTATTTATGCACCTTGTAAATATTTCTCCCGCGAATACAGACAAGAATTTCACAATCACATGTTTATGACACTGTCATAACCGATTTCGGCCATACAATGACCATCTTCAGATTCTAAAGGCGGCATACACTGAACACAGGTTCATGCGTTGTCAAACACATGAACCTGTGTTCAGTGTATGCCGCCTTTAGAAACTGAAAATGGTCATTGGCACTATACACGAGTGGGCAAGATCCCACGCTAACTACTGCGCCACCTCGTCGATATATGTCCATATGATGTTTGTTGCTCTTCAACTTCTCAGGAGTTCTTCCTACACTTTTTCTCCATTTAACAAAATCACTCTGCTTATCCAAATTCAACTCGTGCACTTTGTTTGTTACGATCGTTTGGAATGCAAACATTTTTATTTTTATTTTCGAGGTTGAGACTAGATGCTGAGGCCGCGGCTGTTCCGCTGAGTGTGTCTATGAATCCAACTGTTTGTGTCTGCGCGTGTGTCTGTTAATTTGGTACAGACGTTTTGTATAAAGTGAAACACGGATGCACCAAATGAGACTTTATATAGTCTCAACACGTGACGCAACCCCCATATTACATGTACAGTTCTGCATCTACATGACTACTCTGCAATTCACACTTAATTTATACATGCAGACTAAAAAGATGAATGAAAATTTGTACCAAGGCCAGGAATCGAACCCGGGTGTCCTGTTCACAAGGCAAATGCGTTAAACACTACGCCTTGGTACGAATTATCATTCGTCGTTTTTAGTCTGCAAATATACATCATAGATGTTTGAGACTAGAGAAGGTCCCTGGAATCTTGTAGTTTCATTTGTTCATACTTAGTTACTTGAAGACAGTTCATCGAAATACCGTCAGACTATTTCACTACCGTTCCACTCTCTAACAGCGAGCGAGAAGACAGTACACTTAAATCTTTCGGTGAGAGCTCTGATTTCTTTTATTTTATCACGATGGTCATTTCTCCCTATGTGAATGGGCGACAAAAAAAAAAAATCTTTTTCCTTTTGGGAAGGAGCAAGTTGCTGACTAAAATTTCGTTAAAAGATCCCGCGGCAATGATTTTTTTAAAAAGTTACCATCCCAGCTCTCTTGTCATACCCTTAACACTTTCTCCCCTATTTCGCGACTGCTGCCATTCTTTAAAATGTTTCAGTGACCTCCGTGAGTCCTGTCTGGAGAAGATCACGTAACACTTCTCCAACTGAGAACGGAACGGACAAATGTAGTGTAGGTAGTCCCTCCAGTAGACCTGTTGCATCTTCCGTGTGTTCTGCTAACAAGAAGTGGGCTTTAGTTTGCCTCTCTCACGACACTTCAGTGTGATCATTCCATATAAGTTGTTCGTGATCGTAACCTCTAGGTATTTAGTTGAGCTGAAAGCCTTTAGGTTTGTGACATTTATAGTGCTAACGAAATTTGCCGCACTCCTTTAGTATTCACTTGGATGACATCACACCTTTTATTGTTTAGAGTCATTTGCAACTTTTCGCATGTCCGCCTCGGTAGCTATGTGGCCACCCTGGCAGATTGCCCCGTTTCGATTCCCTGCTGGGTCTCAGATTTTCACCGCAAGTGGACTGGGTCAATTATTGTACTTTAATTCATGTAGTAAAGAAATTTCTTTTACGCAGTAGATATATCTCGCCTAATTTCGCAATGTTTTGATTTTTTAATGAATGTACTAGACCAGTGTTTCCCAACCCCCTGAGGAGCAAAAAGAAATTTTCTGAGTGATAAGCACTAAATTATTCCATTCTGTTCCAGTCGAAAAACTCAATTATTTTCAAAAGATAATTACTATTATCACAATGTTAAGACTCGGTAATCGATTACATGTTTCTCAATTAGTAGCATTAATGCGTTGAGGTTCCAGGTTCCTCACACAGCCCACTCACCACACACATATGTTGTGCTTTGTCCCGTACATCGCTGATGATAAAAGTAAGACATATTCGTAACAAATGCTAAAGCTCTCAAGAAATGTCTTCTGCAAGTTGTAGATAGTGCCTGCGGTAGTCCATAAATTGCTTAATTCAATTGGCTCAAATGGCTCTGAGCACTATGGGACTTAACTTCAGAGGTCATCGGTCCCCTAGAACTTAGAACTACTTAAACCTAACTAACCTAAGGACATCACAAACATCCATGCGCGAGGCAGGATTCGAACCTGTGACCGTAACGGCCGCGCGGTTCCAGACTGTAGCGCCTAGAACCGTTCGGCCATCCCGGCTGGCAGTTGCTTAATTACTCGCTTCGTAACAGGTAAGTGAGTGAATTGACAGCACGATACAGCAGTAACTACATAAGAGCTACTGTTTGCTGCACACAGTCTTCCTCTTGCTATTAATGTTATTACTATTAGTGGCTGCAGTCAGACACGAAGCATTAGTAGCCTGAAGACTTCCAATTCCTGCAAGTTCAGAAGTAAGGAGTGCAGCAATCATGTTATTTACGAATAGTAAGAGTAGTGCACACATGACTACGATTTTAGATGGGAATTCAGTATGCAAGTCAAGCAAGTGCCGCAATGGAGAGGTGTAATGCAGTGCAAGTATGTTTGTAACAACATGGATGGTTAGCTTTGTTATCTGAAAAGAACTTGTGGATAGCACTTTCGATTCACCACGAACTCCTCCGTCATTCATTCTAACACCCCCCCCCCCCCCCACTCCTCTCTCCAGAACACACACACACACACACACACATATACATATATATATATATATACACTCATGGAAATGGAAAAAAGAACACATTGACACCGGTGTGTCAGACCCACCATACTTGCTCCGGACACTGCGAGAGGGCTGTACAAGCAATGATCACACGCACGGCACAGCGGACACACCAGGAACCGCGGTGTTAGCCGTCGAATGGCGCTAGCTGCGCAGCATTTGTGCACCGCCGCCCTCAGTGTCAGCCAGTTTTCCGTGGCATACGGAGCTCCATCGCAGTCTTTAACACTGGTAGCATGCCGCGACAGCGTGGACGTGAACAGTATGTGCAGTTGACGGACTTTGAGCGAGGGCGTATAGTGGGCATGCGGGAGGCCGGGTGGACGTACCGCCGAATTGCTCAACACGTGGGGCGTGAGGTCTCCACAGTACATCGATGTTGTCGCCAGTGGTCGGCGGAAGGTGCACGTGCCCGTCGACCTGGGACCGGACCGCAGCGACGCACGGATGCACGCCAAGACCGTAGGATCCTACGCAGTGCCGTAGGGGACCGCACCGCCACTTCCCAGCAAATTAGGGACACTGTTGCTCCTGGGGTATCGGCGAGGACCATTCGCAACCGTCTCCATGAAGCTGGGCTACGGTCCCGCACACCGCTAGGCCGTCTTCCGCTCACGCCCCAACATCGTGCAGCCCGCCTCCAGTGGTGTCGCGACAGGCGTGAATGGAGGGACGAATGGAGACGTGTCGTCTTCAGCGATGAGAGTCGCTTCTGCCTTGGTGCCAATGATGGTCGTATGCGTGTTTGGCGCCGTGCAGGTGAGCGCCACAATCAGGACTGCATACGACCGAGGCACACAGGGCCAACACCCGGCATCATGGTGTGGGGAGCGATCTCCTACACTGGCCGTACACCACTGGTGATCGTCGAGGGGACACTGAATAGTGCACGGTACATCCAAACCGTCATCGAACCCATCGTTCTACCATTCCTAGACCGGCAAGGGAACTTGCTGTTCCAACAGGACAATGCACGTCCGCATGTATCCCGTGCCACCCAACGTGCTCTAGAAGGTGTAAGTCAACTCCCCTGGCCAGCAAGATCTCCGGATCTGTCCCCCATTGAGCATGTTTGGGACTGGATGAAGCGTCGTCTCACGCTGTCTGCACGTCCAGCACGAACGCTGGTCCAACTGAGGCGCCAGGTGGAAATGGCATGGCAAGCCGTTCCACAGGACTACATCCAGCATCTCTACGATCGTCTCCATGGGAGAATAGCAGCCTGCATTGCTGCGAAATGTGGATATACACTGTACTAGTGCCGACATTGTGCATGCTCTGTTGCCTGTGTCTATGTGCCTGTGGTTCTGTCAGTGTGATCATGTGATGTATCTGACCCCAGGAATGTGTCAATAAAGTTTCCCCTTCCTGGGACAATGAATTCACGGTGTTCTTATTTCAGTTTCCAGGAGTGTAGTTCGGTAATTTTCACACCTGTCAATACCTGCTATCTTTGCGATTGGAATTATTATATATATACTTAATGTTATTCATCTTTCATCCTTTAAAAAGTGAAAGTGTTCGAAGAAAAGTTTTTCTCTCTGCATTTGGTGATAATGTGGGGGAGGGGGCGAACAGACGCCTGGGGGGAGGGCGGGGGTACTAGCTAATGTCTGACTGCACTCAGCAGTAATGGTCTAAGAAAGATTGGGAACCACTGTACTAGACGGAAGGCCAAAGCAACATCTGCAAACAGTGTAACAGGACTATACCGATTGTCCCCTAACTAGTTTATTTTGGTTTGAGTTTCCCGGCAATCGCAAGAAAATCGCACAGGGAAAGCCCTTGAACAAGTAGCTCACTAAATGCGGTCGCAGCAGGTGGGATGGGAGAGTCTTGTTAGTCACGCAGGGGCGAAGCCCGCAGCTCGCGGCAGCGGCGTATCGCTCCATCTCCGGCCAGCGCGGCTGGCGCGGTGTGCTACCTGCGCGCCGGCCGCTGCCGATATGCAAATGCCGACCACCTCGCCGTCCCGATACCCGATGACTGACGAGCAAGCAACCGCGTCCCGCAAAGGATAGCTAGCCACCGGCTCTTTGTAGCCGTACTGCAATCCACTCCAGTGTACTGCCCCAGGCGGAAAACGCTGCTCTCGTGCATACGGCTGCGTGTACTCCGTGACCTTGCCTCGGTATCTGGGACAGTGGAGTGCTTAAAGCCGAAGAGCCACCAACACGCTATCAGCAGTCGTATGTGTGGAGGGGGAAGGTCACGTAGTATCGGACAGCGTACTGTATCAGACGTGACAAGTTTCTAAACTCTACATCTACATCTACATTTATACTCCGCAAGCCACCCAACGGTGTGTGGCGGAGGGCACTTTACGTGCCACTGTCATTACCTCCTTTTCCTGTTCCAGTCGCGTATGGTTCGCGGGAAGAACGACTGCCGGAAAGCCTCTGTGCGCGCTCGAATCTCTCTAATTTTACATTCGTGATCTCCTCGGGAGGTATAAGTTACATTCGATAGCTCATCCAGAAACGAACCCTCTCGAAACCTGGACAGCAAGCTAAACCACGATGCAGAGCGCCTATCTTGCAGAGTCTGCCACTTCAGTTTGCTAAACATCTCCGTAACGCTATGACGCTTACCAAATAACCCTGTGGCGAAACGCGCCGCTCTTCTTTGGATCTTCTCTATCTCCTCCTTCAACCCGACCTGGTACAGATCCCACACTGATGAGCAATACTCTAGGTCGAACGAGTGTTTTGTAAGCCACCTCCTTTGTTGATGGACTACATTTTCTAAGGACTCTCCCAATGAATCTCAACCTGGTACCCGCCTTACCAACAATTAATTTATATGATCATTCCACTTCAAATCTTTCCGCACGCACACTCCCAGATATTTTACAGAAGTAACTGCTACCAGTATTTGTTCCGCTATCATATAACCATACAATAAATGATCCTTCTTTCTATGTATCCGCAATACATTACATTTGTCTATGTTAAGGGTCAGTTGCCACTCCCTGCACCAAGTGCCTATCCGCTGCAGATCTTCCTGCATTTCGCTGCTATTTTCTAATGCTGCAACTTCTCAGTATACTACAGCATCGTCCGCGAAAAGCCGCATGGTTTAGCTGCATTTTGGCTACATCGTACGGTACAAAATGTGCAAATTAATGAAAAAAATTATTGTTGTATATCTTTGTTTAGAAGTTCTAATACCTACTACGCTGAACTATTTTACAATCACTCACGTGCTGCTTTTCCATGGACACATTGGCCCAAATAACAAAAGTTTCTACAAATTTACGTCGCCGGCCGCTGTGGACGAGCGGTTCCAGGCTCTTCCGTCTGGAACCGTGCGACCGCTACGGTCGCAGATTCGAATCCTGCATCGGGAATGGATGTGTGTGACGTCCTTAGGTTAGTTAGGTTTAAGTAGTTCCAAGTTCAATGGGCTTATGATCTCAGATGTAAAGTTCCGTAGTGCTCAGAGCCATTTTGAACAAATTTACGTCAGTTGTAACATATTGTATGGTACTACCCAGTTTTTTCAACAGACCAGCCATTGGTTTACATGTCTAGTTATCAGCGAATGCGCATGTGCACGAACGTTCTGTGCATGTCGCTATATAGCGTTTCCTCAGTTCCGTCTGGACACGCCCCCTATTAGTACACATCCCGTGCGCGCGCTTGTGGTGCAGCCATTTGCCATCTGGTTTCGTAATCCGATGCTTTCTGTCGACTGAGCATTTTGGTATGACACGATACTGAGCCTTGTTTCACCTCATCTCATTTTCGTGCTACGCTTAAAAATAGTTTTGTATTTCGCGTTTTTAGGGGACGAACGACAATTTAAGACTGGGTAACTGGGGTTTTACAAGTATGTTTTACTATCTGTTTTAGGTAAATGAGGAACCGTGGGGTGCTTAATTTTACATTAGATGATCGTATACGGTCGATTTTTAACATTGTTTTGGTACATGGGGACCCGTTAGCTCACCAGATACTGTTGTCATATTGAGTGGAATTTATTAACATTTTACCTGTCTGACAGGTTTTTTTAATTAGAAATTTCTTCTTTTTACCTTTCATCATCCCCCCCATGAACCATGGACCTTGCCGCTGGTGGGGAGGCTTGCGTGCCTCAGCGATACAGATGGCCGTACCGTAGGTGCAACCACAACGGAGGGGTATCTGTTGAGAGGCCAGACAAACATGTGGTTCCTGAAGAGGGGCAGCAGCCTTTTCAGTAGTTGCAGGGGCAACAGTCTGGATGATTGACTGATCTGGCCTTGTAACATTAACCAAAACGGCCTTGCTGTGCTGGTACTGCGAACGGCTGAAAGCAAGGGGAAACTACAGCCGTAATTTTTCCCGAGGACATGCAGCTCTACTGTATGATTAAATGATGATGGCGTCCTCTTGGGTAAAATATTCCGGAGGTAAAATAGTCCCCCATTCGGATCTCCGGGCGGGGACTACTCAGGAGGACGTCGTTATCAGGAGAAAGAAAACTGGCGTTCTACGGATCGGAGCGTGGAATGTCAGATCCCTTAATCGGGCAGGTAGGTTAGAAAATTTAAAAAGGGAAATGGATAGGTTAAAGTTAGATATAGTGGGAATTAGTGAAGTTCGGTGGCAGGAGGAACAAGACTTTTGGTCAGGTGATTACAGGGTTATAAATACAAAATCAAATAGGGGTAATGCAGGAGTAGGTTTAATAATGAATAAAAAAATAGGAGTGCGGGTTAGCTACTACAAACAGCATAGTGAACGCATTATTGTGGCCAAGATAGACACAAAGCCCATGCCTACTACAGTAGTACAAGTTTATATGCCAACTACCTCTGCAGATGATGAAGAAATAGATGAAATGTATGACGAGATAAAAGAAATTATTCAGGTAGTGAAAGGAGACGAAAATTTAATAGTCATGGGTGACTGGAATTAGTCAGTAGGAAAAGGGAGAGAAGGAAACATAGTAGGTGAATATGGATTGGGGGGAAGGAATGAAAGAGGAAGCCGCCTTGTAGAATTTTGCACAGAGCATAACTTAATCATAGCCAACACTTGGTTCAAGAATCATAAAAGAAGGTTGTATACGTGGAAGAATCCTGGAGATACTAGTAGGTATCAGATAGATTATATAATGGTAAGACAGAGATTTAGGAACCAGGTTTTAAATTGTAAGACATTTACTAGGGCAGATGTGGATTCTGACCACAATCTATTGGTTATGAACTGCAGATTGAAACTGAAGAAACTGCAAAAAGGTGGGAATTTAAGGAGATGGGACCTGGATAAACTGAAAGAACCAGAGGTTGTAGAGAGTTTCAGGGAGAGCATAAGGGAACAATTGACAGGAATGGGGGAAAGAAATACAGTAGAAGAAGAATGGGTAGCTCTGAGAGATGAAGTAGTGAAGGCAGCAGAGGATCAAGTAGGTAAAAAGACGAGGGCTAATATAAATCCTTGGGTAACAGAAGAAATATTGAATTTAATTGATGAAAGGAGAAAATACAAAAATGCAGTAAATGAAGCAGGCAAAAAGGAATACAGACGTCTCAAAAATGATATCGACAGGAAGTGCAAAATGGCTAAGCAGGGATGGCTAGAGGACAAATGTAAGGATGTAGAGGCTTGTCTCACTAGGGGTAAGATAGATACTGCCTACAGGAAAATTAAAGAGACCTTTGGAGAGAAGAGAACCACTTGTATGAATATCAAGAGCTCAGATGGCAACCCAGTTCTAAGCAAAGAAGGGAAGGCAGAAAGGTGGAAGGAGTATATAGAGGGTTTATACAAGGGCGATGTACTTGAGGACAATATTATGGAAATGGAAGAGGATGTAGATGAAGACGAAATGGGAGATACGATACTGCGTGAAGAGTTTGACAGAGCACTGAAAGACCTGAGTCGAAACAAGGCCCCCGGAGTAGACAACATTCCAGTAGAACTACTGACGGCCTTGGGAGAGCCAGTCCTGACAAAACTCTACCATCTGGTGAGCAAGATGTATGAAACAGGCGAAATACCCTCAGACTTCAAGAAGAATGTAATAATTCCAATCCCAAAGAAAGCAGGTGTTGACAGATGTGAAAGTTACCGAACTATCAGTTTAATAAGTCACAGCTGCAAAATACTAACGCGAATTCTTTACAGACGAATGGAAAAACTGGTAGAAGCCGACCTCGGGGAAGATCAGTTTGGATTCCGTAGAAATGTTGGAACACGTGAGGCAATACTGACCTTACGACTTATCTTGGAAGAAAGATTAAGAAAAGGCAAACCTACGTTTCTAGCATTTGTAGACTTAGAGAAAGCTTTTGACAATGTTGTCTGGAATACTCTCTTTCAAATTCTGAAGGTGGCAGGGGTAAAATACAGGGAGCGAAAGGCTATTTACAGTTTGTACAGCAACCAGATGGCAGTTATAAGAGTCGAGGGGCATGAAAGGGAAGCAGTGGTTGGGAAAGGAGTAAGACACGGTTGTAGCCTCTCCCCGATGTTATTCAATCTGTATATTGAGCAAGCAGTAAAGGAAACAAAAGAAAAATTCGGAGTAGGTATTAAAATTCATGGAGAAGAAGTAAAAACTTTGAGGTTCGCCGATGACATTGTAATTCTGTCAGAGACAGCAAAGGACTTGGAAGAGCAGTTGAACGGAATGGACAGTGTCTTGAAAGGAGGATATAAGATGAACATCAACAAAAGCAAAACGAGGATAATGGAATGTAGTCAAATTAAGTCGGGTGATGCTGAGGGAATTAGATTCGGAAATGAGACACTTAAAGTAGTAAAGGAGTTTTGCTATTTAGGGAGTAAAATAACCGATGATGGTCGAAGTAGAGAGGATATAAAATGTAGACTGGCAATGGCAAGGAAAGCGTTTCTCAAGAAGAGGAATTTGTTAACATCGAGTATAGATTTAAGTGTCAGGAAGTTGTTTCTGAAAGTATTAGTATGGAGTGTAGCCATGTATGGAAGTGAAACATGGACGATATCTAGTTTGGACAAGAAGAGAATAGAAGCTTTTGAAATGTGGTGCTACAGAAGAATGCTGAAGATAAGGTGGGTAGATCACGTAACTAATGAGGAGGTATTGAATAGGATTGGGGAGAAGAGAAGTTTGTGGCACAACTTGACTAGAAGAAGGGCTCGGTTGGTAGGACATGTTTTGAGGCATCAAGGGATCACAAATTTAGCATTGGAGGGCAGTGTGGAGGGTAAAAATCGTAGAGGGAGACCAAGAGATGAATACACTAAGCAGATTCAGAAGGATGTAGGTTGCAGTAGATACTGGGAGATGAAGAAGCTTGCACAGGATAGAGTAGCATGGAGAGCTGCATCAAACCAGTCTCAGGACTGAAGACCACAACAACAACAACAACCTTTCATCATTTCTAGATATCACGGGAGCATATCACAGGAGCGTTCAATGTCATTTTTTTGCTTTTTTGTGTTTCATGTCCGCTACTTAGAGAAAAACTGCTGATATGGACGATGTGATGTCCCTTTCTGTTTTGTCAATAGGAACATGACTTAATTATGTTTGCATGTTCATCACGTACAGCTTTTCATTTCATTTAGCTTTTCTTGCCTTTTTGTATATTACTTCGTATAGTCTGCACCCGATGATGAAGCTAAGACGCTGTGAAAACATGGTGCCTATAAATAAAGAGCTCACATCTGAAGCCGCCTTAATTTCAAAATGATATATCCAGGGGGTGGCTGCCCTGGTTACAAAGTGCATGTTCCTAGTGAGGTTTCCGGTGTACTTAATTAACTATCGATTGCTATCATTCCTTTGCGAATAAGTTTAAAAATGGCTCTGAGCACTATGCGACTTAACTTCTGAGGTCATAAGTCCCCTAGAACTTAGAACTACTTAAACCTAACTAACCTAAGGACATCACACACATCCATGCCCGAGGCAGGATTCGAACCTGCGACCGTAGCGGTCGCACGGTTCCAGACTGAAGAGCCTAGAACCGCACGGCCACTGCGGCCGGCTGCGAATAAGTAATATTACATTTTTCTTCTATCTTAAGAAACAATTAATACTATTCTCTATATTCTAGACTGTGCCAACACTGGTGCAAGTAATAAAAATGCAGGCGTTAAAACACCACAATAGTACCTTTGATTTGTATCGGACAAAACAATCCGCGTTGTACCGGAGGAAACAGATAGCATAAAAAATTATAGAATTTTATTTCTTGAACAGAGAGAGATGGAGAAAGTAAGGATATAAATACGATGAAAATGAAAGCCGCAGAAAAAATTAGATTTCTTGAAATGTAGTCAGGGAAGCAAGTGACAAATATTCAGTTCAAAGAAGTGTGTTATGTGATAGACTTAAAAGTCAGGGGAAAACCTGCCTTAGGAAATCAGTAATTTTATCCCGACAACATTCAGTGATGATTATGAAACAGTATAGTAGTATGAAGTTCAAATTTTTATAAGTTGCTTATTACTTTGAGTAAACATGGCATCTTCAGTCTAGGGCAGAAATATGCAGAACAACTTAAAATAAATCATCGACTAAGTAAGACAGAGAAGGAAGCCGTTGAATACTTTTACTGTGATTTGAGTTAATTCTGAGGGGAGCTGACTCCACGATTTTGAAGCGAGCAGCAGGCTTCATCGAGGAGAGATTCTTTGACAAACTAGTCAAGCTGATGGCAAGTTCAAGTTAATAACCGTTTATGATCGATTTAGATGATAAATCGAAACCATTCATAAAATAGAGCAAAATATTTTTAGTTATGACTGCTTTGAATTCCAGAGCAAATAATTTGGCATACGCGTCGCTATTCCGAAACGAACGTCAACTGCCTTTAGACACCTAACAAAGGCCGTTGTGAATTCACTGCTGCAGTTGCTGAGGTACTCATTTATTGAGCGATAATAACATGAAACAATATGTGAAAGAAAGGATACAAATAGGGTATAGTATCGGCTTTTCAGATTTGAATGTATTTTAAAACTCTTTGATTAAAAGTTTAATAAAGGTGTATTATTTCGATATGTGAACGTGATACACGTGAAACGGCCATTATGTATTACGGGAGCTTATACAAGATAAGGGTATAACCAGTTCATCAAATGAAGGAAAGTCGATTGGTTAGAAAAGGGGTTTTCAACCTTCTTTACCCACCTTTGTATGTCTGTTAGCAGTAAAATTGTCTAACTACCCGAATCCAATGACGTCTAAACAGTAAGATCTTTGAAAGTCAACGAAGGTCAAAAAGGTGGCATGAAAGTCCATTTACAGAAGGTATTCGAAGTGATGACCATTTGTATCAATGCAGTGCTACAATCTTCTTATCACGGATTGAGTGGTATTGCTTATCACAACGACACTTATCGAAACACGCGCTCTGACAATTCTCTCTCGCATATCTTCAGGTGTAGTTGGAACGTCCTTATAAACAATATCTTTTACGAATCCCCACAAGAAAAAATCCAGAGGCGTCAAGTCCGTCGAACGAGCCGGCATATCTCCTCGGCGTCCAATCCAACGATTTGGGAATTGTCTCTGCAACTCATTTCTAGCCATCAGCGAAAAATGTGCCGGACACCCATCGTGTTGATACCACATTCTGTTCCTTGTTCCTAAAGGTATTTCTTCCAATGACGGACCTAATGTTCCTTGCAGGAATGTGGTGTACTCCCTACCATTAAAATGTCCTTCGATGAATAGGGGCCTATAATTCTGTCATCCAGAATCCCACATCATACATTCACCGACCACAGTTTTTGATGTGCAACTTGGCGCAGCCAAAATGGATTTTCAGTTGCCCAATAATGCATGTTATGCAAATTAAAATTTCCATGGTTCGTGAATGTAACCTCGTCAGCAAATAAAATCAAATTAATAAATGTGTCATCCCTCTAAATCTGAAGTTGAGACCATCGGCAGAATTCAGTGCGTCGCATACAATCCGTACCAGTTATTTCTTGGCTCAAAAATGGTTCAAATGGCTCCGAGCACTATGCGACTTAACTTCTGAGGTCATCAGTCGCCTAGAACTTAGAACTAATTAAACCTAACTAACCTAAGGACATCACACACATCCATGCCCGAGGCAGGATTCGAACCTGCGACCATAGCGCTCGCACGGTTCCAGACTGCAGCGCCTATAACCGCACGGCCACTCCGGCCGGCAAATTTCTTGGTGGAGACTAATATGGTAAGTATGATATTTATGGCGATGCAGAACACGAAGAACACTGCTCTGGCTCATGCCAGATTCCCTTGCGATCTGACGCGAACTAACACAAGGATCCCGAACCACGGAGGAAAGAATACGAATTTCCGTTCCCTCGTTAGTAACTTTCCTTTTCTGGATATGTTTCCGATGCGTTAAAGATGCAATTGCTCTCAACTTATCATACACATGTTTAAATGTACGACGTGTAGGGTGAGTACGTTGAGGATATCAGCGTTTAAATCTGTAGCTCTCACTGAATTTCGATGGCATTCTCCGTAAATGAGAAGCATATCGACTTGTGCTTCGAAGGGATACATCATTTACATTCGCTTGATTCGACGATACTAGTCTTACCATTTCTATTAGTGCTGTATGGTCGAATGGTGTTTACATGTCAGTGGCAATGCCGATGTGATAAGGAATACCACTGAATCCATGACAAGAAGGTTGCAGCACTGCACTGATACCAATGGTCATCACTTCGAACACGTTCTGTAAATGGGCGTTCATGCCACCTTTTTGACCTTCGTTGACTTTCAAAGATCTTACTGGTACACATCATTGGATTCGTCTCGATAGCCGCTATCAGAAAATAAGTGCCAAACTATAGCATCCCATTAAAAAAAAAATTGACGTTCATATCTCAGAAGCAACCCCCCCCCCCCGCCCCCCCCCCCCCCCAGCAACAAAGAACCAACTTCACATTATTGTCCCCGTTGTCCCATGCAAGTTTTGTCCCACAAACTTTTCAGCTCATATCATACTTTCAGAGTTATTCTTGGTGGCAACAGATAGTGACTCACCCTGTATATTGCTATAGTGACTGCCATATAATGCGCGCTGTACCATGCAGTCGAGGTCACATTATGCATGGTTTCCTCCGAGAGTGTGGTACTGTTCCTCATACATCATGCCCCAGCGCCCTCTCATACCTTAGTAATTAGTAATGTTGTGTCCGATTGACTTCTCTTGCTGCCTCACCTTGTAATGGATTGATACAGCGTTGTACACAATGGCTCTGTATTCGAATTGAGACCTTGCTGACATGGTGTGTACTTACTGAAATGCAAATGGCAAAGGGCGGCTGGCAGCAAGGTTGTACCAGGAGACTTATCCCCGACGGCAACAACCACTGCATTGAATGTTTGCAACAGTGTTTCGCTGTTTGTCTGAGACAGGATCGTTTCAGGAAGCAGGAAATCATGATGGACGTACCCGAAATGTTCGGACACCAGACCTAGGGGAAAATATGATTAACACTGTGGAAGGCGACGGCCGTGTCAGTACCAGGCAGTTTGCCCGCCAGTAGAGGGCAAGCCAGATGACAGTGTGGAACATTCTCCATGACAATTGTTAATACACTTATCAGTTTCAGGGTGTGCAGGGCTTATTAACGACAGGCTTTCTACTTCGAGAGCAGTTTTGTCACTGGTTTCTTCACCAGGCAGGCACGGTACCGGGATTTGTGTCACCAATCCCATTCACAGATGAGGCTACCTTTTACGCGGAGTGACGTCTTCAACTTTCATAACAGTCGTCTGTGAGACAGTATACAGAACCCCCCTGTTATAGTGACAGAGAATCATTAGCATTTGTGCAGCCGGAATGTGTGGGCCGCGACAATTGGCGACCGTATTTTGGGACCAGTCTTCCTTCCACGTCGCCTAACAGGCCGGAACTACCGGCGTTTCTTGTGGGTGACTTTGCCTCCACTGCTGGAAGAAGTGCCATTGATGATTCTAAGTGTTATGTGGCTGCTACATGATGGTGCTCCAACCCACTTCGCCGTTAACGTGCTGACGCATCTCAGTCGTGTCGTCGCTGGTCGATGGATCGGACGACGAAGTCCAGTTGCATGGCCTGGTCTTTCACCGAATCTCATCCGGTGCGGTTTTTGATTATGGGGCCATCTCAAAAGTATCGTGTGTGCAGAGCCGTTCCAGATGTGGAGACACTGGAGCTCGTATTCATGCTACCTTTGACTATGTTTGGATGCAGCCTGGCCGACATGAGCGTGTGGGACAGAACATGCCACGGTGCGTACTGTAATGGATCTGGGAGATGTGTTATTTTTTACCGGATTTGTCGATACCGAATTGTAAAATGTTTTATTATATTTTTTGTCAGAATTTTTTATTATAATTTACCTTATTATATGTTAATTTACTTATATTTTTTGAGAGTGACAGCATATTGATTACTATTAGTAAATGTATCGATGAATAGCAAAGAGACTTATTACAAGTGGAAGCTTGTGTGTTGTGTAATATATCTTTGACGCTGGAGTCATCTTTGACTGTACTCAGTCGGCAGTTAACTCTTGGTGTGTGTTGACGGAAGAAGAATGTGCAGGTCGCCGTCATAAATAATTTTGAATTATGTTACAATTTTTTTATATAAACTATAAGAAGAAACTACATTTGAAGAAATGGTATTTGAAACACCAAAAATGAGGCAAACACATTGAACCAGGTCAATTCTGCAGCCGACAAAGATGCATTGTGGAATCATACTTCCATTAGACAACTGAAGCCAAGACTAATATCGCATTGTAAATGTCTAACGGAAAAGGTACTGTCACGAAATATGGCAAATTTAAGTAAATAAAAAGTAGTGAGCATATTTCAACTTTGTGTCTTAGCCGGGATACCATATTTCAGTACACACATACGTTGAGGCACATGGAAACCATTTTCAGCAGATACTGAACTTTGGCTGCATGGTACAGCGCGTATTAGACCGCAGTCTCTGTAACAAAGTATGACTGAATAAATGGTCTCGCAAGGAAACAATGTGTTTCTGGACACACACACACACACACACACACACACACACACACACACACACACAAATGATTTAATTCATTATTTTCTTACTGGATCTCAGAATTCAACCGTTTTTTGTGAGAGCACAAGTATTAACAGCATGTCTTTCGCTTCAATTTACCTTTCCCATCCCGTTCCAGATTCATACAATCAATGCAAATGAAACTAATAGGTCTCTTCCTAGACAAGATGCAGAGTCATTACCCCTCTTGTAGCCTATTCAGAGCGTGAGCATCTCCCTGTAATTATTAATTATTTCATGGTATGTACAGATATCCTACACTGTAGAGCTTAGTTCATTTTGTATACAGCCATAATGTAGATTTTTGTATTCCCCATGTCTCAGATGTGATGAAGTGCCTGAATGAAAGTCCGGTTTTTCATTGGGTTTATTAACGGCTTGAATTCAAAAGAAATCGAGAAACAACATTTGTATCTATTTACCGATATCCATAAATGCAAGTGTACTTAGGGTACTTGTTATTAACGACTAAGAATGTAACGATAAAAATATGCGCTACTGTCAGAAGTGTATGTTTTGTATCGTGACAACAGTGTTACAGTGTAAGGTAAATACTTTAACTAAAATGATCCGTTACGTAGGACGCGCCCGCTCATGGACTTTATCCACAGTGTGACGTTTATCTAAGGCGCTGCAGTCATGGACTGTGCGGCTGGTCCCAGCGGAGGTTCGAGTCCTCCCTCGGGCATAGCTGTGTGTGTGTCTGTCCTTAGGATAATTTAGGTTAAGTAGTGTGTAAGCTTATGGACTGATGACCTTAGCAGTTAAGTCCCATAAGATTTCACACACATTTGAACATTTTGAATCTCATGTTTAGGCATGACAGATAATCCTAAAAGTACTTCACAGTGGACAGCGTAAGGACCAAGCTTTGCAAGATGAGAAACCTAAGATGGAGAAAGGAATATAAAGACGGAGATGCTGGACAGCAACTTATTGAGGCTGGAAAATCCTGTGAGTCGGTGTTGCCCGAGACGAAAGCTATAGGCAGTGCTTTTGCCATATTCCTCGTAAACGCCGAAATAAGTTACTCAACAGTCATCAGTATTAGGTTCCATTAGATGCTTTGGGAAAGTCAATATCATTAAAGACTGGGGATCTCAAGCTGACTTCTTATTTCCAGATTTCCAAAAGACTTGGAACACTGCCCTTCGCAAGAAGCTTCTAATTACACTGTGTATATGAAGTGTCGTATCATAAGTGCTATTGAATACTTGATGGCGTCTCAGAAAGCTCACAGTAGATAGTAACTGACGGGAAGTCATTAGTGAAATAGAAGTGATACGTTAGAAGTTCCCTGTTCCTTATCTACGTATACGATGTACACTATGTGATCAAAAGTATCCGGACACCCCGTAAAACATACGTTTTTCATATTAGCTGAATTTTGCTGCCACCTACTGCCAAGTACTCCATATCAGAGACCTCAGTAGTCTTTAGACATCATGAGAGAGGTGAATGGGGCGCTCCGCGGAACTCACGGACATCGAACGTGGTCAGGTGATTGCGTGTCACTTGTGTCACATGTCTGTACGCGAGACTTCCACACTCCTAAACATCCCTAGGTCACTGTTTCCGATATGATGGAGATGTGGAAACATGAAGGGACACGTGAAGCACAAAAGCGTACAGGCCGACCTCGTCTGTTGACTGGCAGAGACCGCCGACAGTTGAAGAGGGTCGTATTGTGTTATAGGCAGACATCTATCCAGACCATCACACAGTAATTCCAAACTGCATCAGGATCCACTGCAAGTACTAAGACAGTTAGGAGGGAGGTGAGAAAACTTGGATTTCATGGTGATGCGGTTGCTCATAAGCCACACATCACGCCGGTAAATGCCAAACGACGTCTCGCTTGGTCTAAGGAGCGTAAACATTGGCCGATTGAACAGTGGGAAAACGTTGTGTGGAGTGACGATTCACGGTACACAATATAGCGATCCGATGGCAGGGTGTGGATATGGCGAATGCCCGGCGAACGTCATCTGCCAGCTTGTAGTGCCAACAGTAAAATTCGGAGGCGGTGGTGTTACGGTGTGGTCGTGTTTTTCATGGAGGGGGCTTGGACCCCTTGTTGGTTTGGGTGACACTATCACAGCACGGGCCTACATTGATGTTTTTTAAGTACCTTCTTACTTCCCACTGTTGAAGAGCAATTTGGGGATGGCGACTGCATCTTTCAACACGATCGAGCTCCTGTTCATAATGCACGGTCTCTGGATTAAAGGTTACATGACAATAACATCCCTTTAATGGAGTGGCCTGCACAAAGTCCTGGCCGGAATCCTATAGAACACCTTATGTTTTTCGTGCCAGGCCTCACCGACCGACATCGACACCTCTCCTCATAGCTGTACTCCGTGAAGAAAGGGCTGCCATTCCCAAGAATCCTTCCAGCACTTGGCTGAGCGTATGCCAGCGAGAGTAGAAGCTCTCATCAAGGCTAAGCGCGAGCCGAGACCATACTGAATTTCAGCATTACCGATGGAGGGCGCCACGAAGTTGCAAGTCATTTTCAGCCAGGTGTCCGGACACTTTT
This sequence comes from Schistocerca cancellata, assembly GCF_023864275.1. NCBI lineage: Eukaryota > Metazoa > Arthropoda > Insecta > Orthoptera > Acrididae > Schistocerca > Schistocerca cancellata. The sequence continues at coordinate 73,578,762 of NC_064634.1, read as the reverse complement.
GATCACATAATATAGGAGACAATCCGAGCAGCCTTCTTAGATTATTTGCAGATGACACTGCCGTTCACCGTCTAGTAAATTCAAAAGATAAAAACCATCTGTAAAATGATTTTGCCATCTGTTCAATTAAAAAGAGACAAGTAACCCAGAGAATAAAAAGTGTGCAGTCCTCCGCATGACTATTGCAAAAAATGCTTTAAATTTCGGCTACACAATAAATCACATAAATTTAAAGGTTTTCGATTCAACTAAATACCTATACATTACAATTTAGAACGATTATTTGAAACATTTTGTGGGGAAGGTGAAGCAAAGCCTGCGTTTTGTTTGCATGACGGAAAATGCAACAAATCTACTAAGGAAACTACCTACACTATGTTTGTTGTTCCTCTTCTGGAGTGTTGCTGTGCAGTATGCGATTCATACTATATAAGATTTACGGAGAACATCGAAAAAGTTGAGGAACGGCAGGATCGTTTGTATTACCACTAAACAGTGATGAGAATGTCACCGTCACGATATGTGAGTTGGGATGGTAATCATTAAAGCAAAGACGTTATTCGTTGCGGCGAAAAATTTTTCATAACATTCGAGTCGTCATCTTTCTCCTACGAATGCGAAAATATTTTTTTTTACTTCCACCTAATGAATCGTTTGAAATTGGTTCTATGGTTCCTCTGCCAAGCATGCTAGTGTGAAGTACATATTGGTATATACACTTTGTGGCTTTTAGCAAGAATATCCAGTGTCAAAAAATCTTCTTTGTAAGAAATCAGCGCTGAATTTTAGAAAAAAATTTGAATGTCATTAATGCTGTTAATACTTTATTCTGTCGTCTCTTATTGGGCGCTAATAAATATGGTTGTAAATGCTGTTATTCATGATATCTAAAAATTCTCTAGCAATTTTTTTAATTGGAATGTTCCGACTTTGGCTGTTTTTGAATTGAATTAGTTTATGTAACTATTAGAAGTTGGTTGTTTCGATGACATGTATTAAATTACGAAATGTACCTTGCATTAGGCAATACAATAAAACCTGGTACTTATATAATTACAATTCGTGAACGCTCTACATTTCACTCTTATCCTGGTATGTTAGTACAAAGAGAAATTCAATCAGATAATGGTGTATGTTACAATATTCGAAAGCGTCCTCCATACGGAAACATCACTGTGTGAATCACTCATTACTATAGAAAGATGAAACATCTATCGCTCTGGTCATGTCCGACTGTAGACAACAGTAGTTTCCTGTTAACTAATCCCTAGGAGTATCAAATTTTACAGTTGAATTCTCTTTTGCTTTTTCGTCAGCTGCTTGAATGGTGTCTGTCTCCATGTAGGCGTGACTAGGTTCAACCTTCAACTTACTATTGCAGTTCATTTCCTTATATATTCATGAGGAAGACTAGCAAATTATTATTCTTTTTCTGGCCACTGGAGGTGTCACTAAACATATTGATCTCAACGATAGTACCTGTTCCAACAGCGAAAGTATGGAATATTCTTCATGAATGTGTACACTGTTTTTGCATGAGTACTGACTCGTTGATAACATGATATTGGTTTCGCGGAAGAAATGTTCTGTCGTTACAGTTAGACTTCGGTTACTCTAATATATAAAGCTAGGCAACTTACTTAACTGATTAAGTAATGTATCTCAAATCAATGAAAAACTGACATTGGTTGTAGGTTGCATTGAGCCACAGTTTAATCAAACCTATGTGGACACCCGTATGTAAAGCGAAATTAGCCACAAGCTGTCGCAAAAGACGGACCTGCCGACGTAAAAGTAGGTGAGGAGCATTGTGCTGTCAGTAGAGAAGGAGTAACAGAAAGATGGGTTGGTCAGGACAGCACAGTGACTCAAAACGTGGACTAGTCGTTCGATGTCACCTTAGTAACAAATCCACGAGAGACATTTCTAACATTCCAAAGCTGCCCACGTCTACAGTTTGTGATGTGAATGTGAAATCGAAACGCAAAGGAACATTCCAAACCAAACTATTTTTTTTTAAAAAAAGCACATGAAATCAACGAATCACCTGTGAGTTCCTGAATGCTACCAGCAAGCTGACTAGCACAGTGATAGGGGGCAGCGAGTTAAAAAGGATGAGGTATAGTGATCGAGCAGCTCCTCGTAGGCCACACAACGTTGTAGTCAATTCTAAGCGACTCTTGAGGTGGTGTAAAGTGAAGAGCGATGACACTGGACTGTGGATGTCTAGGAACGAGGATCTGGAGAGATGAACCAAGCTATACTCTGTGGCAATCAGATGGAAGCTTTTAGCTTTGGCAAATGCATGTAGTACATTACCTCCCATCACGTATAGCACCATAGCACCAACTGGGAAGTACGGAGGCGATGGGGTTACGATAAGGGGAAGTTTCTCGTTGTTATGGTGCAATCCCTTATTGCGCCTCAGAAAATTCTACATGAGGAAGGATATGGACATATTTCACTGCAGTTGTATACTGTGTGCGGTTGAAGAATAGTTCAAAGACGATGACTGTAGCAGCATGACAATGGACTCTTCATAAGGTAACACATGTGAAGCAATGGTCTGTAGAAAATAACATTCTTGAAATGGAGAGGCCTGCCACGAGACCCAACCTAAACCCAACTGAACATATTTGGGATGAGTTAGAACGTCAGCTTCGCCCCAGATGGCAGTGTCCAACACCATAGTCTTCGCTGGTATCGGCTCTTGAGGAAACATTCAGATATGTCATTCAAAGTGTTACTGCAGATCACAAGCTGTCACAAAGGCGAATGGTTCAAATGGTTCAAATGGCTCTGAGCACCATGAGGCTTAACATCTGAGGTCATCAGTCCTCTAGAACGTAGAACTACTTAAACCTAACTAACCTAAGGACATCACACACATCCACATCCGAAGCAGGATTCGAACTTGCGACCGTAGCGGTCTCGCGGTTCCTGACTGAAGCGCCTAGAACCGCTCTCACAAAGGCAAAGGACCGACAGGTAGCACATTAATGTTCACTAAAAAGTGATAAGTGTCCAGGCACTTTTGATCAGATAGTGTAGATGTAGATTTAATCACGCAGAATTTAGGAGAGTACACTACTCTTTTGCATGATATGTGGAGGGGGTGGTCCTTACGGATTAGCCAAACCCCGGTGCACCCGCCCCAATTCGCAGGGAGCTGGCTAGGAAGGCAGCGACCCTCGTGATTGATGCAGCCGTTGCTCACGCTACACGGTGGTCCCTTCCACGCGGCGCGCCGCACCCTATACCCTACAAATGCGCTGCCACCACAATACCCGTAACTGCTCTACAAGACGCTATTGTCTCAGCATGCACGTAACAAAGCATCGGTGTTCCTCGAATGACAGAGGTTATTCTAATGAGCCCAATATATAACTGCTGCCGACGCACGTGAGCCCGCCAGCGCGGCACAAGAGAACGCACGCAACCCCGCGCCCAGATGGCGACCGCGACAGGATGGGCTCATTAATCTGCCACTCTGCGCCCACCCCACTGTGTACCTCTTATTGGCCGCAATTATTAATTTCGAAATCGCTGCTTCTCTTTTAAAGGGCCACGCCCATAGACGAGAGGGGAAAGTCGGTTGGGCCGTGCCCACGCTGTACAATGGCGTCGTGCTCGATTGTAGCATGGGCTTAAAAAAAAAAGACAGATATGGGTATCTCCGTAGCTCATTCTTTTTGCAATAGAAACAATGTGTAAGATAAACAGCGAAGGAGGATGAAAGGGGCTGGGCAGGGAAGATAGGGTGAAGCGGCGGGTGATCAGGTAGAGTGCCCCCCCACATGCCGCGTATTAATCCGGTAGCGGCCCCCCGGAGTGGCCCCGTATTAATGGCCGGTGCGGCTCCAGAGGTGAGCGATGGGGCGCGATCTCGGCGCAGACGCTAAACACTCCATAACTCCGGCCGACAGCGGCGGCTGCGGCGCAAGAGGCGACCCATGGCGCACCGCCACCGTGCTGGGAACCCGGGGTCTCGGTGACGACTTTGGTCTTTCCCAACAGGAATACCTAGCCTACAGGTAAAACACCATCGATAAGCGATTTATATTTAACCCGGAAATTGGTGATACAGGGTGACAATTATTGAACAGTATAAAATAAAATTGTCAATAACTTTTGAACCGTTTACGTTAGGACGTTCAGACTACACGGTTGGCCGCGGGGCATGATGGAAATCGGTGTGCGCTGTATGGCGTGGTTCAGCGACGAAGCCCACTTTCATTTGGATGGGTTCGTCAATAAGCAAAATTGGCTTATTTGGGGGACTGAGTGTGGTGTCACCGCCAGACACCACACTTGCTAGGTGGTAGCTTTAAATCGGCCGCGGTCCATTAGTACATGTCGGACCCGCGTGTCGCCACTGTCAGTAATTGCAGACCGAGCGCCACCACACGGCAGGTCTAGAGAGACGTACTAGCACTCGCCCCAGTTGTACGGACGAATTTGCTAGCGACTACACTGACGAAGCCTTTCTCTCATTTGCCGAGAGACAGTTAGAATAGCCTTCAGCTAAGTCCATGGCTACGACCTAGCAAGGCGCCATTAACCATTTCTAGAGAGAGTCTCACTTGTATCATCAAGAATGCTGTATACAAATGATGGATTAAAGTTAAGTATTCCAGCAGCTACGTACTTTTCTTTATAGCATTCATTACGTATCCTGTTTCAGACCTAACGCCAGCCGGCGTGTGTTAACGCGTGCCTTTCGGTTACCCGTCACTGTGGACTGGCTGTCTTGTCAGTCCACAACACTGAGAACCGGCATTTCGCGATCGAGAAATCTCTTCACTCTGAACGGGTGACTGTGTGGTGTGCAGTGTCCAGTCACGGAATAATCGGTGCGACATTTTTTTGATGGCACGGTGGTTAACGAACGATACGTGAAGGTTTTGGAAGACGATTTCATCCCCATTATCCAAAGTGACCCTCATCTCGATAAGATGTAGTTCATGCAACAAGGAGCTCGACCCAATCGAAGCTAGAGAGTGATGTCCTGGAGGACCACTTTGAGGACAGCATTTTCGCTCGGCGGTACCCAGAGGTCACTGCCATGGGCCTCGATTGGCCACCATCTGAAAAATGCGACTCCTTTTTGTGCGGCCATATTGAAAACAAGGTGTACAGCAGAAACCCCGAGAACCACTGTTGAGCTGAAAACAATTCCGGAGGTCATCGACAGTAAGGATGTTCCGACACTTCAGCGGGCCGTGAAGAATTTCCCTATTCATCTGCGCCACATAATGGCCTATGATGGCAGGCATATCGAACGTGTCGTAACCTAAAACCGACTATCTGTAGTGACGTTTACATGTTGAATAAAGTGTATGCACGCCGTAGTTTGTAACTAATTTACGTCTCTTTTCGTGTACTTCGGTAATTGTCACCATGTAGATTTATGAGCCAGCAAAGTTTCTGCTCTAAATGTTTTTGGAAATTGATGTTCCACTGCTGTAATACATTAGATTAAAGACATATTTGTGTAGATACGCTGCAGTATACACCCTTACCATATTGCTATCCATCTCCTAATGACAACGAGGATATATGACATAATACACGAGTACATATAAGCCAATGTAACTTTTACTGCTTGAGTGATAATTGAGCCAAGTATTGCACATGTTATGATTATGTTATTGACTATTTTTTGGCTTTTTTCCATTTTCTTTGTCAAATAATTTGAACAGGACGATGCTGGATTGTTTTAGAACACTTACTATTACGTGAGGAACGTTTTCTGAAAGGTTGTTGTGGTTATCACTTTCAAAATACGGTAAGTTATTCTTAGTAATCATATAAACAAATCCGTGTGTCAGGTTTTTAAATTCCACAACTTTTTAAATTTATGTGTAGGATGCATAGCATTTTTTCACAAATATTTAAGTAAGTATGACATAACGTACTTTCAAAAATTTTGTACCACAGGAAGCTGTAATATGGTATTTATAAAGTGTGTACCAAATTTCACCTTTTTATCTGCAATGGTTCAGCATAAAATGTTCCTTACGGACCGAAAAATGAAAGTTGTGGAACACACAGCAAAAAGATTTTATTACCATTTATGCCAGAAACAAGTTCCTTAATTTTGGCCATAATCATAATTTGGTCCTTTTGCTCTGTATATAGCTCATTTATTCTAGTCTGATCGTCTGGCGTTCTCTTTTGGCAATATACTTTACTCAGAACTAGGAACATGCATATCAGGAATCTCTTTCAATACGTTTTCAGTGAAGCAACCCGCATCAGATCCTAATCCTCTAAGGGTTCTGATTCTTCCAGTGTTACCATAATTCAATCACTGAACACCATCGAAGCAACATATTGGGAAATTTTAACAGTAGCAGATGATCAAGCGGTTATCTCTGGGCGTTTCTTCTAAATGAGGATATTTAAGCTTTCGTTCAGCTTTTTTGTTTCAACATATGTGCATTTCGTTAATAAGTCATAATTAATCGCATCGTAAGTGAACTCACTGGCTATTATAACTCTTCAGTTGTCGTCTCTGGTGGCAGGAAATAATAGAATATCGCAAACAAGGATAGAGTGGTATATAAAAAGGACGTGGCGCTGCGCATAGGTTGAAACAAGATGGCCTTTACGTCATTTGTGGCACGAATCGAACGCTGAAAATTAGGAACAGTATTTCTAACATGCTGCACAACTATCTGATGACAAAAAAGACGTTAACATTTTGATCAATTTTACATACGTACCCCTTTAAATAACTACGTATGATTTTGATTTTTCCAGTGTTTCTTCAGTAGATCAGGGTGCCGTTGTTTCCGAATATCTTACCAGCATGTTCTAGTTTTTTGTTTTCATTTTCTTTGGAGATGGGAATCTCAAACTTTCTTTCGGAACCTTGTCTCTCTTTAAAATTTTGTATTCTCCCATTATAATCTATTTCAGATCACTTACGCCTTCTTGAATCCACCTGCACCAGGGAGACATTTCTTTTTGGTTGGCATATTCAAACATTCTCTTTCTTACATCCGAACTAGATGACCGTAAAACAAAATCTCATCTTTAAATTTCGTTGATCAATTTTTCTTGCGTACATCTTCAGCACCGTCGTCCCTCTATTCACCGTTGTGTTTTAATGGCACCACTATTTTACTAAGTATTGTCCTTTTTTTCTGCTCCATATTATGTTTCTTCTGTGTTAACCAAATCCACGCGTGTGGTTGCGTGTAAGACTTGCGGTTTTATTATTATAAAATTGTGCTTAAACTTAGCTTGAGAAGATATAGATTTCTCACAGTGCACATCTTTATCCAACGGAAAATCCATTTCTATCTTCACTACCCTGAAACTATTAGATTCACCTTCACCGCTGATCTCGCTTATTTTCTCCCCAAGAAATTTAAATTTATTGATTGTTTTAATTTTTCTGTAGTCTCTGTTCATGAAATCAGTCTCTTTTATATATCTGATAAGTTTTGTTTCTGACTACAATCTTGAAGACCTATTCATCTGCAACTCTTATCAAAATGTTGATTTTTTGTTGCCATTGTTGTACCTACAGATAGTATTGCTAGACAGTCGGCAATAGCTAAACAATAAATTATGATATTCTTGTTTGTATTGGCCAGTTACAATTTATCATTTACTTCCCACTTTTTGGGTTCTGCTTCCTGCTATCCGGTCACCTTTTCCAGGACATAACATTATTTCGGTCTGTACGGACCGAACTGGTACTGGTACTGGTCAAAAATACGTTATAACATTTTGCTTGTGATGTCTTAGTGTTAATATACTCATAACATGATACACTGAGCGAAAAAAATCGCAACAACAAGAGGGAGTTCTGGTAAATAAATGAAAATTGGTAGGCGTGTTTCTACATCTGGAAGACGATGTCTGTTCAAATTTCGCAGCAGTCATATACGAGTAAGAGTGGCACTCGTAACGTCTCTATGAGGGGAGGAAGTCAGGTTTGCTTTAAACTCACGCTGTAACGGTCGTGAGTGTTAGTTACACTTGAGATTGGAAGTGGTGAGTTGATGTCAGTCAAGAATATCTTTAAGGCGACACAGATGCCATTATCAACAGCTCACTGAGTTTGGATGTGGTCGTGTATAGGGCTACGAGAATCTGGATGTTCTCTCTGCGATATTTCAGAAGGTCTTATGAGGAATACAGCCACGGTACATGACTTCTGGCAGCGGTGTTCACGAGAATGAACGGTCGCAAAAAAGATAGGACTCCGGACGGATACATGGCACCACGGAGAGGGAAGACCATCGTCTTTGTGTCTCTAGCATCCAGTACTGCATCTGCAGCAGCAATTCGAGCAGGAGTTGTCACCACAGTGACAGAACAAACAGTTACAAATCAGTTACTTCAAACACAGATCCGAGCCAGTATGCCTGTAACAAGCGTTCCACTAACCCCAAACCACCGCCACTTGCAACTTTAGTCGTGCCAAGCGAGAGCTCACTGGAGGGTTGGGTAGAGGTCTGTGTTTTTTTCTTATGAAAGCTGTTTCTGCCACGGTGACAGTGAAGGCCATGTATTGGTTAGAAATCCAGTTGAGGGCATCCAACCAGCGTGTCTGTGCGCTAGACACGTTGGACCGACACCTGGAGTTATGGGCTGGGGTTCGATTTCATACTACAGCAGCAGCACTGTCGTGACTATCCCACATACAGTGTCTCTGGTTTTTACACTCCTGGAAATGGAAAAAAGAACATATTGACACCGGTGTGTCAGACCCACCATACTTGCTCCGGACACTGCGAGAGGGCTGTACAAGCAATGATCACACGCACGGTACAGCGGACACACCAGGAACCGCGGTGTTGGCCGTCGAATGGCGCTAGCTGCGCAGCATTTGTGCACCGCCGCCGTCAGTGTCAGCCAGTTTGCCGTGGCATACGGAGCTCCATCGCAGTCTTTAACACTGGTAGCATGCCGCGACAGCGTGGACGTGAACCGTATGTGCAGTTGACGGACTTTGAGCGAGGGCGTATAGTGGGCATGCGGGAGGCCGGGTGGACGTACCGCCGAATTGCTCAACACGTGGGGCGTGAGGTCTCCACAGTACATCGATGTTGTCGCCAGTGGTCGGCGGAAGGTGCACGTGCCCGTCGACCTGGGACCGGACCGCAGCGACGCACGGATGCACGCCAAGACCGTAGGATCCTACGCAGTGCCGTAGGGGACCGCACCGCCACTTCCCAGCAAATTAGGGACACTGTTGCTCCTGGGGTATCGGCGAGGACCATTCGCAACCGTCTCCATGAAGCTGGGCTACGGTCCCGCACACCGTTAGGCCGTCTTCCGCTCACGCCCCAACATCGTGCAGCCCGCCTCCAGTGGTGTCGCGACAGGCGTGAATGGAGGGACGAATGGAGACGTGTCGTCTTCAGCGATGAGAGTCGCTTCTGCCTCGGTGCCAATGATGGTCGTATGCGTGTTTGGCGCCGTGCAGGTGAGCGCCAAAATCAGGACTGCATACGACCGAGGCACACAGGGCCAACACCCGGCATCATGGTGTGGGGAGCGATCTCCTACACTGGCCGTACACCACTGGTGATCGTCGAGGGGACACTGAATAGTGCACGGTACATCCAAACCGTCATCGAACCCATCGTTCTACCATTCTTAGACCGGCAAGGGAACTTGCTGTTCCAACAGGACAATGCACGTCCGCATGTATCCCGTGCCACCCAACGTGCTCTAGAAGGTGTAAGTCAACTACCCTGGCCAGCAAGATCTCCGGATCTGTCCCCCATTGAGCATGTTTGGGACTTGATGAAGCGTCGTCTCACGCGGTCTGCACGTCCAGCACGAATGCTGGTCCAACTGAGGCGCCAGGTGTAAATGGCATGGCAAGCCGTTCCACAGGACTACATCCAGCATCTCTACGATCGTCTCCATGGGAGAATAGCAGCCTGCATTGCTGCGAAAGGTGGACATACACTGTACTAGTGCCGACATTGTGCATGCTCTGTTGCCTGTGTCTATGTGCCTGTGGTTCTGTCAGTGTGATCATGTGATGTATCTGACCCCAGGAATGTGTCAATAAAGTTTCCCCTTCCTGGGACAATGAATTCACGGTGTTCTTATTTCAATTTCCAGGAGTGTATGTCAGTTAGGTGTACAACACAATGCACGTTTGCGTGCTTGCACTCAAAATTCAGCCGGTTCCACGTGTTATTAATGTACAGTTCTGACATCATCAGCCTGGGGGAAATCTATTGTATTATGAGCAGTGACAAAACTCTACCATCCGGTGAGCAAGATGTATGAGACAGGCGAAATTCCCTCAGACTTCAAGAAGAAAATAATAATTCCAATCCCAAAGAAAGCAGGTGTTGACAGATGTGAAAATTACCGAACTATCACTTTAATAAGTCACAGCTGCAAAATACTAACGCGAATTCTTTACAGACGAATGGAAAAACTGGTAGAAACCGACCTCGGGGAAGATCAGTTTGGATTCCGTAGAAATTTTGGGACGCGTGAGGCAATACTGACCCTACGACTTATCTTAGAAGAAAGATTAAGGAAAGGCAAACCTACGTTTCTAGCATTTGTAGACTTAGATAAAGCTTTTGACAATGTTGACTGGAATACTCTCTTTCAAATTCTGAAGGTGGCAGGGGTAAAATACAGCGAGCGAAAGGTTATTTACAATTTGCACAGAAAGCAGATGGCAGTTATAAGAGTCGAGGGACATGAAAGGGAATCAGTGGTTGGGAAGGGAGTGAGACAGGGTTGTAGCCTCTCCCCGATGCTATTCAATCTGTGTATTGAGTAAGCAGTAAAGGAAACAAAAGAGAAATTCGGAGTAGGTATTAAAATCCATGGAGAAGAAATAAAAACGTTGAGGTTCGCCGGTGACATTGTAATTCTGTCAGAGACAGCAAAGGACTTGGAAGAGCAGTTGAACGGAATTGACAGTGTATTGAAAGGAGGGTATAAGATGAACATCAACAAAAGCAAAACGAGGATAATGGAATGTAGTCGAATTAAGTCTGGTGATGCTGAGGGAATTATGTTAGGAAATGAGACACTTAAAGTTGTAAAGGATTTTTGCTATTTGGGGATCAAAATAACTGATGATGGTCGAAGTAGAGAGGATATAAAATGTAGATTGGCAATGGCAAGGAAAGCGTTTCTGAAGAAGAGAAATTTGTTAACATCGAGTACAGATTTAAGTGTCAGGAAGTCGTTTCTGAAAGTATTTGTATGAAGTGTAGCCATGTATGGAAGTGAAACGTGGACGATAAATAGTTTGGACAAGAAGAGAATAGAAGCTTTCAAAATGTGGAGCTACAGGAGAATGCTGAAGATTAGATGGGTAGATCATATAACTGATGAGGAGGTATTGAATATAATTGGCGAGAAGAGGAGTTTGTGGCACAACTTGACTAGAAGAAGGCATCGATTGGTACGACATGTTCTGAGGCATCAGGGGATCACCAATTTAGTACTGGAGGGCAGCGTGGTGGGTAAAAATCGTAGAGGGAGACCAAGAGATGAATACACTAAGCGGATTCAGAAGGATGTAGATTGCAGTAGGTAGCAGAAATCGAATATTTCACGTTACGTTAAGGCGCGGATCTACACTGAAGCGCCAAAGAAACTGGTATAGGCATGCGTATTCAAACACAAAGAGATGTAAATAGGCAGGATACGGCGCTGCGGTTGGCAACACCTGTATAAGACACAAAGTGTCTGGCACACTTGTTAGATCGGCTACTGCTGCTACAATGGCATTCAAGTGAGTCTGAACGTCCTGTTATAGTCGGCGCATAAGCGGTGAGACACAGCATCTCCAAGGTAGCGATGAAGTGGGGATTTTCCGGTACGAACATTTCACGAGTGTACTATGAATGTAAGGAATCCGGTAAAACATCAAATCTCCGACATCGCTGCGACCGGAAAAAGGTTCTGCAAGAACTGGATCAATGATGACTGAAGACGATCGTTGAACGTGACAGAAGTGCAACTCTTGCTCAAATTACTGCAGATTTCAATGCTGGGCCATCAAAAAGTGTCAGCGTGCGAACCATTCAACGAAAGATCATCGATATGGGGTTTCGGAGGCGAAGGCCCACTCTTGTACACTTAAGGCTGCACGTCACAAAGCATAATGCTGCGCCCGGGCCCGTCAACACTGGCATTGGACTGTTGATGACTGGACACATGTTGGCTGCTCGGAAGGGTCTCGTTTCAGATTGTATCGAGCGGATGAACGTGTACGGGTATGGAGACAACCTCGTGACTGTTCAAGTGGTGGAGGCTCTATAATGGTGCGTGGCTTGATACACCTAGATACGACTCTGACAGGTGACACGTACGTAAGCATCGTGTCTGATCATCTGTATCCATTCATGTCCATTGCGCATTCCGAAGGACGTGGGAAATTCCAGCATGACAGTGCGACACCCCACACGTCCAGAATTGCTGCAGAGTGGCTCCAGGAACACTCTTCTGAGTTTAAACACCTTCACTGGCAACCAAACTCTCCAGACATGAACATTATTGAGCATATGTGGGATGCCTTGCAATGTGCTGTTCAGAAGGATCCATGGAATCAGTTCCCTCCAGCACTACTTCAGACGTTAGTCGAGTCCATGACATGTGTTGCGGCCCTACAAGGTATTAGGCAGGTGTACCATTTTCTTTGGCTCTTCAGTGTACTATTCTATACGATTACGTACGCCTGAATTATTATCTTACCATATAAGACAAGTCTACTCTATAACAAAAAATCTATATAGTCGTTTGCAACATTCATAAACGTAATTTGTACGTTCACCATTTTATATACTTACTTTTTTACTTTACTTTACACGTGGTTAAGGCCTTATCGACCATACACCTGCTCTACGAGCCTCTTCCAATTATTTCTATCCAGGGAAATTGTTGTCCAATCAGAGTTGATGCCCATCCTAGCTGCATCTTCCCGGATATTCTCCATCCACCTAATTCGAGGTCTTCCTCTTCTTCTCTTTCCTTCTAATTTCTTAGTGGATGCTATTTTGGGTAGTCTGTTCTCCGACATCCTTGCTACATGACCAGCCCAGTTCAGTCTTCTCTTCTTTAACATTTCCACAATGGTACTATGTTTGTACAGCTCCCGTAGTTCTTCATTTTTCCTTATCCTCCACTCCATGACATTTTCATCGAAGATTGGTCCAAATATTTTTCTTAGTATTTTTCTTTCAAATATCAACAGTTTTTCTTCATCTTTTTTCCTGAATGTAAAGCTTCACATCCATATAATGCTACTGGTACAATAGTTGACTGATAAAAACGGATTTTGAATTCAGTACTAAGTGATCTCATCCTTAAAATTTTGATACAGCTGTAAAAAGTTCTATTAGCTGCTGCTAGACGGGCGTCTATTTCTATTTCTGCTCTATTGTCTCTGCTAAAAAGACTCCCTAAGTACTTGAAGTGGTCAACTGCCTTGAAAGTGAGACCATTTACGGTCAGTGGTGTATTCTTTTGGAGTTTTTGACTTATGACTAGATATTCTGTCTTTTCTTCAGTCACATGAAGCCCAGATTTCTCAGCTATTTTGTAATAATTTTGCATCATCCTGATTAATTCAGCTTTTGAAGTGCTTATTAAGGCTACATCATCTGCATAAGCAAGTCTAGTAATGTTCTGTCCCTGCAGTTGGATCCCTTGTGGATTAGTTTTGGTGAATTCTCTATCAATCTTCTCTAAGATAATATTAAATAGAATAGGTGAGATGGCATCCCCTTGTCTCAGTCCATTTTATATCACTTAAGGAAATTTTGAAAAACATTTTGTAAATTATTATTAATGTGCCAGTATTTCACATCTGCAATGACACTTGCAATGACTTACATTCACCTCTTCTCTTGCAATGTTAATCACTTAAATATGTTACCTAGATACATTTATTTCCAAAATTTCATTCTTGTACATTAATTATTCTTTGGCGTTAAGATTTTTTCCGTCGGTGTATGATAGTCGGGTTTGCTTGTTCAAGATAGTATTAGAGCAACTACCGTATGCTTAATACTTAAGAAAGAAAAATACTGAAACGATTTTATGTCCAGTGCCAGAAGATGATCCATATAGACTGAAACTAGCATGAAATGGTAATTTCCTTTCCTTTCTGTTCTTTCATCTTCAATTTACATAATATGAATCACTGCTGAAGATCACATGTGGTGTCTGTTCTCTCGGACATGTCGGAAAGAATGGGCAACACGTATTCATGGAACTAAAATAGTATGACTGTAGATTGTACAAAGAGTTTAGGAAAGAGGAGGGACTACAGCGGTTTAAGATATTTTAGAAAGAAATCTACAGAAAGTGCAAGAACCCTAAAGCGAAATGAATCCGTGAAAAATGTGAAAAGGAAACAAAAACAAATAGTTTTATGAAAGGACAAATTAAGCAGACAGAAAAGTCAAAACAACATTCGAAGAAATTAAACGTAAAGATGCTAAAATTGAGAAAACAAAAAGGCATTCGGTTGTTAAACCCCCTAAGAGAGGGGGGGAATCATCTGATAACCGAAGGTGAAATGCTTGCCGATGTGAACAACGTACAAGATCCAGTAATTATCATACGTTGATAGAGGTACAGAAGACTTGTGTTCAAACAAAGGAGAAGAAACAGATAATATTCATTCGGAACTCTCAAAGTCATTGAGGGAGTGGTAACAAAATGATTATTCAGATTACTGCAAAGAATCTCATCTTCATTATTTCGAAAATATGGGAGCGGGGGGAGGGGGGATTAGATAGATTTGAAAACTGGCAATAAAATAGCTAGATTTTTAACTAGATTAATATAGGAAACAACGAAAAATACAGCAGTGGGTGTGTTAAATGATGATGAGTTTGGGTCCAAAAAGGCGATGGTACTAACAAAACAGTTCTGATCTAAATCATCAACTGTGGTGAAACGTGAAAAGATGAAAATCGAATGTGATGTGGCGTTACGGAAGGATGCTGAAAAATAAGGTGAGTGAAGAGATAAGAAATGCAGAGCTTCTACATAGGGCAAAAGTATATATGGGAAAACGCTAACAAAAATAGAGTGCAGGGTGATAGGACATATAGCACCAGTACATCAGATTACGACTGAAGTTACTCAATGGGGCCGAAGAGGGCCAAACTGTATGAGAAAAGAGATAATTGAATATATATAACAAACAAGAAAGGAAGTTGGGTGTAAGTGGTATTCTGAGATGAAGAGATTGGCACAGGCGAGGAATCCGTAGTGATCATCATATAACCTCTTAGAAGACTCAGGACACGAAGGAAAGAAGGAGCATTTAAAAATAACTGTGAATGAAACGATATATAAATCGAAAAGTAACTTCTGGTGTTCGTCCATGGTACAAACGTGCAGTGCATTTTTTTAAGGACGCTAGCTTTCCGTTATTGACTGTAATATTTTATTTTTAATACACGATTGTGATTTCGATACTTAGGCCATTGTCCAGTGCTCAAACAGTGCCTCAACGTGAGGTGAAATTTTTCAGCCATTATACAAACATCGAGACATACGCGGCCGTTGTCAGGAAAACTTAAGGACATCAAAATCTAATCATTTAACAAACTTGTCAAACAGGCTGTGGGGGTTATTACCATGATGATATGTATGTATGTATGAAACCGAGGACCTAGAAGCGACGGAGAGGCTTCGTCCCTCCGTAGCCCTCAGTGGTTCACAACCTCACCACCCAACAGTGTTTAGCGAGAGCTACATCATCATTCTTCATAATTACTATTACTATTTCTTTTGGGCTGTACCAACTTGTTACGACGCAAATGGTGCGTCTGTGAACTCCTTCCAGTTAGTATGCATACCTGCTTGGTAAGTTTGAAACGTCCCCTTAGAACAATTTATACAAGACTGTGCTTAAACTGACACACAATGTTTTTAGCGCAACGCAATCTGACTATCAAAGATCCCTGCAAAAGGATGGCCCTGAGTAACATTAAACTATACCTTTCAGAAATCACTTACTTCACAAAAATCTTCATTACTCGAACTACTGCAATACAGCGAGCGCCACTACTGCCAGCTAAATAAAAGATTCAAACTACGGAAGGCACTAACTACTGATAGGGATAGTTAGCAAATGAAAGATATTAATAGAGAACAAACAATGTATTTACCTTAATAGTCATAATATATATAGCAGTTCATGACAAATTACAAAACTCCGCCATCTCTCTCCCCACATCCACCACTGCTGGCGGCTCACCTCCAACTGCGCAACACTACGCACTGTTAACATCCAGCTGCCCCTCTGCAATGGCACCTTAGAACAAATTATACAAGACTGTCCTTAAACTGACACACAATGTTTTTAGCGCAACGCAATCTGACTATCAAAGATCCCTGCAAAAGAGTGGCCCTGAGTAACATTAAACTATACCTTTCAGAAATCACTTACCTCACAAAAATCTTCATTACTCGAACTACTGCAATACAGCGAGCGCCACTACTGCCAGCTAAATAAAAGATTCAAACTACCGAAGGCACTAACTACTGATAGGGATAGTTAGCAAATGAAAGATATTAATAGAGAACAAACAATGTATTTACCTTAATAGTCATAATACACTCCTGGAAATTGAAATAAGAACACCGTGAATTCATTGTCCCAGGAAGGGGAAACTTTATTGACACATTCCTGGGGTCAGATACATCACATGATCACACTGACAGAACCACAGGCACATAGACACAGGCAACCGAGCATGCACAATGTCGGCACTAGTACAGTGTATATCCACCTTTCGCAGCAATGCAGGCTGCTATTCTCCCATGGAGACGATCGTAGAGATGCTGGATGTAGTCCTGTGGAACGGCTTGCCATGCCATTTCCACCTGGCGCCTCAGTTGGACCAGCGTTCGTGCTGGACGTGCAGACCGCGTGAGACGACGCTTCATCCAGTCCCAAACATGCTCAATGGGGGACAGATCCGGAGATCTTGCTGGCCAGGGTAGTTGACTTACACCTTCTAGAGCACGTTGGGTGGCACGGGATACATGCGGACGTGCATTGTACAGTTGGAACAGCAAGTTCCCTTGCCGGTCTAGGAATGGTAGAACGATGGGTTCGATGACGGTTTAGATGTACCGTGCACTATTCAGTGTCCCCTCGACGATCACCAGTGGTGTACGGCCAGTGTAGGAGATCGCTCCCCACACCATGATGCCGGGTGTTGGCCCTGTGTGCCTCGGTCGTATGCAGTCCTGATTGTGGCGCTCACCTGCACGGCGCCAAACACGCATACGACCATCATTGGCACCAAGGCAGAAGCGACTCTCATCGCTGAAGACGACACGTCTCCATTCGTCCCTCCATTCACGCCTGTCGCGACACCACTGGAGGCGGGCTGCACGATGTTGGGGCGTGAGCGGAAGACGGCCTAACGGTGTGTGGGACCGTAGCCCAGCTTCATGGAGACGGTTGCGAATGGTCCTCGCCGATACCCCAGGAGCAACAGTGTCCCTAATTTGCTGGGAAGTGGCGGTGCGGTCCCCTACGGCACTGCGTAGGATCCTACAGTCTTGGCGTGCATCCGTGCGTCGCTGCGGTCCGGTCCCAGGTCGACGGGCACGTGCACCTTCCGCCGACCACTGGCGACAACATCGATGTACTGTGGAGACCTCACGCCCCACGTGTTGAGCAATTCGGCGGTACGTCCACCCGGCCTCCCGCATGCCCACTATACGCCCTCGCTCAAAGTCCGTCAACTGCACATACGGTTCACGTCCACGCTGTCGCGGCATGCTACCAGTGTTAAAGACTGCGATGGAGCTCCGTATGCCACGGCAAACTGGCTGACACTGATGGCGGCGGTGCACAAATGCTGCGCAGCTAGCGCCATTCGACGGCCAACACCGCGGTTCCTCGTGTGTCCGCTGTGCCGTGCGTGTGATCATTGCTTGTACAGCCCTCTCGCAGTGTCCAGAGCAAGTATGGTGGGTCTGCCACACCGGTGTCTATGTGTTCTTTTTTCCATTTCCAGGAGTGTATATATAGCAGTTCATGACAAATTACAAAACTCCGCCATCTCTCTCCCCACATCCACCACTGCTGGCAGCTCACCTCCACCTGCGCAACACTACGCACTGTTAAGATCCAGCTGCCCCTCTGCAATGGCAGACAACAATGCAAACTAGCCACAGACTGCACACAGCACAGCCAGTGATTTTCATACAGAGTGCTACGTGCCATTACCAATATAAAAATCTAAACAGCCTACTTACAAGTTCTACTGATGTAGAAATAATAGTCTAACTTTTTTCAATTTTATTTATTTATGACCTTTCGTGCGATCATGCGGTCCACAGCTAACTGGTCATGGAACGAGTCCGTATCTTGTTTACAGAAGAATGATTAGAAAATCTGTAAACGAAAAAATTGATAAAAGTCGTGTATACGAATAAACAACGTATTATACAGAAAAATTCTCGTTACTGCGAGGAATTCGTGTACAGATTAGAAGGCGTGTATCGCAAGAGGGCAGTCACTGAGTGCTTTCAGTTGTGCTGGAAGCCTCTTGAAAATGAAACCTGCTGAATAGTACTCACCGTTCTGCATGGTGCTTAATGAAATGATGTCCAAGTACGCATTGTTTTTCCATTTAGTGTTCACTGAATGAATGTTTTAGTTTCATCTGAATGAGTTTACATTTCCAAAAACCAGTTCCATCATGAAATATATCTATAAGGACACCAGAGTTAGAACTCGAAGACACCTGAACAGCGGTCTACATGAAGTTCTCGAACTGATATGGCAAATCAGTCTGACTCCCCATTTCTGAGCTAAGGATAATCTTGGTGAATGCACAGATTTGCCTCAAACTAATAACACCATTCGAGATAATAGAGTGAAAGTAAACAAGGTACATAGGCTTCTGTGCTTCAGTGTTGGAGACAAAGGAGATCTTTCTTATAGCCAAGACATTAGCGTTCCATTTCTGCACAAGATCTTGAACGTAATACTTCCAAAAAAGCATTCCATCTACAGCACTAAGAATTAAAGTGGATGACTCCACTGACTAATTTGGAACAGTAAAATTTCGCTTTCACAACAGATGCGTGCCAGAAGCTGTATACAATGAGTTTTGTTGGAATTAAGCATTAACATGTTTTCTGAAAGTCACTTAGCCATGTTACTGATTTCCATATCAAATACATCATTATATTACATTCCGTTTCTTTCAATATAACATTTGCATCACCCTCAAAGAGTAACTTATTTTCAGTTCTCTGTCATTTTTATTATTTATGGGTAACATCAAGACCAACGGACCCACAACAGAAACCTATGGCAACCCCAGTTTATATGTCCCAATTAGATTCGAAGTTTTCCCTGTTTGTTGACATTTGTTGGCAATCTTCTGCTTCCTGTCTTCCAGATGTCAAGAAAGCCGCTGTTACACTTTCCCCAAATTCCACAAGGTTCTAACTTATGAGGGAGTATTGCATAGTCCCACGCAATCCAATGCCTTTGGTAAAGCAAAGAAAATATCTACTGTCCACAAACTTTCAGCTCTCGTAGCGCCTAATGTCCAAAGGAATACAACGAATTTTCTTTGGATACCCCCTTCGTGAAGCTAAACTGCGATTCTAATAGCAAATTACGTGTGCTGAGATGTGCTTCTACTCTCCTGCCGGCGAATCAGTCCCATTAGCGTTTTGCACGCGATTTTCTTTGCAGTTGCACTAAGAACAGATCTTTCATTTGTTTTCCCTAGTACTCAATTTACGTAGTCGTCCGATTTCATTTAACTTCGCTTCGTATTACACTACTAGCCATTAAAATTGCTACACCACGAAGATGACGTGCTACAGACGCGAAATTTAACCGACAGGAAGAAGATTCTGTGATATGCAAATGATTAGCTTTTCAGAGCATTCACACAAGGTTGGCGCCGGTGGCGACACCTACAACGTGCTGACATGAGGAAAGTTTCCAACCGATTACTCATACACAGACAGCAGTTGTGATGCCTCGTATAAGGACGAGAATGGCGTACCATCACGTTTCCGACTTTTATAAAGGTCGGATTGTAGACTATCGCGATTGCGGTTTATCGTATCGCGACATTGCTGCTGGCGATGGTCGATATCCAATAACTGTTAGCAGAATATGGAATCGGTAGGTTCAGGAGGGTAATACGGAACGCCGTGCTGGATCCCAACGGGCTCGTATCACTAGCAGTCGAGATGACAGGCATCTTATCTGCATGGCTGTAACGGATCGTGCAGCTACGTCTCGCTCCCTGAGTCAACAGATGGGGACGTTTGCAAGACAACAACCATCTGCACGAACATTTCGGCGACGTTTGCAGCAGCATGGACTATCAGCTCGGAGAACATGTCTGCGGCTACCCTTGACGCTGCATCACAGACTGGAGCGCCTGCGATGGTGTACTCAACGACGAACCTAAGTGCACGAATGGCTAAACGTCATTTTTTCGGATGAACCAGGTTCTGTTTACAGCATCATGATGGTCGCATCCGTGTTTGGTGACATCGCGGTGAACGCACATTGGAAGCGCGTATTCGTCATCGCCATACTTGGCGTATCACCCGGCGTGATGGTATGGGGTGCCATTGGTTACGCGTCTCGGTCACCTCTTGCTCGCATTCACGGCACTTTGAACAGTGGACGTTACATTTCAGATGTGTTACGACCCGTGGCTGTACCCTTCATTCGATCCCTGCAAAACTCTACATTTCAGCACGATAATGCACGACCGCATGTTACAGGTCCTGTACGGGCCTTTCTGAATACAGAAAATGTTCGACTGCTGCAATGGCCAGCACATTCTCCAGATCTCTCACCAACTGAAAACGTCTGGCCAATGGTGGCCGAGCAACTGGCTCGTCGCATTACGCCAGTCACTACTCTTGATGAATTGTGGTATCGTGTTGAAGCTGCATGGGCAGCTGTACCTGTACACGCCATCCAAGCTCTGTTCGACTCAAAGCACAGGCGTATCTAGGCCGTTATTACGGCCAGAGGTGGTTGTTCTGGATACTGATTTCTCAGGATCTATGCCCCGAAATTGCGTGAAAATGTAATCGCATGTCAGTTCTAGTATAGTATATTTGTCGAATGAATACCCGTTTATCATCCGCATTTCCTCTTGGTGTGGCAACTGTAATAGCCAGTTGTGTATCAGCTCTGAATCACTACACAATTTCACCCGCTTTAGGCGTCCAACGCTAATCTGGTAATCGTGGCCTCTTACACTGAAGAGAGGCCTACATACAAGCAAGTCAGCGTCGAGCCTTTCCCAGCCCTAGGGACAGTGACAGATCGGCGCCGCCGCGGCCTGGGCTAGGTGCGCGGGCCACCGGGGCGTCGGAGCGCCGCAGCGTCCAGCTGCTATCGGCGATCGCCGGTGCCCGGTAGCGGCGCGCGCACCGCCTGACGGATGGCCGCCTCACCGGCCGCCACTTATCCCGGCATCGCCGGCCGAACAGCCGCGCCCCGCGCATCCATCAGCGGCGGACGGGGATTCGCTTACACCGACACACCTGGCCGCCCGCCGCCGCCTCAGGGGGCGTGGTCCAGCGGGGGCCCCCACTTCCACCCACAACCACACCTCCTGATCGGACTCTCTGAATAGCAAAATTGTTAGGCACCAAGCCGTGTGTGGCGGAACGCACTAATCGCACCGAAGTCATATCCCCCCCCAGCCCCTCTCTGTTCCACTCGCGGATCTCGCGAGGAAAAAACGTCTATCTGAACGCCTCAGTACGAGCTCTAATTTCCCTTATCTTTGAATGGTGATCATTACGCGATTTGAAAGTTGGTGGTAATAATATATGCTCTACGTCCCCTTGGTTAAATATTGACGCTGACCCAAAACTGATACGAATGGTGGTGATACTATGATGACAAATTGAAGCTCGAGACAATTACAGCGACGTTAATTAAACGTTTCAGCTGAAACTAGTTAACTATTTCACACTGAAATTTAAAGCTCCAAACCTATCTTAAGAACGCGTTTACTAAACCCTTGAGTAAAATTTATAGAGATACACTGATATCAGCTCAAACAATGTTTAGACAAAATCAGTTTAGCAATAGAATTTAAAAGTACACATTGCCATTTACAGCGGGACTCCTATTCACAAGTTTGACGCGCCATTTTCACTCCAGGCACAATTTAAAATTTTAGCAAGTGTTGTACGGAAGCATCACACAATTTCAAAACACGCTTAGTCGCAGAGTGCCATCAGATGAACGCCAAATCGGGAGACGCGAATTGTTCAGTTACAAAAGGTGACTACTTAAAGGAAAGATTGATCTGTAGCATTAGAATTCATCCACGGCTACCTCAGTGGGTTTACAGTGACGTACGCTTGCCATCATATTTTATTTCTCACTTAGGTCCTGCCTACACTACTTGGCAATACATGATATACATCATTAACTTGGCACGATAAAACCTGAAACATAAACCAGTTACTACCGACCCCACGCATACACACAACACGAATGGGGCCCACAATGGCAAACTCAGTGATAACGCTTATAAAATGAATAGATAAATAAACAGATTAACCGCTATTGAACAGCGGAACTATTCAGTTTCGCATGTTGTGAACCAGTACTCGTCCACTAATGCAACCAGAGAGCAGCGACATCGTCGTGAAGACTGTAAAAACCTTCCAGTTTTGCTTTCCCCGAGAATCTCTTCCGGACAACGGATACAGGACCCGAAAGCGTACACTGTTCACTGTCAACGCGCGTACGGACACCAGTACAGTAGCACAAGCGAACAGTTGAACCTAGAAAAGATGGTTCTTCAAAGAATCGGCGCTCAACCACGATGAGATGGCGAAATCACTCCAGGTCCAGTAAGACGTTTCTGACACAAACACGGATCTGTTCCCAGCACCGGCCCGGTTCGTCACCTTCCTCGTGATGCTGCTAACCCAAACCCTCTTCGCTGATCCGCACGCGCCACATAACGGATCACATTCACGCGACAAGTTACTCTCAGGCAAAGACAATCTATACAGCCACCGACTCCACCAGAGGGGCAAAAAGACCAGAAAATGCAAAATAATTTTCGGGAGGGATCCGCTCACAGCACATAAAGATTTTATGATTTGAATATGGACGTTATGGTCCGAAACTATTCTCCACAAAGGAAAGACTATTATCACAACTGTGACGGATATTGGAAAAAAAGTATTTCGTATCCAAGTGGCTGGTTCGATCCTTCGTTATATTGGAACTTCATATCTTTCGATAATTGTTTCAGAAAGCTTAAGTACTCCCCAGTGTAAGTCCCAGTGGTTCATGACCAGGGCACGAAAAGTGTCGTACGGCAGCAAAATTCAGTTCACACAACAAACGGCTTGAAGGGTATCCATCGTCCTCGGATCTGAAACTCACGTATCACGTCTGGAAAGCGGATTGAAGACCAGCGTCCAGTCACCAGTCCTGATGAAGTGACACAACGTGTGTTTCAGACATTGCAGGAAGCTGCTACAGGGGTCATTTGGTGGTCGTTTGCTTCCATGCCACAACTTATGCGAGTATTATCGTTCGTGATGATCACACCTCCTTCTGACGTTGATGATGGACATCATTTTCGAATGGAATGAAAGTTTAGCGAACAAAATCCAGATTGCTGCTATAGTAGTTTAATGGCGTATATGGTTCCACTTCGCCTGGATTGCCATCTTCAGACCATCGGCATTTTTTATTTTATTATAATGCTGGTTAATCATATATTCTCATATACAAATTTGGTTCTTACGTCCATATATCGCCAGTGGTCGCTGTCACTCTGTATTGTATAATGACATGTTGTATGTTTAGGATCCTTATGCTATAAACTGTTTTGTAATTTGTATCTGTTGCTAATAGCCCATTTTCGTAATTTGACTTTTATCATCAAGTTTGACAGACTGGCAGTTGTGACAGTAGCCTAAAGATGCTATACGGTTTCAGTTGCTCGGGTGCATTAGCTCTGCTTTGTGGTTATAATATTTAGCAATGAAAAAAGTTTTACACATAGTACCTAAGGATTTAACAATGAGTGCACTTTAAGAGATAGAGATACACACAATAAAATGTCGTAAGGACGGATTTGAAACATGAAGATTTCATACAAAACGTTACTGACTTCCTAACCAAAGTTAACGTATTGACACAAATAACTACCCACAGACTCATCGACTACAAAGATCCTGCATACATCCCGAAATGATAGCAACATCACACCTGTAAGCTGATAGCACCTTTGGTCAACTGTTACAACTATCAGTGCGTCAGATCTGACTATAAAACTAAAAATTGTAGTAATGGTAAGAAAGGGCCATGAATAACAGGAGCAAACCACAAAACTACTTGTAGCATAAGAGTACTAATCCTACACCACGCTGAACGAATAATACAGTAGAGACCGACAGCGACCACTGACGATATGTGAATGTAGGTGCCAAATTTATACATGAGAAAATACGATTAACCAACACTTTAATAAATTAAATAATGTTGTGTAACTTTCTCAAATGATCTGAAGATGGCAATCTAACCGAAATGGATCCATCACATTAAACTACTCCGGCAGCAATCTGGACCTTATTACTTACTGTCTCTAGGAGATATCTTCTACGCTGTGGGCTGACGGGAGCTTAAGTTATTGAGGAATGGAGGTTTAATCACTTAGGACCTGTTGTGTGGTTAACATCTCATCCAAGTTCGATACATATCGCACTGCTTCACGTATTAGAGTCAATGTAGTGGCTAGTACCAAAAAATTAAAAACAGCTAGTAAATTATCTACATGCTATCACATGCTGATTTGTATATCAGCGTCGTGGGGCAGTGGTTTATAGATGAAAGAGAGAGTCTGTGATGTGGTTTAAAAGGCTGTGACCAAGTCAAGATCATGACTTCCAGGAGTTTAAATTAATGTACGCATTTATTAAAGGAGATACAAGATCGCTCGTCTCCAACGTCGACAATGTCAGCAAACGTGAGAAGTAAAAGAAGGTCAGCTAAGTTTCACGAGAAGGATGAATCTTCAGATTACCAAGCAGGTGGTAAGCGCCCAACCCCCACATATTGTTAGGCGCGTAAGCACACAGCTGGTGCTCCTCCACACATTCCAGCGGCACTCGTTCCCGGATCTTGACCTGTAGGAAATTTGGGGGTCTTCCAGGAACGCTTCGTCACAAGCAGAAATGGAGATATCCCAACGGCGACTTTTACTGCCGTTCTTGTAGCTTACGGATTCTTATCGCTTATATCAAGGTTCCTCCCTCCCCGAGGGCCCAGTGATGTAATCGTCGCGAGTAACGTCTCGGACGGAAAGACATTTTAAAAGACGACTGTTTTGCTTCATCTGTCAACGAATGTAGTCACGTTCAACTGTTACGCTTGGAGCACGAATAAAAAGCACTTCTGCCACCGGTAGAGAAAGGTTCACCTTCACACATGTACAAAAACGTTTTGATATCATCTACAGAGCAACTCCACACTATTTTCTCCTTGTTATGGCCGGCCTCCATCAGCGACACGATATCTTCGTAGATATCAAATACTCACTATACTGCCACAAATACACATAAATCTCATACAGTCGCCGAATACTACCGACTGCAATAGTTTCCTCCCCATTGGAAGTACTACATCATCCGTGTTGTTGATGTTTAACTAATCTAAACTGTGCGAGGGCCACATCGCCACACTGTCTCTCCTAGCAACTGTGTCCTCCTCAGCATCACCACAGTTTTGCCTTTTCAAGCTGCCATGGTTGCGTCTTCTTGAAGTGGCTTCTTAGTTATCTTCACGAGTTTCTCTGCACCCGATTTCACTTCTCCCTCCAAAAGAAAATCGTTAGCTGTAAGTCGCAATCGAACACATGTCATTTGTTTGACAGTAGTACTAAGCGAGCAATGAGGTACTGAGGCGGCACAGTTTAACAGTAAAGGATGTGAGGGTTAATACTAAGTACGCTGTTGGGCAGTAAAGTCACAACATTTCCAAGAATAGCAAATAACGAGATATTAGTTATTGTACTAATGCAATATAGTAGAAAAAATATATGATTACATAAGTTGGTGTTTTTCGGGTAGACAGCGGGCGAAATTCAGTACACACAAGTGCAATCTTTGGCTGCAACAGTCTTTAATGTTCCAAATGGGTGAGCAGTACCGTCCTTATTTTCCACTCGAATGACATCAGGTAAGCCGTAATGGTTCAAATGGCTCTAAGCGCTATGGGACTTAACATCTGAGGTCATCAGTCCCCCTAGACTTAGAACTACTTAAACCTAACTAACCTAAGGACATCAGACACATCCATGCCCGAGGCAGGAGTCGAACCTGCGACCGTAGCAGCACCGCGGTTCCAGACCGAAGCACCTAGAGCCACTCGGCCACAGCGGCCAGATATGCCGTAATAGTACGAGGGGCGTTCAATGAGTACTGCAATACATTTTTTCTTGGACAGTTTCGGATGAAAAAATTGCGGAATTTGTTGTGGGCATCGTTGAATATTCTCGCTTTAGTTCCTACGGTTTCATGAAGTTCCGATAGATGGCGGAGCTATACGTAGCCTTCAAAATGGCGTCTGTAACGGAGGTGCTTCCCAACCAGAGAGCTGTCAATTAGTTTGTTTTGGCGGTGAAGCAGAGCATCGCAGATGTTCATTAAGCACTTGCAGAATGTCTACTGTGACCTGACAGTGAAAATAAGCACAGTGAGTCGCTGGGAAATGCGTTTGTCATTATTACAATAAGGTTGCTAAATGTAATTATGTATAAATATTGTTTGTGTGTCTGTAAATGTGAATGAATGATCTGTGCGAAGCGAAACTGTAATATGTTGTATGAAACTGTCTTTTAAACAGATAATGGTTCAATATTTCTATCACAGATCTTCTTTCAATCATTTAAACTGTAAAAATGTTAACATAGATTTATTACACCCAACACTTCGGTGTGCTAAATGACTGAGTATAATTATCTCCTTTCATTGAAGCTACGTTATCGTGCAGGTAAGTTATTGCTCACCAAAGGAAAAACAACATAGGAACATGATCTTGTTTAGATGGCTCTGAGCACTATGGGACTTAACATCCGACATCATCAGTCCCCTAGAACTTAGAACTTCTTAAACTCAACTAACCTAGGGACACCACACACGTCCATGCCCGAGGCAGGATTCGAACCTGCGACCGTAGCGGTCGCGCGGTTCCAGATTGAAGCGCCTAGAACCGCTCGGCCACTGCGGCCGGCCGTTTAGTCAATGAAATTCTTCTGTGTTTGAGGCCGCAGTATCAACTACAAAATTCCGACGTTTCGGAGACTATTGCAAGACGCCTTCCTCAGAGTGTAATGCTAATTGCTGAATGAGCACTAGTTTGGTTACTTATATACTATGGAGGAGTCCTGTAATTGGATATGAGGGTGAGGAGGAAGGGTATTAGGTGTTCTTTTATTGGTCTTTGCATCGCGTGTTGTTATTGGCGGAAAGAGGCGTTTTCCATTGGAATTTACTTTATTGCTTGACATCGGTGGAAATCGGCGAATAGGAAACTGAGCGGCGACTGCATCGTAGCGCTGTTTACAAACTGCCTTGTATCGACTAGGACGCGTCAGCTCTCTGTGTACCCTCCGCCCCTGTGACCTACGACGCCCCTGTTGGTTTGCGCAAACTGTCCTCCCTCAAAGCTGTCAATCCTGCCAGCCAAGACGCAGGGAGACGGTACCCGTCTTCTCTGATCATGTTGTCGGGACGCTTGGCTATTTCTATAGCCTCTCTGATCTTCCTACTCAAACTAAACGGCTGTTTCACCCGTACGCGGGGCTCTCGGAATTCGATCTTCATCCTGCACTACTCCTGGTGTTCTGCCACCGCTGATTTGTTGTTCGAGACGGATATATCTCTCGTGTTCGGATAATCTTGTGCTTATTGGACGCCCAGTATCACCTACATACACCAGTCCAGATTCCCTGTACGCCCTGGGGAGGGCGTCTTGCAATAGTCGCCGAAACCTCGAATTTTGAAGTTGGCAATGCGGCTTCAAACCCAGAAGAATTTTATTGACTGTGACAACGGCCGCGGAAGCCTACGTTTACATGACATCATTTAGTCTCAGGGGTTGAAACTTTTGGGTTCATATATAGGTATACTTCTTAGTAGCACCTTGGTTTGTTAATTTTAATTGCATGAGGCATATTTACACTCCTGGAAATTGAAATAAGAACACCGTGAAATCATTGTCCCAGGAAGGGGAAACTTTATTGACACATTCCTGGGGTCAATACATCACATGATCACACTGACAGAACCACAGGCACATAGACACAGGCAACAGAGCATGCACAATGTCGGCACTAGTACAGTGTATATCCACCTTTCGCAGCAATGCAGGCTGCTATTCTCCCATGAAGACGATCGTAGAGATGCTGGATGTAGTCCTGTGGAACGGCTTGCCATGCCATTTCCACCTGGCGCCTCAGTTGGACCAGCGTTCGTGCTGGACGTGCAGACCGCGTGAGACGACGCTTCATCCAGTCCCAAACATGCTCAATGGGGGACAGATCCGGAGATCTTGCTGGCCAGGGTAGTTGACTTACACCTTCTAGAGCACGTTGGGTGGCACGGGATACATGCGGACGTGCATTGTCCTGTTGGAACAGCAAGTTCCCTTGCCGGTCTAGGAATGGTAGAACGATGGGTTCGATGACGGTTTGGATGTACCGTGCACTATTCAGTGTCCCCTCGACGATCACCAGTGGTGTACGGCCAGTGTAGGAGATCGCTCCCCACACCATGATGCCGGGTGTTGGCCCTGTGTGCCTCGGTCGTATGCAGTCCTGATTGTGGCGCTCACCTGCACGGCGCCAAACACGCATACGACCATCATTGGCACCAAGGCAGAAGCGACTCTCATCGCTGAAGACGACACGCCCCCATTCGTCCCTCCATTCACGCCTTTCGCGACACCACTGGAGGCGGGCTGCACGATGTTGGGGCGTGAGCGGAAGACGGCCGAACGGTGTGCGGGACCGTAGCCCAGCTTCATGGAGACGGTTGCGAATGGTCCTCGCCGATACCCAAGGAGCAACAGTGTCCCTAATTTGCTGGGAAGTGGCGGTGCGGTCCCCTACGGCACTGCGTAGGATCCTACGGTCTTGGCGTGCATCCTTGCGTCGCTGCGGTCCGGTCCCAGGTCGACGGGCACGTGCACCTTCCGCCGACCACTGGCGACAACATCGATGTACTGTGGAGACCTCACGCCCCACGTGTTGAGCAATTCGGCGGTACGTCCACCCGGCCTCCCGCATGCCCACTATAGGCCCTCGCTCCAAAGTCCGTCAACTGCACATACGGTTCACGTCCACGCTGTCGCGGCATGCTACCAGTGTTAAAGACTGCGATGGAGCTCCGTATGCCACGGCAAACTGGCTGACACTGACGGCGGCGGTGCACAAATGCTGCGCAGCTAGCGCCATTCGACGGCCAACACCGCGGTTCCTGGTGTGTCCGCTGTGCCGTGCGTGTGATCATTGCTTGTACAGCCCTCTCGCAGTGTTCGGAGCAAGTATGGTGGGTCTGACACACCGGTGTCAATGTGTTCTTTTTTCCATTTCCAGGAGTGTAGTTATAGCTTTATCTGTGATGACGCCGATGTGAAAAATGACGTATTTGATACCTGTGGCCCAGTACCGCAAAATTTGCATCATAAAATGAAAACAATGACGGAGATGCTTTACTACTTTCATAAATGTATAAAATGAGTAAGTATTCCCCATAATATCTGGGCTAGAAGAGATGTAATTACCAAAAACAAGTTGTACCCACCATAGTGGCGGACAATAGCGTGAGATCTTAACGAATAAAATTTTTAACAACTGCAGAAAAGCACACAATTCTTCTATAAGCAAAAGATGGTTTCCACGCAAATGAAAATTAAGACAGTACATATTGTCTTCTTCACGCATTGTCTACACAGATAATAAATCATGCTTACTGTCTTTCTCCTTTTCACTCGATGCACTTCACTGAAAGAACATCAATGTTTTTCACAAATTACAGAAAAATATTAAGTCCTTTTTTTCAAGTGTATTGACAAGGAAAAATACGCCAGGAGACAGCACATTGTGCAAACTTGTCCAATCTCCCGCGTGAATGCGGGCCGCACACAGCTGTGATTCGTGCATTGTTAGAACGTGCGGTATGAAACGTCCCCTTAGAAAAATTTATGAATTACAGTGCTGATAAACCTCTTACGTCATTTGATTTTCAAACAGCTTAGCAGAACTGATCAACACTAAACTGACACACAATATTTTTAGCGCAACGCAATCTGACTTTCAATAATCCCTACAAAACAATGGCCCTGACTAACAATAACCTATACCTTTCATGAATCACTTACCTCACAAAAATCTTCTTTACTCGAACTACTGCAAAACACCGAGCGCCAATACTGCCAGCTAAATAAAAGATTCTAACTACTGAAGGCACTAACTACTGATAGGCATAGTTAGCAAATGAAAGATTTTGCTATAGAACAAACAATGTATTTACCTTAATAATATTCAAAAGTCATCATATATATATATATATATATATATATATATATATATATATATATATATATATATATATCAGTTCATGATATACAGTACAAATTAACACTTTCTCATGGAAACATGTCCAGATCGACCGCTCTCAAATTCTGCCATCTCTCTCCCCACATCCACCACTGCTGGCGGCTCACCTCCAACTGCGCAACGCTACGCGCTGTTCACATCCAACTGCCCAACACTACAATAGTGAATATTCCAACAATGCCACCCAGCTACAGACTGCACACAGCACAGCCAGTGATTTTCATACAGAGCGCTACGTGACATTACCGACATAAAAACTAAACAGCCTACTTACACCTTGATGATGTCAAACAGCCTACTTACAGCGGATACTCTCAATTCGAAGTAATCGACACATCACGATCAAACACTTTCTGCGCAACTGGACGTCTTTGTTGGCATTGCTGACACACTCGTGCTCCAGTTGGTGTACTCAGAGGTGTGTTCAAATGGCTCTGAGCACTATGGGACTTAACATTTTAGGTCTTCAGTCCCCTAGAACTTAGAACTACTTAAACCTAACGAATCTAAGGACATCACACACATCCATGCCCAAGGCAGGATTGGAACCTGCAACCGTAGCGGCCGTGTGGTTCCAGACTGAAGCATCTAGACCCGCTCGGCCACACAGGCCGGCTCAGAGGTGTGTGTGCGATGGGTTCCTTGCAGCCTTACAGAAGACGATAAAGAGTAACGAAGCACCATCTGCGCGGAGTTGCTTGCGCGTTACGAGGCTGATCATGACAATTTTTACTGACCATCGCCACCAAGCTAATAAACACGGGTTGATGTCTTCGAACGAGAAACAGAATGACAATTCATCAACTGGCGCTATACCAATTCTCCTCCAAAGAAAAAGTTCCAAGTCGCTCTCTCATCCAGTAAAGTCATGACGACGGTCTTCTGGGACTCCAAAGGAGTTATTCTGTTTGTATCTTCCGTCATGGAAAGGCTTGGACGTGTATTGTACTATCCCCAGGAAATTGAAGAAATGACTTCAGCACGTTCGTCGCC
Source organism: Schistocerca cancellata (assembly GCF_023864275.1). Classification (NCBI taxonomy): domain Eukaryota; kingdom Metazoa; phylum Arthropoda; class Insecta; order Orthoptera; family Acrididae; genus Schistocerca; species Schistocerca cancellata. The sequence continues at coordinate 73,547,119 of NC_064634.1, read as the reverse complement.
ACACAAATGCAAACGAACTTCTCCTTCTCCACAATAACGCTAGGCTTCACAGACGTCTGCGCACCCGAGAGCAGCTCACGAAACTCCACTGGACTGTTCTTCCTCATCATCTCACAGGCCTGGATCTCGCACCTTCTTGACATCCTTCTGTTTGGCTCAATGAAGGATGCACTCTGCGACAAGCAGTACGTGGGTGGTGTGGAGATTATTGATGCAGCAAGATGTTGGCTCATACATCGCCCAGTGGGGTTCAAAATAGGGTTTTGTAGCCAGAGAGTGGGGAATAGTATCGTACATTGTAATCCTCAATAAAACCACCTGCTTTCAGAAAAAAAGGTGTGATATTGAGAGATAGCAGGGCACTCTCATTTCTGATTCGGTGTTATGCCACTTCGTGTTCAGAGGGAATTTGATCTTTACTGCGATTTGACTTCATACATTATGATGAAATGGTGGGCAGTAGTTAATGATCTTGTTTGAGTGCTCTAGGGAAGGAAATACGGTAAGCTTTACCTGCGTTCAAAGGCATAGGGTGCCGACTTAAATGACTGCAGTAAAAGCACGGCATTGGTGGGCCGACAAAGCGCGTTTTTCTGGGGAACAGTGAGGAGTCATTTCCAGACAGCCTCATGCCGTGATCGTATTGTGCCAAACACATGAAGTTGCCGCCGGATGGGAGGCAGACGTCCAGGTATAGGGGCCAGCGCCGAGGAGTCGCAAACAGCGCGTTGTAGGCTGGGAATAAAGCAGAGGACGGGCCCTTGTTAGGGAGCAAGCCTCCAAAAGAAATGTAAAAGTTCTACGAATTTACCGTGGGACAGGAAAACTGGCGTCAACACGTCCAGACTCTTGTTTCAAAACGTGTTTGTGAAAGCACAGAACTTTTAGCGAGCTTATGGCCGTTCTTTGCAAAACTTTAAAATAGACGTAACAGGTGAGATAACAAGCTGTTTATGGAGAGCTGTGCTTCCACCCTGTATTTTGTTAGCAAAAGACATGGCAAACGCGTGGGAAAGAGGCCGTGAAGCTGAATCTTTTTTCCGTTTTCTGCCAATTAACTTTAAAGTCTCTGATTGGTCGAATCGGTTTGCAGTGCAAAGATCATTCTCCGAGCTTAGAATGCTAGGCTCCAGCTTGTGATTGGCTTCTACGAAAGTGGGGGAAGTCAAAAAAGAGAAATGTGCTTTTGGAACCAAGCTGAGGAGGATATGGTTAGAAAGGAAGAAGGATCTATCTTGTACAAGTCTCTTGTACTGGCGCTTCATTAGTAAAGAACTGCAGCTCTCTACCTAAACGGTGAGACTTGTGTGCTTTGCTAGTGTGCAACTTACAGCCTGTGCCAGTGACCTTCTGAACCATCAGAGTTACTGCTTATATCATCACAGTCACAATGAGTGACGCGTGGGTGTACTTATTTGTCTTGAGTCGGCCGTCTAAACATTTGACATATTCCGACACGCACAGTCGTGGCACGGAGTCAAATTGGTTTGGCAGACCAGCAGACGGGTCCACCTGCACATTGGAATCCATTAAGGTTTCAGAGGCTCATAGGGAAGTACCTGCATTCTGAATTAACCAAACGTGAGACCGCGTACTTGCATTTTTCGGGAATGTGCATTTAATAACAGATTGCCGCCGTCCATGACCTCAGTCGCCGAACGCATCTTGGTGTGCCGCCTTGACCAGCAGGAGGGTAAAGTTTTCGCTGCTGCGACGTAGGGCTATAATATATACAGGGTTATTACAAATGATTGAAGCGATTTCACAGCTCTACAATAACCTTATTATTTGAGATATTTTCACAATGCTATGCACACACATACAAAAACTCAAAAAGTTTTTTTAGGCATTCACAAATGTTCGATATGTGCCCCTTTAGTGATTCGGCAGACATCAAGCCGATAATCAAGTTCCTCCCACACTCGGCGCAGCATGTCCCCATCAATGAGTTCGAAAGCATCATTGATACGAGCTCGCAGTTCTGGCACGTTTCTTGGTAGAGGAGGTTTAAACACTGAATCTTTCACGTAACCCCACAGAAAGAAATCGCATGGGGTTAAGTCGGGTGAGCGTGGAGGCCATGACATGAATTGCTGATCATGATCTCCACCACGACCGATCCACCGGTTTTCCAATCTCCTGTTTAAGAAATGCCGAACATCATGATGGAAGTGCGGTGGAGCACCATGCTGTTGACCGTCGGCTGTGGTACGTTTAGCTCCCTGCTTGCTTTATTCGTCGACTTCCGCGGGCTACGCGTGAAACTTGCCCGCACGCGTTCAACGGTTTCCTCGCTCACTGCAGGCCGACCCGTTGATTTCCCCTTACAGAGGCATCCAGAAGCTCTAAACTGCGCATACCATCGCCGAATGGAGTTAGCAGTTGGTGGATCTTTGTTGAACTTCGTCCTGAAGTGTCGTTGCACTGTTATGACTGACTGATATGAGTGCATTTCAAGCACGACATACGCTTTCTCGGCTCCTGTCGCCATTTTGTCTCACTGCGCTCTCGAGCGCTCTGGCGGCAGAAACCTGAAGTACGGCTTCAGCCGAACAAACCTTTATGAGTTTTTCTACGTATCTGTAGTGTGTCGTGACCATATGTCAATGAATGGAGCTACAGTGAATTTATGAAATCGCTTCAATCATTTGTAATAGCCCTGTATTTCTCAGCACCCTGTTCTTTCAAAACACATTTTTCTTTTTTTTTTGTATGGTAGAATATATATGATTGGTGGTGGAGTAGTTTGGTGCCATAAACTGGATTCACGTGTATGAAGACAGATAGAGTGGTTAGTGTACTGGTTAGCGACGTGTGTCGATCCCCAGCAGATCACTTTGTCCACCATAGATCACATGTTAGTATGGCATTTGTGAAATAAAAAATGTTTGTGTGGTGTTTGTTTGATAATTTTTGTGTCTTGTCATGTTTCAGATGAATAAATCGAGTGTAATTAGACCACAACTTCTCCCTGAGTTCTAATTAACAGTTCCTTCCCATTTTATTATTGCAGTCTAGATCTGATACATAAGGAATAACTTTTCACTTGGTGTCCATTGCGTGGATCTTTTACTTCGTTAACGAAAATCATCTTTCAGTATTACTAACTGGACGCGCCTTTTCTATGTTTTAAATATGTAAATTCACGTGTGCGATTTGTGCACTAAAATATTGTTGTTTTCTGTTTGCTTAATGCTGCACGGAGGAGAGCATGAGAAGTGACCGTCCGCGGCAGCAAAAACATCGCGACACCAATGTCAACAACACCTCTGCGCTTTGTAAAAAATTGCTGTTAGAGAGGAATATGTAAAAATGTATCAGTTCTTCATAAGGCCTTGAACTTGTAGGACCATTGTATGTTATCAACGTAGTAACTGTACCAAAGAAACTTACTAGAGTTGGATTTCTTACAAGAAAATTCTAAAAGGTCACTGACTGATACTTTTCGAAAACAGAGCTCGTCTGTTTGGATCTGATGGTGACTGATGCAACGAAAGTTGAATTTATTGATGGAAAAGGTAAGTTTAGCAAGTTACTGCTCGACGAGGTGCATAGTGAAGGATTTTCCTAGTAGTGAAAATTGCCAAAATATTACATCACTGAAAAGCAGTAACTTTCTCTAAAGTAACAAACTATGAACAGTGAGAGAAATAGTGTATTTGATTGCTTGACTTAAAATGTGATCTTGCTGGTGATATAAGTAGTCGATATCGCTACACGAACTGTACCCTTGCACTGAAATCTCTGGGGCTTGCTGATCAACATTTAAGATTAAAGAGACCTTCGACGGGTAAGTGAACATAGTAACTCTTACGAATAGTTGTTATGACAGCTTCTTATCAGTTAATGAACAGTACCTAAGAAGAAAGTTATTGGAAGTGATATATTTTGATGTTATGCAGCAGGACTGTTCAAATGGTTCAAATGGCTCTGAGCACTATGGGATATAACATCTGAGGTCATCAGTCCCCTAGAATTTAGAACTACTTAAACCTAACTAACCTAAGGACATCACACACATCCAGGCCGGAGGCAGGATTCGAACCTGCGACCGTAGAGGTCGCGCGGTTCCAGACTGAAGCGCCTAGAACCGCTCGCCCACACCGGCCGGCGCAGCGGGACTGTCAAATAATATCCATGGTCAAGTGAATTTTATCAAGCCAATGTGTCACTGCTTTAGCGCAGCGAAAGGCTATTCTCATATGACAAAGAAAATTTATTAAAATCTAAAAGACAGTCCTTTCTTATCTAGGCAGATAAAACGAACCTGACATACATACACTCCTGGAAATGGAAAAAAGAACACATTGACACCGGTGTGTCAGACCCACCATACTTGCTCCGGACACTGCGAGAGGGCTGTACAAGCAATGATCACACGCACGGCACAGCGGACACACCAGGAACCGCGGTGTTGGCCGTCGAATGGCGCTAGCTGCGCAGCATTTGTGCACCGCCGCCGTCAGTGTCAGCCAGTTTGCCGTGGCATACGGAGCTCCATCGCAGTCTTTAACACTGGTAGCATGCCGCGACAGCGTGGACGTGAACCGTATGTGCAGTTGACGGACTTTGAGTGAGGGCGTATAGTGGGCATGCGGGAGGCCGGGTGGACGTACCGCCGAATTGCTCAACACGTGGAGCGTGAGGTCTCCACAGTACATCGATGTTGTCGCCAGTGGTCGGCGGAAGGTGCACGTGCCCGTCGACCTGGGACAGGACCGCAGCGACGCACGGATGCACGCCAAGACCGTAGGATCCTACGCAGTGCCGTAGGGGACTGCACTGCCACTTCCCAGCAAATTAGGGACACTGTTGCTCCTGGGGTATCGGCGAGGACCATTCGCAACCGTCACCATGAAGCTGGGCTACGGTCCCGCACACCGTTAGGCCGTCTTCCGCTCACGCCCCAACATCGTGCAGCCCGCCTCCAGTGGTGTCGCGACAGGCGTGAATGGAGGGACGAATGGAGACGTGTCGTCTTCAGCGATGAGAGTCGCTTCTGCCTTGTTGCCAATGATGGTCGTATGCGTGTTTGGCGCCGTGCAGGTGAGCGCCACAATCAGGACTGCATACGACCGAGGCACACAGGGCCAACACCCGGCATCATGGTGTGGGGAGCGATCTCCTACACTGGCCGTACACCACTGGTGATCGTCGAGGGGACACTGAATAGTGCACGGTACATCCAAACCGTCATCGAACCCATCGTTCTACCATTCCTAGACCGGCAAGGGAACTTGCTGTTCCAACAGGACAATGCACGTCCGCCTGTATCCCGTGCCACCCAACGTGCTCTAGAAGGTGTAAGTCAACTACCCTGGCCAGCAAGATCTCCGGATCTGTTCCCCATTGAGCATGTTTGGGACTGGATGAAGCGTCGTCTCACGCGGTCTGCACGTCCAGCACGAACGCTGGTCCAACTGAGGCGCCAGGTGGAAATGGCATGGCAAGCCGTTCCACAGGACTACATGCAGCATCTCTACGATCGTCTCCATGGGAGAATAGCAGCCTGCATTGCTGCGAAAGGTGGATATACACTGTACTAGTGCCGACATTGTGCATGCTCTATTGCCTGTGTCTATGTGCCTGTGGTTCTGTCAGTGTGATCATGTGATGTATCTGACCCCAGGAATGTGTCAATAAAGTTTCCCCTTCCTGGGACAATGAATTCACGGTGTTCTTATTTCAATTTCCAGGAGTGTATATTTAACGTAAAGTGGAATACGCACTCTAAAACACACAAAAAACTGACGCACCACGGAGGAATTATCCGCCTGGGACGAAAATCGGTAGATGTGATGTACATGTACAGGGAAATAAATGATTATGATTTCAGAAAAATTGGATCATTTATTAAAGAGAAAGAGCTCCCAAATTGAGCAAGTCAATAACGCGTTGTTGCGCGTCTGTAAATTATGCAGTTATTAGGCTTGGCATTGATTGACAGAGTTGCTGAAAGTCCTCCAAAGGGACACCATACCACATTCTGTCCCAATGGTTCGTTGGGTTCTCAAAATTCCGACCTAGTTGGAGGGCCCAGCCCATAATTCTCCAAACTTTCTCAACGGGAGAGATCCTGGCTATCTGGTTGGCCAAGGTAGGGAGGCACTAGCTGTGTGCGGACATTCATTATCTTGCTAAAATGTAAGCTCGGGACGGCTTGCCATGAAGGACGACGAAACAGGGCTTAGAATATAGTCGACGTATCTCTGTGCTGTAAGGATGTCACTGACGACAACCAACGTATCCTGCATTGAACTGAAATGACAACACAGATCATCGCTCCAGGCTGTCAGGCCATTTGGCGTGCGGCAGTCAGTTTGCTATCCCATCTATGTCCGGGGCATCTCCGGACATATCGTCTCTGGTCATCGGAGCTCAGTTCGTGGCGTGACTCATAAATGAAGGAAGTTTTACTGCAGTCAGTGAGATTCCAGGCCTAATGTGCCCGACACGACTGCAAACGGGATCGTTGGTCTACGGAGGTCAATGGTAGTCCGTACTAAAGGCGCCGCGAGCTCAGCGCCCTTTCTGTGAGCCTCCTGTTAATGGTTCTTGCGGTTACTGAAATACCAGTTGCACGTCGGATCGATGATAATGACGAATCCATGGTGCTGAGTGACACTCTGACTGTTGCTCGGTCCTCACATTCTGCCGTCTCTGTTCGTCGACCGCTTCCTTCTTGACGCTGTGTTCGGCCACGATTTATCCATTCCTGCCAACTAGTCGGCTCGCTCCTATTCAAATGTCGAGCGATTCGCCAATTACTCCAACCGGCCGGCTCTTTGAGCTCAACTACACATCCTCTCTCAAATACTGACATCTGCTTATATTGCTCACGCTGCTGTCAGAGGCATAGTTACTGTCCATCTGATTATGCGGAGTGAAATTCGTGAAGGTTTCATGCCGTGATATCAACATATTCCCTGCTTACCATCTTTGACAGATGCGCTGTGAAACTTCGCTGCAGCGTCACACATTCATCAATACCTGTATGAATATCAGCTCGTGACCAACTGCATAACTCGTTCGTGGTGCGTCGTTTTTTTTTTGCCTCAGCGTGTATTTTAACACTCCGTTGCAATACCCCAGCAATTACCTCTACATCTGTAGATTTCGTATCGTTGAGACTATGGTATTGAGTTCTATTCCTTACAATTTCCTGAATCGATCCTCAAATCTGGTTGGTAAGCGCGTATTTTGTTCACTAAACAACAATGACGAACTGAAGTCAAGGAACACAGTACTCACCTGGGCGCCTTGTCTGTGGCGCTATGGCTGTCGTTGACGACCACAGCGAGCTGCATTTCGCAAGATCTCTGCTTACGGAATTCTTCTTGGTTTTTATAGAGGATATTTTCGTACTAAAGAAACGTTATGAAGCGTGATCGCGGGACATGTACCATTATTCTACAACAGATCGACATCAGTGGTAAGGGTGTAACCTCCCCACAAAATTTTGAAAAAACACAATAATTATATATAAATGGAACCAAGTGTAGCCTCCCAGCAAATTATTACAAGACAATAGAAATGTTAATGTGAATAGAGCCAAGTGTGATTTCCCAGCAAAACTAAAAAGAAAAGTCTATGATAATGAAAACGTGCCAAAAGTTATTTCCCCACAAGATTACTGAATAATAATGACCCAAATGTTGTTGAGCTCCCACAAAACATCATTAAATTGAAATAAAAGCGACTGTACCTTCGCTACAAAAATATTGAAAAATAAAGGCCCAATGTAAACTCGACACAAAAATTGAGAAATGAACATTCAATTGTAATGATTTTTTTCTTTTTAATAACGATTGTTTTAAAAACAGAATTATTATTGGGGCATTTCTTGAACAAATTAATTACAATTACAATACATTATTAGCTGAGCGCAATGCTGCTTCATTACCTTATCTAACAATATACCTCGTTCTGAATCGTGACCAGAGACCCATGTCGAGCGCCGCCGACTCCTCACACACTACTGTTCCTGTCGGCTCGCTACACGCAACAGCACTGAACTCTCGCGCGGTCAAGCGCAGACTAGCAATGATAAATAACTCTCCGGTCAGAGATTCTCTCATGGCTCGCCATCGCTGTACTGAATACATACGTGTTTCAAGGGTCAATAATTATCTGCATCACCTCGAAGACCCTTCGTGAAGCTGGGAAAGACCGGTGCTTTGTTTACTAGTCGCTTCGTATCCTTCATTGTTCCAGCGAACAACAGCGTTGTTTCTGCTCCTAGGGCCACGCGGGGTAGCCGTGCGGTCGAGGCGCCTTGTCACGGTCCGTGCGGCTCCTCGCGTCGGTGGTTCGAGTCCTCCCTCGGCCATGGGTGCGTGTGTTTGTCCTTAGCTTAAGTTAGTTTAAGTTAGATTAAGTAGATGCCGTGTTTCTTGACTTCCGCAAGGCGTTCGATACAGTTCCCCACAGTCGTTTAATGAACAAAGTAAGAGCATATGGACTATCAGACCAATTGTGTGATTGGATTGAAGAGTTCCTAGATAACAGAACGCAGCATGTCATTCTCAATCGAGAGAAGTCTTCCGAAGTAAGAGTGATTTCAGGTGTGCCGCAGGGGAGTGTCATTGGACCGTTGCTATTCACAATATACATAAATGACCTTGTGGATGACATCGGAAGTTCACTGAGGCTTTTTGCGGATGATGCTGTGGTATATCGAGAGGTTGTAAAAATGGAAAATTGTACTGAAATACGGGAGGATCTGCAGCGAATTGACGCATGGTGCAGGGAATGGCAATTGAATCTCATTGTAGACAAGTGTAATGTGCTGCGAATACATAGAAAGAAAGATCCCTTATCATTTAGTTACAATATAGCAGGTCAGCAACTGGAAGCAGTTAATTCCATAAATTATCTGGGAGTACGCATTAGGAGTGATTTAAAATGGAATGATCATATAAAGTTGATCGTTGGTAAATCAGATGCCAGACTGAGATTCATTGGAAGAATCCCAAGGAAATGCAATCCGAAAACAAAGGAAGTAGGTTACAGTACGCTTGATCGCCCACTGCTTGAATACTGCTCAGCAGTGTGGGATCCGTACCAGATAGGGTTGATAGAAGAGATAGAGAAGATCCAACGGAGAGCAGCGCGCTTCGTTACAGGATCATTTAGTAATCGCGAAGCGTTACGGAGATGGTGGATAAACTCCAGTGGAGGACTCTGCAGGAGAGACGCTCAGTAGCTCGGTACGGGGTTTTGTTAAAGTTTGGAGAACATACTTTCACCGAAGAGTCAAGCAGTATATTGCTCCCTCCTACGTATGTCTCGCGAAGAGACCATGAGGATAAAATCAGAGAGATTAGAGCCCACACAGAGGCATACCGACAATCCTTCTTTCCACGAACAATACGAGACTGGAATAGAAGGAAGAACCGATAGAGGTACTCAAGGTACCCTCCGCCACACACCGTAAGGTGGCTTGCGGAGTATGGATGTAGATGTAGATGTAGATGAAGTACGTAAGCTTAGGGACCGATGACCTCAGCAGTGTGGTCCCATAAGAGCTTACCACAGATTTCCAAATTTTGTGCTGCTAGGTGCGGGACAAGTTGTTACGCACAATATATGTAGAATCAGACAGATATCTGAAGCTGTGCAGATGGCTTTCCTCTTTTGAGCGATTTTCCTTGAATTTATATTCCGTGATCACTTCGCCGTTTTGTGCTACGATGCCTTCAGTGCCTCCAGAGACTGCGGCGGATAGAGACGGCAAGGTTGTGCTGGTCTCCGCGGATTACGGCAGCGGCGGCTTCGGCTGCAGGGCGGGGCGTGGAGCAAAGGGCGCATTGCCGCCAGCGAGCGCCGGCGTCTTCGGAAGGGCCGGATGAGCTGCTAAGACAACAGCCGCCTTTAAGTCCATCAACAACAAACTTGCCGTAATCTTCAGCTCATTAGAATGCCCTAAGCCCAAACTAACACGCGGCAGGCGTGTGTATAATCTGTTAAGATGTTTTTACCTACGCAGCCTGTCTTCGCCCAAGGCGCTACTTAGGAAGACGGCCTCTGCTCTGACCTAAGTGCGGCGGCCCTTCATTTGCAAAATGATTGTACACACACACACACACACACACACACACACACACACACACACACACACACACACACGCACATACATGCACACGCTGGTAGAGCAAATTCTGCAAGCCCCTCTGGTGGTAAACAAGTGATTCGAGGCATCCCAAACTTCCCAGCAGCTGTTTCGTCAGCCACCTTCTCGACTCATTAACGCGTTGGACAATCAAGGGTTATGAACACAGCCTTCAAAAGAGCTTGGGTGGAAATTCGTATTCTCCCTCAACTGAAGCTGTATCATGAATACAGAAAAACTTTGTTTCTGGAGCTGTAAGTTGTTCTCGTGTTAACAGAACACTCTGTTGATCTGATGTAATTACATTTTCCTGGAGACGTATTGAATCTCAAGCTTATCTTCGATAAGGATAGAAACTGGAGTGAATAATTAAAATATGTGCCAAGACCAGGACTTTAACCCGGGTTTGCTGCCTACATGGCAGATGCGCTATCCACTACGCCACTTGTGGTATAGTGGATAGTACATCTGCCGGTAAGTAGGAGACCTGGGTGCAAGCCCTGGCATAGTTTCAAATTTCAGTTCATCACTTCAGCTTCAATCCTTATCGAAAAAATGGTTCAGATGGCTCTGAGCACTATGGGACTTAACATCTGAGGTCATCAGTCCCCTAGAACTTAGAACTACTTAAACCTAACTAACCTAAGGACATCACACACTTCCATGCCCGAGGCAGGATTCGAACCTGCGACACGTAGTAGCAGCGCGGTTCCGGACTGAAGCGCCTAGAACCGCTTGGCCTATTCTTATAGAAGAATTCTACCATGTATACTGTGTGACAAAAACTTTTTGCTAAATCCAACAAAATAGCTAAAATCCGACAAATTTACTCTTTTTACATATAATTAATCATTGGAACTTGCCTAAAGCACCATAAAATTGCTAAAAATCGAATATTTTGTTGTTATATATCGGATGATGACAACTTGCGTTCGAAGACACAGTAAAACAAAATATTAATCTGAAATTAATATTTGAATCTACATCGGAGGGTATTCTGTTCTGTAACTTTTCACTGCATCCCAAAACTAATTGATCGAGTAAGGAGGCAAAGTAGTTACTACACTTAAGACAGATTTGATAGTAGAGGAGTTCAGATATCTGACAGGGCATACAAATTATCTACTCCCGTGGTTCCCTTCATACAGGTAAGATATAAGTCAAGATGATTCATTTAAAATCGAATGTGGCTTTTACTCCCATTCTGTAACGACCTCACGTCAACAAGATGTAAAGTCGTTTTTTTTTCTTTCTTTTTTTTGTGACAAACACAAAAGGAACTCCAGCAACTTCGTGGACGCTGCTTGGGACAGATCTCCATGTGCGTGTGGTCGTGAAACCTCATTGTAGCTTGTGACACCTCCGTTTTTATCCCGACCTGATCTGATCGAATAGCAGCCCAATATTTATTATTGGCATGGCCGTGACCGTGAACCTAATGGGGCTGGTAATCGGAATTGACTGCTACGGAAGTTGTTACTTTCCAGTTCGTACTGTTCAATACTATAATACTGAATGTATGGTAATAAGGATCACCAACACAGTCTTACTAATTATGAACTTATATTCTTCTCAAAACACAAAAAGGAGACAGCCACTGCCTTCGTCATACATATCTAATTACGGCTAATCTCAGCACAGGCTTTCTTCATTTGCCATTATCGTCACACGCCAATCCATCACAGCATCCAATACTGCAATCCAAGGTTAGGCCGGCGCGGTAGACGCGAAACCAAATATCGGCACTAGTAACGTCACTGATCACTTTTATAAAGATACTTCTTCACTTTCCCGGTATTTATTTATTATTTAGGGGTCTAACCACCGCGATGCTGACACCCTTCTCGGTTAAAAACCCTGTATTCCAATAATGGCCTCCACACACACACACACACACACACACACACACACACACACACACACACTATTCCCGCCAACCACTCTGGCGCATCTCGACACTCGCTCTCGCAACACCTCACAATCGATTGTTCGCCCTATCGACCTGTGCCGAGTGCAAAGTTATAGTAAGGGCCTACGGACACTTTACAAGTCTAATTTAATTTACACAGCTATAGAGGTTTCAGAAGAAAGGTACTTGACACTTATCGACCGGATTCGCAGGCATCCCAGTTTTCCTGTTAGTACTCGTCTCCCAATTAAATTTTTTGTGGAGGCGTAGAGATCCCGATTACAGAAAAATAGGTAAAATTTTACACAGAGCTATCAGTTCCCCATCCGAATGTTTAAATTAGAAGGCAGTCTATAACTGATATTAAAAATTCACTGTTTACTCTGATAAGAATTGCAAACCCTTACTCATCGCCTTTGCATTGAACTTACTTGCCCTTAGTCGTGAGTCAAAAGGAGACCAAAACAGTAGGTTTGTGTTATTGTGCCTTTTACATTCAGTGAAGCATTTTTACAAACGTATTTCTCGTCATACAGTACCAACGAAGTGCCTGTACCGAAAAAGACACATAATTAGAAATCAGAAACTGAATTTAATGGTGAATGGTGTGAAGTTTACTCTAAGGAAAGGTAAATATGATTATAATCCACAATGTGGATCCAAGGTGGAGGGGGAAGGCCATAGGCATAAATACTGGACCAGGTCCACTCGAGGAGCAGTCTCAGGTCGCACCTGATGAAGGTCTCGAGCTACGTGACCGAAATATCGTGCAAGTACGACGCTGATATCCGGCAGAACACCCGACAACCCAAGATGTCATTAGATCGCCGGGAAAGCCTGAAGAGTTACAAGATAATGATTATGATTTCTTAATTGTCCGGATTTTCGATAATCCAAACGGCCGACGTAATCCGTATAACCCAGGAACCACTCAGTGTACTGCAGACATCCTAAAATGGAATTTGACGAACAGATTCAGTAACGAATGTCTTTGTCGCTCAGCTCGATGCAGTTGTAGCTACACAGATTTCAAAACACATTGGCGTTCGGGGAGCGACGGGCTAAGCTATGAATTTATTTTACAGACCGTAAAGATTTTTCCTGCAGATAACTGTAGGGATTTTATTCTTTCTATGGCTTGGTGACTTTCACTGGTCTCGAAAGCTGCATTTATGCTGAGAGGATTTCAACTGATAGCTTATTCCATCCAATGTTGGTGGAAATCAAGTAGTATTTATTAACATATATCTTGTCTTCCTCGTACAAACACTCCGAAATTACATATTCGTTACGAATATCGTACGCCACTAAATAACATGCGAAACAATTTTTCCTCAGATCTGCAGTCAGGCGCGAACTATCTTTTGTTTGCCAAGTCTGTTACTAAACACTGTTAGCATCAAAGACTTCAATATGTGCGAAACATGCTAGAATACAAGACTATAACAAAACTTTTAGTAACCTAAAGCTAGGCTAGTGTCTTTTTGGGCAAAAACAAACACATTTTTACCGTATTTTTTCTTACACCTAGCTAAGAACGTCCAGAGAATATTTAATTGAACTGATGTGAAATACCAAGAGTGATCTGCTTCATTTTTTCCGTTCCAGTCTTCATTAGGAGGCATGTTAATTTTATACTAGCTTCTCGACAACAAGATCATTATTTACTTTTTCTAGAGCCAAACGTGGAGAGTTTACTGTTAAAAAATAAATAAATTATAGATTTACACAGATTTTATGACTTTAGAATGTGATGGTATCGACACGTTGTTGGCAGGAACTTAGAATAAAAACCGCGATTTATAGAATGCGTTCTCATTCTTGTGTATTACGATATAATATGGTACGCGAATGATATTTTGACAATTTTCCTCGGTATGGTATATCCTTCAGGAGCCCTGTAATCACGCAATGAAGATATATATTATCAGATTATGGGAAAGCAAAAACTAATATATTAAACTATAGTATGCGATAAACCAGAGTCTCGGACTGATACAATGAATAGGAAAAGCAAAAACATTTTCTGGTGCAAATTGTTTTATTGTTTCTCAGAATATTCGCGTAAAATGTATGCAGGGTGAACATGGACGCCACTATCAAAGTTTCGAAACTTGTGCTAGGATTTTTTCTGAGTATTTTTGTATGAGAGGCTCGTTGTCGTCAATGGATCGTTGCAGAGTAATAAGGTACGAATGAACTTCGAAAAGTCAGGAAAAAAATTGGAAATTTGTGGTAAGGTCGTATGGGACCAAACTGCTGAGGTCATCGGTAACTGAACTACCTTAAACTAACTTACGCTAAGGACAACACATACACCCAAGCCCGAGGAAGGACTCGAAGCTCCGACAGGGAAGCCGTACTGACTGCAACCAGACGCCTCGGACTGCTCGGCTATCCCGCGCGGCAAAAAGTCAGGTGCACACTGTTATCGCAAGTCGAGTAACTTTTACTCTACGCAAGGACCAGAACTTTCTGCCAATCGTTCATTTTCTCAAAGATAGGAAGCCGCTGCTTGGTCACGGAGGGAATCGAGAACAGTCATGTGAACGTTGTTTCTTCGGTTAATCTCTTCCCCCAATATGTACCTTCCGCTTCCCTAAAAGATAGAAATCGCACGGAGCAAGTCGAGGACTTCCGGATCAGTATAAAACAGGCCTCCGCTGCCTTTGTGAAGTTGTTGTCACCATTTCGCTACGGCACGACACTACACAATGTATACCGCCAGAGGTTCGCGGTGAATAACCGTTTTTTTTATTCACCAAAAACAGTAACAAAAATGGCTACAATGAAATGACATAAATAAGGTGACAGATAATTGCAGTCATAAATTTCAGAATTCAAAACATGAGTCTTTAGCAGTTGCACAATTTAGCACCTTCACTGTCACCTTCAACTGGTGGCATGCACATTTTCTTCTTCTGCAGCCGGTTCCTCATCATCATTTCCCAGACCCAAATTAATCATTCAGTAAATCCTTGATGTGTGTTCGCCGGCCGCGGTGGTCTAGCGGTTCTAGGCGCTCAGTCGGGAACCGCACGATTGCTACGGTCGCAGGTTCGAATCCTGCCTCGGCCATGGATGTGCGTGATGTCCTTAGGTTAGTTAGGTTTAAGTAGTTCTAAGTTCTAGGGGACTGATGACCACAGATATTAAGTCCCATAGTGCTCAGAGCCATTTGAACCATTTGATGTGTGTTCCTTCCAGGGTAAATTACATGGACAGAAGAGAAGTCCGGAGCAGCGACATCGCAAAATATTTCACTGCCTTGTTATTTTTGTCAGGGTCACGAAAATCGGGGTGTCCCGCGTGCTTCACCTTTGGAGTAGGTTTCCAGTTGCCGCATCCGTTTCACTCGCACTCTTCGATGCATCTGTTTTCCGTACCGCAACAGAACTGTGTCTGCAGGAAACCTGTAACACGTACTCTCTCCTGACAAAGTGCCATTCTTGTTGCGCGATTGTCTTATCGTAGGAAGACACGTGTAACTTTGATTCTGAACTCCTCACGTAATCGGTTTATACCCCGGCTACCTTTCTGTCTCTGAAAATACCTTCGCAACGGCGAAAAAGCCTGTAATAAACTATTAAACAATTACCAGTACGTACAACAGAGTGCATAGACTAAAGCAAAACCCTTCTGACAGATGGAGAAGGCACTGTGATACGGTTTCCGTCGCTGCTGGAGCGGTTCAGTGTAGCATCATTGTGCAGCTCCACCATGGCATTCAGTGAGCCCACAGGCGAGATGTATACTGGCCGACTCTTCCTCAGTAAACCTATCCACTGCTAACTTGTATCCAACACTATTAACACTGCTGTAAAAGCAAACCAGAGACAGTCGAAAAAAAAGGAAGATTAGGATTTAACATCCCATTAAGGTCATTAGAGATGAACATAAGCTCGGAATGTTTTCGAGGATGAGGAAGGAAATCGGCTGTACTCTTTGAAAGGAACCATCACAGCATTCGCCTGGAGCGACTTAGGGAAATAGCGGAAAACGTAAATACTAGTGGCCGGATGGGGGCTCAAACCGTTGACCTCTCGAATGACGGTCCAGTGCGCTAACCTTTGCGCCACCTCCCTCGGTGAGGCAGTCGAAAGGTACTGAAAAAGAGATGGGGTGAAGACTAATGTCCTTACCGTTGTCAATAGCAAGTATCGTTAGTGAATGGAAAAAGGTTGTCTCCAAACAAGACGCACAGCGCATACAGTTGACATTTACACTGTTGTGCAGATATTTTCATTGTAATATGGATACAGTGTCTTGAAAGGAGGATATAAGATGAACATCAACAAAAACACAACGAGAATAATGGAATGTAGTCTAATTAAGTCGGGTGACACTGAGGGAATTAGATTAGGAAATGAGACGCTTAAAGTAGTAAATGAGTTTTGCTATTTGGGGAGCAAAATAACTGATGACGGTCGAGTAGAGAGAATAGAAAATGTAGACTGGCAATGGCAAGGAAAGCGTTTCTGAAGAAAAGAAATTTGTTAACATCGAGTATAGATTTAGGAAGTCGTTTCTGAAAGTATTTGTATGGAGTGTAGCCATGTATGGAAGTGAAACATGGACGATAAATAGTTTGAACAAGAAGAGAATAGAAGCTTTCGAAATGTGCTACAGAAGAATGCTGCATATTAGATGTGGAGATCACGTAACTAATGAGGAGGTATTGAACAGAATTGGGAAGAAGAGAAATTTGTGGCACAGCTTGACTAGAAGAAGGGATCGGTTAGTAGGACATGGTTCAAATGGCTCTGAGCACTATGGGACTTTACATCCGAGGTCATCAGTCCCCTAGAACTTAGAACCACTTAAACCTAACTAACCTAAGGACATCACACACATCCATGCCCGAGGCAGGATTCGAACCTGCGACCGTGGCGGTCGCACGGTTCCAGACTGTACCGCCTAGAACCACTCGGCCGACACGGCCGGCAGTAGGACATGTTCTGAGGCATGAAGGGATCACCAATTTAGTATTGGAGGGCAACGTGGAGCGTAAAAATCGTAGAGGGAGACCAAGAGATGAATACACAAAGCAGATTCAGAAGGATGTAGGTTGCAGTAGGTACTGGGAGATGACAGAGCTTGCACAGGGTAGAGTAGCATGGAGAGCTGCATCAAATCAGTCTGCTAATTATTGAACTATATGAAATAAAATCGTCATAACTTCTGAACGGTTTGCGTTAGGACGATCAGACTACGCGGTTGGTCGATGGGCATCGTGGGAATTATTATGTGCATGCGACGACGAAGCCCATTTTCTTGCGGAACGGTTCGTGAATAAGCAAAATTGGGGCATCTGGGGGACTGGGAATCCGCTTTTCGCGATCGAGAAGTCTCTTCATCCTCAACGGATGACTATGCAGTGTGCAATAACCAGTCAGGGAATAATCGGTGCGATATTCCTTTGTGGCACGGTGACTACCAAACGGTACGTGATGGTTTTGGAAGATGATTACATCCGCATTATCAAAAGTGACCCTGATTTCGGAAATATGTGGTTCATGCAGGACGGAGCTCGATCCCATTGAAGCTGAAAAGTCTTTGGTGTACTGGAGAAGTACTTTGGGTAGCGCATTCAAGCTCTGGGGAACCTAGAGGCCACTGACATGAGCTGCGATTGGCCGCCATATTCTCTAGATCTGAACACATGCCACTCATTTTTGTGGGGCTACATTAAAGAAAAAGTGTACAGCAACATCCTCATAACCATTGCTGAGCTAAAAACAGCCATTCATGAGGTCATCGACAGCGTCGATGTTCCTACACTTCAACGGGTCATGCAGAATTTCGTTATTCATCTGCGCCAATCATCGTCAATGGTATCAGGCATATCGAACGTCTCATAACTTAAATCCGAGTTTATGCAGTGACGTTTACGTGTTGAATAAAGTATGTACGCCGCAGTTTGTAACTAATGTTTCAATAACTGTCACCCTATACAAAGAGAATGGGAGCAGGAAATGAAACGAATACCAGTTGCTTTGTAACGAGCCACCAGAGACAAAGGGTCACTTGTATCAGAAGGCTGATAGCTTAGTTACATCTGAACAGGCGGGTTTCAGAACACAAAGTAACTGCACAGCACAAATATCTCATCTAATGCAGCACATAGATAATGGGTTCGAAAAGAGGAAAGACAAATGGTGTGGCATTTCTCGATCTTTCATTGGATTATGATAGAGTCCAACACCTCATAATGTTTCACAAGTTCTACGTTTTAACCCAGGACTGTTGCGGTCTTCAGTCCGGGTACTGGTCTGATGCAGCTCTCCATGGTACTCTTCATCTCCAAGTAATTACTGAAACCTACATCCTTCTAAATCTGCTTACCGTATTCATGTCTTGGTCTCTCTCTACGGCTTTTACCCCCCACACTCCCTTTCAGTACCAAACTGGTCATCGACTGATGCCTCAGAATCTGTCCTTTCAAGCGATCCCTTCTTTTGGTCAAACTGTGCCGTACATTTCTTGTCTCCCCAGTTCTGTTTATACCTCCTTACTAGATACATGATCTACCCAGCTTACCTTCAACATTCTTCTGTAGCACCACATTTCAGAAACTTCTATCTCTTCTTGTTTAAGTTGCTTATCGTCCAAGTTTCACTTCTGTACATGGCTATACTATAGATAAATACGTTAAAAAAATTCTTCCTGACGCTTAAATCCATATTCAATGTTAAGAAATTTCTCTTCTTCAGAAATACTTTTCTTGCCATTGCCAGTCTACATTTTATATCCTCTCTACTTCGGCCATCATCAGTTATTGTGCAACCCAAACAGCAAAATCCATCTACTAATTTAAGTATTTCGTTTCTCAACCTTGGTTTAATTCAACTACAATTCCATTACTCTTGTTTTGCTTTAATTCGTGCTCATCTTCCATCCCCCTTTCAAGACACTGTTCAATCCGTTCATCTCCTCTTCCAAGTCCTTTGCTGTCTGTGACAGAACTGCAGTGTCATCGGCAAACCTGAAAGTATTTATTTCTTTTCTCCCAACTTTAATTCCTACTACAAATTTTTCTTTGTTCTTTTTTTCACTGCATGTTCAGTGTACAGATTCAGTAACATCGGTAATAGATATAAACCCCGTCCCATTCTCTTCTCAATCACTGCTTTCCTTTCATGCGCTTCAAGTCTCATAACTGGCCTCTGGATTCTGTATAAACAGCCTATCTCTCCCGGTATTTCACCCGTGCTAACTTCAGAATTTCAAAGAAGTATTGCAGTCAACATTATCAAAAGCCCTATCCAAATCTACAAATGCTATCAACGTAGGTTTGCCTTTCCTTAACCTATTTTCTAAGGTAAGTCGTAGAATTAGTATTGCCACGCTTGTTCCTACATTTATCCGGAATCCAAACTGATCTTTCCCGACATCAGCTTCTACCAGTTTTTCCATTCTTCTGTAAAGAAAACGTGTTAGTATTTAGCAGCCATGACCAATGAAACTGATAGTCCGATAATGCTTTCTTTGGATTTAGAATTACTACATTCTTCTTGAAATATGAGGGTATTTCGCTTGACTTACATATCTTATACACCAAGTGGAAGAGTTTTGTCATGGCTGGATCTCCCAAGGCTATCAGTAGTTCTGATGGAAATCATCTACTCCCGCGGCCTTGTTTCAACTTCGATCTTTCTAACCTCTGTCAAATTCTTCTAGTAGTATCAAATCTCCTACCTCATCTTCATCTACACCACTTGCCTTTCTATAATATTGCCTTCAAGGACATCTCCCTTGTATAGACCCTCTATATACTCATTCTACCTTCGATCTTTCCCTACTTTGCTTAGGATTGGTTTTTCATATGAGCTGTTGATATTCACATCGCTGCGTCTGTTTTCTCCAAAGGGCTCTTTAATTTTCCTGTAGGTCGTATCTCTCTTTTTCCCTAGTGAAATATGCTTCTAAGTCGATACATTTGTCCTTTATCCATTGCTATTTAGTCATTTTTAATATCCTATAAATCTCATTTTTTAAACGTTTGTTTTCCCGTTCGCTCGTTTCCCTTGCAGCATTTTTACATTTTCTTCTTTCATCAGTTAAATTCAGTATTGCTTTTGTTACCCAAGGATTTCTACTTGGTTAATAATCAATAAATTGTGGTCAGAGATCACATCTGGCCTTGGAAATGTGTTACAGTTTAAAGTCTTGATTCCTAAATTTCTGGCTTACCATTATACAATCAATCTGAAATCTTCTGGTGTCTCCAGGTATCTTCCACGTATAAAACCTTCTTTATGATTGTTGAACCAAGTGGTAGCGATGATCAAATTATGCTCTGTGCAAAACTCTATCAGGTTTCAGTAAAAGAAAAGTCACTCTACTGCACAATCGAAGATTCTGTGTCGAATTCCAAGGAAGACACAGCCTTTCGAGGAACCGAAGAAATGGCGTACTTCCAGGGAGTTCATTGCCTCCAACATTTTCACAAATGAAGAGCCAGGACGCGAACGTTTCTTATATGCTGACGACATTGCTTTGACAGTACAGATACACGATTCTGAAGAAGGAGAAGAGACGTAACAAGAGCTCTGGGAATGTTTTCTGATTACCATAACTAGAACCACCTGAAAATAAAAGCTCGCAAAACTCAGATCTGCGCTTTATACCTACAAAACAGAAAGGCAGGAAGGAAACAAAGTGTTTCGGGAAGCCATTACGCTGGAGCAGTGTTTTAGATCCAGATGCTTGGTGGTACACAGATCACTCACTTATCGGCAACTGTGCCTCAATACTAAACATAAGGTGTCGGAGGGAAATAATATCATCCGGAAATTTGTTGGGGGTATTATTAGGGGCTGTCAAATGAAAGCGAAACAGAAAGGGAAAAAGTAAGTGAATTAGTATTTCAAAAGCAATCGGTGTAACTGTTAATACATGTATCCCACTGTGAATGCAGGTGGTCACTGCCTTCATGGAAAAATGTTTCCGTTTGCCTACGCAGCCGTGATTGTACATAGGCGAGCATCTCTTCGTCCGAAGCAAATCGACGACCACAAATGTTTTTGTCAGAGCTGCCAAAATGTGGAAATCGCATGGGGAGAGACTGAGGCTATATGGAAGATGTGTAAGGGTTTTACAGCCAAACTTTTGCAGTGTAGTCGAAAAAACCTTGGCAGAAGTTTTGCTGGTAAATCCTTACACATCCTCGATACAGCTCCTATCTTTCCCCATGCGATTTCCAAATTTTTGGAGTCCCGAAGAAATAAATTCGTGGCCTTCAATTTGCTTCGTACGAAGAGCTCCACATCTGGGTACAATCACGGTTCCGTAGGCAATCGAAAACTTTTTTCCAAGAAGGCACTGACCACCTTCGCTCACAGTGGGATACATGTGTTAATAGTTATGGCGATGACTTTTGAAATAATAAACAATTTTCCTACTTTTTTCCATCTGTCTTGCATTCCTTTGACTGCTCCTTATAGATGGGATGCATAAAATCATTTGGCCCATACTTCTTTTGTGGCACTCTGTTTCTCGGCTGGTGTGTATGCCTGCCCAGTGTGGTACGAGTCGGCTCACACGGAAGGAGTAGCAGCCCTCAATGAAACTGCAAGGCTAATTACTGTATGTCTGCAACCAACTCCTGTTGATAAACTTTACTACGTGACAAACACCGCTCCTACATACTCTGGAAAGCAGCAGTAAATGCCGTAAAGGAGACGGTCAAAAAAATTTGTCACACCCACTGCATTGATATACCTAGCTTTAAGTCTAGGAAGAGCTTTTTGTAGTTCAGGTTTGCAGTAAATACATCAGAGAAGAAAGCCACAAAAAACTGTGGGCAGCTAAACTAGTTCACTTCCAAGCTGGCCTAAAGATAGCGGGATGCGTACCTACTGCACCCAACTTGGACTGTATCACACGGGTATCGCTGAACAGGTTAAGAACGGGCTTTGGCAAATCTAAGGACAAACTAGTGGAATATGGATACTCTGTGAATATGGAGAATTACAGACAGTGAAACAATTGTGCTATAATTTTATGTTTCCCTGATTCGTGCAAGGGGGAAGGACAAGAACGTGCTTTAGTGCGCGTTACTGGACAAAGACTGATTTCAGTGTTGTATGTGTGTATATGTATAAACTCCTATTTCCTTACCTGAAATTGTAATTTTATAGAATAAGTGTATGCTCCTGACTCGAGTGAATATATAAATTCAAAATAGTCAGAAAATATTCCATAACAACCCCCTAATTTTTAGCGGTAGAGTTCGGGTTCACACCATATGCTTTTGTACGCTTTCCAAAATATTCTGGAAACATATTTTTCTGCTTGACGTTGACCCCTCTAAAGTATTGGTTGAAAGAACTCAACAGCCTCTCTTGTGTCTTTATGCTACCCATGTGTTCTTTTTTTTTTTTTTTTTTTTACGAGGGAACAAAACTACGTCGTTAAGGGTATAAATCCGGGGAATGCTGTCAACAAGACATGCTGTGTGGGAGCTGACATTATCACGACTAAGAATTCTGCAACGTTTTAGTTTTTTCCTTATTTTATCCATGACTTGCAGCAAACAAATGGACGTAAACCATTCAGTATTAACTGTTATTCGAAATCTTTAAAGTACAGGTTGCAACATGTCTTGCGTAATCAAGGAAAAAAGCGACAATTTTCTTCGTGCAACAATCTTACGTCCTCAGATGCATTGATTATTTTACCTATTTCGGTCGATATCTCTCATTTTAAGTTTCGTTACTTACAATCAAGATATTTGGGATCCCATGATTTTTCTTAGCTGAGCCTTCTTCCCTCCTTATCGGCGAGTAAACTAACGGACGAAGGCATGGAAATAAGTAGTTCATTAACACATATTTTCGATATCATTTTCCTCGGTAAATGCTATGGATAGGGTCTGAATGTCCGGACGAAAAGGAGCACATCTGGTTACAACCAAGGTTCCGCAGACAACCGTAAACATCTTTTCAAGATGGCATTGGGCGTCTTGTCTCACAGTGGGATAATTTTGGTATAATTCATCACATGTCAAACAGGTAGACGTCAACGTCACCTGCAGAATTATAACAGGTGTTTGAAATCTACTATTTTAGAGTGGATTTACCACAGTGCAGGAATAGCACCCCCTCCCATTCGAAGAGAAATTGCGGCCTATGGGGAACGAAAGAAAGTGGAACAAGAACAACGCCATACCCTGAGTGGGCATAAACAGCATTCTCAGTGACTGAAGTCAGTGAAGAGTTTTCTTAGAACACCAAAGGCGCTTACTACCACTGCTAAAAATGCCAGGGTGAGAATTTGGAGGGGTAAGACTTCCCTTCCATCTTGATGAAAAACTGTTTCTGAAACTCTGTCGCCAGGATACGACGACAAATGGATGACCTGGAAATCTTTGAATAGGCTGAGATCAGGAGTGGGTAGATCAAGGTTTAATCTGGAAAGATGGGGATACAGTTCAGAAAACAAAATTATGTGTCATTGTGGAGAAATCCAGACTGTCCAGCATATGCTCTAGTGTCAACTAACTCCCGCCTAATGTATTGCAGAAGACCTCCACTAAGCGACAGAAAGTGGACTGGAAGTGGCCAAATTTTGGTCAAAGACTCTGTGACATCTTAACTGTTCACCTACGTGTGTTCTCGAGAATAATAATAGCAATACATTGTAACGATAAACAGTGTTGATGTTCCACATTAATATTCATCTACGTGCATTACGTGTTGCCACTTCTCAGCATGTGGGGGTAAGTACAGCTCTCAGGAATAGTGTTGAATATGATCGTTTTGATGGACCAGATGTTACGGTATGAGGACGCATAATACCGCATGAGCATACTGACAGCGAAATCTTTGGACGGGTCACATTCACTGGTGAATATTATTGTTAGACTGTACTCCTTCCGCATGTGCATTCACCACTGACTTCGTTTTCACAGGCAACAATGTGCGATCACATCGAATTGCCCAAGTGGAAGAGCTCTTGGAACCAGAGGATGTTTTGCGAACGAACTGACCTACCGTTCCCCAGACTTAAATACGATGGAGGACGGTTGATATGCGTTGGGGAGGCGTACTGCAGCCCGCCCACAAGCACCAACAACAATGTCGCAGTTGTCAACCTCGGTGGTCGAGCGGTTCTAGGCGCTTCAGTCCGGAACCGCGCTGCTGCTACGGTCGCAGGCTCGAATCCTTCCTCGGGCATGGATGTATGTGATGTCCTTAGGTTAGTTAGGTTTAAGTAATTCTAGGTGTAGGGGACTGATGACCTCAGATGGTAAGTCCCATAGTGCTTAGAGCCATTAGAACCATTTGTCAACCACACTTATGGAGGAATAGAACGCCGTACCCCAAGAACTCCTTGTTAATTTTGTGGCCAGCACGGGTCCACGTCAGCTGAAAATGCGATGCTGTGCATGGTGGTCACACACCCTATTAAGAATCATGACCCGCCTTTAATATTGTCGAGGAGAGCATCATAAATCACCGTGAATTCAGTGTAATTAAGCCGAAATTGATGAACCGTGTTGTTCACATTTCCATTACGTTAGTAACTTATTTCGTTACGTAAACAGTGAACACTGTTAACTTGTCCAGCTATTCTCATATTAATAACAATTTTTGATCTGATCAGCTCCACTCCGTGTAGTTCCCTCACATTCGTTTAATTAGTTGAGATTTCCCTACTGTATTCTTTGTCCATCACGAGCAAATTATCTGTGGCACATCGTAATTTCTTTTCATCGTCAAATGCAACGAACGGTTAGTCTGTAAAACGGCAAGTGTTTAACGTTCCATACTGTGATACCTTGAAATTTACAAAAAATTGAAATGATACGGTTTAAATGCCATGAACGCACTCGATACACAAATTGTACATGACTTCCACATAGATTTTGATTAGATACTGAAACATAACACTGTGTTTTATACGCTGAAATAAATAAGTTTCTTTTGAGCCAGATTCGTACCCTATTTATGTTCTACACGATCGCTCAGGTGCTTCACCAGCATTATTTCGATCGAAGTTATATCTGCCTGGCGTTCCAGATAAATCATTATTTTGTGCAAATGCATTCTTGAGTCCTTAAGTAAGTGTCTTCAGTTTGAGCGTCAGCTTTGTCAGGTAAACCATCATCACTATCGTCGAGGACTGCAGGCGAAGAAACGGCGATAATTTCGGAAGAAATCATCAGTTTAAAATCGGAGTCCTCAGTTTCTTTTACGGCTGTCCCATTCCATTCCGCTGAAGTGCTACCAGATTCGGTAGCTATGTTTTTCAATAGTTCTACTCAGACCATGTAACTTTTTGCCCCTGGACAATACTAACCTCGTTCCCTACGATGTCACTTTACACTTGCAATAAACACGGGCAGTTCAATAGTGCTCAACTGAACGTCAACTTGTTAGCTGATACAGGGACAGGATATAAGTATGGGTGTTGATAAAAAATAAATTTAACAGTAATTATCGTCGTCCATTATTGCTACTAATCTTTACGGATCGTCATATACTGTGCAGCTCAAGTGGTTCAAATGGCTCTGAGCACTATAGGACTTAACATCTGAGGTCATCAGTCCCCAAGACTTAGAAGTACTTAAACCTAACTAATCTAAGGACAGCACACACATCCATGCCAGAGGCAGAATTCGAACCTGCGACCGTTGCAGCAGCGCGGATCCGGACTGAAGAGCCTAGAACCGCTCGGCCACAACTGCCGGCGCTGTGTAGTTACTGCACAAAAAAAAAAGCTAAATGTGCGATACAGAAAAACACAAGATTGAAGATTCAAATTAATGGGGCTGAGATGAAAGACTTTTCAAAAGAATGGTTCAAATGGCTCTGAGCACTATGGGACTTAACTGCTGTGGTCATCAGTCCCATAGACTTAGAACTACTTTAACCTAACTAACCTAAGGACATCACACACGTCCATGCCCGAGGCAGGATTCGAACCTGCGACAGTAGCGGCCGCGCGGCTCCGGGCTGAAGAGCCTAGAACCGCACGGCCACTCCTAAAAGACTTTTCACTGGACCTAACGTAATTCTGAGACCCCACATGTAATTTCACAGTCGACAGTGCGTTGTCTTCTATCACTCACGTCCAGAAACAAGAATAACCTGTGGTTAAAATTATTACTCTAAGTGCATTTCCCAATTGCAAAGGTCACGAAACATGAAATAAATATAATTTCATACCACATTGCCCGTTTTCCAACGCCCCGATTTATATCTTTAACTATAGTAAAATGGTGATCACTAGGTGCTGCTTTCCTATTTCGTCTTTAGGAAATTATTCTGTGCGTGTTTACAACACATAATACGAAAGAAGAAATGAAAGATGGTTTATTGCTTCATTCTGCAGCAATGTAGGTGATAGCGAAGATCGCATTATGCGTAATTCAGTTCTCTCTGTATCCGCACGTCTTTGTCTCGCAGTCTGTGGATTCCTAGGCGGGCGTTTTCCCACAGTGGAGGGCCATGTATATATATGACATCAGCCAATTCAGATGTTAACGGGGGCCCCTTGTCTATACGACGTACGGCGGCCCGGCGCAGTCCCCCTACCCTTGCCTGTCGCGCTGTCGCATAAAACAAAGTGGACCTCCTACCTGCGAGAACCAATTCAACCGGGCCATCCGACCCCCGTCCTGCTCCATAATTTACCACCCTCGCTTATTCATCCCCCCATTGTGGCCCTCGGGGCTCCCACTGTGCGCGGGCAGTATCGGAAGACAATTGTTTGACAAAGACTGTCCCCGCGAATCGGAGACAAATATCATCATTGGACCTCGCTCGCGCCATCCGCTGTATATGGGCCCTGAAGGAATGTGCAAGTCAGCCGTATGTGGAAATGGGAGCCGCACCTCAGGAAGCGCGAGAAGTGGACAGGGGGGGGGGGAGGTGGGGGGGGTTATGCGGCAGGCCACCGGCCGAGCCTCGCTCTCTGGACGGCCCGATAACGTAATTTGCTCTCATTTGTATCCAAAGATTTCCATACGCACAGCGCGGTATTCATCAGGCTGTGCGCTCCTGCGGTGGCGGCAGCGGCTAGCGGACAAATGACAGTCGGCATACCGGAGGGCCATACCGCGTCTGGGAGGGCCGAAGCGAGAAGCAACGGGATACGGAGAGCCGCTGATGCGTAATCTGAGCCAGCCGATAGCAGTGGCAGCGCGGGGGCGGAGGCGCGCAGTGGAATACCAGGGGTGTGAAACAAAGGCTCTGCCGTCTGTCTTACGTCCTCAGCCCAAGACAGCGCCGGGGACCGAATCGACGTGGCGCATCTTGGAAGATGCTGCTGCTGCGGTAGACTAACAAGGGCACCTATCCATCGCACCCCCCTCAGATTCAGTTATAAGTTGGCACAGTGGATAGGCCTTGAAAAACTGAACACAGATCAATCGAGAAAACAGGAGGAAGTTGTGTGGAACTATGAAAAAAATAAGCAAAATATACAAACCGAGTAGTCCATGCGCAAGAAAGGCAACATTTGTATTTTGGGACGGGGTAATATGGACCGAAACAAAAAACACATCCAGTACACATGGGCTCTAAAATGCACACCTCAAGAGCTAAAAGCACTGCCAGGATGAGATTTTCACTCTGCAGCGGAGTGTGACCTGATATGAAACTTCCTGGCAGATTAAAAGTGTGTGCCGGGCCGAGACTCGAACTCAGGACCTTTGCCCTTCGCGGGCAAGTGCTCTACCTGTGGAGCACTTGACCGTGAAAGGCAAAGTTCCCCAGTTCGAGTCACGGTCCGGCAAACAGTTTTAATCTTCCAGGAAGTTTCTAAAAGCACTGGTTCATCGTCACTACCTTGGAACACATCAATTAATCAACTGCTCATAGAACATGTTTACTGGAATTTTTTTCTTATTTTCGGCCTTGTTACCTCCTCCCTTAACACAAAAAGCAAAGAGCTTTGAAGAAGAAGAGATGTTTTATAATAGCAAAGATGAACAAGTGCATATCGCTCTTGAGGTACGCATTTTAGAGCCCCTGTTTACTAGACTTTTTTCTTGTTTTGGTGTAAGGGACCTGTCATCAACGTATAAAGGAAATAGAGTTACACCATGTTTGCTATTGCTGTCGTGCCGAAAGGTCCTTAGAAGATGACATAATATGAGTAGTAATAGTAATCGGAATACTGCCCCACAAACTACCATCCTGACGTCGGGAGGAGACGTACTACAAACGCCTTCCTTATTGTATCATATGTGAGCAATGATAGAACTCAATTACAATAAATGAAAAATGCTAGTTTGCTTTTGTTCTACGGTACACTAGAGCTTTTCATTTATTATAATGTTATTCTAGCAATAACCGACGGAAGATTCAGTTAACATGACTCAATTACGGTTCTTGCTGTCTGTCACATCAAGAGCTTGAAACGTCTAACTAGAACACTGATAGGTGCCATATAGTGATGCCAGACAGACAATAATGTGCGTGGATCTTCAGCTAAAATTGTCGTACTACAGGCGCTTGGTATTAGGCATTATATGTAGCTGAGGGTCGTATGTATTTCGTCGGGATCTCTTGTTTCAATTTTTCCCACAGACGAAGATCCAATGTGAGCCAAGTTCAGCCTGCAGACCCCTTTTTTTTCTCCGAACGACCGATCCAACGATCTCCAAGCGCCCTGTTAAGAGGCTCTATGGCAGTCTGCGCAGAATAGGCGTGGCATGCGTCACGTTGATACCACACGTATTGCCTTTCTTCCTGTGGAATGTCTTTGACAGTGTATCTATTAGGAACTGTAGTACCTGTGACTGTTTAGAATGCCACCAATGAAACAGGGACCAATGACGCAGTTCTTGAAAAGACCACACCACAAGCTGTCAGACCGAAGTTGTTGTTTATTTAATTCTCTCAGCGACTGTTTTCATACTGTTTTTCGAGGACGGATCTTGAGGACATGGCACGATTAGGACATGTTCCATCACGAAGCCAAATCATTTCTCTAACTGTTTGAGGACATTCGTCTCTAACGAAAACCGTTTTCCCTTTCTCGACTTCCTTTCGTACGGTCAAAGCTCGAATAGCTTCATGAATATGCTGCCTGATCGCTGCAGCAGCAGAGCACAGCTCGATAAGCTCCAAGCGCACATTTAAACACACGGAGTAACGTGTCTGCTCACACTTGGTACGCCGGCACGTCTGTGGAACCTACTCTTCCGTCGGCGGATAGCGTTTCGCGGCGTTGTCACCTTGTCACTATCTGATGAAGTGCCATACGTGTTGTATCGATGAAGTCCTCAATGAGAGCTATTTCTAGTGCTACAGAAAAAAGTATACAGTTCCATGACACTGAAAAAAAACTTTGGTGAAAAATTGGGCATGTACAAAGAAAGAGATAAATCATACGTCAGAAAATTCGCATTGAAATTCATAAATACATTGTGTCTCAAGTTGACGGGATGGAACGCGATCACACTGATAAAGATATCTTTTTGAAATTTGACTGAATTTATCCTCGGGTATGTTTTTTATTTTAATTTATTCTTCAGTTATCGTGAAAAAGAACCTCCTAACAAAACTGCATCTTCGTTTCTAATGTCCACGATTTTATTATTTGGTCGAATTAAAAAAAACTATGCTATTACTCCGTTTGCTGTATCCTATAAATTAAGAAAATTGTTTGTTATTCATTTCGGATAAGATTTGCAGTTTGCAAGACTTCCATCACGGACGCACCTCGTCTTGGGTATCGCAACTTTAATACCTCAGATGGGAGGCTTAATGACCACTGACTTTCTTTCAAAAAAGAATCAGAAAATGCTATCCAAACTTTACATTGATTACTTCGACGGTTTTCCAAAAATATCGTAAAAATCGCTTACATTATAGGCTGGCTGAAGAGAATGGAACCTTAACTTTCGTTAAAATATAGTTTCAGCAAAATTAATTCTCAAGTGTCGACGTGTGAATTTTATTAGCCTTTCAGAGTGCATAACTTTCGTTACCTTAACGGCTACAGGTCATGGAATGGTCACACGAATTAGCGTAGTCACCAATACTTTGAGGAAATGCCAATTAGGATCGTTCCAAATGGCCGTCGACTTCTGTTGCCTCCTCTCCGTCTGTACGGAAGGTCGATTTACAAGGCAGGCAGCATGCTGACGTGAAGTTGAATGCCACGAGAAATCCTTCTTATAAGGGAACCTCCCCATCGCACCCCCCTCAGATTTAGTTATAAGTTGGCACAGTGGATAGGCCTTGAAAAACTGAACACAGATCAATCGAGAAAACAGGAAGAAGTTGTGTGGAACTATGAAAAAAATAAGCAAAATATACAAACTGAGTAGTCCATGGGCAAGACAGGTAACATCAAGGAGATTGTGAGCTCAGCAGCGCCTTGGTACCGTGGTTAGCGTGAGCAGCTGCAAAACGAGGGTTCCTTGGATCAAGTCTTCCCTCGAGTGAAAAGTTTACTTTCTTTATTTTCGCAAAGCTATGATCTGTCCGTTCGTTCTTTGACGTCTCTGTTCACTGTAATAAGTTTAGTGTCTGTGTTTTGCGACGGCACCGCAAACTTACAGTACGGAAAATATTCATTGACCTTGTTATTGAAGTCGCGAGCTATATTTGCTGGATTCATATTGCCCGCGGAATACATCTCACGTATTTAATGCATTCTCGTCCAAAGTAGCGAACAGTCAACTGCCAGCCGAGGAGCCTCGTTAGCAGGAATACTCTCTCTCTTCCGTGCGCTGTAGTCGACTGACGTCGTGTGTTTCGATGTTTGTTTAGGTGTAGCGTCCCCATACAACGGCGCAGTTACCTCGGTTAATAATTGTCTGAAAATAAAAAATTAAACTTTTCACTCGAGGGAAGACTTGAACCAAGGACCTCTCGTTTTGCAACTGCTCACGTTAACCACGGGACCACGGTGCTCCTAAGCTCATAGTATCCTTGATGTTGCCTGTCTTTCGCATGGACTACTCAGTTTGTATATTTTGCTTATTTATTTCATAGTTCCACACAACTTCTTCCTGTTTTCTCGATTGATCTGTGTTCAGTTTTTCAAGGCCTATCCACTGTGCCAACTTACAACTAAATCTGAGGGGGGTGCGGTGGGGAGGTTCCCTTGTAAGAAGGATTTCTCGTGGCATTCAACTTCACGTCAGCATGCTGCCTGCCTTCTAAATCGTCCTTCTGTACAGACGGGGAGGAGGCAGCAGAGGTCGACGGCCACTTGCAACGATCCTACTTTGTATTTCCTCAGAATATCGCGAACTTTTATTGGTGACTTCGCTAGTTTGTGTGACCTTTCCACGACCTGTAGCCGTTAAGGTAACGAAAGGTATGCACTCTGAAAGGCTAATAAAATTCACACATCGACACTTGAGAATTAATTTTACTGAACTATATTTTAACGAAAGTTAAGGTTCCATTCTCTTCAACCATCCTATAACATAAGCGATTTTTACGATATTTTTGGAAAACTATCGAAGTAATCAATATAAAGTTTGGACAGCATTTTGTGATTCTCTTTTGAAAGAAATTCAGTGGTTATTAAGCCTCCCATCTGAGGTATTAAAGTTGCGATATCCAAGATGAGGTGCGTCCATGATGGAAGTTTTGCAAACTGCAAATCTTACCCGAAATCAATAACAAACAATTTTCTTAATCTATAGGATATAGCAAACGGAGTAATAGCATAGTTTTCTTTTAAATTTGACGAAATAATAAAATGGCGGACATTAGAAACGAAGATGCAGTTTTGTTACGAAGATTTGGTCACGATTAAATTAAAATAAAAAAACAGCATATTACTCCTTGCCGACATACCCGAGGACAAATTCAGTCAAATTTCAAAAAGATATCTTTATCAGTGCGCTCGCGTTCCATCCCGTCAACTTGAGATACAATGTATTTATGAATTTCATTGCGAATTTTCTGACGTATAGTTTCTTATCTCTTTTTTTTTGTACATGCCCAATTTTTGCACCAAAGTTTTTTTTCATGTTCATGGAACTGTGTACTTTTTACTGTAGCACTAGAAATAGCTTTCATTGAGGACTTCGTCGATAAACACGTACGGCACTTCATCAGATAGTGACAAGGTGACAGCGCCGTGAAACCCTGTCCTCCGACGGAAGAGTAGCAAGTGTGAGCAGACACGTTACTCAATACGGTCCGTGTGTTTACCTGTGCGCTTGCAGCTCATCGAGCAGTGCTTTGCTGCTGCAGCGATCAGGTAGCTTATTCATGAAGCTATTCAAGCTTTCACCGTTA
The DNA here is from genome assembly GCF_023864275.1 of Schistocerca cancellata. NCBI lineage: Eukaryota > Metazoa > Arthropoda > Insecta > Orthoptera > Acrididae > Schistocerca > Schistocerca cancellata. The sequence continues at coordinate 73,514,877 of NC_064634.1, read as the reverse complement.
GTAAGTAAGTCGAGAAAGGGAAAACGGTTTTCGTTAGAGACTGTAAGTAGGCTGTTTATGTTTTCTTATTGGCAACGTTACGTAGCGCTCTGTATGAAAATAACTGGCTGTGCTGTGTGCAGTCTGTGGCTAGTTTCCATTGTTGTCTGCCATTGTAGTGTTGGGCAGCTGGGTGTGAACAGCGCGTAGCGTTGCGCAGTTGGAGGTGAGCCGCCAGCAGTGGTGGATGTGAGAAGAGAGATGGCGGAGTTTTGAAATTTGTAATACTGGATATCATGAACTGCTATATACATTATGACTTTTGAACACTATTGAGGTAAATACATTGTTTGTTCTCTATTAAAATCTTTCATTTGCTAACTATGCCTATTAGTAGTTAGTGCCTTCCGTAGTTTGAATCTTTTATTTAGCTGGCAGTAGTGGCGCTCGCTGTATTGCAGTAGTTCGAGTAACAAAGATTTTTGGTGAAGTAAGTGATTTGCGAAACGTATAGGTTAATGTTAGTCAGGGCCATTCTTTTGTCGGGATTTTTGAAAGTCAGATTGCGTTGCGCTAAAAATATTGTGTCAGTTTAAGCACAGTCATGTACAATTGTTCAAAGGGGACGTTTCAAGACGAATGGCGCCAAACAGTTAGAGAAACGATTTGGTTTTGTGATTAAACTTGTCCTAAACGTGCCATGTACTCAAGATCTGTCCTCGAAAAACAGTATGAAAACAGTCGCTGAGAGAATTAAATGAACAACAACTTCGGTCTGTTAGCTTGTGGTGTGGTCATTTCAAGAACTGCGTCATTGGTCCCTGTTTCATTGATGGCATTCTAAACAGTCACAGGTACTACAGCTCCTAATAGATACCCTGTCGAAGACATTCCAAAGGAAAAAAGGCAATCCGTGTGGTATCAACGTGACGCATGCCACGCCTATTCTGCGCAGACTGCCATAGAGCCTCTTAACAGGGCGCTTGGAGATCGTTGGATCGGTCGTTCGGAGAAAAAAAAGGGGTCTGCAGGCTGAACTTGGCTCACATTGGATCTTCGTCTGTGGGAAAAATTGAAACAAGAGATCCCGACGAAATACATACGACTCTCAGCTACATAAAATGCCTAATACCAAGGGCCTGTAGTACGACAATTATAGCTAAAGATGCACGCGCATTACTGTCTGCCTGGAATCACTATATGGCACCTATCAGTGTTCTAGTTAGACGTTTCAAGCTCTTGACGTGACAGACATAGTAAAAACCGTAATTGAGTTATGTTAACTGAACCTTACGTCGGTTATTGCTAGAATAACATTATAATAAATGAAAATCCTCTAGTGTACCGTAGAACAAAAGCAAACTAGCACTTTTCATTTATTGTAATTGAGTTCTATCATTGCTCACATATGATACAATATGGAAGGCGCTTGTTGTATGTCTCCTCCTGACGTGAGGATTGTAGTTTATGGGGCAGTATTCCGATTACTGTTTCTACTCATATTATGTCATCTTCTAAGTACCTTTCGGCACGACAGCAATAGGATACATGGTGTAACTCTATTTCGTTTACATACGTTGATGACAGGTCCCTTATACCAAAACAAGAAAAAAGTTTACTAAACAAGAGCTCTAAAATGCGCACCTCGAGAGCGATACGCACTTGTTCATCTTTGCTATTATAAAACATCTCTTCTTTTTCAAAGCTCTTTGCTTTTTGTGTTAAGGGAGGAGGTAGCAAGGCTGAAAATAAGAAAAAAAAATCCAGTAACCATGTGCTATGAGCACTTGATTAATAGTTGTGTTCCAAGGTAGTGACGATGAACAAGTGCTTTTAGAAACTTCCTGGCATATTAAAAATGTGTGCCGGACCGTGACTCGAACTGGGGGAATACAGGTAGAGCACTTTCCCGCGAAAGGCAAAGGTCCTGAGTTCGAGTCTCGGCCTGGCACATAGTTTTAATCTGCCAGGAAGTTTCAGATCAGGGCACACTCCGCTGCAGAGTGAAAATCTCATTCTGGAAGTGCTTATAGCTCTTGAGATCTGCATTTTAGAGCCCATGTGTACCGGATATATGTTTTTTGTTTCGGTCCATATTACCTCGTCCCAAAATACAAAGAGATTTCAGTAGAACAAATTTGTTTCACAGCAGGGAAGATGAACAGGTGCTCATAGCTCTTAAGATATGCATTTCAGAGGGAACATGTGTACAGACATTTTTTCTTGTTTTGGTGTATAGAACCTGTTCTCAATATCTGCAAAGGTAATTTAGGTAGCCCCCGTATAGCTCCATCCAAAGAAAGTCGGTGGCATAACTCTGGAACTTTTTTTTTCCCTCACCAGTACCAAGCTCTTCATCCCAGAGTAGCACTTGCAACGTACTTCCTCAGTTATTTGCTGGATGTATTCTAAACTCTGTCTTCCTCTACAGTTTTCGCTTTCTAGAGCTCCCTCAAGTAGCCTGATGTCTTAACAGTTGTCCTATCATCCTGCCCCTTCTCCTTGTCTGTATATTTCACATATTCCTTTCCTCTCCGATTCTGCGCAGAAGCTCCTCATTCCTTACTTTAATGCCCGCATCTCGTGGTCGTGCGGTAGCGTTCTCGCTTCCCACGCCCGGGTTCCCGGGTTCGATTCCCGGCGGGGTCAGGGATTTTCTCTGCCTCGTGATGGCTGGGTGTTGTGTGCTGTCCTTAGGTTAGTTAGGTTTAAGTAGTTCTAAGTTCTAGGGGACCGGAAGTAATCATAGTGAATTGTTACAAAGATGGGAAACCAACAGGTATGAACAGAATGGAATTAGAAAATAGCGGAGTAGTATTAAACGGTACGACTTGTGATTTAGCAGGCCCGATATTTCGTCTACCAGCTACTATCACTGATACGACCACACCTCAGTTGGAACACCTTACGAGTATGTAGTACTGATCCGTGAAGCCGTTAGAGGTGCTACCTACTCAAAACTTAACCTTCTTAAATAACACTCTGAACCCAGACATTCTGCTCTCACTGTACGGACTAGTAGCAAAGCAGAAAGGAAGAATTACAGCCAAACAAACGTTCCGACACAGGAATTCAGTGACAGACAACATCATAGACAACATCTCCCAACGCTGTAGTGGTTCTGATTGCGATTTGTGTAAATGTCTTCTGTTTTAAACGAAAGTCAGTGTATCGCTCAGATTCACCTGTGTATCAGATACCCGTTGATTGGTTTGTAAATAAAACTTAGACATAGTAATGGAATTAGGTGTAAACTAATAGATGAACCTATAAGTATACGAATGACTGTGCGGCGTGTATGAACTGACTTACGAAAAGGCCTATTTTATCGCTTCGATACATCGGTCATTGAAAATCACCTACATTAGCTTTAAATGTCTGCGTAATTATCATTCTTTGGTAAAGTGCAATAACAAATTTCAAATTTGATTTTGTTTCTCCACAACCAACAGAAATAAAGATAAACTAGTTCATAACTTAGATTTAAAGAATTGAGGCATACAAAAAATCTAGAATTTGTAAAGAATTGTTCCACGCACCACAAATTTTATGACTGCCAAACTCATTCGAGTTTCAATTCAACCTAAAGAGAATACATGGACGCATGCAAACCAAACAACCTAAACAAATAAACTTTTCTAGAACGAGATTTTCACTCTGCAGCGGAGTGTGTGCTGATATGAAACTTCCTGGCAGATTAAAACTGTGTGCCGGACCGAGACTCGAACTCGGGACCTTTGCCTTTCGCGGGCAAGTGCTGGTTCGCAGGAGAGCTTCTGTTAAGTTTGGAAGGTGGGAGACGATGTACTGGCAGAAGTAAAGCTGTGAGGACGGGTCGTGAGTCGTGCTTGGGTAACTTAGTTGGTAGAGCACTTGCCCGTGAAAGGCAAAGGTCCCGAGTTCGAGTCTCGGTCCGGCACACAGTTTTAATCTGCCAGGAAGTTTCAAATAAATTTTTCTGTTTACAAACATTTCATAACAGTAACACAAACACCAATATGTCTCAAGTTTTTCTGATAAAAATGAATTTAAATGCCACTACCGACCACCAACATGGCTTACCATTCCGCCTTTTTCAGACCACCAAGCTGAAGTGAGAAGTTAGACCCAACAAGTCCCAGCTCTCTGAGAACTTCGCACGTCTTCCAGGGAAGTGAGTGAGAACCTAGGACACATAGTACGTTTTGCTAGGTCAGCGCTTCTTACGAGGTACTTTTGTTACTACTTTTCAATATTTTCTTGGAGTAATTTCTGTTTTTCTTGTCTCAGTCACACTTGCCTCTATCTTCAGTTACTATTTGTCTCGTCTGAACATTAGTTTTTTTTTTCAGCCATCAGCCTTCTGACTAGTTCGACGAGGCCCGCTACGAATTCCTCTCCTGTAACATCCTCTTCTTATAAGAGTAACACTTGCATTTTACGCCCTCGTGTTATTTGCTAGTTGTAATGTAGTCTCTGTCTTCTCCTACAGTTTTTGCCCTCTGCAACTCCATCTGGTACCGTGGAGGTTAACCCCTGATGCCTTAACACGTGTTGTGATCTTGTCCCTTCTTCTTGTCAGTGTTTTTCTTCTCCGATTCAATGGAAAACCACCTAATTCGTTATCTCACCAGCCCATTCGGTTTTCAACATTCTGCTCTAGAACACATCTGAAATATTTTGCTTCTCTTCTGTTCCGGTTTCTCTGCTGTCCACGATTCACTACTATAAAACGCTGTGCTCTATACGTACACGGCCACAAATTTCTTTCCAAAATGAAGGCGAATGTTTGACACCGGTAGATGTCTCTTGGCCTGTGCTAGTTTGCCTTTTATATTCTCCTTACTTCGACCGTCATTGGTTATTTTGCTTTCAAGGTAGCAGACTTACTTAACTTCGTCTGCTTCGTGATCACAAATTTTGATGTTAGGCTTCTCGCTATTTCATTCCTGCTGCTTCTCATGACCTTTGTCTTCCCCTGGCTTGTTCTCAGTCCATATTCTCTACTCATTAGACTGTTGATTACTTTAAACAGATCACGTAATTCTTCTTCACATTCATTGAGGATAGCAATGTCGTCAGTCGATCTTATCATTGATGTTCTTTCACCTTGAATTTTAATCCCACTTTTGAACCTTTCTTTTATTTCCGTCATTTCTTCTTCGATGTATAGACTGAATGGTAGGGGTGAAAGTCTGAATCCCTGTCTTACATCCTTTTTAATTCTAGCACTTCATTCTTGCTCTTCCAGTCTTAACGTTCTTTCTTGCTTCTTGTAAATATTGTACATTATCCTTCTTCCCCTACAGCTTACACCCATTTTTCTCTCAATTTCGACCATTTTCCGTTATTAGGCACTGTCGAACGCTTTCTCTAGATAGACAAACCCGATGAGAGTATGATTTGTAGCAGTCTTGCTTCCATTACCAGGCGCAAAGTCTCTTTTCTGTCTCGCTGGAGCCTTTACCTTTCCCAAAGCCAAACTCCTCTTCATCTGATAGACCCGAAACTTTCTTTCCCATTCTTCTGTATATTACTCCTGTCAGTAGCTTGATACGTTTATCACGTGTTTCTCCTAGCTATAGTTTTTATTGTCGGTATGTTTTTCTTGTGATGGTAGATGGGAATGGTGGTGCCCGGTTGAGGTATGTGTGCAAAAACATTTAAGAACTTTTTTTAAAATTTCAGTGCAATAGAATGCATTTAAAACCAATCCCAGTCAAGAGAAGAAACCCCAGTAAACCTTGCAGTTTTATTACCACAAACTATAACAACCCCAGTGGACAATAATTAAAAGTAGACACTAGACAACAACACTTAGAGAAATTTAGAAGGATTTGAACTCACAATTTGCACAGTAGAATTAAAAGAAATAGCACTGAGATCGTGTGTTTGTAAAGGGTGCAATTTTTTAAAAGTATATCAGCATCCAAACCTCTCACGATTTCAGATACACGTTGACAGTTACACAAATCCAGCTTCAAATCATAATCAACAGAAATGTGAGGAAACACTTTAGTTTAAATAGGGTCCACGAAATACGCAATACACATAACAAGAACCAGGAAAAAACGTAAGAGATACTTAGATCGTTCTCGAAAGAACTGAACAGGAAAGGTTTGTACCAGAAGCGTTGACTTCTACTTTGGAGAAAACGAAGTTAATCAGACGTCCGCAAATCAGTGCATCTTGGCCCGCAACAGATATTTAGTGAGCGAAAAAACCCATACAATTAAAATCCAGACGGATCGATCACACCTCTAAATCATTCACTGCCAGTAAAATCTTTTGCCGTGTCCCATTATCGCCAGGTCGAGACAAGCAGCAAACTGTGTGCCCCCCCCCCCCCCCCCCAGCACGGGTTGTTCGTCAGATGTTTCCCTGTTGATCGCTAGACAACAACTGAGGCCGCCACTGGAAGCAGCTCCGTCGAAGGAGGCCGTGGAGCGCCCCTTCACCAGCTGCGACCGCGCCGGAGTTGTAGGGCGGCTACTCAAAGTGGCTCGCAGAAGTAACGGAACTGAAACATCACAGTTCTAATGAACTCCGTTCTGTGATGTGCTGAGACAGTACTCGGTGCGTCGTCTTTGGTAACCACCTCATGGGAGGACCATAAGGCGTCCTCGCAGCTCACGGAAACTCACCTGTACCAATGTCCTCGCCTTCTGGGTGGTCACTTGAGAGACTTTACGGTGTATCTGATCCGTGGGGAGGCGCACTGTTTCTTGGCTACCCAAAACGTCTAAATATTGGTTTTTAATTCTTTGGAGGGATGATCTTGTACCGTATAACGGGGACTTTCCGTAGTCGTGAGGTTCCTGTGGAAAAAATACTATGCTTAACATGAGGACACTGAAATTCCATCATAAGCCACAATCGGTCATTGAAATAAATTCTGTGGCGACGGGTACAACTTCATGCTTGACCATGACTCAAATTCGGATTTTCCTCTTTACGTGAGCAGATGCGTTAAGTACTTCCCGGCCAACCCAAATTTCCAACTTGTCGCCAAATACACTTGTAGCTTCCCCTGTCCATTGCTCTCATTGCTCTACGCTTCTCGCTGATTCCCTCAAGAGATAGGGCGAAGAGTGCATCTACACTGAATGATGATTGATTTCCGTCAGGTCGCATATATTTGTAAGTGTGGTGCCCGTTCTTTCAAACATGTTCAAGAGAACTGACACCACAAATGTATACATAAAAACAGTGCGTAACATACTCTACATTGCCCCGAATATCAAATCATCTGAAGTCCCCCAAATGTTATCTGGCTTAAGATCTAGCTCTTGTCCACCTTCCCCCCCCCCCCCCCCCCCCCACCCCAAAAAAAAAATTTAACTACTGGAGCAGACCGACAGATCAGAGCTAAATGCTGCCTAGTAATTCTCTCTTCCAGCGTAAAAAAAAAATGGTTCACATGGCTCTGAGCACTATGGGACTTACTGCTGAGGTCATCAGTCCCCTAGAACTTAGAACTACTTAAACCTAACTAACCTAAGGACATCACACACATCCATGCCAGAGGCCGGATTCGAACCTGCGACCGTAGCGGTCGCGCGGTTCCAGACTGAAGCGCCTAGAACCGCTCGGCCACTCCGGCCGGCTATTCCAGCGTACATAAAGTCAGTGATCACAGGAAAAAAATGATGCCGTCTACGAATGCACACTGGGGAAAAACTTACGAACTATATTGACACTCAAAGGACATTTATCTACAGATTGCGGGGTACTGTACAACTGCATTAAACATGAAATATGTATAAAATCCTAACACTATTTTTCCATAAGAGAAAACTGCGAGCGGCGTTCAATAACTAATGCAACGCATGTTTTTTCCTCGGCTAGATTCGGTTGAAAAAATGTGGAATTTGCTGTGGTACATAGTGGAATATTCTCGCTTCAGCAATTTATTTCCACGAAGTTCCGTTAGGTGGAGGCGCTATATGAAGCTTTCCGTCTCTAACGGATGAGCAAGCAGAGAGCTGTCACTGAGTTTCTTTTGGTGAGAAGTCAGAGTATTTAAGGTATTCAAAGACGCTTGGAGAATGACTACGGAGACCTGACAGTGAACAAAAGCACGGTGAGCTGTGGGGCGAGACGTCTGGCATGATACAACAAGGTCGCATAGACCTGTCCGATATCTCGTGTGTCGGCAGGTCGCACACAGCTGTGATTCAAGCAACATTGGAATGTGAGGACACTCCCCATGAACAATGAGGGATCTCTCCGCTGGAAGCATTACGTCTATGATGGGGAGATTACTGACGCAAGAAGACTTTATCTCCGACGTCAGTAGAGTGGTACCATGTGGGCATGCAGGTCCTTTCAGTAAGGTGGTGCAAGGCCGCCAAATTTAACGGAGATTATGATGACAAATAGTGGTTTGTAACCGAAAGAGTGAGGAATAATATGGTGTTTGGGAATCCTCAATAACACTAAGCTGATTTCAGAAAAAAATATGATGCTATGAAACGTCTCCTTAGAAAAATTATAAATGACTGTGCTTAAACTGACACACAATATTTTTAGCGCAACGCGATCTGACATTCAAAAATCCCAGAAAAGAATGGCCCTGACTAACAATAACCTATACCTTTCATGAATCACTTACCTCACAAAAATATTCGTTACTCAAACTACTACAATACAGCGTGCGCCAATACTGCCAGCTGAGTAAAAGATTCTAACTACTGAAGGCACTAACTACTGATTGGCATAGTTAGCAAATGAAAGATTTTGATAGAGAACAAACAATGCATTTACCTTAATAGTGTTCAAAAGTCATAATATTTACAAATTTACTCTTTCTGGCGGACAAACGTCCAGATCGTCCGCTCTTAAAATTCTGCCATCTCTCTCCCCACATCCACCACTGCTGGCGCCTCACCTCCAACTGCGCAACGCTATGCGCTGTTCACATCCAACTGCCCACCACTACAATAGCGAATATTTCAACAATTCCAACCAGCCACAGACTGCACACAGCACATCAGTGATTTTCATACAGAGCGCTACGTGGCTTTACCAACATAAAAACCTAAACAGCCTACTTACAATGCATTACTTATTGAATGCCCGTCGTACATGAATCATTAGCTGTTAGTTTCGACTGGCAGAGTCAGGGGACGCAGCAAGAACGCACATACGCTCATGTGCAAAGTCTCAGACGTTCACAGAATTACGGAAGATAATATTCTACGCTTTTTCGCAAATGTTGAATCGTCAAAGCTGGATTGTGCATCGTAGAGGAAAGAAAACATAAAACGTAATTAGATACATGATACATGAAGTGAATAGAGGTAAAGAGCAAGTTCTGCCCCATCTGAATGGTAGTAAAGGTATCACTTGCTAGAATCCCATTGTGATTATAACAAATGGCTTTGACGTTAGGCAGTGTTCCGTACTACAAAACTGTGAACTAATTCCCACCCAAAATCAGCTCTTAAGTGCGCACAGAAGTGACACATAATACTCACCAGCAAAGCGATTCGTATGCCACACGACTCTTCCATGACACTGTAACTTCTGCCCAAAATCCAACCTGCCCACCCACGAGGCACACGTACCAAAGAGCATGGAGTGTATGAACGAGCCAATCAATAAGACGAATTCTTTGGTGGTACATTTCCTCCAGTCAGAAGAGAAAAGAGACGTCACCTGTTTACTAGTTCTCAAATATTTTCCATCGGTTGACGTGTGAAATTTGAACGAGCGCGTCCCTCGCTCATTGCTCCAAGAGAGCCAAACGCACTCGCGCCTGTTACGAAATCTCACCCGGATAACGCCCCGACACGCCAACTGAGTGTCGGAGCAAGCTAGTATTGAAAATTGAATTTATCAGTTGTTTACAGTCCTCTGCCGCAAAGCCACACCAAGAATGTCCACCTGAATTCACCGATTAGCGTGCGTTTGCGATTACACCTACATACATTTTATTCGGCAATCACCCATGTTTAGGATGGGTTGTTGGTTCAAATGGCTCTGAGCACTATGGGACTTAACTGATGAGGTCATCAGTCCCCTAGAACTTAGAACTACTTAAACCTAACTAACCCAAGGACATCACACACATCCATGACCGAGGCAGTATTCGAACCTGCGACCGTAGCGGTCACGCGGTTCCAGACTGCAGCGCCTTAGGACTGGTGGCTGCACGAAGTGCTCAAAATCAAATGTAAAATAAATGAAAATAAAATACACTCATCTTCGGTTCCCAGCGTGATCATCCTGCGTGCCATGGGCAAATATGACAAAATACAGGCAGAGAATACATTATAACGACAAAGTTATATGAAAAATGGATTGGCTACCACCTTTCATATCGTTTCGCAAAGCATGTTGTAGCTGACTTTCAGTAACTACCCTTCAGTAAATTCACATTCCTTTCCTGTTAAATCACACTCAGACTGCGTTACAAATCATTTCTCGGGTCTAAAGTTCATGTATAAGGGACAGCAGAATGAAAAGGATACACTGGAAAACCCTAGGTGAAGTGTTTATTATTTCAAAAGTAACCGCCGTAACTGTTTACACATTTATCTCACTCTGAGACGAGGTGGTCAGTGACATTATGGGAAAATGTTTGCGGTTACCTGTGGAACGATGATTGTACCCAGGCGGGCACCTCGTCGAAGCAAATCGACGGCCACGAATGTCTACCTTCAGGGCTCCCAAAAATATGAAAATCGCGTGGGGAGGGATCGGGACTGTGCGGAGGATTTATAAGGGATTCCCAGCGAAACTTCTGTAGCTTAGTCGAGACAACCTGCCAACAAAATGCCCGCCAACTTGTTGCAGAGCCTATTTCTAATACGCTGCAGAAGTTTCTCTGGGAAGTGCTTGCAATTCCTCCGTACTGCCGTGATATTCATCTTTCCGGAGCCCTGAAGAAAGATATTTGTGGCTGTTGATTTGTTTGGGTCGCAGAGGTGCACGCCTGCACTCGATTATGGTTCCTTAGGTAACTTCGAACTTTTTATGATGAAGACACTGACTATCTTGTTTTACATAGAAATAAATGTATTAGCAGTAATCTTTGAAATGATAAACGGTTTACATATTTTATTCCTATGTGTCTCGTTTTCATTTGACTGCCCCTTGTAGTAGAGAGGATTAATTCGGTGCGTTTTCTATATACACACACTGACGGGAAAAAATTGCAACACCAGAAAATAACTAATGTAGCGTAATTAAATTTGGGGAATAGCTTTGTCTAGGTAACATACAGGACGAAAAGTATTTAAGCCGACAAACTCTGGGAGGTTGTAGGGGACATCAAAACAAATATTTTTCCCTAATGTCATTTTTCCGTATGAGGAGTAGTTAAACCGGTAGAGGAAGATTTCTCTGGCGGCAAATTAATTAAACCAACAAACACTTTTCCATTTTCTTATGACCAAAAGACAACGCATTAACACAACCCAATTTCAATTACAGTAGATTTTCAAATATGCCTCCATTGACACGTAAACAAAGGTGACACCGTCTGATCATGTTCTGACATGGGCAGAAACCCCAGGAGTATCCTGAATTGTTCCTGCTGCTGCTACTATCCGGGCAACCAGATCCTCTTCTGATGCAACAGGAGTTGCGTAAACAAGGTTGCGCATCTCTCCCCAGACAAAAAAGTCCATAGGGGACATATCTTGGAATCGAGCAGGCCATGGTACAAAACCACCTCTGCCAATATAGGTTCTTGGGAACCGTCGGTCCAGAAATCGACGCACACGACGACTGAAAGGTGCCGGCGCCCCGTCATGTTGGAACCACGTGCTTTGTCTTGTAGGGAGCGGGTAGTTGATAAACCCGCTGTGCAGCTCGTCCGTTGTGGTGCGCTACGTAGTACACACCAACCATATGAATGTACTCACTGCAGGTGTATCTCTCCATTAGTAAACAGAGGAAATGCACTACTACACCGGTGGGCAGCAGTTGCTTACAACTGAAGAGAGTAATAAGCCCTCTACAAACTGAAGATCGTAATACGGCCTCTAACAACTGAAGAGCGTAACACGGCCTCCACCGGTTTAAATAATCCTCACAGGAAAAAATGACATTAGGAAAAAATATTTGTTTATATGTCCCCTACAACCTCCCAGAGTTTGTCAGTTTAAATACTTTTCACCCCATATTTAACTGCAATATCACAGGTTAATGTAAACTGCTGAAAATTTGAAATGCTGGTACATTACGAACAGGGCTAACCGCCAGAAGCTGAATGCAAGCATTAGAAGGTCCATATATTGCGTTGTACAGGTGCCCTACGTTTGTGGGATGGAGATTCATGGCTTTTGCACTTGGCCGGTCAATACAGAGACGCTTGCTGCTGCTCTTGGATGATGCTGGAGTTATCGCTCGAAAATGTCCTCTATGTCTTCGGTTGGAGACGCATCTGGCTATTGAACAGGAAAAGGCAACATCTCGACACTATGTACAGCATGTTCAGTTACAACAGCAGTAGTATGTCGACAAGTGTTGTCCTGTTGGAAAACGCCCCCTGGAATGCTGTTTATGATTGGCAGCACAACAGTCCGAATCGTCAGATTGACGTATAAATTTGCAGTCAGGGTGCGTCAGATAACCACAAGAGTGCCCCTGCTGTCATAAGAAATCACAGCCCAGACCACAACTGCAGGCGTAAGTCCAGCGGGTCTCGCCCTAAGACAGGTTGTCTGCAAGCCGTCAACTGGTGTTCTTCTAACAAACACATGGCCATCGCTGGCCCCGAAGCAGAACCTGCTTTTATCAGAAAACATACAGACCTCCACCCTGTCCTCTCATGAGCTGTCGCTTGACACAACTGAAGTAGCAAATGGCGGTGGTATGGGGTCAGTGGAATGCACCCTACAGAGCGTGTGTCCGGGAGCTGTCCTTGACGTAACCGATTTGTAACAGTTTGTTTTGTCACCTTGGTGTCAACTGCTTCTCAAATGCCTGCTGCAGATTACTATGATACTCCAGTACCATACAGTGATCACGATGGTCTTTTCCTCTCGGTAGTTCGACCTAGCCGTCCGGGGTCGGGTCTTCTTGCGACCGTACTTTCTTGTGACCATCGCTGCTAGCAATCGTATACTGTGGCTACATTCGCGCCAAGTCTTTCTGCAGTATCGCAGAAGGAACATCCAGCTTCTCGTAATGTTATTACGTCTCGTAATCTTATTACACGAACTCGATCAAACTCAGTGAAGTGTTTGTCGCCTTAAAGACATACTTGACTAATATCATATCACCACGTCCGTTCTCAAATGCGACTAACGCTCGCAATCATTACAAAATGGCTCTGAGCACTATGGGACTTAACATCTGTGGTCATCAGTCCCCTAGAACTACTTAAACCTAACTAACCTAAGGACATCACACACATCCATGCCCGAGGCAGGATTCGAACCTGCGACCGTAGCGGTCACGCGGTTCCAGACTGAAGCGCCTAGAACCGCACGGCCACACCCGCCGGCGCGCAATCATTACATGTAGTATTTAAAGAAAACGTGATTTACATCCTCATAGTGGCGCTACTAGCGCCACTCTTAGGTGACTGGTGCAAAATGTGACTAGATATCGTCTTTCGGATGTAAAAGCACGCGTATGATATTTCGTTTATGTCACACAACTCCTTCTTGGCGCTGCGATTTGTGTCCCGTTCTGAGGTGTGGGGTTGATCTGTTATTCTGCGCAACGGAAGATGCAATTTCCACCCCCACACTACAACGGAAGTCAGACAGACGCTCCTAACATTCTAAGCTTTCAGCAATAAATATCTTCTGGAGTCGTCCGCTGTAAGGAAATGACACAAAAATTCACAAAGTTTCTTACTTAACTAGTGGGATACTTGGGTACTGGAGTAGTGCTAGTTAGTGTAAGAAAAACATGGAACTAACGAAAGTTATTATTTATTTTGCAAAAATTCTGAAAAATCACAATGGCACTTTTAGTTATGAATTGAACAAGTTATATCCTGGTTCTTTTCGGAATGTGAAATTCCCTCTCAGGGATAGGATTCGCTAATGAAATTTCTATACAAAGTTTAAGATGGTTGTTGACTTGGCAGAATGGCTGAGAGGCGCACCTACTCAACTTGAATAATTATCCTTTAGAATGTTGCTCGGTACGGTCGAGGCTGTCGCGTGTGAAATGCAGTGAAGTGTACTGTTGTGGAGGAAATATGGGACTCGCAATAGCTGTAGAAAACAATACCGTAAGCTGCGATGACTGCTGTCTGCGCCGCTTGCTGCTGACAAATAAGATAACTCTCGTTCTATCTGGATTGACCTTCGCCAATCAAACTCTCCCTATGCCTTGATGAAGTTAAGGATTCCTATTCGCCCCTAGTCTACCTATTGGCATGGTGTGCCGGTCAGATAACCAGTCCACCGCGATGCCAGTCAAGATTCGCTCGCAGGCGTTTAACTAGAACTCTGTCTGTTCACACCGCACAATAAGTGTGTCGGCCAACAAAGTGAATACGCTTAATTGCAAGGACTCGATATAGAGTAGCACTTCGATTCGCTCTCGGCAGAGGTGCTCTTCCAGTGAAGTACTGAGGAGAGACTTGTTCCTCGCTCCAAGAGGGACAACGGAACGGCGCCTCTCCACGCCAGACGTGAAGGGGTGTATCTTTCGGTCTCTTCCATTGTTCCTTCAGCTCAAGGCGTCAGAAATATCGTCTGCCAATCAGCATTGCTCTTCTAAAACGGGAGAATGACGTTTCGTTTAAGGTGACCAATCCAGAAACCTGTTGCATTGGCGTTTGGCGTTTGCTGTCTCCCTGTGAAAATCTATGAAACTGCATGCTATGCGTAAAGAATGCATAGGCTGGCCGCTCCCACACAATGTAGCGGAATTTGCTTTTAAGCCGAACACGGGGTTGTTCCCCCCTTTCACTCAGGCCGACGCTGTCTGCTATATGGGCGGTCACTGCCCGACATAGGCTGGGTCGTCCTCTGAAGGGACCGTCGTCCCGTTGTGCTGTTTCTCTCCCAAACTAAAAGCTTCTGTGACCGTCATGTCTGGAATGTATGTGTGTATGCCAGCCTCGAGTATTTCAACCACAGTGTGCTTACTTGTTAACTGCATATCGTTTACATGAATTCATACAACATTGACTTTATCTTATCGAGTTTGGGTTCGAATGAAGCGTCTTGATGTCCGGAATATGATTGTGAGGGCGGAATATGTAAGCAATGAAGGTCGGGAGACCACGACATCTTACACCGTTAGTCTATTTCATGTACTCCAAATACGAACAGATGGATATGCTTCGTACAAGCTGCCCGGATAAGTATAGTTTGTTTATTTGATTTGTTGACCGATATGTTTATTGAGTGTAGCATAGAGGTACTGTAGATCTGTAGATGATCAACACGGCTGAAACCGGCCATCGAAAATAAGTACTGTGATCGAGAGTGTGTTCTCAGACAATCTTTGGTATCCATAACTGCAGAGAGAAGATGACCTGCGACATCGAATTAATTAAAAGTTTTTCAGGATTCGGGACATGCTGGCAATGTCCACCACGAAGAGTAAGGCAGTCCGTATAACCATTTTTTTTGGTGAAAGATTATAGATGTCCTCTTGTTATACTTTACTGATGTTGGTTACTCATATAACATACGTAATCGATATCGGAATGCACATTCCATTCACACAACCTGCGTGATCGAACTTGTATCCTGAAACCAATGTTCTATGTTTTATAAACACTCATCAGTAAAGTGCAGGCTGAGAAAATCTGTAGACTTGCAGGTAATAAAACAAAATTTTACAGAATAGCCCCGAATATGTCGTCAGCAACGACTGTAAGATTAAAATCACTATTTTACTGTCACGAGTCTTGTATTTAAAAACATGAAAATGAAGTCAAACAGTAAGTCAGAAGTGGCGAACATGAAAAAGTAATCAAGAGCTATTATCCATAAACTGACAGGTTCAGGGACACCCTATTATACACATACTGTGGATCGCCGTAAGTTCTTCGTTTCAGGAACTCAATTTTGAAGTTACAATGGTTATTTACCTACCACATTGCTACATCTATCCAAAGCGTCACTTTCTTCAGATATACAGGGTGCTTGAAAGAGTACCATTTATTCTTGAGGTGGTAGTGTTGTTCAAATCTATAAGAAAATTTCGAGTAATCATTTGTCCGGAAACCAGTATCTCTTGACAAAAGTGTCGTTTTATTTGTGGCGAGTATTTTGTAGTATTCGCTGGCGAAAGCCCTCTTAATGTTGTTCAATGCGCCTGTCTGAATGGTTGTAATTCGTAAAACACTGATTGTGGCGCTGATATCAGTCGTGGTAGTGCAGCCATCTGTCACATCAACTTCGCATACACCGAGTTAGCAGAAAAAGAGTAGCAATTCCGTGCAGCGTGAAAAAAAACTGTACTATACTGTATTGTAAACGGTGCATTGGAGGCCCGCCATTCCACATGGAAAATTGCAGACATGACATTCAGTTATGGATCAGCCGACCGCAATAATCGCCATCCCCGCGAACTGTTTGACGGATGACATCTAACAACATAATAATGCATCTGCATGAATATTCACCAGGTTATTCCAGCGACATGCAGACGCTGGATCATTCGCAGCAGGGAAAACACGTTGCGGTAGGTCTCGCACAGTTCGCATGCCCAAGATCGGGAAACAGGAATAGCGACGTGCGGAAGATGATCCTGAAACACGTGTACGATGAAATGGTGTTGCTGTAGGTGTCAACCATGCTGTTGCAGAGTCAGTTCTGCACGAGCTATCATATGCAACACGTCCAAGCCCTTCGGCCGTCAGATCACCATGTCCGATTACAGTTTTGCCAATTGCTTCTACAACAGATCAATGAAGATTTGTAGTTCACAATTTGTATTTCATTTACAAACAACGCAGCAATTCCAAGACACGTCATACGAAATTACCACAATACGCTAATGTGAGAGGATGCAGATCCTTGATTAATGAGGGAAGTGAGACATCAACTTGGCTTCAATATCGGTTTATATGGACAGGAATAGTGGGTGGAAAACTCGTGAGTACATACATTAACGGGTTAGTTAGTTGATTGACTTGGGAATGAGTGGGTGGGGGGAGTGAGAGGGGCGGGACCAAACGGCGAGGTCATCAGTCCCATCGGATTAGGGAGAGACGGAGAAGGAAATCGACCATTTCCTTTCAGAGGAACCATCCCGGCATTTGTCTGAAGCGATTTAGGCAAATCACGGAAAAATTAAATCAGGAAGGCAGGTCGCAGGTTTGAACTCTCGCCCTCCTGAATACGAGTCCAGTGTGATAACCACTGCACCACGTCGGTTTGCAGAAAGACTGTGTACTTTATGCGTGATAGGTCATCGCCCCATTTCTACGGACGGTAGCACACTGAAACGTTGCATGGACGATGGACTGGTGGCGAACGTCCGTGAGCGTCGCCTTCCCTTTCACAGGACCTGAATCCGTTGTATTTGTGGCTGTGGGGGCATTTAAAGGCCTTGGTGCCTACCCATCCCATTAATAAGGCGCAATCGTTACAGGGTAGAAATGAAGCGACACAACTACACAGACAGGGCGTGAGTCGTGCTTGGGTAGCTCAGTTGTTGCCGACACGGTAGCTCAGTGTGATCGGTCAGAGAGCTGGTTGGCCTCTGTAGTAAAAAAAACTGAGTGGAAGGATCAACATACGAACCTGACCGGATGTCAAGTGACGTCCGCAACGACCAAACACAACGATCAATAACGAACAAAATGGAAAAAAAAGTTGGTAGAGCACTTACCTGCGAAAAGCAAAGGTCCCGAGTTCGAGTCTCTGTGCGGCACACAGTTTTAATCTGCCAGGAAGTTTCATGTCAGCGCACACTCCACTACAGAGTGAAAATCTCATTCTGGAAACAACTACAGAGACCTTACTGGTCTCATGCAGATATGATTTTATGTTCGTGTGTAAGGGGGAATTTAAAATAGACTGGGGCGGCAGTGAGAATTTGGATGCAGAAGGGAGACATGCCAGGGTAATCCATGTAGCTATGTGAACCGCTGTGGCAAGGTGGCTTAGTGAACGCTTTACAAACTGACGAATAGCGGGTGTACCTGGTTCGATTCCTGGTTTTAGTAAAGATTTTTACTCGGCGCTGTGATCTACACTCCTGGAAATTGAAATAAGAACACCGTGAATTCATTGTCCCAGGAAGGGGAAACTTTATTGACACATTCCTGGGGTCAGATACATCACATGATCACACTGACAGAACCACAGACACATAGACACAGGCAACAGAGCATGCACAATATCGGCACTAGTACAGTGTATATCCACCTTTCGCAGCAATGCAGGCTACTATTCTCCCATGGAGACGATTGTAGAGATGCTGGATGTAGTCCTGTGGAACGGCTTGCCATGCCATTTCCACCTGGCGCCTCAGTTGGACCAGCGTTCGTGCTGGACGTGCAGACCGCGTGAGACGACGCTTCATCCAGTCCCAAACATGCTCAATGGGGGACAGATCCGGAGATCTTGCTGGCCAGGGTAGTTGACTTACACCTTCTAGAGCACGTTGGGTGGCACGGGATACATGCGGACGTGCATTGTCCTGTTGGAACAGCAAGTTCCCTTGCCGGTCTAGGAATGGTAGAACGATGGGTTCGATGACGGTTTGGATGTACCGTGCACTATTCAGTGTCCCCTCGACGATCACCAGTGGTGTACGGCCAGTGTAGGAGATCGCTCCCCACACCATGATGCCGGGTGTTGGCCCTGTGTGCCTCGGTCGTATGCAGTCCTGATTGTGGCGCTCACCTGCACGGCGCCAAACACGCATACGACCATCATTGGCACCAAGGCAGAAGCGACTCTCATCGCTGAAGACGACACGTCTCCATTCGTCCCTCCAGTCACGCCTGTCGCGACACCACTGGAGGCGGGCTGCACGATGTTGGGGCGTGAGCGGAAGACGGCCTAACGGTGTGCGGGACCGTAGCCCAGCTTCATGGAGACGGTTGCTAATGGTCCTCGCCGATACCCCAGGAGCAACAGTGTCCCTAATTTGCTGGGAAGTGGCGGTGCGGTCCCCTACGGCACTGCGTAGGATCCTACGGTCTTGGAGTGCATCCGTGCGTCGCTGCGGTCCGGTCCCAGGTCGACGGGCACGTGCACCTTCCGCCGACCACTGGCGACAACATCGATGTACTGTGGAGACCTCACGCCCCACGTGTTGAGCAATTCGGCGGTACGTCCACCCGGCCTCCCGCATGCCCACTATACGCCCTCGCTCAAAGTCCGTCAACTGCACATACGGTTCACGTCCACGCTGTCGCGGCATGCTACCAGTGTTAAAGACTGCGATGGAGCTCCGTATGCCACGGCAAACTGGCTGACACTGACGGCGGCGGTGCACAAATGCTGCGCAGCTAGCGCCATTCGACGGCCAACACCGCGGTTCCTGGTGTGTCCGCTGTGCCGTGCGTGTGATCATTGCTTGTACAGCCCTCTCGCAGTGTCCGGAGCAAGTATGGTGGGTCTGACACACCGGTGTCAATGTGTTCTTTTTTCCATTTCCAGGAGTGTATATACATAAAAAGTTACAGGATAACAACACCAGTTCATGTGACACGTTCTGAATGGAATCAAGCGTATCTAAAAGAATGCACGTTTCACTGCGAAGAAATGATGAAGGAGGTGTTAGGATTAGAGTTGCCCAAACCACCGTATGGTACGTAGACTATCATAAGTAACTGTAGACTGCAGTACTTTTGCTAGTAGCGTTGGCGAATTAAGGTTGTATCTGCGTTAGCCGACCGGAGTGGCCGTGCGGTTCTAGGCGCTACAGTCTGGAACCGCGAAACCGCTGCGGTCGCAGGTTCGAATCATGCCTCGGGCATGGATGTGTGTGGCGTCCTTAGGTTAGTTAGGTTTAAGTAGTTCTAAGTTCTAGGGGAATAATGACCTCAGAAGTTAAGTCCCATAGTGCTCAGAGCCATTTGAACCATTTTGTACCTGCGTTACCTGTATGTTCGGTGTGTTGCGTAGCTATTGGGTGTTAGCTCCTAAGGATAATTTTCTTTACATATGTAACTGGTGTCTTACTAGATTGCCCTAACAACCGGGAGGAGTGAACTGTTTAGAAACTGAGTGAGGATGTATAAAGGTGTGGTTAACATAAGAAACATTTTTGCTGTACGTTTTTATCCTCCTGTCTGTTACTTGAAAGTAATCAGTATTTATAGTACAACTGAAATTGTCACGGCTTAACTCAGATTTCATTCGAAAACTGTTGATGTGGAATGCAAAACTGATAGTTGTTGCAGTAAAAATAAACAAGACACATTTGTGATTTAGTGCTATGAAACATAATTTCATTAACAAAAATATAAAATATCAAAAATCGCTCCAGTACTTCGTCAACTTATATAAAATACGTTTCTGTTGTTCAGTAACATCTTTCTCATTTATCAATAATAAAGGAAACATTCTATAGAGTACAAAATAAGAAAAATGTAATTAAGCGATCATCTAATTTTCATTACTTATAAAATGCATTCTATATTCCGAAAGAAAATAAAATACACAATGGACTAACTGACTAACACTGAATGATGTGCAATTCTAATTACTTGCAGAACAAGCAAAAAAAGAAAGAGAAGTTGTCAGCCCCCAGTTTCTCTCTTATACACCCATTGTGTTCCTTTCTTTATAATTGACAGAATGCTACCGACATTACTGGCAATTCTATCATTTACTACGTCATTTATACAGTGTACCAAAAATACCGAACAATACTCTTGGTAGGGCACAACGCTAATCAGGACGTACGGTAGCCACTGCAGCACTTCCTATAGTATCAACTTCTACATAGCAGACAAATAAGAATTAGAAAACAGATTAGCTGAGATATGTGAACACGTACTATTTCCGGACATATCATATCTTTGCAGCAGATGGTGCATGTAGCAGCTACAATTGCAACAATGTAGGCTTACAGTTCAACATATCGCTGTTGTACCCTTCTGCGCCAGATTCGACTGCCTCTCAAAATTTAATGTCGCATTCGTCCGCCATTTATAGACTACACTTGGACTCCGATTCCTTTATGCGCTCCGGTCGAAATTTACAAAACATAAACCAAAAGTTATCCCCAGTATCCGTTGTCTCATTTTTTTTCTCTTCTTGTTCCTCATCCCGAAGGCGGTTGATTTACTCTCAAAGATCGAACAAAGGTATTTGAAGGATAGCGTCCATTTACTATTTATAACATATAGTTTTCAATCAGCGGCGAAGGGCGGCAGTAAGTCGGGGGGGAAAGGAATGTCTCTGAGATTTATGCGGGTGCCGTGGCTGCGGTTTGATTTATCTGGCGCGGCTAGCATTTTAGCATCTGCCGTCCGCGCTCGACCGGACCGCCTAGCCTTTCTGCCGTGGCCTCGTCTCCGCCAGCGTGTGGCGCCTCAGCAGATACTGTGCAGAGGAACCACCGGCAGCCGCCAAAGCCCTCCTCTCCTACACCTACAGTTGCATCTCGCCCAACACTGTACAGCGGGTCAAGGGAGCGTACATATACATGGTGATCGAACGGAAAGTGGTCAGGAAAATATCTGATGCTCCTTAAGGCAGGCGACCCAACGTACATCATCCATCCAGGATGGAGACGTATGTCTTAAGGAGCATCAAATATTTGATGTTCCTTAAGCCAGGCTACCCAACGTACGTCGTCTGTCTGGGATCTTGATGTAAGTTGGGATCCCTGTCTAGTTTTGTTTTTACTTATATTTAGCGTTGTCGGTCACATATTGTTTTCAGGGAGGGTTTGAATTTTACGTACATTGTCTTATCACTCCATTGTTACCATTTACACTGTGATTGTGACTGCCTGTGTTTCAGGGAGTGCTTTGACGTCTGCAATGGAGCATGTTGATGTAAAGTACGAGGGCAGTTCAATAAGTAATGCAACACATTTTTTTTCTGAAACAGGGGTTGTTTTATTCAGCATTGAAATACACCAGGTTATACCCCAATCTTTTAGCTACACAACACTATTTTTCAACGTAATCTCCATTCAATGCTACGGCCTTACGCCACCTTGAAATGAGGGCCTGTATGCCTGCACGGTACCATTCCACTGGTCGATGTCGGAGCCAACGTCGTACTGCATCAATAACTTCTTCATCATCCGCGTAGTGCCTCCCACGGATTGCGTTCTTCATTGGGCCAAACATATGGAAATCCGACGGTGCGAGATCGGGGCTGTAGGGTGCATGAGGAAGAACAGTCCACTGAAGTTTTGTGAGCTCCTCTCGGGTGCGAAGACTTGTGTGAGGTCTTGCGTTGTCATGAAGAAGGAGAAGTTCGTTCAGATTTTTGTGCCTACGAACACGCTGAAGTCGTTTCTTCAATTTCTGAAGAGTAGCACAATACACTTCAGAGTTGATCGTTTGACCATGGGGAAGGACATCGAACAGAATAAGCCCTTCAGCGTCCCAGAAGTCTGTAACCATGACTTTACCGGCTGAGGGTATGGCTTTAAACTTTTTCTTGGTAGGGGAGTGGGTGTGGCGCCACTCCATTGATTGCCGTTTTGTTTCAGGTTCGAAGTGATGAACCCATGTTTCATCGCCTGTAACAATCCTTGACAAGAAATTGTCACCCTCAGCCACATGACGAACAAGCAATTCCGCACAGATGGTTCTCCTTTGCTCTTTATGGTGTTTGGTTAGACAACGAGGGACCCAGCGGGAGCAAACCTTTGAATATCCCAACTGGTGAACAATTGTGACAGCACTACCAACAGAGATGTCAAGTTGAGCACTGAGTTGTTTGATGGTGATCCGTCGATCATCTCGAACGAGTGTGTTCGCACGCTCCGCCATTGCAGGAGTCACAGCTGTGACCTTGCGGCGATGATGACACACGCTTTGCCCAACGACTCACCGTGCTTTTGTCCACTGCCAGATCACCGTAGACACTCTGCAAGCGCCTATGAATATCTGAGATGCCCTGGTTTTCCACCAAAAGAAACTCGATCACTGCCCGTTGTTTGCAACGCACATCCGTTACAGACGCCATTTTAACAGCCCCGTACAGCGCTGCCACCTGTCGGAAGTCAATGAACTATACGAGACGAAGCGGGAATGTTTGAAAATATTCCACAAGAAATTTCCGGTTTTTTCAACCAAAATTGGCCGAGAAAAAAAATGTGTTGCATTACTTATTGAACTGCCCTCGTAAGTAATGTTTCGTGAAGAACTTCTTCATTCTGGCATGTGAAACTGTTTGCAGTATATCTAAATATGTTTACAGAGATTTTCATTGGAGAAAAGTTGTTATCCATCGATTCACTTTATGTTTATGAAGTGATTGTTTCAGCCGTGTCCATATGGACACGCTGGGCAGTTGCAGGGCCAAAAATGATTTCGTTTCTTTTTCTCTTTTCATATCATAACAGAGGTCTGGTAGAATCTTTAGAGCCTGGTTTGACTATGCAGGATGTTTTAGACATCCTGTTTGAGCATTCAAACGCTACTCAGGCTGATGGAATTTACATCACGCCCTCTGATCCAGCAATCCTCACGGATGAGGATTCGGGTGATGAGGATGAAGGAGGAATAGCAGATAATCTCAGTCCTAGACAACTCCGGGCTGAAGCTGAAATAAGATTAACAGTCACACACACAGAAACAGATTTCAGAAATATAGATTACAGGAACAGAACTATGCAAAATACCTGGGTTCATGGTGCACTAATTTCAATTTTGAAGTCTTTTCCTGATCCATGCTTTGACACGTATGTTGATAAGTCTGCAGTGGAAATTTTCGAATTATTCTTTGATGACGATCTGACACAATTCCTAGTTGATGAGTCAAACAACTACGTACTTTTGAAGAACTTTCCAAATCCTAATACAACTTGTGAAGAAATGAGGTGTTTTCTGGGGATCCTCATTCTAAGTAGTTATAACTCTCTCCCTAATAATAGGTTACACTGCGAATCCAATTTAGACACACGAAACGATTTTGTATCCAACGCCATGAGGAGACATCGTTTTGAACAAATTCTTAGATTTCTGCACTGTAACGACAATAAGAAATTTGATGAAAAGGACAAGATGTGGGAAATTAGACCCTTTATTGAAATAGTAAGAAACAAATGTAATAAGCTGTTTGTTCCTCAGCAACATTTGTCTTACGATGAATCAATGATAAAATATTTTAGGAGACACTCTTTCAAGCAATTAATCAGGGGGAAACCGATACGATTTGGATATAAAGCATGGTGTTCATGCACTACTTCTGGATATATGGTAAATTTTTCCTCTTATCAAGGAAAATCACCCAATCCAAATACAATATATGAAGCACAGTTTGGTAAGGCTACTGCCCCACTCGTTGAGATGATAGATGATTTGACACTGGATGTAAAGCTATTGCCATTCCACTTTTTCTTTCACAAACTATTTACAGGTTTTTCTGTTCTGTCATACCTGAGAGAAAAGGGCTATGGAGCAAAAGGCACACTCAGAGAAAACAGAATTCCCAAATCGTGCCCAATTTCCTCAAAGAAAGCGCTGGTTAAAGAGGAAAGGGGGTATTTTGAATCCTCACTTTGCAAGGATGATGGTGTTATAGTCACAAAATGGGTGGACAATTCAGTGGTTACTGTAGCTTCTACCTGTGAAGGAGCTGAACCTGTATCATTTGTAAGAAGATATTCCGCAAAGGAGGAGAAGACAATTCAAGTACAACGTCCTCAAATTATCACAGCATATAATAAACACATGGGAGGAGTGGATAGGATGGATGAAAACATTGACATGTGCAGAATAAACATTCGAAAAAAGAAGTGGTATAGGGCATTACTTTCTTGGCTGATTGACGTATCTGTACATAATGCGTGGCAGCTGAAGAAAGGAACGTGAGCTAGGACTACTCAACCGGAATTCAGAAGAGAAATTGTGCAAGTTTACCTAAAAAGATATATGAATACCGTAAAAGGAGCAGGCAGGCCGTCTATCAGTCCTATGTGTGGATACAAATCGCGTGTTTCAAGTGATATCAGATATGATGGTATAAAGCACTATATGAAGAAAACTGAGAAGAAGAGAAGATGTGTTTGTTTGTACTGCAAACAGAAATTATCAGCTGTTCGCTCAAAATGTGGGAAATGTGATGTAGGACTGTGTCTAGAGTGCTTTGCAGTGTACCGTGAAAGTCAGTAAAACACATGATTTTGAATTATTTTGTGTATGGTGTTATAAATTGAATTGTAACAATTATTTTGTTCGAATTTTGCCTTATTTGTATTAAAAATCTGATTAATAGAACATATCTTCAAATGTATTTCAATATCATAGAAAATATTTCAAATATGCATCTGAGTGCCCAGCGTGTCCATATGGACACGTTATGTTACAGACTAAGACAGAGAAGAGTCAAATAATAGCTTATATGCACTACTTAGATGCACAAGAAGTCAAAAAAATGAAAATAAATTTAAATATCCAATTTTGAAAAATTCGGGCAGTTAAGGGTTAAGGATAACCAAATATTTTACGGACCAGATCTACACTGAGGTGACAAAAGCTACGGGATACCTCCTAACGCCGTGTCGGTCCTCCTGCTGGCCACCGTAGTGCAGCAACTTGACGTTTCCTGGCCTCAACAAGTCGCTGGAAGTCCCTCCAGTAATATTAAGCCACGCCGCCTCTACAGCCGTTTGTCTTTGCGAGAGTGTTGCCGCTTCAGGATTTTGTGTATGAACTGACCTCTCTATTATGTCACATGGGATTCCTGTCGACTGATATGGGTGGCCAACTATTCTCTCGAACTGTCCACGATGTTCTTCAAACCAATCGCGAGCAACTGAGGTCCAGTGTCGCGGTGCATTATCATCTACAAAAATTTCATCGTTGTTTGGGAACTTGAATTCCACGAATGGCTGCAAATGGTCTCCAAATAGCAGACTCAACTGGGACCCAATCCGGTGCCCACATCATTGTGGACCCATCACCAGCTTTCACTGTGCCTCGGATCCATGGCCCCGTGCGCTCTACTCCACACTCGAATCGATACTACTGCCATATGATATGTGCATATTACTGTCCCATAAAGGCAAACCTACGTTCCTAGCGTTTGTAGACTTAGAGAAAGCTTTTGACAATGTTGACTGGAATACTCTCTTTCAAATTCTAAAGGTGGCAGGGGTAAAATACAGGGAGCGAAAGGCTATTTACAATTTGTATAGAAACCAGATTTCAGTTATAAGAGTCGAGGGGCATGAAAGAGAAGCAGTGGTTGGGAAGGGAGTAAGACAGGGTTTTAGCCTCTCCCGGATGCTATTCAATCTGTATATTGAGCAAGCAGTAAATGAAACAAAAGAAAAAATTCGGAGTAGGTATTCAAATCCACAGAGAAGAAATAAAAACGTTGAGGTTCGCCGATGACATTGTAATTCTGTCAGAGACAGCAAAGGACTTGGAAGAGCAGTTGAACGGAATGGATAGTGTCTTGAAGAGAGGATATAAGATGAACATCAAAAAAAGCAAAACGAGGATAATGGAATGTAGTCGAATTAAGTCGGGTGATGTTGAGGGTATTAGATTAGGAAATGAGACACTTAAAGTAGTAAAGGAGTTTTGCTATTTGGGGAGCAAAATAACTGATGATGGTCGAAGTAGAGAGGATATAAAATGTAGACTGGCAATGGCAAGGAAAGCGTTTCTGAAGAAGAGAAATTTGTTAACATTGAGTATAGATTTAAGTGTCAGGAAATCATTTCTGAAAGTATTTGTATGGAGTGTAGCCATGTATGGAAGCGAAACATGGACGGTAAATAGTTTGGACAAGAAGAGAATAGAAGCTTTCGAAATGTGGTGCTACAGAAGAATGCTGAAGATTAGATGGGTAGATCACATAACTAATGAGGAAGTATTGAATAGGATTGGGGAGAAGAGAAGTTTGTGGCACAACTTGACCAGAAGAAGGGATCGGTTGGTAGGACATGTGCTGAGGCATCAAGGGATCACCAATTTAGTATTGGAGGGCAGCGTGGAGGGTAAAAATCGTAGGGGGAGACCAAGAGATAAATACACTAAGCAGATTCAGAAAGATGTAGGTTGCAGTAGGTACTGGGAGATGAAGAAGCTTGCACGGGATAGAGTAGCATGGAGAGCTGCATCAAACCAGTGTCAGGACTGAAGACCACAACAACAACAACAACTGTCCCATGACTTCTACCATCCATTGTATCCTGGAGTGGTAAACGTGAAGACGAAATTAACTTTCGCATTATGTTTTAGTGCCAAGTAACATAACTTAATGAATCTTGGACCGTACATAGAAAGAACTGCTACAGTTTAGTACAGTAGGTAACTGAAAGAAGTAAGCAATGAGACGAACATAAATAGAAATTTTGTACAAATACGATAATTACACTAACTCACCGCCCTCTGGGCATTACAAAAGACGGAACATAATTCTTAGTAGGATGTGTGATCACCTTGGACGGCAATGTGCTCTCTGCAACGGGGTCCCATGCTGGCCACAAGGTTGATAGGGAATCCTTGTGGTGGAGCTTTCCATTCCTCTCCAGCTCAGTTGACAACTGCTGGAGTATCAGTAGTGCACGTGAACGTGGAGCAGTATGACCCCCCCAGTGCATCCCATAGATGCTCGATGGGACTTATATCGAGGGAAAGGGCAGGCCCGTCCAGTCGCCGAAAGTCCTCACTTTTTAAAGGCTCCTGCAACTTCGCTGTATGATGTTTTTGTTATTAATAGAAGTGAAGCCACTGCCGAACGCACCCCAAATAGTCATACGTGTGGAGGTGCTGTGTCAAAATAACATTGACTCCTGAGTTTACTTTTTTCAAAGATTTTTATGTCAGATCACTCACAGAATTTCATGCCTTCCGTGCCATAACTGTTGAATCCTCGCTACTTGCCTTTACGTCGTCTCGTTGTCTCTGTAGAGCTGTACCATGGGAAGCAAGGAGAGGATGTTGGTTGGTGGTGGGTACCCTCGTTCTATGAGCAAACTGCACACAATTAACAACTGGGTTCTTTATTCATATACAGAGAGCTACTTTACTTAAGCTTCCATGTGATGTGGTACAAGCTGTCTGTTAGTCCACTGTAGCCTCACTGCTGTTGAAGTACGAAGTCCGCTATGAACACCATTTTGTTCACTATGTGCTGTCTGTCTCTGTGCTAGAGGCTAACACTGCGGCTCCATCTCAGTGACACGTTAGAACTCCACGGCCTCCAGACTCGAACAAACTGGCGTAACAGGCTCGATCTAACCGAAATAACTAACTGGCCCTCCGGTCGGCAGCGGCGATCTTAAAAACTGGCGGGCGAGAGGGCGCTGGCGGCGCGTTTCCAGCGAATTGTGACATCCGTTTGGATTCGTGACGTAACACACAAATATATATATATATATATATATAATTTATCAGCATAATTCTTTCTCTCAGGGATATTGTCTTTTCTTTTCACTATTATTTACGTGCATAAGTAAATATGAAACGGGTTCTTGAAGGGCCTCAGTTACTCATGTACCAACTTTAGATTTTGAGCGTGATGACTAAAAGGTAGTTGCCGTCAACTGAACTGAATGTAATATCGTTAATTTCTATTTATTGATTGCAAAGCAAGGCTTGAGAGAATTTCGATTGCTGCCGTGGAGCGGCCAAGATAAAACTTACCGAACTCATGGAATCTGTATAGTTTAAAAACATGAACTTTAACGTAAATTAATTATCTGTTGCAATTTAAAAAGGTACTTATAACGAAATATCTCGCATTTACAGTTACTGTTAACACTGAAAAATAAGTTAATACATCGGCGCGTAATGGCCGACCAGAGGCTGCATCGGAAGATGAGCTTCTCGCAGCGCAAATTACTGAAAATATGCTTATTAAAAATAATTAGCCACTGAGAGCATTTGAGGTGACAACTATTACAAAGAGATTAATTTTGTAATAATAATAACAAGTTTATTTTAGCAATAAATACGAATAACTTACATAAAATATGTGTAGCCGCTCAATGGCTGCCTTCCGTATAGCGAAACAAAACGGTGTGTGTACCATAAAATGCCGGCCGTGGTGGTCTCGTGGTTCTAGGCGCGCAGTCCGGAACGGCGCGACTGCTACGGTCGCAGGTTCGAATCCTGCCTCGGGCATGGATGTGTGTGATGTCCTTAGGTTAGTTAGGTTTAAGGGGCTCCGAAAAGGCTCAAAATCATGAAAAGTTCAATTTTTACTTTTTTGCGTTTTCTGAATCTGCAGACTATTACCCTTTAATAGATATATAATTTATTCAATTCCGAAGACTACAACTATTTTTAAATTTTTTTTGAAATGTGTTCTACATAGGCGTGACCCACTGTGGCGCTGTTAAACTGCTGTCAAATGGTGTTATTATTAACGTCCGTGTTCATCAGGTACATTTTAGTGATGTGAGATAAAGTAAGTGTTGTGGCTAACCTGTGATGGTTCAATATATATCGCTGGTGTGATTGTCGATTGTTTCATGTTTATTTACTCTGTCGTTATCTCGAAAATATTCGTAATTAATTCTGTTTCTTGAGTCTCTGTTTTGTTGAAGTATAATAATGAGTAAAAGTAAAGTTATTAGAAATCTTCTGAAGGCTTTTAAGAAAAGGAGAAATGTTGGAAAGCCAAAGGTATGTGTTATTACTGTAAATAATAACATTCTAACATGGTACGAGCGATGCTTGCTTTAGACAAGGAACGCCTTCGGGCTGCAGACAGGGCTGTAAAGAGTCTAGAAATACAAGCAGGAGTAAACAGGAGGAGGAACAAGAGGAAGCTGGAGGAGGAGTTTGCAGAGGATGAAGATAATCCATCCTATGGACCTGGAATGCACTAAAAAGTTAATCCAGTCTTTGTCGCTCGATTCCCAAAACTTTTATTTTCTCATACTAATTACATGTTTTCTAAGGATCTTCCAAACATATTTGTTTCAAACTTTCAGTAAATGTTACACAGTACCTTCTGCATAATTTAACACAGCCTTTTTCCAAAAAAACTGTATATTTTTGAATATATAAATAAAAATTGCAAAAAAATTTTGTGAATTTTCATTACAATTGAAAAAAAATCATCTTTAATAACTGAACTAAAATTTTGTAAAATCTCTGTGTTAAGTTGTAGCCCATATTCCAATAAATAATCTGTAAAAAGTTCAACTTCCTACCTCAAATACTTTGTGAGGAAAGATGTAATTTATAAGCGTTATTTTAACATTGCAAGTATAGGGAGTTCCGGAGCCCCTTAAGTAGTTCTAAGTTCTAGGGGACTGATGACCATAGCTGTTAAGTCCCATAGTGCTCAGAGCCATTTGAACCACTTTTTGTACCACAAAATACGTCCTTCCTCCTCGGCCGTACAATCACGTCTCTTTCGATCCTTTTTTATTTTCATAGACATTAAATAAAGATGCTATCGCTGCATATCAGTTGTTTCAAGAACATTAACTATATCTGTTACACTAATTATATTCATAAAATACGTAAACTACGATTTACAACCGCTAAAAATGTCAATATTTATGTGACGTACCGTCACAGAATCTACCGTTGGCCTGTATTGATACTCCTATACGCTAGCACAATAATAACTGGATCACCCAAACAGTTCGACAGATTTCGTGGGTGCATTACCATGGTTCCCTCTTCTCGCCACATGAGGGTGTCTCCGTCACTGTTGAACCTGATCGTTTTAGTGATACAGGTTTTATTGTGCGCATATGCATAATGTTGCATGGACGTATTGACCTACAAATCTTTGAAGACGATACACTCACTGGTCAACGATAAGGTGACTCTGTGTTCCTTCCTCATGTGCTTGAAATCGACCCTGATTTTATTTTTGTGTATGGCAGTGAGCGAACTCAACAGGTGGAGATGGTCTTGGAATGAGAGGATATTCGTTGAATGGACCGGCCTTCCGGATCCCGCAACTTAAATCCAACTGAGCACGTGTGGGATGCATTGGAGAGACGTAAGCAGCATAGCCGCACGCACCAACGATCGTCCAGCAGTTGTTAGCAATGCTGGTGGATGAGTGGCCAGTCCAATCTGAAGAACTTCTTACCTGTCTCGAGGCCAGCGTGGGAGCACGTTGCAGAGCATCTAGTGTCCCCTGTAGAGACCACACACCCTATTAAGAACCATGTCCCGCCTTTAGTAACATCCAGAGGGTCATCACAAATTGCGCGACTTCAGTCCAATTTATTGTGTTTTAATGAGTATCCTTTCCCTTCGTCGGACTGGGTATTTCTTTCAGTTACCTTACATACAATACTATAGAATTCCTTCCATATATGGTCCTACAGGTATTATCCATCTATGTTACATGGCAGAGACACATCATATGAAAGTCACCTTCCTGCATAAGTTATGAACATTGGTGTATTTTGACCACCGGTAAGGCTACATCTGCATGATTACTCTGCTGTTTACACTTAAGTGTTTGCCAGAGGGTTTGTGGTATCACTTTCAGGTTACGAAATGAAAATTAAAACAGCTGCAGTTTTGCATTTAATTGGTTTATGCATAAATAAATAAAATACAAAAGTGACGTCTGGAAGTGTTTTAATTGTTATTTAATACGAAACAGCCGAAGGGCTGGTAAACATCCAATACGAGGATAGACATACAAATATTTTCATTTTGTGTCTCGTCCGTTGCGCCCTAAAATAGCACGCGGAAAAAAATGGAATCCTAAATCTTGATTTCTCTTATTTTGTATGGTAGTCATTTCTCCCTATGTAGGTGAGAGCCAACAACGGATTTTGGCATTCCTCTTCCATTTCCGTTCATGGACGTTATGAGGCAAGAGAGACTGTCGGTCTCCCTCTTATGGACCTAAATTATTATAATAATTATCGTCGTCGTCATTACGTTAGATGTATGTTGAGGGATTTGGTATGGCCACTGGTCCGCCTCCCCAGTGAAAGATCTTGCCAAGAAAATTATCTTCCTACGTAAAATCATAAGGCGGGTCGAAGACTTCAATCCAGTCAATCGCCGACCAGTCTGGTGTAGAAAAACACAACATAATTAAAGGTGAAGTTTTAAATTTCGCGTTTAAAAATTCGTTCATGCAGGAAGACCGTGCAGACCCGTCACCGTCTGACCGGCTCAAGGACTTCCTTATTGAAGACATAGGGTACTCTTCGGCATTGCTCACTTACTTCGCATTTGTTGCCAATCTCTCGGCCAGTGCAAAGCCACAAGGTTCAGATGGCTCTGAGCACTATGGGACTTAACTTCTAGAACTTAGAACTACTTAAACCTAACTAACCTAAGGACAGCACACACATCCATGCCCGAGGCAGGATTCGAACCTGAGACCGTAGCGATCGCGCGGTTCCAGACTGTAGCGCCTATAACCGCTCGGCCACCTCGGCCGGCTAAGCCACAAGGGACTGGATAAAGATCCAGGTGAATCCTGCATATGGAAAGGGTAAATCATCGGAGCCCCAAAATTACGGACCAACACCGTTAACATCGATTCTCTTTAGAATTTTTTATCTTCTTTTAATTTCCAAAATAATAAAATTTCCTTGAAGCTGAAGAGCTTCTGGTCAGAAGTCTGGATGAATTTAGAAATCATTGCTCTTCTCTCGCGCCACATCCGGTGAACCATGGATGAAAGTGTACAGGCGGATTCCACATTCCTAGATTTCCAGAAAGCGCTTGTCAAAGTGATCCATTGCAGACTCTTAACGAAGAACATATCATACGGAATAGATTTACAGATACCGTACCTGATGAAAAGGCAGTATCTAGTTTGCCTGCTACCTCTCATTGTTATGTACAGTATTTAGGCGTGTACTTTTGAGTGAACTAGGAATAAGTCACCTGAATGATAAAACAGATCGCAACAGCAGAGGCATGTGGCAATGGCTCGTTTGAGGATGACGATTAACAATTTTCTTTTATTTACAGCCGCACGGCAGTTATATGAATTCGTCCGATGCTGCGACCTACGCAAACGATCAGTTGAACAAAATGTACGTGGGAAAAAAATGTACTCTGTACGCCTTCAGCTGTGAGAAGAATGAAGTCCGACCCGATCGTTTGCATATGGTGCGCTTTAGCATTTTCCATTTTTCGTGGATTTCTCTTAGGCTCAACTGATGATTGTGAATATGTGTACCGTAGCTATAATATTTCTTGTGATGGTATCAATCTGCAGCAACATGGACGTTATAAACGAGTTACCTTTTATGCAAAGAACCACCCTTCATTGTGTCTTACGATACCATTTCCATTGTAATTAGCAGCGCTCATGCAAAATAGGATCAGGTTTCTTTAGATTCTCTGCATCACCATTACTCTGAATGTGGTTCATTTTCATGAATTGTCGTGGACTGTACTGAAATAAAGACCTATCGTATTTCTTCCTGTCCTTGTCATAAGTGCCTTACTCACATTAAGTGTTCTTGATTCTCCGTACATTCCTTTCGACTTAGAAAAAAAGTGATCTCGAGATTTTTTCTAAATATATGGGACTGACTCTTGAAAGAAGTTAATTACAGGAGATTCTATTAGGAAATATATTGAAAAAGCTTTCCATCTACAAGGAGTTTACTATATTGGCAGATGAAGAATAGAAACTCGTATTTAAATGCATTCAGTGAAAAGTAAAATAATGTAGCGGACATATGATTTGGAGTGTTGGTGCTGGTTCAAATGGCTCTGAGCACTATGGGACTTAACAGCGGAGGTCACCAGTCCCCTAGAACTTAGAACTACTTAAACCTAACTGACCTAAGGACATCACACACATCCATACCCTATGCAAGATTCGAACCTGTGACCGTAGCGGTCACGCGGTTCCAGACTGAAGCGCCTACAACCGCTCTGCCACTCCGGCCGGTGTTGGTGCTGGGTTGAGAGGTGTGTACAAACTGAAAAGAAAAAGCATTTACTGACGTTCAGCAATAAAGTTGACAGTACCACCCCCAAGCGGTGTATGCGTATTCCACATTCAAAATCAAATGAATCATTTAAAGAAGTATAAGGCGCAATCAACCCACATTTAAAACACGGGAACAATTTTACCAAATACCACTTCGAATTATTATCGCTTCTCAATCTTCAGCTTGAACAACTATCTCAAGTATAACAGATTTACTTTGAAAAAAAAAATCGTCACTCCCTGAACTATCTTAAAAACAAGCTCAAGTCGTTCACTTAGAACAATCAAGCATCACGCCTCGCGCGTGCCCACTAGTACCTCAAGCAAAAAATACAAAAAACCCGTCAAATCCTTTTCACACGGTAATAATTATTAGCAACCAAGGACAAGTGTGCCAGAATATACAATAACTAACATCAGCGTTATTCCCGTTAGTAATAGCGCAATGCACAGTTACAGAAATAACACACATTTGAATAAATCTTATGCACAATGGCAAGCAGCGAATTGAACAAAGTTGCATAAATTTTGTGAGCCCTAGCTCACGGTGAATTAAAAGAATTTATACAAATTCCAGGTCGCCGATTGTCACCGAAATAACCATCTTCACAAACAAATCAGCAGCCGAAGGAAAACATCGGGACCTACAACACACAAGAGCTCTCTCGTTGACAAAGTTCTCCTTCGCACAAACTGGAACCGATTGATACCGACACAGAACAGTCTGTAGGCGGTACGTCCAGCCATTGGTCCAACCCGTGGCTACTCGGCACGTGGCAGAACCCTCCCATGGCACTGTTGTCACTACAGTCGATCCCTACTGGTTGCCTTCCGAACCAAGAGGAGACTTTGACATGACGCATCCACCGATGGCCGCCAGCCGGCCAAGTAAACTGTTGTTCACAATACTTCGTGCGGACGTCAGACGCTTTATCGAAGAATAAAACAGCTGTGATCGTTCGGTTCACAACACGTGAGGAGTTATAACGTTCAAGGCAGTGACATTCAACTCAAGTAGAGACAACTGGATGTTACGCTTTTTCTTTACAACGATGTACTGTAACCCGGAAATTACGTATTTTATCAGTGTGTTAAATCCTGCATTCATGTTGGTTGGGCTGTAGATAAGGGAGAGATTAATGTATTGGTAAGAATTAACTCCTAAATTTTCCGAAAAAATTGTACTAATAATATTTCCTAATGCACCTTCATCTACCCCTGAAAGTGGATACTTTTTTTTAGAAACTGTAAAACTAGTTTCAGGAGTTGGTCTGTAGTCAGAAATGGTGGGTAGCCATTCTAGTAGACTAGTTACAGTAGTACTTCATTTGCATTCTATCCAGTGAATAAATGCTGTTTCAAAACAACAACATATGGAGGATATCTCGGAAAAGTGTTGGTATTGCTACAATCTGTTGTTATAAATGACCAGAGACGTAATTTTGTTGGTTAAAGATGTACTTCAATTAAAGACGTTTGTTTGGAAAGCAATTGTAACCTCCACCAAACTTATCGACCTTAATGACAGTGAAAATTAAACCGCGTGTACCTAATGGAAATTTGGGAAAAGCAATCGTCACCGAAGTTAATCTGTCGGTAAAGAGGGAGGAAAGGGTTACATCAAAATGAAAGGAAAAAATGCAAATGAAATTGGTGGAAATTAATTTTGAAAAGGGTAAAGTTAATGAAGAAAGTAAATTTGCGGTCGTTACGTTAACAATTAACTGGTGTTAGTTAGATATATGAGATTTGTGGCCGAGCGGTTAAAGGCGCTACATTGAACCATTTTTCTTTTTTTTTTTTTTGAGATTTGGGGAAAATTACGGTCACCAGACCTATGGACAACTACTATAATAACTTGAAAAGAAAGGTTAATTCACATATAATTAGCACTAAAAGCGTGGAAACTGAAGGTTGACACGTGTTTTGTGAAAACTGAATGTTTGTCAGAAGTAATAAATTTCGCTACTCTCTGGTGTAATTTAGCAAAAGAAAAGTTAATTTATTGACTGAAATTAATTGTGAACTTTGCTTCTGAAGCACTACCAAATTAAATGAAATGAGGCTAGTCTTGGGCTACTTCAACAATCATCTCAAAAGCTACTTGAATCTACGCAATTTAAAAATAAGAGATTTAACTTTGATCTTGAATTAAATGATTTTGAATAATTAACAATAGTAAAATTTAGTACGTACAAAGCTGAGCTGCAGTCACAGATAAGCTAAAATATGGTAACAAAACTCGCACTCTTAATTTGTGCTTGTGTAATCTAAATATTGTAGCCAGCTATAAATGCTTTAACTGAACTTTGAAATTAAAGCAGTGAAATGGAATGATATTACTTTAATGCTGGCGTTTGCATTTCAGCGACACTAGGGTTGATTTCGGGAAAGGAAGGGACCCTGCTTGGTAATGCAATTGGGACAATGAGCAACAAAGCTAAGTTGCTGTATTTTAGTGATGCAAATGGAACAGTTTGAAAAGCTGAGGTCTGCCACACATTTCTAAGACTTAACGTGCTTTCAGTCTTCCTTGTTGGTTGATTGAAGGTTTGAAGTCGTCGATCGAGGAGGTGGCGACAATCACTTATTGTCGGCTGTAGCTGTCGCAGAAGCTGGATGTTGGCGCTCCTTCTTCTCGACACGGTCACCAGGCGAAACGGGCTCTTGATGTGTGCCAGCTAATGTTTCCCGTCCGCGACACCGTGCCAGAAACTATCATAGCAAGTCGAGCGCAATTACATGCTGCCAAACCACGGAAGCGCGGCAACTCGCGGGAGCGTCACTCAACACACTTGCTCCACCGCCCTACTTCCGCCAGACTGCTCTGCCCGCGCTCCACGCGGCAGAGTTAACACTACCCAAGATCCTAAACACCCTGCTTCTCCAAACGACCTATCGATGTAACCGTTCCATAGCATAGTTTTCCCTAGGCCAGACCCAGAGTAAAAATACAAATAATATTTACAAAACAAACCAATTATACATTCACATAATGCATAACTATATATATACAAATTGTAAAACAATTACAATATCTAAAGACACAGAAATGTCATACCTTCAGGTAACAAAATAAGGAAAAAATTTATAGTACAATAGATGGAAATAGGATGATATGCATTTCCGGCGTTGCAAAGTCTAAATCAAATAGTTTCTAAATTGTGTTTCATGCGTTACAGTTCGCTGAAACTAAGTTACCAGTATATCTGTTGCAAATGCGTCAGTCTTTTCTGTGCTTTTTTTCTGAGTGGTAGTTTGTTTTAGCAGACGACAAACGATTTTTGGATATTTATTCGCATTTGCGTGTTTCATGCTTATTTTGTAAGTTAATGACGATGACAGCTCACTTCTGAGAGAGAGAGAGAGAGAGAGAGAGAGCTCATACATGTATGTAACATCGAATATTAGAAAACATACTTCTATTAAATTGATAAGGGAGTCCCAGATCCGTTTAGAGAAGCGATGGGAAAAAAATATTACAGAGCGTGAACCAGCACCTTGGCTCCCTCTGTGCTTTGTAACTCCCAGCTTGTAAACATTACACCACGATGAACTAGCGAAATTTGTGCGGTATCTTCAACATAATGAATGCTTTAACCGTCGATAAGTCATTAAGTGACTTTTAATTATAACAAATCGTACGACGAGTGACGTGTTTTTATAAATCTTCATTTAGCCATTGCCTTGAAAATTTCGTAATATACGAGTTACGATAGGAAATTAAGGAATCCAATCCCGAGTGACCTACATCGAACGCTAACGAAAGTCAATAGCAGCTCCTTCAGTCTTCAGATGCTATGTGTGAGGCCAAAATAACGTTATTTTTACATGACTGTAGGTTACCACAGCCGGCTCCGTAAAGCCCCCAGCCTTTGCGGCACTCCATGACTTTATACGCACAGGGCGCGGATCCGGCGCTGACAGCAGTAGAGGGAGTTTGAATCCAGAGTGCATCACGATGGGATAGTACCGTCACATATTACGTCTGAGAACACTGACGAGTGTACGAGCGAACGATGCAATAATATGTTACAAAAGCCTATCCAAATCTACATGATAGATGTAGACGATACATCGTATAGTATGGGCGGCAAATCATATTCTGAAACTTCCTGGCAGATTAAAACTGTGTGCCCGACCGAGACTCGAACTCGGTCCCGAGTTCGAGTCTCGGTCGGGCACACAGTTTTAATCTGCCAGGAAGTTTCATATCAGCGCACACTCCGCTGCAGAGTGAAAGTCTCATTCTGAAATCATATTCTAATTGTTGCGAACCACAACCTCTTTCTTTGAATCCACGCGCAACGTTGAATACTGATAACGCTGATGAAACTCATTATTTACATCCCCTCTCCCCCCCACCCACCCTCGAATGTAATGAAAATTATGCGATAGTTTTCTGAGTTCGTCTCTCTACCTAGCGTCGAAATCTCCGACAGCGGCTCATCTTGACACATGAGAC
Organism: Schistocerca cancellata; assembly: GCF_023864275.1. Lineage (NCBI taxonomy): Eukaryota > Metazoa > Arthropoda > Insecta > Orthoptera > Acrididae > Schistocerca > Schistocerca cancellata. The sequence continues at coordinate 73,476,522 of NC_064634.1, read as the reverse complement.
TAACAAGACATAACTTTTAGCACGATAGTTATACATACTTAGATATAAGGACGGTGCTCTTCTCAAGCATTTATGACGTAGAGAGTTGTTGGATATCACAAAGGAGCGCCTGCCATCGAGCAGCAAGGTTAAAAAAACCGGCTAATACGACAGGTTAGAAGAGGTTGTTAGTACTGTACTCGAAGTCACGTTTCTAATAATCTTCCAAAAACGCTGGTATTGTTACAACAAAACATTTTTTTGTAAAGGAACAATAACAATCATGATAATCATAGTGGTACTCGAAATCTGTTGCCCTCGTATGGTATTCAAAGACTTGTAAAGTTTTGAATTGCTTTATCTCGAAAAATCTTCACAAGAGCATAGCAGTGGGTAGCTTTTGTTACATCTAAGTATACTATAAGACAAGAAACAAAGGAAAAAGAAAAAAAAAACGATCCACCACGAAGGAAAAATCCGAATGGGAAGGGAATAGGTAGATTTGATGTAATGTACAGACCAACAACTTATTAAAATTTCGGAAAAAATGGATGATTTATTTAAAAGAGATAGCATCACTAGGTGTGATAGTCAATAACGCGTTGGTGCACTTCTGACACCATATTTCCACTCTATTCTCTTTTTCTTTGTGTCGTTTATCGTTCACATTTTACTCCCGTATAAGGCTAGAGTCGAAACAAATGCTTTCATGAAAAACTTCATAACATTTTAATTTATATTCGACGTTAAAAAAATCACTCTTTTTCACCGAGGTTTTTCTAACTAATGCAATCTGTAGTTTATATTTTCTTTACTTCTGCCACTAGAAGTTACTTTGATGCCTAAGAATCAAAAGCCACATATTAATTTTTGATCTACATTCTCTAGAATTACGCTCAAGGATTTACTCATTTTTTATTCTGCTCATGTTTCTCTTACAATTTCTTTGGAAGACGCTATCCATTTCATTCAACTAAACTTCTAAGTCATGTTCGGTCTGTGACCACAATACAGTGTGTTTGGTAAACGTTACTCATATGATTATTCACACTGAGAGTCATGTAAACTCCACTGACGTGCAGAATGCAGTGAACTGTAAAAAAGTAAAAAAAATGCAGATATATTTTATTCCTTTTATCGTTGTAATATCTCAATATCTGAGAAATAACTGTAGTACAAAATTCGTCAAACTGTTTTTAACAAAACATAACAAGTTCCCATGTAAAATAACAAGAGTCGACTGTCATATCTCTTTCCATCCGTTCAGTTACTCACCGAATACTGACTCTAAGAACATATCAATTCATCTGCAGAAACTTCAGACTAAAGCATTTTTCTTCACTGTTAACAGTTGTTAAGTTATTATGGCGGCTTCTTTTACCTGCGCAAGCGTAGGTAGTAGAACAGCCAGTTTCACCTAGTGCCCCCTTCATATCTATTACACTAAACTGAATAGATTGAAAATCAGCTTCAGTTCTGAACGATATAGCTTTTATTGCGCGACTAGTTTCGAAGATCTGTAGCTCCATCATCGGGTGCCACGCAGTGGCGTCAGTCATGGATGTGGGACGGCTGGGACAGTTAATCACAGAAGATCTATATAGCACCTGCTTGCCATCTGAAAGCTTTGGGCCAGCGAGAGGAGCAACTGTCTCAACAGATCACAAGAGGTTCTTGAAAAGACGCACGTGGGGAAGGAGTACAGTATCATGGTGACTTTGATCAGTATTCAAAGATTTGAAGGTCGGTACACTCATACAATATCATGCCTCTACACTCCATAAAACTTGTAGCATCATAATGGTCATGTATGACAACGTGGACATACCCTCACCTGGCGCGATGCACCCTTGAACGCTGTCGAACATGGCTGTTTTGGTGATAGTTGTGGTGTCGCGATGCATAATGTTCCACAGGTGTACTGACTTCCAAATCAAGAGCGAGGTACAATTGTAAGACGTGTATATTTCTATTGTCTATTGTCAAACCACAATTTATGAAAGATGTTTATATTTTGTTAATAGGATTAAGTAGGAATAATTAATATTTGTCATGTTGGAAATAATTGTGGTAACAAGGAATGTCTGCACCAAAGTATTGTTGGCAGGAGAGACCGCACTTCAGTGTTCGTAGGAAGAGAAGTAAGCGAGATGTGAAGCGAGTTGGTAGCAGGTCTGAAGCGAGAGGTTGAGAGGAGCAGTGTGCCTGCCAGCCACCAACTATGATTTACAAGAGATTATAAACGGATGTACAGGGGCATCAACTATCTATTATCATTACAGGAACTAATATTATTGAATTATTTTCTTTGCTAAACTCAAGAATACTGAAGGTATGTTTGCGCAATGCTAGTTGTAAGATTATGTAAAAAGTAAGTCCCCTTTGAACGTTTGTAAAATCATTTCATTACCAACAGTAAATATTTGAAGCGTTTTCAGAATATAATTAATTTTTGCCAGCAATGTTGCATTACTGATTATAATCCATCCCAAAAACCATCAACCTAAAACTTTGCAAAAATTTTATTGTTGTCAAGAAAAAGTTTAACTATGAATTACGTAACTTCAGTCAAATTTATTAAAGAATAACGTCAGCTTTGGTAATAAATACAGCCACTTATTATGACAGCCCACCAGCAGTTAATATAGTAAACCAGGGTAAGTATATTCATGTCGCAGTTCGATGTAGCAGTCAGATGGCGATCCAGTAACGGTAAAAAAGGTAAGGAACAGTTTTGGGTTATTGCAGATAACGACTGAGGGCCACGACGACGACACATTCTATGTTTCGTCGAAATAACCAGAAAATCACTTTTAATAAGCAGCAATTAAATTTCTTTGCGAAGATTTAGAAAGAGAATAAATTTCAAAGGGAAGATTTCATTTGTTATTATTAAGCAAGAGGTAGAAATCCTAAGGAAAGATTTCATAGGTTATTGTAGAAGGGAAGTTTGCGTAGAAAAAAAGAGATATAGAGGAGACGGGAAGGTTTCACACTCACTGGTCAACGTTAATGTGAAACTTTAATTCCACTCGTGCGTCTTTTAAAAGTGCTTTCAGCCGTGACTTCATTGTTATGGTTACTAATACGCGACCACATGGAAGAGTGCATGTGGAGGACCTCTTGAAACCAGAGGATTTTCGGCGAAATTCTATCGACTAAAGTTGGGTACACTGTGGGAATCGTATTGCTGCACGACCACATGCACCAGTGATCATCCAGCAGTTGTCAACCTCCATGGTAGAGGAATGGAAGACTGTGGCTCGACAAGACCAAAGATTGTTTAACAGTAACGAAACTTGCTCTCTCTCTGATGTGTACATCGATAATATACAAAAACCCAAATTAACATGATCATCTTAAAAAAGAAGAGATGGAGAGACTGCAGGCATCTCCTGCTCCATCTCTCAGTTCATCCCTTCGTGCCTCACACTTCTCTTCCGAACTCATCCTCCCAACTCTTTATGTCCATCTCGTCCTCTCTTTGTCCATCTCATCTGCTCCTCTCGTCGACCACATTTTCTTCCCCCATCCCTTTGTCCACATCTTCCTCTCCTCCCTGCATCCATTTCCTCCTGCCCTCTTCCTTTTCCACCTGCCACTACCGCTCTACCCCATCCACCCTCTGCACCTCCCCTACTAAATGCGTATCTCTTCCTCCCCTTCCCTCTGTCTGTCCCCGCCTCAATTAACTCTCTGTCCATCCCCTCTACCCCACTCTCTTGACCAACTCCTCCTCTCTCATTTCTCTGCCCAGTTTATTCTCCCATCTCCTCTATCCTTCCTCTCTTTGCTCAGCCAAGCCCATCTACAGGCGTAGCCCCTGCAAAGCATGCCGATGCTACCCACACATCATGCCTCCTCACCCCCTCTCTCTTTCCCCACCTGTCCACACTTCCTGTCACTTTGTCAAACCGTTCCACCCTGTCTCTGTCCATCTCGTCCTCCTGTTATTCTCCGTCCACCTCTCTCATTATCCATCTGCCCACTCAGCCACGCTCGACCACACATGGAACTCCTGTAGATGAGGCTGATAAAGCAGGCTGATGCTTTTCCGACACAACTCCTTTATCTTACAAGGCAGCATACACGTTTGGGGCTGGAAAACCGTTTCTTGCTTGTGATGTGTACGCTGCACTGCAAAGTAGGGCATTAAAGGAGGCCAATACTATTTCCACGTAATCTGCATTTTGTGCAGGGCAGCCTAGATGCCCATATGCCAGGGACTGGAAAAAAATGCGGTTCTGCCTGTTTTTTCAGTGACTTTGTAGCCAGAATGTCATAAACTCCACAGAGATGACGGTCTAGAGGCCAACAGTTTCTGTACAAAATTTGGTTGAAATTCATCCAGGGGTTGGGGAGAAGATCACAAATGGCTCTGAGGACTATGCGACTTAACTTCTGAGGTCATCAGTCGCCTAGAACTTAGAACTAATTAAACCTAACTAACCTAAGGACATCACACATATCCATGCCCGAGGCAGGATTCGAACCTGCGACCGTAGCGGTCATGCGGTTCCAGACTGAAGCGCCTTTAACCACGCGGCCACACCGGCCGGCTAAGAGAGAGAGAAGATGACAGACATACATGCATACAATCTGCTTTAGATGTTAAAGAAATCTGCTTTGGATGTTAAAGAAATATCAGTGATCTGCAAAAGTAGTTGAGCCGTGGCTGGCCCATGTTATACTTTGCATTAAACCTTGGTCTATTCTGTGTTAGTCTCCCGCAGTTATCACGATTAACCTATCGTCTCTCCCCGCGAGTCGCAGCAGCAGCGCGTATCGACATTCGCACCTTTGTACTATCTTTGGCCTCGCGCTTATAGTTTTACGGCTGTGCCATGTGCGGGCAGTTGGTCGGTTGGCGTGGAGCAGCGAGGAAGTCTGTGGCGCGTATCTGGCCAGGGCCGCTGGCGGCGTCCACGCACAGTCGGATTGTGAGAGGCCGTTCCCATTGCTACGAGGTCCGTGGCACACTGATTCTGGACACGAAAGTTGAGCCTTTACATAATCTACCAGCCAGCCACAACTGTTCAAATTGGATCGTTTGAATTTCGTTGTGGGCTGTTGGGACATTCCCACGAGCAACAACATGTGCTTTCAAGCTGGTGAAAATCTAACCGCCCTCCTGTGGAGTTTAACTTAACTTGTTTATTTTTGAATTGAAGAACACCAGCGGAATATTCTGCCTTGTGGCTGTTAAAGTTCCGGTTACCTGCCCCTGCCGTTGACTTAAATTCAGGTAGTGTATTTTCCTCGTCGTGTTGTGGTATGTCCAGCACGGCGTGTAGTTTGACAGCTGAATGTGTAATTCGTTGTGGGCGCCTATACCTTCTGCGTTGTTCCGTTGAACTCGCTGTTGTGTGCCGGTCGGGTCGAGTGGAAGTTTTTCTGTCGCTTGGTCCGTTGACAGTCTGTGGGTTTGGTTGCCGTCGGATTGAGAATTGTTGGGCCTACTGCCTGTCTCACCTAAGCGAGCGTTAGTGTTTGGATTCAAGGCCGAACTTTCTGAGCGCCGTTTGATGTGCTGCCTCTTCTCATTTACCTTGTTGTTTATTTATGTATGACTTCTAGCCGAGTTTAAATTCAAGGTATGTTGCTCTTAAAAGGTGAGACTGTTTGGGCCTTCAGCCTGATTTAAAGAAATTTTAGGACGATGCCTTGCGCTTTTTAAAATTAAAATTCCTGATTTGAGCCTTAAGTTAATGGCCTTCAGCCGATTTTAAGTTAAAGTTCAAAAAAATGGTTCAAATGGCTCTGAGCACTATGGGACTTAACTTCTGTGGTCATCAGTCCCCTAGAACTTAGAACTACTTAAACCTAACTAGCCTATGGACATCACAAACATCCATGCCCGAGGGAGGATTCGAACCTGCGACCATAGCGGTCCAGAATGTAGCGCCTAGAACCGCTCGGCCACCCCGGCTGGCTTTAAGTTAAAGTTGTTTTGCCCTTAGGGCGTGAGATTGTTTGGGCCTTCAGCCTAATTTAGAGAAATGTTTTAAGATAAGGCCTTCTGCCTATTAAAATCTGTAAAAAGGGCAATCGCAGAAGTTATAAAGAAAAACATACACAAGAAAGGCAACTGCGAGAAAACCATAGGTAACAGAAGAAATACACTCATGTTCATATACATTAGTATACATTAGTATCTACATTAGTATCCATTAGTACCTCCTGTAGAAATGATTAGCATTTCAGTCACCTCGGTTCACCATGTGTTCTGTTGGCTAGCAGGCACAGGGTCCACCATGGACCCTGATAACCTGTTCCATGCGTGATGGTATCGATGCGTATAAAGCGCGAATGACGTCATGTTCTGTAGCCATCAATGCTGCATTCATCTGATTGCATGGTTCATATGTGGCGGTTGGCATTGGGTCACAATGCAGCACCCGTCGTTTCACCATATTCCAAAATTTTCGATTGGCGACAAGTCTGGTAATCTGTACGACCAGGGCAAAACGCAGACAGCCTGTGACACGAAGAAGACATGTGTTCGTGTAGCAACTTTTGTTCATGCATTTTCTTGCTGAAAGTAGCGTCTGGGGTGTTGTGCAGAAAACGTATGGCTACGGGTTGCAGGATGTCATTCACATAGGTCACACTGGTCCCAGTGGCCTGGACCATCAACTGTGATTTGTGGTTGTATCCAACAGAACCCAACACCATAAGGCCTCGGGATGGTGCTGTATGTCTTGTGCAAATGCAGTCACTGTGATGTCGCTTCCCCTGTCTGCGGCGGACCAAAATGCGGTCATCGTTTTCAAACAAAAAGATGCTGGATTCATCTGTTGCCATTCCTGTCCCCAGTTACGTCGTTCCATACGTCACTCCCGTCTAGCATTTTTCTTCACATTCATCAAAGGTAGGCGGAGAAGTGGACAACACGCTCGTAACCCTACACGTAATAAACGGCTACGGATTGCCATCCCTATTAGCGTACTATGTGTTACAATGTTCTGCTTTTGCGCCAGAGGCGAGGAGGTCGCAGATTTGTCCTGCACTGCTGTTTCGATGTCATGTCGATCTGCTAGGGGGTGGTCTGGGTGGTGTGACTTGACCCATCTCGCTGTGTTCTACGGAATTCCGTGAATCATTCTGCACACACCCGTTGCACTGTCGAAATACTTCGTCCCAGAAGAGTAGCAATTTCCCGGGTGGATACATCACACTCTCCCATGCCAATATGCGCCCTCTTTCAAACTCACTGATTTGACGGTACGGTTCGCTCATACGTCTGCGAGACAACCTAATATCTGCCCTAGTCACAGTGATCCATTACCTTCGGTTTACAGAGACAACTAGATCCGCAGGCACATTTTACCAGGAGGTGGTGTTGTGCGGCGATGTCGATGTTTCCGGCCGCTGTGGCCGAGCGGTTCTAGGATCGTCAGTCCGGAAGCGCGCTGTTGCTACGGTTGCAGGTTCGAATCCTGCCTCGGGCATGGATATGTGATCTCCTTAGGTTAGTTAGGTTAGTTAGGTTTAAGTAGTTCTAAGTCTAGGGGACTGATGACCTCAGATAATAAGTCCCATAGTGCTTACAGCTATTTTAACCATTTTCTGATACCGATGTTGACCTTGAACCTGCTGGCCGACATGGTTCAAATGCTAATCATGCCGATTCTGCTGAGAACCTCCTGGTTCCCCACCTAATTTTCAACATTTGTATGTAGCACGACATCTCAAATGCTTCGATTGTCCTCACTTCCGGTTTCCCTACAGAAAAAGTTTCACTACCACGCTATGTTGTGCTCCAAACGTGCATTCTCAGAAATTTATTCCTCAAATTAACGCCTATGTTTGATACTAGCAGACTTCTCTTCGCCAACAATAATATCTTTGCCTGTGCTAGTCCGCTTCTTATGTCCTCCTTGCTCCGTCCGCCATGGGTTATTTTGCTTCTTAAATAGCAGAATTCCTTAAATTCGCCAAACTTGTGATAGCTGACTCTGACGTTAAGTTTCTCGCTGTTCTCTATTCTACTTTCCATTACTTTTGTTTTTAGTAAAGACAGCCCACTGGTTGCAATGGATTTTATAGTCGAATTGACCATGGTTTCGACTATAAAATCCATTACAACCAATGGGCTGTCTTTACTATAAAAAATATTTTCACAGTTGCTGCACACAGCTATGTTTAAAGTTGTTCCATTACTTTCAAAAAAATGGCTCTGAGCACTATGGGACTCAACTGCTGTGGTCATAAGTCCCCTAGAACTTAGAACTACTTAAACCTAACTAACCTAAGGACATCACGCACATCCATGCCCGAGGCAGGATTCGAACCTGCGACCGTAGCGGTCGTGCGGTTCCAGACTGTAGCGCCTTTAACCGCTCGGCCACTCCGGCCGGCCATTACTTTCATCCTTCTTCGATTTATGAAATTAAAGTGAAATCCAGACCAGTAGCTGCTTACAGGGGTTGATAAATATCAACGGGGACAATTGATAATGTCTCAGTCCGCAATCTGTACTCATTAGACTGTTCATTCTCTCCATTCCATTCAACAGATACGGTAACCCTTCTTCACTTTTACTGGGGACAGCAGTAGGACAAGCGATGCTTCTCTCACATCCATTCACCTTGAATTGTAATCCCACTCTTGACACGTCTTCTATTTCTGTCATTGCTTCTTTCATGGTTAGATGGGGACGACACACCGCATTCCTGTCTTACAAACTTTTTAATTTCAACACTTCGTTCTTCGTCTCCCCCTTTTATGTTCCCTCTTGGTTCTTGTACGTATTGTATATTACAAGTCTCTCCCTATAGCTGACCACTACATTCTCAGAATTTCGAACATCTTGCACCAATTTACATTGTCGAACGCTTTGTCGATGCGACAAAACCGATGAATGTATCTTGATTTTCCTTCAGCCTTACTTCTGTTAACGAACGCGACGTAAAATTGCGTCTCAGGTGTCTTTACCTTTCGTAAAGCCAAACTGATAGTCATCTAACAGTTCCTCATCTTTCTCTTGCTTTTTTCTGTGTATTATTCTTGTCAGCAACTTTGTTGCATGAGCTGTTAAGCTGATTGTGCGATAAATCTCGCACTTGTCGCCTCTCGCAGTCCTTGGAACTGTGTGGATAATGTTTGTACGAAAGTCTGATGGTATATCGCCAGTCTAATTCTTTCTGCACACAAAATGGACATTAGTTTTGTTGCTAGTTGCTCCAACGGTTTTAGAATTTCTTATGTAATTTTATCTGTACATTCTGGTTTATTCGATCTTAATCTTAGAAAGCTTTTCTAAATTCTGATTCTGATATTAGGTCCCTTAGCTCTTCCCTGTCAACTCCTGTTTCTTCTTGTACCACGTCATCAGACAAGTCGTCCCGCTCATTGAGGCCCTCAATGCTCTCTTTTTACCCGTTCGCACTTTCCTCTGCATTTAACAGCGGAATTACCTTTCCACTCTTAAGGTCACCGCCTTTGCTCATGATTTCACATACGGTTGTTTTCAATTTTCTATATACTAAGTCAGTTCTTTCTCGATTTCTTCACATTTTTCATACCGCCATTTCGCCATAGCTTTTCTGCACTTCCTCTCCATTTCATTTCTAAGGGAGTTGTATTTCTGTATTCCTGAATTGTCCTGATCATTTTTGTACTTCTCTCTTCCGTCGATCAGCTGAAGTATACGCATATTCAGAAAAAAAACAGGATACCTTGAATGACTAAAGATAGGACGTCCATACTCACAGGAAATGTACAGGACAAAAGAAGGGACAGGATGACAGGACATCTGTTAAGACATTACGGAATAACTCCCATAGTACTAGAGGGAAGTGTAGGCGGTAAAAGCTGTACAGGAGCACAGAGATGGGAATGCATCCAGCAAATAATTGAGGACTAAGATTGCTATTGTACAGCTGTCGGTTTATTTTCTAATGTATTCGCAGTTGTTACATTTATTTACTTTTCCGGTCAACTGCTAGAGCCTGCACTTTCACCAGTCAGCTGGAGGCAAGTCTATACAGTTTTGTGGCATAACCACTTCGTTATATGCAACCCTATCATCTGCAAGCAATCTTAAAGACTTCCGACGTATTCTGCTAGGTCATTTATATACATTGTGAACAGTAACGCTCATATCACAATTCCTTGAGATACGGCGCTTTACATCTGTCGATTTTGTTCCGTTAAGAGCGACGTGCTGAATTCTCCGTGCAACGAAATCTTGAATCCAGTCGCAAACCTGGTCCGATACTCGGTAAACTAAATTTTTGTCACTAAATTTCTTGTTCCCACGTTTATTTTTCTATTATTTCATCTTTCTGGAGCTTTACTGAAAAGTTACTTCGCTACTTTTTCTTTATGTCTTTGTTATACTTATGATACATTTTCAGTCACAGATCTTATCCATATTTTAGACTCCATTCTCTCTGGGAACAATTTTAGACTACTGTACAAAACCACACGAGAACAGTTCCAGAAAAAAAATAAAAAGTTGGGGAAGTAAAGAAAATACTAGGTCTAATGTTACAATTATTTTTATTTGAATTCTGTAGATATTTTGGAAAGTATGCAGTGTTATGCAGTCGTAAAATGGAATAAGTTGTTCTAAGAAAATATGTTGTGTTTGTAAAAAGAAATAAAATTCTCCCAGAGAGTTTGGCATACAAGAAAAATATCATACTTTATTATAAATTGTTCGACATAGTGATGTCAACGAATAAAACAAGTATAATACATTTTAAACCATTTTATCCCATATTATGATTCGATTCGTTTTTCTTACTTGAGAGTATATCAAACTTAGAAAAAGGCATTTCATCGAGTTTATTAACGTGTTATTTGCAACGGTTGATTCAGTTATCTCTGGGAATGAGTGCTGAAACTCAAACATTTGCAATTAAAGTTTCACACGCCAATAAAGCAGAGCTATGATAAGTTGTCATCAGGTTCCACCACGCTTACTTATATTTTACATACTGGCAACATGAGCTTTTCGTTTCAAAATAGTTTCTGATCGTTTGGACAAAACGTATGGAGCAGAGTCAATTATTTAGCAATATTCATAATAGGTTTTTTGTAAGTCTACAAGCAAGCCGCTGCACTCGTCACTGGCTGACCTCACTGTAATACTTTGGTTTCTTTGTTTATTTTACAGTACTTCACACGGCTTATAAATTACAATAACTTTTGATAGCCGGTCACCTGATCAGTTGAAATGAATAGTTTACTGCAATAAAAACTTAATGCAACTAATTGGCCATCTAATTTAATAAGACACTCGCCCTATCAAAGGGGCATGTTAACAGAAAGAGCTCTAAAGCAGCTTGACCAAATTGTGTAACATTTGGGATGAAAGACCTGTGGAGAATCGAAAAGTAGGCCAGAAAAGGATAAAGGGTGGAAATCTGCTGCCAACTTAACTGCTGCCTATCAGTTTGTGGTCGATCACCACGGAAAAGAAGAAAAATTCATTTACTTCTTGATACGATCACATTTATAATTTTACACTACCAGTTTCAGGTCTCTTAAATGACTGAAATGACAACAATTCCACTGTCGGTTGTAATTACTGTTTATTTTTCGCTACTGTCCACTTTTGGATATTATGTCACTGTGAAGTTGCAGTTGATATGCTTGGGAACAGGTGACCAAAGCTGTCCAGCCGCTAGCATATGGCGGGCAACCATAAGACTTATGAAAAATGGTCATACACTTCAGTTAGCGCTTGACAATTGCGAACTGCCGAAACTGACACAAGTGGGAAATAAACAATAATTTTTGCTGTCTTCCACATGCCTGCAGAATCGCCTGCTCCATGCCACCGGCCCCTGCTGTCACCAAGGACTAAAAAAAAAATATCATGGAAATAAGTATGATAGTCGATGACGGTTGGCAGCCCCGATGTGAACGACCACCACAGGGTAGGGGAGGTGCAGCTCGACAGTTGAAGTCAATGAACAAACGAATATCCACCAATATAAAACTGTCGTATTGACAGTTTGACCATTTTTCGACGTATGTAGGCGTTCAAAGTAAGTAATGTCTGACCAGGATACTGTAAAAGAAATAGTCGCATACGTAATGGATCAACCAAAGTAAAACGGGCTGCCAGAAAGATATGTAATAATCAAATAATGATTTAAATAAAACTGAACTGTTGATACACCGCATTTCAAATCGGACAAAAAAGTGTGAAATAACCTCTCATAGCCCATATGGCTTCCCAGCCCTATATAGAAATTCCTGAACATAGCTTAAGTACACTTGTAAGATTTAAACTGAGAAACATGGGGAACAGGTATCTGATATTGGTATGGGGATGAACTATTCATGCATCAGTTACATTTTGCGCGTACCCCACGTTTTTGGTTTTGAATCTTTATTTTTTAAGTATTTTTATATTAAAAGTTCTCAATTACATATTTTCAGGACTGTCTGTATGGGTTACGAATCTGTAGGTGGCTCGGAGATTTTATTTTGTACTTTTTTATCCGATTTAAAAAGTGGTATATTAAAAAATAAATTTTTATTTAAATGGTTATTTTCTGCTTTTTACTTCACATCTACATCTGCATGGCTACTCTGCAATTCACACTTAAGTGCTTGACAAAGGGATCATCGAACCATTTTCATAATACTTCTCTACCATTCCACTCTGGAATGGCGCGTGGGAACAAGGAACACCTAAATCCTTCCGAACACCTAAATCCTTCCGTTCGTGCTCTGATTTCTCTCATTTTATTATCATGATCATTTCTCCCTACGTAGGTGGGTGTCAACAAAATATTTTCGCATTCGGAAGAGAAAGTTGGTGATTGAAATTTTTTAAGCAGATCTCGCCGCAAAGAAAACCTCCTTTGTTTCAGTGACTACCACCCTAACTCGCGTATCATATCAGTGACACTCTCACCCCTATTGCGCGATAACACGAAACGAGCTGCCCTTCTTTGCACTTTTTCGATGCCCTCCGTCAATCGACTGGTACGGTCGCAGGTTCTAATCCTGCCTCGGTCATGGATGTGTGTGTTTTGTCCTTAGGTTAGTTAGGTTTAAGTAGTTCTAAGTTCTAGGACACTGATCACCTCAGATGTTAAGTCCCATAGTGCTCAGAGCCATTTGAACCATTTTGAACCTCCGTCAATCCTACATGATAAGGATCCCACTCCGCGCAGCAATATTCCAGCAGAGGACTGACAAGTGTAATGTAGGCTGTCTCCTTAGTGGGTTTGTCGCATCTTCTAAGTGTTCCACCAACAAAGCGCTGTTTTTGTTTCTCCTTCCCCACAATATTATCTATGTGGTCTGTCCAATTGAAATTGTTCGTAATCGTAATTCCTAGGTATTTAGTAGAATTGACAGCCGTTAGGTTTGTGTGATTTATCGTATACCCAAAATTTATTGGGTTTCTTTTGGTACCCATGTGGATGGCTTCTCACTTTTCTTTGTTTAGTGCCAATTGCCAATTTTAGCACTATACAGAAATTCTCTTTAGATCATCTTGTAATTGGAATTGATCTTCTGATGATTTTACTAGACGGTAAATTACAGCGTCATCTGCAAACAATCAAAGGGGGCTGTTTAGATTATCACCTAGATCATTTATGTAAATCAGGAACAACAGAGGGCCTATAACACTACCTCGCGTAACGCCAGATATCACTTCTGTTCTACTCGATGATTTACCATCTATAACTACGAACTGTGACCTTTCTGAGAGGAAATCACGAATCCAGTCGCACAACTGAGACGATACTCCATATGCACGCAATTTGATTAACAGTCGTTTGTGAGGAACGGTATCAAAAACCTTCTGGAAATCTACGAATATCGAATCGATCTGAGATCCCTTGTCGGCAGCACTCATTACTTCATGGGAATAAAGAGCTAGCTGTGTTGCACAACAACGATATTTTCTGAATCCGTGTTGGTTATATGTCAGTAAGTCATTTTTTTCAAGGTGATTCATAATGTTGGAGTACAGTATATACTCGAAAATCCTACTGCAACTTGAGGTCAGTGATATGGGTCTGTAATTCAGTGGGTTACTCCTATTTCCTTTCTTGAATATTGGTGTGACCTGTGCTACTTTCCAGCCTTTATGAATAGACCTTTCGTCAAGTGAGCGGTTGTATATGATTGCTAAGAAAGGCGTTATTGCGTCTGCATACTCTGAAAGGAACCTGATTGCTATACCATCTGGACTAGAAGACTTGCCTTTCTTAAGAGGTGTGAGTTGTTTCTCAACACCTAAGATACCTACTTTTATGTCACTCATACTAACAGCTTTTCTGGTTTCGAATTCTGGAATATTTACTTCGTCTTCTTTCGTGAAGGAATTACGGAAAACTGTATTTAGTAACTCCGCTTTAGTGGCACCATCACCGGTAACATTTCCATCGCTATCGCGCCGTGACGGTATGTTTTAAACTTTTCATTCTATTTCAAACATTTTTATGAGATTAGAAAAGAGACATGTGGTAAATTTCACATTTACTTCTGTTTGTCTTCGCATGACTAAATCGATATATTGCTTCTTTTTACATATACGTCGCCGTAAGGTCGCAAAGACAAAAATTAAGCGGTGCGGTGTGGCCGCACGGTTTGAGGTTCCATGTCACGGACTGCGCTGCCCCTCCCCCGGGCATGGGTGGTGCGCGTTGTCCTTAGCGTAAGTTAGTTTAGGCAGTGGATAAGGCTAGGGACCGATGACCTCAGCAGTTTGGTTGCCTAGGAATTCACACACATTAGAACATTTGAACAAAAATTAAAGATTCTAGCTGACATAGAGGCTTACCAGAAATCGTTCTTACAGTGTACGATTTACGACTGAAATAGGCAAAGGGGGATATGGTAGTGGTACACATACTGCCAGACAAGAAAACTAGTTAACATTGCATTGTCATCCTGTTCTGAGCTATGTTGATAGTTTCATGTCTCTAGCTCATCGACAAATGACAGTGGTAAACAAACCACCCACCGCCACACACCAGACAAGAAAGTGAGTTAATATTGTTTTGTCATCCGGTTCTGAGCAATTTTTAAAATATCAGTTCTCTAGCTCATTGGGAAGATAGATTGAAAGTTATCGCAAAGTAATTGCAATATGTGTTCCGAACAGACTGCCGGACAAGTAAGCGATCTCCATCTCCTCTCCCTCCTCGTACACACGCGTACCAGTTGGAATGCACTCCAGCACTACCCTGACATCACGCCAGTCATGCAGGGGAGCCTAGGTGTCTTTCACCCCACCTCTCGCTGCCACCTCATAGTAATCAGATAACAACAATGAAGACTCCCAAAAGTGTTCAGGTTGACACGTGGCAGTATACGAATACAAAGGCGGTCGCCACTTTGGAACAATGGGTTGCAAACGCCCAGTGCTCACAATGAGAATGCGTTTCTACAACGGTGTCACATTATTTTCCTCGGACTCTGTCTGCCTGGAGGACAATAATTTCAACCGTATCGACAATGTTCAAGCCTGTGTGCATCTTTGTCTTGCTGCACACTGACTTGAAGAAAGGCGTTTGGCGTTATTGAAACAGCTCATAAAAATATGTGCGTGTGCGTTAGATCAGAAAATGAATAAAATTTGAAACAAGTGTAGAAGTTCTCAACACGACTGTATATTATCATCATCATCTTCTTCTTCTTTTCAGGTCGTTGATTTTCTTATGTTTTGCCTGTTTGGGGTACCACAGCCTTCCTTGTCTTCTTCATCCAACTGGCTTATGTCTTCTTAAATGGAGAAGTAATGTCTCTACATTCATTCTTTAGAGGCGTTCGTTCCAGTTTTTCCGTTTTCATGTGTTTTATTGAGGATACTAAGTAGATTCAGTTCTTCCCTAACTTCTGAATTTCTAAATAATTTAATCTTTGTGCATCCTCTCACTGCTCTTGGAAATATTATCTCTGTTCGTCGTATGCAACTTTCATGGCTCATGATTCACTTCCGTGAAGAAGCATTTACACTTCCATTGCCTTACAGAGTTTCAATCTTTTTTCTTTCCTCGTCTTATTTTTGACAGACTTTTTTATTGTTCCATATATACACCCAAACTTTTCAAAATTCTTCTGAGTGTCTTCGTCGTACTTATATGTGACGTCGCAACCTAAACAGGTAAATTATTTAATTTTTTCCGTTGTCAGTTATAATTTTTGTCCGAACAGATAGTTTGCCTTTAAAAGATACAGATTTTGTCTTCTTTTTTGATGTCTTCAAGTGGTAGGGGAGGGGGTTGTACCTAGGTACCTAGGACTGTGTGCAGGGAAACACATGATTTTTCTTGTTCAGTGTTTCAGTTCACTGTATGATTTTAGAATCAGATAAAAAATGTGCACACTAGAGGTCGCAATAAGGTGTTTTTTTTTCTTTTTTGTGAAGCGTGAGGCTGTATTTTGTGGAGTATTTGTAAATATTTTCAAGTCTACACTTTTAAGTGTGTTATAACTTATTAAAGCTATGTGGAAGATTTTGTTAACTCTTCAAGTACAGAATTTAATCGTGAGTAAAATTCGATGTAGTTTTGAAACTTATTATGTAACTTGTGGACGGTTAAGCCATACTTCGTCGATCATGCATCCTGTTTGTACCATGACACGGAAGAAGGTCTTCTACCATGCAAAATGTGATATTTGCAAATTAACTGAGTTTCTTTAATATTTTAACAATTTTACATCCTAAAAACGGAAAGTTGTGTTAGTTTACGGTATCTCGTGTTTCGATACTTACTTAACTTGTAAATGGATTTTGATAAGACTCAAATTTCATTTCACTTACTGCTGATTGCTGTGTAGTAAGGGAGATGGCTGTACCTAGGATAACGTACATGGAGATTCATGGTGTTTACTGTTCAGTATTTCAATCCAGTGAATGATTTCAGAATTAGATGACGAAAGATGCACACTAGAGGCCACCATAAGGTGTTTCTTTCATTTTTTTCCTTTTTGTGAAACATGAGGTTGTGTTTTGTGAAGTATTTGTAAACATTCTTGGGTACACACTTTTAAGTGCGGTATAACTTATTAACGCTATCTGGAAATACTGTTAGTTCTCCAGGTACAGAATTTTATAGAGAGTAAAGTTCGATATAATTTTAAAACCTATTATGTATCTTGTGGAAAGTTAAGCCATGCTTCGTCAGTCATCCACTCCATCTTGTACAATGAAAAGAAAAGATCTTCTGCAATGCTGCTTGTTGTATTTGCTAATGGTATGAGTTTCTTTGATGTCTTAACAATTTTACCAGTCTTAAACATGGAAATTTGTGATAGTCTACAATAGCTTCTATTTTAGAACCTTTTTAGCTTGTAACTGGTTTTTGATTATGTTTCGGTTTGATTACACTTACTGATTATTGTTGTGTAATGGTGAGAGTTAAATACAGTAATGGCAATATTTACTCAACTGAAGCACTGTCAAATTACAATAGAATATTTGTTCTTATATATATACATGACCATGATTTACCTTGAAACATAGTTTCATATTTCGTAAATCTTTCGTTTTCCGGAGTAATTTGATAATTTCGCTATAGACCACATCACGCAAAAATTGAATGGTGTAATCTAAAACGGAATGAGAAAAAATATTGAAACTGCAGGGCTGGCTAGAGGCGTGTATAGGAAACGAAGTTCTCCTCTAGTTTTCACAAACTTTAACTAATAGACGTATCCTTCTTTGTAGATCATCTGTATTCTAGGTCATCTTCATTATCCGCTAGCGTATAAAAAGCGATTCGTGCGGAAATTTGTGTTAATCTTCATTACCCCATTAAGCATCTCCTTCCATTTCCAGATTAAATCACGAAAATAAATGTTAAAAAGATTGGCTGAAATGCTGCACCCTTGTATGACACCGACTCTAGTGTCACACAATAGAGGGAAAAAAAGTTGCAACACCAAGAAGGAGTTATGCAACATAAACGAAAGTTGGTAGATGTGTTTCTACATCTGCAAAATTATGTCTAGTCAAATTTCGCGCCAGTCGCATAAGAGTGGCGCTAGTGGAGCCGCTATGAGGAGTCTAATCACGTTTGCTTTAAATACACGCTATAACGGTCGTGATCGTTAGTTATCTGTGAGACAGGACTTGGTGAGCTGATGTTACTCAAAAATGGCTTTAAGACGACAAACTCACGTCACTGATACGTTTCCTTCGTCTATGGTCACAAAGTTTTTGTTAACAGATTACCGGTTTCGGTCTTTAATGACCATCATCAGATCTGTTTCATAAAAACAAAGTCCTAATATACTGTACCCATAGTGGCATCGTCAAATGTTAAATGCGGAATCAGCAACAGCATCGTCAAATACATATAAACGCTGGTGCTGATTCCGCATTTAATGGTTCAAATGGCTCTGAGCACTAGAACTTAGAACTTAGAACTACTTAAACCTAACTAACCTAAGGACATCACACACACCCATGCCCGAGGCAGGATTCGAACCTGCGACCGTAGCAGTCCCGCGGTTCCGGACCGCAGCGCTAGAACCGCTAGACCACCGCGGACGGCAATTCCGCATTTAACATTTGCCGATGCCATTTATGGCTGCAGTACATTAGGACTTTGTTTTTATGAAACAGATCTGATGATGGTCATTAAAGACCGAAACCGGTAATCTGTTAACAAAAAGTTTGTGACCATAGACGTAAATTAAAGGAAACTTATTACATATACGGGTCACTGTTTTTTTCGCCACGATGTCGAAGTTGTGTCACTTCACTGAGTTTTAACGAAGTGGTATAATAGGGCTACGAGAAGCTGGATGATCTATCTGCGATGTTGCAGAACAACGTGTTAGGAGTGTAGCCACTGTACATGATTGCTGGCAGCGGTGGTCTCAAGAATGTTTTGTCTCAAAAAGACCGGGCTCCGGACGGCCATGTGGCACTACCGCCAGGGAAGAACTTCGTGTTCAGCGTGTGACTCTGGCGCACCGTACTGCATCTGCAGCAACAATTTCAGCAGCAGTTGGTACCACAGTGGCATAGTGAGCGGTTACAGATCAGTTACTTCAAGGACGAGCCCGAGCCATACACCTGTGAGCGTGCACGCTATGTTCCCATACCAACATCATCTGCGACTTCATTAGCTCAAGCGAGACCTCAATGTTGGGCACGGTCGAGGTCTGTTGTTTTTTCTGATAAACTCGTTCTAAGATCTGTGCCAGTGATGGCCGTGTGTTGGAAGCTGGTTCTGCCTCGGTGCAAGTGATGGCCGTGTGGGTTACGTCAGTTGAGGGCCTACTACCAACCTGCCTACTTGTTAGACACTCTGGAGCTACACCTGTAGCTATGCCCTGGTATGTGATTTCGTATGGCAGCAGGAGCAGTCTCGTGGTTAACCCACCCGCCCTGACTGTACGTCAGTTTGATGATTCAGACTGTTGTGCTGCCAATCATAAACAGCATTCCACGGGTGTTTTCCAACAGGATAACACTCGTCCACATACCGCTGCTGTTGTAATCGAACATGCTCTACATAATATCGAGATATTGCCTTTACTGCTCAATCGCCAGATGCCTCTCCCACCGAGCACATAGCGGACATAACCGATCGACAACTCCAGCATCATCCACGAACAGCGGTAATCATCGCTGTATTGACCTACCAGATACAACAGGCAAGGAACTCCACCCCACAAAATGACTTCGGGCACGTGGACAACACAATAAATGCACGTTTGTATGCTTGCCTCCAACATCTTGGCGGTTATCGCGATTATTTGTGTACCAGCATCTCACATTTGCAATGGCTTATCTCGCCCTTACATTAACTTGTCTAGCAGTGTTAATCATTCAGATATTTTACCTAGAAAAAATGCATTTTAGAAATTTCATTACTCTACCTTCATTATGTTTTGATGTTGTGATTTTTTCCGTAAGTTGTTGTTGTTGTTGTTGTTGTTGTTGTAGTCTTCAGTCCTGAGACTGGTTTGATGCAGCTCTCCATGCTACTCTATCCTGTGCAAGCTTCTTCATCTCCCAGTACCTACTGCAGCCTACATTCTTCTGTATCTGCTTAGTGTATTCATCTCTTGATCTCCCTGTACGATTTTTACCCTCCACACTGACCTCCAGTACTATATTGGTGATCCCTTGATGCCTCAGAACATGTCCTACCAACCGATGCCTTCTTCTAGTCAAGTTGTGCCACAAACTCCTCTTCTCCCCAATTCTATTCAATACCTCCTCATTAGTTATGTGATCTACCCATCCAATCCTCAGCATTCTTCTGTAGCACCACATCTCAAAAGCTTCTACTCTCTTCTTGTCTAAACTATTTATCGTCCATGTTTCACTTCCATACATGGCTACACTCCATACAAATACTTTCAGAAACGACTTCTTGACATTTAAATCTATACTGGATGTTAACAAATTTTTCTTCTTCAGAAACGCTTTCCTTGGCATTGCCGGTCTACATTTTATATCTTCTTTACTTCGACAATCATCAGTTATTTTGCTCCCCAAATAGCAAAACTCCTTTACTACTTTAAGTGTCTAACTTCCTAATCTAATTCCCTCAGCATCACCCGACTTAATTCGACTACATTCCATTATACTCGTTTTGCTTTTGTTGATGTTCATCTTATACCCTCCTTTCAAGACAATGTCCATTCCGTTCAACTGCTCTTCCAAGTCCTTTGCTGTCTCTGACAGAATTACAATGTCTTCGGCGAACCTCAAAGTTTTTATTTCTTCTCCATGGTTTTTGATACCTACTCCGAACTTTTCTTTTGTTTCCTTTACTGCTTGCTCACTATGCAGATTGAATAGCATCGGGGAGAGACTACAACCCTGTCTCACTCCTTTCTCAACCACTGCTTCCCTTTCATACCCATCGACTCTTATAACTGCCATCTGCTTTCTGTACGAATTGTAAATAGCCTTTCGCTCCCTGTATTTTACCCCTGCCACCTTCAGAATTTGAAAGAGAGTATTCCAATCAACATTGTGAAAAGCTTTTTCTAACTCTACAGATGCTCGAAATGTAGGTTTGCCTTTCCTTAATCTTTCTTCTAAGATAAGTCGTAGGGTCAGTATTGCCTCACGTGTTCCAACATTTCTACGGAATCCAAACTGATCTTCCCCGAGGTCGGCTTCTATCAGTTTTTCCATTCGTCTGTAAAGAATTCACGTTAGTATTTTGCAGCTGTTATTTATTAAACTGATAGTTCGTTAATTTTCACATCTCTCAACATCTGCTTTCTTTGGGATTGGAATTATTATATTCTTCTTGAAGTCTGAGGGAATTTCCCCTGTCTCATACATCTTGCTCACCAGATGGTAGAGTTTTGTCAGGACTGGCTCTCCCAAGGCTGTCAGTAGTTCTAATGGAATGTTGTCTACTCCCGGGGCCTTGTTTCGACTCGGGTCTTCAGTGCTCTGTCAAACTCTTCACGCAGTACCATATCTCCCATTTCATCTTCATCTACATCCTCTTCCATTTCCATAATAATGTCCTCAAGTATATCGCCCTTGTATAGACCCTCTATATACTCCTTCCACCTTTCTGCTTTCCCTTCTTTGTTTAGAACTGGGTTTCGATCAAAGCTCTTGATATTCATTATTTTGATACTGATATTCTTGATATTCATTATTTCATTACTCTACCTTAATTATATTTTGGTGTTGTGATTTTTTTCCGTAAATATATTTCATAAAATTAACCTGATAGGCAGTTTCTTCACTACATCATCGAATCACAGTCATAGATCTGAGTTGTTACGGTACTAACTTCCCATTTTCAGTGTCGTAATGCTGGAGGGCTTGCAGCACAAGCTGTTCGCCGCTTGTCGCGGCACTTTGCATGTCCTACGATGGAAACGAGACCTTCTGTGGAAATGGCGTCAGAAGGTGCGACGGCGACGGCGACGGCGGAGGTGATAAAACAGAGCGCGGCGCGGCGTCACACATGACAACACAAAGGCGGCCGCCGCCGGCTGCACTTGGTGGTCGCGATCACGCCCCGAGCATTTCTCCAGCCTGTGCCGCGGGACACGGCGAGGCCGGGGGCGGAGAGGACCGCCGCGGAATTGAGGGCATAAGTCTGCGTCTGCCAGCGGTGTGTATTCCCATACAGAAAAGAGCAAAAGAAAAGGAGAAAAAAAAAACCTTTTGTGTTGTTCGCCCGCTGATGCTGATGCCGGCGAGATGGATGCGCCGCGCGCGGACTGGTAATGCAGAAGTAGACTTTTATAACGAGTGCGTATCACCCTATTCCATCACCGTGCGGAGGGAAGCACCGACGGACAGCCTCGCCCGGCTTGCGTACCCGTGTACGTACGTACGACGGCGGGCCGCGCCAGATTATAGGATTACGTCTCCTGAGATGCGGGCGCGTTTCGTTACAATCTGGGGAAATGTATATGGAGGGCCGCATCCTCTTCCCAGGCAGGTCGGCGGCTGTCGCTGCTGCCTTCAGATTTCGCGGCCGCCATCAAGGAGGGGCGGGAAAATACTCCCTCGCCGTCGCGAGGGGAAGGGGGAAACGACTGTCACTGCTTGCAGAGCTGGACAACACCGTATTCCCACGACCATCTCGACCGCGCCGTGACGCACTGATCTCTTTATTCACCGGCAGCCCTTAGTCTCTGTTTCCACTCTCTTTCTCTCTCTCTCTCTCTGTCTCTCACTATCTTCCTCTCGTTCTCTGCAGAGCAGACCTTCTACTTGTTTCCTCCTCTTCCACTGTTTCGTGCTCTTCACGTCTAAAATGTAGCCTATACATCGGTCGAATGCTGTCATATACCGGGTGTTCAAAAAGTCAGTATAAATTTGAAAACTGGATAAATCACGGAATAATGTAGATAGAGAGGTAAAAATTGACACACATGCTTCTAATGAGACGAGGTTTTGTTAGAACCGAAAAATACAAAAGTTCAAAAAATGTGCGACAGATGGCGCTTCATCTGTTTAGAATAGCAATAACCATCATAACAAAGTAAGACAAAGCAAAGATGTTCTTTACAGGAAATGCTCAATATGTCCACCATCATTCCTCAGCAGTAGCTGTAGTCGAGGAATAATGTTGTGAACAGCACTGTAAAGCATGTCCGGAGTTATGGTGAGGCATTAGCGTCGGATGTTGTCTTTTAGCATCCCTAGAGAGGTCGGTCGTTCACGATACACTTGCGACTTCAGGTAACCCTAAAGCCAATAATCGTACGGAGTGAGGTCTGTGGGCCTGGGAGGCCAAGCATGGCGAAAGTGGCGGCTGAGCACACGATCATCAACAAACGACGCACGCAAGAGATCTTTCACGCGTCTAGCAATACGAGGTGGAGCGCCATCCTGCATAAACATCGTACGTTCCGGCAGGCGTTTATCAGCCAGGCTGAGGATGATGCGATTCTGTAACATATCGGCGTACCTCTCACCCGTCACGGTAGCAGTTACAAAACCAGAATCACGCATTTCCTCGAAGAAAAAAGGCCTGATAACGGTAGATGTGGTAAATCCAAAACATACCGTGACTTTCTTGTCGTGCAATAGAGTTTCCACGACAGTTCTAGGATTTTCGGTAGCCCAACTTCTGCAGTTGTGGGTGTTGACAGACCCTCGGAGCGTGAAATGAGCTTCGTCGGTCCACAACACCTTACTCAACCAATCGTCATCTTCCGCCATCTTTTGAAACACCCACACCGCATATGCCCTCCACTTCACTAAATCGCCTGGTAACAGTTCAAGATGCCGATGGATTTTGTGCGGATAACATCGGAGGGTACGCCTCAGTGCCAACCAAACAGTAGTGTATGGAATGCCGGTGCGACGTGCGACTGCACGAGCGCTGACTTCCCCGAACATAGACGAACCAGCTACAGTCTCCATTTCTTCCTGAGCTGTCTCAGCAGCATTACGCCTTGTGCTCGGTCGGCCAATGCGGGGTCTATCGTCTAAACAACCCGTGGCTTCGAACTTCGAAATCATTCTCGCCACAACAGCATTTGTCAACGGACCTTTACCCGTTCGAGTCCCTTTCCTATGGCGATAGGATCGTAACGCTGAACTAGCACATTCACCATTCTGATAATACAGCTTCACTAAAAGCGCCTTTTCAGGTAACGTCAACATGCTGCGACTGCTGGCGCATCTGATTCTCTCTCTCATTACAGCTCCTTTTATACACGTCATGCGCAGTCACTGACGGTTTGCTGTCCAGCGTCATCTGTCGGACTATTGTGAACTTTGTTTTCTTTTGGTTCTAATAAAACCCCAAGTCATTCCAAGCATGTGTGCAATTTTTACCTCTCTATCTACATTATTCCGTGGTTTATTAAGTTTTCAAATATATACTGACTTTTTGATCACCCGGTACTATAGTTTGTGGAAATTGCAACTCCAAGAAAGAAACGGACGAATGCAATTAATTTAATACCTCAGGTTAGGTACATGACAAGTAACAAATGATTATCTTTTCAAATCTGTGTACGTCCTTTGAGCCATACTATTCAGTATGTCTTGTGGCCAGCATGTGCTACAATTAGAGCTGCTATACGCAGCGGATTGAATCAATAACGTTCTGAATACGTTCCAGAGGGCTTTCCCTCCACGCAGTTTGTATCCGAGCCCACAAATCCGTGACACCAGTTGCTGGAGGACCGTGACGCACGGGGTGCTGACCAACCATATCTCAGACGTGTTCGATGGGGGACATGTCTGGTGAAGTGCAGGCCAGGGAAGCAATGGTACATGTCGCTCTTCGAAGAGGGCTTGTACATTCCTAGAAATATGTGGCCGGGCATTGTCCTGTTGAAATGTGACCTGTGGAGATGCCTGAAGCAGGGGGAGTACCTCAGGCTCCACAATCTCCGTTAGGTACCGGTTGCTGTTCAAAGCGCCCGCAATACGTACGAGGCGAGATCGGTTGTTGTTACCAATGGCGCCCTAAACCTGGTGTTTGTCCGCTATACCGCTCCACAATGCAGTCCTCCAGGTTACGCTCACCACAGAACCGCTATACACGTATGCGGCCATCACTGTAGCACACATTGGAGCGGAACTCATCCGAAAAGATAACATGTTGCCTTTCAGCACCCCAGTGACGGTGTACACGTGCCTATTGCAGTCGGAGGAGCTTGTGGTTTCTGGACAATGGAAGCCGACTTAATGGCATCCCTACAACCAGTCCAACTTCCAGCAGACGGCGACAAACCGTCGATACAGACAAGTTCACACCTGTTGCAGTGCTCCGGCGACGAACTGTACAGTCCGTAATCGCCATGCGGACAAGATGGCGGTCATCCCATGCCGTGCCCATGTTCCATGGTCCAGCTCCCGCTCGCCGCTGCGTACCACCTTCCACTATCCACTGCCTCCACAAACGCATCGTTGTCACAGCAGCATGCCCTGTGCGAGCCGAAATGTCATGATATGGCAGTCCCGTTTCCCGGAGACCGATCATTCTGTCCCGCTCGAACTTGCTCACATGCCGATATGCTCCCCTTAGACGTCGACGAGGCATACTGGCACTCAGTGTATTGTTTCCACTTTGTGTGACAGCTCTGCACCGACTACACTGGGTGCGCCACCGACCCTCTCGGACCGACACGAGAGGGCTCTGCTCGGCCTACGTGTACCCCATCTCGCTGCAAAACGTATCACGTATTGGTTGCACACCCGTAGCCACTTCCACCAAGTATAGAGCTGTTCAGGTAATTCCTTCTCGGTGTTGCACTTTTCACAAACGGCAGAGTAGATGGTGGAATGTATAATCATCAACAAAGCATCCGTATGTCACCAGGGTAATGAGGTCTCAGGTAATTCCGTATAGGCAGGGTGTAGACGGTCTCCAACTACCGCTTGCGAAGTTCCTCCTTCTTCGAACCGGCACAGCTGATACATCGGTTTACGTAAACATGGCTACACCACGAAGATGCCGTGCTACAGACGCGAAATTTAACCGACAGGAAGAAGATACTGTGATATGCAAATGATCAGCTTTTCAGAGCATTCACACAAGGTTGGCGCCGTTGGCGACACCTACAACGTGCTGACATGAGGACAGTTTCCGACCGATTTCTCATATACAAACAGCAGTTGACCGGCGTTGCCTGGTGAAACGTTGTTGTGATGCCTCGTATAAGGAGGAGTAATGCGTCCCATCACGTTTCCGACTTTGATAAAGGTCGGATTGTAGCCTATCGCGATTGCAGTTTATCGTATCGCGACATTGCTGCTCGCGTTGGTCGAGATCCAATGACTGTTAGCAGAATATGGAATCGGTGGGTACAGGAGGGTAATACGGAACGCCGTGCTGGATCCCAACGACCTCGTATCACTAGCAGTCGAGATGACAGGCATGTTATCCGCATGGCTGTAACGGATCGTGCGGCCACATCTCGATCCCTGAATCAACAGATGGGGACGTTGACAAAACAACCATTGGCACGAACAGTTCGATGACGTTTCCAGCAGCATGGACTGTCAGCTCGGAGACCACCGCTGCGGTTACCCTTGACGCTGCGTCCAGACAGGAGCGCCTACGATGGTGTACTCAACGACGAACCTGGGTACACGAATGGCAAAACGTCATTTTTTCGGATGAATCCAAGTTCTGTTTACAGCACCATGATGGTCCCATCCGTGTTTGGCGACATCGCTGTGAACGCACATTGGAAGCGTGTATTCGTCATCGCCACACTGTCGTATCACCCGGCGTGATGGTATGGGTTGCCATTGGTTACACATCTCGGTCACCTCTTGTTCGCATTGACGGTACTTTGAACAGTGGACGTTACATTTCAGATATGTTATGACCCGTGTCTCTACCCTTCATTCGATCCCTGCGAAACCCTACGTTTCAGCAGGATGATGCACGACCGCATGTTGCAGGTCCTGTACGGGCCTTTCTGGATTCAGAAAATGTTCGACTGCTGCCCTGGTCAGCACATTCTCCAGATCTCTCACCAACTGAAAACGTGTGGTCAGTGGTGGCCGAGCAACTGGCTCGTCACAATACACCAGTCACTACTCTTGATGAACTATGGTATCGTGTTGAAGCTGCATGGGCAGGTGTACCTGTACACGCCATCCAAGCTCTGTTTGACTCAATGCCCAGGCGTATCAAGGCCGTTATTACGGCCGGATGTGGTTGTTCTGGGTACTGATTTCTCGGGATCTATGCACCCAAATTGCGTGGAAACGTAATGAAATGTCAGTTCTAGTATAATATATTTGTCCAATGAATACTCGTTTATCATCTACATTTCTTCTTGGTGTAGCAATTTTAATGGCCAATAGTGAACATTACAAATCTGTTGCACAATTCAGCATATATATGCGTGAGGTGCTGAGTTGTGCAACAGTTTTCACGGTGGCACCTGCCACAGAGGACTGTTGCACAGTCCAGCATTTCGCGCTAGTGCGTTAATAGCATCTGCTCACAGAGCCGTGCCCAGATTGAAACTTCTGAAGTAACGTTATCACGACAAATGACCGACTTAGATACTGATATATCAACGTGTCCACATGATGCGGGGTGTAATGTGCAATTAGTGAAACACGAATTATTGTACCAATAACGCCAACATACCGTGCCTTCTGAAACGTACGTGAGCTTTTCCCCACTGACGCCACATTTATGTATACCTCTTCATCGTTACGCAACAGATTTAGGATTTTGAAGTTACTGTCTACAAAGACATCCTTACTCTGTTCGTCGCATTTCAGTACTTGGTAAGGATCCCATAATGCGCAGCTGTATTCCTGAAGAGGATGGGCAAGAATAGTGTAGGCAGTCTCTTTAGTGGATTTGTTGCGTCTTTTAAGAGTTCTGCCTATAAAACGTAGTCTTTGGATCGCCTTACACATAAAATTAACCACGTGATCGTTCCAAACTAAGTTCGTCATTTCTTCCTGGCAGATTAAAACTGTGTGCCTGCCCGCATCTCGTGGTCGTGTGGTAGCGTTCTCGCTTCCCACGCCCGGGTTCCCGGGTTCGATTGCCGGCGGGGTCAGGAATTTTCTCTGCCTCGTGATGGCTGGGTGTTATGTGCTGTCCTTAGGTTAGTTAGGTTTAAGTAGTTCTAAGTTCTAGGGGACTGATGACCACAGATATTAAGTCCCGTAGTGCTCAGAGCCATTTGAACCATTTTTGAACTGTGTGCCCGACCGAGACTCGAACTCGGGACCTTTGCCTTTCGCGGACAAGTGCTCTAGCAGGAGAGCTTCTGTAAAGTTTGGAAGGTAGGAGACGAGATACTGGCAGAAGTAAAGCTGTGAGTACCGGCCGTGAGTCGTGCTTCGGTAGCTCAGATGGTAGAGCACTTGCCCGCGAAAGGCAAAGGTCCCGAGTTCGAGTCTCGGTCGGGCACACAGTTTTAACCTGCCAGGAAGTTTCGTATCAGCGCACACTCCGCTGCAGAGTGAAAATCTCATTCTGTAAGTTCGTCATGTTCGATTCCATGGGAGTGATTGTGCCCCGTGACCGTGATGTAATTCAGGATAGAAAGAAGGTCGGCATCACTAGTAATATCGGTCTCTTTCGTTGAAGATCTTGATATCAGCTAAGAATGCAGATATTATCAGTGCGTTAGATGTAGTCACTTGGACTGAGCATAATTATAATAACGCACATTCCAATATAACTTACGCATGTTCAAGCATTACTCCAACTCTAACAGACTACTGTTTGCACAAGCCTCAGTTATATTGGAATATGTGTTATTATAATTACGCTCAGTCCACTTGAGTATCCCTAAAGCGCTCATAATAGCTGCACTCTTAGCTGAAATCTAGATCTGCAACGAAAGAGATAGATAATATTACGACTGATACTGACCTCCTTCGTGTCGAAATTAGTTTGTTCGTAATTGTAACCCCGAATGTACTTAGCTGAACTGATAGCCTTTATATTTGTGCCATTTATAGTGTAACCGATATACAACGGATTCCTTTTAGTACTATTGTGGATGACCTCATACTTTTCAGTATTTAGGGTCAATTGTTACTTTTCGCAATATACAGAAGTCGTGTCTAAATAATTTTACAACTCGTTTTGTTCGTTGCTAGACAGTAAACGACAGCATCCTCTGCAAACAATCTAAGAGTACTTCTCAGACTCTCCTAAATCGTTTATATCGATTAGGAGCAGCAGAGAACCTGTAACAATTCCTTAAAGTATGCCAGATATCGCTTCTGTTTCACTCTATGACTGTCAGTTACTACTAACTGCGATGTTTCATACAGGAAATCACTGAACGAGTGCTTACTGCCTGGGAAGCACACTAAATTACCGCAGCGAAACAGTAAAACAATGGTGTGAATATAACATAGGAAAAAGACAATGAAAATGACAGTGTAACCACACAATGTACTTCCGTTGATTCTCGGTGCGCTAAAGGAGAGAAAAATGTGCACTTGTATAATGCTGAACAAAGAATAAAGCTGAGGACAGACTAATAATTTCAAAGACGTACTAAGGTATAATGGTTCGTCGATCTTTATTTGCTTAAGTAAACGCCATTAACAACAAATAAAAAAATTAAAAATTTAGATGACTAAAATGTTCGGATGCAAAATTGAAATGTTCGAAAATTTAAAAGTGTCACTGAGAATATAGCAAATATCAACAATCTCACCTGTTATTATGGAATTGCAGCTTTGGTCTTGAACAGCTGTTGGCAGTAAGTGACCATAATAGTCCACAAGCGTTTTGTTACGTAGACCAGTTGACTCCTTCATGAGCCTAAGAGTACGTCGATGAAGTTTTAAACGACAGGAGAGTTAGATTTCTTATAGAGTTATCATTTCTCGCAGAGTTATCATTCTTACAGAGTTATAATTTTTCCCTACCTTTGCAGCATGAAGAATTTGGAGCTTATACTTAATGTTTCAGGACGTTTCTTTCTTGTTTCTCAGATGCAGCGTTAAGACCCTTGCACACATGTTACTTATGCATTCAACACTCGGCGAAGAAGGGCACCAAATAAATGCACTTTAAATTGAAAATGTCGCCATCATTCAAAGAAGTTATAGCAGTTTTAAGCACTATGAACGAAATGTACACTTCAGTTCGGTAAACAAAGGAAACGGTCAATTATTTCTCCCGTTTGAAAAGCGACGTGTTCGTAAAATTTCCCCTCCGGCTAAAAATATTTGCGGCAGCCCTTTCTGTGCGTAATATCATGCCGGAAGAAACATTTGGCAAATAAATAAAGCACGAAACAGGGGGCGGGAGATTAATCTTAAATATCCGCGCGGTCAGGGCGTCGGCTGTGCAGTGATTTAGAAGCGCCGATGTCGGCCGACGCCGAGGGGTGGCGGGCGGCTGGTGGCGGAGCAAGCAACCCCTTATCCGCCGAGCGCCGCCCCTAAATCTGCAGGCCTGCGGTCGCGACCAGGGTCGACGCTCCGCTCCAGACAGTGCCACGTGGGGCACACGTGGTGCGCAAGACGCGCGCGCCGTCTGCTGCCTCCACTACAACAAGCTCATTTAAAAGAGGCGGACCAAAAGTCGAGGTGATTTATTGTTTACTGAAAGCGCCTACACGACCTAGAATAAATGGCCTTCGTATCTGGACACCGAAAATTACATGTTCGTCTGCATACTTTACGTAGTCACTTTCGGAAGCGGTGTTGTCGCTTACGTGGATAGCCCGAGTAATGTAAGTTAACTCTTGGTGACACGAGAGATATCTGAAGTATAATCCACTTCTTACAGTCTGCATTTACACCTATACTGAACGAATTACTAGGGTGGTAAAACCATATTTCCGCTATCGGAGGGGTGTAGACCGCTGTAATGGCTCACACGAACTCAACAACTTTTGCCCGTCCAATACACGAGCTCCTTAAATGTTTCCAGGTCACCACATGACCTTCTCAAATCGCCAAAACTGCCCTTACAACCAGTACACGAAGTCTGAAACTGGCAGCAGACCTGTGGTTCTCTCTTCGCCACTCCCCAGTACACAACACATCACTCAACCGCAATTTAGGAATATAGCAATGTTAAGTTAAAGTTACCGATGCTATTGTGTTCCTACTTATTGAATGCCTATTTAAAATTGCTAGTACTTAGCAAGATTACACACTACTTGTAACATTCTTTGATACAATGTCCACCAATGCCACGTAGTTACGAGAGCTATTTGGAAAGTAAGGAACGATAGGTGGCGAAATGGAAACCACAGTGAAAATCAAAACTGTTTTGTTTGCAGCAGTTAGCTACAACTTCCAGCTACTTATCTCCATAGTCACCGATCCGATTTAGACGTTTGTCGTAGAGTTATATCAACTTTCCAATACCCTCGTTGTAGCAGGCAACCGCCAGTGCTTTCCGCCAATTATCTACGCTGGCCTGCAGTTCGTTGTCTGTGCCAAAGTGTTGTCTTCGTAGTCAGCGGTTCATGTGAGCAGAGATGAAACTCAGAGCGAGACAATTAGTTGCTGTATTGTGGCTAATCAAACATTTCCAACTGAAAACGATGCAGTAGCATCTTCATTGCCCCTGCAGAATTCGGCTGAGAATTGTCTACAAGAAGAAAACGCACGACAGTTGTCTACTATCGGCTGCATAGCTTTAAGCGATGTTTCTCACCGGGCCCTCGTACTTGGTGGAAGACACTATTGTTGTAGGTATCTTTATGTGCTCCCTGGGTGCTCAGAACTAAAAAGAACGACGTTACACGATCGACAGGCATATTAGAGACACTGTCCAAAACACTTGTGCAAAACTTCTTCGGATTTTCACTGTGGTTTCCATTTCTCGACCGATTGTTCCTTCCTTTCCGAATAACCCTCGTACTTATCCTGCACTGATCGACATATGGAACACTAGGGCAGTTTATTTTGTTTCTCGTGCCTGTTGACACTTTCCTCTTAAGCTGCAGCATCGCACTGTTTATTGTCACCTACTGCGCGGCGTCTGTGTCATGGCTTCGTGTCCTCTTACGACTTTCAAACTGCTTACGAGAATGACTTTGGTTGGATAAGTGGGTTCTCTACCACACTTAGTATACAACTCTTCTTTTTATATCACGCTTCAATCAGTCTTGCATATAGTGCTGAAGGTAGTTCGAGATTGACAAACAATAACAACAGACGCAGTAGCGGCAGAATTACATCACTAAAATAACATACAATATTTTTCACCTGAGTTACTGACACTTGTATTTCGAACTGTCATTAACCTGTTCAGTTAATGCTTTCACAATTAGTGGACGACCCAGATCGACACGCCTGGAGCCTGCCGCTGAATTGACTCAGGACTGATACCGTTATGACTTTGAACAGAACTTCTTGCATCTTCGTAAGCTCTCGTGGATGATCGGTTTCACCACACCATTCCAACTTGTTATTCCTAAACTGTATTTGCTACGAATATAAACAAGACTGAAGAAACTACTTACACGAAACTTTAGTGTATCTCTATGAGATTAAAAAAGTATTTTACGTAGCAAAAATGACACAGGTGCACCGTTTTCTCGCTGAATATATATGATGGTTTTGGCCTTAAAGATATTCAGAGACGGTGTTCAAAGTGCTGTCGGATGAATATTGTTTTAGAGAAGTTGCTGAAAACGCACAACTGGCATCGGTGGGCTAATGGTTATCTAACACGCTCAAAACAACCATCTGTTTCACGACTTTCTTCAGCTTCAGCTAAAAGGGTAACCATCTCTTCTAGAGTGTCTGCCGGTGTCTCGTACACTAAAAGCTTCACCCCCCCCCCCCCATAAAAAGAACTTCACAGGAGCGAGGTCGATGGTTCAAATGGCTCTGAGCACCATGCGACTTAACATCTGAGGTCATCAGTCCCCTAGAACTTAGAACTACTTAAACCTAACTAACCTAAGGACACCACACACATCCATGTCCGAGGCAGGATTCGAACCTGCGACGGGAGCGGCCGCCCAGTTGCAGACTGAAGCGCCTAGAACCGCTCGGCCACACTAGCCGGCCGAGGTCGAGAGAACTTGCTGGCCATGATACTGGCCCACACCTCCCAGTACAACTGGTTGAAATGTGCGTATTACATAGAATGATTACAAGCATTTGCTATGACCTTCTAGCAATGATCTGAGTGATGTCTGTGTAAATAAAGATTGTCAGTAGTGTATACTACAATGCACAAACATAGGCAAGATCAAGCAATTGTTTTCCTCCTTGTGTGGATGGATAACTGATTGGCGATGACCAAATTAAAAGAAGAAAAAGTGGAAGAAGAAGTTTAGTTATATTCTATTTTGAACGTATCTCTATCTCTATAAAGACACAGTATGTTTATCAGACTAATTTTTAGCAAAGATTAATGGCTCACAACGACACACACTTCCAAAATGATGTATACAACACTCATAAAATAGCACCTCCTCCCCTAAGGTCCCACGAACAGCTCCCTGCGATCCCAAAGGGTGCCAAGTTCGAGTTCCAAACCGCTCTAAGAAAAATTAGACTTTTCAGCCGCTCAACCTCAGGAGTTGAAATGCGGGCATTTCATTTGTCAGTCCCTTGTCCCGCTAGTAGTACTCTTGTGGAAGATGATGTTTAGTGCCAGGGCTTCTTGAAAGTTATTTCCAACAGAGGCTGAGCCAGTCACCCATTTGCAAGGATTGCAGAAATACCGACCCACAGTAACAACGCTAGGCAAAGCCTCTTTCCATGGATGCCAGAAACTGGCTATGTCATTTACAGTTTCAAGGAGGAAAAACCCAAAGGTGTTGCCGACAATGGTGTGTTACATGCAGTTTCTTATTCTGGCGCCAGCCGACCGACGTACAGCTGCCTTCGAGTCAATGGAATAATGCAGTTACTGTCGCCAAGTGTCTTCCCATCCTGGAAGTTTACAGCGAAATATTCAATTTCTTAAAATATTATTTTGACGCAGACTTTCATGAGCCCAGCGATGTTCGTAATAGATACGGTATAGGAATTTCCAGAGCAGTGATTGCATTATGGAGTTTAGCCTGCAGACTGACGTAGCGTGAATAGACGGCAGTTTGTAAAACGTAACACTCACAGCCATTTCGTATCTTGGACACTGAATAAAATTTCAACTGCCAAGATCGCTAAAATCATTTATTCACATACGTGACCGATTTCGGCAGTTCCCTGTTGCCATCTTCGGATGTATGTTTTTCAAGTAAACATAGATCTGAAGATAGCAACAGAGAACTGCCGAAACCAGTCATCTATATGAATAAATGATTTTAGCGACCTTTTCACTTGAAAATAATACTACAGGTTGACCATGACAGAAGTGTATAAGCATTTCGTGTCTAACTGTTGAAGTTATATAAGCAGTGTTTATACGTCTCCGTGTGTTGGATGCTTGTATTAGGTCCGCAGCAGGGGAAGAAGGTCTACCGAACAGCTCCAACTGTTTTTGAACTTGTTAAGGCCCAGTGGGAATTGTATTACCCTTTTATACAATGCAGTTGGGCCGGTAACAGGAAAATTTGTTTCACGACCGTGGGGTATACCAACTACCTGAAGCTTCAGCACAGGTTGCTCCTTGCTCTTCACTTCTGTCGTCTGTAGATGTGGTGAAATGTTTCAATACAACATAAAGTTTGACACAGAGAGAAAAGGTGCTATAATAGCGATAAATGTAACATATTTCTCGTAAAGCAACTCTGTTCTGAAACTTGTGCCTTCTTACGACTGAGAAATTGCCATGTTATTGTCGTAAATAAAAATGGTTCACTTCCACGGTGAAACCACACAAGTTTATTGACTAATTTCTCATGACCATTATGACGATCTTCCTGATTCAGTCAACGCAGCGTGGCATATGTACACTATCTGATGAAATGTATAGCTACACCTATTACAGGATTTCGTCTTTAAGACGACTTGATTCTGCTGGAGACTCTTTCGACAAGGAATGGTAGCGAATTCTTCCTTAAGAGGGAGTAATGTAGGGCGATGGCGTCTGGAGAAAAGTCGACATTCTAAGTGACCCCAAAGGTGTTCCCTTGGGTTCAGGTCGGGGCTCTGGGTAGGTCAATCTATTTCAGGAACATTGTTAATCCACAAACCTTAGTCTCAGAAATGCTGCTTTATGACAGGGTGCATTGCCGCGCTGATACACTCATCATCTTCTAACTGTTCCTCTATTGTGCGCAATATACACTCCTGGAAATGGAAAAAAGAACACATTGACACCGGTGTGTCAGACCCACCATACTTGCTCCGGACACTGCGAGAGGGCTGTACAAGCAATGATAACACGCACGACAAAGCGGACACACCAGGAACCGCGGTGTTGGCCGTCGAATGGCGCTAGCTGCGCAGCATTTGTGCACCGCCGCCGTCAGTGTCAGCCAGTTTGCCATGGCATACGGAGCTCCATCGCAGTCTTTAACACTGGTAGCATGCCGCGACAGCGTGGACGTGAACCGTATGTGCAGTTGACGGACTTTGAGCGAGGGCGTATAGTGGGCATGCGGGAGGCTGGGTGGACGTACCGCCGAATTGCTCAACACATGGGGCGTGAGGTCTCCACAGTACATCGATGTTGTCGCCAGTGGTCGGCGGAAGGTGCACGTGCCCGTCGACCTGGGACCGGACCGCAGCGACGCACGGATGCACGCCAAGACCGTAGGATCCTACGCAGTGCCGTAGGGGACCGCACCGCCACTTCCCAGCAAATTAGGGACACTGTTGCTCCTGGGGTATCGGCGAGGACCATTCGCAACCGTCTCCATGAAGCTGGGCTACGGTCCCGCACACCGTTAGGCCGTCTTCCGCTCACGCCCCAACATCGTGCAGCCCGCCTCCAGTGGTGTCGCGACAGGCGTGAATGGAGGGACGAATGGAGACGTGTCGTCTTCAGCGATGAGAGTCGCTTCTGCCTTGGTGCCAATGATGGTCGTATGCGTGTTTGGCGCCGTGCAGGTGAGCGCCACAATCAGGACTGCATACGACCGAGGCACACAGGGCCAACACCCGGCATCATGGTGTGGGGAGCGATCTCCTACACTGGCCGTACACCACTGGTGATCGTCGAGGGGACACTGAATAGTGCACGGTACATCCAAACCGTCATCGAACCCATCGTTCTACCATTCCTAGACTGGCAAGGGAACTTGCTGTTCCAACAGGACAATGCACGTCTGCATGTATCCCGTGCCACCCAACGTGCTCTAGAAGGTGTAAGTCAACTACCCTGGCCAGCAAGATCTCCGGATCTGTCCCCCATTGAGCATGTTCGGGACTGGATGAAGCATCGTCTCACGCGGTCTGCACGTCCAGCACGAACGCTGGTCCAACTGAGGCGCCAGGTGGAAATGGCATGGCAAGCCGTTCCACCATCTCTACGATCGTCTCCAGCATCTCTACGATCGTCTCCATGGGAGAATAGCAGCCTGCATTGCTGCGAAAGGTGGATATACACTGTACTAGTGCCGACATTGTGCATGCTCTGTTGCCTGTGTCTATGTGCCTGTGGTTCTGTCAGTGTGATCATGTGATGTATCTGACCCCAGGAATGTGTCAATAAAGTTTCCCCTTCCTGGGACAATGAATTCACGGTGTTCTTATTTCAATTTCCAGGAGCGTACAATGCGGTCAAATGTGTTCATATTACTCGGCATTTAGCGCAGTTAAAGCCTTGTACTATAAAACCACCCCCTCTCTACTTTACTGTTCTCACTGTACATGGGAGCCAACGCTCTCCAGGTAGTAACCCAACCAAGCCTTCCAACGGAATGGGCTAGGGTATAGCGTGATTCATCAGATCAGACGTTTCCAGTCAACCATTGTCCAGTTGCGTTGCTGTTTGCACCACCACAAGAGTCGGTTAGCACTGACTGCAGAAATGTGTAACAAAACGGAACACCTACAGCCACTCTTATGATGCTATTTATAACATGGCTACCAGTTTTGGTGCTTCTGTGCACAGTCTTCAGGCCTCAACAGACGCTGAGGGTGTTAATTCCAGTCACATACACGATTCATCAGAGCCAACATCTACGAACTGGTTTGGTAGTTAGTAGATGATGGTTGGAGACACAACATCGATGTTGCAGGTAGTCTGCGAAAACGAGTTCATAGGTGATGACCACTGATGAACGTGGTTACGATTTAAGTTAACCCCCTCAGCGTCGGGTAAGGCCTGAAGATGGTGCACTGAAGTACCGAAACTGGTAGCCACGTGATAAATAGCACCGCAGGGACTGCTGTAGGTGTTTCATTTTATTACATAAGTGAACTATCCAAGGCCAATAAGACGGATGGACAAAGAAACACAGAAAAGTGTGCTCGACCATTGTTCCTGATTCTTTTTAAATCCCTACCCTCATTACCAGTGTCAGTTGGACTGCTGATAACACTTTGGAACTCACGAGTGATTGTTTCCGATAATTTCGTGCGATTTTTTTACAGTCACGCAAAGCAGTGTTCGACGATCTCTGTCCGTCAGTACATGAGGTCTTGGTTTAGCTGTGGCTATTATTTTCTTCGCGTTCCCACTTCACAGTTACCAACAGTCGACTTGAGCTGCTTTAGAACTGTTGAAATGTGTCTGATGGATTTGTTACACAGGTGGCATCCGACTAGTTCGAAGTCACTGAGCTTTCCTTATGACCCAGTCTCATGTTTCTGCTTTTCTGCTCACAATACAGTACTCCCCGCATCCTCTTACACCGGTGGGTGTCAGTAGAGGTGGTCAGATACTTTTGATCACGCAGTGAAAACAACTACTGTAACAGTCTTGACTTGTGCACTGAAGGTACGATTTGCACTGTCATACAGCAAACACTCAGCTCTCAACTAAATAAAAACCTTTCAACATTCAAATAAACTTTTTATGTTCACAAAATAACATAGCAGTTCGTCTGAGCTTTCACGTGAGGCAACTAATAGAAAAGACTGTCGACAGAAACAGTTTTTGAGCACGTGTAGTTGGCCGACAAAGGGGAACTCTTGACTG
Organism: Schistocerca cancellata; assembly: GCF_023864275.1. Lineage (NCBI taxonomy): Eukaryota > Metazoa > Arthropoda > Insecta > Orthoptera > Acrididae > Schistocerca > Schistocerca cancellata. Next base: position 73,438,690 of record NC_064634.1, on the reverse strand, counting down.
AACACTCTCTTCTTCCTCCTGCTACCTTGAGGATGTGCTGATCTGTTCAGTAGAGACACTCTGTCTTCCGTTAGTGGAATGAGCACACTGAAGTGACGTACTCCTGGATTACGGTAAGCTGGTTGTTGGCTTGCGTGCTTGCACTGAATTTACGTGACTATTACGTGGTTTTTCAAGTTAGGGGACTTAAATTCCTCTCCGCTATATATTTTGCAGTTGGGAAATGCTAGGTATTGGTTCGCACTCACAGCTTGTTTAAAGTACGTGGGAATAAATATTCAATGTTTATTCAGTCATGCAATCTTTCAAGCTGCTTGTCTCATTCGTTTCCCACTCGGCCAAAAATATTTCGGTGGTTAATGTTAATACGTGATGGTTTTCCTTCTCTGCTGCGTATGGATTGTAGTGTAAATTCACGTGGTACTTTGAACTGGAGTTATGTATGAAAGATTAGAATTTTGTACTCAGTTACACACTGAAGAGCCAAAAAAACTAGTACACCTGCCTAATATCGTGTAGGGCCTACACGACAACGCAGAAGTGCCGCAACACGACGTGGCACAGACTCGGCTAATAACTGCTGAATGGAAATCACATCATGAATCCTGCAGAGCTGTCCATAAATCCGTGACAGTACGAGGGGGTGGAGATCTCTTCTGAACAGCACGTTGCAAGGCATCCTAGATATGACGAATAATGTTCATGTCTGGGGAGTTTGGTGGCTAGCGGAAGTGTTTACACTCAGAAGAGTGTTCCTGGACGTAGTAATTCAGGGCATGTGGAGTGTCGCATTGTCCTGCAGGAATTGCTCAAGTCTGTCGGAATGCACAATGGACATGAATGGATGCAGGTGACCAGACAGGATCGTTACGTACGAGTCACCTGTCAGAGTCGTATCCAGACATATCAGGTGTCTCATACCACTCCAAGTGCTCACTCCCCACACCTTTACAGAGCCTCCACCAGTTTCAACATTCCCCTGCTGACATCCAGGGTCCATGGATTCATGAGGTTGTCTCCATACCAGTACACGTCCATCCGCTCGATATACTCTCCTGGAAATGGAAAAAAGAACACATTGACACCGGTGTGTCAGACCCACCATACTTGCTCCGGACACTGCGAGAGGGCTGTACAAGCAATGATCACACGCACAGCACAGCGGACACACCAGGAACCGCGGTGTTGGCCGTCGAATGGCGCTAGCTGCGCAGCATTTGTGCACCGCCGCCGTCAGTGTCAGCCAGTTTGCCGTGGCATACGGTGCTCCATCGCAGTCTTTAACACTGGTAGCATGCCGCGACAGCGTGGACGTGAACCGTATGTGCAGTTGACGGACTTTGAGCGAGGGCGTATAGTGGGCATGCGGGAGGCCGAGTGGACGTACCGCCGAATTGCTCAACACGTGGGGCGTGAGGTCTCCACAGTACATCGATGTTGTCGCCAGTGGTCGGCGGAAGGTGCACGTGCCCGTCGACCTGGGACCGGACCGCAGCGACGCACGGATGCACGCCAAGACCGTAGGATCCTACGCAGTGCCGTAGGGGACCGCACCGCCACTTCCCAGCAAATTAGGGACACTGTTGCTCCTGGGGTATCGGCGAGGACCATTCGCAACCGTCTCCATGAAGCTGGGCTATGGTCCCGCACACCGTTAGGCCGTCTTCCGCTCACGCCCCAACATCGTGCAGCCCGCCTCCAGTGGTGTCGCGACATGCGTGAATGGAGGGACGAATGGAGACGTGTCGTCTTCAGCGATGAGAGTCGCTTCTGCCTTGGTGCCAATGATGGTCGTATGCGTGTTTGGCGCCGTGCAGGTGAGCGCCACAATCAGGACTGCATACGACCGAGGCACTGGCCGTACACCACTGGTGATCGTCGAGGGGACACTGAATAGTGCACGGTACATCCAAACCGTCATCGAACCCATCGTTCTACCATTCCTAGACCGGCAAGGGAACTTGCTGTTCCAACAGGACAATGCACGTCCGCATGTATCCCGTGCCACCCAACGTGCTCTAGAAGGTGTAAGTCAACTACCCTGGCCAGCAAGATCTCCGGATCTGTCCCCCATTGAGCATGTTTGGGACTGGATGAAGCGTCGTCTCACGCGGTCTGCACGTCCAACACGAACGCTGGTCCAACTGAGGCACCAGGTGGAAATGGCATGGCAAGCCGTTCCACAGGACTACATCCAGCATCTCTACGATCGTCTCCATGGGAGAATAGCAGCCTGCATTGCTGCGAAAGGTGGATATACACTGTACTAGTGCCGACATTGTGCATGCTCTGTTGCCTGTGTCTATGTGCCTGTGGTTCTGTCAGTGTGATCATGTGATGTATCTGACCCCAGGAATGTGTCAATAAAGTTTCCCCTTCCTGGGACAATGAATTCACGGTGTTCTTATTTCAATTTCCAGGAGTGTAGTTTGAAACGAGACTCGTCCGACCAGGCAACATGTTTCCAGTCATCAACAGTGCAATGTCGGTGTTGACGGGCCCAGGCGAGGCGTAAAGCTTTGTCTCGTGCAACCATCGAGGGTACACGACTGGGCCTTCGGTTCCGAAAGCCGATATCGATGTTTCGTCGAATGGTTAGCGCACTGACGCAAGTCGATGGTGCAGCCTTGAAATCTGCAGCAATTTGCAGAAGGTTTGCATTTCTGTCACGGTCAATGATTCTCTTTCATCATTGTTGGTCCTGTTCTTGCAGGATCTTTTTCCAGCTATAGCGATGTTGGAGATGTTTTACCTGATTCCTGATATTCACGGTACTCTCGTGAAATGATCATACGGAAGATTCCCACTTTACCTCTACCTCGGAGATGCTGTGTCCCATCGCTGGTGCAGCGACTATAGCACCACGTTCAAACTCAGTTAAATCTTGATAAATTGCCATTGTAGCAGCAGTAACCGATCTAACAACTGCGCCAGACACTTGTTGTCTCATATACGCGTTGCCGGCCGCAGCGCCGTATTCTGCCTGTTTACATATCTCTGTATTTGAATACGCATGAATATACCAGTTTATTTAGCGCTTCAGTGTAGCCCAGTATGTTAAGTGTGAACGTAATTTGAGACTCTTACAAACTTGTTTTCACTCTCGTGTTCTTTGTTTAAGTGAGCACGGAACGTGGCCCTTTCCAGAAAATGTGTTCATTTGCTCGCTTAACAACTACGTTCTCAGATGTACTACATTCGCCTCATTGCATTCAAAGCCGAGAGAAAAATGCTGGTCTCAGAGGTTAACACATTTTATTGAAATAAATTTTCTGCCTCGCAGGTAAACTCGCGTTTCTTCTTTATTCTTCAAAATACGTGTCTGCAAATGACAGAGATTTAGAAATAAATTTTTGCTATGACACCAGCTTAGGTCTTACCTGTTTACTAAGACACAGAGAGAAGACACATTTACGAGCCACGATTTACATCCAACACACGTATAGATACTAGCTGTTTGGTGTGTATTGTAAAGATTGTAGCTTCAGTCTTCTCGGGGCAAAACTCTTTTCATAGCTACTTTTAAATACGTAGTTGCACTTTTCGTAAGTTCTTGTCATTACAAAACTTAAAAAAAGTACACTTGGGCCAAATTTCATAAAAAGGGCTATTGTTCTAGCGCTTTAAATACCAGGCCCAAGTCCCTTGTGGACTCCCACGTTGAAATTAAAATGAGTGGAATTCTTTCTATACCGTATTCTCTTAGCAATAAACGGCAGAGTTCTTCCAAAGTGCCGTCCTCTCGTCACCTGAAAGGCAGTATTTTTCATCTGAAATGTCAGAGTTTGAGACCGACCTCCGACAAGTATCCTCTGGGATGTTCCTGGGGAAACTGGCACGACGCGTCCCTGTGGTCAGCTGCGGCGGTCTTCGGTGGGCTGAAAGAGAAAGAGGAAAGAGGTAGAGGGAAGATGGCCGGTGGCGGCGCCTGAGCGGATTCCGCGGCCGCCAGCGGGTTTACATAAAGCCCCACCCGCCCGCCTGCGTGCATCTTTCAGCAAGCAGCCGCTCCGCCCCGTGGGGCGGCTTAGCGGAGAAGGTGAGTCGCGGTTACCTACGGCGGCCTGGGTGGACGCTGCCAGCGGCCACGGGGTGCTGCGTGATAAAACCGCCCCCTGCCTGGAATAAGCTGAACCAGTTTAGCGTCACGGTTCATGGAAATGTAACATGTAGGCGAAAAGACCCGTTATCGGTATGCATGCGACAGTATGCGTGCGTAATATGTTCCACGCATAAAAACGGGATATTCTGGTGCTCATACACTACTGGCCATTAAAATTGCTACACCAAGAACAAATGCAGATGATAAACGGGTATTCATTGGACAAATATATTATAATAGAACTGACATGTGATTACATTTTCACGCAATTTGGGTGCATAGATCCTGAGAAATCAGTACCCAGAACAACCACCTCTGCCCGTAATAACGGCCTTGATACGCCTGGGCATTGAGTCAAACGGAAACTGGATGGCGTGCACAGGTACAGCTGCCCATGCAGCTTCAACACGATACCACAGTTCATCAAGAGTAGTGACTGGCGTTTTGTGACGAGCCAGTTGCTCGGCCACCATTCACCAGACGTTTTCAGTTGGTGAGAGATCTGGAGAATGTTCTGGACAGGGCAGCAGTCGAACATTTTCTGTATCCAGAAAGGCTCATACAGGACCTGCAACATGCGGTCGTGCATTATCCTGCTGAAATGTAGGGTTTCGCAGGGATCGAATGAAGGGTAGAGCCACGGGTCGTAACACATCTGAAATGTAACGTCCAATGTTCAAAGTGCCGTCAGTGCGAACAGGAGCTGGCCGAGACGTGTAACCAATGGCACCCCATACCATCACGCCAAATGATACGACAGTATGGCGATGACGAATACACGCATCCAATGTGCGTTCACCGCGATGTCGCCAAACACGGATGCGACCATAATGATGCTGTAAACAGAAGCTGGATTCATCCGAAAAAATGACGTTTTGCCATTCGTGCACCCAGGTTCGTCGTTGAGTACACCATCGTAGGCGCTCCTGTCTGTGACGCAGCGTCAAGGGTAACAGCAGCCGTGGTCTCCGAGCTGATAGTCCATGCTGCTGCAAACGTCATCGAACTGTTCGTGCAGATGTTTGTTGTTTTGCAAACGTCCCCATCTGCTGACTCAGTGATCGAAACGTGGCTGCACGATCCGTTACAGCCATGCGGATAAGATGCCTGTCATCTCGACTGCTAGTGATACGAGGCCGTTGGGATCCAGCACGGCGTTCCGTATTACCCTCCTGAACCCACCGAGTCTATATTCTGCTAACAGTCATTGGATCTCGACGAACGCGAGCACCATTGTCGCGATACGATAAACCGCAATCGCGGTAGGCTACAATCCGATCTTCATCAAAGTCGGAAACGTTATGGTACGCATTACTCCTCCTTATACGAGGCATCACAACATGTTTCACCAGGCAACGCCGGTCAACTGCTGTTTGTGTATAAGAAATCGGTTGGAAACTTTCCTCATGTTAGCACGTTGTAGGTATCGCCACCGGCGCCAACCTTGTGTGACTGCTCTGAAAAGCTAATCATTTGCATATCACAGCATCTTCTACGTGTCGGTTAAATTTCGCGTCTGTAGCACGTCATCTTTGTGGCGTAGCAATTGTAATGGCCAGTAGTGTACTATGGGTTGTGTTGGCGATAAAAAGGTAGGATCATGTGTGGATAGACCTTGGGCTAGGGATCATTTGTATCCGATCGGAAGGATCGTCTTAGTGTCACTATACTACAGTACAGGATTAAAGTATGCGTAGACGGATGGAGCAAAACGGTTGGTGCTTTCTGCATTTGATACGGTCTACGGTGGGCTTGATGGGACTTCGGGAAGCATCGTTGCTTCATGGTTGGTTCCTCGGAAAATCCAGAAAAAGATTTTTTTTTTTTGGTACATAAAATCCGATATGAACTATCTAAATTTTACCGACCTATGAATTTCTTTTGATGTTATATCAAAACATCTTCGGTCCCGGTTCGAATCCCGCCGCTGCTTAAACTTTGATTAATAATCAGCATTGGTGGCAGAAGACTTCTGGCATAAGAAGTCACCCTCATTGCCTTGACAAAGCGGGCGGAGGAGCGGACAGATGTTCAGGGCAGTCTCTTGTTCTAGGAGTGGGAAACTGTCCCTAAAAGACGAAGAATCAGCAATGACCAACAGCATGAGGTTGCAGAAGGCAATGCAAACCACTGCATTAAAGACACGTAACGTGTATCCATAGGTCTTGTGGCCTATAATGGAAGAAGTGTCATGATGATCTCTCTATTGGCAAAAGATTCCCGAACAGTCCCCCATTCGGATCGCTGGGAGGGGACTGCCAAAGGGGAAGTTACCTTGAGAAAAAGACTAAATAATCAACGAAAGGATAGCGTTCTACGAGTCGGGGCTTGGAATGTCAGAATCTTGTACGTGGTAGGGAAACCAGAAAATTCGAAAAGGGGAATGCAAAGGCTCAGTCTGGATATAGTAGGATCAGTGAAGTAAAGTGGAAAGAAGACAAGGATTTCTAGTCAGATGAGTATAGCGTAATATAAACAGCAGCAGAAAATGGTGTAACGGGAGTAGGCTTCGTTATGAACAGGAAGGTAGGGCAGAAAGTGTGTCACTGTGAACAGTGCAATGACAGTGTTGTTCTAATCAGAATCAACAGCAAACCAACACTGACTTCGATAGTTCAGGTGTACATGCCGACTTCGCAAGATGAAGATGAAGAGACAGTGTATGAGGAATTGAAAGGGTAATACAGCATGTAAAGGGGAATGAAAATCTAAAAGCCATGGAGGACTGGAATGCAGTTGCAGGGAAAGGAGTAGAAGAAAAGGTTACAGGAGAAGATGGGCCTGGGTCAAGGAATGAGAGAGGAGAAAGACTAATTGAGTTCTGTAACAAGTTTTAGCTAGTAACAGCGAATACTCTGTTCAAGACTCACAAGAGGAGGTATACTTGGAAAAGGCTGGTTGATACGGAAAGATTTCAGTTAGATTACATCATGGTCAGACAGAGATTCGAAATCAGATACTGGATTTTAAGGTGTACCCAGGAGCAGATATAGATTCAGATCACAATATAGTAGTGATGAAGAGTAGGCTGAAGTTTAAGACAATAGTCAGGAAGAATCAATACTCAAAGAAGTGGGATAGGAAAGTACTAAGGACTGACGAAATACACTTGACGTCCTCCAAGGCTATAGATGCAGCAATAAGGAGTAGATCAGTACGTTGCACAGTTGCAGAGGAATGGACATCTCTAAAAAAGGGACATCACAGAGGTTGGGGAGGAAGACATATGTACAAAGAAGGTAACTGCGAAGAAACCATGGGTAACAAAAGATATACTTCAATTGATCGATGAAAGGAGGAAGTACAAAAATGTTCCGGAAACTCAGGAATAGAGAAATACAATTAGTGGAATGAAATAAATAGGAAGTGCAGGGAAGCTAAAACGAAATGTGATGACATCGAAAAAGAAATTATTGTCGGAAGGACAGACTCAGCGTACAGGAAAGGCAAAACAACCTTTGGTGACATTAAAACCAATGGTGATAACATTAAGAGTGCAACGGGAATTCCATTGTCAAATGCAGAGGAGACAGAGGATAGGTGGAAATAATACATTGAAAGCCTCTATGAGGGGGAAGCATTGTCTGATGTGAAATAAGAAGAAACAAGAGTCGATTTAGAAGTGATAGGGGACCCGGTATTAGAATCAGAATTTAAGAGCTTTGGAGGACTTAAGATCAAATAAGGCAGAAGGGGTTGATAACATTCCATCAGAATTTCTAAAATCATTGGAGGAAGTGGCAACAAAACGACTATTCACGTTAGTGTGTAGAATGTATGAGTCTGGCGACATACCATCTGACTTGCGGAAAAGCATCATCCTCACAATTCCGAACGGCAAGAGCTGACAAGTGCGAGTATTATCGCACAATCAGCTTAGCAGCTCATGCATCCAAGTTGCTTACAAGAATAGTATACAGAGAATGGAAAAGAAAACTGAGGGTGCGCTAGATGACGACCAGTTTGGCTTTAGGAAAGGTAAAGGCACGAGAGAGGCAATTCTGACGTTGCGGTTAATAATGGAGGCAAGACTAAAGAAAAGACACGTTCATAGGATCAGTCGACCTGGAAAAAGCGTTCAATAATGTAAAATGGCCCAAGATGTTGGAAATTCAGGAAAAAAGTAGGGATAAGCTATAGTGAGAGACGGGTCATGCTGTTTCAAAACGGACTGTGTTTCCAGTGACGTACCAGATTTATGCATACTCCTCACTTTTCTTTCTTGAAATTTAATATAGTCATGCTTACTTTGACCAATTATATATCTGAAACTTCCTGGCAGATTAAAACTGTGTGCCGGACGGAGACTCGAACTCGGGACCTTTGCCTTTCGCGGGCAAGTGCTCTACCAACTGAGCTACCCAGGCACGACTCACGCCCAGTCCTCACAGCTTTACTTCTGCCCCAAGGCAAATGTCCCGAGTTCGAGTCTCGGTCCAGCACACAGTTTTAATCTTCCAGGAAGTTTCAAATCAGCACACACTCCGCTGTAGAGTGAAAATTTCATTCTAGTAATTATATATCTATTTCTTAATTGGTTGTATTTTGATTTCTTTGTTTTCTCCAGAGTATGATCGTTGTCTCGAGTTTTTCCTCAACAAAGGAATCTGGAACTTTCCTAAGTCGTAACAGCTCAGGCGGTAATTTTGACTACTAAACGATAAATGTTCATTCATTCTAGCTTCTCTATTTTTTTTTAACAGTCAGGCAAGTGGTTCACAATAATCACTTAACCTCCTTAGCAGTATAGTTTCCAGTTGGTCACTAGAGCTACAAAAATCCAACTGCTCGCTACAGCTGCAAAAACATGTCTGTTTGTTGCATCGTCTCTTCCCTGCAAGCAATAGAGGTCAGACATATTACAATTGTAAGCAATGAATCTAATAATTTACAATTCTGGCAACATACGTGTTTAACTTGACTTTAAACGTATTTTTTTACCTCAATACAGCATAATTTAGTGGAAACATTCCTATAAATAACTTCACAAAATTTACAGTTTATGTTTCCTGCTAATCAGTTTCAAAATTGTTGTAGTCATACCGAATGAAACCAGTGGTTCACAAAGAGCATCGTTTACACATAATCTACATTGACATCTGCATCCGCATACATACCCCGCAAGCCTCTGTAGGTACTTTGTGGAGGGTACCTTGTACCACTACTAGATACTTCGTTTCCTGTTCCACTCGCAAATAGAGCGAGGGAGAAACGACCTTCTATATTCCTGCGTAAGAGCCCTAACTTCTCTTATATTATCTTTGTGGTTCTTACATGAATGCACCTTGGCTGCAATAGAATGGTCAACTTCAAATGTCGATTCCTTAAATTTCCTAAGTAGTGTTTCGCTAAAAGAAGTCTTCTCCTTCCAGTGATTCCCATTTCATTTCACGAAGCATCTCCACAACATACGCATGTTAATCGAACCTCCCTGTAACGAATCTAGCAACACATCTCTGGATTGCTTCGATGTCTTCCTTTAATGCGACCTCATGGAAATCCCAAACACTCGAACAGTACTCAAGAATGGGCCGCAATAACGTTCTATGCACGGTTTCATTTATAGATCAGCTACACTTTCCTAAAATTCTCCCGGTAAGTTCAAACTGAGTTTCATTTTTACTTGCTAAAAGGCACATGTGTATTGTGACAGTCATTCTCTGGACATTTTATGAAGTACGTATTACCATTTCAATGCTTATTATTTAGATCAGGATCTTTCAGAGTAGCCTCAATAGGCCAGCTTGAAAATGAACGAGTCGGTTAGAAACTAGTCGCCAAATATATGTATTGCAACAGTTGACAGATTCGTTGATAAACGCTTAATGTAACTTAACCCTCTCCGTGCGAGGTCTGATTTATTTTATTGCGATGATAGTTTCAACCTATATAGTGGGCGTCAACAAAAGATTTTCGCATTCTGAGGAGAAACTGCAGATTGAAATTTCTTGCAAAGATTTCGCCGCATCGAAAACGCCTTTGTTTTAATTATTACCACAACAATCCGTGTATCGTGTCCGTGATACTCTTTCCTCTGTTTGACGATAGTACAATTTGAGTTGCCGTTCTTTGTATTTCTTCCACGTCCTCCGCAAACTTATCTTTTAAGGATACCATACCGCACAGCAGTACTCTAGCAGAGGACGGACAAGAATGTTGTAGGCGAACTCTTTACTGGATTTGTTGCACAAGAACGATCTTTTCTGAACCTATGCTGGCTATGTATCAACAGATAGTTTTCTTCGAGGTAATTCATAATGTTCGAAAACAATATACGTTTCAAAACCACCACTATCATCATCACCACCTTTCTTTCAAGGATTAGGCTGTTGCCTGTTCCGAACTCACAAACAAAATCTTTCCTATTTTTTGGAAGTCCTCCAATACCTCTTTCCCCACTCGACTTGCAGCTCAATATCTTCGGGGTAATTCTGTGACCGGACATACCTGCGAAGAGTTGTTTCTGTTGTGGTTGGAAGAAGAGCCAACAGCGTGTTACAAGAGGAGGCCGAAATGCACGCGTTTTAGCTCACGCAGGCTGGCGTGAGGTCTGGAACAGGACAAGGAAATTAGAATTTAGAAAAACGGACGTAGCTGGTGGAATACTTAACTTTAATCCATTAATGATGAACGTCGGTCTTGACGGTACATGATTCACAATATCAATAGTAACTGATAATGGCGCCTTGCTAGGTCGTAGCAAATGACGCAGCTGAAGGCTATGCTAAACTATCTTCTAGGCAACTGAGAGCGTATTTTGTCAGTGAACCATCGCTAGCAAAGTCGGTTGTACGACTGGGGCGAGTGCTAGGAAGTCTCTCTAGACCTGTCGTGTGGCGGCGCTCGGTCTGCAATCACTGATAGTGGCGACACGCGGGTCCGACGTATACTAACGGACCGCGGCCGATTTAAAGGCTACCACCTAGCAAGTGTGGTGTCTGGCGGTGACACCACAGTTTCCAATCTTTACGATAGTTTTGAATTTTTTCGTTCATGGTTATTTTTCTTTTTTTGCAACCCAGCTCTCGCCTCCATAGAATAACACATAACTCAGGAACCGCCATGATTTTGTAGAATATCATGATGGCATTTTATTTTCAGTATCAGAGTCAAAATAATAACTTACAGCACAACCTAAATAACAAATCTGAAGCATCTGTTCTAAAACTGACTTGACTGCCTACTTCCTTCGGAAAGCTATTATTTTCGTTTTATTAATAGAAATTTTGAAGTTGTGCTTCTTGCAAATTTCGTTCCTCTGATGTACTGATATTTGGAAGTCATCTTCAATCGTTTGAATAATAACGATGTCATCGACAAACAAAAGTACATTCAGATGTTTCTCGTTTGTTATCGTAATTCCTTTGTTTTGCATTTCCGTTTATGAAGAATGTAAATATTAGAAATGGTAGGTGATAGTTCACGCCCTTGTCCAACACCTTCTTTAATAATTTTTCTTCTAATTGGCTCCTATATGTGTTTATTACAATGCGCGTAGTTTTTAAAGACTTTTCACCACCTCTGTTAGGTGATTAGATATCCACTTTCAGAAATAATATTCCATAGGCTGACACGGCTCACGCGGTCAAAAGCCTTCTCGAGGTCAACAAAGGTCATAGGGGTTACTATATTTTATTGACTTTATTACACCTTATTCGTTTCAGCGTTAAGCTTTTTTCTGTGTTTTCCTGTAATGTTTTTAATTACAATAGCATTGTCTGTGCGTGAACGACCTGATCTAAATCCATTTTGTTCTTCATACATAAGAGCTTCTGTGTTATTCTTCATGCTGTTATTGATTATCTTTAAGTATAGTGAGTGATTATAAGACTGAAACCATGGTAGCTTTTGCAATCATCATGTTTCCCTTAGTTGAAAAGAGAGATTACTTCTGATTTATACAAAGGGTCTGGGATCTCGTAGTTCATCTAACATGCATTTATTAACTGTAAAAGCCTTTTACATAGTGGCAACCTTCCGTACTTAATTAGTTCTACATTTTTTCCATCTCTTGCAGTAGCTTTTCTGTTCTTCATGCCTTTCAAAGCCTCATGTAGTTCCTTCATAGCAACTGGATGTACTGTTTCATTGTGCGTACTTTCTCTAGTGTCATTTTCGAGCTTCTGTGTACACCACAAGTATATGTAATGCTTTATCCATCGTTCAATGGGTATGATGTTCAGGGAGCAGTGTCTTTTTCTTCGTTGTTCAGGGCTTTCATGATCTAGTATGCACATAGCTGTCCAAGGTCTACATCGTGCTCTAAAGACGTTTATGAACGAGACCCACGACTCTTGGTGTGCTCTGCGCAGTATTTGTTTCGCAGCGTTTCTTTATATTTTGTATGTTTCCCAGTTTCCTAAGGCTTTAGTTTGTAGAAACTTCAAATGAGCTATTTGTTTTTCTTCAATGGTTTCTTTAATTTCTGTGTACAGATTCTGAGCCTTTGTTCCCCATCTGTTTTGTTCCTCCTTCCTTCAAAGTCTTACTGCAAATCGACGTCAGTGACATGGGTCTGTAACTCAGCGGATTATTCCTATTTCCTTTCTTTGAGTATTTGTGTGGCCTGTGCAACTCTGAAGTCTTTGGGTTGAGCTGGTATACAATCTTGACAGGAAGGTCTGCCTTTATTAATGGATTTGTGTGGTAGCTCGACACTGAGAATATCTAATTCTAAGTTACATATTTGATTCACATTCTGGAATATATACTTCGACTTCTTTGGGGAAGGAATTTAATAACTACTTTGTAGTAGCACTATCATCGGTAACATTACCACTACTATCCTGCAATTAAGGCACTGATTTTATCTTGCCGCTAGTATGCTACTGAATTTTCTCTAAGATTTCGAGATAGAGTTTTAATGTAGAAACTATTGAAGGCATCTTGCATTGAAATCCACCCTAAATTTCGAGCTTCTGCGAAACTTTGCCAACAGTAGGGACTTCGCATTCTTTTAAATTTGGCATGATTTTTCTGTTGCTTATTTAACAGTGTTCTGATCCGATTTTTGCACTTTGGGGAACCTGTTCCGCCTCAGATATTGGATTCTCATGTATTGCAATCGACAATCATTTCTTCTGGAATTGTGTCCTCATACCGCCCCTCCTCTCCGCAGAGGGTCTCAATTCATTATTACCAATCATTTTCTTTCCATTCTTAGTTTCACAGTGGTTTTCCTTTAGCCTTCTTAATGTTGTGTCCTTGCTTTTTTAACTTTCACAGAAAATTATTTTCAGTTCTCAGCGGGACTCATCAGCAGAAGCAGCATTTCCTGAAGATGGCGAACAGTTGTATCGCCGAAATATCGAGTCAAGTTGATTTTAGGATCCGGCAGCAAACCCGAAAAGACTTTCAAGATTATTTTCAGTCCTCTGAAACCTGAATCTGACTTTACGGCAACCACGTCCTCCTCATACCACACACATGGAATGTAACAGCTGCCGTGGCGACGGGCGCTCTCTGGATCGGCGTCGCGCAGTTTTGGGCGTCGTGTCACGGACTGCGAGGCCCCTCCCGCCGGAGGTTCGAGTCCTCCCTCGGGCATGGGTGTGTGTGTTGTTCTTAGCGTAAGTTAGTTTAAGTAGTTTGTAAGTCTGGGGCCTATGACATAAGCAGTTTGGTCCCTTATCAACACACACACTTTTGAACATTTTTCTGGATCGGCCTACGGTGGTTAGAGCCAAATGTTACCTGAGCCAGCTAAACACTACTAATTCCGGCACACATATATCTGTGGTACTCATTTAATTCCTAAGAAACACTAAAAAGGCAAGCAGCACAAAATATTTTTATTTCCGAGACAATCGGTTTCAACAGACTTAGCTGTCATCTTCAGGTCTTAAACATTGTATACCGTATTTGTATCATGTGACTAGCATCCGTGAGCAATATGTATATGTACATGGCCTTTTGAATAAGGAACTGTATTCTTTTTTAAATATTTTAGCGATGACAAACGTTTATGATGTGCTGAGTTTTATCCACCTGACATCTTGTGCACGAGTTTCAGCGTTGTAAAAAAATATCTAAGACCTGAAGATAACAGCTAAGACTGTTGAAACCCGTTGTTTTGAATAAAAAAAATTCTGTAATCTTGGCTCTTGAATGGTTTCTAACAATTAAAATAGATCGTCCTTTAATAGTCTCATAATGAGAAAATTCTATCTTTTAATTCTGTGCGAATATTCTGAAGATTCTGCACAGTATTCCAGACTTGACGTTGTCTGGCAGTTTCAGATAACCTGAAAGTAGCACGAACGCTTGCTGTAATTTCACCAACTAATGCGGTGCTTGTCGTTTATTGTCCTGATCTATGTAGCTGCCTGGGCTGTACTTGCCGTACTCCACCTGAGGCCCCTTCTTTTAATGTAACTGAATCGACAGGGGATATTTGGAGCAATAGAGGAATTATTTTCTAATTTTCAGGACATGTAAACACATTTTCTTCTTCTTCTCTCCTTCAGATCGAGACTTTGGCAATACAGGGTGGTCGATTGATAGTGACCGGGCCAAATATCTCACGAAATAAGTATAAAACGAAAAAAGTACAAAGAACGAAACTTGTCTAGCTTGAAGGGGGAAACCAGATGGCGCTATGGTTGGCCCGCTCGATGGCGCAGCCATCGGTCAAACGAATATCAACTGCGTTTTCTAAAATAGGAACCCCCATTTTTATTACATATTCGTGTAGTACGTAAAGAAATATGAGTGTTTTAGTTGCACCACCTTTTTCCCTTTGAGATAGATAGCGCTGTAATAGTCACAAACGTATAAGTACGTGGTACCACGTAACATTCCTCCAGTGCGGGCGGTATTTGCTTCGTGATACATTATCCGTGTTAAAACGGACCATTTACCAATTGCGGAAAAGGTCTATATCGTGTTGATGTATGGCTATTGCAATCAAAATGCCCAACGGGCGTGTGCTATGTATGCTGCTCGGTATCCTACGTTACTTAAGGAAACAGGAAGTGTTCAGCCACATGTGAAACGTCAACCACGACCTGCAACAAATGATGATGCCCAAGTAGGTGTTTTAGCTGCTGTCGCGGCTAATCCGCACATCAGTAGCAGACAAACTGCGCGAGAATCGGGAATCTCAAAAACGTCGGTGTTGAGAATGCTACATCAACATCGATTGCACCCGTACCATATTTCTACGCACCAGGAATTGCATGGCGACGACTTTGAACGTCGTGTACAGTTCTGCCACTGCGCACAAGAGAAATTACGGGACGATGACAGATTTTTTTCACGCGTTCTATTTAGCGACGAAGCGTCATTCACCAACAGCGGTAACGTAAACCGGCGTAATATGCACTATTGGGCAACGGAAAATCCACGATGGCTGCGACAAGTGGAACATCAGCAACCTTGGCTGGTTAATGTATGGCGCGGCATTATGGGAGGAAGGCTAATTGGCCCCCATTTTATCGATGGCAATCTATATGGTACAATGTATGCTGATTTCCTACGTAACAAATGGTTCAAATGGCTCTGAGCACTATGCGACTTAACTTCTGAGGTCATCAGTCGCCTAGAACTTAGAACTAATTAAACCTAACTAACCTAAGGACATCACACACATCCATGCCCGAGGCAGGATTCGAACCTGCGACCGTAGCTGTCCCGCGGTTCCGGACTGAGCGCCTAGAACCGCTAGACCACCGCTGCCGGCTCCTACGTAACGTTCTACCGATGTTAATACAACATGTTTCACTGCATGACCGAATGGCGATGTACTTCCAATAAGATGGATGTCCGGCATATAGCTCGTGTCCGGTTGAAGCGGTATTGAATAGCATATTTCATGTCAGGTGGATTGGTCGTCGAAGTACCATACCATGGCCTGCACGTTCACCGGATCTGACGTCCCCCGATTTCTTTTTATGGGGAAGGTTGAAGGATTTTTGCTATCGTGATCCAACGACAACGCCTGACAACATGCGTCAGCGCATTCTCAATCCGTGTGCGAACATTACGGAAGGCGAACTACTCGCTCTTGAGAGGAATGTCGTTACACGTATTGCCAAATGCGTTGAGGTTGACGGACATCATTTTCAGCATTTGTTGCATTAATATGGTATTTACCGATAATCACACTGTAACAGCATGCGTTGTCAGAACTGATAAGTTAACAAAGGTACATGTATCACATTGGAACAACCGAAATAAAATGTTTAAACGTCCCTACGTTCTCTATTTTATTTTAAGAAGCCTACCTAACTGTTCGTCTAAAATTATGAGCCGTAGGTTTGTGACTATTACGGCGCCATCTATCACAAAGCGATAAAAGTGGTCCAACTAAAACATTCATATTTCTTTACGTACTACACGACTATGTAATAAAAAATGGGGGTTCCTATTTTAAAAAAACGCAATTGATATCCGTTTTACCTATGGCAGCGCCATCTAGCGGGCCAACCATAGCGCCATCTGGTTTCCCCCTTCAAGCTAGACAAGTTTCGTTCTTTGTAGTTTTTCCGTTTGACGCTTATTTCTTGAGATATTTGGCCCGGT
Source organism: Schistocerca cancellata (assembly GCF_023864275.1). Taxonomy (NCBI): domain Eukaryota; kingdom Metazoa; phylum Arthropoda; class Insecta; order Orthoptera; family Acrididae; genus Schistocerca; species Schistocerca cancellata. Next base: position 73,422,066 of record NC_064634.1, on the reverse strand, counting down.
CGGATCAATGGACCACCCTGTATAACAGTTCCGACTTTACATTTTAAAATCTCATTTTCATCGGTCTTCCAGTGTTTTTTTCCTGAGTGCTTGTACTTATTTCTAATGACTGGAATTCTGTCTTCTTCCATACGTTTAAGAAGATGTCTCCATTTGTTTCTGAATTATTCCACTTTGTCATTTAAGTTAAATATTTCTACAATGAAGAGCCAAAAAATGGTACCCCCTCAACACGACGTGGCATGGACTCGACTAATATCTGAAGGAGTACTGGAGAAATTGACACCATGAATCCTGCGAAGCTGTCCATACATCCGTAAAAGTACAAGGGGGTGGAGATCTCTTCTGAACAGCACATCACAAGGCATCGAAGGTATTCTCAATAATGTTCAGGTCTGGGGAGTCTGGTAGCCAGCGGAAGTATTTGAGTCAGAAGAGTATTTCTGGAGCCGCTCTGTAGCAATTCTGGACGTGTGGGTTGTCTCATTGTCCTGCAGGAATTACCCAGGTTCGTCGGAATGCACAATGGACATGAATGGATGCGGGTGACCAGACATGATGCTTATGTCCGTGTCGCCAGTCATAGTCCTATCTAGACTTATCAGGGGTCCCATATTACGCCAACTGCACGCACCCCACACCATTACAAAGCCACCGTCAGCTTGAAGAGTCTGCTGCTGAAATGCAGGGTCCATGGATTCATGAGGTTGTCTCCGCATCCGTACACTTCCATCCGCTCGGTACAATTTGAAAAGAGACTCGTCCAACCAGGCAACATGTTTCCAGTCATCAACAGTCCAATGTTGACGTTGACGGGCCCAGGTGAGGCGTGAAGCTTTGTATCGTGCAGTCATCAAGGGTACACGAGTGGGCCTTCCTCTATGAAAGCCCCTATTCATGATGTTTCATTGAATGGTTTGCACGCTGACACTTGACGGCCCAGCATTGAAATCTTCAGCAATTTGCGGAATGGTTGCCCTTGTATCACGATGAACGATTCTCGTCAATCGTCGTTGGTACTGTTCTTGCAGGATCTTTTCACGGCCAAAGCAGTGTCGGGGATTTGATGTTTACGGGTTCCTGATATCCAGGGTACACTCGTGAAATAGTCGTACGGGAAAATCCACACTTTATCTCTGCTTCGAAGATACTGTGTCCCATCGCTCGTGCGCCGACTATAACACCACGTTCAAATCCACTTAAATCTTGATAAGCTGCCATTGTAGCAGCAATAACCGATCTAACAACTGCGCCAGACACATGTAGTCTTATATAGGAGTTGCCGTCGACAGCGAAGTATTCTGCCTGTTTATTTATCTCTGTATTTGAATACGCAATCCTATACCAGTTTCTTTGGCGCTTCAGTGTAATTATTCTCGTAGATTCTCGTATTTTATAAGATCCGTCCTGGAGTAACATTTACTAGAACTTAAAATTCTGATTTCAGCTGATTGTATTGTGTTTTTTTCTTTTCTTTCTTTTCAGTTCAAGGTTTGTTGACATAGAGCAAGACAGACACAGACAATGTCTTGTAAAATTTTCACTTTCTGTCTTCCCTTTTTTTAAACATCTGTCGTGAAGTTTATTGATTTTATTCTGTACATTACAATTGTAAATGAAGTTGATAATGCGTTCTAAATATCTAAAACTGGAGACGTGTTCCAGTGTCCTGATTACAATAACAAATTTTGACCTGACTGGTTGTTTCCCGTAGTGAGCCGTACCTTTCGTTCGAGTGGACCTTTTCATAGTGTATTATTGTATTCCTAGTTCATATACAGGAAATATTGAAAGTCTGCGTCCTCACTCTGTATTAAGACTAGATCAGCTGCCTGTAGAATAGCGTTCTGATGATAGTTTATTTTCAGTTGTGTGCTTTACTGTAGTTGAGCCTTCCATTTTCGTATCAGATGGTCAACATACACTGAGGTGAAAAGTTATGGGATACCTCATAATATCGTGTCGGACCTCTTTTTACCCGGCATAGAGCAGAGATCGACATGGCATGCACTCATTAAGCCGTTGGAAGCCTCCTGCAGAAATGTTGAACCGTGCTGCCTCTATAGCAGTTGCGAAAGCGATGCCGCTGCAGGATTTTGTGCACGAAGAGACATCTCGATTATGTGCCATAAATGCCCGATGGGATTCTCATCGGGCGATCTTGGTGGTCACATTATTCGCTCAAAGTGTCGAGACTATTCTTCAAACCAGTCGCGAACTGTGGTCCGGTGACAAGGTTCATTGTCACCCATAGAAATTCCGTCCATGAATAGCTGCGAATGGTCTCCAAGTGGCCGAGCAGTGGTCCACTCCATTCCATGTGAACACAGCCCATGCCATGGTGGAGCCACCACAAGCTTGCACAGTGCTCGCGCTATTCGTCCACGAGACTCAGAGGGCCATAGACACGGGTTCACAGGTAGATGCCGTGTTTCTTCCGCAAGGCGTTCGATACAGTTCCCCACAGTCGTTTAATGAACAAAGTAAGAGCATATGGACTATCAGACCAATTGTGTGATTGGATTGAGGAGTTCCTAGATAACAGGACGCAGCATGTTATTCTCAATGGAGAGAAGTCTTCCGAAGTAAGAGTGATTTCAGGTGTGCCGCAGGGGAGTGTCATAGGACCGTTGCTATTCGCAATATACATAAATGACCTGGTGGATGACATCGGAAGTTCACTGAGGCTTTTTGCAGATGATGCTGTGGTGTATCGAGAGGTTGTAACAATGGAAAATTGTACTGGAATGCAGGAGGATCTGCAGCGAATTGACGCATGGTGCAGGGAATGGCAATTGAATCTCAATGTAGACAAGTGTAATGTGCTGCGAATACACAGAAAGATAGATCCTTTATCATTTAGCTACAAAATAGCAGGTCAGCAACTGGAAGCAGTTAATACCATAAATTATCTGGGAGTACGCATTAGGAGTGATTTAAAATGGAATAATCATATAATGTTGATTGTCGGTAAAGCAGATGCCAGACTGAGATTCATTGGAAGAATCCTAAGGAAATGCAATCCGAAAACAAAGGAAGTAGGTTACAGTACGCTTGTTCGCCCACTGCTTGAATACTGCTCAGCAGTGTGGGATCCGTACCAGATAGGGTTGATACAAGACATAGAGAAGATCCAACGGAGAGCAGCGCGCTTCGTTACAGGATCATTTAGTAATCGCGAAAGCGTTACGGAGATGATAGATAAACTCCAGTGGAAGACTCTGCAGGAGAGACGCTCAGTAGCTCGGTACGGGCTTTTGTCAAAGTTTCGAGAACATACCTTCACCGAAGAGTCAAGCAGTATATTGCTCCCTCCTACGTACATCTCGCGAAGAGACCATGTGGATAAAATCATAGAGATTAGAGCCCACACAGAGGCATACCGACAATCCTTCTTTCCACGAACAATACGAGACTGGAATAGAAGGGAGAACCGATAGAGGTAGTGAAGGTACCCTCCGCCACACACCGTCAGGTGGCTTGTGAAGTATGGATGTAGATGTAGATGTAGATGCCTTTTTGACACCATGGCATTGACACCACGACCCTATAGTTGCGCCACACTCACATCAGCTATTACCAACCGATGTCGGAATTCATCTGTCAAGTCCCCGGTTTTCCAGTCGTCTAGGGTCCAACCGACATGGTCACGAGCCCAGGAGAGGCGCTACGGGTGAAGTTGTGCTGTCAGCAAAGGCACTCGTGTCGGTTGTCTGCTGCCACAGCGCTTTAACGCCTAATTTCGCCGCACTGGTCCAACTGATACGTTCGTAGTACTTTCCACGTTGTTTTCTGCAGTTAAAAAAAATGGCTCTGAGCACTATGGGACTCAACTGCTGAGGTCATTAGTCCCCTAGAACTTAGAACTAGTTAAACCTAACTAACCTAAGGACATCACACACATCCATGCCCGAGGCAGGATTCGAACCTGTGACCGTAGCGGTCTCGCGGTTCCAGACTGCAGCGCCAGAACCGCGCGGCCACTTCGGCCGGCCTTTTTGCAGTTATTTCACGCATTACTGTTTATCTCTTGGCACTGACAACTCTATACAAACTCTCGGTCGTTAATTGAAGGCCGTCAGCCACTGCGTTGTCCATGGTGAGAAGTAATGCCTGTCAATTTGGTTTTCCCGTCACACTCTTGACGCCGTGGAACTCTGAATATTAAATTCTCTAACGATTTACGAAACAGAACGTCCCGTGCGTGTAGTTCCGAGTACTATTCCGTGTTCACGATCTGTTAACTCTCGTCGTGCGGTAATAATAACCTCGGAAACCTTCTCGCACGAGTCACCTGAGTACAAATGACAGTTGCACCAGTACACTGCACCGTTGTACCTTGTGTTTGCAATACTACTGCCAGCTGTATAAGCGCATATCGCTATCCTATGACTTTTGTCAAGGCAGTCTAATGGCCTAGTCTGTAACAAGCTACATCTTAGTCTGATGCCTCTGTTTATTATCTCTTCTGTTTTTGAGCTGCAAGGTTTTATCATTATTTTCTAAGTATTCTAAGTGATTATTGTAAGAGAATATTAGCGTGGGTCTTTCGAGCCCATAGCAACAACAAATTAAGGCAAAATGCATGTGGCAAAGATCCCTGAGAGAATACTAAAATAAATCCTGATATCAGGACCTGTAGATCGTCAACCGATTGTGTTGTCATCCTCAGTCACTCATCTCTGGGTGAGGTATGGAGAGGCATGGTGTCAGCACATCGATCTCTTAGCCGTTGTCGACGCTCAGACCTTGGAGTCGCTACCTCTCAATCAGGTACCTCCTTTGAAAATTCCTGGCAGATTAAAACAGTGTGACGGACCGAGACTCGAAATCGGGACCTTTGCCATTCACGGGCCAGTGCTCTACCAACTGAGCTACCCAAGCACGACTCACGCCTCGTCCTCACAGCTTTACTTCTGCCAGTACCTCATCTCCTACCTTCCAAACTTTACAGAAGCTCTCCTGTGAACCTTTCAGAACTAGCACTCCTGAAAGAAACGATAATTCGGAGACATGGCATAACCACAACCTGGGGGATGTTTCCAGAATGAGCTTGTGTAGCTCAGTTTGTAGAGCACTTGCCCGCTGGAGGCAAAGGTCCCGAGTTCGAGTCTCGGTCCGGCACACAGTTTTAATCTGCCAGGAAGTTTCATATCAGCGCACTCTCCGCTGCAGAGTGAAAATCTCATTCAGGTACCTCCTTTGTCGGTACCGTGTACAGCGCTGCGATTAGGGAAAATTACTGGCAGTACCTGTAATCGAACTAATGTCCCCCGCATGAGGCCCTGTCGCCCTGACCACTCACTTAAGGAGACAGACAGAGCACTGAAATACACAAGTAAAAATTATATCTCTCACCAAAGTAGCAGTTCACCAAACCCCAGCACAAAATCTTCTGTGGTGGATTGGTGGGGGAGGGGCGGTGATAGGGTAGTAAAGGGGGGGGGGAGGGGAGAGTAAGAGATTTTGACTCCACATCCCGCATTCAAATTGGAACTCACTATGCACATTGTAAGATGTCGTGGTCTTCTGGCCCTCATTGCTTACATATTCCGCCCTCACAATCATATTCCACACATCAAGACGCTCCATTCGAATCCAAACTCGATAAGATAAAGTCAATGTCGTATGAATTCATAGAAACGATATGCAAATAACAAGTGCACACCGGGGTTGAAATACTCGAGGCTGGCGTACACACATACATTCCAGACACGATCGTCACAGGAGCTTTTAGTTCGAGAGAGACAGACCACACACCGGAAGGCCGGTCCCTTCAGAGGACGAGTCAACCTCAGCCACCCGTGGAGCAGACAGCGTGTGCCCGAGTGAAAGAGGGAATGAACCCATGTTTGGCTTAAAAGCAAATTCCGCTACATTGTGTGGTAGCGTCCAACCTACGCATTCTTTACACATAGCACGCAGTTTCAGAGATTTTCACAGGGAGACAGCAAACGCCAAACGCTGATACTACAGATTTCTGGATTGGTCGCCTTAAACAAAAAGTCATTCTCCGGTTTTAGAAGAGCAATGCTGATTGGCAGACGATATTTCTGACGCCTTGAGCTGAGGGAGTAATGGAAGAGACCGAAAGATATACCCCTTCATGTCTGGCGTGGAGGGGTTCCGTTCCATAGTCGCTCTTGGAGCGGGGAATAAGTCTCTCCTCAGTACTTCACTGGGAGAACACCTCTGTCGAGAGCAAATCGAAGTGCGACTCTATATTGAGTCCTTGCGATTAAGCGCTGTTCACTGTGTTGGCCGACACACTTATTGTGCGGTGCAAATGGACAGAGTTGCAGTTAAACGGCTGCGACCGAATTTTTGAGTGGCATCGCGGTGGACTGGTTATCTGACCGGTGTACCACGCCAATAGCTAGACTAGGGGCGAATAGGAATTCTTGACTTCATCAAGGCATAGGGAGAGTTAGTTTGGCGAAGGTCAATCCAGATAGAACGAGAGTTATCTTATTTGTCAGCAGCGAGTGGCGCAGACAGCAGTCATCGCAGCTTACAGTACTACCGAGCTATTGCGAGCTCCATATTTCCTCCACAACAGTACACTTCACTGCATTTCACACGTGACAGCTTCTACTGTACCTAGCAACATTCTAAACGATAATGATTCAAGTTGAGTAGGCGCACCAGTGTGCCAAGTCAATAACAATCTTAAACTTTGTACAGAAATTTCGTTAGCGAATCCTATCCTTGAGAGGTAACTTCACATTCCGTAAAGAACCAGGATATAACTTGTTCAATTCATAACTAAAAGTGCCATTGTGATTTCTCAGAATTTTTGCAAAATAAATAATAATTTTCGTTAGTATCATGTTTTTCTTACACTAACTAGCACTACTCCAGTACACAAGTATCCCACTAGTTATGTAAGAAATTTTGTGAATTTTTGTGTCATTTCCTTACAGCGGACGACTCCAGAAGATATTTATTGCTGAAAGTTTTTCAGGCATTTCTCTTGAGAACGTTAGGAGCGTATGTCTGACTTCTGTAGCAGTGTAGGTGTGGAAATTCCATCTTGAAGGAGCGACAGGGTAAAGGGTACATCTCACATTAATCCGTTGCGCAGAATAACAGAATAGCAGATCAACCCCACTCTCACAACATATGGTATACACAGAGAGGAAGATTTTTCTGGAGCTTCAATTCGTCCATCAGTGAAGGGTGTGAATGACGGTGAAAGCAAGAAAGATTCGGCCCTCTTCAAACCCTAGGTATAAACAGCGTCATCTAAATCCCCGTATTGCTCACTGTAACTAAGATCAGATGGCGCAGCCGCCGTATTTCAGCATGTGGCTGCCGGCCTGTGTCGGTGTGTACGGGCCGCCAGTGGCAGGCAGCCCAGAGGGCGGGGCGCGAGCCGCCCCCAGGGATGGCCCGGCAGGGCGGAGGAGGCGCCGGAGCCGGCGGCCAGGCCCTTCCCGAAGCATTTCCGGACCCGGAAGCGCCGCTAAATGCGGCTCCACCGCTCCGCGGCGGAAAAAGGAGCATCAAACTATAAAACGCGGAAAAAACTAAATAAAGCCGTGCCGGACCGGAGAGGAGCTGGCCGCGGCCTCGGCAGCGACATTCTGGAAAGGGGGGGGGGGGGTGGAGGCGGGGTGGGGGTGGGGGAGCATGCTAAATCACTGAGCGCCTCCCGTGCGCCTGCACGCCGGCAACCCCGCGGCCGCGAGACCACACGGAGCCTCTAGCCTGGAGCTGACCGCGGAAACCGCAGCGCAGCTTCCTTTGCTGGCAACAGAACGGACGGACAGCACCCACCGGGGCGGTCATTTCTTGTCGAAATGTTTATTCTGTCTGTTGCTGGGAGAAATACTACACAACTGGCCATTAATATTGCTACACCAAGAAGAAATGCAGATGGACAAATATATCATACTAGAACTGACATGTGATTGCAGTTTCACGCAATTCGGGTGCATAGATCCTGAGAAATCAGTACCCAGAACAACCACCTCTGGCCGTAATAACGGCCTTGATACGCCGGGGCATTGAGTCAAACAGAGCTTGGATGGCATGTACAGGTACAGCTGCCCGTGCAGCTTCAACACGATACCACACTTCAAGAGTAGTGACTGGCGTATTGTCATAAGCCAGTTGCTCGGCCACCATTGTCCAGACGTTTTCAGTTGGTGAGAGATCTGGAGAATGTGCTGGTCAGGGCAGGAGTCGAACATTTTCTGTATCCAGAAAGACCCATACAGGAGCTGCATCATGCGGTCCTCATTATCCAGCTGAAATGTAGGGTTTCATAGGGATCGAATGAAGGGTGTATCCACGGGTCGTAACACACCTGAAATGTAACGTCCACTGCCCAAAGTACCGTCAATGTGAACAAGAGGTGACCGAGACGTGTAACCAATGGCACGCCTTACCATCACGGTGGGTGATATGCCAATATTGCGGTGACGAATACACGCTTCCAATGTGCGTTCACTGTGATGTCGCCAAACACGGATGCGACCATCATGATGGTGTAAACAGAACCTGGATTCATCCGAAAAAATGACGTTTTGCAATTCGTGCACCCAGGTTCGTCGTTGAGTACACCGTCGCAGGCGCTCCTGTCTGTCATGCGGCGTCAAGGGTAACCGCAGCCATGATCTCCGAGCTGATAGTCCATGCTGCTGCAAACGTCATCGAACTGTTCGTGCAGATGGTTGTTGTCTTGCAAACGTCCCCATCTGTTGACTCAGTGATCGAAATGTGGCTGCACGATTCGATACAGCCATGCGGATAAGATGCCTGTCATCTGGACTGCTAATGATACGAGGCCGTTGGGATCCAGCACGGCGTTCCGTATTACCCTCCTGAACCCACCGAGTCCATATTCTGCTAACAGTCATTGGATCTTGACGAACGCTAGCAGCAATTTCGCGATACGATAAACCGCAATCGTGATAGGCTACAATCCGACCTTTATCAAAGTCGGAAACGTGATGGTACGCATTTCTCCTCCTTACACGAGGCATCACAACAACGTTTTAATAGGCAACGCCTGTCAACTGCTGTTTCTGTATGAGAAATCGGTTGGAAACTTTCCTCATGTCAGCACGTTGTAGGTGTCGCCACTTGCGCCAACCTTGTGTGAATGCTCTGAAAAGCTTATCATTTGCATATCACAGCATCTTCTTCCTGTCGGTTAGATGTCGCGTCAGTAGCACGTCATCTTCATGCTGTAGCAATTTTGATGGCCACTAGTATACATTATCTTCTAGTGCATATAGATGCCGCCATGAGATCTGGACTTAACCAGGCACAAGCAGTCATATTTCCTAATAATAATTAAAACTAGCAGAAGGAGATATGTAAAAGTGGCAGAAGCATTACAGAAGTAGACGTGAACATATATTTGTCATCAGTTCAAGACACAAAGTCTGAAAATGAGTCCGTGACCACTTTTTGGCACTTTGTTTTACAGAGCCGACTTGATCAAGCAAACTATTACACAGCACTATTATCGGCTTCGGCTACTGCCATCTTAACCTTAATCTGATACAGCAAATCTTTCTTTCTTTGGTCCGTGTTTCTTCGATGTGAACATTTGGGGCGAAAGACTGCTCCCCTGTCTTACACACTTTTTAATCAGTGCACTTCGTTTTTAGTCTTCCGTTCTTATTGTTCCCTCTTAGATCTCGTACATTTTGTGCATTACCCACCTCTCTCTATAGCTTGCTACTACTTCTCTTATAGCCTTCACGCATTGCACTATTATACACTGTAACATTTTTGTCGAGTAACCAAGAAAGCGTAATAGAAAATGAAGGGTTTCGTCCGTTGTGCAGTCTGCTTGCCAATCGAACGAACTCGAGAAACAAAGGAAGTTTTCCCAATGATAACAGCGAGACATTTCCACAGGAATATCCTCAAATTGATGTCAATGTTGTTACCTGCATTGAAAGGGATCACTGGCGTGAATACACAGATTAAAATAACCAAATGTGACTGAACAAATTTATAAAATTTTCAGTAATGAAGGCTCGCCTGTTCAAAGTCTTGAAGTTGAGCGAAATAAGTTAAAGGGATCACTTTCAGTTGATACGTTTTGTTGATGTAGAATACAAAGTATAATCTCAGGTCAATGATAGTCATAAAAACAGTTGTTATGAGAATTGTATATTAAGCAAAAATTAGCTAAAAATTGTGGTTATCTTAACTATCCACGAAATGCTCAAAGAGTCAAAACCTTGGGTGTACAACACCCTTAAACGAATTATAAAAAAGGCTCTTCATAAAGAAGATCGATATATCAAATCGGACAATTGATTGTGATTATTTGAATTACACACAAATTTCTATAGATAATACGGGGTGTTCAAAAAGTGTCTCTGTAGTGCCGCATGATTGTTATCCGCGCGTGCCGTGTGCCTCAATGAATATACCGAAATGAAACTCAGTGAAATACAAGTTATTAATTTATTGAATATTTATTTTTACTTACAAATTTTCACATCAAATGTTGAAAGTGTCCTCCCTGTTGTTAACTACACAATTCAATTCGTCTAATCATGTTTCCAACACAAGCTATAACACGTCTTCTGTAACAGAAGCAGTGAAAGTGGATATTGCAGTTTCCAATTCATCGATGGATTTTGGACGGTTTTTACAGACAGTTGCTTTTGCTTCACCCCCAGAAGAAAAAGTCAGGTGGTATTAGGTCAGGCGCTCGAGGAGGCTAAACTCTCTGTAAAATTATGCGATCACCAAAAACATCAGTAAGCAGTGACATTGAAACGCGAGCGGTTGCACCATCTTGTTGAAAATAACCGTACAGTATTTCACTTAACACAAGTTCTCCTATGAATGGGCACAGAATATCACTGCAGTATCGTTGTGCGTTTATTGTTTCGTTGAAAAATATGGGACCCACAACCGGACGTGTAGAAATTGCAATCCAAACTCCTATTTTCACAGAATGAAGTGGTTCCTCATGAGTACACAATGGATTTGCAGTACTCCACAAACGAGAATTTTGCGAGTTTATGTACCCGGTTAAATGAAACAGCGCTTCATCAGTGAAAAACGTTTCAATAATAATACCCCTTCAATTTTGTTCAACGAAATTTGTGCCGGCCGCGGTGGTCTAGTGGTTCTAGGCGCGCAGTCCGGAACCGCGGGACTGCTACGGTCGCAGATTCGAATCCTGCCTCGGGCATGGATGTGTGTGATGTCCTTAGGTTAGTTAGGTTTAATTAGTTCTAAGTTCTAGGCGACTGATGACCTCAGAAGTTAAGTCGCATAGTGCTCAGAGCCATTTGAACGAAATTTGTGGACCATTGACAATAATGCAGTCTCTTGCCATGATCAGTATTTTTCACTTCTTGCACGACTGTCACTTCGTATGGGAAATATTCTAATTTTTTTCTTACATCTGTGTGGGCTGTTCCGACACTAACATCGATTTCCTGGGCGAGTTTTCTTACTGACTTGTTCGGACTCATCGACATTTTATCGGAGTAGTTTATCCTCAGACAAAACGCTAGGTCGACCACTTGTCGGTGCACCTGTCACTGAACCCGTAGTTCAAAATTTGTTAATCAATTCTTGCACAGTATCGTGATGTGGGAGTGTTGTCTCCGGGAAAATTGAATTAAATGTTTGACGAACTGAAACTGTGTATTTACCGCCACCTTTGTACACTTGTTCGACTAAAAACACACGTTCTTCAATGGTTAGCATTTTAACAGTGACAGAAACGAAACAAACAAACAAAGGAACTAAACTTAAACGTTCACGTCAACACGTAACGACACATGCCAACGATACTACTGACGCTGGCTGAGATAAACGAAACAGTGGAATGTTGGTAGAGTCCACTTGAAGGGAAGTTAACCCAGGCAGGCGAACAATCATACGGCACGCGCGGCTAACAGTCATACGGCACTGCGGAGAGACTTTTTGAACAACCCGTACCTCAGTTATTTATAAGGAGTTGAAATGAATAACAAGGAAGATTGTCAGTGGAAGTGCAGGTGGCGGTCCCGTAGGTCTGAACAGCTCACAAATGCAATTAAAGGAAACTGTTGAATATGAAATCGAACTCTGATTTAATACAAATGGAATACAAGATGCCATTTAAAGGACACGCAAGTAGCACTGCTGCGAAATTGCGACACTTAATCAAACAGTAAACCCGTCCTAGACTGCAGTCCAGGCTCTCGGAGATCGGAAACCGAACTTTGCAGACCAAAGCGTATCTCTCTTGTCCTTTTTAAACCACACTCCCCCGCTCCAGAAAACCACGGCCACGAGGGAACCGTCTATCACGACTACCAGCTCGACAAACCAGGATTTCTCTTGTCACTACAAATCAAAGGGGAGAAACTGCTTTCATTCTGAACAGCGCCCACTGTGTATATATACTTCAGCTGTCTGAAAGATTAGCACATCGACTCCTATCTCGTTGTTCACTTTGTAAACCAAACATAGTGGTGGGCGACTGCTGGAACTCCCAGAATACGAAAAGTTCTCACGCAGTAGAATGACAGAACGGTGGAGACGCATACTTCAGCGCCCTGCAGAGGGAGCGGATTCGTGACACCATTGAACACTTTCGGGACTCAACGGAAGTTCCTGACTACAAAGTGCCTGTCCTCGGGACAAGCGAGAACGGTCACAGACATTCTGTGAGTTCTTAGTATTTCGCGACTGTTGAGAAGCTCAGAGAGGGTGCCCTGTGTCCCGAAGCGAGCATCCCTCCCAGGCACGATTCCGACTCGCCTGAGCTGTCTCCTGCCATATGAAACACTATAAGTGGACTCCAATAATTACTACATGTCTCTTTTGATCCATTGTGGTCTATTGTGAACATGGTACACCCGTGCAATTGAGATGATACTTTATTTTATTTTCGCTGCCAGTTTCAGCATTTCATTATGCCATTTTCAGGCCCGCGGATAGTAAGAGGTATATTTATGTGGCCTAAATCAAGTTTTACCACAGCAAGCCTTACAGAAAGTGACCGGTAATAATAAAAGCATTTTAAACTACAAAATGAAAATGGCAGCGTTAAGACAGTGTAAGTAGGCTGTTTATGTTTTCTTATTGGCAACGTTACGTAGCGCTCTATATGAAAATCACTGGCTGTGCTGTGTGCAGTCTGTGGCTAGTTTGCATTGTTGTCTGCCATTGTAGTGTTGGGCAGCGGCAGCTGGATGTGAACAGCGCGTAGTGTTGCACAGTTGGAGGTGAGCCGTCAGCAGTGGTGGATGTGAGGAGAGAGATGGTGGTGTTTTGAAATTTGTAATACTGGATGTCATGAACTACTATATATATTATGTCTGTTAAGGTAAATACATTGTTTGTTCTCTATCAAAATCTTTCATTTGCTAACTATGCCTATCCGTAGTTTGAATCTGTTATTTAGCTGGCTGTAGTGGCGCTCGCTGTATTGCAGTAGTTTGAGTAACGAAGATTTTTGTGAGGTAAGTGATTTGTGAAAGGTATAGGTTAATTTAGTCAGGGCCATTCTTTTGTAGGGATTTTTGAAAGTCAGATAGCATTGCGCTAAAAATATTGTGTCAGTTTAAGCTCAGTCGTGTATAAATGTTCAAAGGGGACGTTTCATATGGCGACCCTGCCAGGATACCTCACTGGAATCTTCTGATTTTTTTCTTGTAGTTTGTGTAATTAGTGCAGGTTTTGTTTATTGCTAGCACTTAATTGTAGAGAGAATTTCCTTTGTAGTTGTAGTTTTTCGTTCTTGTACAGTAAAACAGTTGTGGCATGCATGTAGATTTGCACCAAGTATTTCGCAGCTGCGCTTGCAATTAACTAGATATTATTTTCAGTTCTATGTTAATGTGTTCCACTATTTTGGCTCTTCAAATTGTGTTTTTCTGTGTTGTCTTGTGAAATATTGTGACAATAATGGCGTGTGAAAAACGTAACACTAGGCTCCAAAGTAAACTGAGAAATGACAGTGAAGACGAAAGTAGTGTGTTAGCGCCACCATGTAATGAATTAACTAATGTTCAACATAGTAATTTGGTAACTGTGCATAGGGAAATGGAGCGGGCGTCAAATAATGGTGTAGGCAGTGAAACAATTAGTGAACAGGGAAGCATTATCGATCGATCGGTCGGCAACAGCTTGCCTCAGGAATCCGAAATGACAGGACACAATCTTGCAAATACTGTAGATTCAGGTTTTGTGTCCTCGCCATTTTCTCAAATTAGTCAAGACACATTTTCTGCTTTTCAAAATGCGAATATTGGCGGTTCAAATGTATTGCCGAATAGCACTGGGGAACATGTTTCAGACACCAGTGCATTGTTATTACAAGTAATGCAACAAATGGGACAAAAGCTTCAAAAGTTAGACACAATGGAACAAAATCTTCAAAAGTTAGACACAATGGAACAAAATCTTCAAAAGTAAGACTCAATGGAACAACACCAGAGGCAAACACAGCAACAGTTAGACACAATGGAACAAAAGCTTCAAAAGTTAGACTCAGTGGAACATAAGCTTGAACAAACACGTGAAGATATAACTACTGAGTTACATAACATTGAATCGAAATGTCAAAAAGTCTGTAATGACGTAAAAACACAAATTTGCGAGCATTTTCAACCTATTTTTTCGCGGCATGAAAATGCATTACAGAATCATGAAGCAGCCATAAAAGAACTGCAAACTATTGTTCATGAAAATCATGAGACCTTGCAAGCTAAAATTGACTCAGTTGCATCTACCGATTCGGTTACGCAACTTGCAAGAACTCAAGAAAACTTAATGGACACAGTAGATACGATTTCAACACAAATGGACACTCTGAAACTTGGTTCAGAAAAACACACTGAGGAAATAAGTACACTATCGGAGAAAGTAGCCGAACTTTCGGATCAGCTCACTAACTTATCTACAAAGGTAGATGATGATCTGAATGACACAAGACCCGTAGCCTTCACTGACACAGAAGAGTATGAACAAATTAGAAAATTCAAACAAAATCAAAATCAAATCAATACACAGTACAAAAGAGAAATCCGGGAAGTACAAGATCAGTTGACGCAGGTAATACAAGAATTACATATTTCAGAGGACACTCGCGCTCCAATACGGGAAGAGGGACATATAAATACGGAACAACCACAAAATAATAACACAGGACACTTCGGAAATTATGAAAGAAATTGGCAAGGCGCATTGGATTTTGAGATGGAACCGCCGAAACGAAGTAACAATGAGCGATGTGCGACTCGCCGACATGATGATTTCGACTATAAGCTGTTCATTACTGCACGTAAATTCAAAACATTTAAGAATTCTGACAACGACATTCATCCACAAGCATGGCTTCATCATTTTTTTCATTGTTTTCCTCCCAACTGGTCATTGGAGCACAGGTTAGAAATTATGTGTGGCTACTTGGAGAATGAACCAGCTGTAAAAATGCGATCGGTCATTCACGATTGTCACAGTGAAGGAGATTTTTATCATGCCTTCTTCTCAGCATATTGGTCTCAAGCTACACAAGACCAAGTAAAACATAGCATCATAATGATGAAACATTTCGAACAATCTGAATTTTCCAGTCTTATGAAATATTTTGAAGACATGTTGCATAAGAATCAGTACCTGTCAAACCCATGCAGCCCCTCAGAACTCATCCGCATTTGCTTAATCAAATTACCTGAACATTTACGACATATTATTTTGGCAGGACGTTGCAAAGACGACATTGAAGCTTTTCAGGGACTCTTACAACAATTAGAAATTGACACATACAGTTGCGGGATGTGAAAACAGGGAAACAATCACTACAGGTCACATTTGTCACAATTCCGTGATGACAGAAATAATAACTGGTCACGACAAGGCTATTCTCACAACACAAATTGTGACCAAAACAGACACCACCCGTATGACAACCACTGGCAGAGTAATAGTTACAGAGAAAGATCGCATTTCCGTAGTAATGAATATGACAGAGATTACCTTAGAAACAGACAATATGGGAACCAAAACAATTATTATCAAGGAAGACAGAATAATTTCAGATGCTACAGTTCAGCGGGCAGTTACGATTCAGGGAGAAATTCTCCACGACGTGACCGACAAGACAGAAACTGTGGGATCTACCGACATGACGACAGACGATATAATCATAACAACAGACCTGAATTTCATCAGAACTGGCGGGATTCAAACAGAGCAGGGCACTCTCGTCACGGTGAATTTGTGGAAGTTAGGTCTCCTAATCCCAATAACGACGCGCGCCAACAAAGAGATAGCAGACAATGACTCGCACTGCAGGCAGCCACCTGCGCCAGCTGGCTCAGAGAAAAATAACATAGACACTAACCTTGAGAAAAATTCCAGTATTCTTTACCGATATATACCATATGATAATTGCGTTAAAGTTGAAACTCTGCCTACTAGGAAGAGCAAAGGGCTACACCACATTTCACATGTGAAACCATTCATTGAGAGATAATCTGCTTTTCAACTTTGTGTTTGCCATATAACTTCTCACTTTACATCAGTAGTATGCTTTGCCAGACTTAGAATCTGTTACCATGCAACAATGTTTGAAGTTAAATATCCAGTCAAGAACCAAGAGAACTTATTTAAACAGAAATTACGAATACATGGTTATTGTGAACAGACGACACAGTGTTATTGTGTGTGTGCATTCTTGCTTGTTAGTTGCACGATTACGTAACGACTATAAGGCTCACATACTTAGAACATTTACCAGTACTGCTAATGAGATTTTAATGCAACATTTTGGTTTACTTGAAAATACATTCTGGATTTAAAGTACTTTCTGTGAGATACCAGATGACACAGTGGTTGGTTTATGTGACAGCTACACGATTTTATCACGACACTACTAATGAGTGACAATTTACAATGTTGCTTTTGCGGTGTTTCTGTTTTATATCTGCACAGTTTTTCTGAATTCTTCTGGAAAGTAAAACATGTTTAATAGTAACTTTTGTGGTATAGCTACAATGAGACAGCCTTTTCCGTAGCACAACTATACGTTACAGCACAGTAATTTCTTCATCACAACAATAAGCGTAATAACTAAGATATCTATACGCAAAACATTTCACTTTTGTTTATCATGAGGTAAGTACATTGACTTCTGCAGAACTTAGCTTTCGGAGGACAATAACTACGACACTTCCACAGAGATTATCTTACAGCAAGACGCACATTTAGCGCTACAGGACACGCATTTGAGTGATTAATTTTGTACTTAAAACATTTCTTTTTAAAGATTTTTGAATTACAAAGAAAGTTTTCCGTGATACATTTCATTCCATTGCTGTAATCTGTAACACCTGAGGGTATAATTACAATAATCCTCAGGGGGGTACACGCCTACTTTGTGTATCATGTGTTTGGCAAGCACAAGGATCCCTAGCTAATATGGTATTTGCTTACACAACTTTACACTTCGGTACCATATTTCTCTAACACATAATTACGCAGCTATCTGATCATTTAACTGAGAGAGACAAACCTTTTACTACGTCAGTGACACATGTTTACGCAATTACACAGTTGGATAACGTCACACTTATGAAACTGTATTTTGTCTATACTGTGTGAATTGTTCATATTTTTTCGGAACCATTGTGATACTATGAGAGCTTTGAATCATGTATTTGGTATGAGATCATGATTTTTAAAGTACGTTTGAGGTAGATGACACTATTGAAATGAGCAGAGAATTTTTTTTTAGGTTTTGACATTATTGCAGGAAGCTACGACGTTTTTGAGATTTGACTGAGGTGTTATGATGTTATTTTTACGACGACGATGTGTATTATGCTGTTGAACAATAACTGCATATATAATTTTCTTTTCAAGTACTTGGTAATTTTTTTTAGAATTAATTTTTGTGGTGCACCACTTTAATTACATAGACATTAAGATGTGAATATACATTTCCCTTATCTGCATTGTTGTTTTCACTGTAATATTTTTTCTGCTTGAGCTATATCATGTTTAGGTATAAGTTACTGCTGTTTTCCAGGCATAGTGTTACTGAATTTGACTTCGTGTTGCTCTTCTAAGCCAGTTTACTACTGATTTATTTTTCTTGTTGCTGCACATTGGCTCATATTAGTTGTAATGTTGCATTTTCTCTGTTAATTTTGATTTACTGCTGCTGCCAATTTGCATTTTTTTCATTGCTGTTTGCATTAATTGTTTTGTGCTGCTGTATTGCCTCGTTCCTTAGTTTAGCATCTGAGCTCAGTAGATTTAAGTTAGCTTAAGATGGGGTAGGCTATATAAAAGAAACTAACTATGATGGATTGGAGGAAATGCACTGAGAGGCTATACGAGAAAATTACAGAAAGCAGGTGTAGATAGGACTTTTGGAAATAATGAAGAACGAAGGGAGATCTCCAAGAAGTAAAGAAAGTTTTGTTTGCAAAATACTGCACTAAAACAAACCCTGTCCTTTCCTTTTGTATTATTCCGCTATATGTTTGTGTACCCTTGTGTATTTGTGTTCTTCCTGTCTTTATGTGTTGTAGAAGTTTTCTAATACTCAGCTACATGAACTATGATGAGGAATACTGTTATCCTCAAATATAATTTGCATTAATAATATGTTATTTACTTTGTAAAGATGTTAGACATTATTAACTCTGTTTTGTTTTAATGCTCATGTGTGAAGTTGATGTTTCGAAAGTTATTCTGATCCTTTATGTATTTACTTATGTCATAATTCCTGTAACACTGATGTATATGTTAGTTCGATTCTTTTGTAAAGCCTGTACTACAAATGTTATCTGTATTGTTATGTTCTTTAATGATGTATTTTGTACCTTTGTTATTGTATTCTTATGTTATAAAATTGTAATTGACACCAGTTCATCAAATTATTAACTTGTAAGTTACATTTCACTGCACACGTTTCTGTTGGTCATAGTATATGGACAATATGTGAGAAGCAGAGACTGTTAGTGTTTGCACGTGTGTTGATAATTCAGCAAGGGACTGGATAACAGCATTGCTGGTTCTAAGGACAATTCCAAAAACTTTGTGAGTGCACAAGTGGTGGTTTATGGACTTGCTATATTCTCCGCAAGACTCTTCAATGGTGATTGTGCACCTGCACAGTCGCAACAGATGGCTGCTGGCTGTCTCTACATGGACTACAGTGGGTCTGCATCTCTGATGACCCACCAATACCATTATTTCTACAAGGACTACAGTGGGTCTACACCTTTGCTGACTCACCAATACCATTATTTCTACAAGGACTACAGTGGGTCTGCATCTCTGATGACCCACCAATACCACAATCTCTACCAGGACTACAGTGGGTCTGCTCTGTGATGACCTACCTACCAATCTTATTCAAAACGTCGAATGACTCTGCTGTGGGTTTGCTCTGTTGTGGCCCATTACCTGTCTGCTTGTCAAGAGTCAGCACTGTCTTTCCGTTGGAAGGACAACACTACTTCTTCAAGACTGCGTGGAAATCCACTACTTCCGTGTGCATTTTCTTTTACTGCTCAGACATTGAGAAAAACACTGCTATTTTATTATGATGAATGATCAGGACTATCTTTATGGACTGTGAGAAAATTTTAGCTTTTGACCAACATTGTATCAATAAGTGTGTGCATTTGATTTCTTTGTTATTGTAATTACGATTATGAAAAATTTTAACAAATATGTATTGCCCAGTGCCCAAAACAATTTGTAAAATTTTTTGTGGGGAGCATGGGGGCTATGTAAGTAGGCTGTTTATGTTATCTTATTGGCAACGTTACGTAGCGCTGTATATGAAAATCACTGGCTGTGCTGTGTGCAGTCTGTGGCTAGTTTGCATTGTTGTCTGCCATTGTGGTGTTGGGCAGCGGCAGCTGGATGTGAATAACGCGTAGCGTTGCGCAATTGGAGGTGAGCCGCCAGCAGTGGTGGATGTGAGGAGAGAGATGGCGGTGTTTTGAAATTTGTAATACTGGATGTCATGAACTACTATACATATTATGTGTGTTAAGGTAAATACATTGTTTGTTCTCTATCAAAATCTTTCATTTGCTAACTATGCCTATCAGTAGTTAGTGCCTTCCGTAGTTTGAATCTGTTATTTAGCTGGCAGTAGTGGCGCTCGCTGTATTGCAGTAGTTCGAGTAACGAAGATTTTTGTGAGGTAAGTGATTTGTGAAAGGTATAGGTTAATTTAGTCAGGGCCATTCTTTTGTAGGGATTTTTGAAAGTCAGATTGCGTTGCGCTAAAAATATTGTGTGTCAGTTTAAGCTCAGTCGTGTATAAATGTTCAAAGGGGACGTTTCATAACAGAACCCTGTGTACATACAGCACAACAGAATAAAATATGTGGAAATACTTGTTAGTCTAGAAAATATTTTAACAGCACGGATTTATAAGAGAACATGCCAAACATTAAAAAGACCAGAAATAGACAATGCACAATCAGATGATCTGCCGAACAAAGCTTGTAATTTTATCGACGTAACTATTCCTGTCTCTGCTATTTCTTTGCTTCACCATCCCTTCAAATAAATTGCAAAGTGACATGAAATGGAACGATCATGTGAGGTTGGTTGTAAGGAATGGGATGGTTCCTTTTAGGTTACTGGGAGAAGTGTACGAACGTGTAGCTCATCTATAATGTTATTAAAATAACAGTGTAGCGTAGAAAACCGCCGTTGTTATCGACCCTTGTATCGACCCTCTTATCGTCCAGGCTTTTGTCTGTTTTGGTTAGAACAACTCAGTGTCGGTTAGGCAGTGGAGAGAGTACCATGTGTTCCTGCTGCAATAAGGCGGGTAGACCGTTCGTTTATTACATATTTTTACGAGCTTCAAACAGGAGCGACTTCAGTAATGGATTGCTGTGTACAGATGCGAGATGAGTTGTTGACCCTTCGCTCACAGCTCCAGGCTGTGTTGGCTTCTGTCACACAGCTTGAGGCTGCTGCCAAGGGGCATCACTGTGCGGGGGGGGGGGGGGGGCGGACGCGGGTATGCGAGGGACGTCGAGCCCGTCCCACGTGACCCCCATTGGTCCACTGCTGTGGTCGCCCCCCGGTACTGCCTGTACTGAGGTTGATCCTTCACCTGTGGTCGAGTGGGAGATCATTCCAGAGTCTGGCAGGCAGCGAAAGACTTTCCGAGGGGCCAATCGTAGGGCCTCCCCGATTCGTTTTACTTACAGGTTTCTGGCGTTACCTGTGGCTGACGAAGTCTCTGAGCCGGATGCAGTCGTCCATCCTGTTCCAGAGGAAGCTTCTTGGCTTGCAAGGTCTGGCATTCACAGAGTGTGGGTTTGCTGGTAGTTGGAAGCTCCAACGTTAGGCACATAATGGGGCTGCTTAGGGACATGGCTACCAAGGAGGGGAAGGAAGCCAGTGTTCACTCAGTGTGAATACCGGGAGGAGTGATTCCGGATGTGGAAACGGAGCTTCCGGATACCATAAAGAGTACAGGGTGCAGAAAACTGTAGGCGGTGGCCCATGTCGGTACCAATGACGTGTGTCGCTTTGGATCGGAGGAGATTCTCTCTGGTTTCGGGCTGTTAGCGCAAATTGTAAAGACTGCCAGTCTTGCTTGCGAGTTTAAGGCAGAATCGTCGACAGAACCGACTGTGGTCTTTTGGTGCAGAGTCGAGTGGAGACTCATGCGATTCTGTTACCGTGTAGGCGGTAGATTCCTTGACTTGCGACATGGGGTAGTGAGTTTCCGGGTTCCAATTCATAGATCAGGAGTCCACTAGCACAGGAGGCAGCTACACCGATAGCGGGGGCTGTGTGGAAGGAACTGGGCGGTCTTTTAGGTTAGAGGATCTCAGGAAACCACAGAAAGGGCGTCTGTCTGAAAGGGGGCAAGTAAAATACAATAAGGTAGTTTAGAAATGATCGGTATTTTAGTTGTAAATTGTTGTAGCTGTGTTGTGACTTCAATCTATCCTCGATATGCTGGAAAAATTATACGTTTAAAGCTGGCGGCAGGCATAAAACATCATCGGAAATTGTACTGAATGCTTTCTCAGAAAATTATTTTGAACAATTAGTTCATGAGCCCACTCGAAGCATAAATGGTTGCGAAACCATACTTGACCTGTTACCAACAAATAATCCTCGAGAAATAGGGAGTATCATGACGAATATAGGGATTATCAGTTGCTCTTGGCTGAATACCGTAATACCTACAACCACCAAAAAGAAACACAAAGTATATCTGTTTAAAAAAGCTGATAAGAATGCTCTTAAGGACTTTTTAAGAGACAGTCATCACTCCTTTCGATTTGATCACATTAGCATAGAAAAGATGTGGAATGATTTCAAGAGATAGTATTGACGGCAGTTGAGAGATATATACCACATAAATTAATGAGTGATGGTAGTGATCCCACATGATACACAAAACGGGTCAGATCGCTGTTGCGGAAGCAACGAAAATACCATGCCAAATTTAAAAGACAACAAAATCCCCAAGATTGGCAAATTTTTGCAGAAGTTCGAAATATAGCGCGTACTTCAATGCGAGATGCTTTTAATAATTTCCACAACGAAACTCTGTGTAGGTATCTGGCAGAAAACCCAAAGAGATTTTGGTCACACATAAAATACAGCAGTGGCTAGACACAATCAATACCTTCACGCCGTGATAACAACGGTGAAGTTACTGATGACAGTGCCACTATGGCGCGGTTTTCCGAAACTCCTTTACCAAAGAAGAGGAAGTAAATATTCCTGAATTCCAGTCAAGAAGAACTGCCAAGCTGAGAAACATAGAAGTAGATATTCTCGATGTAGCAAAGCACCTTAAATCACTTAAATAAGGGCAAGCCTCCAGTCCAGATTCTACACCAGTCAGGCTCCTGTCAGAGTATGCTCATATAATAGCTCCATATTTAGCAATTATATGCAACCGCTCGCTCACATAAAGTTCGGTACCTAAAGAGTGGAAAACTGTTCATGTCACACCAATATCCAAAAAGGGAAATAGGAGTCATCATCATCATCAGTTATCTGCTATATTAGCAGGTCCTTTGCCTCTCCATTTTCTGCGATCCATTGCTTCCTTCTTAAGGCTGCTGTATGTTGTACCGTCCATCATGTCATCCAGTATCTGGAATCTCTTCCTTCCTCGCTTCCTTTTCCCTTCTACATAACCTTCTAAAACTGTTTTTATCAGTCCGTCATTCTTTATTAATATATGCCCAATCCAATTTCTTTTTCTTCTCTTTATTACATCTAGTAACTGTCTTTTCTCTCCCACTCTTCTCAGTACCTCTTCATTTTTTACTCTGTCCATCCAACTTATTCTTTCCATCTTCCGCCATGTCCAGATCTCAAAAGCCTCCAGCCTTTCTCTGTCTTTTTTCCTCATAGTCCATGTTTCAGCGCCATATAGAAGGACACTCCATACAAGACTTTTATGAGTCTCTTTCTGAGTTCTCTGTCCAGACCGCTGCAGAAGATTCTCCTTTACTTGTAAAACGCCTCTTTTGCCATTGCTATCCTTGTTTTAATTTCTGTGGTGCACTTCCAGTCGGTGTCTATCCTGCATCCAAGATACTTAAAATTTTGCACCTGTTCTAGTGTTTCTCCATTCAGCACAATTTTTATTTCCTTATTTCCTCCTATTGCCAATACTTTTGTTTTATTTGTGTTAATTTTCATTCCATATTTTTTTTCCGTTAGTTGCAATGCTGTCCACCAAATCCTGTACTTCTTGTTCCCCTGTGGCTAGAAGGACCATGTCATCAGCAAATCTCAAGCACCCTACTCTTCTTCCTCCAATTTCTACTCCTTTGTCATCTAATGAGCATTGGTCAATCATATTTTCCAAGTACAGGTTGAAAAGAGTAGGTGATAAACAGCATCCTTGTCTTACTCCTTTCCCTAGTCTGATCCAGTTTGTACTTTCTCCTCTCACTTTAACTGAAACTTTTTGATTAAGGTATAATGAGTTTATAAGTCTTCTGGTTTTCCAGTCCACTCTCTTTTCCCTCATAATAGTCGCCAGCTTGTCCCAAACCACAATGTCAAATGCCTTTTCTAAATCGATGAAGCACAAATATACGTCTCTTCCTTTTTCAATAAACCTTTCTCCCAAGATTCGTAGGAGCCCTATCGCATCTCTGGTGCCCGTATTCCGTCTAAAGCCAAACTGCTCCTCGCCGAGATTCTCCTCTATTACTTTTTCAAGTCTTTTATTAATTATTCTTAACATCACTTTGGCTGCATGTGAAATGAGGCTGATTGTCCTGTGCTCGCTGCATTTCTTGGTTCCTTGTTTTTTCGGTAATGGAATCATTACTGTTGTCAAAAAGTCCTCAGGCCATTCACCACTGTCATATATTTTATTACATAACCTCAATATTTCTCTTATTCCATTGTGGTTCAAGCATTTTAGTATTTCTCCCGGTATTGTATCCGTACCTACTGCTTTACCATTTTTCATTGCAGCAATGGCAGACTTTACTTCTTCCATTATGATGGTCGATCTTTTCTCTTCATCACTTACACTGTTGTGTGATTCAAGTTCGAGAGTTTCTGGTTTGCTATTTGTGTCATACAGCTCTTTTATATATTCTTCCCATCTCAGGAGGACATCGTCACGATCTTTGTCTTTACTCAAAATTTCCATAGTAGCACTTCCTGCTTTGTTTTGTTCCCATGTCGTAGTCTTTACTCTGTTCTATAGTAAGTCGTATCTTCCCTTCCTGTCCAGTTCTTCAATTTCATCAAATAGGAGTAATCCGCTAATTACAGGCTCATGTCACTAACGTTGATTTGCAGTAGAGTTTTGGAACATATACTGTGTTAGAACATTATGAATTACCTCGAATAAAACGATTTATTGTCACATAGCCAGCACGAATTCAGAAAACAGCTAGTTCTTTATACTCATGAAGTAATGAGTGCTATCAACAGGGGATGTCAAATTGATTCAATATTGTCAGATTTCCAGAAGGCTTTCGACAGCGTTCCTCACAAGCATCTTCTAACCATACTACGTGACTATGGAATATCGCCTCAGTTGTGCGACTGCACTCGTGATTTCCTGTCAGAAAGGTCACAGATCGTAGTAATAGACGGAAAGTCATCTAATAAAACACAGAAGTAGTATCCAGCATTCCTCAAGGAAGTGTTGTAGACCCTCTATTGTTCCTTGGTTGTTGGTTGTTGTTCTGGGGAAGGAGACCAGACAGCGAGGTCATCGGTCTCATCGGATTAGCGAAGGACGGGGAAGGAAGTCGGCCATGCCCTTTGAAAGGAACCATCCCGGCATTTGCCTGGAGCGATTTAGGGAAATCACGGAAAACCAAAAATAAGGCTGGCCGGACGCGGGATTGAACCGTCGTCCTCCCGAATACGAGTCCAGTGTCTAACCACCGCGCCACCTCGCTTGGTATCTACTGTTCCTGATCTACACTCCTGGAAATGAAAAAAAGAACACATTGACACCGGTGTGTCAGACCCACCATACTTGCTCCGGACACTGCGAGAGGGCTGTACAAGCAAAGATCACACGCACGGCACAGCGGACACACCAGGAACCGCGGTGTTGGCCGTCGAATGGCGCTAGCTGCGCAGCATTTGTGCACCGCCGCCGTCAGTGTCAGCCAGTTTGCCGTGGCATACGGAGCTCCATCGCAGTCTTTAACACTGGTAGCATGCCGCGACAGCGTGGACGTGAACCGTATGTGCAGTTGACGGACTTGAGCGAGGGCGTATAGTGGGCATGCGGGAGGCCAGGTGGACGTACCGCCGAATTGCTCAACACGTGGGGCGTGAGGTCTCCACAGTATATCGATGTTGTCGCCAGTGGTCGGCGGAAGGTGCACGTGCCCGTCGACCTGGGACCGGACCGCAGCCACGCACGGATGCACGCCAAGATCATAGGATCCTACGCAGTGCCGTAGGGGACCGCACCGCCACTTCCCAGGAAATTAGGGACACTGTTGCTCCTGGGGTATCGGCGAGGACCATTCGCAACCGTCTCCATGAAGCTGGGCTACGGTCCCGCACACCGTTAGGCCTTCTTCCGCTCACGCCCCAACATCGTGCAGCCCGCCTCCAGTGGTGTCGCGACAGGCGTGAATGGAGGGACGAATGGAGACGTGTCGTCTTCAGCGATGAGAGTCGCTTCTGCCTTGGTGCCAATGATGGTCGTGTGCGTGTTTGGCGCCGTGCAAGTGAGCGCCACAATCAGGACTGCATACGACCGAGGCACACAGGGCCAACACCCGGCATCATGGTGTGGGGAGCGATCTCCTACACTGGCCGTACACCACTGGTGATCGTCGAGGGGACACTGAATAGTGCACGGTACATCCAAACCGTCATCGAACCCATCGTTCTACCATTCCTAGACCGGCAAGGGAACTTGCTGTTCCAACAGGACAATGCACGTCCGCATGTATCCCGTGCCACCCAACGTGCTCTAGAAGGTGTAAGTGAACTACCCTGGCCAGCAAGATCTCCGGATCTGTCCCCCATTGAGCATGTTTGGGACTGGATGAAGCGTCGTCTCACGTGGTCTGCACGTCCAGCACGAACGCTGGTCCAACTGAGGCGCCAGGTGGAAATGGCATGGCAAGCCGTTCCACAGGACTACATCCAGCATCTCTACGATCGTCTCCATGGGAGAATAACAGCCTGCATTGCTGCGAAAGGTGGATATACACTGTACTAGTGCCGACATTGTGCATGCTCTGTTGCCTGTGTCTATGTGCCTGTGGTTCTGTCAGTGTGATCATGTGATGTATCTGACCCCAGGAATGTGTAAATAAAGTTTCCCCTTCCTGGGATAATGAATTCACGGTGTTCTTATTTCAATTTCCAGGAGTGTATATTAAAGACATAGGAGACAATCTGAGTAGCCCTATTTGATTGTTTGCAGATGAAGCTGTCATTTACCGTCTTGTAAAGTCATCAGATGACCAAAACGATTTGCAAAATGATTTAGATAAGATATCTGTATGGTGCGAAAAGTGGCAATTGACCCTGAATAAAGAAAAGTATGAAATCATTCACATGAGTAGGCCTACTACAAGAAATCCACTAAATTTCGATTACGCGATAAATCACACAAATCTTAAGGCTTTAAATTCAACTGAGTACTTAGGGATTGCAATTACAAATAACCTAAATTCGAACGATCACATAGATAATGTTGTGGGTAAAGCAAACCTAACACTGTGAATCATTGGCAGAACACTGAGAAGGTGCAACAGATCTACTAAAGAGACTGCTTACACCACGCTTGTCCGCCCTGTTCTGGAGTATTGCTGTGTGGTATGGGATCCGCATCAGGTGCACTGACGGATGACATCGAAAAGTTCAAAGAAGGGGGCATCGTTTTGTACTATCGCGAAATAGGGGAGATAGTGCCACAGACATGATACGTGAATTGGAGTAGCAATCATTAAAACAAAGGCGTTTTTCGTTGCTACGGGATCTTCTCATGAAATCACCAGTTTTCTCGTCCGATTGCGAAAACATTCTGTTGGCACCCACCTACATAGGGAGAAACGATCATCACGATAAAATAAGAGTAATCGGGACTTGCACAGAAGAATTTAAATGCTCGTTCTTTCCGCGCACCGTTCGAGAGTGGTTCATTGAACCCTCTGCCAGGCATTTTCTTGTGAATAGCAGAGTATTCACGTAGATGTAGATGTAGATATAGAATTATAAGGGAGATCACATATGGAACACTAGCGCGACCAATTTTTGAATACTGGATTGAAGGAAGACATCGTAGCAATCCAGAGGCTTGCTGCTAGATTGTCCATCAATAGATGACCATTACCAAAAATGCTCCACAATCTCAAATGGGACTACCTGAGGGAAGAAGACATTCTTTCCGCGAAACGCTATTGAACCGGCAGTTTGGACAGACTGCAGAACGATCCCAAGGCCACCAACATACGTTTCGCTTAAGAGCCTTTGTAAAGTACCTATTTAGTCATATATATAGATTGGCTGATGGAGTATTGTTCTGTTACATAGGCTAGTACATTATTATATGACTTTAAACTGGCATTTTATTACAGAAGCTGTCTTGGGTCGCCACCTGAATTGACCTAACACTTAATTACCCTGCATATTTGCTTGGAAAGAAAAAGTGATCAGTTGATAGGTTTCAATTCAGGAAAAATTAATGAAATTTTGATTACTTTGATAACTCTTGATTAATTCTGTATGAGAATCAGCTTGGAAACTGCTCCTAGATACACGAAAAAATAGTAAAAGTGTGAGCTAAGCTCTCCTGGAAGAGCCCAGATAGGGAATTTGGTAAATAGTGAATGAGTTGTTGAACATCAGGAACGGTTTTACTATATATATCTGTGTCATGATAAAATCTTTAAGAGGGAAGTACATGAACAAATTTATATTCAACAGAAAACCTTATCCTACCATGGAGTAATTTAATTGAATTTTGTTGTTAAGAGGTTTCGAAACGCATAAAACAATAACACGATTATTTGAATTCGGGTGCCCCATGGGAAACATAGATTACATACGCCGCACGCATTCAGACTAACCAGTCGTCACAGACAAAGTCGTAAGGGAAGCAAGATCCAAACCGGGTTGAGAGAGAGAGAGAGTAGCCTCGGTGGTCGAATACGTTCACAGAAAACTGTTCCCAAAATTACAAAAAAAAAAGAAAAATAAATAGACAAAAGAATATGCGAGACTATAATTAAGAACAATGAATAGGAGCTACATCTTGTGAGTAATTATTCCAAAATGTAGGAGCAACCGAAATTAGTAGTAATCACGTGGCTACCCACTACAACGCGAAAATTCACGACAAAAAAGTTTACGCAATCAAACAACAAAACTCGAGAAGTTTCTTAAGCAAGGAAACCGTTTAAATTGCTAGCAAAGAATACTGGAGCACAATTTCATAAATAAAAGACGTGGTAACGGCTACCAACCATGCACAAAGAAAGCTCATTCAAATCTGCACAAAAAACAGTGGTCTTTTATTAATACGACTACCTAATGTTAAAACCATATGCACTGCTCACAGTCAGTTACACGATTTATTCAGCAAGCTACTCACACTCATAGAGCCACGTGGCCTCATGCCTCACAATCCGTAAGTTATAGAGCACAAAGGAAACACTGCTGTTAACTCGAAAAATCGTGAAATTACTCTCAATTATTGCCTATGCAAGGTATCCCGAGTTATTCTGTAATAGCTGAAACCTACTAAGAAATGAATTAAGGACTCAATTCAGCTGAAACTTACACATTCACAAAATCACAACACTAAGGACTAAAAACTAGTTGTTAGCCGTTGGACGATTCCTATCGCAGCGAGTCTGCTACTTACCCACTGTCTCTACTGTGGACAGGAAGACAGCGCACAGACAATATGCACTTTCTACTTGTGACATCATAAACGCGACTGATCATCGATCGCCGATGGCTCTCCGATCCAGAATTTCCCTTTGCTACTCGCAAAAGTTGGCTAAGCTGTATATACGTTCACAGAAAGTTACCCTAAGTCCAAAGACATATAGACACTCTAGCAGACGACAACCAGGCTTCCTGACAGAAAACCAGAGGGATGGAGCAAGGAAAACAATGGTGGCAAAATATATTATGATTGCTTTTCTGTACCAAACTTAACTCTTAATATGAATCTATCTAAAGTGAAAAATGATTTATATACAGGGTTGTGCACGAAATGTGTTACCAATTGTTTCTTTGACAATTTACGAGGCACATTAGGTATCCCGCTGGAATCTCTACAGCAGTACCAGCAGAGCTTGGAAAAACAAATGAGTTACGAAATGACGTGTAATTCACGATACAGCCGCTAGGAGACTAGTAAGCAGCAATGGCTGACAATGGAAGACTGACGACACAGTAACGATCGGCAGTTGTGTTGCTTTATCATGAAACGAAAAGCCTTGTTGTATAACTCAGAGGCGTTTTCAACAGCAGTTTAACACACGATGGGTCCCTTGCAACAAGATCATCCACAGGTTGTACGATAAATTTGTACAGGAAGGAACAGTATTGGAAGCGAAGCGACCTCAGCCTTGCAAGAAGACCATCCACAGGTTGTACGATAAATTTGTACAGGAAGGAACAGTATTGGAAGCGAAGCGACCTCAGCCTAAGCCTGTTTGTTCGCCGGAGAATATTGAAGCGGTACGAGTTGCTGTACAGAGAAGTCCCGGGAAATCGTGTAGAAAGGCAGCAGTGCAACTGGGAATATCCAGACGCTCCGTTCAAGGCATTC
Organism: Schistocerca cancellata; assembly: GCF_023864275.1. Lineage (NCBI taxonomy): Eukaryota > Metazoa > Arthropoda > Insecta > Orthoptera > Acrididae > Schistocerca > Schistocerca cancellata. The sequence goes on along the minus strand of NC_064634.1, from coordinate 73,391,825 downwards.
TTAAAAGTGACCTCCATATGTACCCATACAAGATGACCTGTGCACAGAAGCTCACTGAAGAACACAAGCAGCAGAGACTACTGTTTGCTCAGTGGGCGGAGGATAGGGAAGAAACTCTCAACAACGTCTGGTTTTCAGACGAGGCACATTTTCATTTAGACGGTGTGGTTAACAAACAAAATGTACGCTTTTGGGCCACTGAAAACCCACAAGTGCTTCATGAACGACAACATTATGCTCCGAGGATTGTACCGTGGGCAGCAATTTGCAGTCACGGACTTATTGGATCCTTTTTCTTTGAAGAAACTGTGAACAGCGAGTGTTATTTGAGAATGCTTCGCAATAGCTTCATTCCACTGCTTCTTGCTACTGCCTTGCCCTTCAACACGCAGTGGTTCATTCAAGATGGAGCAAGGCCACATACTGCAAACACTGTATTGGAGTTTTTACATGAGTATTTCGACATGCGGATCATTTCACTCAGGTTTCCAGGTCGCTTCAATGACGGACAAAATTGGCCCCCCAATAGCCCAGACCTCAATCCATGTGACTTTTTCTTTGGAGGTACCTAAAGGAAAAAAATTTCCGGAAACGTCCACGTGATTTAATGGAGCTCAGAAGACTTATTCTTCAAGCTTGCAGTGAAATTACGGAAGACATGTGCCGTACGGTAATCACTAACTTCAGTGTTCATTTGAAGGGAGTTAGGAAACGAAATGGTGGACATATTGAGCATGTGCTGAGTTAGAACAAATCTCCATGGACGACATTTCATTGTAGTATATGTTCCTTTCAGATTGTATTCACAATAAAGTTTATATTTTAAAAACAAAATGGTAGCACATTTCGTGCGCAACTCTGTATGAAATTCAATTTGAATATGGTAATTTAATATTGAAATATCACTGTGGCTGCCAAATATATCTTCCAGATTATCATCTTTCTTTCAGTTTGAATTTATAGGAACACCGACACATGAGCTAAGCTGTTCAGAAATAAATTGGTATCAACTCGGAAAATGAGTGAAGCGATTACACAGAGACGCTTCACCGTCAATACAAAGAAGGAATCAGCGTTCGAACGCAAATATATAAACAGTTGTTCCTCGCTCTTTTTGCGGCTGGAAGAGAAAAGGGAATGGTAAGCCGTGCTACAAGTGCTGTCGACCATGCACCGTATGGTGCCTGCGTGGTATGTATGTGGTTGTAGAATATATTTTTCAAGAATTCTCTTTGTATTCTGTTTCCAGCCTCTGTATTTGTTCGATTCATCGTATTCTTTATCAAGCTTATTTCCTCACTGACTCTGCTTGACGGCAACGTTTCTCACCCTAACAGATCTTCAACAGCATGTAATACCATATTTCAAAAGCGTATGATCATTCTACTTACTTCTTCCTTTTGATCTGTATGTGCTATTCTCTGTACACACATTTATCAAGATTTATATTTTGGGTTGTTAGGAGTGTATGTGTACAGGGTGTCACCCCTAAAAGTCGTCAAATGCATTTCATTTGACGTTTCGACAGATATTTTCAGTGTGTATCTGGGCTCAGCCCATCCAGATATTGATCATCACGTCTATCATGGGACGTCCTTTGACTATGGAGACCCGAGTTTTGTTTCCCGCTCAAAAAAAAAAAAAAAAAAAAAAAAAAAAAAAAAAAAAAAAAAAAAAAAAAAAAAAAGGCCGACGGGATTCGCTGTGTGTCTTGCTTGGACACAAAAGTACGTAATGTTAGGAACCATAGTGCTGTAAAGTTTTGATGGTAATAGATCCATCGCTGTGCTCTTGTTCCACTAAAAGTGACCTGAATTGGCATTTTCTTCTTGAGGCATGTGTAGAGCCTGGTCTACAGTAATCCGGTCAGTACTCCCATAGATCTTATTGCCAGGATTATCGAAGCAGTGGAAGAATTACGCCAAACTCCAGGCATTCTTGAGCGTGTAAGACAGTGAATGTTGCTTGGTTGTACACTCTTCCGTTGTCATGGTGGTCAGTATTTTGAACAGTTCAAGATTTGTTAAGCGATGTACCATACACCGGCAGAACGGATTGAACACACTGTGATAGATGTGCACCTATTTCGTATGCATGTTCTTGTATTATTGTGTGTAATAAGTTGGACGGTTTGGTGATTGCTAACGTTTTTTTCCTGTTGTGGAGGTATCTTTACAGATACAAAGAAATTTGGGTAGCAAACAAAGTAAATCGTAAAGACATTATTAAACTGTAACGAGCAGCCAGAAAATGCCTCCAGTCACCCTGTACAAATTATTTTTCCACTATATCATTTCTTCTATGTTCCGACTTCATTTGGATAGCTTGTTAGTCCAAAATTTATAAATGTTCACTTTTTTATGTTTCTAAGTGGGTCAATACATTGTTTACCGCGGGAAGGAAATCTGTTTGCACGACAACAAGGCTCTGACAACGCCTTCAATTTTCCGTTTTTTGCTGATAGACAACTATTACGCGACATGTTGGTGGAAGGAAAGGAGGTACTAAAGAGTGCTTGACGTTGTCGAACTGATAAAAAAAAATTCCCCAAAACCATCAAATTTTTGGATGTTCAAATGAAGGTAGTTTCTTTTTACGACTACAATTCCTAACATTCTACAAAAGAACCTGCCTGAATGACGATTAGTATGGTAAAATCGTACCTATAAACCTAAAAAGGGTTCTCACTATTTCAAAATACCATCAACTGACTTTTGCAGCTAAAAATCTGTTTGAAGATGGGCATCTGTAGTTGGGGAAAAGCTGTACAACCGGTGGAACTCCCTTCGAAGAAAGTCGACGTATCTGTAACGCTTATACATAACAACGAAATGGATTAAATCAAGAAATCTTTAAAAACTTTCTGGCAGATTAAAACTGTGTGCCCGACAGAGACTCGAACTCGGGACCTTTGCCTTTCGCGGGCAAGTGCTCTACCATCTGAGCTACCGAAGCACGACTCACGCCCGGTACTCACAGCTTTACTTCTGCCAGTTCTTCTGTAAAGTTTGGAAGGTAGGAGATGAGGTACTGGCAGAAGTAAAGCTGTGAGTACCGAGCGTGAGTCGTGCTTCGGTAGCTCAGATGGTGCCGGCACGGTAGCTCAGCGTGTTCGGTCAGAGGGTTAGCAGCCCTCTGTAATAAAAAACAACTGAGTTAATCGATCAACAACGAACTTAAACGGATGTCTTACGACGTCCGCCCCGAGGACATGTAACGAACGAAAGCGAACAAAAGGAGATTAAAAAAAAAAAAAAATAGATGGTAGAGCACTTGCCCGCCAAAGGCAAAGGTCCCGAGTTCGAGTCTCGCTCGGGCACACAGTTTTAATCTGCCAGAAAGTTTCATATCAGCGCACACTCGGCTGCAGAGTGAAAATCTCATTCAAGAAATCTTTAATCTTTGTCTCTCAAAAGAAAACGCAGTTTTGGAGCTCGGTAAGATCATAGCCGACAACATGGCATCTCTTGATGTAGAAGAAGATAACTGAACAATGTAACCACACAAAACGACTAATACTGTTTAGAAACATATAACAATCCATGTGAATCACAATAAAAGGCATTTATGTGCACCGAGCGAGGTGTCGCAGTGGTTAGCACACTGGACTCGCATTCGGGGGGGGGGGGGGGGGGGGATGTTTCAACCCCTCGTCCAGTCATCCTGATTTAGGTTCTCCGCAACTTCCCTTAATCGCTTCAGGTAAATGCCGGGACGGTTTCTGTGAAACGGCACGGCTGACTTCCTTCCCCATCCTTCCCTAAGGCGATGGGACCGATGACATCGCTCTTTGGTCCCCTCATCCAAATCAACCAAGCAACCATTGATATGTACAGATCGGCTTCAACAGATGCGACTTAACGCTAAAATTAATTAGGAAATCCAGTTTACTGCGCAAAGGGAACATGTCCAACACCAACATAGTCGTCCCCCTCCATCATACTTGATTTTTGGATGAATACAACAAGCAAATAATCCTACAACATGAAACCAGATGAACATTTTGGGAGGTAAAGTGGATTAAAATGGTTGTATTCGGTTCTTTTGTCTCTACTGTGCCGGCCGCTGTGGCCGAGTGGTTCTAGGCAATTCAGTCTGGAACCGCGCGACCGCTACGGTCGCAGGTTCGAATCCTGCCTCGGGCATGGATGTGTGTGATTCCTTAGGTTAGTTAGGTTTAAGTAGTTTTAAGTTATAGGGGACTGGTGACCTCAGATGTTACGTCCCATAGTGCTCAGGTCCATTTGAACCATTTCGTCTCTACTGTAAAACTGTAAAATGGGGGCCGGCCGGTGTGGCCGAGCGGTTAAAGGCGCTACAGTCTGGAACCGCACGACCGCTACGGTCGCAGGTTCGAATCCTGCCTCGGGCATGGATGTGTGTGATGTCCGTAGGTTAGTTAGGTTTAAGTAGTTCTAAGTTCTAGGGGACTTATGACCACAGCAGTTGAGTCCCATAGTGCTCAGAGCCATTTGAACCATTTGTAAAATGGGGACATGTTGCCTTTTTGCAGTACGCGGTTCATTTATTTTGCTTCTGAGACAGCAAAATTTGGCCGCCTCTGGAAAACTTTCATGTTCAAGTTTAAGATTTAATCATCCATCGTCATAATGGTCCACCTTGTAATCCATGATCACTGGCAGTGTCTGCGTTTTGGTTACGTTGTACAGTTTGTCAAGATGATATTTCGGATATCCTCCTGTTGCAATTAAAATGGTGACGTCGTACATCAAACTTAGGCACGCTAATGCGTCTGTGGCTGTCAGCGCGTCATATCCTCTACTTCAGTTCTTGGCGCTATAACGGTACTTTGCGGGCAGGCATGTCAATTAGCATCATATTAATTAAAATGGTGGATAAATAGACTTTATTTTGGAAGAATTAAAAAGGGAAAAGTAATACGAAACTTTAATAACTACACAGTATTACTAAGAAGCAATATCATGAAAAGTAATAAAAAGCAAAGTAGCAAAGACCAAACGGGACAGAAAGATATAGAGTCGCGTTTGTTTTTTAATACATATAAAAGAACATGTAACACATTATTGAGCTCTCTACATTCAGTTATCGCAATCGGGCTAGTCGATGAAAAAGTGGTACACGACTGCGAAATTCGTTAAGGAGATCGTTTAAAGACTCTTAAAGCACGTTTAAAATACATTACGTGTGACGAAGTGATCAGAGACGTTTCTTGTCGGGTGGAGTGAAAACGAATCCGACAACATACTTCGAACTTTGTGTTAGCTGGGAAAAATACTCTTGGGGAACCATTATGGTTGTGGAACCCACGAAAGTTGTGCGCTACGTAATTCTGCATTTTATAAAATGGTGAAACGCGTGTGCGCGGAACATTAATAGAATCTTATCCTTGGACGATTGCGGGGGTAACTGATAAAAACAACGCGCCAGCAAAAAAATAGGTCACATATTAACTACCAGATATTAATTGACGGGGACCTAAAATACTAAAAAAGAAGGATAGGCTCATCACCTCCAATTCCAATTCATAGTTCATATTTAATTAGTGAAAAGAGAAGTGTTAATAAACAAACTACATTTAAATTTTATCCACGATTTTGGCTTCATTACGTAATCTTGACTACATGATAAACAATATCTGTGGAAGATGTATGCAACGTATCGTCGTAGTATTTAGCCAACCAATACTGTGGGACACCAAAAAAGTAAATACGTGAAATAGTTTTTAAATCAAATGGTTCAAACGGCTCTGAGCACTATGGGACTCAACATCTTAGGTCATAAGTCCCCTAGAACTTAGAACTACTGAAACCTAACTAACCTAAGGACATCACACACACCCATGTCCGAGGCAGGATTCGAACCTGCGACCGTAGTAGTCCCGCGGTTCCGGACTGCAGCGCCAGAAACGCTAGACCACCGCGGCCGGCGAAATAGTTTTTACAGCGGATGTATAATGTGTGAGTGCGACGAACTACCGAGTGATCAAAAAGTCAGTATAAATCTGAAAACTTAATAAACCACGGAATAATGTAGACAGAGAGGTAAAAATTGACAAACATGCTTGGAATGACATGGGGTTTTATTAGAACAAAAAAAAAAACCATATTGCTAGACGCGTGAAAGATCTCTTGCGCGCGTCGTTTGGTGATGATCGTGTGCTCAGCCGCCACTTTCGTCATGCTTGGCCTCCCAGGTCCCCAGACCTCAGTCCGTGTGATTATTGGCTTTGGGGTTACCTGAACTCGCAAGTGTATCGTGATCGACCGACATCTCTAGGGATGCTGAAAGACAACATCCGACGCTAATGCCTCACCATAACTTCGAACATGCTTTACAGTGCTGTTCACAACATTATTCCTCGTCTACAGCTATTGTTGAGGAATGCTGGTGGACATATTGAGCATTTCCTGTAAAGAACATCATCTTTGCTTTGTCTTACTTTGTTTTGCTAATTATTGCTATTCTGATCAAATGAAACGCCATCTGTTGGACATTTTTTGAACGTTTGTATTTTTTTTGGTTCTAATAAAACCCCATGTCATTCTAAGCATGAGTGTCAATTTATACCTCTCTATCTACATTATTCCGCGAATTATTCAGTTTTCAAATTTATACTGACTTTTTGATCACCTGGTATATTGAGAAACTGAACATACATTACGTACTTACATGTTTATCTGCGTAAATGATCCTTGTCTGTACATCTGCATAGATGCTGGAACATTGCAAAACATTCAGATTAATCGAACATCTAAATACGCATAATGCTGGTAGCACCAGGATGTGTTCTTTCTCCTCACCCCCGTGGCAGTAATTGAATTAAGAGTCAGCTGGGAAATACATTTAAATCAATCGACGACCATTGAGCTAGCGTCACGAATTTTCAAATGTCCACTGCCATGTATGAAGGCGAGTGACACCGCGAGTGTTAACGTCGATCGAGGGGTGTCGTCGTGATCGTATTCAGTGACATTGAGCAGATACAGCGCGAAGCGTAAAGCAGACGGAGGAGTGTCGCTTTGTTTCGGTCTACATCGGACGTGTTATTTATTTTAAAAACATCGACATTTCCGCGGATCAGTGCGTCCTGAGGCAACACGGGTGCCCTGAATGGTCGAAGGCCGGATTAGCTGCCGGTGGCGGGCCCGTTCTGGACCCAGGGGTGGCTGAATGGGAAGCCACACTGGCTCTGGAGGGATGTTATTGAAACCCAGTCACAGGCGCGCCGGGGGATCTGTGGGCCTGAGGGTTTGCAAAGAGGTGGGGGCGGTGCAGTGGCGGGGGAGGCGGCGGTGGCAGTGACTGCGCGCCGGCTGCTGTTTGGGTTCCGTTCGCCGGCCTAAGCCGGCCCGATTCCGGCGGACAATGCCGTGACACTGGAATCAAGTGTATCGCCCGCGGGCGCGGGGGCGGCCGGAAAGGGCCTGGACAATGGCCGCCGCCCGCCCCCGCCGCTGCCGGAGGCCGCGGGCCCTCCAGTTCTTCGGCGCGGCCTGATATAGCGGGTCGGCATCTTGGCCTCTCCTCCCACAGAGGGCGCCCCGCGTGCAGAGATAGAAGGCCCGGGAAGGACGGCGGCGGGGCGCCGCAGCCGCCGCTGCTCTAAGCCTGATTTGAATCCAATCAGAATATCTATTCATTGTGTTTGTGTGTCTGCGCGCATGCATTTCAATAAGAGGCGTCTGTGGTGGTAGCGGAAGGGCGGGAGGGGGAGAGAAGGCTCTGCTATGTATTTCGGGCTGCCCTTCTCTGAGACAATAGGAGCTCGGCAACGGCATATTTCCATAATCCTGGCGCGAGTGAACGGAGGAAGGTCTGTTGGCAAAGGAGGCATCGAGACGTTTGCAGTTTATAGGTTCCACGGAAACGACAGTCGGTCTCACTTAACCACTCCGTTTTCCACCTCCCTCTCCATCTCCATCTCTCTCACTCCCTGCGTATATGTTTCAGGAACCTATTTGTACCCCTTCCCCCCTTCCCCTCCTCCTCCCCTACACCGACTTGTCAGTAAATGATATTGCGACTCATCCCTCAACCGAAATTTTCACCTCATCGGTATCGTTCAATTTGTATCGAAGAAGCACTGAAGGTAGTTAGAGAAAAAATCGACAGAGAAATAAGAATGCGGAAGGAACGGATAGCATCACCAAGGTTAGCAAACAGCGTAGCCTTCGTGACAGAACGTTACTGAGACTTGGAACACCGGTTGAAAGAAATGGCTGATATCCTAACAGAGAATGTGGAAGGATGATCAAGGCAAAGACGAATGTGATGAAGGACAGTAGGAACGAGATATGTGGATTGCCAGACGTGAATCATGAGAACGGAACAGCAGTGGAAAAAGTTATTGTCAGTTCATGGGTATTCTGCAATTCACATTTTAGTACTTTAGTGCCTGACACAGGTTTATCGATACTCTTTCTAATAATCAACAACAAATGGTTCAAATGGCTCTGATCGCTATGCGACATAGCTTCTGACGTCATCAGTCCCCTAGAACTTAGAACTAATCAAACCTAACTAACCTAAGGACATCACACACATCCATGCCCGAGGCAGGATTCGAACCTGCGACCGTAGCGGCTGCTCGGTTCCAGACTGTAGCGCCTAGAACCGCACGGCCACTCCGGCCGGCACTCAACAACAGCCAACCACTTCCAATGACTAATATACAGTTGGCTTCCTAGAGGATTCCAGGTGGGACAGTTCCGCCCCAGGAGTTCTACAGGCACCTACTGGCCTTCTCAAATTTGGGAGGCACTGAAGAGACGGTTAATTGAGTTACGAGTGGCCAAAAGTGATGGGCCAGAGCCGGAATAAAAATTATCTTTAGGGAAATATTAGCTCGACTGAAATTATGAGAGGTGTCTTGAAAAAATATGAGAGGTGTCTTGAACAGAGGACTCGATTATTTACACGTGGATGAAGTTTAGTGAATTTAGAAGCATCGAAAGTTATAAGCAATAAAGGTGGATAATCAAGTAATATGCGAGTGACAGCCATTGACGTAGCATGGCTATCTGAATATAGTGCAGTTGGCGGTCGACATAAATGGATACCGGAAGAAATAATAAAATATGGCCAGGAAGCTTGGGGCACAAATCTTTCTGAACGTTTGTTATGTTGTGAATTCTTCATTATGGCTAGACTGTGTGAGACTACCAAGGGATCATATACTTGTTGCAAATGTACACTACTGGTCATTAAAATTGCTACACCACGAAGATGACGTGCTACAGACGCGAAATTCAACCGACAGGAAGAAGATGCTGTGATATTCAAATAATTAGCTGTTCAGAGCATTCACACGAGGTTGGCGCCGGTGGCGACATCTACAACGTGCTACCATGAGGAAAGTTTCCAACCGATTTCTCGTACACAAACAGCAGTTGACCGGCGTTGTCTGGTGAAACGTTGTTGTAACGCCTCGTGTGAGGAGCAGAAATGCGTACCATCACGATTCCGACTTTGATAAAGGTCGGATTGTAGCCTTCGCAACAGCGGTTAATCGTATCGCGACATTGATGCACGCGTTGGTCGAGATCCAATGACTGTTAGCAGAATATGGAATCGGTGGGTACAGGAGGGTAATACGGAACGCCGTGCTGGATCCCAACGGCCTCGTATCACTAGCAGTCAAGATGACAGGCATCTTATCCGTATGGCTGTGACGGATCGTGCAGCCACGTCTCGATCCCTGAATCAACAGATGGGGACGTTTGCAAGACAACAACCATCTGCACGAACAGTTCGACGACGTTTGCAGAAGCATGGACCATCATCTCGGAGTTAATGGCTGCGGTTACCCTTGACGCTGCATCACAGACAGGAGCGCCTGCGATGGTGTACCCAACGACGAACCTGGATGCATGAAGGGAAAAACGTCATTTTTTCGGATGAATCCAAGTTCTGTTTACAGCATCATGATGGTCGCATCCGTGTTTGGCTACATCGCGGTGAACGCACATTGGAAGCGTATATTCGTCATCGCCATACTGGCGTGATGGTATGGGGTGACATTGGTTACACGTCTCGGTCACCTCTAGTTCGCATTGACGGCACTTTGAACAGTGGATGTTACATTTCAGATGTGTTACGACCAATGTCTCTACCCTTCATTCGATCGCTGCAAAACCCTACATTTCAGCAGGATAATGCACGATTGCATGTTGCAGGTCCTGTACGAGCCTTTTTGGATACAGAAAATGTTCGACTGCTGCCCTGGGCAGCACATTCTCCAGATCTCCCACTAATTGAAAACATCTGGTCAATGGTGGCCGAGCAGCTGGCTCGTCACAATACGCCATTCATTACTGTTGATGATCTGTGGTATCGTGCTGAAGCTGCATGGCAGCTGTATCTGTAAATGCCATCCAAGTTCTGTTTGACTCAATGCCCAGGCATATCAAGGCCTTTATTACTGCCAGAGGTGGTTGTTCTGGGTAGTGATTTCTCAGGATCTACGCACCCAAATTGCATGAAAATGTAATCACATGTTAGTTCTAGTATACTATATTTGTCCAATGAATACCCTTTTATCATCTGCATTTCTTCTTGGTGTAGCAATTTTTATGGCCAGTAGTGTATTATAATTGAGTGACTTTTACAATCTAGTACTAAAGCGCAGTTCGCTATATGCATAGGAAGAAGTGCCTAGGTACACGGCAAAATTCAGTAGACGCCTTTCAGTTGTCCGACTCCTGCTAAAAACTGACATAAATAAAATACGCAGTCCAATCGCATTAATGCGACCACTGCCTACGTTCCACGTCAGCATGAAATAACCAGTTACAGACTACAGGGGGTAGCTTTAGAAATGGAGGTTATATAAAGCACGTCGGGGGTGGGACTGTGGGTGAGGGTGGGAGGAGAAGAGGTGCAAAAAACGGAGTGGTTTACACTATGTGATCAAAAGTATTCGGACACCCCCAAAAACATTGTGCTGTCAGGTACTCCATATCAGCGACTTCGGTAGTCATTAGATAACTTGAGAAAGCAGAATAGGGCGCTCCGCGAAACTCACGGACTTCGAACGTGGCCAGGTGATTGATTGGGTGTCACTTGTGTCATACGTCTGTAAGCGAGATTTCCACACTCCTAAACATTCATAGGTCCACTGTTTCCAATGTGATAGTGAACTGGAGATGTGAAGGGACATGTACAGCACAAAATTGTGCAGGCCGACCTCTTCTGTTGACTGACAGAGACCACCGACAGTTGAAGAGGGTCGTAATGTGTAATAGGCAGACATTTGTCCAGACCATCACACAGGAATTCCAAGCTGTATTAGGATCCACTGCAAGTACTATGATAGTTAGGCCGGAGGTGAGAAAACTTGGATTTCTTTGTCGAGCGGATGTTCATAAGCCACACATCACGCCGGTAAATGCCAAACGACGCCTCGCTTGGTGTAAGGAGTGTAAACATTGGACAACTGAACAGTGGGAAAACGTTGTGTGGAGTGATAAATCACGGTACACAATGTGGCGATCCGAGGCAGCGTGTGGGTATGGCGAATGCCCGGTGAACGGTATTTGCCAGCGTGTGTAATTCCAACAGTAAAATTCCGAGACGGTGGTGTTGTGATGTGGTCGTGTTTATCATGGAGGGGGCTTGCATTCCTTGTTTTTTTATGTGGCACTGTCACAGCACAGGCGAACACTGAAGTTTTAAGCATCTTCTTGCTTCTCACTGTTGAAGAGCAATTCAGGTTTGGCGATTGCATCTTTCAACACGATCGAGCACGTGTTCATAATACACGGCCTGTGGCGGAGTGGTTACATTACAATAACATCTCTGTAATGGACAGGCCTGCACACAGTCCTGACCTAAATTCTACACTCCTGGAAATTGAAATAAGAACACCGTGAATTCATTGTCCCAGGAAGGGGAAACTTTATTGACACATTCCTGGGGTCAGATACATCACATGATCACACTGACAGAACCACAGGCACATAGACACAGGCAACAGAGCATGCACAATGTCGGCACTAGTACAGTGTATATCCACCTTTCGCAGCAATGCAGGCTGCTATTCTCCCATGGAGACGATCGTAGAGATGCTGGATGTAGTCCTGTGGAACGGCTTGCCATGCCATTTCCACCTGGCGCCTCAGTTGGACCAGCGTTCGTGCTGGACGTGCAGACCGCGTGAGACGACGCTTCATCCAGTCCCAAATATGCTCAATGGGGGACAGATCCGGAGATCTTGCTGGCCAGGGTAGTTGACGTACACCTTCCAGAGCACGTTGGGTGGCACGGGATACATGCGGACGTGCATTGTCCTGTTGGAACAGCAAGTTCCCTTGCCGGTCTAGGAATGGTAGAACGATGGGTTCGATGACGGTTTGGATGTACCGTGCACTATTCAGTGTCCCCTCGACGATCACCAGTGGTGTACGGCCAGTGTAGGAGATCGCTCCCCACACCATGATGCCGGGTGTTGGCCCTGTGTGCCTCGGTCGTATGCAGTCCTGATTGTGGCGCTCACCTGCACGGCGCCAAACACGCATACGACCATCATTGGCACCAAGGCAGAAGCGACTCTCATCGCTGAAGACGATACGTCTCCATTCGTCCCTCCATTCACGCCTGTCGCGACACCACTGGAGGCGGGCTGCACGATGTTGGGGCGTGAGCGGAAGACGGCCTAACGGTGTGCGGGACCGTAGCCCAGCTTCATGGAGACGGTTGCAATGGTCCTCGTCAATACCCCAGGAGCAACAGTGTCCCTAATTTGCTGGGAAGTGGCGGTGCGGTCCCCTACGGCACTGCGTAGGATCCTACGGTCTTGGCGTGCATCCGTGCGTCGCTGCGGTCCGGTCCCAGGTCGACGGGCACGTGCACCTTCCGCCGACCACTGGCGACAACATCGATGTACTGTGGAGACCTCACGCCCCACGTGTTGAGCAATTCGGCGGTACGTCCACCCGGCCTCCCGCATGCCCACTATACGCCCTCGCTCAAAGTCCGTCAACTGCACATACGGTTCACGTCCACGCTGTCGCGGCATGCTACCAGTGTTAAAGACTGCGATGGAGCTCCGTATGCCACGGCAAACTGGCTGACACTAACGGCGGCGGTGCACAAATGCTGCGCAGCTGGCGCCATTCGACGGCCAACACCGCGGTTCCTGGTGTGTCCGCTGTGCCGTGCGTGTGATCATTGCTTGTACAGCCCTCTCGCAGTGCCCGGAGCAAGTATGGTGGGTCTGACACACCGGTGTCAATGTGTTCTTTTTTTCCATTTCCAGGAGTGTATATACGATTTCCACAGCCACATTGTTCACTGAGACATTGTGCAGCAAGTTGTAATGTTCCCTCAACGTAATGACGGCTGTGCTTCTCAAAGGCCGACGGCGAAGTGTTTCAGTGCGCTAGTCACAGTTTGCGACGATCAATCACGAAACTTTATAGGTAAAAAAAAAGTGTAACCTGTTGACAGCTGCTGCTATACTAGCGCTACAAGCGGGTAACATGTAGTAATAGAAGAATGGCATGATACAGACTGATAAATTCTTATTTTTGGCCCAATTGCTTGCTTATTTCCCAGTCAGTAATCGAGACGGCGATTTTTCCAATACGATTAGAACATGTAATTAAACTAATATTCCACCTCCTACTAATGTCAACATATAATATTAAAATATGAGTCAATGTAATATCGGAAAGCCTTTAAATAATTTGTAACTTGATGTGTTTAAGTTCAAAAGGAACTGATAACGAGTATATCCGTTCGTTTGCCACGTTTCTTCTGATGCTTTGCGCAGATTATAGTTCTTTTCGTGGGTTTCTTTTCGGATTTCAGACTCATTTTTATACTTTCACGACTAATCAAAATTATCATATTGTTGGATATTAACCAGTATTTATTCGTATAAGAGAGGGTATTTATTCTTATAAAAGACCTTTTGGTCTTGTCCTTGCTTCTATGCCTTGCGAGTACCTATCATGTTTATCTATTTTGCGTCTCGTGTATACTTCTTCAAGATTCTCTTTCGAGACTATAACATGTTCCCGCAAGTTCATCTGAGACACTTTCTTCTGATTTATGTGCATATGCTAACCCACAGCAAGCACATATTCCATCATATATAGAACAAAACAGAGTAACTGTTGATTTTCGGCTACCAATGCTGCATCATCAATTTTACATGTACATGAACACTTTGCAGTTCATATTTAGGTGCGTGGCAGACGGTTCATCGAACCGCCTTCAAGCTATTTCTCTGTCTTTGCACTCTCAAAGAACGTACGGGAAAAAGCAACATCTAAAGCTTTCCGTGCGTTTTCTGATTTCTCTTATGTTATAACAATGATAATTTCTCCCTATGAGAAGTGTGCACCAACAAAATATTTTCACATTCGCAGGAATAAGTTGGTAATCGAAATTTCTTGAAAAGATTCTGGTGCAAGGAAAAACACTTTGTTTTAATGATTGCCCCCAAGTTGCATATCGCATCTGTGGTACTCTCCACCTTCCTTTGGAATAATACAAAACGAGCTGCTCTTCTTTGAACTTTTCGATGTCCTCCGCCTATCCTGTCTGATGCCGATTCCTCACCGAGCAGCTATGCTCCAAAAAATGACCGACAAACGTAGTGTAGATAGCCTCTTTAGTAGGCTTGTTGCATCTTCTGAGTTTTCTACCATTAATTCACAGTCCTTGGTTCGCTTATCTCACAACATGAAATCGTTCCAATTTAAGGTATTAGTAACTGTAATCCCTAAGTATATAGGTGAATAGACAGCCCTTTGAATTTCTGTGTGGTTTATTTTTTAACTGAAATTTAGCTGATTCCTGTCAATAATCATGTGAAAGATTTCAGACTTTTCATTATTTAGAGTTAATTGCCGCTTTTTGCACTCTACAGATATTCTGCCTAAATCATTATGTAATTGATTTTGATCATCTGATGGCATTATGAGACGGTAAATGACAACATCATCTGCAAACAATCTAAAGCAGCTGCTCAGATTGTCTGCTTAATCGTTCATTCAGATTGGGAAAAGCACAGGGCCTATAATACTTCCTTGGTGAACGCCAGATGCCATTTCTGTTTTACTCGATGACTTTCCGTCAGTTGCTACGACTAGTGACCGTTCCAATAGCAAAACTGAAACGATACTCCATAGGCATGCAAAGTAAACAGAAATCGCTTGTGAGGAACGGTGTCAAAATCCTTCTGCAAATCTAGAAATACAGAATCAATCTGAGATCCTCTGTCGACAGCGCTCTTTAATTCGTGTGAATGAAGAGCTAATTGTGTTTCACAAGAATGGTATTTTCTGAATCTGACTTGTGCAACTTTCCAGTCTTTAGTTGCGGACCTTCTGTCGAGCGAATGGTTGTATATCATTGCTAAATAAGGAGCGACTGTACCAGCGTAGCGTGAAAGTAAGCTAACTAATATACAACTTGACCGGAGGCCTTGCCTTCATTACGTGGTTTAAGCTTCTTCTCTTCACTGAGGATATTTACTAAGTTACTCAAGCTGACTGCTTTTCTTCATTATTTTCTCTTCTTTGTGGAAGAAATTAAAAAAAAATAAACTTGTACAGTAATTCCGCTTTAGGGATCCGTTATTACGATAGCTATGGTGCTGTGGAGGTATTGCTTGTGTCTTTCCGCTGGTGTCCTCTACTTATGACCAGAATCTCTTTCGATTTTCTGCGAGATTTCGAGACAGTTATATCACTGAAACCCGCGTCAAATCTCGTGCTTCGATAAAACATTCTTAATCGAACTATCCTGATTTTCTGTCCTTGGCAAACAACAGTCCTTCCCTCATTCGCTTTTCAATGTGTAAATAAACAAACGAACATCTTTAACTTACACCTTTCTGGTTTTGACTTCTTATACAAATCTGTCAGTATAGTTTATTCTAATGCGGTTTGAAGAATGAGAGTAGGTTTCTATCTATCTCTGTTATCCATACCAAACAGCATAAAAAAGGATTTTATTTCATCCCACAATTTTCTTCGAAACACGACCTCATTTACATTTTGAAAGTGTTTGTCCGCTCCAGAGACATGACAAACTATTTTTTCACAGGGTGTTTATATAGGCCAGTTCCAGAATGTTCCTTTTAGCTTTGTGTGTGTGGCAATCAGACATTTTTGAGTAATGACACCGGCATTTCTTCCACCACTTCGTGAAAATTGTGTTATGAAGACTGTTAGTTAACTTGAAAATATTTATTTAGAATGAAACATTTGGCGTAATAAACGTACCTGCAATGCAGTTGTGGTGATTTTTGTTGACATGTATAAAGTGTCAAAATACAGTGCCCTCCTTAGGATAAGGGTGAAATTCACTGAAATTCTTAGTAGAGCTTTAATAAGGAAGTGACTGACGTAGCTTACTTATATCAGGCTTATACACAGTTGCAGATTCCAACAAATTTTCCTACATGGTGGAAATAAGGCGGTTCGAGTTGGTACACGACCATGCATAGTACGAGTACATCGGAAAGTACTCGGGTTGGACAAGGATATGGAAACACCGAGAGAAATGCATGCTTTAACATTCTGCAGATGCCAGTCAAGTCCGCAAAGTGCTCTGTTGTATTTGGCCACGAACGACACCGATTCAACGTCCTCAATACGTTGCAAATGCCAGTCCTGATGATAACTGTGTTCTGTATAGTTGTGAGTGCATTATGTCACAGCTAAGTGTATTCGATTATGGGAATACTGCTACTGGTCGTATGGTGGGTGCATCCGTAACCCATGCAGTTGAAGAGTTTGGTGTTTCCAGAGACACCATATCGAAGATTTGTACCACTTACAGGGAAAGCGGAAAAACATCATCTGTTAAGATACAACAGTCACAAAAATGTACGTTAACTGATCGTGACAGACAGTCACTGAAGAGGACTGTGACGAAAATAGAAAGGCAACTGCACACTGAAGAACTGAATCTCGCACTCACGAACTCTGTCACACAGAAAAACTAGTGTTGAAGCCGCAAAACCTGGTCTAGGGAGCAATGTAACGAAGTAATTTGGTCGGACAGATCTTGTTTCAAACTGTTTTCAACTTCTGGCCGACATGGTAACAGTTTGATGATTGGGAGTGGCATATCGCGGTATTCCAAGGGCCCTTGGGTGTTCTGGAAGACTACATTACCGCCAAGGAGTAATTGCCCATTTTGGCTAATCACCACAATATTTATTGCTCAATGGTGATGCTGTGTTCCAAGCTGGCGGGCCTCTGTTCACAGCTCCCATCATCCAGAACTGGTTTTGTGAGCACGAGGATGAATTGTCCAATTTTTCCTGACCAGCACAGTCACCACCGTATCACAGTGTTCTTGAGCTTTTGTGGTCTCTTTTGGAGAGGAGGGAGAGTGATCGCTATCCACCTATCATAGCTACACGAACTTACCACTATTTTGCAGGAAGAGTGGTATACGATTCCCTTGAAAAGCACACAGGGCTTTTATTTACCCAGTCCGAGACGACTGGAAGCTGTTTTGAATGCCAACTAACAGGTGTTTTTGTTCTCCGTGCTTCAGACATAGCATCATGCTCATCATTCTGACAGGTATCTGAGGTATTCCTTTGAAGTGGATATTTACATGGGATGAAACTGAGGCTCTGATGCATATGCCATGTCCACCGGTGAAGAGTACTGGAATCAACTGCATCATGTGCATCCATTGTTTTGTCCACACCATCTGACGTGCGCCTTGATCAAGGCAATGCACCGCTCCCGAGTGGTTAGACGTACGCTTCCCAATATACGAGTGGTAACGTTACGACTACCCCACACCCAATTCACCAATCCCTGCCCCAGTTACCTGACCTCATACCTACTGTGCACACGTGGGATGTTATAGATCAATATGAATACGTCTTGGACGACAGATAAGCTTTTAGACGAAGATGAGCTACAACTAATCTTAATGATTTTTCGGAAAATAACAGTTCCGCAGATACACCTCAACTTTTTACATTTTTTTCTTCGTTAGAGCTTCATGGTCTCGGTATTCAGATGCGTATCGCTGGGTGCAGCTATCGATAGCCCACTGTTAGTGTAACGTTTATGTCGTTGGTGAACGATTGGTGTGCCTACCACGTAAATCCAGAGCGTCAGAGTGTGTTCGGATCTCCTGAGAATGATGTAGAATGGAGACTCATTCGTCAGAACAACGGATGACACGTAATGTTAAAAGTCTATTCAAGAGCTATAACGCCAATTATTTGGTGCTGCCTGCACGTACATACCGAATAATAGTGCAAAAGATGCATTTCAGAGCACATTAAAGGACAATGTTCTATAAAACATTCTCGGACTTCTTGCCGCATCAGTTCAGGATAAAGCCTCGAGCTTTCGACGATTGCCTCCATCGTCTTCGTCAATTGACAGCCAAAATTCCAGCTGTGGTGGCCTTATGTAGCCCAAAAACGACTTATGATGGGTCAATAATTACGTCATGATATCATAGATGGCACCATGACTTAATTATCGATCAATCAGAAGTCGTCTTTGGGCTATACAATCCCACAACAGCAACAGTTTCGACAGTCAGTTGCTCCTGACGAAGACGGTTGAGATAATCGTCGAAAGTTCGTGGTTTTACATGAACTGTCACGGCAAGAAAAACGAGAATATTTTTTACAACAGTTCCGTCACGATAGACTTTGTTCTCATTGAAAGAAAATCCTTGCGTCCTACGACGTGTATTCGGACGCTTGTGCCTCGCCACAGTGATAGGGCCATTTCTTTGAACAGTGAACTCTGTCGTAAGAATCAACTGCCAAAATACCGTACTGTGTATTATGCGCTGATTGTGGACGTATCTTGTGATACTGAGAAACGAATTAAGTGATTATCGCAATGGGAGGAATTTGATAATGTTTGCGACAATGCGCTCGATATACTTGTGCTGTTTGGCCATGAAAGTGATTCCGATCGATGTACGAGAATAGCATGTTAACTGTACAGTCCTGTAAAAGAATATTTTCAGAATAGGGACGAATTTACCACAACGGTGTTACTTTAATTGACATAGTAACGACCATCCCCCCCCCCCCCCACGTCTAACTTCTGCACTGTGTTGGAACATTTCTGCCTTCCTACAAACGACGATGTCATGTAGAAAGGAGTTCTTCGCTGAAAGTTGAGGTAGGAACTTAGACCACTGTCGTTAAACAAACTTTCCAATCACCTATCTTAGATATATGGACGGGGAAGAGACTGTAAAGGAGTAGCAACGGTAGAGACCTTACCACATTTTCTTACACCTGGGCCACCTACAGCGGCTCCATTCTGATGATTAATTTAATTGCAGGCGTTGGTGATATCAGGATGCCACTCGATAGCCTGGCCGATTTAATGAGAATGAGCGCTTAAGAATGGATCTGCAAAACGAAAGCTAGTAGTCGAGGAAGAAATTAAAAAATACAACTGTGGAACTGTTGTCTCGAGAAAAATGTTTTACAATCTCCGGTCTCACACATAGGACTGCCCTTATAAAATAATGGAGAAGATACCATTTCCAACATGTAATACCACATTGGAATGAAGCAAGTTAACAGATAAACACCAATAACCATTATGACCTGTCGAAAACGTTTTCGGTGTCTCTGCAGTCCATGCCACCATCGTCATATCAATATGAAAGAGGCTGTCCCACTTCAGATGGGGTGTTGCTTAATGCGATTGCTCGGAAGTGGAGGTATCACTATTCGCAATCCGTGTGACTCTGATGCCGCAGTCCCTACAAGATAGGACGGTGCTACCCGCAGACGGATGCTGTAAATGCTGGTTGGTATCGACAAGTCTCCCACGGACAGATCCGTTCTCCAGCTCGCAGACCGAAGGCGAGCGATTCGGAAATCGGAAAACACTGGAACAAAGGAGGCAAATGGGCAAGAGTCCCGGAGAAAAAGGAAGAGGGGCAGTGAGAGGGGACCCATTATTTTAACGGCCGCCATTCCGCTAGTGATTTATCTGAGGCACCCACCCTGCCCGGTCGTAACCTATCAGATGTCCACTAATACGGTCACTTCCAAAGCAGCGCTGTGGCCAATGAAAGGTCCGCCGCGCGCCTTAACGAACGCCGTAAATAACGTTTATGGACACGCAAATTCGCTTTCTGAAGCGCCGCGCCCTTGGAGGCGCGTCTCCATTCGCCCGCCGTCCTCCTGGCCTTTCGGTCGGGCGCCATCCTTCTTTCCTTTCGCCTTCGGGTGAGCACCTGCTGTCGAAGCGCGGCATCGATCAGCTGCCGCGACCCGAAGACGAATCTCGGCGTTCCGTGACTCGGTGGCTGATCTCTGGCCATTCGATCAGGCATGCGGGCGAGATCCGTACCCGACGCCATTCGCGGATTACACTGGGCGAGCGTTTAAAACGGGATACGCTGCAGCTGAGCAGCTTTACGCTAGCGACCGTCGCTGAACTAGTGAACACAACCCAAACAGGAAGTGATGTTAGTGAATTTGTCTCTTAAAGATCTCCAAGCTGCCAGTGATGTTAATAAACTGAATGACCGAAAATCACTGTAAGGTTTGTCCTATTTAGAAAGTTCTGATCTCTGGAAGAGCGTAGCGTTCCAAAGGATTGGAAAAGGGCACAGGTCATCCCCGTTTTCAAGAAGGGACGTCGAACAGATGTGCAGAACTATAGACCTATATCTCTAACTTCGATCAGTTGTAGAATTTTCGAACACGTATTATGTCCGAGTATAATTTCAGGGGACTAGAAATCTACTCTGTAGGAATCAGCATGGGTTTCGAAAAAGACGATCGTGTGAAACCCAGCTCGCACTATTCGTCCACGAGACTCAGAGGGCCATAGACACGGGTTCCCAGGTAGATGCCGTGTTTCTTGACTTCCGCAAGGCGTTCGATACGGTTCCCCACAGTCGTTTAATGAACAAAGTAAGAGCATATGGACTATCAGACCAAGTGCGTGATTGGATTGAAGAGTTCCTAGATAACAGAACGCAGCATGTCATTCTCAATGGAGAGAAGTCTTCTGAAGTAAGAGTGAGTTCAGGTGTGCCGCAGGGGAGCGTCGTAGGACCGTTGCTATTCACAATATACATAAACGACCTTGTGGATGACATCGGAAGTTAAATGAGGCTTTTTGCGGATGATGCTGTGGTATATCGAGAGGTTCTAACAATGGAAAATTGTACTGAAATGCAGGAGGATCTGCATTGACTCGACTCTCTCACACCCGTCGGCTTACCGTTTCAAAGTCAGCAGAGCCCGCCTGTCACCGGACCACCCGGGTGACGAGAGACGCTGCATGGGAAGTCCGCATGTGAAGGAATAGCAACTTTCCACCGCATTCAATTAGAGAGGAGAATCGTAAGATAGAAATATGAGAGGGGGTTCATGCCACCTCTCAAAGTGTAATGTGCTGCGAATACATAGAAAGAAAGATCCCTTATCATTTAGCTACAATATAGCAGGTCAGCAACTGGAAGCAGTTAATTCCATAAATTATCTGGGAGTACGCATTAGGAGTGATTTAAAATGGAATGATCATATAAAGTTGATGGTCGGTAAAGCAGATGCCAGACTGAGATTCATTGGAAGAATCCTAAGGAAACGCAATCCGAAAACAAAGTAGGCTACAGTACACTTGTTCGCCCACTGCTTGAATATTGCTCAGCAGTGTGGGATCTGTACCGGATAGGGTTGATAGAAGAGAGAGAGAAGATCCAACGGAGAGCAGCGCGCTTCGTTACAGGATCATTTAGTAATCGCGAAAGCGTTACGCAGATGATAGGTAAACTCCAGCGGAAGACTCTGCAGGAGAGACGCTCAGTAGCTCGGTATGGGCTTTTGTTAAAGTTTGGAGAACATACCTTCACCGAGGAGTCAAGCAGTATATTGCTCCCTCCTACGTATAGCTCACGAAGAGACCATGAGGATAAAATCAGAGAGATTAGAGCCCACACAGAGGCATACCGACAACCCTTCTTTCCATGAACAATACGAGACTGGAATAGAAGGGAGAACCGATAGAGGTACTCAAGGTACCTTCGCCACAAACCGTCAGGTGGCTTGTGGAGTATGGAGGTATATGTAGATGTAGAAAGACGCACTACTATTGCCACTAGATATACACGGCGCGAGTGTGGACATGCTATCCAGTAGTAGTAATAGTAGCAGTAATAGTTTTGGTCATCCATTTACCACTTGTCATAGCATTACAGTTTAAAAACAACGAAAATAACATAGCTCATACGTTCATGGGTTTACATATCACGTGACTAGTTGTAAAGAAACTGGTTGCCTACTTCTGAAAAAAAAATCTTTTAAATAACAAAACATGACCTATACAAGAAATCTGACTACCCCTGTTAGTCATGGACGAAAAAAAATTTGGCATAGTCTTTGTCAGAACGTGCGGAATCTTATGTGGGGCTAATAAGACGTCAATTTTAGTCTAAATGTAGTATGCCAATGTTTACGTAGTAAAAAAAATAAATAAAGTAATTCTGTACAATTGTTATATAGATGCGATAAATCACTTTAACGGGGGCCAAATGAACAATTAAAGTCAATATAATTCCAGTAAACCTGCAAAAGTTAAAAAAAAAAATTATTGTAGGAGCCTACATAGACAACGCGCGTCTGCTAGATGCCCATGAAATAAGTAATTTTGTTTTGAAGCTGACAGCCAATGAGAAAATAGGTACAAAAATACTATTGGTCAGTTTTCAAGCAGTAATGGCGGACAGCATGAGCTGGTAATATACGTAATTTTATGGAAGCTAATTTAACTGCACAAAAAATAAAATATGTACTCCCTCCAAAATAAGTTACACACAAACATTAAAATAAAATTATGATGAGCAACAAAATGTCTGAGAAGAATTTTGAAACAAAATTATTAATTGAACTTTAATTTGGCGGGTTTTCAACAACGTCAACAAGACGAAATACTGGGAAGAATATTTATAGGAACTAAACAAAATTGAACTCTGATATTGTGACAGTATTTTTAAAACAGAAATTATCTTTAATTTTGAAATGAGAGAGAGCGTAATAATTTTCTTTTAATATCTTAACTGTTGCTGCAGGCAGGGCGATGACGTCAGCGATGGTCCGCGCGGATGATGTTTGAAGTTAATCCTGGTTTGTGGCGTGAAGATAATGATGGATCCTCCTGTTTCATTAATATTCCAGTTACGGCGGTGGTCCACGTCTCCGTTGTAGTCGAATCAGCTGGCAGCACTGGCGCGATAATAATAGTTCCAATGTGTGCGTTGTCGTTACGCGCGCGACGTTTTATTATCAAAAGTTTATTAATCACGCGGTGCGGGTAGGTCGGAATTATGCAGTGTCTTTAGTATTTACGATATATAGCCGGTTAATGCCAATACTTCGCACAGTTCTTTCACCGTGTTGCCACAGGAAAACAGTCACATGTGTTTATCACTATAACAGTCCGTTAAACGTGAGTTCAATTTACGTCGTCGTCTTTAAGACAGTTTGGATGATATAATAAATGTTTCTTGATCAAGTCACAGCACTGTTCTTTTACTTAACATTTTGGTTTGTTCCACTTTCATGCAATTCTAACAGTTAGTGTCTCCACACGACAGTGGTGTCTGGTTCACGGCTAATTGTCACAAGTTCACACAGTATATAAAATTGTCACCGCAAACATTCGATATACTTTTCAGGTTTTACTGTTCACTTAATAATGCACGATCTCCTATTAAGACAGCGGACGCACTGTAATTAATTGTTCCTCCGCGTATCACCGTCTTTCACGCCGAACTTTGCAACGTTTCTCCACCCGCGAACCGGCCACGATACCACCACAACTCGCACGCTCTCTATCGATAGTCGTTCTCTCTCTCTCTATGACACAGTACTTCTCCTAGCCTAACCAAAGATTTACAAAGTATATAAAACCAGAACATACATATTCGTACAATTTAAAATATAAAACAGTACCAAAATGAATGAAGAAACATTGTGACGTATTAACAAATAAAGAATAGTTGAAATAAATGATACATACGTACTATGACAAGGTAATGTACAAAAGAAAAAAAAAATACTATCGAATTTCGGGGAAAGGAATGCCTTTACATTAAGGCCCGTCCACACGCAACGATCTGTCTGCGCAAATGTCTGCGCACATGACATCTACGCAGACAGATCGTTGCGTGTGGACAGAAGATTTGCACCAACCAGAGGTGTGTGCAAACCTGGAAGTTGGAGTTGGAGGTTTGAGCGAAACCTCTCGAATCTGTGGGTTCAAACCACATCTGCGCAGACAAGTTGGAGCGTGTGGTCAGAAGATCGTTGCAAATCTGGCGCGAATCAGCTGTTTGTTCAGTCTAGTGTTTGTATTTGTGCGCACAGGGCATTAAATGGCTGATGCTCGTCAGTGTTCTCGAGACTTTGTAAGTGAATTCATTGAAGTATATAGAAACCACCCATGTTTGTGGAAGATTAAAAGTAAAGAATATAGTGACCCAGACAAAAAGACAGCAGCATACAAATTACGGGCAGTTGACGCCTCGGCAAACAGAGAAACGATAATAAAAGAAATTTAAAAATTCGTTGCGAACTGGCGAAATTATTTGCGGATGGATGTCGAAACTTATAATTATCTCTTAAAGCTTGTAACCCCTCATATTATGAGAAAAAACACTTGTATGAGAAGGGCAATTTCTCCTCATGAACGGCTGGCGGTAACATTAAGATTCCTAGCAACAGAAAGGAGCTACAAGGATTTGGAATTTTCAATTGCAATATCGAAACAAGCGTTGAGTAAAATAATACCCAACACGTGTGAAGCTATTTATGCTGTCCTGAAGGATGAGTTCATGAAGGCAAGTCAAGTAAATTAAGTCTGTCAGCGAACTGTTTACCGAAAAGAGTTGTCCAAAGTTCAGAAATCTAGAAGGTCTGGTGTAAGAGTAGATCAAGTACACCAGCCAACGTTATGGTATTTTGATTTGCTTGGCTTTCGTAGTGATCAAGAAACGCCAAGACCAAGCAGGAGTACAATTGAAGATGAAATTGGAGTGTCAATGTGCCATGAATTGGAACACGAGGTAATGTAAAACAAAACAGGTTCGCCCTGCAACTCTCAATGGAAGATGAAATTGGAGTGTCAATGTGCCATGAAATGGAACACGATGTAATGTAAAACAAAACAGGTTCGCCCTGCAACTCTAACAGTAAATGTACATGAGAAAACTGCTTTCGCTTTAGCAGCCACTGTCTACGCCATTTTGACCGTTTTCTCTGTTTCCTGCGGTTGGTCTGAATGTTTTTTGCAACACAAGTTGCGAACAGAGACCACAACAGAACTTCCTCCATTTCTATATTTCAAAATAACTGAATTAAATTTTTGACGTTTACGGGGAGCGTAGTCGCTTGCCACTGATATTTCTTTTCTACACCGACAGATGGCGGGCGTGTAGTAGATTGGGGTTTGTGTCGTGTGAACACACCACATTTGCAGCGATCTTTTGCATGTGCAGACATCTGCGCCGATGTCTGCGCAGACAGATCGTTGCGTGTGGACTGGGCTATAGTTTGACGAAGGTGTGACAGGTAGTCATGTAAGAGGAGTAATTAAAGGAAATCACGATAAAACATTAACCAGAATTGCCAGATGAAGGTTGGAACCTCCAGTTTCCACAGTACAAAATCAGTCTGTTTAAAACGGTGCGATGCCATTCGGTTCAATCCTAGTGTACAATAGTGTTTTGCAAACTCTGTCAGAACAGACCTCGAAGAGCCCAACGGTACTTACCGACCGCTGTGTCATCTTCAGCATATACGCGCCACTGGATGCGGCGGATACGGATGGGCATGTGGTCAATACACCGCTCTTCTGGCCGTTGTCAGCTTTCGTGACCGGAGCCGCCATTTCTCAATCAAGCAGCTCCTCAATTTGCCGCATAAAGGCTGAGTGCACCCCGTTTGCCAACAGCGCTCGGCGAACCGGACGGTCACCCATCCAAGTATTAGTCAAAGCCGACAGCGCTTGACTTCCGTGATCTGACGGGAACCGGTGTTATCACTGTGGCAGTGTTTTGTAAATATGTTACTTACTGATGTAAAAGGCTAGTGCCGCATTTTTCATTCTCTTCTTATTACCATTTACTGCGCACATTAGACACTATGTCATATTGTTATACCAAACACATTATCAGCTGACAACTGAAACACAGCTACACTGTTTGGTTTCCATTTCCTGTATCATAACTCCCGCACTGCTAGCCTGAAAATATGTGTCAGCATTCCTGTATGATGAGTGAAGTGTTGAGCTCAGAAAGAGGATAATATTTTAGTATTACACGTTGCGCAGTTTTTGGAGTAAGATTTTCCAGAAAAGAAAGAAAAATGAAAAAATAGCATGAAAATTTTATATGAATTGATAGATGTTTCATTATCATTATTGTTGTTATTATTACTTATTGTGTTACATTTTTATCAAACCTTCACTGTATAGAATGTACTGCTTAAGGGGACCCTAAAGGCTGTAGATACATTTCCTTGAAAACTACTAAAGATATTATGATGACTTTTTACAAGCATTTACAGCATTTAAAAATGTTTTGAGAGGAATGGAATGTAATACGAAAAATTAATTTTTTTATCTGAATACTAATATTTTAACAAAAAATACCACAAATAATGTATCACAAAATCGTGTAACATGAAATTCAGCAGAATTATACTAAACATACATATTACAACAGCCTGTGAAAGTTTGAGATCTGTACGTATTTTAGTTTTAAAGAAAATGGTACTTTTACTTTAAAAAATGTAAATTTGGGAAACGAAGCTTTAAAATCTGTTACCTGTTTAGAACATTGCAACTTCATAATATGGATTGTTAGTGTCTTCAATCTCATCTAAAAGTGTTCTTTTTTCACTTTTCTGCTGAAGTTTGTTCTCATAAGCGGTTTGTACCCTTTCAACATTTCTCATTCTTCCAGAGTCGGTCGTAGCCATGGACTGAATTGTGAAGCATCCTAGTTTTAGTCCCAGCTTCTTAAAAACTTCACACTTAATCACATTTCTTTTATTGTAAAGAGCTGCTGCATCATAGACTCCAAAATGTAGAGTACTAATTCCAACAAGCACCCTTTTGGGGATGCGACTTCAAATTACATTATTCACACTTTCACTGCGATTTTGTGTTTTTCCACTTGGATATTTCTCCAATAATCCTCTACATTTCTTCAATAACTGCTACAGGTAAACTGCTGTGGTCATAGATTTCTCCTGTATTTTTCAATTTATTGTACTTACTCCATGAAGATGGACCACGTGAACATAAAATGTGCTCAGGTTTTCATATGTCTACATCGTATAAAAAATAATTCCCAAATCGCTTTCCTCATGTCACACGTGTGGTATTTTGCCTTATACAAAGCCTGTAATATCACTGCAATCTGTCTATGACATCATCTGTCAGCCTGTTACTACCATCAATAGGCTTTCCATTAGTAAGTTGCTTTCTTCCTAAATTTGTTTTGAGCTGCCTCAGCCTTGACCCTATTCTCTTCTGAATTGGACCAATACATTCCAACTTTTTCACTTGGATGTCATTGACATAGGGTTTCAGTTCTTCAATTGTTTTGAAACTTTTGCAGTCACCATCACTTAGGAAATTGAAGTATCTAGCGTTGTATCATGAGATAGACGCTTCAAAAATTTTCTTTACCTCTTAAAATTCCATATCGCCATTGTTTCCACTATAATTAGATTGACAGCTTTCAGAATGTTAATTTTTAACTTTCTCAGGCTGAAATATTTTGATAAAATTACGACATTAGTCACCTTTGCAGTGTCTCCATTAGTGGGTGTTACCACATCAATGAGTTACTAAAGCGCTCTTTTTTGCCAGGAATCGTCTAAGCCTACAGGAAGATCCTTTTTGTTGACAGTATCTTTGACACTAACAGCTTCTTTAACTGCTTCCTACATAGTTTCTTGTGTAATATCTTCCACTACAGACCCTAATATTTTAATGTGAATATTAAATTTTGTGGGAGGTTCAAATGGTTCAAATGGCTCTGAGCACGATGGGACTTAACATCTTAGGTCATCAGTCCCCTAGAACTTAAAACTACTTAAACCTAACTAACTTAAGGACATCACACACATCCATGCCCGAGGCAGGATTCGAACCTGCGACCGTAGCAGTCCCGTGGTTCCGGACTGCAGTGCCTAGAACCGCTCGGCCACCACGGCCCGCTTTGTGGTAGGCTTTGGTAAGTCCGCAAGACCAGACATCATTTGTCCTGCGGTTGCACCTTTTCCAGTAGACCGGAAGGCATAAACCAGTCTCAGATTAACTTCAAATAGCAATCCTGACTTACTTTGCACAGAGTGATAATTAAAAAATGATACTTTGTAATCACACATATCACATGAAAGCGTTATTTCACATGCAAGGCCAATAAGTCGCTTTACTTGAAGTTCAAGATCTACCTGATTACAATTCTTATACCTGAAAATGTTTTTAATAATGTCTGACTGTACACTTATGTCAAATAATGCATTTACATTGTTTTGATGTGTTTCCTGAGAAATTTTATTGTAGCTGTCTTCACGAGTATTCAGTTTCCTCTTGGATTCACTGCACTGGGACGCAGAAGTCTATCTGCCTCAGACCTAATCTCTGTATCTCTTCCAAAACTGCATCTTCTATTTGTTTTTCCGCTTTTTAAATATTCTATTACTCACTCACGGCATTTTTGCTCAAAAATGATATTCAAACAAGAATGCACCCACTCTGTCTACATACTCAGCACACTTCAGAATAACATACTCAAAATCGCGCCCGGAAACCACACAACAACAAATTTCGATGTACAACTGTCTTATTTTCTGACAGAGCTGCCAACCTCTGAATAGAACCCACACAATGCAAAATCCTTATCCCTACCGCCGAACAAAATAGGGCGTAGTTCAAATTATCTTAAAATCTTTCTGCAACAAACAAACAAAAACAACTTGTCAATCGGATTGGAAAACGTCCACAAAGAGCAGCGCAGGCCCTTCTTATATATTTATTTTTAAATACTTAGAATTAAGGTAGATAAGTGATTCTTGAAGCAAATTAGAAAACTCTGTGAAATTTTAGTATACAAAAAATTCCATATATTTCACATTTTCACTGTCCGGGTGCCCTTGAAAGCTTTTTAAAATAAGTTCTTGACAGTAGCCGGCCGTCGTGACCGTGAGGTTCTAGGCGCTTCAGTCTGGAACCGCGCTGCTGCTACGGTCGCGGTTTCGAATCCTGCCTCGGGCTTGGATATGTGTGTCGTCATTAGCTAGTTAGGTTTAAGTAGTTCTAAGTTCTAGGGGACTGATGACCCAAGATGTTAAGTTCCATAGTGCTCAGAGCCATTTGAACCATTTGAACCTCCCACAAAATTTAGTATTCACATTAAAATATTAGGGTCTGTAGTGGAAGATATTGCACAAGAAACTATGTAGGAAGCAGTTAAGCGCTTAGAGCCATTTGAACCATTTCTTGACAGTAGTCTGATCTCCTTGGAAAATTCATTGCACATTTTCATTGTCTGGTAGAAACTGCTGTTCTAAAATTTATGCTTTTTTTTCTCGGTAAATTTAGGTTCAGTGTAGATCCTTTTCCTTCAACCTCCATACCTCAGTGGACA
This sequence comes from Schistocerca cancellata, assembly GCF_023864275.1. Lineage (NCBI taxonomy): Eukaryota > Metazoa > Arthropoda > Insecta > Orthoptera > Acrididae > Schistocerca > Schistocerca cancellata. Next base: position 73,362,200 of record NC_064634.1, on the reverse strand, counting down.
GAACGTTTTGCTGCTATTCGGTGGACCTAGGTGCGATTTTCAGTGCTGCCAAAGATTTTTCCTTGGCGAGACGACTGAACCGGGATGCCCTCTTGCCCTGTCAGGCCAACTGAGGGCTACTTGAGCGAGAAATAGAAGATCCAAGGTCTGCAAATCCGACAACTGCTAGGAGAGCAGTGTGGAGATCCCACGCCTGCCCATACCGCGTCCAGTGCCGCCTCTGTCGCAGGATGACACGGCTGGCGGTCGCCAGGATTGGCCCATCAGAGCCGGTATGCGGAGCTTTGTGTTCGATAGATCTTGCTGCATATGAAAGTCTACTATATCCTGAAAATTTAAGGCTGTGTGTTCCTTAAAATTATTGAACATATCTTTCTTTGAAATGCGTCCCAAAATTACTGAAAATGGTCCGCTGGAAACGCCATATGACTCAAATATTTCTGATGTGGCAGAACTTTTACATGATGAAAAAAATGGTTGAAATGACTCTGAGCACTATGCGACATAACTTGTAAGGTCATCAGTCGCCTAGAACTTAGAGCTAATTAAACCTAACTAACCTAAGGACATCACACACATCCGTGCCCGAGGCAGGATTAGAACCTGCCACCGTAGCGGTCGCTCGGCTCCAGACTGTAGCGCCTAGAGCCGCACGGCCACTCCGGCCGGCTTACAGAGTCTGAAAAAAAGAAAAGAAAAATAGAGGAAAAGGGGGGGGGGATGGTTCAAATGGCTCTGAGCACTATGGGACTTAACATCTGTGGTCATCAGTCCCCTAGAACTTAGAACTACTTAAACCTAACTAACCTAAGGACATCACACACATCCAGGCCGGAGGCAGGATTCGAACCTGCGACTGTAGCAGTCGTGCGGTTCCGGACTGAGCGCGTAGAACCGCTAGACCACCGCGGCCGGCGGGTGGGGGAGAGGGTGGAGTTAGGAACACACACACACACACACACACACACACACACAGAGAGAGAGAGAGAGAGAGAGAGAGAGAGAGAGAGAGAGAATTCTATTTTCGAATACTTTCAGCACTTCCGTCAAAGCTTTACTTTTCATCTGCAACTCAGATTCTAAGTCAAATATGTCTGTCTCATTCAATACGTCTTTTTGGGCTGTAGGGAAGAAAGTCATGGGCCAGCAATGAGCACATATACAGATGGCGGTAATATAGACTCTATATTATAGAGTGCACAAGGAGTAAAATGGCAGTGCATTGGTGGAGCTGCCATTTGTACTCAGTTGATTCATATGAAAAAATTTTCGATGTGTTTATGGGTGCACAACGAGAATCAAGGGTTGGGGATTGTTTTGGGGGAAAAAGACCAAACTGCGAGGTCATCGGACTCATCTGTTTTTAGGGAAGGACGGGGAAGGAAGTCGGCCGTGCCCTTTCAAAGGAACCATCCCGGCATTTGCCTGGAGCGATTTAGGGAAATCACGGAAAACCTAAATCAGGATGGCCGGACGCGGGATTGAACCGTCGTCCTCCCGAATGCGAGTCCAGTGTGCTAACCACTGCGCCACCTCGCTCGGTGAGAATCAAGGGACCTCCAACGCGAAATGGTAGTTGGAGCTAGGGACCTGGGGTATTCCACTTAGGAAACCGGCAGGGAATTCAGTATTACCATATACGTTGTGCCAAGAGCGTGCCCAGGATATCAAATTCAGGCATTACCTCTCACCCCGTACGATGCAATGGCCGACGTCTTTCACTTAATGACAGAGATCAGCGGCGTTTGCGTAGAGCTGTCAGTGCTAACATACAAACAACATTGCGTCAAGTAATGGAAGGATTTTATGTGGGACGTACGACGAACGTTTGCCTTCGCAGAGGGCGGCGAAATCTGGCTTTAGTGGGCTATGGTAGCAGTCAAGTGACGCGAGTGTCTGTGCTGACAGCAGGACATAGCCTGGAGCGCCTCTCCTGGGGTCGTGGCCACTTCAGTTGGTTTCTGAACGACTGAAAACCAGTGGCCTGATCAGATGAGTCCCGATTTCAGTTCGTAAGAGCTGATGGCTTGGTTCTAGTGTTGCGCAGACACCACAAAGCCGTGGACCCAAGTTGTCAATAAGGCACTGTGATACCTGGTGGTGGCTCCATAATGGTGTGGGATGTCTTTACATGGAATATACTGGTTATCTAAGCCGACTTAGCCGATCTTTGTATGGGAATTATTCTGTTCGGCTACTGGGCGACCATTTGAAGTCATTCATGGACTACTTGTTCCCAAATAAAGATGGAATTTTTGTGGATAACAATGCCCCGTATCGTCGGGCTTGTAGCGTTGCTCTTGGGGGGGGGGGGGCAAAAAAAAAAAAGAATTGTTATTTTATATTTAAAAAAAATGTCGAAAAATGAATATTTTGGTCGGCCACTTGGCAACAGAATCAGGGATTGATTACACTATTATAATAACATACGTTGAGCATTAAATACCTGAATAAGAGCAGCATATTGATATATATTTGAGATCGTTCGGAAGAAACATTATCATTTCTGTGCATTTTTTATAGTCGCGATGTAGTCATACCCGGATCAACACTAAGGGACCAGAAGATTTATAGACTTCAAAAGAAAGGCAACACTACACAATTAAAAAAAGAGCTGGTTCAGAAATAATAGGAAAACGATAATGTTCCTTCTGCCTCATGCTGCGTTCGGCCCATCAGCGTGATCGTAATTTCTGAGGATGAAGTAACACAAAATAATTAACATTCAACTAAATAAGGAGATGGAATTATCAAGGTTAATTTACGAAAATAAGCACACTTATCTTTAACACAAGTTTTTTAATGCTACGTACCTTTTCATATTAAATTACAATAGATGACCATTGTGGTTAGATACTTTATACATAACACTCAAAATGTCCTCTTGACGCTGTCTGTTCAATATCAGTTACAAGAAACTACATGTTTTCTGATTGGAAAAAAATAACAATTAGCATATTCACTCGATACTTTCACATAGAATCTAAAATACAGTTGCGGAACGCAGCAAGTCCGCGTCCGCCTCTCATGGAATACAAACAGTAAAAGGTGAGGCGCCAAAAACCTCATTTGTCTTGAAACAACAGAATTCTTTTTTACACCATTAATCGATACATGTACATAGAGATTTACTGGCACCGCGCAAGAACGGCAAAGATAAAGAATAATAGATACTGTCGCAGCTATGCGATGGTTCATTTCTTTTACTTTACAATTGTTCGATAACTTTAGGCCATCAGGAGTTTACTATTGAGCGTATATTAATGTTTGTGAGGCGAAAATTACTAATATTACAGGCTACAATTGTTCCCGACTGGTTTGAAGAACTCTAGCCAGTTTGAGCGAATTGCTCGGTCATCCAGATCACCTTACATGCATCCCATCGAACTTTTGTGTTACGTAATCGAGAGGTCAGTTCTTGCACAAAATCCCGTACCGGTAACACATTAGCAATTATGGGCGACTACAGAGGCGGCTCGGGATAATATTTCCGTACGGGACTTCTGACGACTTGTTGAGTCCATGCTACGTCAAGGTGCTGCACTACACCGGAGGCAAAATTGGCCCGACACGATATTAGGAGGTAATCCGCGACTTTTGTCCCCTCAGTGTAAAACAGACTCACGATTTAGGACGTATTCTACTACGTACGAGAGACCGTCGAATAACATTCTACAAAAATTATCAACAGTCGTAACTTTAAAGGAGTACATGTGCCATGCTGCGGCCTGCGTTGGTGCCGTTGCTAGGTTGACATCGTTTAGTTGGTATAATTACGGCTGTCGTCTTCTTCTTGTGTTCATTGACGCCACTCCGTTTGAGAGCGTTGTCCGTCCACTAGTGGCAGCAGCGGTGGTTATCGATATCTAGTGATGGTGGTACTATCTTTGGGGTGACGTTGTGATGTTTCCGTGTGGTGTGAGTAGGCATTTCGGATGGGGACAGACAAGCAGCTAGGTCCGCGCAGCTCGAGAACACACCGGGACCACTGGCGGCACGCATGCACTACCGGATGGAAGGGCTGTAGTTGCGAGGGGTACAACCTCGTTGTCAACTGGACCCAGGAAGTTTAAGTTGAGTGGACCTTAATTCAAGCAGTGAAACCTCCACCATTATCAGATCTTAACATCTGAGATCATCAGTCCCCTAGAACTTAGAACAACTTAAACCTAACTAACCTAAGAACATCACACACATCCATGCCCGAGGCAGGATTCGAACCTGCGACGTAGCGGTCTCGCGGTTCCAGACTGTAGCGCCTAGAACCGTACGGCCACTGAGGCCGGCCTCGTAGTGTCGCCGGGACGAAGAGCAGCGAGTGGAGCGTTTGGGGAACGCGAACCTAATTAGCCTTCCTCCACTTCTCATTATTAATTGTAGCATTCTAGCCGGCCGAAGTGGCCGAGCGGTTCTAGGCGCTACAGTCTGGAACCTCGCGACCGCTACGGTCGTAGGTTCGAATCCTGCCTCGGGCATGGATGTGTGTGATGTCCTTAGGCTAGTTAGGGTTAAGTAGTTCTAAGTTCTAGGGGACTGATGACCACAGCAGTTAAGTCCCATAGTGCTCAGAGCCATTTGAACCGTTTTTTTGTTGCATTCTATATGTTATTATTTGTGAAGTTCAACCAGTGGTATTTTTCCTGCCTAGTGGCCACTAACGCCCCAGTTACCTGCCCTGGAGCTTAGTGTATGTTATGGCAATGTAGTTTTCCTCGCGTTGCTGCTGCTGTCCGGTATGGCATGTACTTCGACAGCTTCCTTGATTTGTGGGCTGGGTGGTGTGTTCTTTTTTTTTTTCCTACCCTGGTAGTAGTATTTCCTTTCTGCTTCCGGATGCTCTGAACACTGGAGTCTGAAGACGTACTGCTGACTGCTGGTTCCGGCTTGAGTGTGTTATTCCATCATTGCATTGGTCATCGGTCGTTAGGTAGATTCGACAAATGACTATTTGTCATGTGTTTAAACTGCCACTAGTCTGAGTTACCATCTCGTGAAGTGAATGCAACTCTTGCCTGCCTGTATCATCGCTTGCAAAGTTTCGAGGGACTTTCCCAGATCGATCCTTGGAGCAACGTCTTCGCCCCCTCCCTCTCTCCGTGATGTGGTCAGATTTGATGAGTTTCTTTTTTTTTAATTTAATAACTGTAATGTTAAGTTTGAAGATATTTAACTGGTTCTTAAAGGATTGCTATTCAGGCCTTCGGCCGTGAAACAGTTTTTAAATTATTAGTATTGCATCCTTCAGCCGAGAAACAGTTCGAATTTGTTGTCATTAAGGCCTTCAGCTGTGGAACACTTCTTAATTTATTGTCACCTTCTATTTGTTGTTGTTTCCAAATAAAGTGTACATAATTGAAAAATAAACTAACCAACAGTAATTGATTACGGCCCCCTCCACAATCGTAACCCAGTCCTGCCTCCTTGCTACCAGGTCTCAGTACTCTTTGAGTCACATTATTACGACTGTCTCCTAGATGAAAATTATGCAATATTTAGATTTTCCGTTTGCTTCTCTTTTTCATTTTCTCAGTCTTGAGCGTCTCTCACACAATGCCGGTGGGGTATTGTAGTTTCAGCTTGAAAGGTGGCTACACTGAGTCACAGCGCCAGAGATTGCGCCAAAGAGTATTATTCAGCCGCCTCCACAGGCAGTTCTTGTCGTGAAGTCGTAGTGGAGACTTCTTGTCGAGAAGCAGTGGTAGAGAGTGCTTGTGGAGATGTTGCAGTAGCGTGTCGTTGTTGAGAAGTTCCCATGGAAAGTGTTTGTTCAGATGTTGTCATATTGTTTTGATGGGCTAGACACCAGATGTTGTTGGATTAGGGATGCTGTAATGTGCTTTTCGTCAATATATATGAAGGTAAAAAATTCCTTTTTTTATTATTTCAATGTCTTAAACAATAATGTCTCTCGGTAACAGGTTCAGTCAACAAGCATCTGGCTCGTGTTCTTGTATAAGACTGTATTGTGGTTTCTATGTGCAATTATAGTATTTCAGTTTTATTTAATTAATTCAGTGTAAATGGTATTTAAAATATCTGGTCTTATTGAGGAAGAACCGTGCCAGATGTGTACGTTGAATCACACTTCCACACACAGAACAGCTACACTTGACTTTTGTTGTTTCGTAGGTTTTATAGTTGCTGGGGACTTAATTAATTAATTGTGTTAACGGAAGTTTTGTTTCATTTCTTGTTGTTGTTCTATGCAGTCAGATTGCGTACTAATACCAGTCAGAGCCAACCGGTTACGAGACTGCGTAACCAGACAGACAGTAAAATTATTTGCATAAGAAAATTTAATTAAGCCCCCATGCACGTTGTAAATTTAACTCTGAAAATTTTTGTACTATCACGCGATCTCTTTCTTCCTGTTCTCTATCCTGTTCCTTTTGTTTAATCTCTACTGCAAATAATCTATTATTGTGAGCCTTCAAAATCGGTTGTACTTCTTCTCTAATTTCTTTCTTTGATTCATCTTTCATGTTTTTGAAACATGTCCCTGTTCGTGAGCCTAACAATGTTTCCATTGTTCCCATATCAGTTTCTAATTCAGATCGTAACTGTGATCCCACTGTTTCTAATTCAGATCGTAACTGTGATCCCACTGTTTTTAATTCAGATCTTAACTGTGATCCCACTGTTTTTAACTCGGTTTTAATTGTTCCTAGTAGTGAGTCTAACCGTGTTTTTAATTCAGATCCCAAATTTAATATAGCACTCATCAACTGCTCCATATCTTCTGTCGTTAATCTCGTGTTCTGAAAATTTTTTGATTGTGAAAAATTTTGAACTCTTTCCGGACTATTTTCCCGACTTATTAAATTGTTTTCCACTTCATTATTCATCATCCTGTTCTCCTGTGTTGGCGAGTTCGCCATGTTAACAATTTGGTCATTCTCACTATTCATCATTTTCACCTTTTCCATCGATCGCGTAATCATTTACAAAATATACAAAACTCGTCCCTATATGAAAATTACACACAATGAGACTTTATCTCCAACAATACCATTCACACGAAATGCTTCCCGACAAACACGCCTAACGAACAATTAAAACCTTCACAATTGCACAAAATTGTCAAACCCGTATACAAGACATCAAAAATTAAATTCTGCAAAAATACCGCCAGAAGAATGACAAGACAACTGCAAATGTTCAATTACAAAATGTACACATGCAATATAGACTACAATTACTAAACTACAAATTACTTCAACAATACTACTGTCTGCTATTTTTTACTATCAGAAGATTCCAAGGGACGATCCGAAGCAGCGGTCGCCACGTGCATGGGGGCTTAATTAAATTTTCTTATGCAAATAATTTTACTGTCTGTCCGGTTACGCAGTCTCGTAACCGGTTGGCCCTGACTGGTATTAGTACGCAATCTGACTGCATAGAACAACAACAAGAAATGAAACAAAACTTCCGTTAACACAATTAATTAATTAAGTCCCCAGCAACTATAAAACCTACGAAACAACAAAAGTCAAGTGTAGCTGTTCTGTGTGTGGAAGTGTGATTCAACGTACACATCTGGCACGGTTCTTCCTCAATAAGACCAGATATTTTAAATACCATTTACACAAAATTAATTAAATAAAACTGAAATACTATAATTGCACATAGAAACCACAATACAGTCTGATACAAGAACACGAGCCAGATGCTTGTTGACTGAACCTGTTACCGAGAGACATTATTGTTTAAGACATTGAAATAATAAAAAAAGGAATTTTTTACCTTCATATATATTGACGAAAAGCACATTACAGCATCCCTAATCCAACAACATCTGGTGTCTAGCCCATCAAAACAATATGACAACATCTGAACAAACACTTTCCATGGGAACTTCTCAACAACGACACGCTACTGCAACATCTCCACAAGCACTCTCTACCACTGCTTCTCGACAAGAAGTCTCCACTACGACTTCACGACAAGAACTGCCTGTGGAGGCGGCTGAATAATACTCTTTGGCGCAATCTCTGGCGCTGTGACTCAGTGTAGCCACCTTTCAAGCTTGCCATAAAAGTGACGAACGCAGTGGCTGCTCCTACAAAGGTTACGGAATTGCATTTCAGTAAGGATCCTGAGACAGTGGTAACGTAACTCCACGTTGAACCTAATTTGTTCGTCGGTTACTCAGGATAGCGCGAGACAGATATGGTAGTAAACGTTGAGTTGGTGTTTCAAGCGCAAGAGCACTGCCCACACATAGCACGCGACCGTGTTGGAGTCGCGGTCGTGAAAAGAAGTTGTAGCTGGTCACTAAAGACCTATACGTTGTATAGTCTGTCAAGACCAAATGAATTCCATGAGACGGAATACAGCAGCGTTACATGTATTAAGACAAGCCATAGAAGAAAATAGGAAATCTTCATTTGATTAAGCACGAAAAAAGTAAAGTGATTCGGGATCAAGGCTCTTTCTGGCTGTATTTTAGAGAAATAAGCTTAACACTCAAACCAGTTCGTAAGATTGTCAAAAATACTTCTGGGATATTATTATAACTAATGGTGCGCTGTCATAGGTATTAAACAAAGAATTATGCAAGATTTCCGACGGAAGTGGTAAGCATGCGTCTTCTGAAACTCGGAAATACTTTTACCCAATTAGAGCCCACCCAAACTTGTAGAATGGGTGTTGGAAAACATGTTAACGCCGATGTATTGGCGCACGGCTCTCATAGTATTCTTCCTGTAGCTAAAGGAACGGGTAGGGTACGATGGAGAGCTGCATCAAAGTGTCTTTGGACTGATGATTACGACAACAATTGCTAAGGGGAGCGAGCACCAAATGCTTTCTATCAATAAAGAGCAATGCAGTAGTCAAGCGTAAACAACATGAAAGGTTAAACCTAAATAAATTCTTGAACTCTAGCATCTGTAAGATAAAATTTAGTGAGCGGTCTGCCTAATATCTTTGTGAGAATTATTCAAACATCAGGATTACATTCATGATACGTGTAAATGCAGTAAATAAAATTTCTCGCCTGACATAGTAAATTTCATTAATAATACCGCCAGTCCAAGAGTAGTCCATCATTTGCTTAACATTATTATTTCATTGAAATAGTCCCGCCATTGATTAAGTGAAAGTAATTCAATCAAAATTGTTACTATAACATGTAGTCCCCAAAGTATAATTCATTTTAAGATGCAAAATGACAGTCTCTGCCAAATGATGTACTACCAGTCTTCAGTTTTTCCTGGGTACAAATGCTCTTTTTTTAATCTGTTTTACAACTAGTATGATACGACAGTCCACTGTTCCATCGCTTTTCCAATATCTCCGAGTAGCATTTTTATATACTTCGATATCTGTCTTCCTCTACAAATTTTTCCTCTCTATGGATACCTTTAGTACCATGAGACGTACTACGAAGGCGTAACTTGTCTCATGATCCTTTCCTTTTCTCAAGTTAGTGTTCACTGTACACCTTTTTCCTATCTGACTCTGCGGAGTGCTTCCTCATTTCTCGTTTTATCACTGCAGTCATTCTTCTTTAGCGGATTTGAGCCCTGTTCTTTTAATTTATCAGTATTTGTGCTGTCCTTCCGTGATTTAACTTTATACAGGATTAATTTACATGCTTATTTTACAAGATACCTTATGGGCGTCGTTGTCTAAGTTGTATTTATACATTATTTTATACAGTCAGCCTGAGTAATTTGTATTTTACCTAAGAGTTCAAGTATTACATGAAATGTATTAACAGTTGCGAATACTAACAACCAACAGCTATATAAGGGAATGACAACAATGAAAATTTGTGCTGGACCGGGACACGAACCCAGATTTTCCGTTTTACTCGAGAGGTCCCTTTAACAGTTTCGGCTATCCGTGCACGTCTCCCAGACCAATCCAAACTTCCATGATTCACACTGTCCACGTCCTTGTGCTGCGAGCATCGAGTCATGAATGTAAGGGAATGTGGCACAGGATACAGACAGCGGGAACTTTAGGTCGGTCTAGGACGCGTGCACTGGTAGCAGAAGAGCGTTCAGTTCAGCGTGTTCGGTCAGAGGATTGGATGCTCTCTGTAATAATAATAAGAAAAAAAAACAATGAACTTGCACGGGGGTCCATGTGACGTCCGCTTTGACCAAACGCAACTAACAATAACAAACAATAAAGGACAATACACTGGAGGTATTAGCCATAAAACGCCTTCAGTCACAACTTTTCGTATTTTATTACGCACATGATGGTTTCGGAACCTGTGTAATTTGTCTTAATACCGCTTCGAAAAATCAGTCATTGCACAACATATGTTGGAAACGAAACATATCATCAACAGTTAAGAAACCAATTTGGTAGTACTACATAATGAAGCCAATGGTAAGACCCTAAATCCTGTTAGAACAACTGGAGATATACCTCCACAAGGTAAAAAAAATAGGTTATTCCCTGCATATGTCAATTGTTTGATAATTATATATTTAGCTCTACGAATAAATTCATGTTTGACTACAACATATACAAAAAACATCTGTGAAGTATTTACAAACATGTGTATGAAAATGTCCTCTTGAATTAAGCGACGTGTAGAAAAACGATGTAGAAAAGAATGTTTGCTTGTGCTAAAACGTTAAAGGCCCCTTTCTTGGATTATGTAGTAACTTTAGACTGTTCATCTTTTCCACTATTTTGCACATATATTTTCGCGTTTGTCTTAATCTCAGAACCTAATATCAAACGTTTTTGTGACAGGAATATGCATTTCATCTCATTCAAGAGAAAAAATAAAGCATGTATTAAGACAAATTACACCTGTTGATCGAACCACAGGGTCCGAAATCATCGTGTACTTAATAAAACCCTGAAAAGTTGTGACTGAATTGGGTTTATAATTCATACCTCCAGTGTATTGAATACAGTCATGTTTGAAGCTGCGAAATAAGGATAGAATTAAAATAAAAAATAGGACAAAAAAGAGGTTAAAGCAACCATTCGCAATAAGTGGGAAATCCGGGTTCGAGCCCCGGACCGAAAAAATTTTCGTATGTCACTAATCGGTAGCACATTTATAAGTCATGCAGGCGGTGCCAAGATATTCACACTCCGTGACTTTATTTCGAAATTGTGGTTTCCCGTTGATTATTCGATTTGTTGGAATTACGGTGTAGACTACTGATGTATTTGCTTTGGAGTACGTGGAAATGAAAATTTTCTGTCTGTTATAGTAATGGTCGAATTTTCATGCTGTGCCTCCTTGGAATTTTTTTGACAGCTGGTCGACGCAACACCACTCTTTCATATTTAACTGGAAATCATTTAAATTTGATATATTGACGATTGATTGGTAATTTTCTCTCATTTACGTGACTTTCTCCAGTTTCACATTCCAAAATGAAACCCACAAGAAGTTCGCAGAAAACTTGACAAATTGTCTTACTTATACGACCTGTTATACTATTTGTGCCTCGTACTTTAGCACTTCCATGTCCTCGCTAGCTGCAGTATTTCACTGCTGAGATGTTGGCTGTTTTACGTGTGACGAATAGTGTGCTGTATTCTGTGTAGGCACAGTAATTTACCGTTTTTACAGTAATAAGCCACCTGTGTAGATGCAAATCTTCGAGCAATCTTGGAGGTGAGGCGTCAGGATCGCTTCGGTATCAGCGTATGGGCAGTAACTGTCGGCGACAGATTCATAGGCCCTTACAGTTTAACAGAAAGAATAAAAGGTGCTGAGTATCACCAGTATCTTCACGATGAGCACGATGTATTACCAGCGCTATTGAAGGACGTTACCCATGCGGAATGACAAAGACTGTAGTTTTTGAAAGACTGAAACGCACTCCACTTTCTACGGATTGTGCCGGGTCTGAATGCGTTGGATTTCTGTCTGTGCGGACATTTAGTGGCGTCGGTGTATGCCCAACTCACTGAAAACTTGCAGAAGTTACAGAAGTGTGTAACCAATGCGTGTGATTCAATCTGAATGGAGCCAGATCTGTTTGAAAGAGTGCGGGATTTGCAGGGAAGAAGGGCAGCAGTTTGTGTCAGGGTGCGGGGTAGTCATACGCAATACTGTCCTTAGTGTCTACTGCCTCGCGATCTATCAAAACTACGATTCGGTGCTTTAGGTACAGCGCGTAAGAGACATAGCGAACTGTAGCATTACCAGTAGTACTGGTAACACTGTTAGGGAAACAAACATAAATGAATGTGTGAAAGAAACTGGAAGCCCCCGACTTTCCTTTGTTTTTTGATTGTTTGTTTTGTACGTTGTTAGAACCGCACGACGTTCAATGTTAGTCCATTGTGAATTTTATGCTTAATAAATATTAGTTGATCACTTATGTTTTGCTTTTATGTGAACAAAGCAATTGCTTTTCATACAAGTAGAGTTTACATGGACAAACATAAAAAACCTGTGTAGTTATCGTTGTTATTTTCTACTCAATGGAACGTTCTTCCATCATGATCGAAAGAAAGGGTTTGATTCAAATGGCTCTGAGCACTATGGGACTTGAATTCTGAGGTCATCAGTCCCCTACAACTTAGAATTACTTAAACCTAACTAACCTACGGACATCACACACATCCATGCCCGAGGCGGAATTCGAAACTGCGACCGTAGAGGTCACGCGGTTCCAGACTATAGCGCCTAGAACAGCTCGGCCACCCAGGCCGGCAAAGAAAGGGTTTCCCGTTATTATTGATAAGTTGCAAAACTTTTTTTATGAATAACAGAAACGTGTTTTATATAAGCTCGACGAAGTATTGAAGCGATGTTTGATAATTTTGTTTTTGCTTTTCTTTTTTTTATAATTTTATCTTTCTTTTGAGGAAATTGCGTTTTCAGCGCTATACGATAAATCTGACCTCTTTTTATTTTTACCGTAACATCCCTCTGTTTCATGTCATAAATCAACAATTTTTGAATAAAATCTGAATTAAGCATCGAAAATTTCAGTTTTGCTGTAAATGCTGTTTATTTTTAAGTAACAGACAGGAGAATAACTATGTAACAAAGACGTTTCGTAAGTTACGCGGTCCTTTATATATCCTCACTCGGTTTCTAGACGGTGACCGTTTCCGATTTCTATGTCCGTCTAGCAAGATACTGAGCGAATATGCAAACAAAGCGATCGAAATGAGGTAACGCCCGATATGTACGCAACACACAAAGCGCACAGGTAACACGGTTACGAGCTTAACTGACCGAGGCTACTAGGAAAACTACCGCCGTCTGCTCTTACTTACGATAGTCTACAACTGAAACTTCTACATAATGGAGAGACGGTAATCAGAAGACAGTCTGGCTCATATCTCAACAGGTATCCCGTTTCCGGACATACGATTACAAGAACTTTTCTAGTTTTGGCCAATGCAACTACTACCTGTAGGAATATGTGACCCGTTTTTTTAAACGCACATTCCTACTTGTTGTGGAGGAAAATAACTCGCTTCCCTACAGTGCGATGTGGCTTCCCGCGCCTGTGGCGTGGACGCTCCGTTACCCTGCGGATGAGTCGCAGCTTGACCACTGGCTAGAGGCACGTGCCTTCCCCGAGCAGAATCAGTGATTACCGCCAGCCATCACATAAATAAAGCGTTGCGGCCGCTATTGTATTAATTACTAATTACGTTGCACTATGCGCCGCCGTACAACGAATGTCCTATGAAGTGTAATTATCAAAATTGAATTGAATTAATGACACCGAATACTGTAATCAGGTGAGATTGCAGCGGTCGGCCGGCGATACCCTAATTAAAGCGTATTGCCGGCCGGGTCGCCCTAGCCTCGCCTGCGCCGCGGCTGTTGCTATTTGCTCGGCTGGCAAGCACTGTGTCCCCCCCTCCCCCTTTCCTCTCGTCCCACCAAACCCGCCCACACTCTAACTGACAGAGAGAGAGCAGTCGGAATCCCGTTCCGATCTCTCTAAGTATCGGTTCGCAATCTGGCGGCTAGAGTAGCTGGCAGAGGCGGACTCTTGCAAGTCAGGTTATTAGCTCACAGCGAAGTGTGCACTGCTGGTAGGCACTCTCGTTGGCAAGTTGAACAACGTAGGTCGATACCAACGAGAGGAATTTCCGATTAAGGCCTTGGCTTCAATAGTGTCGTAAATAGAAAGGTAAGGGACCATGAGAGTATTGTGTTAAAACTGTAGGTTAGCACTAGTGCGATGATAGAAGAAAGTATGTATGCACAGAGCTGACAGAAGTCACCATACCATATACGAGGGCATTTAGAAAATTAAAGATGCAATGGCTCGCAGTCCTTAAACAGAACATTTATTTAGAAAACGTCAGTTACATCTTATTAACTGGATTATTTGTTATTTTTCGACATAACCACCCCCGTTATCGAAACATTTGTTAAGTCGGTGCACAAGAGTTTGTATGCCACACTCATAGAAGGTTGCTGCCTATTGTCGGAACCACATTTCAACTTCATCATTGATCTCTTCATCGTCGTGGAATGATTTTCCACCAAGATGTGACTTCAGGTAACGGAAGACATGGAAGCCGGTGGGCGCAAGGTCCGGGCTGCATGGCGGGTGGTCCAATACGCCCCATTGAATTGTTTGAGTAGTGCTTTGGTTACGAGCGCTGTGTGAGGCCGAGCATTGTCATGAAGCAAGCTGACTCCACTTGTCAGCATTCCCCTGTGTTTGTTTTGAATTGCCCTTCGAAGACGTTTCAAAGTCTGGCAATATGCAGCAGCATTAATTGTCGTTTCAGGAGGCATAAATTCCAACAGAAGAATGCCTTCTCTGTCCCAAAAAACAGAAGCCATGATTTTCTACGCTGAAATCGACGTTTTGCATTTCTTGGCTTTTGGTGAATTCCACTGGCGCCATTGCGTTGATTGTTGCTTGGATTCAGGAGTATGGTGACAAGCCCACGTCTCGTCACCTGTCACAATGTGATCAAGGAACTCATCACCTGCTTCAGCATAGCGTGTGAGGAAGTCGAGTGCAAAGCCCATCCTTTTCTTTTGCGTTCTTCCGTTAACAGTTTTGGAACCCAGCGCGCACACAATTTCCTGTACCCTAACTCGACAATCACCATGTCATAAAGAGTTGTCATTGACACGTCCGGTATGATCTGATGCAATTCTTTCAATGTGAGACGTCAATTCGCACGAATTGCTTCCTCCGTTCTCCGAAGAAGGGCATCAGAGATCACAGATGGCCGACCTGTTCTTTGCCCGTCATGAACATCGATTTTATCGATTCATAGTGTTCCCATAAACAGAAATAATTTCTTTGTCAATATCCGCTGCTCGCTGACCTTCTGCATGAAGAACACGTATGACGGAGCGCACTTCGCGTTTGGGGGGGATTCTGAATCGGCGCAGACATTTTAAACACGATGAAGATTGCACTGTAGTTCCTTCTCTAGATTGTCGCACAGATGACAAAATGGTAGATATCGAAATAGACGACAGAGGGATAGAGAAACAATTAAAATCGCTCAAAAGAGGAAAGGTCTCTGGACCTGATGGGATACCAGTTCAATTTTACACACAGAGTACGCGAAGGAACTTGCCCCCCTTCTCGCAGCGGTGTACCGTAGGTCTCTAGAAGAGCGTAGCGTTCCAAAGGATTGGAAAAGGGCACAGGTCATCCCCGTTTTCAAGAAGGGACGTCGAACAGATGTGCAGAACTACAGACCTATATCTCTAACGTCGATCAGTTGTAGAATTTTGGAACACGTATTGTGTTCGAGTATAATGACTTTTCTGGAGACTAGAAATCTACTCTGTAGGAATCAGCATGGGTTTCGAAAAAGACGGTCATGTGAAACCCAGCTCGCGCTATTCGTCCACGAGACTCAGAGGGCCATAGACACGGGTTCACAGGTAGATGCCGTGTTTCTTGACTTCCGCAAGGCGTTCGATACAGTTCCCCACAGTCGTTTATTGAACAAAGTAAGAGCATATGGACTATCAGACAAGTTGTGTGATTGGATTGAGGAGTTCCTAGATAACAGGACGCAGCATGTCATTCTCAATGGAGAGAAGTATTCCGAAGTAAGAGCGATTTCAGGTGTGCCGCAGGGGAGTGTCATAGGACCGTTGCTATTCACAATATACATAAATGACCTGGTGGATGACATCGGAAGTTCACTGAGGCTTTTTGCAGATGATGCTGTGGTGTATCGAGAGGTTGTAACAATGGAAAATTGTACTGAAATGCAGGAGGATCTGCAGTGAATTGACGCATGGTGCAGGGAATGGCAATTGAATCTCAATGTAGACAAGTGTAATGTGCTAAGAATACACAGAAAGATAGATCCTTTATCATTTAGCTACAAAATAGCAGGTCAGCAACTGGAAGCAGTTAATACCATAAATTATCTGAGAGTACGCATTAGGAGTGATTTAAAATGGAATGATCATATAATGTTGATCGTCGGTAAAGCAGATGCCAGACTGAGATTCATTGGAAGAATCCTAAGGAAATGCAATCCGAAAACAAAGGAAGTAGGTTACAATACGCTTGTTCGCCCACTGCTTGAATACTGCTCAGCAGTGTGGGATCCGTACCAGATAGGGTTGATAGAAGAGATAGAGAAGATCCAACGGAGAGCAGCGCGCTTCGTTACAGGATCATTTAGTAATCGCGAAAGCGTTACGGAGATGATAGATAAACTCCAGTGGAAGACTCTGCAGGAGAGACGCTCAGTAGCTCGGTACGGGCTTTTGTCAAAGTTTCGAGAACATACCTTCACCGAAGAGTCAAGCAGTATATTGCTCCCTCCTACGTATATCTCGCGAAGAGACCATGAGGATAAAATCAGAGAGATTAGAGCTCACACAGAGGCATACCGACAATCCTTCTTTCCACGAACAATACGAGACTGGAATAGAAGGGAGAACCGATAGAGGTACTCAAGGTACCCTCCGCGACACACCGTCAGGTGGCTTGCGGAGTATGGATGTTGATGTAGATGTACTCCAACCAGAAGCAACGTTTAACTGCCAAACGACCGCGAGGAGAAAGCTAACGGTTCAAGGTTAACACCAGTGTTGCCAACTTGCTCGGCAGAACTCTTCTGTTCCTCTGGCGTACGGTGTATCTTACTTTCCGAAATACCGTCGTATATCGTGTTGGAGCTCCTTTTCCCGGCATAGCGCATCAGCTCTATGTGGCAGGGACTCAACTAGTCACTGGAAGTTCCTTGCAGAGTACTGAGTGATGCTGCCACTACAGCCGCCCATAATTGCGAAAATGTACCAGGTGCAGAATTTTGTGCACAACCTGACCTCTCGATTATGTTCGATAAATTTTCAGTGGGATTAATGTAGGGCGACATGGGTGACAGAATAATTTTCTCTAATTGTTCAGAATGTTCCCCAGACCAGTCGCGAACAGTTTTGGCCCACTGTCATGGCATGTTGTCATCCATAAGAATTCCATCGTTGTTTCGGAACATGAGGTCCATGAATGGCTGTAAATGGTCTCCAAATAGTCGAATACATCCAGTTACAGTCAATGATCGGTTCAGTTGGACCAGAGGACCCAGTCCATTCCATGGAAACACAGCGCACACCATTACTGGGATACAACCAGCTTGCACAGTGACTTGTTGACAAGTTGGGCCCGTGGCTTCGAGGGATCTGCGTCACACTCGAATCCTACCGTCAGTTCTTACCAACTGAAATCGGTTTCCCAGTCGTATAGGGTACAATCAATATGGCCATGATCTTAGGAGCAGCGCTGCAAGCGATGCCGCGCGCTGGCCTTAGTCGTCTGCTGTGCTGCCATCGCCCATTAACGCCAAATTTCGCCCCGTTCGGCCCACATCCCACATTGATTTCTGCAGTTGTTTCAAGCGATGTTGCTTGTCTGTTTGTACTGAGCTCTACGTAAATGGTCCTCAGCTCGTGGTCTAGTAGTTAGTGCTGCTGCTTCTGGGTAGCGGGGTCCCGGGTTCGATTCCCGTCCAGGTTGGGGATTTTCTCTGTCCAGGGACTGGGTGCTTGTGTTGTCCTCATCATTTCATCATCATCATTAGTGACAGTGGCTAGACTGGATGGTGTCAAAACTGGACTGTGTAAAAACTGCAACTTCGTACGGTCGCTGATGACCGTGCACTTAGTGCTAGCCCACATGGATACCGCACTTCTCTCATCTCTTTAAACGATTGTCAACATTTCGCTTTCAGTCTCGTTGGTCCAGTAGCCAAGTTGTGACTTTGGTAATCAGAGGCTCAGCGTCTGCAAAATGCTTGCTCTTCAGAAATAAATATAATTGTCAGAAAGAAGTGTAAGGTGCAGAATTTCAAAGTTGCAATGTGTGCTTCTATTTTAACGAGGTGTGCATTCGAACATTTTATTATACAGGGAGGGTCACATTTGATGAACACATCGCGTATCTTTTGTTTTGAGAGGTGGCATGAGCCCCCTCTCATATTTCTATCTTACGATTTTCCTCTCTAATTGCATGCAGTGAAAAGTCGCTATTCCTTCACATGCGGACTTCCCACGCAGCGTCTCTCGTCACCCGGGTGGTCCAGTGACAGGCGGGCTCTGCTGATCTGGAAAGGATTAAGCCGACGGGTGTGAGGAAATCGAGTGAATGCTTTCCAGATGCCGACATTGTCAAAAGACACGCCCGGAGGGGTCTGAAGTAGCGGCTGGGCTAGAGGTTCCGTTACTTCGCAGAAACTTAACGAAAACACTTTCTGGCGGGCTGCCAGCGAGGCGTGGGAATGACTTGTGTACCCAGACAGTTGTGGCGGGAAAATTCCCGCGCTTTCTGCAAAATAGTAACTGTGATTGGCTTGCTCAGGGCATAGCTCCGTGACGTAGCAAAATCAGCGCAGAAATTGGCGCCAAGAATCTCCATTGGTGGAATGGTAGTGCTCCGGCAATAGAGTGGAATTTTCCGCCGGTTTTCGAGTTGCTGATTGGAACGTTTAACCACGGCCACTGTCGTGGGGGCGGGAATGTTGTGTGTTCGGCTGGTACGGGTGCTCTAGGTAGTCGGCTCTCGCCTTTCAGTCGAGGACGTCGAAGCAACCAGCCATCGCCTCCAGTACGCCAGATCGTGTTCTGGCAGTTAAAAAGACAGTTTGGTATTGTATGACCGCAGCACCGGCAGATAGGGATTTTCCGAGGTGATAATCAGAGCTCAGCAGAGCGCGCCTGTTCGTCTTTTTCTAACTTTGTTCTGTCTTGAGTAGCGGCAATTAATGTTGGGTTAGCTGTGTGTCTCTCTTAAGATTTGAGTGGCAAGGAATTGGCTCCACATACCACTTCGTCTTAAACCTCACAATCTAGTTTAGGGACAACTTCACATTCATAGCGTTTGTTTGAGTATCCAATTTGAGCCAATTTGATGTATTATAAATGTTTCATGTGTTTTTGTTTATTATTTTGTGTTTAGTCTTCATAAATCATATTGTTATTTTGGACAGAACTTTCATTCTGTTAATCGGTAGACCAACCCATCATTTCTCACTACGTTAATGAAACCTTCCTTTATTTAACTTATTTATCAAATTAAATTATTGCAGGTGCCAAACTCTTTTCTACTCCACTTGCAGGGTTGATTACAGTCAGCTCGTGTGTATTTTTTAATCCATGTGCAACAGCAAAAGTCGTAGTTAGAATAGGGGGGCTTAGAGCATCATTTACATATGGAGATTCTAGAAGAATTTAGTGTTAAATACACTGCTTGCCCCGGCACCTCGCATAAAATGGCGACCCTTAGCCTCGGATCTTCCCTATGAATTGCTGATAAGCAAGCGGTATTATCAGTAGGGACACTCAGAATTTTTTTTTGCTTAATTTTTTATTGATTAATACCCAAGGTTTTTTTCTGGTAGCTCCGTGTTTAGTTTTAAGTAGCGGCGCATGATTACAGTTTTTGTTTTCAGTGTATATATTTTTTTGTTCATTGTTTTTGTGTTCCTTTGATGGTGTGTCCGTATCACATCACACTTTGTTGGGTTTGTGTGCGGTTTCTGTACTACAACAAATCGTGCGTATAATTACAGCGTTGGAGCGGCGTTGTTGAAATTTTATGTCTATGTGTAAAAATATATGGAATAGGTTAATTTTATTGTGCATTTAGATAAATTTGTTTTTCATGAATGATAACGAGAAGTAAGGCACGACTATTATCGAGCGAAGCTAAAACAAAAGATGATAGCATAATGGATAAGGGGCAGTTTACCGACGGGAATAGGTTCGGAGATGAGATGGGCACATTTTTAGCAGGGCAGGACGCCAGGGTCATTGATGAGGAAGGTGATTTGGACGCGATCTCAGAGCAGCGTTGCGGCCGTGATTATGATAGTGAAGTAGAGGATGAAACAGAGACAGGCACACAGGTCGAGACGGTAGCAGAAGTTAATAATCAAACGAACGAGAGCAGACAGGGGTTAGCTGGGCCACGTCAGAGCTCTAGCGCCCAGGTGTCCAGAGTTACATTTCCCACGTTTGAAGAGGATCAAAAAGATGACGTAAACCCAATCTGAGCTTCCTACGATCAATGAAAGAAGAAGCTGATGAACAACGTAAGAAGGAGAAGGAAGAAGAATAGAACACTATTACTGGTTCTTTGCTCTCCAAATTTTGAGACGTTGTAGTATTGACTAAAACAAGGCAAATATGTCCGTTCAACAAGTGCTCTGAGGTACATATCTATAGCGTTACAAGCACTTGCTCCTTAGGTGAGACGTGCTTCACACTAGCGAAGATTAACAAGTGCCCATAGCCCGTAACGAATGCGGTTTAGAGCCCATGTTTACTAGACTTTTTTTCTTGTTTTGGTTCATACCACCAATTGTGAAATTCTTCAGTGGAGTTCTGGTTCACCCTATTTGTTATATGGCACGTGAAGTTTGAATCACCAGGCAGTCGTTGCCGACCGAGACAGACACAGTAACAGGGAAGTAACTGCTTTTGTGACATTTACGAGTTCCTAACCAGGAACGAATTTTATTATATCATCTGTGTGCTTTAATAGTTTAATTTTTTCTGAGTGTAAATTTAATATCTAAAAGCCACAGTTCTCTCGTTTTCGTTTCCGTCGGAAAGTTAACCGATTTTGTGACATATTACAAGTTCCAAATCAGGAGCGAATTATTTAATTTCATTTGAGTGCTTCGGTAGTTAGGTTTGTGAATATCTGCGTATTACTAGACACGGTTCCTGAGTTTTCGTCAGGGTCTACAGTAGTGTTGTGCAGCACGTGCCGATGGTTCGTTTATCTGCATAGTTTAGTTTTCCACTGTCTTTAGTATGGACAGGGACAGCGATTGTTGTGTGCAGATGAGAGCCGAGTTGGTGACACTTCGCTCTCAGCTTCAGGTTGTGATGGCTTTGGTTACACAGTTCGAGGCTGTAGTGGATGGGCACCACTGTTGTGAGCCGGCCGTGGGGATCCAAAAGACGTCCAGTGCTTCAGAGTCCTCCGATCGGTCCTCACCGGTGGCCAACGCAGTTACTGCTCACACTGAGGTTGACCCCTCACCTGTGGTCGAATGGGAGGTCGCCCCGATGCGAAGCAGGCGGCGAAAGACTTCCCAGGCGGCCGCACGTAAGGTCTCCCCGGTTTGTCTGACAAACAGGTTCCAAGTGCTGTCTGTGACTGACACTGTCGCTGAGCCAGATGCTGTCGCCTGTCGTGTTTCAGAGGAAACCACTCAGCCTGCAAGATCCGGGCAATGGCAGAGGGTGGGATTATTGGTAGTTGGGAGCTTCAACGTTAGGCGCGTTATGGGGCCCCTTAGGGACTTGGCTGACAAGAATGACACCAATGTGCATTCCGTGTGCATACCGGGTGGAGTCATTCCAGATGTGAATATGGTCCTCCCGGATGCTATGAAGGTCACAGCGTGCAGCCAACTGCAGGTGGTTGCTCACATCGGTACCAATGATGTGTGTCACTTGGGATCAGAAGAGATTCTCTCTGGTTTCGAGCAGCTAGCAGAAGTGATAGAGGCTGACAGTCTTGCTTACAAGATGAAAGCAGAGCTGACCATTTGCAGCATAGTCGATAGGACTGATTGCGGACCTCTGCTAAAAAGCCGAGTGGAGGGTCTGAATCAGAGGCTCAGACGGTTCTACGACCTACACGGTCGCAGATTCCTCGACTTGCGCTAGAGGGTGGTTGGGTTTCGGGTTCCGCTGAATTTGTCAGGTGTCCACTATACGCAGGAGGCGGCTACACGGGTATCAGGGGCTGTGTGGCGTGGACTGGGCGGTTTCCTAGGTTACAGGGTCTCCAGAAAACACAAGAAGGGCTTCAGTCACAAAGGGTGCAGGCCGAACGCAGGAAGAACGCAGATACAGGAACCATTGGTATAACAGTTGTATAATGTCGTAGCTGTGTTGGGAGAGTACCAGAGCTCCAAGCGCTAATAGAAAGCAGTGATGCTCAAATCGTTATAGGCACTGAAAGCTGGCTAAAGCCGGATATAAGCTCAGCCGAATTTTTTTCGAAGAACCTAACGGTATTCCGAAAGGATAGGCTAAACACAGATGGCGGTGGCGTAGTTTAACTTGTCGCGAAATTGAAGTAGATACTTCCTGTGAGTTAGTATGGGCAGAGGTCATTTTCGCAACCGGAATAAAATAATAATAGGAACCTTTTACCGACCTCCCTATACAGATGATACAGTCGCTGAAAGGTTCAAAGAAAACTTGAGTTTGATTTCAATCACTTACCCGACTCATACAGTAATAGTTGGTGGTGACTTTAATAAACCCTCGATATGTTGGCAAAAATACATGTTTAAGTCCGGAGATATGTATAAAATATCATCCGAAATAGTGCTAAACGCATTCTGTGAAAATTATTTCGAGCGGTTAGTTCATGAGGCCACGGGAATAGTAAACGCTTGTGAAAACACGCTTGACCTCTTAGCAACAAATAATCCTGAGTTAAAAAGCACCATCAAAACCGATTCAGGGATTACTGAACACAGGGTTGTCGTAGCGAGACTGAATATTGTAATCCCCAAATCCTCCAAAAGTAAGCGAAAAATATACCTATTCAAAAAAGCGGATAAAAATTCACTTGACGCCTTACTGAGAGACAATCTCCACTCATTACAAATTAATAATATAATTGTAGACTAAATGTGGGAGAGCCAGGGTGGCCGAGCGGTTCTAGGCGCTACAGTCTGGAACCGCACGACCGCTACTGTCGCAGGTTCGAATCCTGCCTCGGGCAAGGGTGTGTGTGATGTCCTTAGGTTTAAGTAGTTCTAAGTTCTAGGGGACTGATGACCTCAGAAGTTAAGTCCCATAGTGCTCAGAGCCATTTTGAACCAAATGTGACTGGAATTCAAAGAAATAGTATCGGCAGCAATTGAGAGATTTATACCAAATAAATTAACAAACGACGGAGCTGATCATCCTTGGTACAAAAAACGGGTCAGAACACTGTTGCACAAAACCACGAAACAAACATGCCAAATTTAAAAAGACGCAAAATCGCCAAGATTAGCGATCTTTCACAGAAGCTCGAAAATTAGGACTGACTTCAATGCGAGATGCTTATAACAGTTTCCACAGCGAAACTTTGTCACTCTGCAGCGGAGTGTGCGCAACGAAACTTCCTGGCAGATTAAAACTGTGTGCCAGACCGAGATTCGAACTCGGGACCTCTGCAGGCAAGTGCTCTACTCATTCTGGAAACATCCCCCAGGCTGTGGCTAAGCCATGTCTCCGCTATATCCTTTCTTTCAGGAGTGCTAGTTCTGCAAGGTACGCAGGAGAGCTTCTGTAAAGTTTGGAAGGTAAGAGGCGAGGTACTGGCAGAAGTAAACCTGTGAGGACGGGGCGTGAATCGTGCTTGGGTAGCTCAGTTGGTAGAGCACTTGCCCGCGAAAGGCAAGGTCCCGAGTTCGAGTCTCAGTCCGGCACACAGTTTTAATATGCCGGGAAGTTTCACTTAAATGATTTGCAGAGTACCCAAGTAGATGTAGATGTATTTAGGGAGGGGGCGGTGACATGACAGTAACAAACTGTGAGCTCATCCCGATTCCGCCCAACTCCTTCCCACAAACGATAAGTAATGTGAGGCTTGGCGCGCGGTTGTGTCCGCTGCTGGGACACTTGTTCCCGTACGCTGGTGCGCGTGGGGACCGCCAGCTGCCACCTCCGTGGGTGAGCGCTCGCTTGTGCTGCCAAACCGGACCCTCAATAATGGGCGCAGGCGACGATAAAGTCGAAGCCAAAGGACGCCGCCGCCGTCGCTGGCGTCCCACCCGCCGACTAATGGGGCGGGCACGACCGACTCGCAGCGACGCTAATTAGGGAACACCGATCGTTAATGGCTGCGGAACAGCTCGGCGGGCCGGCTCACCGACCTGATTTCAATTTCGAAACCAATTCGTTAAACAAGATTATGCTTACTGCTCAATTCCCCGAGCCACAGAAGGCGGCCAAAGCCGCCGGATGAGTCCCGAGGTCTGTGTGTGTGTGTGATCGTAGGATGTGAGACCCGGGAAAAAAAAAAAAAAAAGAATTAGACTGAGAGGTGCTTGTGCGAGATTGTCGACGTGGCACGACCACTTTTTATCGTAATGGTTTCCGCTGAAGACATCAAAGGTAGCCGAAAGGCGAATGCAGTAAAACAGCTGACAAACTGTCGCGTGTTGTTCGTTGCTTTGACACGAGGCCGTAAGATATCTGTAGGAATTGAAAACGGTGAAATGTATGGTTTGGAGCAGAAGAAATGTAAAACTGATACGATAGCAGGGAACCCGATCCCTCCTACAGTTCTATGTCGCATGTTGGTACCAATACGATTTGCTATACAATTTATATTTTCTGTCTATACTGAAACTTTTGCTCGCGTATCATGTCCGCTCTCGTGGTCTCGCGGTAGCGTTGTCGCTTCCCGAGTACGGGGTCCCGGGTTCGATTCCCGGCGGGGTCATGGATTTTTCCTGCCTCGAGATGACTGGGTGTTGTTGTGTCGTCTTCATTATCATCGTTAATCCCCATTACGGTCGGAGGAAGGCAACGACAAACCACCTACAATAGGACATTGCCTAGTAGACCCGCACCGGGTCTCCCGCATCGTTCCCCTACGCTCTGTAAAGAAGCATGGGACTTCATTTCCATTTTTTCCATTTTCATCATGTCATCTGTGGAAACCCAGAATCTGCTCTGTAGGAATCAACATGGATTGCGGAAACAGCGATCGTGTGAGACCCAACTCGTTTTATTTGTTCGTGAGACCCAGAAAATATTACATACAGTCTCCCAGGTAGATACCATTTTCTTTGCCTTCCGGAAGGCTTTCGATACAGTTCCGCATTGTCGCCTGATAAACAAAGTAAGAGCTTACGGAATATCAGACCAGCTGTGTGTGGCTGGATTGAAGAGAATGTTGTTCTCAAAGGAGAGACGTCTACAGACGTTAAAGTAACATCTCCCGTGCCACAGGGGAGTGTTATGGGACCATTGCTTTTCACAATATATATAAATAACCTAGTAGATAGTGTCGGAAGTTCAAATGGTTCAAATGGCTCTGAGCACTATGGGACTTAACTTCTGAGGTCATCAGTCCCCTAGAACTTAGAACTACTTAAATCTAACTAACCTAAGGACATCACAAACATTCATGCCCGAGGCAGGATTCGAACCTGCGACCGTAGCGGTCGCGCGGTTCCAGACTGTAGCGCCTAGAACCGCTCGGCCACTCCGGCCGGGCGTCGGAAGTTCCATGCGGCTTTTTGAGGATGATGCTGTAGTACACAGAAAAGCTGCAGCATTAGAAACTTGAAGCGACATGCAGGAAGATCTGCAGCGGATAGGCACTTGGTGCAGGGAGTGGCAACTGACCATTAACATAGACAAATGTAAAGTATTGCGAATACACAGAAAGAAAGATCCTTTATTATATGATTATATGATAGCGGAACAAACACTGGTAGCAGTTACTTCTGTAAAATATGGGTACGGGAGTATGGGTACGGAACGATGTAAAGTGGAATGATCATATAAAATTAATTGTTGGTAAGGCGGGTGCCAGGTTGAGATTCATTGGGAGAGTCGTTAGAAAATGTAGTCCATCAAAAAAGGAAGTGGTTTACGAAACACTCGTTCGACCTATACTTGAGTATTGCTCATCAGTGTGGGATCCGTACCAGGTCGGGTTGACGGAGGAGATAGAGAAGATCCAAAGAAGAGCGGCGCGTATCGTCACAGGGTTATTTGGTAAGAGTGACAGCGTTACGGAGATGTTTAGCAAACTCAAGTGGCAGACTCTGCAAGAGAGGCGTTCTGCATCGCGGTGTAGCTTGCTGTCCAGGTTTCGAGAGGGTGCGTTTCTGGATGAGGTATCGAATATATTGCTTCCCCCTACATATACCTCCCGAGGAGATAACGAATATAAAATCAGAGAGATTCGAGCGCGCACGGAGGCTTTCCGGCAGTCGTTCTTTCCGCGAACCATACGCTACTGGAACGGGAAAGGGAGGTAATGACAGTGGCACGTAAAGTGCCTTCCGCCACACACCGTTGGATGGCTTGCTGAGTACAAATGTAGATGTAGAAATGACGAGAGATGCACCTCCCGTACACGGAACCGTTATGGTAGCCACTTCTTCTTCTTAGCGTGTCGGAGACAACCATTTACAAGGCCTACTTGGAAAATAAGGTGCGATCGGTCGCAGAATGGAAACCACTGTGAAAATAAAAAATGTTTTATTTGCAACACTTTGCTACGCCTCCCAGGTACTTCTTTACATAGTCACCAATCCGATTTAGGCATCTTTCGTAGCGTTTTCCAATCCGCTCGTCATAGAAGGCAGCCGCTTGTGCTCCCTCCCAATTCTCTACGTTGGTCTGCAGCTCGTTGTCTGTGCCAGAAGACTGTCTTCATAGCCAGCGGTTCATGTGAGCAGAGATGAAATTCAGGGAGAGTCAATTACGGGCTCTACTGTGGGTGATCAAACACTTACCGTCCAAGACGCTGCAGGAGCATCTTCATTGAACCTTCAGAGTGCGGCCAAGAATTGTCATGCACGAGGAAACGATGGCAGCCATGTTATTTGTTCTGCATGACATCAGGCGAAATCTCACGTCAGGTCCTCATACTTGGTGGGGGGACACTATTGTTCTAAGCATTTTTAACGTGCTCACTGTGTGCTCAGAACTGAGAAGAGCGACGTGACGCGATCGACGGGTATTCTAGAGGCACTGCCCAACGCATCTCTGCAAAGCTTCATCGGATTTTCACTATGGTTTCCATTGCGCACTCCATCGGACCTTACTTTCCGAGTAGCCCTCGTAAATGAAATATGGTACCTCAGCAAGGTACACTGCTTTTGGGCTTCCTGATGCAGGACTCTCTTGGGTCACAATGCCTAATGAGATCTAAACAGGTCAGTGAGGAAGTGGATCATCTCCACTCAACACCACACCCACAAACACATCTCGGCTATCGCAGAGTTCCCATTTTAACATCACAGTTTTACTTCGGCCAATGTCCACACGAAGACGATTAAGTGATCTCCATGATAATCATGACAGGCTAATCCCTGAGGATAGTTTCTCTTTTGCTGGTATGCAATCACATATAGCTCTTACCTCCAGCGTTGAAGCTTGTTCTTCTGCGAAGATGTCGAGCAGCAGGTTAATGCCCATGAGTTGGGTGTCTGCCATCTTTGTTGACATTACCCCCTGTCGATTTCGCTGTTACTATCCGCCTGATACCCGTTGAAGCTATTCCGGCCAGAACCCGGATCCTCTCGACTGGGACTGTTGTCAAGCATCCTGTGCCTAGGCGGCGAGGTTGGTGAAGAGCAATATCAACCACACCAACGTTGATTCATACAGAACCGTTTTGCACAGCGACTGTATATTATTGTTCTACTGTGAAAATGGTAGTAATGTTAACTTGACACTATTGTAACTACTGCTGGCTCGCTGGTGTACGTCTTTACGTGGTTTCATTTCGCATTAAGAGACTATGTTTTACGGCAAGAAAGAATAATTAATTTATTGTTGGTGTTAATAACGATCATCCTCCTTTACCTCCTCTGCAGTACTGCAAATGACGTGTCACTCAGCACATTTGTTCTGTGCATGCAGTACACGTGAGGCGTCTAGTTGTTTCCACTGCACTGTGTGGAATACGAAGGTTCTGTTATAGTTCACTTACCTGCATTCTTCAAGTTGATGTCCCCAGCGCAGAAAACAGCACGCAGGTCGTAGGTTCTGAATCTTGAAGCTGAAACTGACTTTAAGCGAGATTCTGTTTTGAAATAATGTATCACTTCTTTGGGATGCCACTTGCGTATTTTAATATAGCCACACGAGAAGACTACATGATCTTAATACAACACCTTCTGATACAGCAAAGTACGTGATCAAACACAATGTTTACGAATATGTATCTTTACACTATATGTGGAACGTGTCTTTGCCTCATGACTACCGGAGTAAATCTTTTAATACTGAATACTGGCAAACACATTCTGCCACAGACAACATGACTGTACATCTCGACTGCCTAATCCAGAGTAACGAACAGGAACTTAAATAAAAGTTGGAAACACATCTTACGACAGACAACATGTCTGTTCTTCTCGACTGCCTAATCTAGAGTGACGAACAGGAAATTAAATAAAAATTGGAAACACATCCTACGACAGAGAATATGTCTGTTCTTCTCGACTGCCTAATCCAGAGTGACGAACAGCCCGAAACATTTCGCGCGCCATACCAGAAAAGGCGTGACCCGAACGCTTCCGAAGTGCTTCGTCTGCAATTTCGTCAGTCTTTTGTTTTTGTTTTAAATTGTTTTTAATAATTCTAAAATGACTGATTGATAGTCAGCTGTTGAGAGGTATTTATATTAAAAACTGAAGTCATTTCAATGAGTATTTTAACTAATAATAATAACTATACTTTCACGTTTTGACGCCCGTACCTCACACCACATTTCGTCATCTATGTACTTCATGCATCTCCACTGCTCTGGGAACAGCTTCTTGGAGCGTAATATGATGGCTGACTAAGCCAGAAATATTACAGTTTGTACATAGAATTTTTTTATTGTTCTTCTGTGGTCACTGCAATTATGTGTTCGTTGAACATCTTCATGTTGCCTAGGTGTGCTGAAGTCATGACATAAATGTTCTGGTTGTCGTGTGTATTGTTAAAGATGAATCCAAAAACACTGATCATAAACATTCTGCCCTCTGTGGGACACACCTTCTTCAGCTCCTCAAGCGACTCGTACC